>NC_140987.1:420588168-421788168 GCF_052327205.1 Somniosus microcephalus
TCCTCACTCACTCACTCATTCATAATCACTCGCTCGCTCACTCACTCGCGCACTTACTCACACACTCGCTCACTCAATAACTCACTCACTCACTCACACACACACACTAACTCACTCACACACTCACACTCACTCGCTCGCTCACTCACTCACTTGCTCACTCACTCACTCACTCACTGACACACTCACTTGCTTACCTACTCAATCACTCACACACTCGCTCATTCACTCGCTCACTCACTCACTCACTAATTTGCTCACTCACTCACTCACTCACTCACTTCCACACACGCTCACTCACTCACTTACTTGCTCGCTCACTCACTCACTCACTTACTCGCTCACTCACTCACTCACACAAACTCGCTCGCTCACTCACCCACACTCACTTGCTCGCTCACTCACTCACTCACTGACACACTCGCTCACTCACTCACTCACTGACACACTCACTCACTCACTCTCACTCGCTCACTCACACACACTCACTCACTCACTCACACTCACTCGCTCACTCACTCACTAACTCGCTCACACACTCACTCACTCGCTCACTCACACACTTGCTCACACACTCACTCACACACTCACACGCTTGCTCGTTCACTCACTCACACACTCACTCGCTCGCTCGCTCACTCACTCACACACACTCACTCACTCACTCACTCACACACTCACTCACTTACTCGCTCGCTCACTCACTCACACAAACTCGCTCGCTCACTCACCCACACTCACTCGCTCGCTCACTCACTCACTGACACACTCGCTCGCTCACTCACTCACACAATCACTCGCTCACTCACACACACTCACTCACTCACTCACACTCACTCGCTCACTCACTCACTCACTAACTCGCTCACACACTCACTTACTCACTCACTCGCTCACTCACACACTCGCTCACATACTCGCTCGCACACTCACACACTCACTCACTCGCTCACTCACTCACACTCTCACTAACTCACTCACACACTCACACACTCGCTCGCTCACTCACTAACTCACTCACTCACACACACTAACTCACTCACAAACTCACTCGCTCGCTCACTCACTCACTCGCTCACTCACTTACTGACACACTCACTCACTCACCTACTCAATCACTCACACACTTGCTCACTCAGTCACAGACTAATTCGCTCACTCACTCACTCACTCACTGACACACTCACTCGCTCACTCACTAACTTGCTCACACACTCACTCACTCGCTCACTCACACACTTGCTCACACACTCACTCGCACACTCACACGCTTGCTCGTTCACTCACTCACACACTCACTCGCTCGCTCGCTCACTCACTCACTCACACACTCACTCACTCACACACACTCACTCGCTCACTCACTCACACACACTCGCTCCCTCACTCACTCACTAACTCACTCACACACTCACTCACTCGCTCACACACTCACTCACTCATGCACTCGCTCACTCACACTCACTCGCTCACCTACTCAATAACTCACACACTGGCTCACTCACTTGCACACACTCGCTCACTCACTCGCTCACTCACTCACTGACATACTCACTCGCTCACTCACACACTCACTCACACACTCACTCGCTCACTCACTCACTAACTCATTTACTCATTCACTAGCTCACTCACCCACTCACTCACACACTTGCTCGCTCACTCACTGACACACTTGCTCACTCACTCACTGACACACTCACTCGCTTACACACTCGCTCACTCACCGACACACTCACTCGCTCACACACTCGCTCACTCACTTACACACTCGCTCACACACTCACTCACACACACTCGCTCGCTCACTGAATTACTCACTGACACACTCGCTCGCTCACTCACTCACTGACACACTCACTTGCTAGCTCACTCACTCACTCACTGACACACTCGCTCGCTCACTCGCTCACTCACTCACATACTCACTCGCTCACTCACTCACTAACTCGCTTACTCATTCACTCACTCACTCACCCACTCACTCACTCACTCACTCACTCACTAATTCACTCACTCACTTACTTGCTCGCTCACTCACTCACTCACTAACTCGCTCACTCGCTCACTCACACACTCACTCACTAACTCGCTCACTCACTCACACACTCACTCACTTACTCGCTCACTCACTCACACAAACTCGCTCGCTCACTCACCCACGCTCACTCGCTCGCTCACTCACTCTCTCACTGACACACTCGCTCGCTCACTCACTCACTCACACAATCACTCGCTCACTCACACACACTCACTCACTCACTCACTGACACACTCGCTCGCTCACTCACTCACACAATCACTCGCTCACTCACACACACTCACTCACTCACGCACACTCACTCGCTCACTCACTCACTCACTAACTCGCTCACACACTCACTTACTCACTCACTCGCTCACTCACACACTCGCTCACATACTCGCTCGCACACTCACACACTCACTCACTCGCTCACTCACTCACACTCTCACTCACTCGCACACACTCACTCGCTCACTCACTCACACACACCCGCTCCCTCACTCACTCACTCACTAACTCACTCACACACTCACTCACTCTCTCACTCACACACTTGCTCGCTCACTCACTCACACTCACTCGCTCGCTCACTCACTCGCGCCTTACTCACACACTCGCTTGCTCACTCACTAACTCACTCACTCACTCACACACACTAACTCACTCACAAACTCACTCGCTCGCTCACTCACTCACTCGCTCACTCACTTACTGACACACTCACTCACTCACCTACTCAATCACTCACACACTTACTCACTCACAGACTAATTCGCTCTCTCACTCACTCACACACTCACTCACTCGCTCACTCCCTCACTCACTCACTCACTGACACACTCACTCGCTCACACTCACTCACTCACTCACTCACACTCACTCGCTCGCTCACTCACTAACTCGCTCACTCACTCACTCACTCGCTCACTCACACACTTGCTCACACACTCATTCGCACACTCACACGCTTGCTCGTTCACTCACTCACACATTCACTCGCTCGCTCGCTCACTCACTCACTCACACACTCACTCACTCACACACACTCACTCGCTCACTCACTCACTCACACACACTCGCTCCCTCACTCACTCACTAACTCACTCACAAACTCACTCACTCGCTCACACACTCACTCGCTCATGCACTCACTCACTCACACTCACTCGCTCACCTACTCAATAACTCACACACTGGCTCACTCACTCGCACACACACTCGCTCACTCACTCGCTCACTCACTCACTGACATACTCACTCACTCACTCACACACTCACTCACACACTCACTCGCTCACTCACTCACTAACTCGCTTACTCATTCACTAGCTCACTCACCCACTCACTCACACACTTGCTCGCTCACTCACTCACACACTTGCTCACTCACTCACTGACACACTCACTCGCTTACACACTCGCTCACTCACTGACACACTCACTCGCTCACACACTCGCTCGCTCACTTACACACTCGCTCACACACTCACTCACACACACTGGCTCGCTCACTGAATCACTCACTGACACACTCGCTCGCTCACTCACTCACTGACACACTCACTCGCTCACTCGCTCACTCACTCACACACTCACTCGCTCACTCACTCACAAACTCGCTTACTCGTTCACTCGCTCACTCACCCACTCACTCACTCACTCACTCACTAATTCACTCACTCACTTACTCACACACTCGCTCACTCACTCACTTCCACACGTGCTCACTCACTCACTTATTGCTCGCTCACTCACTCACTCTCTAACTCGCTCACTCACTCACTCACACACTCACTCACTAACTCGCTCACTCACTCACTCACACACTCACTCACTTACTCGCTCACTCACTCACTCACACAAACTCGCTCGCTCACTCACCCACACTCACTCGCTCGCTCACTCACTCACTGACACACTCGCTCGCTCACTCACTCACACAATCACTCGCTCACTCACACACACTCACTCACTCACTCACTCACATTCACTCGCTCACTCACTCACTCACTAACTCGCTCACACACTCACTTACTCATTCACTCGCTCACTCACACACTCGCTCACATACTCGCTCGCACACTCACACACTCACTCACTCGCTCACTCACTCACACTCTCACTCACTCGCACACACTCACTCGCTCACTCACTCACACACACCCGCTCCCTCACTCACTCACTCACTAACTCACTCACACACTCACACACTCGCTCGCTCACTCACTAACTCACTCACACACTCACTCACTCACTCACGCACTCACTCACACACTCACTCACTCACTAACTCACTCACACACTCGCTCACTCACTCACACACTTGCTCGCTCACTCACTCACACTCACTCACTCGCTCACTCACTCGTGCCTTACTCACACACTCGCTCGCTCACTCACTAACTCACTCACTCACACACACTAACTCACTCACAAAGTCACTCGCTCGCTCACTCACTCACTCGCTCACTCACTTACTGACACACTCACTCACTCACCTACTCAATCACTCACACACTTGCTCACTCACTCACAGACTAGTTCGCTCACTCACTCACTCACACACTCACTCACTCGCTCACTCACTCACTCACTGACACACTCACTCGCTCACACACACTCACTCACTCACTCACACTCACTCGCTCGCTCACTCACTAACTCGCTCACACACTCACTCACTCGCTCACTCACACACTTGCTCACACACTCACTCGCACACTCACACACTTGCTCGTTCACTCACTCACACACTCACTCGCTCGCTAGCTCACTCACTCACACACTCACTCACTCACACACACTCACTCGCTCACTCACTCACTCACACACACTCGCTCACTCACTCACTCACTAACTCACTCACACACTCACTCACTCGCTCACACACTCACTCGCTCACCTACTCAATAACTCACACACTGGCTCACTCATTCGCACACACACTCGCTCACTCACTCGCTCACTCACTCACTGACATACTCACTCGCTCACTCACACACTCACTCACACACTCACTTGCTCACTCACTCACTAACTCGCTTACTCATTCACTAGCTCACTCACCCACTCACTCACACACTTGCTCGCTCACTCACTCACACACTTGCTCACTCACTCACTGACACACTCACTCGCTTACACACTCACTCACTCACTGAAACACTCATTCGCTCACACACTCGCTCGCTCACTTACACACTCGCTCACACACTCACTCACACACACTGGCTTGCTCACTGAATCACTCACTGACACACTCGCTCGCTCACTCACTCACTGACACACTCACTCGCTAGTTCACTCACTCACTCACTGACACACTCACACACTCACTCGCTCACTCACTCACTAACTCGCTTACTCATTCACTCGCTCACTCACCCACTCACTCACTCACTCACTCACTAATTCACTCACTCACTTACTCACACACTCGCTAACTCACTCACTCACTTCCACACGCGCTCACTCACTCACTTACTTGCTCGCTCACTCACTCCCTCACTAACTCGCTCACTCACTCACTCACACACTCACTCACTAACTCGCTCACTCACTCACTCACACTCACTCACTTACTCGCTCACTCATTCACCCACACTCACTCGCTCGCTCACTCACTCTCTCACTGACACACTCGCTCGCTCACTCACTCACTCACACAATCACTCGCTCACTCACACACACTCACTCACTCACATTCACTCGCTCACTCACTCACTCACTCGCTCACACACTCACTTACTCACTCACTCGCTCACTCACACACTCGCTCACACACTCGCTCGCACACTCACGCACTCACTCACTCACTCACACTCTCACTCACTTGCACACACTCACTCACTCACACACACCCGCTCCCTCACTCACTCACTCACTAACTCACTCACACACTCACTCACTCACTCACTCACACACTTGCTCGCTCACTCACTCACACTCACTCGCTCACTCACTCGCGCCTTACTCACACACTCGCTCGCTCACTCACTAACTCACTCACTCACTCACACACACTAACTCACTCACGAACTCACTCGCTCGCTCACTCACTCACTCGCTCACTCACTCACTGACACACTCACTCACTCACCTACTCAATCACTCACACACTCGCTCACTCACTCACAGACTAATTCGCTCACTCACTCACTCACTCACACGCTCACTCACTCACTCACTCACTGACACACTCACTCGCTCACTCACACACTCACTCACACACTCACTTGCACACTCACATGCTTGCTCATTCACTCACTCACACACTCACTTGCTCGCTCACTCACTCACTCACTCACACACACTCACTTGCTCACTCACTTACTCTCACACACTCACTCCCTCACTCACTCACTAACTCACTCACACACTCACTCACTCGCTCACACACTCACTCGCTCACGCACTCACTCACTCACACTCACTCGCTCACCTACTCAATCACTTACACACTGGCTCACTCACTCGCACACACACTCGCTCACTCACTTGCTCACTCACTCACTCACTCACTGACATACTCACTCACTCACTCACACACTCACTCACACACTCACTAGCTCACTCACCCACTCACTCACACACTTGCTCGCTCACTCACTCACACACTTGCTCACTCACTCACTGACACACTCACTCACTTACACACTCGCTCACTCACTGACACACTCACTCGCTCACACACTCGCTCGCTCACTTACACACTCGCTCACACACTCACTCACACACACTCGCTCGCTCACTGAATCACTCACTGACATACTCGCTCGCTCACTCACTCACTCACACACTCACTCGCTCGCTCACTCACTCACTCACTGACACACTCACTCGCTCACTCGCTCACTCACTCACACACTCACTTGCTCACTCACTCACTAACTCGCTTACTCATTCACTCGCTCACTCACCCACTCACTCACACACTCGCTCAGTCACTCACTCACTCACACACTTGCTCACTCACTCACTGACACACTCACTCGCTTACACACTCGCTCACTCACTGACACACTCACTCGCTTGCACTCGCTCACTCACTGACACACTCACTTGCTCACACACTCACTCGCTCACTCACTCACTCACTGACACACTCACTCGCTCACTCGCTCACTCACTGACACACTCACTCGCTCACTCACTCACTAACTCACTTACTCATCCACTCGCTCACTCACCCACTCACTCACACACTCGCTCGCTCACTCACTCACTCACACACTTGCTCACTCACTCACTGACACACTCACTCGCTCACACACTCGCTCACTCACACACTCGCTCACTCACACACTCGCTCACTCACTCACTCATTCTCAACCAAAGAAGGTGACATCAATTTAGGTTATAATCTACTGGCCATAGACACAACATATTCTCCTTTCACCCACAAATCGCCAAACCTGCTAACCTCAGCCAAACATGTTCAATGAAGTGTAAAACCATTCATTAGGACTTCAATGGGTGGCTGCTATTTCATATTTAGACATTTTCATCTCCCATGTGTGGTTTATAGGCACCCATTTGGAAATATTGAAACTAAATTTATACAGCTCAAATGTGGGGGGTGATTTTTATCCCCTCTGTCGGGCAACAACAGGGCGATAATATGATTAAATTAGCAGGGCAGCACTTAGCGCTAGTTCCCTCAATGTCCAGGTCTCCATTTTGTTTGTGGCCTTGAAATAGGCAGCCCAGGCGCCTACTGGAAGCAGGTGGGTGCCTCGTTAGCCCATACGAATCAGGGTTCTGTAACGTCAATAGGACCCCAGGGCAATTGTGAAGTACCAATGGGCGCTTCCATGCATTGCGCATCATTCTTAGCGTTAAACTGTCCAACCAGCGAGCCTTGAAGAGACTGCTGAAAGCCATTCAGAAAATGTTCCAGAACAGGTTTGTAAATTATATTTGTGGTGCCAGGGGGAGCATTAATGATCTTTTGGCCCTACAAAAATCAAAACCCATGGGCAGCGAATTTAATTGAGGAGGTGGGATGGGGGCGGGACAGCTGATTTCCAGGTTCCGGTCCTGCTCCCAGCTGCATTCGCTCTGCAGATGTGGTCTTCCCTTGTTTGACCTTGTTACCGGCCAACTAACAGGAAGCGGGTCTGATGACGTCATTTGATGACGCATCATCAGCCAGTTTCCTTAAAGGGACCACATCTGCCTGGAGTTTGACAGTTGTTCTGTCAGTGTTGAAAGCATGGAGGTGCTGCAAACACTGACAATCACTGCAAAAAGGTGACCGCTTTTACCCAGGCTCTCCAATGACTCCCTCCATATGCTTATGGGGGGAGTCACAGCACGCAGGGAGGTTCTCTTCCCTTCCAAGTGCAGAAGAGACCTCCCCAGGACACCAACTTACCTTCCACCTCCACCCAACCCTCTCTATCTACTTTATCACTTCCCCATCTCACTAGCCACCCCTCACACTCACCCTCATCCAACTGCAAACATAAGAACATAAGAACATAAGAAGTAGGAGCAGGAGTAGGCCATACAGCCCCTCGGGCCTGCTCCGCCATTCAATAGGATCATGGCTGATCCGAACTTAGACTCACGTCCACTTCCCTGCCCGCTCCCCGTAACCCCTAATTCCCTTATCAGCTAGGAAACTGTCTATCTCGGTTTTAAATTTATTTAATGTCGCAGCTTCCACAGCTCTCTGGGGTAGCAAATTCCATAGATTTACTACCTTCTGAGTGAAGAAGTTTCTCCTCATTTCAGTTTTGAAACAGCAGCCCCTTATTCTAAGATTATGCCCCCTAGTTCTAGTCTCACCCATCAGTGGAAACATCCTCCCCGCATCCACCCGATCAAGCCCCCTCACAATCTTATATGTTTCGATAAGATCGCCTCTCATTCTTCTGAATTCCAATGAGTAGAGGCCCAACCTACTTAACCTTTCCTCAGAAGTCAACTCCCTCATCTCCGGAATTAACCGAGTGAACCTTCTCTGAACTGCCTCGAAAGCAAGTATATCTTTTCTTAAATATGGAAACCAAAACTGTACGCAGTATTCCAGGTGTGGCCTCACCAGTACCCTGTATAACTGAAGCAAGACTTCCCTGCTTTTATACTCCATCCCCTTTGCAATAAAAGCCAAGATTCCATTGGCCTTCCTGATCACCTGCTGTACCTGCATACTAACCTTCTGTGTTTCATGCACCAGGACCCCCAGATCCCTTTGTACTGTAGCAATTTGCAGTTTCTTTCCATTTAGGTAATAACTTGCTCTTTGATTTTTTCTGCCACAGTGCATAGCCTCACACTTTCCAACATTATATTCCATCTGCCAAATTTCTGCCCACTCACTTAGCCTGTCTATGTCCTTTTGCAGGTTTTTCATGTCCTCCTCACTCACTGCTTTCCCTCCCATCTTTGTATCGTCGGCAAACTTGGATACGTTGCACTTGGTCCCCTCCTCCAAATCGTTAATATAGATTGTAAAGAGTTGGGGTCCCAGCACTGACCCCTGCGGAACACCACTAGTTACTGATTGCCAACCCGAGAATGAACCATTTATCCCCACTCTCTATTTTCTGTTAGATAGCCAATCTTCCACCCATGCCAGTATATTACCCCCAATCCCTGATTTTTTATCTTGTGCAGTAATCTTTTGTGTGGCACCTTGTCAAATGCCCTTTGGAAGTCCAAATACACCACATCCACTGGTTCCCCTTTATCCACCCTGTTTGTTACGTCCTCAAAGAATTCGAGCAAATTTGTCAAACATGACTTCCCCTTCATAAAACTATGCTGACTCTGTCTGATTAAATTATGCTTATCCAAATGTCCTGTTACTGCTTCCTTAATAATGGACTCCAACATTTTACCAACTAACAACACACAAGGGTAGGCACTTGAGAGGTTTAGCCAATGTCCATGTGAAGTTTCTGGTAATGTGTTGTCATACAGTGAAATCTCTTTTTCCAAAAGTGCCCCTTATTGGACAGATCTGAGTGCACCTTGAGAAGTGTCTTACTGAGTTCCAGTGATTGTTCAGTCATAACTTCCCCACTCCACCACCACCATCCCCCCCGCCCCCACCCCACTATAGTAATGAGTGTGAATGGTTTGGACATCAAAGGGATGCTTCACGATGCTGGTGTGGGATGGTCAACCTGGCGCATCAAGTGAAGTAAATCTGGCCATGATGATGCCATCACTGGCCTCCCAGCCAGCAATTTTGTCAGGGGCTGATGCCCTGTGTCCAGTGCAGCATCAGGTGATGGTGGAGAAGGTTGGTGATGTTGGTGTACCTGGTAATGTTTGTGTTGGGGCTGATCTTGGAAGGATTTGGAGGACCAAGGTCTGATTGTTTCAATGGTTCCGATGTTGCTGCAATAGATGGCAGCTGCAGGTGAGATGAGAGAAGCGATCTGTCAATGGTGAGTGAGGTTCTCCCAATGAGGTGGCACTGGACATACAGTTGGATCTAAAAACTTGTAAGCTAAAGAAATCTCTATATGTATTAAAAATGCAGTCAACAACAGTTTCTGTGCTCTGAAACTCACCATCTGCAACATGGCATCCTTTCCACCACTTCTACAGCTGTCAGCTTATCACAAACATCAGAGCAGACTCAAAACACGCCAGGTTGAGCTGGCGTGTTCCCCAAATAGCGGGCAACCCATGGGGGAGAATGTAAAATTAGAAGCCTCAAAATACTCTTTAATTGGCTCTTAACAAGCCATTTAAGTAGCTGAATTGTCTCCCCCGCCACTTGGTGTTGGGTCAGTTCTGCGCCGACACCTGGGAGACTCGCGTGGAAGCGGGTTGACAGCGGGTTTCCTAACTGCTGTCAATCGTTGCGATTTTGACAGCGGACCCGTCTCCAAACCCATCCCCTCAGTGCCATTAAATTCGTGGCCATGATGTTTGGCCTTCCCTTTACCCGGACTGGCTGGGCACCAGAGTTTTAGCTCCCTCTCATGGGCGAGCTGCCCCAAATGCATGAGCAGTTCACCGATGGAATAGTAATGCGGCCCGTCTATGAAGATTGGACCGCTTCCATTGGGCCATGCTTCCCCTGCCCGCTTCTTACTCGATGGAAGTGATGATACTAAAATGGTAGAAATGATTAAATGTTTGGTCATTTGCCCAAGTTGTGTGCAATAACTGTGTGCAATTGCTGCATGGAATTGGAGGAAAATCCCAGTTTAACCACAAATCTCTGCATATAGTAAGAATTCCATGTGTTCAGCCATATTGCTTCAATGCTCTTTAAATATTAATTCATATTATTTGCTTATAGCATTTCTAAAACATTTATGCAGCTAACTTTTCTCTTTCTCTCGACTATTTTAAATCAAATTAATGTATCCTTTTATTTGGAATCAGTTATTATTTCAATTTATGTTCAATTTACGTGGGCTTCTCCTTGGAGCAGAGAAGATTGAGAGGAGATTTGACAGAGTTGTTCAAAATCATGAGTGGTCTGGACAGAGTAGATAGAGAGAAACTGTTCCCATTGGCAGAAGGGTCGAGAACCAGAGGACACAGATTTAAGGTGATTGGCAAAAGAACCAAAGGCGACGTAAGCAATAGCTTTTTTAATCAGCGAATGGTTAGGATCTGGAATGCACTGCCTGAAAGGGTGATGGAGGCAGACTCAGTCACGGCTTTCAAAAGGGAGTTGGATAAGTACCTGAAGGAAAAAAAATTGCAGGGCTACGGGGAAAGGGCGGGGGAGTGGGACTAGCTGAAGTGCTCTTGCAGAGAGCCGGCACGGGCTCGACGGGCCGAATGGCTTTCTTCTGTGCTGTAACCATGATTCTATATAACTTTGGATAAACTCATAAACCGAATCATTGATAATTCAAATTAATTGTATGAAACTAACTTAATTCGATTAATTAAGAGTAAGTTCAGCCTCAGTACGTGCCGTTGAGTCACTAGGAGTGTGATTATCATGGAATCTTTGGTTAACTTCAAGCTCACATACAGCAGTTTACAAGTTGCTGACTATACATGACTCTTGCAAGACAGTTTTCTTTCATCAATATTTGGAAACTTTACAAAGTTGAATGGCCCAGAAATTCAGGTCGGAGGCTTCCCGCGGGTGCAAGCCTCCGAGCTGCACTTACCTCGCGCGCCGGCCGTTGAGCTGTGGGCCTGCGTGGGATTCCGATCCTGGGCCTCCTCCAACTGCCGGCACGCAGTGCTTGCGTATCCCAGGGGCGCAGTTAGTTCGATGCATCCCCTGGGATCACGTGGGCCATGGAGAGCCAATGGTAGCTGTAGTGTATGTACCCGTCTACCTTTAAGGGAACTATTGAATGTAACCGTTCACCTTTAAGAGGACTACTTTCGGTGTGGCACTATTTGTTTGGCTTCTGTATACTGTAATACCGATAGTGACCACACCAGTATATAAGTGTTGTGGCAGGATTGCTGGGGCAGATTCGCCCGGACCTTCGAATAGTAAAGACCTGTTTGTTTGTTACTTCTGAAGTCTGTGTATTTATTAACTGCACAACCCACAGACTTTACAGTGGTGACGAGTCCGATCGTACCCTGCAGCAAGACTACCAAAGCAAGAAGAGCGTCGAAGAGAGGCAACCGCCCTCGTCGTGCTGCTGGAAGAAAACACGAGGCTGCAGCAGGAGAAAGGTGGAAGACTTTAGCAACAAAAGCTTCCGTCTGCAACAGGCACTGACTACCCTTCTACCACGGTACAGAGTGAGCCGATCAGCAGGGAACAAGGCGGCCGAAGAGACTGTGAGTAGGGGAAGGTGTAGAAGTATCCGGAGGATAAGGGCAGAGCACTCGACCTCGGTCGAGGGGGAGCTGAGCCGGTCAGAAGTCGGGTCCAACGGCGTCGGGTGACAGCTGGACTGCGAGCGGCGGGAAAAGCCGGGCAGCGCCCGCAGCCACGAAGCGCTGAGACTGGGAGTAGGCGCGGGAAGAGAAACCCAGCCGCAGCCGGGGAGGGAAACACCGGTCTGCGAGAGGGCTGGGAGGCGAACAGGAACCGTGCGGGTGGGAGAGAGAGACAGAGCCGAGCAAGGGGAGAGAGACTGTGCGAGAGCCAGTCCAGCGGCTGAACTGTTCTCCACCAACGGGGTACCCAGGGCCGGTAGAACCGAACGTGCGGGAGAGAGAGCGACAGAGCCGGGAACGGAGAGAGAGACTGCGCGAGAGCCAGTCCAGCGGCTGAACTGTCCTCCGTTAACGGGGTGTACCCAGCGCCGGTAGAGCCGTGCGGGCGGGAGGAAAAGACAGAGCCGAGTAAGGGGAGCTGTGCGGAAGCCAGCCCAGCGGCTGAACCTGTCCGCTGTGGGGAAAGCGTACCCCTTCCACCAGGGAAGAAACGCGGGAAGCCGCCATTAGGCGGAGAAGACGATTGAAGTGGGCGGGGCGAGAAGGAAAGAGCGGGAAACCGCCATTTTCGCGGGAAAACCGCCATCTTAGAAATAAACAAATAAATAAGAATACTTGAAGAAATACTTGTGTTGTACCCAAGGAAAGAAAGATGCCTAAGCAGGCGGACATCAACGAGTTCAATTCGGAGATAGAAGACTGGGCCACGTACCTAGGACGTATTGAGATACATTGTAAGGCTAACAAAATAGCTAAGGAGGAAAAAGCTTTAACCTTACTTAACATGATGGGTGCGAAAACATTCGGGTTGTTGAAGCATCTTCTCTCACCAGCTAAACCGGCAGATCAGACTTTCGATGATATTGTAGCAGTGCTGAAGGATCACTTGAACCCCACACCGTTGATGCTGGCTGAACGATTCAAATTCTACGCAAGAACGCAGAGGAAAGACGAAAGCAATGCGGAATACCTGGTCGAACTGCGTAGGATAGCGAAATACTGCCAGTTTGGAGGGAATCTGACAGAGGCACTGCGTGACAAGTTCGTATGCGGATTGTCCAAAGAAGGAACGCAGAAGCGACTACTGGAAGAAAATGACCTCACACTGGACAGGGCTGTCCTCATAGCTGCATCGCACGAAGCCGCAGTGAAAAGAACGGCGGAAATGCAGCTAAAGGCGGCGGCACTAGGGGTGGACCAAATTACTTCGAGCACAACAAAATGCTACCGTTGTGGGAAGACAACACATGACCAGAATCAATGCTGGGTTAAAAACCAAGAATGCAGGAAATGTGGCAAGATTGGGCACATAGCTAAGGTATGCCGGTCAGGAGCAACGTACAACAATAAGAAGTCACCACAAAAATGGTACGGAAAGGTACAAGAGGTGACTAAGAAGAGTCTGAGGGAACAGAAGTCGGTCTCACACTCCAAATGCAAAGGACTGGACAGTCTGAGAATTCACAACGTGAGCAATGAAGCTGACCGACAAACTATCTGGATAACGCTACAGATTGCAAAGGTCCAAGTAAAAATGGAAGTGGACACCGGATCGGCGTTGACGGTCATGAATAAGCATGACTATAAGAAATTTTTCAAGCATATTCCACTACGGGATACGGAACTAGTACTACAGACATACACGGGGCACAAAGTATTCCCCATCGGAATGATAGAAGTCAAGGTGAGATACAAGGATAAAGATCATCACCGGTTGGACCTGTATGTATTGCCTGAGGGACGACCACCACTTCTGGGACGGGAGTGGATCCGAAAAATAAAGTTGGACTGGCAGTCACTAAACACCATGACGATGGATTCCGAAAAAGAGGATGTCAAACCTGAACGGTTGTCCAGAATATTGGACGAAGCTAAGGAGGTATTCCAGCAAGGACTGGGAACACTGCGAGGTATTAAAGCAAAGGTTAAGATTGCAGAAAATGCAAGCCCAAAGTTTTTTAAGGCCAGATCGGTACCTTACGCAATACGACCAGCTGTGGAGGCAGAACTGGAAGAGCTTGAACGATCAGGGGTTCTGTCAAAAGTGGACTGGAGTGAGTGGGCCACGCCCATTGTTCCCGTCATGAAGTCCTCACCGAGTAATAAGCCAGGGGGACCGGGGAAGGTCCGTATCTGCGGAGATTTCAAGATTACTGTGAATCCGGTGCTTCACATGGTACAATACCCGCTTCCGCGGATTGAAGATATCTTTGCTTCGTTGGCTGGAGGGAAGCATTTCACGAAAATAGATCTGGCTCAAGCATATCTACAGATGGAGGTCGAGGAAGAGTCACGCCAGTACCTCACCATCAACACTCACAGAGGCTTGTATCGCTACAATAGACTGGTCTTTGGGGTAGCTTCGGCGCCAGCAATTTGGCAGAGGGCCATGGAACAGGTGTTACAAGGAATTCCAAGCACGCAGTGCTACTTAGATGACATTTTAATCACGGGAAAAGATGAGGAAGAACACCTCACGAATTTGAAACTGGTACTCACCAGGTTGAAGGAGTATGGCCTTCGGGTTAATCGCAAGAAGTGTGAGTTCTTCCAAAAACGGATCTCATACTGCGGTCATGTCATTGACCGAGAGGGACTGCATAAGTCACCTGAAAAGATAGAAGTGGTCGTGAAGGCCCCCGCTCCAGGAAACGTATCACAGTTAAGATCATTCTTGGGGTTGATTAATTACTATCACAAGTTTCTGCCAAATTTATCCGCGGTACTGCATTCGCTGAATGACCTGTTGCGGAAAGAAACACCATGGAAGTGGAGTGAAGAATGCAAAAAGGCTTTTCGCAGAAGCAAGGAGTTGATTACCTCTGAAGAAGTGTTGGCTCATTTCAACCCAGCATTACCCCTTCGTCTAGCTTGCGATGCTTCCCCGTACGGAATTGGGGCAGTACTCTCGCACAGGCTACCAAATGGCTCGGAAAGGCCAGTGGCTTTCGCGTCCCGATCATTGACACCCACGGAGCGAAATTACGCCCAAATAGATAGGGAGGCCCTCAGTCTTGTGTGGGGCGTGAAGAAATTCAACCATTACCTACAATGTAAAAAGTTCACATTGCTGACAGACCACCAGCCGTTGGTGTCCATATTCAACCCAAATAAGGCCATTTCCACCATGACAGCACAAAGGTTACAAAGGTGGTCCGTGTTACTTGGGGCACACCAATACGAAATTGAGTACAAAAGGTCTAAACAGCATGGAAATGCTGATGGGTTGTCACGCTTGCCATTGCCGATGGTAGAAGAAGCGAGTATAGTGGACCCAGTAGAGTTGTTCCACTCATCCATAGTGGAGTGTCTACCGATAACAAACTCAATGATTGAGAATGAGACAAGGAATGACCCGACTCTTTCACGAGTCTATGATGTAACGGTGGAGGGATGGCCAGCACAGAGCGAACCAACACTGCAAGCATTTGCACAGAGGAAAGAACAACTGTCAGTGTGTCGAGGAACCCTGATGTGTGGATCTAGAGTGGTGATTCCACCCAAACTCCAAAAGAAGGTGCTAAAGGAGCTGCACGAAGGACATCTGGGGGGAGTAAAGATGAAGAATCTAGCAAGAGCGTTTGTGTGGTGGCCAGGCATTGATGGAGACATAGAGGAGATCACGAAGAACTGCCTAGGATGTCAGAGGGTTCAGAACGCGCCACCCCAGGCTCCTCTGCATCCATGGGAGTGGCCCTCATCGCCTTGGCAAAGAGTACACATCGACTTTGCTGGTCCATTTATGGACTCGATGTTTCTAATAGCGGTGGATGCCCACTCCAAGTGGCCGGAAGTAATTAAGATGACCACCACCACGACGAAAAAAACCATCACAGTGTTAAGGACCATGTTTGCTCGGAATGGCCTGCCGGAACAGATCTGTTCTGATAATGGACCACAATTTGTGTCCAAAGAATTCAAGAAATTCTTAAAGAGCAATGGGGTTAAACATTACACATCAGCCCCATACCATCCCGCCTCCAATGGATTGGCTGAAAGGTTTGTCCAGACCTTCAAGAAGGCCGTAAAGGCCATGAGTAATGAAAATATAAGTCTGCAACATAAGGTGGGTAGCTTTTTGTTGGCATACCGAAATGCGACACATGTGGTCACAAATCAAACTCCCGCAATGATGTTCTGTAATAGACGCCTAAGATGCCGGCTGGATTTACTAAAACCAAACGTCAGAAGAGACGTAGAGAACCGGCAATTCCAGGGCATGAACGACAGGGTCACTAGATCTTTCCAGATCGGTCAACGAGTTTTGGCCCGGGACTACCGTACTGAGAAATGGCAGCCTGGAACTATTGGGAAAAGGCTGGGGCCATTGATGTACACCGTGGACATTGGAGACAATATAATAAGGCGCCATGTTGACCAAATCATAGGGTCCGCCACAAATGGGCAACCGACTTCACCACCTTATCCGGGTAATGTTGAAACTGAGATACCCAGAACACCTACTTCCGATCTAGTGATACTGGAGTCAGCTGAACCTGACACGGCTTTTCAAGCCGAATCGACCTTGCCAGAAGCACCTCCTAGCCCGCCTGAAATGACGACACCACTGCGGCGTTATCCGGACAGAGTCCGGAAACCCCCGGAAAGACTGAATCTATGAACTGTCTTACATAAACCTGTATATATGTTAGAATGTATGTTCACTATGGACTTAGTAAGTAATAAGCTAAAAAGGGAGGATTGTAGTGTATGTACCCGTCTACCTTTAAGGGAACTATTGAATGTAACCGTTCACCTTTAAGAGGACTACTTTCGGTGTGGCACTATTTGTTTGGCTTCTGTATACTGTAATACCGATAGTGACCACACCAGTATATAAGTGTTGTGGCAGGATTGCTGGGGCAGATTCGCCCGGACCTTCGAATAGTAAAGACCTGTTTGTTTGTTACTTCTGAAGTCTGTGTATTTATTAACTGCACAACCCACAGACTTTACAGTAGCAGGGAATGCCCATTCATAAAATTGACAGGAAGAGCTGTCAAAAACAATAAATACTATAAGCCCCAAAACATCACTAAAACTTCAAATAAATTTTAAAAAATACATCACATTTTTAAAATAACTATAAATTACATAAAATAACTATTTTAAACAATAATTTACATTTTTGAAAAAATTAATTATGTTTTCTAACAGGGCTAAAAATAAACTTACCTTTCTTTAAAGTATTTAAAAATAATAAACCTGTGGAAAAAATGTTTTAATTTTAATTAATTCACCACTTACCTTGTTAAAAGCAGGCCCTGTGCCTGCTTTTTACATGTGTAACTCCTGGAGAATTACCCTCCTGGAGAAATCTGGAAAAAAAACATAAGTTCAATGCGCACGCGTTCCACCTCTGAACCCCTTCTTTCAAGGGAATGGAAGTTCCGGTTTCCCGGGCATGCGCAGTGCATGCACGAAACCGGCACTTTCGTTGGGCCTACGGGTGAATACTCAACGTGTACTCACCCGTGGGGACCCGAATTTCTGGGCCAATATATACAAGTCTAAACTGCATAATCTAGTTAGACATTTCCAATTTAACAACCATCTAACCTTGCTGCTCTAATTTGATTTTTTGACTGTACAAACATGTGCAGTGGACTATAACCAGATTTTAAAGCCACATCTATTATGAAGAAAAGATACCATGAGTCAAAGTTTTCAGATCCTAAGTTCCAATGCCATTATCTAAAATTCCACATAAATCATAAATGAGCTAAATGTTGGTGCTCATCAAGCTGACAATGAGTAAAATTCAGTTTCATTTCTTTCTGGTGACTTAGAGGAATGTAGTTTACGCGTTATAGTGTGTCTAATTGTTCAATATCTGGTTTTGTAAAAAGCCAGGGCCTGGAAATTCAGGATCCCCTCTCCACCAGCATAAATGCTGTGGAGTGGAACCGCTGCCTGCCCTCACCTAAGGCTGGCAATCCCATCCCAAACCCTGAGAACGGGGCTATTGTGTAGCCAGGGCAGGCTGTCCTTGCTGGCCCAGCCCATTGGGAATCTGCCCTTCTCGAGGTCCAAATGGACTAAAGAAAAAAAATGTTTAAATCTTTGGCTCCTACTGGAGCCACTCTGACTGGTAAAGGTTAGGGCCTTCAGAAAGCCTCAAAGGCACTCATACCAAGTCTGCTGGTCCTTCTGGAATTTAAAGGTAGATCAGGGTTTTGCCCTGTATTCCACAAAAAGTGGAAAAAATACTTACTGCAGCCCAAGGATTTTTGGAGCCCAAGTGATTTTCTCAGTTAATCGCTATGGAAATTTGTTCTACTAAGTGTAAATTGGTAATATGCAAACTTGTAGCCCGTATGTAATTGAGGAAATAATCAATTTGTGGGGTGAAATTGTGCTGTATGATGTAAGTATATAAATTCAATAACATTTTTATGATACTCCTTTGTCCACGATTCTAATGGAGATAGGCCTAGATATTCGGTATCCCCCGAAAACGGGCGTGGGGATCGCGATGCAATAGCAACCCGTGCCCGGTAGGAGAATTGTAAAATTCATGCTGCCTGCTAATTTACATGATAGTAGCATTCAGCCCACTGCTGAATGAGCTGTTGAGTGGCTGAATGCTCAGCAGGGGGCCCAAGTTCATGAGGGGGCTAGCTCCAATTAAAGCTAGCCTGCACTACTTAAAGGCAGTCTGCACCTCTTAAAGAGGAGTTGCCTTCTGCCTGCATCAGGTGGTTGAAGTGGCTGGGAAGACAGTGGACAAAGTTGTTATGATGACACAACAGGGAACAAAGTGTGCACCAAGGTTCTCCATGCAGAACTCAAGGCGTTGGTCCAGGAGGTCAACTCCAGGAGAGAGGTCCTCTTTCACAAGGGCCTGGAAGCCCTCCAGGAAACAGACCAGAGTGCAGTGGGAGCAGGCAGCCACTATGGTAAATGTCAGCAGTGTAACCCCGAGGATGTGGACTCAGTGCAGGAAGAAGTTTAATGACCTCACACGAGTGTTCAAGGCCAGTGAATTCACCTTCAAATGCCATATCCCATCATCTGCAGCACTAGCCTCACAAAATGTTCAATGCACCACACACCCATCACTCACCTACCAACAAACTCGACCAAACATGACTCACACCTCACATCATAGCTTCACCTCACCTGTACACACCTCCCACAGCTGCAAGTCTGACACCCATATCTCACACTGTCAGCTATTCAACCATGACAGTCACATCACCCAAACACATTACACCATACTCACTAACACACTTCCCTTTCTCTTGCAGGAAATGGTGGCACATAACCGGCGCCAGTAGACCTTAACCAGCGGTGGACAGGCTCGCCTGCATGGTCTCACCCCCATGGAGGAGACAGTGTTGGCTATTCTTGGCAAGTGCATAGCTGAGCCGTTGGCCAATGGAAGGGCTGAAAGAATACAAGATGTTGGTATCCTCATACATTATCCTCCTTCTCACATCGCACTTCCCCCTCATCCCATTATCTCTTCTGATTTACAAGCTGCACATGGTGTAAGCATGCACCTCTTGCTTTCACCCACTCTCTTCACCTCAACTCTACCCTTGTGTCTTTCTCAATTCAGACACACAAGAAATCCAGCCTGCCCAGAAAGTAGTTGAACAATAAGAGGGAGAGGAGAGTGAAAAAGAAACACCGTCACTCGATTTCACACCCCCAGCCACCAGCTCAGATATTGACACTCCGCGTACTTTGGAGGATAGGTTAGACGTGGGATCTGCACATGGTGAGGCATCGAGCATGAGTGGGCTGCTGCCAGGGCAGGGGGAAAGGGTAGCGCAGGCGCCAGCTCCCCGGAGGGTGAAGCTGCACAGGACTCAGTTGGAGACTTTGATGGGGCAGCCTATAGCAGAACGTTGATGGGTATGCAGAATGAATTGCTCGGTGCATTGGCAGGCCTGCCAGAAAGCCTGACTGCAATGTCAAGGAGCATGGAGGAGCCCAGCTCCAGCCTTGCACAGGGCTTTGGGCAGAGCTTGGAGCCCATTCTGTCTAGTGTGGAAGGGGTGGGCAGATCCATTAACACACTGGTGGACCCAACCATCATGCCATGTCTGATGGCCGAAGTCTCAGCTTCCATTACAGCACAAGCAGAAGTCACCCAACATCTGAGTGCTGCAATGGAATCTCAGACTGAAGTCATGCAAGCACAGCAGATTACTAGGATTGCTGAGGCGCTGCCCCAGGGGAGAGGCAGTGGCTCCGTGGAGCACGAACCTTCTGTCCTCTCTCAGGATTTGTACTCCCACCACTGCCACTCCGCCAGTGCCCTTGCAGTTTCCTGTCAGCCAGCCAGCCCAGACTGCTGCCACCCATGCCGAGATGGTACCTTCCGAATCCATCCAGAGCTGCTCGAGGTTATCCTGCAAGGCCATTTGCTGTCTCCCCCAGTGAAATTCAACATCCTTCCATGAGCCATGCTGCAGCCACTGGGGTAGCACTGCGTAGGAGCACTAGTATTTTTTTATTTTTTTTATTCGTTTATGGGATGTGGGCGTCGCTGGCAAGGCCAGCATTTATTGCCCATCCCTAATTTCCCTTGAGAAGGTGGTGGTGAGTCACCTTCTTGAACTGCTGCAGTCCGTGTGGTGAAGGTACTCCCATAGTGCTGTTAGGGAGGGAGTTCCAGGATTTTGACCCAGCGACGATGAAGGATCGGTGATATACTTCTAGGTCAGGATGGTGTGTAACTTGGAGGGGAACTTGGAGGTGGTGGTGTTCCCATGCATCTGCTGCCCTTGTCCTTCTAGGTGGAAGAGGATAGGCAAAGGCACATGCAAGGCAGTCACTAAGGGAATGCACAAGGGTGATTAGTTGATTTTTTGATGTATTATTGGATGGATAGATGTATAAAGTTGGATTGGAATGTTTGCTTTGTGGTGGCTTTTATTTAAGCATTGTAGCCAAGAGGACACAGTGATGGTCAGTAACAGAGGGAATGTAAGGTGTGGGATTAATGCTGAATGGGGAATTGGGACTGCGTTCACTGGTACCGCAGGCAGATGATTCAATCCCGGATATCACAGCCAGAGAGGGGCTGTCTGGGTCACCTCCTTCCATCCACTTCCTCCTCCTCCTCTTCCTCCTCCTCCTCCTACTCCTGCTCCTGAGCTTGTGGCCATATCCCTGGTGGCAAGGGCTGTGCCCTCATGATGGCCAGGTTCTGGAGGATATAGCAGACCACAGCGAATTGGGATGCACGCTCTGGTGAGTACTGTAGGGCTCCTCCAGAGCAATTCAGGCAGCAGAACCATTGCTACAGCACCCCAATGGTCTGCTCTATGATGTTTTGTGGGGCAGCATGGTTCTCATTGTACGCATGTTGGCCACATGTGGTTGGGTTGTGGTGCAGAGTCATGAGCCAGGTAGTCAATAGCCTTGTTGCCCAATAGCCACCCTCTGGTTTGTCTTGTTCACTCAAACACTGAGGGAACAGTGGACTGGCACAGAACGAAAGCATTATGCCTGCTGCCAGGATACTGGGCACTCAGCATCATGATGTGCTGAGCATGGTCGCACACCAACTGCACATTTAGTAAGTGGAAACCTTTGTGGATGTGGTACATCTCAGCATTTAGAAGCAGCTCCTGCAAAGCAATGTGCATGCAATCAATGGTGCCCTGTACCATGGGGATGTCTGCTATCCTGGTGAAGCCACGCTCCACCTGCTTCTCTGACAATGAAGTCCCCTCTTCTGACATAAAGAGCGTCTGTCACCTCCCTTATGTGGATGGCAAACTGGGAGATGTTACAGATGTCGCCTGCTCCAGCCTAGAATGATTTAGAAATTCAGGGCCACGGTCCCCTTCACAGCCACTGGCAGCACTGTCCTTGCCCTGGAGTGAGGCTGCAGGTCTGGTTGCAAGAGGTGGCAGAGTTCTGTGAGAACCTCCTTCGTAAAGCGCAGACAGCTCACACACTTCTCCTGGCTCAGGCAGAGGTAAGAGAATTGCTCTCGGAAGATCCTAGGTGGGCAAGACCTCCTGCTGAGAGCCATTCTCCCCTCCTCCCCCTCCTTCCTCTGCGAGCAACTTGCCCTCTTATTTGCTACCTCTGCTCCATTTCCCTGTCATGCTGAAGGCCAAGGGGATGACAACTTGAGTGCCCATGACTGGGAGCAAGTGGTCTGACCAGAACCCTTGAAGTCAGAACTAAGGCCTTCTTTAACCTTCTGTCACCTCACTTTAAATTACTAACTTTGAATAACTGTAGAAAACTGCAAACACTTCCACAAACTTACACAGAGCCAGTAGAAATCAAAAAGCAAGTTACCTGAAATTTGGTTATTATCCCTTTAAATAGCGCTGGTGGTGGGTCCTTCATGCTGCTGAATACATGGTCAACTGTGCGAGGTTAAGAGAGGGTGTTAGCTCCAGCGATGACGTTGAAAATGGAGTCAAAATCAGTATTGCACGCTGATTGATGTCACGATCTGCCTACTCTACATACTTCCAACGCATGCTCCTAACGGCCACCCTATCGCTGTCACCAAGATGGCATCCGTCACGACCCACACCAGAAATGTGCGTGCGCTGCTCAGGCGCCATTTTGGTCCCAATTTGGCACTCATAGCGCGCAAGCAACGAGTGCTACGCAACCGAATTTTAAGCCCTAAATGTTTATTTTAAACAAGTTAACAACTTCATTAAGTCAGCAGACAAAGAATTTTCATATGAAATAAAAGCAGAAAATGCTGGAAATACTCAGCAGGTCAGGCAGCATCTGTGGAGAGAGAAACAGAGTTAACGTTTCAGGTCGGTGACTCTTTGTCATATGAATGTGTTTGTATGCAAGACTAGTTCAAGGCTCCTGCAAATCCTGCAGCCACAGAGGGTACTCCATTTGAGGGTCCACCAGGGTTGGGCTGCTTTAGCCTTAAGCAGTTCTGGTTTATCTTTTCAATCTAAGTTAGTAACTGTGCATTGATCAGCTGTTCAAGTGCCCAGGGAGTGGAGCAGCGTGAGTTTTTATACAGTATACACACCGATGGTGGTGTGGAGATGGAAGAGATCAGTGGAGGAAACGGCAGCAGTTCAAAGAGCCTATATGTTATTGTAATAACAGAAAATGCACCAGGAACTGTCTAGAAAGTAACTGAAAGAGAGAAAAGTATAGAGATGAAGAGGGAGTGTAACAGAGACACAGGGAGAGAGCAGAGTGAAACATAGAAAAAGGGAGAATCGCTGAGATATAGAAAGAAAAGAAAGATTTGCATTTAGATAGCGCCTTTCACGACCTTGAGACGTCCCAAAATACTTTTGAAGTGTTTTGAAGTGTAGTCACTGGTGTAATGTAGTATACACGGCAGCCAATTTTGCACACAGCAAGGTCTCACAAACAGCAATAAGAAAATGGCCAGATTAATTGTTTTCTGGTGAGGTTGGTTGAGGGACAAATATTGTTCAGGACATTGGGGAGAACTCCCCTGCTCTTGTAGTGCCACAGGATCTTTTACGCTGATCTGACAGGGGGAGAGTACTACCAACTGAGCCATGGCTGCTCACTCAGGTGGATGTAAAAGATCCCATGGCACAAGTTTGAAGAAGAGCAGGGGAGTTATCCCCAGTGTCGTGGGCCAATATTTATCCCACAATCAACATCACTAAAACAGATTATAAGGTCATTATCACATTGCTGTTTGTGGGAGATTGCTGTATGGGAGCAATTGGCTGCTGTGTTTCCTACATTACAACAGTGCCTACACTTCAAATGTACTTTATTGGCTGTAAAGCACTTTGGCATGCAAGTGCTTCTTTCTTTTGGTTAAACGTCTCGTGAGAGAGAATAGAGAAAAACACGGAAAGAGGGAAGGTTACAGAGAGAGAAATCAGGGAGAAAGGAGACAGCGACACGGGAGTGAGCACTGAAATTTCCCATCTTCATTTGAGGAAACGTTACTTTATATTCTCATGGAGGATGGAGCTGGTCGGTGCTTGTGGTGAGGACCCTTTGTCGGAATACTGTGCTGGTGAGATGGTTTGCACCCTTGGGGGGGAAAAATTGGGTCGCGCCCCCTTTGGGGCGCTAACTTCGCCGGGGTGCTACTTTTAGCCCCCCAAAAAAGTTAGCGCCCCCGTGCCAGAATTTAAATGGTAGCATCCCAAGCAGGAGACGGGGCACTACTGGAAGCGTTCCCCCTCCCTCTAGGGGTGCTACCATTCAATAACGCGTCACTACGTGCCGCAGCGCCACGCGCGTCAGCACATAGCACCGCGGTACTGCAGGCCTCCCTCCCCTGATTAAAGGGCAGGGGCTAGTACAGCATGCACCAGGGCCCTGCTGGACCACCGGGGAGTGGGGTACTGGCAAAAAAGCCCGGCAATCAAGAGGAGTGCCAGGTTGACCGATCGCAGCAGGCACCCCACAGCAGGAGGAGGCGAAAGAGGACAGGTGCTGGCAGGCGGCCCAAATAAAATGGCTGCCTGGCACCTGCCCTTTAACTTTAACAGCACCCTGACCCTGTCGGACATAGCGTCCGGCGGTAGGTTAGGGGGCGCGAGCGAAGTTTGCGGGCTAGGCGCAAGTGGGGTGATGACATCATCGCCGGAGGCGCAGCGCCACGGGGCACTACCGGCTACCAGCGCCGCTAACCTCCCGCAGAATTTTGCAGGAGGCGTTAGCGACACCATGCCCAGGCACTAGGTACTTTGTGCCCCGTTAGCGCCCCCTCGGGAAGCGCTAGCAGGAGGCGCAAAGCAACCCAATTTTTCCCCCTTGGTGTTGTGGTTGTCCTGCTTATATCTTTTACCAGGCACCTGGGCCACTGGTGGTGAATCTTTGGAATTCTCTACTCCAGAGGGCTGTGGAGGCTCAGTCGTTGAGTATATTCAAGACACAGATCGATAGATTTTTGAATATTAAGGGAATCAAGGGATATGGGGATAGTGCAGGAAAGTGGAGTTGAGGTAGAAGTTCAGCCATGATCTTATTGAATGGTGAAGCAGGCTCAAGGGTCAAATGGCCTACTCATGCTCCTATTTCCTATGTTCTTATGTTCTTCTGGAGCCTGTAATGATCAGTAACATGGCATTCTAGAATGGTACACTAGGTGGAGCTGTATGTTTAGTAGGGGGCTACCCACAAGGCAGTAGGCAAGATGGATGCCTGTACACTAGTCCACATGGCTGAATAAATGACTAGCTCAAGCTAGCTGTTCATAATGAAAACATCTATTTATTTATGAACATAACATGGTACCAGGATTGGTAATATCTGCTGAATATTGTGAAACGCGACATGGAGAATTTGAAGCCACCGGAGGGTTTGAAACTCACGGGGAATGTCGACTGCAATTGGCGGACTTGCAAACAACAATTCAAACTCTACATTGTTGCCATCGGGTTCGGTACGAAGCCAGACGCAAGGAAAATAGCGTTGCTGCTCATGGTTGCAGGCCCGCAGGTGATAGAGGTATTTAATACATTTGTATTTGATCAAGAGGAGGACAGAGAAAAGATGGACGATGTGCTAAAGAAGTTTGATACACATTGTTCTCCCAAAAAGAATGAGGCCTATGAGAGGTACGTGTTCCATTCACGGACACAGCAGCAAAATGAGACTTTTGATAGCTTTGTGACCGATCTGAAACTGAAAGCACAGACATGTAATTTCTCTGAACTGAAATCATCCATGATTCATGACCAGATCGTGTTTGGTATTCATGATAAAAAGGTCAGGGAAAGTCTGTTGAGAGAAACCGAACTAACATTGGAGGATGCTGTGAAAATATGCCATGCCAGTGAGCTAGCTCAACAGCATGCAAAGACTTTCAGTGAAATTAATAATAATGCGACTGTAGTGAATGACTGTGCTACTGTCGGTGTTGTGTCCTACGAGGGGAAGAAACATGGGCAGAACAGAAATGCAAAGCAATCGGAGGATGGAATTTTTAATTGTAAACGCTGTGGTTACCAGCACTAGTCAAGTCAATGCCCAGCGTTTGGAAAAATGTGCACAAAATGTAATGGAAAGAATCACTTTGCCAAACAATGCTTTTCAAAAGTTAAATCAAAGAAAGGGCAACAAGTCAATGTGATAGAGGACACTGATTTAAGTGAGACATCTTTTGTAGGAATGGTGTCATGTGACAATATAGAAAAGGATACAGAAAATGTGCAGCCCTCAGGAATGGACAATGCTGAACATAAAGTTAATGCAGTAAAAGAGGACAAATGGATGTTGCCACTGCAGGTAAATGGAGCATTAGTTACATTGAAACTAGACACTGGGACAAAAGCAAACTTAATCAGTATGAGTGACATAAAAAATATGAAAGAAAAGCCCAAAATACAGAAAAAGTCAGTACTACTGAAGAACTATAATGGACAGAAAATAGATAGCTTAGGTGTATGCACACTTAAAGTGACAGTCAAAGACAAAGTGCATCATCTCATGTTTTCTGTTGTGGCTGAAGGACTTGATTCACTACTAGGTGACAAAGCTTGTGAGGACTTAGAACTGGTCAAGAGAGTCTACCGTACAAACTGTGACATAAGCAGACCAGATGACTCGGTGGATTCTGTAGTGAGTAATTTCCAGGATGTGTTCAAAGGATTTGGAGTTCTACCATTCACTTACAAGATCCAGCTAAAGGAGGATGCTCAGCCAGTGGTACAAGCTCCATGGAGAGTTCCAGCACCCCTGCGTGACCGGCTCAAGAAAGAACTGAACAGAATGACCACACTAGGAGTCATCAGGAAAGTCGAAGAGCCAACAGATTGGGTTAACTCCATGGTATGTGTAAAGAAAAAGAGCAATGATCTAAGAATATGCATGGATCCAAAGGACTTAAATGCAAACATAAAACGTGAACACTACCAGATTCCCAAGCAAGAAGAAATCACCAGTGAAATGTCAGGTGCCAGATACTTCACAAAGCTCGATGCCTCACAAGGATTTTGGCAACTAAAACTGGATGAAGAGAGCACCAAATACTGTACCTTCAACACACCATTTGGCAGGTATTGTTTCCTCAGAATGCCTTTCGGGATAATATCTGCATCTGAAATCATTCATAGAGCGATGGAACACATAATTGAAGTTCTGGAATGAGTTCAGGTCTATGTTGATGACATCGTCATCTGGGGCTCCACACTGAAAGAACACAATGAGAGACTCACTAAAGTGCTACAGAGCATGCGCAAGAATGGACTGAAGCTCAACAAAGCCAAGTGTCAGTTTGGCGTCCAGGAAGTCACTTTCCTAGGAGATAATCTATCTGGTAAAGGAATAGAGCCAGATATGGAAAAAGTAAATGCCATACTCAAAATGCCCCGACCCACTGACAAAAAAAGAGTGCTACGCATCATGGGGATGATAAACACAGCCTATTACCATCTCGTCTAGCTTCTAATCTCTTTTACTTCTTTTGGTTCTTTTATTCTTTTGTCCGATCGCAGCCCTGCCTTCGATCTAGTTCCTTTTCTCTCCAGTTTTGAAGAAGGGTCAAACCCGAAACGTCAACTCAAATTTCTCTCCACGGATGTTGCCTGACTTGCTGAGTTTTTCCAGCATTTTCTGTTGTTATTTCGGATTTCCAACATCTGCAGTATTTTGCTATCGTTCATTGGAAAGTTCATTCCTAACTTGTCAGCCAAGACAGCCTGTCTGCGAGACCTGCTACATAAAACAAATGAGTTCGCATGGACAGAAAGACGTGAACAAGAGTGGATGAACCTCAAAACAGTGCTGACAACCACACCTGTACTCACCTTCTTTGACCCAACAAAGAGAGTCAAAGTGTCAACGGATGCATCAAAAGATGGCCTAGGCGCGGTCTTGCTACAAGCAGAGGGTGAAGATTGGAAGCCTGTTGCCTATGCCTCCAGATCTATGACTGATTCTGAGTGCCGATACGCCCAGATTGAAAAGGAATGTCTAGGCTTGGTAGTTGGACTAGAAAAGTTCCATGGCTACATATATGGACTTCCCACCTTCACAGTTGAGACAGACCACTGCCCACTGGTTGCCATCATAAAAAAAATCTGAATGAGATGTCTCCAAGGATTCAACGACTCATGATGAAGCTGCAAAGATATGACTTTGAACTGATCTACACACCAGGCAAATACATAGTGTTAGCAGATGCACTATCCCGAGCACCCACAATGAGTCATGTGAGCTCTACTGAGGAAGACGTGGATGTTCATGTGAGTATGGTCACTGCTGCGCTGCCCGTGTCAGACAGAAAATCAAAGCAAATAGCAGAAGAAACAGTAAAAGATACAGTGTTACAAACAGTAATAGAGAACATTCATTATGGTTGGCCAAAAGGTTCCTGTCCAAAATACTATCACATTAGGTCAGAGTTGAGTGTCGCAAGTGGACTATTACTAAAACAGAACAGAATAGTCATTCCACAGGCTCTACGTCAAGACATGCTCAAAAGGATTCATGAGGGACACCTCGGAATTGAAAAATGCAAAAGGAGAGCAAGAGACACTGTTTATTGGCCTGGCATAAATAAGGACATTGAGAACATGATAGGCAAATGTGAGACATGTCAGAAACACCAAAACAAACAAGCAAAGGAACCAATGATAGTAGCTGACTTACCAACAGCACCATGGCAAAAGGTTGGTATGGACCTTTTTCATTTGAATGGTAAAGACTATCTAATAGTGATTGACTACTATTCTAACTATCCTGAGATGGCACTGCTCTCAAGCACATCAGCAAGCAGTGTCATAATGCATGTTAAATCCATCTTCGCCAGACATGGAATTCCCAGGATTGCCATTAGCGACAATGGTCTGTGCTTCAACTGTAAGTAGTGGCAACAGTTTGCAGCACATTATGACTTTCAACACATCACATCCAGTCCTCTGTATGCTCAGTCAAATGGTAAGGCAGAGAAAGGTGTTCAAGTTCTCAAACAGCTGCTGAAGAAAGCAACAGAAAGCAAGTTTGATCCTTATCTCGCCCTGCTGAGCTACCGAGCCTCCCCTTTAGACTGTGGTTCTTCACCTGCTGAACTCCTAATAGGTCGCAAGTTGCGCACCACGATACCCTGCTGTGCAAAAGAAAAGCAGAGTAAGGAACTGAGACAGAGACTTCAACTGTTAAAGCTGAAACAGAAATCACACTATGACAAGTCATCCAAAACTCTGAAACCATTGACAAGGGATGATGTTGTCAGGATTGAGGATCCAGATGCATGGAACAGGAAAGCTACAGTTCTTGAGGAAGTAGGACCAAGGTCATACACTGTTAGAACTGAGGAAGGACAGATTCTCAGGAGGAACCGCCATTCCCTCCTGAAAACACAAGAAACCATCCAAGAGCAAATCGATGACAATGCCGCAACTGAATCTTGTCACTCACCACCAGAACAATCTATCACAAACACACATACAGGCTCTCATGAAAGCACATCAGACTTACCTGTGCTGAGAAGATCCACACGTGAAGTAAAAAAGCCTGATAGACTTAATCTTTGAGTATAAAGAAAACTATAATAAAAGAATGAAAAGCTTAGAGTTCATAAAATAAAGCTTTGAAAATGTGTTGACTGTTGTGAAGATGTTTATGTCGTTATGATTGATTGATATTGATTTTGCTTAACCTCTAAGGAAGGGGGATGTAGTGATCAGTAACATGTCATTCTAGAATGGTACACTAGGTGGAGCTGTATGTTTAGCAGGGGGCTACCCACAAGGCAGTAGTTAAGATGGATGCCTGTACACTTGTCCACATGGCTGAATAAATGACTAGCTCAAGCTAGCTGTTCATAATGAAAACGTCTATTTATTTATGAACATAACAGAGCCTACTCAGCTTTGCCAGTTTTTCATGCTTCTTTTCTACCTGCCTATCCCCCACCTCTATAAGCTAATCTCTCTGTGTTGTGTATATGTCTTTTCTTTCTCTCATTATGCCTTCTATTGTCTCATGCTAATATCACTCCTGCCATTTAACCATCTCCCATTCTCCACTGAGGCACATTAGTGTTTATTTCTTGTGTGTGGATGTATGCGTGTCAGTGAATAAAGCACTTCTTCAGTACTTCACTGGAGTTTCAGCCTGGATTATTTCATAAAATGAGGCTTCATTCAGAGTCAAAGACTGCTACCAACTTAGCCAAACTGACAGTGACCTGCAACAAAATAAATAAATCAATAAATAGGATAAAATAGATTGCACCATTTTACATTTAAATTTCTGTAATTGCCAGGTAACTGGGAGCCCCGTCACCTTCGAATGGCAGCATACTGCTTCACTTCTTGACTGTCACAGTTTGAAGAAGGGGTGGTAGTTCACAAAGCAGCTTCTGCAGGGAACGTACCCCCACCACCGCCACCCCCCTTGCCTTCTTCCACTGGCCTTATTTGCCATTTCACCCCAATGTATGTTTGTCTTAGAAGTGTGAAATTGTAATGTCTGAATAGATTTAACTAGTTAGTGTGTTTGAAGAGTCTTAATTATGTCGCGTTTGTATGGGGGTTAAGACTAGCACATAAATGCTGTCTAAATTCAGAAATTCACAGTCACTGTGTGGCTTTTATTGATGTAAACATATAGGGGGAAAAATTCGGTTGCTTTGCGCCTCCCATTGGCGCCCTAAGAGGGTGCTAATGGGGCGCAAAACAACTAGCGCCCGGGCGCGGCGATGTTTGCACCACTCGCAAAATTGTCCTGGCATTTTGCGGCGGTGCTAAACACTACTGCCACGATCTCCTGCGCCCGCAGATCGTGACGTCAGTCGAGCGTGCAACGCCCCGGTAGCGCCCCGGACCGGATATTGAGTGGCGCCCCCTGCCTTACCGCCTGCCGCTAGCAATGACAGGTTAGGGGAACGTTTTGTAGTCGGGAAGGGACTGGGGGAGGGCTATTTAAAGGCAACCACGTCCTGCCTTTTTTTGTCGGTGACATTTTTGCACCACGCATTCTGAGAGAGAGAGAGAGACTTCTGGAGAGATTCAACGCTTGTGAAGGAGTTTTGGGTACTGTGCAGCACTTTGCAGGTTCATTTTGATTTGACCTTCCTTGCATCGATTTAGTAGAGACTATGGGGGCTGCACTCTGAGCTCTTTCCCTGGGTCTCTCCATTGTTCTTTCCAACAGATTTGATGTACAGGACTCTCCAGGCTGAGATTCAAGGCTGCAATGAGCAGGGTGTGGATGGAGAGCAAGATCGACCCTCCCCTTTAAGAACTGGCCGGCACCAGTGTGTCTGTGTTCCATTGCTGTCTGACATCACATGAGCTTCGCCAGCGCTCTGAGGTAGCGCCTCGCTCCTCGGCGTTAGTGCCTTAAGAGAGGTGTGTAGCACCTGATTTAGCACTCCAATCATCTCCAGGGGTGACAGAAGCCAAGTTTGCAGTCGGAGGCGATAATCAGCGCCAGGCAATAAACTTTGCACCCAGCCGATAATTGCGCCCCAAACGGGGTGATACCGAATTTCTCCCCCATAGGGCTGAATTCCCTTGACTATTCAACCAGACTCCCACCATACCTGCAGGGACAGTCCAGCAGAATGGCCTGGAAGAGAGGCCAGGACCTGGACATGCCAGGTCTCAACCTTAGTTCGGAATGCCCACATGCTGTTGTAAGGGGAAAAACTCATGCCCGCCCCACACAAGGCCGCTTATGCAGAGGGGGTTGGACTGGATTGGGAATTCTTTTTAAAAAATGTCTGTGGTTCGGCCCCTGTACACCAGGAGTGGGGGTGGGTGTGGGCATTCCCAACTAATGGCACACTGAAGCTGGCGTTTCTGGTAGCATGGGCTAGGCTGGTGCCCGAGATATGCCCATCGTCCCTGTGCAATGGATGTGCCATCCCACTCATCACGCAAGCTCTGGTGGGGTCAGCACTAAGGAGCACCAGCATGCGCAGTCCTGCCATTGCTGCCAGGTTCATGACTCACACATTGTCCGGGCCATTGCATTTCGAAATCATTTATGAGAAAATTGGCGTGGTCTATCCACACAAACAAGAATTAACCAAAATGCAGTGGTTGTTGCCATGGTTATAGTCATGACATTTTGCAGTAGGCACTTATCGTGGAGCCAAGAACATGAATATTTAATTAAGGTTTGTTGTTCATGAAGATGAAAGTAAGATCATTAACATCTTTTTTAAAATGCAGCTTTTTTTGTATTGTGTGGCAGCAAGCTTCACAAAATGCGTACACAAAAGAAAAATATTTCATACGTTTATCTAATCTATTTCCCAATTTTGCAAACAACAATAGATCTGAGATACAATGATACATAAAACATGTCTGAAACAAGGGCAAGGATAATCATGATGTACTAGTATTCAGTTATACTAGAGTCAGTGCTGCATCCTAGGTGGCATGAGATGATCAACTCAAGGTGTACTCCTCTGCTTGCCTCAGTTTCATTTGGACAACTTCATATTTGAGGTATACTGTAGGGCTAGAAATTGCGGTTGGAGGTGTGCCTCCGGGGTATGCCTCCGACCTACAAAACCTTTACGAACCTACCTCCAGGCGTCCAGGCTGTGTAGAGTTGCGGTCTCGGGCCTCCAGGCGGACGCCATTGTAAAGGCCCATGGATCTCAGGGATGCAGGTGATTCAGAATGTGGGCCCAGTCCACAATCACAAAGGAGGATCCATTGCAATCATTTATGAAGGGTATACAATGATATGCAATGATATGCAATGGAATCCCCAAATAATTATACAATGTGCATAATTCTAATAAATATAAATGTACTGAATTGCAATTTTATCCATAAGTCCTTTCATTGCACCAACCTTAATAAAAAGTTAATTTTTTGATAAATAATTTCAAACATCTTAATCCAGGCCAGTGTTTCCATAAGCGCATTTAAAGTGTATGTGCATAATTTTTAATTTTCAAATATTTAATTTAAGGCTTATATATATACCCTTACGCTGGTGAAAGCAGGCCCTACACCTGCTTTTACCAGCCATGAGAGTTTCCTGGGCAATTGTTGGGCAGTTCTTGGGCAAATAGCCCAACGCTGTGGCAGCAATTTTGAGTTTCCATGCAGTTTGGATGATCTGTCAAAGTGTACCTTGACAGATCGCAGGTTCCCGATTTCGCGCTTGCGTCTCATATCAATACAAACCATGTAGTATAATTGGCCCGTTAAAGCTAACTGAGGGGGGGAGGTTAAACTGTAAAAAAACTGAATCCTGACCCCCAACCCACCTCCAGCCCACCTACTTCCAGTTTTAATGGCGGCGGGACAGGGGGCAGGTGGCCAACCTGATCCCAGTACGCGGGTCGCCCATTTAAATATTATAATGATGCTACATGCCTCAGATTTAACCACCATTTCAAATTTAACTCTGGCAGGTCGGGTTTCTCAGGTCTCGGGGAACCTGCCAGCTAAAATAAGGCAAGGACTGCTGGATCCAGGAGGTAAGTGCCTTTCCACTTATCTGCTGGATCCAGCATCCCTGCCTCACCCAACCCCCGCGTTCAGACACCCACCCACGAGGCCTCCGATCCCCACCAGAGGCCTCCAATCCCTCCCCTCCACAAGGCTTCTGATTCCCCCAACAAGGCCTCCGTTCCCCCCCATAAGACCTCCGATTCCCCCCCACGAGGCCTCCAATCCCCTCCAGGAGGCCTCTGATCCCCCTCTGACCCCCAATTACCTTTGCAGACACCACCTCCAACGCCGATGCTCCTCTAGCTCCCAATCCACACCCCACCCCAAGGCTCCTCCGGCACCGATCCTCAACCCCACCCCCAATGCTCCACCAGCCATCCCCATCCTCTCCCCCAACCCCCGCCGATGCTCCTCTGGACCCAATCCCCCAGCCCCGATCCTCTCCCCCCTCCCCCCGATCCTCCAACCTCCGGCCCCAATCCTCTCCACCACCCCCCCCGATGCTCCTACCTTTGGCCCCGATCCTCTACCCCCTCCCCCCGATGCTCCAACCTCTGGCCCCAATCCCCTCCCCCCTCCCCCCGATGCTCCTATCTCCGGCCCCGATCCTCTCCCCCCTCCCCCCAATCCTCTGACCTCCGGCTCCGATCCTCCCCCCCCTCCCCCCGATCCTCCAACCTCCGGCCCCAATCCTCTCCCCTCTCCCCCCGATGCTCCTACCTCCGGCCCCGATCCTCTCCCCCCTCCCCCCGATCCTCTCCCCTCTCCCCCCGATGCTCCTACCTCCGGCCCCGATCCTCTCCCCCCTCCCCCCGATCCTCTCCCCCCTCCCCCCGATCCTCCAACCCCCGACCATCCCCCCACCCGATCCCTCCTCTCTGCAGCCTAGTGCTGTAGGTCTACTTGCCCATAGCCAGCCAGCCTCTCCAACTGGCTGGCTGTGGGTAGGGTGGGAAAAAAAGCTTTGAAATGCTAGTCAGGCCCTACCATTAAATTTGGCAGGGCCCGCGGGAAACCCGTTCTCCCAGATTTTCCGACCACTTTCTAGCCACCTCCCCCCCACCGTTCCTGACCCACTTCCAGATTAAAATTCTGGCCTGAATCTCAGTGCTGATATTTTTTCCAGCATCATAAAAGCTGTCAGTTTTGGGCTGTGCTGCTCCCTTATAATCACTCAGTTGTTTCCAGAGGATAATAGATTTGCCCAGTGGTACCGTCAAATGCTTGCAGCATTTCTGTCGGACCTGGTGGCTCTGACCATCAACGTCAAGCTGTCTATATTCACAGGCAGTTAGTTTTCTCAACAGTTGCTGTTCACATTAATTTTAAAATTCAAATGAAGCTGTAATAAGTAAATGATACCCATGCATCAATTAGTTGAAGGATTATGTTGGGAGAAATGCTAATTATGCACATATTTTGTTTTTCTTAAAACTAACACAGTTTTTCTTTTAATTATTCCAGAGAAGCAAGGCATCTGTTGTGTTGGGCTTTGGAACTTGTTGCCGTCACATTTTCATTACACGATTTTAACTCCAAAATCCAATGCAGCACGATGCCCTGGGAAAATTGTAGGAACAGTCCTCAATAAACAGCCTTGAGGATGGCCAGCACAGACAAGATGTCCTTGTAAGGTGGTCATATTTTCAATTGTTTTACAAATTACAAGTATGCCTTTGCCTGTCCTGGTGCTCCTACAAGGTGCTACCCCATGGCTCCAGCATGGCTGATGGGAGGTTGCTGTCTTTCAGTGGAGGAGACTGCAGTTGGACTCGGAGGACGACTTCGAACAGCTCTGGGCCAAGAAGGCATGGCTGCGGACAACACCACCTCAACATGGGCGGCAGCAGTCCGGGCTGTCTGGCTGACAGGCAATAGCAAGGGCACTGGCGGAGTACTCGGCAGGGGTGGGAGGATGAATGCTGTCTTCCTGAGAGAGGACAGCAGGTTCGTGCTCCATGGAGCCACTGCCCCTCCCTCAGTGCGGCACCTCAGCAATCCTAGTAATCTGTTGGAGGACAGATTGCTGGACTGTTGTGACAACCTGCAAGCCCCTCTGCACACTGTAATCCACAGCCATGATGGCAGCAGTCTGAGCTTTCATGGCAGCAAGCTGACCTTGTATGACAGCAGTCTGAGCTTTTGCTGCTGCACTCAGACGTTGGGTGGATTCTGCTTGTACTGCAATGAAAGCTGCAACATCAGCCATCAGACCTGCATCATGGTTGGGTCCACAAGTGTGCGAATGGAGTTGGCCAACACTTCCACGATGGAAAGGATGGGCCCCAAGCTCTGCGCAAAGCCTTGTGCCAAGTTGTTGCTGGACTCCTCCATGCTCCTTGACATTGCACGCAGGCTTTCTGGCAGGCTTCCCAATGCACCAAGCATTTTGTTGTGCATATCCATCAGTGTTCTTCTGTAGACTACCCCATCAAAGTCCTCATCTGAGCCCTCTGCAGCGGAACTCATTTGCGACCTCGCTCCCTAGCGAGCTGACACCTGCACTATCCTTGCCCTGGCTAACGACCACTTATGTCCGATGTCTCACCTCGTGCAGATCGCGCCTCTAATCTATCCTCTAAGATACGCGCAGTGTCCGTATCTGAGCCGGTGGCTGCGAGTGTGAAATCAAGTGACGATGCTGTGTCTTCATCATCACTGTCTTCTTGGTGTTCCTCCACTGCCTGGTGGGTTGCCTCTTGGGTATCTGAAAGGAAAAAGGCACAAAGGTAAGGTGTTGCGGGGAAGGGGCAAAAGTAAGTGATACGTGCGTACACCATCTACAGCTTGTAAATCAGAAGAGAGTGTGCGATGAGGGAGAAGTGGGGCGTGAGGATTAGGTATGAGGATACCGTCATCTTCGATGGTTTCAGCCCCACTGCTGGTCACAGCCTCAGCAATGGCCATCCAATAATGGCCAGCACTGTCTCCTCCATGTGAGTTAGGACATGCAGGCTCGCCTGTTCCCCTCCACTTAGCTGCTGCTGCCTCTGGCTGTGCACCACCTTGTCCTGCAAGAGAGAGGGAAGTGTGTTAGCTAATGCCATGCAATCTGTGTTGGTGATGTGGCGGTCATGGTTGAATAGCTGGCAGTGTGTGGAAGCTGTGAGATGTGGGTGTGAGGCTTGTGAGAGTGACGTGAAGCACATGAATGTTAGGTGTGAGGCCTAATTGCTAGAGATTGTAAGTAGGTGAGTAATGGGGGTGTGGTGATTTGAGCAGTGGCTGAGGCTACTGGTGCAGTTGGTAGGATATGGCATTTGAAGATGCATTCACTGACCTTGACCACTTGCGTGACGTCATTGAACTTCTTGCGGCACTGCATTCAGGTCCTTGGGGCTTGACTCCTGGCATTGACCGCCACAGCTATCTGTTCCCACTGCCTTTTGACCGTGTGTCTGGAGGGTCTCCTCCCCATCTGCGGATACAGGACATCTCTCCTCCTTTGCACCTCCTCCACCAAGACCTCCAGTGCAGTGTCCAAAAACCTTGGAGCCCACTGTCTCCCCTGTTGTGTCATTCCTCATTCAACCATGACTCCCAGAATCTGCTCCAACTACAATGCATCTCCCCTTTAAAAGGTGCAGGCTAGTTTTAAGCAGTGTAGGCTAGCTTTAACTGGTGCTAGCCTCTCATGATATTAGCCCCCTACTGATGCATCCAGCCAATGAACAGCGCGGTTAGCACTGGTAGAATGCAGAGGTCATTGAAATGAGCAGGCAGCACGAAGTTGGCGTGCAGCCTCTTTTGCAATCAATGGGTGCGGATTAATAGTGCATCACAATCCCCGCGCCCATTTTTAGCAGCTATCCAATTTAGCCCCGATCATATTTCTGCCAGTCCAGTATCAGCCTTCTGTTCACTTACTAAGGGGAAGCTAGATACATATATGAGGGAGAAATGAATAGAAGGACATGATGATAGGGTTTGATGAAGTAGGGTGGAAGGAGGCTCATGTGGAGCATAAACACTGGCATAGACCAGTTGGGCCAAATGGTCTGTTTCCGTGTAGTTAATTCTATGTAATTCTATGTAATACTAACATGTTGTTTCTGTTGTGCTATACCAAGAAAAATATTTTCTGTCATGATAGCAGTTTGTGTCTCTGACAGTGTCCTTCTGAAGTCAAGACAGGGGGTCCCAGGAGTGTCTCCATAAGAACATAAGAAATAGGAGCAGTAGTAGGCCATTTGGTCCCTCGACCCTGCTCCGCCATTTAATAAGATCATGGCTGATCTGATCTTGGCCTTGACTCCACTTTCCTGCCCGCTCCCCATAATCCTTGATTCCCCTGTTTTTCAAAAATCTGTCTATCTCCGCCTTAAATATATTCAATGACTCAGCCTTCACAGCTCTCTGGGGTAGAGAATTCCAAAGATTCACGACCCTCTGAGAGAAGAAATTCCTCCTCATTTCCATTTTAAAATGGGTGCCCCCTTATTCTGAAACTATGCGCCCTAGTTCTAGATTCCTCCACAAGGGGAAACATCCTCTCAGCATCTACCCTGTCAAGCCCCCTCAGAATCTTATATGTTTCAATAAGATCACCTCTCATTCTTCAAAACTCCAATTAGTATAGGCTCAACCTTTCTTCATAAGGCAACCCCTTCAACTCAGGAATCAACCTAGTGAACCTCCAAAGCAAATATATCCTTCCTTAAATAAGGAGACCAAAACTGTACGCAGTACTCCAGGTGTGGCCTCACCAATGCCCGGTACAGTTGTAGCAAGACTTCCCTACTTTTATACTCCATCCTCCTTGCAATAAAGGCCAATATTCCATTTGCCTTCCTAATTACTTGCTGTGCCTGCATGCTAACTTTTTGTGTTTCATTCTGTAGTCTCTCTCCATTTAAATAATATTTTGCTTTTTTATTCTTCCTCCAAAGTGGATAACCTCACATTCTCCCACATTATACTCCACCTGCCAAATTTTAGCCCACTCACTTAACCTATTTATATCCCTTTGCAGACTCTGTGTACTCCACAACTTGCTTTCCCACCTATCTTTGTATCGTCAGCAAATTTGGCAACAGTACATTCGGTCCCTTCATCCAAGTCATTAATATAGATTGTAAATAGTTGAGGCCCCAGCACTGATCCCTGTGGCACCTCACTAGTTACAGTTTGCCAACCTGAAAATGACCCATTTATTCCGACTCTCTGTTTTCTGTTAGTTAGCCAATCCTCTATCCAATCTAATATATTACCCCCAACACCGTGAGCTCTTATCTTGTGCAGTAACCTTTTATGCGGCACCTTATCGAATGCCTTCTGGAAATCCAAATACACTACATCTACTGGTTCCGCTTTATCCACCCTGCTCATTACATCCTCAAAGAACTCTAGTAGATTTTTCAAACATGATTTCCCTTTCATAAAACCATGTTGACTCTGCTTGATTGTATTATGATTTTCTAAATGTCCTGCTATTGAAGGGATAATTACTAGTCCTAGCCCCTTTAGGGCTACCCTGGATCAGGTGTATACCTCAAGACGTTCACCTTCAACTAAAGTTTGAGGTAGCCAAATCCTAAAGACGCTTAATTGGGTCTAAAGGTCCGGGCTATCTCTCCCTAAAGGAAAGGAACAACCCGAGAATGTTCTCGTCCTCCAGATAACACTTTTAATAAGTTTAGCTAGACTGTAACGTTCTGGATATTATGAGGGTCTGGAAAACTCCCCCAGAATTCTGCAACTCCTCACCAAAGAGTGTACAGAGATTGAGTTTGTGAGTTTTTGACACAGTCTTATGTGAGACAATTCTAAAAATATATAGATTTATTAAAGAACCGACATGTAATTTATAATTGGTGAGTCAATCGCAACATTAACAGTTCCAAAAAGAGAAAACTTACGATCTTATTATCAGAGAATCTTACTTTTAAATCTTAACTTCACTACAATATTACAGTTCTTAGTGTTCTACAGGATATCCTCCAAAATCAAATACCTTTGATCCCCGAGGTACAAAGAATTGGAGACTTACAGAGGCCTCTGAAGCCGAGAATCGCTTTGCCCAATTAAAGCGAGTCTGTTATCCCATTTGAGAGTTCAATATTTATACCTTTTTCCAGTGGTATTTCCTTTAAGGTTTTCTGCTGATGCAAGTTAATTATCTCTAGTCATTTTTCTGCCGACCTCTGCAACTCTTACAGCCACCTCAGCCAGAATCATGTCTCCTCTCTAGGTGTTCTAAGTTTACCATATAAAAAAACGATGTGTCGGCAGGTTTTCCTTACTTTATGTCATCTTTACGAGGGCAGATGTTCCTTATCTTATATGCTTCTTTACGAAGTGTAAATTAGAACGCCTTATCCAGGGTGAACCATTGTTTCATTCCCAAAAGTTCAGCTTGTCGGAGTCCTTCACCTTCTGTTTCAATAAGGTTATTTCTTCAGGGTCAACAACCGTCTTATCTCAATAGCCAGAATGCTTTCATAGCTATTCCATAGTTAGGTTTCTAAATTCCCAAACCCAGTTTGTCATGTTTTAATAAGACCAGAATTCTTTCATAAGATGGTGTATTTTCCTGAATCGGTTATATGGCTCATTCCTTCACACTATTACTTCCTTAATAATGGATTCCAGCATTTTCCCAATGACAGATGTTAGGCTAACTGGCCTATAGTTTCCTGCTTTCTATCTCCCTCCTTTCTTGAATAGGGGAGTTACATTTGCACATTTCCAATCCACTGGTACCTCTCCAGAATCCAGGGAATTTTGGTAGATTATAACCAATGCATCCACTATCTTTGCAGCCACTTCTTTTAAAACCCTAGGATGCAGGCCATCAGGTCCAGGGGACTTGTCAGCCTTTAGTCCCATTAGTTTGCCTAATACTTTTTCTCTAGTGATAGTGATTGTTTTAAGTCCCTCCCTCCCTATAGCCCCTTGATTATCAATTATTATTGGGATGCTTCTAGTGTCTTCTACCATGAAGACTCATACAAAATATTTGTTCAAAGTCTCTGCCATTTCCCTGTTTCCCATTATTAATTCCCCAGTCTCATCCTCTAAGGGACCAACATTTACTTTAGCTACACTCTTCCTTTTTATATGCCTATAAACACGCTTACTGTCTGTTTTTATAGTTTTTGCTAGTTTACTCTCATAATCTATCATCTCCCTCTTTAATATTTTTTTAGTCGTCCTGGTTGATGAAGATGGCTGCCGTCCTTGCGGGCTCCATGTGTACCAGGCAGCTAAGTGTCCTTTGCTGCTTGGCGCGCTCGGCTCATTAAGAAAAAAGCATTTCACTGACTGGATTTCACTTGTTGTATTTGGTTATGTGACAAATAAAATTGAAATTGGTTTCTAAAAATTTCCCAATCCTCTGGCCTACCACTAATCTTTGCAACATTTCCTTTTCCTTTAATTTGATACCATCCTTAACTTCCTTAGTTAGCCACGGATGGTTCATCCTTCTTGTAGCCTTTCTTTCTCACTAGAATAAACCTTTGCTGAGAGTTATGAAATATCTCCTTAAATGTCTGCCATTGTTATCTACTGTCTTACCCTTTAATCAATTTTCCCAGTCCACTTTAGCCAACTCTGTCTTCATACCTTTGTAATTGCCTTTATTTAAGTTTAGGACACTAGTTTCAGACACAAGTTTCTCACCCTCAAACTGAATTTGAAATTCAATCATGCTATGATCATTCTTCCCTAGAGGATCCTTTACAATGAGATCATTAATTAATCCTGTCTCATTACATATTACCAGATCTAAAATAGCCTGCTCCCTGGTTGGTTCCACAATGTATTGTTCTAAGAAACCATCCCAAATACATTCTATGAACTTGTCCTCAAGGCTACCCTTGCCAATTTGATTTGTCCAATCTATATGAAGATTAAAATCACCCATGATTATTGCAGTACCTTTCTTACAAGCCCCCATTATTTCTTGATTTATACTCTGTCCTACAGTGTAGCTACTGTTAGGGTGTCTATAGGCTACTCCCACCAGTGATTTCTTTCCCATACTATTTCTTATCTCCACCCAAACTGATTCTACATTTTGATCTTCTGAGCCATTATCATTTCTCATCACTGCACTGATCTCGTCCTTTATTAATAGAGCTACCCCACCTCCTTTCCCTTTCTGCCTATCCTTCTGAAATGTCAAATACCCCTGAATATTCAGTTCCCAGCCTTGGTCACCTTGCAACCACGTCTCTCTAATGGCAATCAGATCATACCCATTTATTTCTATTTGTGCCGTCAACTCATCTATCTTGTTACGAATGCTGCATGCATTCAGATAAAGAGCTTTTAATTTTGTCTTTTTACCATTTTTCTCTATTCTGACTCTATTTGCTGGTGCATTCTTAAGTTTGTACGCTCTGTCTCTTCCTGTCACACTCTGGTTCATATCTCAAGGGGCCCCTGGAATGTGTCAGTATTCGCAGGGAATACCCCACACAGAAAAATCTGAAAGTCACCTACATAAATAATGGGGAAATTCAGACATGACTTCACAATGTGCAAAAGGAAGATTGTGATAAAAGCTTATTTGTGGGTTTATCAAAATTATCAAATGTTAGCAATAAAACAAATAAATTAAAAAGTTAATTTAAAATAGAGCAGCGAATTGATACAGTTATTGCAAGTGATATAAAAATTATTAAAAGGGGGGCTTATTTGGCAATATGATGTAGAAAGCTGCCTTTTTCCTTCATCTCTGGGACTTGGTTTTGCATCCAGCTGAAACCAAGCGGATGATAGCTTCTTCTCTCTTGGCTCTTTATTCCTCGTGAGTTTACCGCAAAAGCCTTCCTACAATTCAGCACAAATTGGGACTACATTGCCAGTCTCACTCTGAGAGGCAATAAGGATGACTGAATAATACTCACACAAGTGCACTATGAAGCACTCTTCTGCGGTTGGTGTTAAGACTCCTTGGTGAGTAGAGGGAGCTTTATTTGGCATTTGGTTGTGCTGCAATTTTTTTAATTTGTTTATGGGATGTAGGCATCACTGGCATTTATTGCCCATCCCTAATTGCCCTTGAGAAGGTGGTGGTAAGCTGCCTCCTTCAACCACTGCAGTCCATCTAATTTCATTCTTATTATTTTGTTACAACTGAGTGACTTGCTAGGCCATTTCAGAGGACAATTAAGAGTTAACCACATTGCTGAGGGGCTGGAGTCACATATAGGCCAGACCAGGTAAGGATGGCAGATTTCCTTCCCTAAAGGATATTAGTGAACCAGATGGATTTTTACGATAATCCGATAGTTTCATGGTTACCACTAGCTTTTTATTTAATTAACTGAATTAAAATTCCCCAGCTGCCATGGTGGGGATTTGAACTCATGTCTCTGGATCATTAACCCAGACCTAATAGATTATTAGCCCAGTGACATTACCACTATGCTGGGAATTCTTGATGTCAACACTAGAGGGGCAACTTTCTGACTGGGCTCCTCACGCAATAAAACATCTCAAAGTTCTTAACAAAATGAAACAGGTGGGTGTAATGTATGTACCTTTAAGGGGGGAACTACTTTCTACAGCTCATGTATACTGTAGTACCGGCAGTGACCACACCTGTATATAACGCTGAGTAGTAATCTGTTGTTTCAGTTGCAGTTTGAACCACGTTGAGTAAACACCTGTTGTACCGTTCTCTGCAGTCCTTTTCTTATTATTACACGGACGTAACAGTGGGCATCGCACAGGAAAAAGGAACAAAAAATTCCAGGAGGTGTGGGAGAAGATCAATGGTTCAGTCACTGCGTCCACTTATGGGTGAGTCCAGTACTAAATGGCATGAACATAAGCCAGCCAATAACAGATTAAATAAAGAACTGAAGAGGAATTTCTTTATAGAGAGAGTGGTGAGAATGTGGAAATCGCTGCCACATGGAGTGGTTGAAAGAGATAGCATTGATACATTTAAGGGTCGCCTTGATGCATACGTGAGGGAGCAGCAGGGAATAGAAGAACACGGAGGGGGGCAAAGTGGGAAGAGGCAATTAGAGTGGGAGGAAGTTTGTGTGGAATACTGGCAGAGACCAGTTGGGCCGAATGACCTGTTTCTGTACAAGGTAGAAAGGGAGGTACAGGAAACTTTCGTTTAAACGGAGGTTAAATGTCCGGAACGCTCTATCCACTGGCAAAATTCAGGAGTTTGTTCAGATAAGTTTTTTTACTTTTCATTGCTTTTTTTCTCCAGTCGTGGCTCTGCAAGCGTTTAGCTGAAGCTATTGCTTAGCTACAGAGATGCTTGCAAGCTGCGCCGTCTGTTTTGAAGCTGTTGCTAAGCAACAGGGTTTGTTGCTTCAGACGGAGCTCAGAAGCTCCCTATGTTTTAACATTAGCGCTGGTTTCTCTGGCAGTTTTGATGGGCCGGCACCAGCTCGGTCCCGTCAGTGCCGGATACCAGAAAGTTTCCTGTAGTGAGAGTAAATGGCTTGGGGAGAAAATTCCAGTGGACAGGCATGGAGTGACTGAAGGTACACCTCCAATGGTGGTTTGGAGGGAACAAATATTCATCCAATGCCAGAGAGGCCGAGTCCATGTAAGTGCATGTCTGTGGAAAAGATAGAGTGGAGTAATGCCCTGGAGGGATTTGAAATGAGACTAAGGATCTCAAAGCAATGGTTACATCCACATTTGAATAAACACTGAGAGCTAGAAATTCAGACACTCACTGCCATTCCATAGTGCAATGAAATGGTGATAAAATGGCAGCCACCACTCTTTTGCCAGCTGGTGGTGGGTCCCACAGTGGCTGTCATTTTTGTCTCCCCCTTTGCGCTGCCAATAACTGGCAGTGCACTGTATAAAAAAATGGCAGCATGGTGACGTCAATAGGCGTGCGACGTCGACTTAATGTCTCCAACGCGAACGTCGACCCTAGCACTGAATTCAGCGCTGGGTCCTAAGCACGCCAGGTTAACCTGCCGCACAAGCAGGCTGTCAGTGGCTGACAGTGGCGATGTCTGCAGCTCTTAAAGGGGCACACACATCATTCAGGTAAGTTTGAATTTAAGGGTTTGAAATATTTTTTTTTATTTTATTGAAGTGGTGGCTTGCTGCAATAGATGTGAAAAGTTTTCTAAGTGTGTAGGACGTGCTGCTGGACACTTGCAAGGACTCAGTTGGTAAATGAAGGCCTTTGAGAAGACAGATCATGCTACAAATACTCAGCAGGTCACGCAACATCCGTGGAGAGAAAAATAGAGTTCACGTCTCAGGACGACATGCTGCCTGACCAATTGAGTATTTCAAGCATTTTATATTGTCATTTCACATTTACAGCATCCACTTGCAGAGGGAAGAGGAAGACGCAGAAGAGGAGGAAGCCAAAGAGGAGGAATCAGATGGAAGGATGCATCTCAGACAGCCCCTTTGTGGCCGGGATATCTAGGATGAAATCATCTGCCTGTGGTCCCACTGGCTGGGCAGGCTGCCACTCTTGTTGACCCACTGGCTGGGCAGGCTGCATTTCTTGCGTGTGTGAAATGAGGAAGGCACAAGGGTGGAGTTGTGCTGACGGGAGGGTGGGAAAGCAAGAGGTGCATTCCAGGATGAGGGTAACGTATGAGGATACCAACACTTTGTATCCTTTCAGCCCCACTGCTGGCCAAGGGCTCAACCATGCCCCTGCCAAGAATGGCCGGCACCATTTCGTCCAAGGGGGTGAGATGAGGCTAGGAATGGGAGATGTGGCTCATGATTGGTGCAGATTGTTGGTAGGTGAGTGACTGGGGGTTGTGCATTGAGCAGTGTGTGAGGCTAGTGGTGCAGTTGGTAGGAGACAGCTTTTAAAGATGCATTCCCTGACCTTGACCAGTGGTCTGAGGTCATGAAACTTCTTTGGGCACTGGAGCCAGGTGGTGGGGGGTGACACTGCTGGCAGTGAAGGCCTTAGTGATGTACTCCCACATTGTTTTTCTGGAGGGCCTCCTGGCTCCTATGGGAGAGGGCCAGTCTTGCAGTGTTGACCCCCTGCACAAAGCTGTGCATGTGAGACCCTGGGTGCCCCTTCCCTGGCTTGCTGAGCCATTTGTGTTAGTGCTGAGCCAGTTTTCCCATTTGTTGAGGTTAGGAAGGTAATTCAGCTTTAAGAGCTAAATATTCACAATTGGTACATCTTTTAAATATTGAATATTTCTTAAAAGACAGAAAGGGCTGAAAAATGTATTGATTCACTGCATTTTATTTTGTATTGCTTCAGTGTGCATGGCCCCTTTAATTCTCAGACCTCTTCATCACCCACAATTTCTTGCGAGCTCCACAGTTTCGCTCACAGAGGCTGTGGGAAGCTGGAACGCCAGACCTAGACAGAAACTTCCTCTCGGATCTCTCCAGCAACGTCATGAGGACGGCGCTGCACGGCAGGTGAGTGCTGTGCCACCTGTCTCCAGGCCCCCAGACCAATTTCACTCGGTTAGCGCTGCGGCCATTAACTGCAGTTGCTGGTGACATTGGCGAATCGCTGAACATGAATTTTTCCCCAAAAAACTCACCAACAAAATCTAAAGTTAAAAATTATTAATATCCTTATTTTATTTTCATTATTACTCTTCTTGGAAGGGATTGTTGATCATGACCTGATTTTGAAAAATATCGTTACCCAGATGTATAAATGTCAACCATTCATCAATCTTGGAATTCCCTTTGTGTTCACTGCAATATGTAGCAAATATTACTCTAAGTAGATTCCCTGAGTAGATTCCCTGGGTCCTGAGCAGTTACCATTATTTTCAGGGAAGTTAATTTTAAAAGCTGGTTGCTTCGACATGTGGGAATTATAAGCAAACTCCATTTAGGAGATATAGCCCACCCAAGACAGACAGCAACAATAAAGTTTATTTCTATCATTAAATGAGAACATTATATTTCATTTCAAAACTGTGTTTTTTTTCCAGTGACTGGACGTATCACTTTTAAGTTAATTTCTCTTTTATATAAGATTAATGGACTACTGAGCTCTGTGTACTTTGACTACCATTGAAGCATCTATGCTAGTATGTACATTTTTCTTATAAAATATAAACCATGCATGAATGTCAAATGGCCTGGGTAAAAATTGGGGAATGAAACAGAACAATTTACTTGTTCAGTATTTCTTCAGGCTTCTCTGGTAAGTCATCACCATTGCAAAGTGCAGCTAATACCAGCAACAGCATCAGTTAAAACAGTAACGAGCCTAAGTTCCACCAGAATTTATATACCAATTATTCTCTTTAACTGGAGTTTCTTTTTTTATATTTTCCCCCTTCCTCCTCTCTTGAAGGCTCAGAGTTGTGCTAGGATACAGTTCCATAGCCAATCTCCAGTACGTTACTCAAATGTCCATTCTTCATGTGTTAGTATAGGCAATCATTGTCAGCAGCTAATTAACTGTGGAGTTCATCACAACTGACTCCAATCCGATCCTCACTTCATGCCCACACATAAAAGAGCAAAATAAATAAACTGCATTGATATAGCACCTTTCACGTCCTCAGGACGTCCCAAAGTGCTTCACAGCCAATTAATTACTTGTAATATGCAGTAACTTAGGCCACAAATTTAATAGGAGGCGGGATGGGGGCGGGACAGCTGGTTTCTGGGTTCCAGTCCTGCTCCCAGCTGCATCCTGGGATGTGATTTTCCCTTGATTCGCCTTGTTAAGCCCACCCTACATGCTTCCCGGTCAATTAACAGGAAGCGAGTTTGATGACGTCATTAGATGATGCATCATCAGCCGTTTTCCTTGAAGGGTCCACGTCCACATGAAGTTTGACAGTTGTTCTGTCAGTGTTTGACAGCATTGAGGTGCTGCAAACACTGACAATCACTGCACAAAGGTGAACACTTGCACCCAGGCTCTCCAATGACTCCCTCCATATGCTTATGGAGGGAGTCACAGCACGCAGGGAGGATTTCTTCCCTTCCAAGAGCGGAAGAGACCTACCCAGAACACCAACTTACCTTGCACTTCCCTAGCCATCCCTTACACTCATCCTTGTCCTAATGCAAGCATAACAACTAACAACACACAAGGGTAGGCACTTGAGAAGTTTAGCCAATGTCCATGTGAAGTTTCTGGTAATGTGTTGTCATACAGTGAAATCTCTTTTTCCAAAAGTTCCCCTTATTGGACAGATCTGAGCGCACCTTGAGAAGTGCCTTACTGAGTTCCAGTGAACATTCAGACATAACTTCGCCCCACCCCCCGCCGCTATACTGATGAGTGTGCATGGAATGGCTTGGACATCAAAGGGATGCTTCACGGTGCTGGTGTGGGATGGCGTCAGCCTGGCGCATCATGTGACAGCCAGGGTTTACAGCGTCAAATGAAGAAAATCTGGCCATGATGATGCCATCGCTGGCCTCCCGGGCAGCAATTTTGTCAGGGGCTGCTGCCCTGTGTCCAGTGCAGCATCAGGTGATAGCGGAGAAGGTTGGCGATGAGGTTGGTGATGTTAGTGTTGGGGCTGATCGTGGAAGGATTCAGAGGACCAAGGTCTGATTGTTTCAATGGTTCTGATGTTGCTGCAATAGATGGCAGCTGCAGGCGAGATGACAGAAACGATCTGTCAATGGTGAGAGAGGTTCTCCCAATGAGGTGGCACTGGACATACAATTGGATCTAAACACCTGTAAGCTGAAGAAATCCCTGTATGTATAAAAAATGCAGTCACCAACAGTTTCTGTGCTCTAAAACTCACCATCTGCAACATGGCATCCTTTCCACCACTTCTGCAGCTGTCAGCTTATCACAAACATCAGGGCAGACTCAAATCACGCCAGGTTGAGCTGGCGTGTTCCCCAAATAGCGGGTAACCCATGTGGGAGAAGGTAAAATTAGAAGTAAGCCTCAAAATACTCTTAAATTGGCTCTTAACAAGCCATTTAAGTAGCTGAATTGAATCCCCCGCTGCTTGGTGTCGGGTCAGTTCACCGCTGACAGACCCGACACCTGGGAGACTCGCTGTCAATCTTTGCTATTTTGTCAGCGGACCTGCCTCCAAACCCGCCCCCTGGCCGCTATTAAATTTGCGGCCTGAAAGTTGCCAACTCTAGTTCGGCGTATCCCTGGAGGTTTCATCACATGGTCTCCTGCCTCCAACCACCCTGCCCAATCAAACAGTCGTCTTTTCCATCTCCAATATTTTTATAACTAATAATCCAAAGTGTTCAAAAAATTGGCAAAAAAACACCATTTGTTTAATGACCCTATAATTTTTTTCGTGGGTTGCTCACAACAAGAGATTAATTTTTAATTCCTAGAAACACAAGGGCAAGCCTGGGGGATTGGCAACCTCAGTCACATTTGTAGCAAACATGGCAAACAATTTAGCACACAGGAAGATCCCACTAATAGCAAGGAGCAGGTCCTAGAGCAAAACTTGAGCGCATGACTTTCTAACTATTTGTGAGAATCCTACCACTGAGCCAAGATGACAGATACCATGCAGAAGTCACTGGGTACGAATCAAGGGCAGAATACAGGCTTATTTTTTGGGGAGTTGGGATAACCCATCAGAGTGGATAGATCTTGGGGCATCTTGTAATACAGGCCAACTAAGGGTTCAAGAATCATGATAGTGTTCTGCATACTGCACAACATTGCCCTGCAAAAAGACATCATTATGGTTGCCCTGGAGGAGGGAGGCCACTAGATGCAGCAAAGGAACCACCAAGAGGAGCAGGAGGAGCCTGCAGTGCAGAACCTGATGCTGTCTGCGAGAGCTGCTCGGCAATGTTGGCAAATAGAAAATTTACTCTTAACTTGGAAGTGCGTCCACTGCATTAACATCTTGCCTAGATCTCTCTCATGCCCTCGCAAATATGCTTTCATCTATTGTGCCTTGAATCTTCCACACAAATTACAAGTATCTCATTCCTGCCAACTCCTGAAACACGCTGGCAAATGTTTGCACAAACACTCTCTATACACAGCTTCAAGGCAACCAGATCTTCAATATCCAAGCATGAGATGTGTATGAGTGCCTAGTGTTTACTTTCATGGTGCTTCATCTAGATGCTACCTGAGTGGGAGGAGTACATGATGTGCTGGCTATTCTGTGCGCATAACAACCTCTCAGTCAGGGTGGCGCTTGTCTTTCAGCAACTGACTCCTGACATTGACCAGCAGCACCACTTTCACAACTGCATGGGCAGCGTAACTCTGCACACTTGGAGGGAGCTGGCAGGAGGATAAAAATGTGCTACTATCCTTAAAGATGGCATTTGAGGCCATTGCAGCCATATTGCTGATGGTTGGCACTCTCTCACCATGGCCACTGATCAGCATAACAGCAATGAGATGAACGATCCTCAAGTTGTGGAAGTTGGAAAGGATAGCCTGCAATTCAAGGTGTCTATTGCAGTAGTTTGAACACTTATGAAAAAGTCACTGACTGATCTTAGGGCATCTGGCATAAGAAGCTCTGCTACACAGATCCCTTGAGTTGCTATATGCCTCCTTGTAGACTACAGTGTTGAGAAACCTTCACATATGGGTGTGCACATGTGCGTAGTGAGTTTCTAGACACAAGCTGCCATTTCTAGCATGTTGCTTGGCACAGATATCCAAATGGCACAGACGACATCAACACATAATTCACAGGAAACAGCTTTCTTTTGAAAGCTGGTTTCATGAGGTCCAGATCTAATAGCCAAGGTGGGTGTGAGTTGGCTTTCTGGAGATCATGTACCCATTCCTCCTCTGCTACAACCAGCTTCTCTCATTCATGAGAAAGAAAAATAAGAAAAAAAAAGAAAGACCAGCATTTATATAGTGCCTTTCATAACCTCAGGATGTCCCAAAGTGCTTTACAGCCAATGAAGTACTTTTGGAGTGTAGTCTTGCTGTAAGCGAAATGTAGCAGCCAAATTGTGCACAGCAGGGTCCCACAGACAGCAATAAGATAAATGATCAGATAATCAGTTATTTTAGTTATGTTTGTTGGGACATAAATGTTGGCCAGAAAACTGGGAGAACTCCGCTGTTCTTCTTCAAATAGTGCCATGGAATCTTTTACGAGAGAGCAGATGGGGCCTCAGTTTAACAGTTCATCTAAAAGATGACACCTCCAACCATGCAGCACTTCCTTAGTAGTGCACAGAAGCATCAGCCTAGATTATGTGCTTAAGTCTCTAGTGTGGGGCTTGAACCCATAACCTACTGATTTAGAGATGAGACAGTTATCACTGAGCCAAGGCTGACACTTAAATAATAAAACATAGGTGCTTAGTACTGTATACTGAATTAATGGAATGTAACAGTGGGTTTTCCTACTTAGCTGACCAGGTAATATGATTAAACTTCTTCCTATATCACCTCCAGACACATGATGAATTGTTCATGAGCAATTCATATTGGGCTGCTTGAGTGGGGCTCCTACAGTGGTCCATTCCAAAGAGAGGTCCCTACTGTGCTTCGCTTCCAATCACAAGTGCCTCCATTATGTTTGTGAAGCTAACCTCATTAACACCCAATCCCCTGATCTCTATCCACTTTACCTTCAACTGTTTCTACACCATGCTTAGTGCACCTATTTTTCTTTCACTGTGTCGTACCTTGAACTTGCCCATGTTAAATTTCATCTGGCAGTGATTTGCCTATTGGCAGGTTTTAATCTAACTACCTAGCTTAATGAATACTTTGGGCTCGATTTTGCCAGGCCCGAGGAGGCGGGATTGGAGGCATGTGAGGTGGTAAAATCGCAAAAAATGGCGGGCGGGCCCGATCCCACCTCCATCCCGCCTCCGAGCAATTTTTCGAAAGGCGTGTTTTCTGACCCCGTTTCCATCCCACCTCCAAGAGGTGGGATAGGCCCTTAAGGCCCTTAACAAACACTTAATTGCCTCTATTATCCCATTTTGAGAGGCCTTTCTGATTTTACCACTTTTCCCACATCCTGCACGTCTCCTCTGGAACACGCCAGTGAATCCTGGTGGCATCACAAGTGGACTGCTTACTAACAAATGCAGCTCCACCATTAAAAAGGAGTTTTCAGCAATCATCATTTGCAGGTGGCAGAACTATGTTGTCTCAGGTCTGGGGGAATTTTAGCAGGCATACCCATTGTTGTGGAAGTTTGGAGCCTGACACCCATCTCCAGTTTGACCTCCTGAGAAACCCCTCTCCCATCTTGACTGAGCGCATCCTCAACTGAGGCATATACCACAAGCTGGGATTCATTTATTTCCTTTCCTCCTGGACATCAGATTCAGATGAAGATCAACCGTGGCAGCAGCAGAACCATGAACAACAGCACCACCAACAGCAGCAGCAACAACAGGAGTGCCAAGCTGCTGCTCACCCACCTGAAGCTGCACAGGCCAGGAGGCGCCAGCACACGACCACATTGCTGCCCGGGATGCAAGGGACGCACTCATCTTGGCCAGATTTGCTTAGCCTGCACAATCAAACACTTTTGCCTCGCACCTTCTTATCAGACCATCGACAATGGCCAAGAACCTACGGATTTCTATCACTCTGACCACCATACTGACAGTTGCAAGTCAACCTAAGCCCTCAATGTGGAAGTCCCATTAGCGAAATGACACATGCCACAACTGCAACAGTTTGCCATCAGAATTTTTTACGACAATAAGCAACTGATGGCTTTTCAAAATTAAGCACAACATTACACCCAAGTGACTACCCTTGTGACTACTTGTGCATTATTTTCCTCTTATGTGTGCTCCTACGTGGTGCTTCCCCTGTGGCTTCAGCAGATGTGGAGGCCCCTTGCTCACTTTCTTACTGCTCCTGTCTTGACACCTTTGGCGGGCATCCTCTGGGGTTGCGAACCTGTGAGGGCTCGGCAACAGTCTGCTGCTCCTACGGCTGTGCAGGGGTTGAGATGCCGATCTCAGTTGGGTGGGGACTCTGGTGGGGCTCTGACCGAGGGCTCTGCAATGGCATGGTCCTGTGAGCGCTTGGAGAGGAGCCCCCACTTCCTTGTTGTATGCCACCAACATCCCTCTCATGGGTCAGCCCCACTTCAGAGCTAGCAAGTGGCTAGACAGCACCTTGCTGCACTTCAGGGGGGCCATGAGGACCCATTCCTGCACTGGAAGTCCTACTCCAGAGGACTTGCATGAAGGTCTGGTTTGTTTGCTCAATAGCTGACCATCACTCCTCAAGAGATGTCAGTCTATCCTGAAAAATTACCATGTTTTCCATACCCTGGTGACTAAGCTCCTCCATGGACATAGCCATCCTCTCCTCTACCGTAGCCATCCTTACCTCTACGGTAGCCAGCCCTACCATGGAGGTAGCCATATTTTCCAAGGAGGTTGCCATCCTTTCCATGGTGATGCGTTCATGCGCTAACGCCTCCACAAAGGCTCTGCTCATGTTAGCGATGGACTCCTCTATTCGCTCCACACTCGCAGCAACCCGGGAGACAAAACCTGCCAGAGACTCCTGCACCTGTTCCTGGAGTTCCAGTACCACTCTCCTTCTGGATGGACCTGGAGGCACAGGGTCGACATGCAGTGGAGCCAAGCTGGGAGCGTCCTGCGCCCTCCAACGAGGACTCTCCACTGCTGTCCCTGTCTCCACCATCTGCTGATGCTCACTTGTGAGCTGTGATACACCAGGTGACAATTCTACTCTATGTCCCAAAGGTCCCACCGAGGTGTGAGTGTCTGCGCTGGTGCAAGGTGCACTTAATTCTGCTGACGGAGCACCCTGAGAGGTTGCAGCTTCCTCTGAGGACTCTGGAAACTCAGGCTCTTCCTCCTGGACTGTGGGGACGGGGGCTTTAATGGCCCTGTGGGGGAGTAAAGGAAAGAGTTAGAGATGTGAGTAAAGGTTGCATGCACATTGAATTGTGCAGATGTTCATAAGTCAATCTGTTAGAGCATCAGAATCATTATCAGTCACTCATGCAATGTCAATGAGAGAGATGCCAAACTATTCTGTCACCAGCTTGCTGTGATGCGCCCGCCTGTCCGTCCCACACTTGGGAATCCTCCTCGATCCTGGCAATTTCCAGGGCCGCCTCCTCCGATGTGGTGAGCTGGGCTACTGAGGGTGGCCCTCCTCCTGTCCTCGCTCTATCCCTCTTATTGTGGGCTCTCTTTTCCTGCAATGAGGGACACAAGTGGAGTTTGAGTGAGAATGAAGGAGTGAGTGTAGAGAATCCATAGCATGAATGCTTAGAAGGAGACAAAGGGCCCTCCCTGTGTGTTGTAAGTTGTTGTCATTGCATCACAGTGATAGGGAGTGTGAGGGCTGCATGGTCAAATAGTTAACTGAATGAGACCATAGAGAGAGAGGGAATGGGTAAGGGTGCAGGGATGTCAGTTTCAAGTGGGATGTGGAGGAAGAGGTTGGCAAAGCAGAGTGCTGGTGAGGAGAGGCGATGGGGATGAGATTGAGGGTGATGAGAAAGTCATACTCACTTTTCCTGTGAGGAGATGGTCATGAAACCTCTTCCTGCTCTGCAGCCAGGTTCTGCAGCACATAGAGCTGGCATTGGCCACCTGGGCCACTTGCAGCCACACAGCTTTAGTCTTTTGTGGTGGCTTTTTTCTCCCTGAGGAAGGGAAGAGCACCTCCTTATTAGATCTTGTTCCCTGCAGCAGAGCTTGGAGGGAGGGCTCATCAAAGCGAGGTGCACACTTTTGCTTGCTGGTGGACATGGTCAGTAAATGAAGTCCTCCATACAATGTCCAAAGCGTTTCCAAACTCCAGAAGAAGCAAAGCTGCTTGCAGCCTGTAGGGGGTTTTGTTCCAGGGGCTTATTGTAGGTCAGCCAGTTATGTTTTCCTGAGCTGCCCTGCCCGCTGTGCGGTTGCGAATCGCTTTCCCCTTCCTGATTCTGAGCTCAGGACTTATCGAGTGGTAACAAGGACAAACGAACAGACCAGTGGATTGGTGCAAGGAAAACCAATGTTTATTAATTAGAAAAGCTAACACTACAAGAAAAACAGTATTATACAGAAGATAAAAGAAATCGCTATGGGTGCAATACAGTTTTACACTTAACGGGAGAAGAAACGGACACAACGAGGGAAAAATTCTAAAATCACAGTTTTGTAATACCCCTTTAACTCCCACCCTTACACCTAGCTAGGTTGTCTTGTGACGGCCAGAAAGATAATGCTCACCGGTGAAACAGATGAAAAGGCCTGGCCCTTGTGCCCCGCTGCTGCCGTCGAAATGTGCTTGCGATGCTTTCTAGATGGTTTTCCTTCTTGGTTGCTAGCAGACAAACAGGACACTGGGCCGAGGCGAAGAGAGAGAGAGAGAGGTGCTGGGCCACCCCAGTTATATCCTCTCGGCAATGGGTCATTATCGCGCCTCATCAGTCCGTTCCATTGTCCGATTTGGGCTCGAAAACGTAAGACAAGAGGACCTTGATTTTGGCCCATTTACATTGATGGCACCGATCAGTACCACAACTGCCTTTCCATTGTTTTCTGAATGTCCTTAATTGTTCTGAATGTTCCTCAATTGTTCTGAATGTTCCTCAATTGTTCTGAATGTTCCTCAAGCAACTGGGACTATCTCCGGCCAAACTTAGATTGTGTAGGCAAACAATTGATAACCTGCCTCAGGGTCTGAATACAACTGAGCTTGCCTCACTGCATTGTTCAAATTAAACATGCAGTCTGTGAAGCTATCAGAAAATCCATATGGATGCCGCAGGCCCTTTGGCCATGTGTCTGACCGCAGCTATTTTGAGAGGCCCTGGATTTTTAAAACACAGTCACTCCAAGGTTTCTTTAATAACTCCAATTAATCTTCGGGGGGGGGGGAACATATGAAATTTTGCGAATCCCTTCAGTCCCCCCTGTGGATACTTAAACTTGCTTGAAGTGTCCATTCAAGGTGAGCAAAATTTCTGACCGCCGCAAACAACCCTCCCCTTTATTACCTATCCCCAATCCCTCGACACATACATTCCCTTACTTGGAGAGAGCCCCGGTGTATGGCAGGCATTCGGATAGAAAACAAGGTTGAATTACAACAATCCCAGCACGGAGGGGTCCAAATACCCCTGCACCACTTGGGATGAAACAGTATTTCACATACTATGCATTCTTTATTAAAATAATGAAACAGGCTGCCATCACTCGCGAGTGATGCATCACAGAACTCACACGGGTGTTCCGTCTACCTGAGCATACTGGTCCTTCCATACCCTTTGTGTTCTAACTACCACCTCGGGACTCCTTTTCCTACACTGGACGCAAACCAGGTAGAGGACGATCCCGAGCTGACAAATTACTAGTATGTGCGATGCCAGACGAATCCAGGAGGGGACCTCTATATTCTCAAAGATGTCCCACCAGGATGGGGTCATAATACTGAGAATATCGGCCCCTATCTGGACAGTCTTCTGTTCCAGTGTGTAAAAGTGTTTTTGGGAAACCACTACTGCTTTTAATAGTTTAACGAGGTGTTCTGGGAGAGGGGGGATCTGGTAGCCGAAGTGGGCTACATACTTTTGGAGGTTGGTGAAATTTTCTTTCACAGTGAGGTGAACAGCGGATGGTTCAGGGATGGGGACAATTCGTGACTGTGCCACTTGAACTTCTGCCTCGGGTTTAAAGCAGAAACTGCTGTCACTCACCGCGCACCAGCTGTGCTGACCGTGCTGGTAGTGGGACGCTGCTGTGGTGATGCAGTATGTCCCACCTCCTATATACGCCACCTGGGGGGGGACATGGCCTTGTGCCATGGCTTCCATGGTGCAGTTTATAGGCTTCGCGTCAGCAGCTCTGAACCCGCACTGTGGATTTGAATAGGTGTTCAAGTGCTGGGGACACAGGATTATGTGTGATCCCCGGCTACGGCACCCCGAGAGGTCAGTACCTGTCATAGCATGCTCCCACTTTATGACGTAGGGCGGGACCGCTGTAAAACGAATGTGTGCACCCCCCTGAATGACTCTAATGTTCTCCACCCTGTGTACCGGCGCAGGTCAGGCCGTCCCGCCCATGACTGGCATCCTTACAACTATCCCTATGATGGTGTGGTTGGAACGCCCACAGTCCACTGGGACTGGGTAGGCCTCAGAAGCTAGGCGGAGCTGGCACGGACTTAATGTGTTCTCAAAAGGGTGGAGGGCTGCGAGGTGCTTGTTGCTGATCCAGGACGGGACCAAACCTTGTTTTAGATCCTCCAGATTATTGCGGCCCTCGCCTAGCAACCATGCCCCGTACAAAACGCACACCTCGTTTTGTGCCGCCTGGTCTGATGCATTCTGATCCTCCCTAATGAGCGCATTCACCGTCTTTGCATGCTTCTCCAGCTCCGCTATGATCTCCTTTAAATGGAGAGTCATGGCCTGGTCTTCGTGCAGTTCCGAACCCACCACCTTATTCTCATCAGTCAAAACCTTCTTTAACTGGGCCTTTAAACCGTTGATCTGCGACTGCAGTTCAATGTCATCTAAACTATTAATGACCGAAGACCCCGTATTAAAACCCATAAACACATCGTTAACACTACCCCTCTTTTGTCTCCCCACCCAGTCCCCAGCCTCGCGGCTATGCGTATATAATTTGGTCTTATCGACCTCCGAAAAATCGAATTCATAAAACCTTTGAAACGTTTCTTTTAACAGGGCTTGATATAGTTTGGCCGTCTCTGCAGGGCACCACACGGGCAAGTGCACCTCTGTGAGATTTAAAATCACCGAGGCCACCGCGTAATGCACCCCTTGATACAGCACCTGGTCTGTGGGTATCAGCACCAGGCCGTTCCCTGGTCCCTTGGTGGTGGTGGGGCATCCCTCTGCTACAGTCTGTGACATCGGGGCCTTGGGCAGGTGCTGTCGGGGACGGGTCACTAATTCAGTGGCATTAACCGAGATTGGGGAGTATGGGATCGCGCATGCGTCCAGGCGCGATTCCCAATCCATCCCCCTCCCGTTATCTTGCCACTGGCTGCGGAAAATGATGGAAATGCCTGTGGGGCAGACCTTCTCTGAACCCCACGTACAGACATAGATCCCCTGATCCGGTTCCCGCCATTTGTCCCAGCACACACTTAACCCTCCCTGGGTCCCTGTGATGGTCCTGTGGGTGTTATTCCCTAACCTCTCCCACTCTACCCTGGGGTTCCCCATATCCTTACTTAATTTTCTAAGCCACCACCACCTATCCAGGGGAACGTTGCCTTTACATGACAAACATATTCCTTTTCCCACGGTGACGCTAATCCTTGGGGTGACAATTCATACCCTCGGGCACTGGAGGGAGGTCTCCCCATATGAAAAACCGGTCTGGCTCGAGTACTGGGTCGAATTTGACCCCAGCCATCCGGGCCAGCTCCCCTCGTGAGTGTACAAGGCGATTTCATCTGCCTCGCGTAGGCCACTCCCATCGTGGGCTAGGGGCGCCGTTTTTCCGGAGCATCCGAAGATGTGGTGGTCCTTGGTGTCACCCCTTCTCGCGAGGCTCAGCCCAGACAGGGTGAGCAGGATCACGCCTCCGAACATTCCCTTTTAATTCCCTGTAAAAGATAAAGAACATCTAGCCGGGCTCCCTGTAGGCTTCCTGGCTCGGGTGAAGTGTGAGCAGGTCCCTCGACCTCGGCTCACGTAGACAACACTGGAACGGTTCCATCTTAAAATTACACTACGGTTCCACGCCTTATAATTAACCTAAACATCCTAACTTAAAACTACAAACTTAACTGCTAAAGTTATATACATCTGCCGCCCGTCTCCGAGCGGCCAGCTCAAATTCTGTCAGGACTGCTGCAGGCTGCTCCCTGCGGCATGGCTGTACTGGCCTTTACCTCCGGTCCCTCACAGCCCGTGACTGCTGGCTGAGGACCTTTGTCTTTCGACTTAACTTTAACACGGGAGGTAGCCCCTTTAAACTGGGGAGCCGGCGACCATGTCTTCCTAGGCTGGGGTGTCCGAGGGGACCTCCTAGGAAGTGCTATTGGTGGGGCTACCCTGGTGAGCAGACCCTTGCTGTGGGTCACAGTCCTCGCTGGCTGGGGGCTTTTCCCCTGTGGCTCCTCCCTTCCCAAGTCTGAGCTGGGGACAAGCAACCCCTCGCCGCCTGCTGCCGGTGGCTGGGAGTTTTCCTCTCCAGGTTCAAAACCTGGGTCGGGGGCGGGGCTACCTGCCTCGGGCTCCTCCTCCTCCCCATCTGAGTCCCAGAAGAGAGGGGGAGTGGTTTGGACAGGGGCCTGGGTGACTCCTCCCCAGACACACGCGACTGCACCTGCATGTGCTGCCTGTGAGCTGGGACCTGCTGGGAGCTGAGGATTTCTAACCTCGGGTTGGATCCCAGCTGCCTGCTTTTTCGCCTCCGGTCTAAACAGCTTACATTGGTTTATATGAAACCATTTCGTCCGCCGGGGCAATTTTACGGCGTAAACCATGGGGCTGGCTTTATCTACTATGCTATAGGGTCCCATGTACAGTGGCTCCAAACTCCCTACTCGGGCGTAGTTCCTCACCATTACCTGGTCCCCTATCTCCCACTGATGACTTTTGTTAGGCTCGAACAGCAATCGGTTATTCCGATGCTGCTTCCCCATACTACCTGCTGCCTGTTCGTAAATCTGCTTCAGGCGCTCGAGGAGTGTTCGGGCGAATTTATCCCGGTTTACCTCCCGAAGCTGCCGTTCAGTAAGAACTGGGGCTAGGACATGGGTGGGGGTTCTCATGACCCTACCGGTCATGAGCTCGTGCGGGGAATACCCCGTACTCTTTGACTGACTGGCCCGGATCCCCATGAGGACTAGAGGCAGGACCTCTGCCCATTTTTGGGGCGAGTCCACTGTCTCCTTCCTCAGCCTTTCTTTGACGGTGCGGTTCATGCGTTCCACAATCCCTGAGGACTGTGGATTGTGGGCTACGTGCCACTTCCCCTGAATACCGAGCAGCATAAGGGTATTCTGCATGACCCGGCCGGTGAAGTGGCTTCCCTGGTCGGACTCCACAAACTGGGGTAGCCCCCACCACGAGAACACCTCCCATACCACGATCCTTGCAGTCCCTAATGCTGTGGCTTTTCTACAGGGGAAGGCCTCGACCCACTTGGAAAACATGTCCACCAGGACGGGGCAGTATTTGTAGCCTCCCTGGGTGGTGGGCAGGGGCCCGATGTAGTCAACCTGGATCGACTGCCATGGTCCCTCTACCCTCCTAACGTGTCCCATGGGCACCTTCCTTCTGTGGGGGTCGGGGTTATTTGCAGCGCACACAAGACAGCTAGCGCAGAACTCGCGGACATCTTCCCGGAGTCCTGGCCACCATCCCGCCTGTTCCACTCGCTGCCAGGTGGCCTCAGGCCCGGGGTGTCCTGCTCCCGGCCCTTCATGGGCCAGTTGAAGGAACTCCCTCCGGTGCTGCTGGGGTACTACCCACTGTCCTTCCTTGAACAGCGTGCCTTCTCTTATGGAGAGGGCTGCCACGCCGTAAGGGCCTTCTATCCTCCTACCCTCGCTCACTGCGCTAGTGACGGTTTTCAGGACAGGGTCCTGGGCTTGGACCGTTTTAAGATCCGGGGCTAATGCTACCCCTAAGTTCTTCTGGGTCCCACCCCTGCCTCTAACTGCCGCCACGGGCCCGGGCCCATAGGGGTCCCAGAAAATGCCAGTGCGGGCACCCTCCTCGGCCAGCGTATCGGCTTGCTGGTTGCCCTGGCTGCGGGGTTCTGTGGAGGAGTGGGCCTTCACTTTGTGGATGAAGACCTCGCCTTCCTCCCCTATGACTGCCAGGATTTTCTCCAGCAGGGGTTTTACTGTTAAGGGCCTCCCGTCGGCGGAGGTATATCCGCGACGGGACCAGATGGCCAGGTATTCCGTGCATGAGTTGCAAGTGAACATACTGTCCGAGCAAATCGTGTATGGGGTGGGAAAGATTTCAGGGTGGGTAACCACGTACACCACCGCGGACAGTTCAGCCTGCTGGGCGCTCATGGTGCTGGGGAGCTTGATCGCCAAGGCAATGTTAGCCGATGGGTCATAGACTCCACATCCCGTGAGACGTTCACCAGCGGATACCATGCTGGAACCGTCTACATAGATCGCACGGCCTGTGGGATGTATCCCGGCCCGTAGACCAATGTTCACCTCCCATACCCCTTCTATGGAACACTGATGGGCTGTTCCGGGATATACCATGTTAGCTGCGAGCTTCGGCTCGCAAAGGCCCCTCACCATCAGATCCATCTGGGAAAGGAGGAGGGTCCAGCGCGCAATGCGGGCACTGCTGACTGTCCCATCTTTAATCCTCCTGTCCAGAAGCATCTGGGTGGGCGTGTGATGCGTGAGGAGGGTGATAGGAGAGGTGCCTGTGAAGATCAAGGATCTTTTCACGGCCCAATACGTGGCCAAAAGGTGCCGCTCGCAAATTGAGTAGCTCCTTTCCACGTCAGTGAGCGCTTTGGAGGAGTAGACCACGGGTCTTAGCCTGCCGTGCCGCTCCTGGAGCAGCACAGCACTGAGATTATCCCCGCTGGCCGCTACCTCCAGAAAGAACTCTCTCCCTCCATCTATCGCTCCCAGGGCTGGTGCGGTCTGCAGGTCCCTCTTGAGCTGGACAAATGCTGCCTGGCACCCCTCATCCCAAGACCACTCCACTCCCTTGTGTAGGAGTCGGAGCAGAGGGGCTGCCGTGGCTGCATAATCCTCAATAAAATCCCTGCAGTACCCGGTTAGCCCTAAGAACCCCTCACAGTACTGGGGACTGGTAGCTCTTGGACCGCTTCCCTCCTAGCCCTGTCTATGGCTCGTTCTCCTGCGCGGACGGTCAGGCCCAGGAATTTAACTTCCCGCTGGCCGATCTGCGCCTTCTTTGGGTTGACCTTAAACCCTTTACTCTGGAGCAGCTCCAGCAATTTGGCCAGTAGCAGGCCATGCTCTCCGACTGAGTCGGTAAACAAGAGCAGGTCATCTACATACTGCACCAATTGGGTGGGCTGGCTAAATTCCTTTAAACTACTCGCCATGCACTGGTGAAAGATGCTGGGGCTGTTATGAAAACCTTGCGGCAAGCAGTTCCAAGTATACTGTTGCCCTTTAAAAGTAAAGGCAAACTTATACTGGTCTTCCCTCCTTAAGGGGATCGACCAAAACCCATTCGAAATATCCAGCACCGTGAACGTAGTCGCGGATGCTGGAATGCTTCCGATGAGGTCGGCGACTGCTGCCACCGTGGGGGCACACGCGGGGATATTGCTGTTGAGCACCCGATAGTCCACCGTGGCTCTCCATGAATTGTCCGGTTTCTTGACCGGCCAAAGCGGAGAATTAACATGGGTGGCTATGGGCCTCAACACTCCCTGCTGCACCAACGAGGATATGGCCATCTCCATATCGGGCTCTGCTTCTCTAGGAAAGTTATACTGCTTCTGTGGCCGGGCCATGGGGTCCCCGTCTACCCTGACCTCAAACCCAGTGACCCTCCCGCAGTCGTGTTTGTGTGTGGCGAATGCAGCTAGGTGAGCCTGCATGAATGCTTTAAATTCCTCCGGGACATCCTCCACCATGAGCCCAAGGTCGTAACCTCCTTTCGGCTTCACAGTACACAGGGTTCCCTTCCCTTCTTTTCCTGGGATAACTACCACGCCATTCTCCTCACCCGTGTCGGCTCCCCAAAGGCAATGATTTCGGAGATCCACGAGGATCCCGTGGCCCACGATGAAGTCAGCCCCGAGGATCTCCTTTCCTCCCTCCACTTCCCACCTCGCCAGGACACACGTCCACTTGGTTTGGAGTGGGCCCAGGCGGATTGAGAGCGGCTTGGAGAATGCTCCCGCCTGTTCCTTACCGGTGAACCCCGATAGAATGTATGGAACTCCGCTAGACAGAAGTGAGGTGGTGGGGTTAGCTGCATGGATCACGGTGCATGATGCCCCCGTATCCAGCAAATAAGTCCCTTTAACCTTCTCTACCTCCATCTGCACGAGCGGCCTCTTCCATCCATCATACCGGAGAGCACACAGGTAGACAGGCTGTGTGGGCTCTAGTCATTGCGAGGCTTCGTCAGAGGGGGTTGAGGGAGCTACCACACCGGTAGTGGCTGCTATTTTTCCCTGGCTGGCCATAAAAGATCGCATGGCCTCAAAAAATGACTCCATGGCAGCGGGGGTAATTCCTGTCTCTGCCTCCCCCGTCGCTGCCTTTTGGGCTGGGCGGGGGGATTCTTTCCCTTGGTGTCCTTCCAGGGGTTTTTACAATCTTTGCGCCAGTGGCTGTCCTTCCCGCACCCATAGCAGTTTAACTTAGCCTGGGCGGGACGATTCCCTTCCAGGTTTAACCTCGTGGACTTTCCCCTTGGGTTGGGGCGTCTCGATACCCCTGATATTTCTAAACGCTACTGTGAGCTGGTGGATCACCGTTTCTTCGGTGGTCTGGGGGCCTCGGGGATCAAACCAGGCCGCAGCTTGAGTTCGAATTTGGGACAGGCAGTTTGTCATGAGACAGCGGAGCCAATGGGCCAATTGATCTCTGTTCAGGAATGCCCGCACTGGCATTCCCGGGCATGCACTCCGGTAGACTGGCCACAGCCTGTCTGCAAACGCCTGTGGGGACTCCCCGGGGAGCTGTACCGTTTTTTCCACCCGGGCGAACGGACTCCCGTCATTTAGTCCCATGGCCTCCAATATCTCATCCCTTAACTCCTCGTAATCCTTCTGCCCCTTTTTGCACTCATCTGATAAGGTTTGGATGAGGTCACTACCCAGAGAAAACAGCAGCATTTTTGTTCTGCTTCATCGCAGTCATTAACGCACGCTGCCTGCTCTATCTCACGGAAGTGTAGAGAGGGGTCTCCCTTCACTGTAAGCTTAGGGCTATGGCTAACCATGGCCCTGAGCTGTTGGGTGCCATGCGGCACTACAAACTGGTTCTGCATGGCCCCTAGGTCCTCGCCATCGACAGGCGGGCCATACCTCCATTGTCGGAGGGGGTACACTGGTCCCGGTCCCGGTCTCTCTACCAGGGCTTGCTGGGTCTCCCCTAATGCTTCATCCTCCACCCCCCCTTGCTGCCAGACCTCCTGAAAACTCGGGGCTATGGGTGGTGGCCGTGAAACCTCTGGTTCCCTAACCAGTGTCGTTCTGGGAGCTGCCTGTGGGACTTCCCTGCTTGGGTTGCCGGTAAAATCCGACTGGCCTGCCTTCGGGCTAATGAGGCATACCATGCCCTTCACCCTCGCTAAAGCCATGCTCAAGCTTTCTATTTCTATTTCTTGCCTGTAGGGGCCATGATCTGCCTCCTTATAGGCCAGCTTATAGGCTGCTTTTACTTCACCTACCTTTTCCTCCTGTGCCTTCAGTTCCCCCGTGAGGCGGCCAATCTCCGTCTTTAATCTCCTCTCTTTCTCCCTGGATTCTCTTGCCTGATATTCTACATGTTCTGCCCTGAACCTAGCGCTCCCCTCCAGCTCAGCTATCTTGCCTTCCAGCCTTTCTACCCTGGCCTGGTGCTCACGCTGCACTTCAGCGGCCTGGCTTTCCATGTGCTCTACCTTCCCCCGATGGTCCCGGACCATCGCTGCCCTCTCCCGAGTTTTCAGGAGGTCTGGCAGCAAGGGGGGGTGGAGGATGAAGCATTAGTGGAGACCCAGCAGCTCCCGGGACAAATGCCTTATTTTAGTTTCCTTACTGGCCACTGCTTGGTCCAGTATCAGAACCTGCTTTTTATAACACATAAGCCATACCGCTTTTTAAATGCCCTTGCGGCGCTCTTTACTAGCCGTCCACTGGGCAGCTGCCTCTAGGGGACGCTCGGCTTTTAACATATCGCTCACCCACTTTTTCACGATATTTACCTTGCCGCAACCTTTCCTCCATTGCGGATTCCTCCTCCGCACCACTGTCTGCCTTGTTACACACCTCCTGGCTGGCTCGCCATTTCTGTAGGGGGTTTTGTTCCGGGGCTTATTGTAGGTCAGCCAGTTATGTTTTCCTGAGCTGCCCTGCCCGCTGTGCGGTTGCGAATCGCTTTCCCCTTCCTGATTCTGAGCTCAGGACTTACGAGTGGTAACAAGGACAAACGAACAGACCAGTGGATTGGTGCAAGGAAAACCAATGTTTATTAATTAGAAAAGCTAACACTACAAGAAAAACAGTATTATACAGAAGATAAAAGAAATCGCTATGGATGCAATACAGTTTTACACTTAACGGGAGAAGAAACGGACACAACGAGGGAAAAATTCTAAAATCACAATTTTGTAATACCCCTTTAACTCCCACCCTTACACCTAGCTAGGTTGTCTTGTGACGGCCAGAAAGATAATGCTCACCGGTGAAACAGATGGAAAGGCCTGGCCCTTGTGCCCCGCTGCTGCCGTCGAAATGTGCTTGCGATGCTTTCTAGATGGTTTTCCTTCTTGGTTGCTAGCAGACAAACAGGACACTGGGCCGAGGCGAAGAGAGAGAGAGAGAGGTGCTGGGCCACCCCAGTTATATCCTCTCGGCAATGGGTCATTATCGCGCCTCATCAGTCCGTTCCATTGTCCGATTTGGGCTCGAAAACGTAAGACAAGAGGACCTTGATTTTGGCCCATTTAGATTGATGGCATCGATCAGTACCACAACTGCCTCTCCATTGTTTTCTGAATGTCCTTAATTGTTCTGAATGTTCCTCAATTGTTCTGAATGTTCCTCAATTGTTCTGAATGTTCCTCAAGCAACTGGGACTATCTCCGCCCAAACTTAGATTGTGTAGGCAAACAATTGATAACCTGCTTCAGGGCGTGAATACAACTGAGCTTGCCTCACTGCATTGTTCAAATTAAACATGCAGTCTGTGAAGCTATCAGAAAATCCATATGGATGCCGCAGGCCCTTTTCCCATGTGTCTGACCGCAGCCATTTTGAGAGGCCCTGGATTTTTAAAACACAGTCACTCCAAGGTTTCTTTAATAACTCCAATTAATCTTCGGGGGGGGGGGAACATATGAAATTTTCCAAATCCCTTCAAGGCCTTAAATCGAGCAGCACTGGTGATGTCATCAGAGGCGACTTTCTGTATGAAAAGACTCATTGGGCCAGGGGTTCCCACACGCTGGAAATCAAGTGCCCAATTAGGGGAAAATCGCACTTTTTTCCCACTTCACATCGGAGTCAGGGTCCTGACCCAAAAAACACGCCCCAGTCCGACCCCAATGGCAAAATCCAGCCCTTTGCGTCTGTCTTCACAGAGGAGAGGAACGCTGCAGACATCTTGTTATGGAGGAGGTGTGTGAAATATTAGATGGGATAAACATAGAGAGAGAGGAAGTATTAAGAGGTTTAGGGGGAGAAATTCACTACTGCCCCATTTATGGTGCTATTTTTTTAAAGTTTGAAAAGTTAGTGCCAGGCGCTAACGATTTCAAACTTTTGAAAAATTCACCGTTTGCACCCCAAAAAGGAAGTGGAGCACTAAGTCAAGCGCACAACTTCCTTCCTAGAGCGCAATCAGCAGCAGGTGGGGCGGAGACTTCAGCAGCTCTGCACACTGGGCCGTGCAGTGTGCCGCGTTCAAAGGCTCCTTCCCTCCCTTAAAGGGAAGGGACATCACTGTAGGCTCTGCAATAGAAAAATTGCCTACCTGGGTAGCCGCGATCCCGCGAGATCAGCCCGGCACTCAAGCAGAGTGCCGGGCTGATAGGCCATGGGCAGGAACCCGCGCAAAAAACTGGAACAAGAAAGGTAAGTTTCTTTTTTACTTACCTTGGCCACCTCGCCTTTAAAAATCGCCCCCGAAGTGGCCGGCCGCCCGATGCATGCCTCCTGCAGTTGTTGGTGTTTTTGACTGGTGCTGCTGCAGGGGACAGAAGTCAATTTCAGGTCCAGGGTGCTACCGGGGGTGATGCGCACGGTGATGACATCAAGATCTCCGGGCGAAGGAGATCAGGGCGCAACACCATAGCGCCGCCGTAATATTCCTACCGAATATGGTGGGAGTCGATGTCAGTGCCACGCCTGGTTGCAAAGCCATTTGCGCTCCATTAGCGCTCTCTGGGGGCGCTAACAGGAGGTGTAAAGGCACCCAATTCCGTCCTCTTAGCATCTTTGAAAGTAGATAAATCACGAGGCCCGGATGAAATGTATCACAGGCTGTTAAGAGAGGCAAGGGAGGAAATAGCAGAGGCTCTGACCATCATTTTCCAATCCTCTCTGGCTACAGGCATAGTGCCAGAGGACTGGAGGACTGCTAACATTGTGCCATTGTTTAAGAAGAGAGAAAGGGGTCGACCAAATAATTACAGGCCAGTCAGCCTAACCTTGGTGGTGGGAAAATTATTGAAAAAAATTCTGAGGGACAGTATAAATCGTCATTTAGAAAGTCACAGATCAATCAAGGACAGTCAGCATGGATTTGTTAAGGGAATGTCATGTCTGACTAAATTGATTGAATTTTTTGAGGAGGTAATGAGGAGGGTCATGAAGGTAGTGCTTTTGATGTAGTCTACATGGATTTTAGCAAGGCCTTTGACAAGGTCCCACATAGCAAGTTGGTCAAAAAAGTAAAAGCCCATGGGATCAAAAATTGGCTCAGTGGTAGGAAGCAAAGCGTAATGGTCGACGGGTGTTTTTGTGGGGTTCCACAGGGCTCAATACTAGGTCCCTTGCTTTCTGTGGTATATATCAATGATTTAGACTTCAATGTAGGGGGCATGCTTATGAAGTTTGCAGATGATACAAAAATTGGCTGTGTGGTTGATAGTGAGGAAGTTAGCTGTAGACAGCAGGAAGATATCAATAGACTGGTCAGGTGGGCAGAAAAGTGGCAAATGGAATTCAATCAGGAGAAGTGTGAGGTAATGCATTTGGGCAGGGCTAACAAGGCAAGAAAATACACAATACGTAAATGGTAGGATACTGAGAAATGTAGAAGATCAGAGGTACCTTGGAGTGCATGTCCACAAACCCCTGAAGGTAGCAGGACAGGTAGATAAGGTGATTAAGAAGGCATACGGGATATTTTCCTTTACTAGCAGAGGCATAGAATATAAGAGTAGAGAGGTTGTGCTAGAACTGTATAAAACACTAATTCGGCCACAGCTAGAGTACTGCGTACAGTTCTGGTCACCACATTACAGGAAGGATGTGATTGAACTAGAGAGGGTACAGAGGAGATTTACGAGGATGTTGCCAGGACTAGAGAATTTTAGCTATGAGGAAAGATTGGATAGGCTGGGGTTGTATTATTTGGAACAGAGGAGCCTGAGGGGAGACTGAGGTGTATAAAATTATGAGGGGCCTAGATAGAGTGGATAGGAAGGACCTATTTCTCTTAGCAGAGAGGTCAATAACCTGGGGGCATAGATTTAAAGTAATTGGTAGAAGGATTAGAGAGGAGTTGAGGAAACGTTTTTCACCCAGAGCATGGTGGGGGTCTGGAACACACTGCCTGAAAGGGTGGTAGAGGCAGAAACCTGCATCACATTTAAAAAGTACTTAGATATGCACTCAAAGTGCTGTAACCTGCAAGACTACGGACCAAGAGCTGGAAAGTGGGATTAGGGTGGATAGCTCTTTTTCGATTGGCACAGACACAATGAGCCAAATGGCGTCCTTCTGTGCTGTAAACTTCTATAATTCTATGATTCTAGCTGCTTCCTCTGACCCAACTGCTCCCCTAGTTTTGTAAAATTTGCTAATTTGACCAGTTTACATTGGGTTTTGGAATCCAAGTCATTAATATAGATTAAATATATAATAATATAGATTAGGAGCAAAAGGGACCCTAGTACTGATCTCTGAGGCACTCCACCGAGTATTTCTTCACAGCAAAAACATGGCAGATGCAATATAACGTGGATAAATGTGAGGTTATCCACTTTGGTGGCAAAAACAGGAAGGCAGATTATTATCTGAACGGCAATAGATTGGGAGAAGGGGAAGTGCAACGAGACCTGGGTGTCCTTGGGCACCAGTCGCTGAAGGTAAGCATGCAGGTGCAGCAGGCGGTTAAGAAGGCAAATGGTATGTTGGCCTTCGTAGCGAGAGGGTTTGAGTACAGGAACAAGGATGTCTTGCTGCAGTTGTACAGGGCCTTGGTGAGACCACATCTTGAGTATTGTGTGCAGTTTTGGTCACCTTACCTGAGGAAGGATGTTCTTGCCATGGAAGGAGTTCAGCGAAGATTCATCAGGCTGATACCTGGGATGGCAGGAATGACGTATGAGGAGAGATTGGGACGATTGGGCTTGTACTCACTGGAGTTTAGAAGAATGAGGGGATCTTATTGAAACGTATAAAATTCTGACAGGACTGGACAGACTAGATGCAGGAAGGATGATCCCGATGGTCGGGGAGTCCAGAACCAGGAGTCACAGTCTAAGGATAAGGGGTAGGCCATTTAGGACAGAAATGAGGAGGAATTTCTTCACCCAGAGAGTGGTGAACCTATGGAATTCTCTACCACAGAAGGCAGTAGAGGCCAATTCATTAAATATATTCAAGAAGGAGTTGGATATATTTCTTAAGGCTAAAGGGATCAAGGGGTATGGGGAGAAAGCAGGGACAGGGCACTGAAATTGGATGATCAGCCATGATCGCATTGAATGGCAGAGCAGGCTCGAGGGGCCGAATGGCCTACCCCTGCTCCTATTTTCTATGTTTCTATGTTTCTACCCCGACAGCACTCCCCTATCAAGAACCTACTGGTTTCTTTCCTTCAACCAATGTCTTATCCATGAATTTCCACAGCTTTTTTTTCAGTAACAGGTTGTTGAGAGACTTTGCCAAAGGCTTTTTGGAAATCTAAGTACAGCAACTCATATGGGCCCATATTTTCCGATGGGAGGCTTCCTGCATGTGGAGGCCTCCGATCTGGAAAAAATCTACGAACTGACCTGGGGGCTCCCAAAGTGCACAAACCTCCGCTCCTGGGCCTCTCCAAACTCGAAGTGCACAGGGCCCACATATCCCAGAGGTGCATGCAGTTCACAAGCATCCCTGGGATCAAGAGGGCCATGGGGAGCCAATAGGAGAAGGGCATCTCCCTTCATACACTTGACAGATAGGCCTGTCAAATATATGAATGGAGATCACCCCAAAAACACTCTAAAACATTAAATAAATTTAAAAACATCACATTTTTAAAATGAGTTGAAATTACAATAAATTGAATATTTTAAACAAACATTTAATTTTTTGAAAAAAATAATTAAAGTTTTTTACGGGGCTAAAAATAAACTTCTCTTTTTTAAAAGTATTTTAAAATGATAAATGAGTGAAACATTTTTAAAACTTTTTTCAACTCTTATGCTGGTAAAAACAGGCCTTACGCCTGCTTTTACCAGTCGTAAGATTTCTAAGGGTTTTCTGTGGGCGGAGGTTCTCCAGAAAGCGGAACTCTCCGCCCGCAGAGGCCCTTCTCCAGGGCAGGCGTCCGATCTGTCAAGAGCACTCTTGACAGATCGGAAATACCAGTTTTCAGCGCATGCGCTTCGCATGCCTGAAACCAGCATTTCCAATGTCCCTATGGGTGTGTACACAGCTCGAACACACCCGTAGGCATCGGAATATACGGCCCATGGTTTTTCACTGTCCACTTGTGATCCCGGTTCCTCAAAAAAAATGTCAAGTAAGTTAGTCAGCCAATATATTTCCTTGTTAAAACCGTTTGGCTTTTATTTTCTAGATTATTCCCAAAAAGGTAGTCCTCAAATTTGCTCCTAATAATCAATGTAATTATTTCATCAGATCTCGGTGTAAGATGATGATTGTGTATTTACAGGATGAGTTGCTATTGTCTTCCCGAGTGAAGATCAACCAAATATATTAACTGTTCTATTTTCATCCTTAGTTTCATCCTAATGGCATTCTTTAAGGTTTTCACCTTTTCCTTGACTGCCCTCTTGCTGGAAGCATTTCTTTGATGTGTTTACTGTCATTTCCAGTTTCCTGTTTGCATGACTGATCACCTTTTAACATGATTCTGACATTTCCTGTAATATTCTCTCAATTCACCCTTTTCTCTTTTCCCTGCATGCTTTATGAAGTGCATTTTTCTTTTTTATTTCACTTCTGATTTTATGGCTGATCCATTTAGGCCCCTGCTTTATGAGTGTACACTTAAGTTAATTTTCAGTAAGTATTTGTCCTGCATGCTCCTTGGCACACCTTTGAAGCTATTCCATTTGTCTTGTATTGAGCTGCTCATAAACAATTTTTCACATTCAATCTGACCTTTTAAAATGGCTGATCCCTTGCAGGGTTGAATCTCAAACCATATCAAATGTACTGGTCATGATCACCCAGACATGCCATAACTTCAGCTGTCCTGGTCACTTACCATTCCTAAGCTGATGACTGCCTCTTGTGGTTTTCGTAACACACTGGGTCACGAAGAAGTCTTGCATTCGCAGAATGATACAGAGACAATTCTGGGGAAAGAACAAAGGGAATCAATATTGTTGTTAGAAATGTTATAGAGGGCTCTTTGCATGCACTGCTAAAGGTATCTTCCTTTCTGTAAAGTTGTGAAGCAACACTGCACTTGAAGCCAGGCTAGTGATCAAACTTTAATACAATAGCAAAATACTGCGGATGCTGGAAATCTGAAATAACAACAGAAAATGCTGGATACACTCAGCAGGTCAGGCAGCATTGAGGAGAAAGAAACAGAGTTAATGGGCCGGATATTCCGACCCCCACGGGTGGGTACGAGGTGTGTGTGCACCCGTAGGGGCCTCGCAAGTGCCAGTTTCAAGCACGCGAAGCGCATGTGCTGAAAACTGGCACTTCTGATCTGTCAAGATCATCCGCCTGCCCTGGAGAAGGGCCTCTGCGGGCAGAGAGTTCCGCTTTCTGCACAACCTCCGCCAGCTGAAAACCTTTAAAAATCTTACGCCTGGTAAAAGCTTATTTATTTTTAGCCCCGTAAAAAACTTTAATAATTTTTTTCAAAAAATTTAATTTTTGTTTAAAATATTTAATTTAATGTAATTTTAACTCATTTTAAATATGTGATTTTTTTTTAAATGTATTTAATGTTTAACTGTTTTTAAATGTGATTTCCATTCCTACTTTTGACAGATCTGTGCGTAGAGACCTGTCAAAAGTGTGAAGGGGGATTCCCTTCTTTGATTGGCTCCCCATGGCCCACGTGATCCCAGGGTCGCTTGTGAACTGCCTGCGACTCTGGGATACCTGGGCCTCTGCGCGCACGCACCAGGAGAGGCCCAGGGTCGGAAGTGTCGGGACCTACGGAGCCAACAGGTAAGTGTGTAGATTTTTCCCGATCGGAGGCATCTGCACGCAGGGAGCCTCCGATCGGAAAATCCAGCCCAATGTTTCAGGTCTGTGGCCCTTCACAGACCTGAAATGTTAACTCTGTTTCTCTCTCCACGGATGCTGCCTGACCTGCTGAGTGTTTCCAGCATTTTCTGTTGTTAATTTAGTGGTCAAACCTTATTGGTTATGCTTGCCACAATCGAATCATTACAATTGACTCAGTGAAGAATGGCAACAGTGTGAGAAGATATATTCTAGCTCAGTGGGTGTACTGCTGAGACCCAGGACCCATGGCATAAATCAGATTCCTCTTTGAGGTGTTGGTGTGTTTTAATATGCTTTTTTCTGACAGAAACAGGGCTTCCATTAACACCAACCTCTGACAATTTCTTTTCTCCATTTCAAGGCCACTTGAATCTGAGTACTGGCTTTTAACTGGCAATGTTCACAATCGCTCAGTGGACACCAATAGTACTTCAGCTATATGGCTCACTGTGGGCTAGAGATGCATCGCTATTCAAAGCAAAGTGGGCAGCTGTCAGACAGTAATAACAGCATAATAACTCACAATAGAGTTAAAATTGCTCTCTGCAACAGAGTGGGTTAAAGCTTCTTAAAATGGTGGGCAAATTAATAACACATTGAGTGCTAATACGGCACAATGTCATTTCAACCCATAGGTTATTGTGCTTGGCCGTTGAAAACTTTCTTGAAATTTTCTGCTTTATAGTAAATAGTTTCTCCCCCAGCAGGAGCTAAAGAAAAGGATGTTTTGCATTTGTATAGCACCTTACCAAGGCTGTCAGTAGCACCTCAAAGAGCTTAATTTACAAATAACTACTTTGAAGTGTGGTGACTGTTGTTAATAAGGCAAACATGGCAGCTATTTTTCATGTAGCAAGATCCCATGAGCAGTAGTGAGATGAATAGCCAGTTAAACTGTTCATGGTGATGTTGGAGGAAGAGAGGAACGTTTGCCAGGATACAGAGAGAACTTCAAATAAAAACAGAAAATGCTGGAGATACTCAGCAGGCCAGGCAACATCTGTGAAGAGAGAAATGAGTTAACGTTTCAGGTCGATGACCTTTCGTCAGAACTGGAAAAAAGCAGGAAATGGAACAGATTTTTAAGCAAGTGTGGGAGCTGGGAAAGGGGGGAGGGGATGAAAGAACAAAAGGGAAGGTCTGTGATAGGATGGAAGGCAGAAGAGATTAAGAGACATTAAGAGATATTCAAGGCAAAAGGAGATGGTAATGGGACAGGTTAAGAAACAAAGGATGGCTCTAGATGAAGTGTGACTTGTGCTGGAAGAATGAAAGACAGCTGCCCTGTGGGAGAGAAGAAAAAAAAAGTGTGGAAAAAAATATATATGATTGGGTCCGAGGTTATGATCTGAAATTGTTGAACTCTATGTTGAGTCCAGAAGGCTGTAAAGTGCCTAATCGAAAGATGAGGTGCTGTTCGTCGAGCTTACGTTGAGCTTCAGTGGAACAATGTAAAAGGCCGAGGCCGATGAGGTCTGAGTGGGAGTGGAGCGAAGAATTAAAGTGACAGGCGACCGGAAGCTCGGGGTTCCCCTTACGGACTGAATGGAGGTGTTCCGCAAAGCGGTCACCCAATCTGTGTTTGGTCTCCCCAATGTAGAGGAGACTGCATCGTGAGCAGTGAATACAGTATACTAAATTACAAGAAGTACAAGTAAATCGCTGTTTCACTTGGAAGGGGTGTTTGGGACCCTGGGCAGTGGGAAGGGGGGAGATATAAGGGCATGTGTTGCATCTCCTGCGCTTGCATGGGAAGGTGCCAGGTGAAGGGGAAGGGGTGTTGGGGGTGATAGAGGAGTGGACCAGGGTGTCGTGGAGGGAGCGGTCCCTTCGGAATGCTGAAAGGGGAGGTGAGGGGAAGATGTGTTTGGTGGTGGGATCACGCTGGAGGTGGCGGAAATGGTGAAGGATGATCTGTTGAATGTGAAGGCTGGTGGGGTGAAAGGTGAGGACAAAGGGAACCCTATCGTGGTTCCGGGAGGAAGGGGCAGGGGTGAGGGCAGAAGTGCGGGAGATAGAACGGACACGGTCAAGGGCCATGACACCCACAGTAGAGGGGAATCCTCAGTTGAGGAAAAAGGAAGACATGTCGGAAGCACTGGTATGCTCACTGCAAGAGCTTCCTGCTGTTTTCATTAGAACAGAGGGGATTAAGAGGTGATTTGATGCAGATGTTTAAAATTATGAAGGGATGTAACAGATTAGATAGATATAAATATATTTCCTGTGATTCCGGGATCTAGAATGAGGGGACATACATATAAGATTATGTAAGAGATTTAGGACAGAGAGCAGGAGAATAAGAACATAAGAATATACGAAGTAAGAGCAGGAGTCGGTCATTTGGCCCTTCAAGCCTGCTCCACCATTCAATAAGATCAAGGCTGATCTTCTTCCTCATCTCCGCTTTCCTGCACTATCCCCATATTCCTTGATTCCCTTAATATTCAAAAATCTATCGATCACTGTCTTGAATATACTCAACGACTGAGCCTCCACAGACCCCTGGGGTAGAGAATTCCAAAGATTCACCACCCTCAGTGAAGAAATTTCTCCTCATCTCAGTCCTAAATGGCCGACCCCTTATTCTGAGACTGTGACCCCTGGTTCTAGACTCCCCAGCCAAGGGAAACATCTTCCCTGCATCTACCCAGTCAAGCCCTGTAAGAATTGTGTATGTTTCTGTGGTATCTTGAGGTGGCCATAGATGGAGACGGACACAGGTTAACTCCGTAACATGGTTTAATCAACACTTGCACATAAAAGCTTCTGCCATGAGGCAGCAAAAACAAAGAGTACAACCAGTACAGACCAGACTTAACTCAGGAGACCAATTGCCACAGCACCACCTGGTGGTTCAGGTTACTCATAACCTCCCAGGTTACTACACTCCTCCCCCCTTAAGATTGCCGTATGCAATTCTTAAACAATAACCCTTACTAGATACTACGTTTTAATTAACCAGTATGCTCTAACCATGGTTAACCCCTGACTAATTTAACAGGTTTGTATAAGTCTTTCTGGTTGCTTGCGAATCCTTTGTGAACGTCTTAATTCCACTTGTGGTGGATTCTCAGATTCACTCGCACTTGAGATTGGAGTAGTCTCTGATGTTGGTTTTACTCTGTCCCGCTGTGGCCTGGCAGTACCAGTGTCCACTGGCACCTTATAAGCCGTACTGGGTCCTGGAACAGCCTCCTCTACTGCCCTTTGTTCCATCTGAGGCAGTTCCCCCTGCTGCCGGCTGAAAAGCTGATCCACATGCCGACAAACCCCTCGACCATCCCCTAGTAACACGGAGTACGACACAGGTCCTGTAATGTCCTGGATTAGTCCTGGTATCCATTTAGGTCCATAGCCGAAGTTCCGGGTGTACACAGAGTCCCCTATGGCGAAATGGCGAGCTTTAGTATGTTTGTCATGGTATGCTTTTTGGTTTGTTTGTTTTGTCTCAACCTTGCTTTTGAGATCTGGGTGTATCAGGTCTAACGTGCACCGCAACTTTCTCCCCATCATCAACTCAGCCGGAGAAAGCCCTGTGGTAGCTTGGGGTGTTATACGATAACTAAACAAGGCTCTATTGAGCTTGGTCTCCAGGGTGTCACCTGAGCTCTTCCTCATGAGCTCCTTAAAAGTATGCATGGCTCGCTCGGCTAACCCATTTGAGGCTGGGTGATATGGAGCCGAGGTGACATGTGTGATTCCATTCCTTACCATGAATTCTTTGCTCCCTTCACTAACAAAACACTGTGCATTGTCGGATACAATCATTTCTGGAATACCATGCGTGCTGAAGCTGTTCCTGAGACAATCCAGTGTGGCATCAGTCATTGCAGAGCTCACTGGATAAACGTCGATCCACTTTGAGTGAGCGTCTACCAGCACCAAAAACATTTTGCCCATAAAAGGTCCCGCATAGTCTATGTGAATTCTCCTCCAGGGCTTGCTGGGCCACTCCCAGGGATGGAGTGGTGCCCCGGCAGGTGCTTTCCTCTGTTCCTGACATATAGTGCATGACTTTACCTTTGACTCAATTTCAGCATCCAAGTTAGGCCACCACAGGCAGCTCCTAGCCAGTCCTTTCATTCTAGTCATTCCTGGGTGCGATTGATGCAACTGTTCCATCAAAGTAGAGCGTCCCCGCTCTGGGACTATGATGCGTGCTCCCCATAGCGCACATCCATCTTGGACACTGAGCTCGTGCTGTCTCTGTCTGTACAGCGCGAACTCCAGTCCGTCACGGTGATCTGGCCAGCCTTTCAACACATACACATGGACCCTTGGCAGAACAGGGTCCTTGGCTGTCCAGCCCTGGATTTGCGCTGAAGTCATCAGGGGACTGATCTCCTGATCCCGCATCAGGACGTGCTCCTCAGGGGAAGTACTGCGAGGAGATTTTGAGAGGGGCAGGCGGCTGAGAGCATCAGCGTTCCCGTTATCCTTGCCGGCTCTGTACGTGAACACATATTCATAGGCTCTTAGTATTACTGCCCATCTCATTATTCTCTGTGATGCCATTTGAGGCACCGCTTTCATCTCATTCAGTAAGCTAATAAGAGGCTTGTGGTCAGTACTGATTACAAACTTCCTCCCATATATGTACTTATGGAATTTCTTTACTCCAAATATAATGGCTAACCCCTCTATATCAAGCTGTGAATAGTTCTTTTCTGCAGCTGTGAGCATGCGTGAAACAAACCCGATGGGCCTTTCCACTCCATCTGGCATGCGGTGGGCCAACACTGCCCCCACTCCATAGGGTGATGCGTCGCAGAACATTATCAGCTCCTTCTTCTCGTCGTAATGCACTAACACCCTGCTGGACTGAAGTAGCTCCTTTGACTGCTGAAACACTTTCGCTTGCTCTGGCCCACAACGCCATGGCTCCTCCTTTCTCAGCAGTTTGTGCAGGGGTGCCAGCAGCATCGATAAGTTTGGAAGAAACCGGTTATAATAATTCAGGAGCCCTAGATAGGCTTTCAGTTCAGTCACTGAGGTGGGTGCAGGTGCATCCTGCACTGCCCGCACCTTCCCTGGTAATGGATGGAGGCCTGTGGCATCAACCCGATGTCCCAGGAATGTAACTTCCTTCTCCATGATACTACACTTACTCCGTTTCAGGCGTAGCCCCACCTCTTCCAGCTGCTGTAGCACTTTGTCCAGTGTTTTTACGTGATCCTGATCGTCACTTCCTGTTAGCAGAATATCATCTAAGTACACGGCCACCTTTGGAATGCCCTGCAGAATGCCCTCCATAGTCCGTTGGAATATTGCTGGGCTTGAACTGACACCAAATGGTAACCTGGCATACGTGAACAGCCCTTTGTGCGTGTTCACTGTGACAAACTTTTTTGATTCTTCATCTAGCAATATCTGCTGATACGCATGACTCATGTCCGGTTTGCTGAATCTTTCTCCCCCAGCGAGCGATGTTAACATGTCCTCCATTCTCAGAATGGGGTACTGTTCCAGTGATGATACTCTGTTCACTGTTAACTTATAGTCACCACACACCCTTACGTTACCGTCGGGCTTCAATACCGGGACTATTGGTCCCGCCCAGTCTGAAAAATTCACTGGTTCTATTACTTTGTTCTTTAGCAGGCGATCTAGTTCCGCCTCAACCTTGGTTTTCATTGCAAAAGGTACTGACCTTGGTTTAAAAAAATGAGGCGTGGCATCACTGGCTACATGAACCTTGGCTGTGGCTCCCCTTAAGGTGCCCAGTTCGTCCTTGAACACTAACTCATGCTTCATCAGCACTTCTTGCAGTGGCTCTGTACTGTCCTCCATTTTATTCATTGCCTGCCAGTCCACACTCAACTCACTGATCCACCCTCGCCCTAACAGGTTTGGCCCTGACCCTGCTACCACTACCACCGTAAGCTCTTTGGTGACTCCTTTGTGTTCCACTTGTACTTCGGCCGCCCCCAAAATGTCCACCTTCTGTCCTGTGTAGGTTTTGAGACTAATGGGGCATGTACCTAGCTCTGGTACTTTTGCTTCCCCCCATAGCTTGGCGTACTCAGTCTGCGACATTATGGTTACACTACATCCGGTGTCAATCTCAAACTTTACTTGACCTCCGTTCACTATCAAATACTGAGTGAGAGGGGGTACGTTGGGCCTTGAAGTGTCTATACTGTATATAGTGAAAACCTCCTCACTAGACTCACTAGACTCTTCCTCCTCTTGTATGTAATTTGCCCGCTTTGTATACTTCTCCCTCCCCCCTTTAGCATGCTTTGCCCCTTTAGCACTGCTTCTCTCACTCACTGCCCTTTTACAGACTTTCTTTAAGTGCCCTATTTTTCCACAATTGTGGCACTTTGCCTTTGCAAACCTGCAGCCCTTTGCATAATGGCTCGTCCCGCCACATCGGTAGCAATCCCCAACCCCGACTGGTGGACTTTTCGCGCCAGCTTCCATCTTGAAAACAGCTCCTCCCACTGGTTTACTCCATTTCTCCTTGCTCATACTGTTTAAGTCCTTAATGTCCTTGTTAGCCATCTCCATGGCTTGTGCTTTTTTAAGTGCCATCTCAAACGTTAATCCTTCTTCTGACAGCAACCTTTGCTGTATACTGTTGTCGTTAACTCCGCATACTAGTCTGTCCCTTAACATGACTGTGAGCGTATTTCCAAAATTACAGTCCTGTGCGAGCTTCCGAAGCTCCTCCACATACTCAGTAACGCTTTCTTCCGGCCTCCTAATCCTCGAATTGAATTTCCATCTCTGTACTATTTCACTAGGTTTCGGATTGAAATGATTCTTTAGTAGGCTCACCAACTCGTCAAAAGATTTTTCTCCTGGTCGCTCCGGGCTCAGCAGATTCCTCATCCGTGTATAGGTTTGCGCTCCCACACAACTCAGTAAAATGGCCCTTTTCTTTTCAGCACTGTCCACCTCGTTTGCCATAAAGAAATGGCTCAGTATTTGACAATACTCCTCCCAAGACTGCGACTTGCTGTCAAAAGGTGCCACGGAGCCTACCCTTCAGCCAAAAAATAAAACTCCGTTTCGACTCCCGCGGCCTAGCCTCGTGCTTTTCCGACTAGTTTGCTAACCAACCCGAGCACCTCTCCCGAATACTCCATAACTATGACTGATCCACCAAAACTTTTCCATCCTTTATTCTCATCGCCATATGTGGTATCTTGAGGTGGCCATAGATGGAGACGGACACAGGTTAACTCCGTAACATGGTTTAATCAACACTTGCACATAAAAGCTTCTGCCATGAGGCAGCAAAAACAAAGAGTACAACCAGTACAGGCCAGACTTAACTCAGGAGATCAATTGCCACAGCACCACCTGGTGGATCAGGTTACTCATAACCTCCCAGGTTACTACAGTTTCAATGAGATCACCTCTCATTCTTCTAAACTCTAGAGAATATAGGCCTAGTCTACTCAATCTCTCCTCATAGGACAACCCCCATCCCAGGAATCAGTCTGGTGAACCTTTGTTGCACTCCCTCTATGGCAAGTATATCCTTCCTTAGGTAAGGAGACCAAAACTGTACACAATACTCCAGGTATGGTCTCACCAGGGCCTTATATAATTGCAGTAAGACAACCTATCACCGGGCGACATGTGCGACAGGATCAAGGGGCGGTAGCGGGCAGCGGCACAATTTAAAGGGCAGGTGTCGGGCAGCCATTTTAATTTTGTCCGACTGCCAGCACCTGCCCCCTTTCACATTTGTATGTGGGGTGCCGGCCACGATCGCTCAGCCCAGCACTCCTCTTGAGTGCCAGGCTGTTTCCACAGCGCCCTGCTCCCCGGTGGTCCAGCAGGGCCCCGGTTCGCGCAGCGCTAGGCCCCTCCCCTTTAATCAGGGGAGCAGGCCTGCAATGAGCATTTCCAGTAGTGCTCCACCCCCTGCTTGGGGCGCTACTACTGAATTGATGGGGTTGGGGCACTAACTTCTTCAGGGTGTTAACATTAGCGCTCGGCGAGGTTAGCATCCCAAAATGGGCGCGACCCAATTTTTCCCCCACAATAAAATCATTAAACCTAAATTATTTGATATCTTGAACATGTTTGGACATGTTTAAAATGCTTACAATCATTCTTTTAACATGGGCTTAATTGACCTGGGTACACCCTAGCATTTCCAGGACTACCTATTTACTATCAGCTACACCAGTAGAGTATGGTGAGCAAGCAGCAGAGTGTGATTAGACTGCACGGCTCGTGTGGAGAAAAACACCGGCACGGACTTGATGGGCAGAGTGGACTGTGTCTGTGTTGTAACATTTTGTGAACAACTGTTCCATCTGACATCTGGTGATGTTAGTCAGTGGACCCTGCTTTTGGAAAATGATAAGGGCCACTTGGCAACTCCTTCAAATTAGTAGTTCCAAGATTTGGGAAAAGCACTTTCCATTTAAATTTTAAAAAGTCTGGAAATTCTAAGGATAAATAATTGTTTGCCTAATTGGGTGGAACCACCTTGATGCCATTTCTGCATTCTTTGAAGTCACGTGGCTGCAACGTCATAAAAAAAGACCTTTATTTAAAATAATCCATTCAAGCACAGCAAAACAAAATAAAAGGAGAGTTGCAGCGCTGGACCAAGATTGCAAGATTAATGCAGCCTGTTTTCAGCTCCTGGGATTGCACATCCCATCAAATGTTGTATTTGGCAAGCCTCATCTACCATTCAGTGATGTACTCAATCACACGAAGAAGGGTTGGTTCTTCATGAAATAACAGCTACAGTTAACATGTAATATAATAGTGAAGTGAGATATCCTGATGCCTGGGGGTGAGGAATATAGTGCAATATATTAACTGGACAAGTAGTATTAATCAAACCTCATTATTACAAATGTATGGGACCAGCAAATTAATTCTTCTTATCATGGGCTCACGCCACTGAGCTCTAGGCTTCTCTAATACCTCACCGTTATGCATTAAAATAAAAGTGAAGGAAACCAGCAGGCTTCTAGTATAATTATATGTTCCTAAGTTTCTATTTTTTCCCCATTTGCCACCAGAAGATTAGAGCTTAGATTGCTGTTGGTAATACTAGCAGTTAAACAACTTAGAGGATACACAGGACATTCCTTTGTCTGCTATTTTAGCACAGGCATTAACCAAACTAGCCCATACCTTCTGTGGTAAACCACGTTCACTATCGTTAGCACTGTTCACCACTGTTCGTTATAACTGTATCACTGACCACTATTGTATCACGGTACGAGGTCGCCTCTTGCCACACTGCTATACCTGGGATGACCACTGCCGACTCCGCCTTGGCTCCACCCACCAGGCCAGGTATAAAGGTGAGCGACTGGCTGGTATTCCTCCTGCTTGGATCGGATCACCCACGAGAGTGGGCTGTTATTTAGTCAATAAAATTGATATACCTATCAATTCCTCCAATAAAAGGCGAAGAGTTACGAAGGTGACTAAAGGTTTTTATTGACTAAATAACAGCCCACTCTCGTGGGTGATCCGATCCAAGCAGGAGGAATACCAGCCAGTCGCTCACCTTTATACCTGGCCTGGTGGGTGGAGCCAAGGCGGAGTCGGCAGTGGTCATCCCAGGTATAGCAGTGTGGCAAGAGGCGACCTCGTACCGTGATACAATAGTGGTCAGTGATACAGTTATAACGAACAGTGGTGAACAGTGCTAACGATAGTGAACGTGGTTTACCACATTCACCCCTTGTTTAGAATTAAGTCCGGCGGGGTGAAGTGTACTACCAATTCTGGTAGGTCAGTCTGTCCGGAGGCTTCGTAAGCCTCTCCGATCGCCGCAGCGGTGGTGTTGCCTTATCCGGTGCTGGTGCCTTATCCGGTGTTGATGCTGGTGTTTGCGTGGTCGGCGAGGGCTCGTGGGGTTCCGGCATGCCGTCTACCTGGACTGAGGTTGGGGGGGGTGGTGGCGGTGTTTCCGGATCGGCTGAGGGTGCGAGGTCTCGTAGGGAGACAGTGTCCTCCCGCCCGTCTGGGTACGCCACGTAGGCGTACTGGGGGTTGGCGTGCAGGAGGTTCACCCTCTCGACCAGGGGGTCCGTTTTATGGGTCCTCACGTGTTTCCGCAGCCAGACCGGCCCCGGGGCGGTCAGCCAGGTTGGTAGAGTGGTTCCCGTAGTCGACTTCCTGGGGAAAACGAACATTCGTTCATGGGGGGTGGTGTTAGTGGCCGTGCAAAGTAATGACCGGATGGAGTGCATCGCTGTCGGGAGGACTTCTTGCCAGCGGGAGGTTGGGAGGCCCTTAGACTTTAAGGCTAAGAGGACGGCCTTCCATACCGTCGCGTTCTCTCTTTCCACCTGACCGTTACCTCTGGGGTTGTAGCTGGTGGTCCTGCTTGCTGCAATACCTCTCTCTAGGAGGAATTGCCGGAGTTCCTCGCTCATGAAGGAGGAGCCCCGGTCGCTGTGTATATAGTTCGGGAACCCGAACAAGGCGAAGAGGGCATTCAGGCACTTAATGACCGTGCTACTGGTCATGTCGGGGCAGGGGAAGGCAAAGGGGAAACGGGAGTACTCATCAACGATGTTGAGGAAGTACACATTACGGTCAGAGGACGGGAGGGGCCCCTTAAAGTCGATGCTCAGGCGCTCGAAGGGGCGGGTGGCCTTGATCAGGCTTGCTCGGTCCGGCCTATAGAAGTGCGGTTTGCACTCCGCACAGGTCTGGCAGTTCCTGGTCATGGTCCTGACCTCCTCGATGGAGTAGGTCAGGTTGCGGGCCTTAATGAAATGGTAGAGTCTGGTGACTCCGGGGTGGCAGAGCTGGTCGTGGAGGGTCTGAAGCCTATCGATATGCGCGCTGGCGCATGTCATTCGTGAAAGGGCATCAGGGGATTCGTTCAGCTTGCCTGGCCGGTACAAGATCTCATAATCGTAGGTGGAGAGCTCGATTCTCCATCTCAAAATCTTGTCATTCTTGATTTTGCCCTTCAGCTTGTTATTAAACATGAAAGCCACCGAACGCTGGTCGGTGAGGAGGGTAAATCGTTTGCCTGCCAGGTAGTGCCTCCAGCGCCGTACTGCCTCCACGATCGCCTGGGCCTCTTTCTCGACCGACGAATGTCGGATCTCGGGGCCCTGTAGGGTCCTTGAGAAGAAGGCCACTGGCCTCCCCTCCTGGTTTAGGGTGGCGGCTAAGGCGAAGTCGGAGGCGTCGCTCTCCACCTGAAAGGGGATGGACTCGTCCACTGCGTGCATCGTGGCCTTGGCTATGTCTCCCTTAATGAGGGAGAAGGCCGCGCACGCCTCCTCCGTGAGGGGGAAGGAAGTGGCTTTCAGGAGGGGTCTGGCTTTGTCCGCGTAATTGGGTACCCATTGGGCATAGTAGGCGAAAAGCCCCAGGGTTCTCCTAAGTGCTTTAGGGCAGTGGGGGAGGGGTAGCTCCATGAGGGGGCGCATTCTTTCTGGGTCGGGGCCGATGATTCCGTTCTCCACTACGCAGCCGAGGATGGCAAGGCGCGTGGTGTTAAACACGCATTTCTCCTTATTGTAGGTGAGGTTCAGCCGTTGGGCCGTACGGAGGAATTTCTCCAGATTCGCGTCATGTTCCTGCTGGTCGCGGCCGCAGATAGTGACGTTATCTAGGTAGGGGAATGTAGCCTGCAGTTCGTTCTGGTCAACCATCTGGTCCATCTCCCTTTGGAAGACCGAGACCCCATTAGTGACACCGAAGGGGACCCTAAGGAAGTGGTATAGGCGCCCATTCGCCTCGAAGGCGGTATACTGGCGGTCCTCAGGGTGGATAGGGAGTTGGTGGTAGGCCGACTTCAGGTCGATGGTCGAGAATACTTTATACTGTGCAATCTGATTGACCATGTCAGATATGCGGGGGAGGGGGTATGCGTCCAGCTGGGTATATCTGTTTATGGTCTGGCTGTAGTCGATGACCAGGCGGTTTTTATCGCCGGTCTTTACGACTACGACCTGGGCACGCCAGGGGCTGCTGCTCCCCTCGATAATGCCCTCTTTCAGGAGGCGCCGCACCTCAGAGCTAATGAAGGCTCTGTCCCCGGCGCTATACCGCCTGCTTTTGGTAGCGACGGGTTTGCAGTCAGGGGTAAGGTTAGCAAACAGAGAGGGTGGCGGGACCTTGAGGGTGGAGAGGCTGCAGGTGTTACGCGGTGGGCGGTTTAACGTTTGCTGGTTGTTGACTGTGAGTGGGGGGAGGGGTCCACCGTATGCTAGGGTTACGCTTTGGAGGTGGGATTGGAAGTCCAGCCCTAGTAGGACGGCAGCGCAGAGATGGGGGAGGACGAGGAGTTTAAAGTTTTTATACTCCGTGCCCTTAACCGACAGGGTCACGACACAGTAGCCGCTGATGTCCGTGGCGTGGGACCTCGATGCCATCGAGATTCGGCTGCGCGTTGGTAGGACAGAGAGGGAGTAGTGGCTCACCGTGTCTGGGTGGATGAAGCTCTCCGTGCTTCCGCTGTCGAACAGGCAGGTCGTGGCGTGGCCGTTCACTTTGATGTCCATCATTGACTTGGACAGATGGTGCGGGCGGGCTTGGTCCAGGGTGACGGAAGCTAGTGTGTAGCTGAGCGAGTCGTTGTCATCTGCGGGCGAGGCGGTCGGGCGTGGTGAGTAAAATGGCGTCTCCCACGAGGTAGGGCCCCATGAGGCACTATTGGGGTCGGTTGCCTTAATCAAAGATGGCCGCCCCCATGACTCATGTGTGGGGATGCTGGCCTCAGTTGCCCTAAACAAAGATGGCCGCCCCCATGACTCATGTGTGGGGATGCTGGCCTCAGTTGCCCTAAACGAAGATGGCCGCCCCCATAGTTCGCATGCGGCACTGCTGGCCTCTGAGGATCCGCTCCTGCAGGCCTTGGAGAAGTGGCCTTTCTTCAGGCAGGTTCTACATATGGAGTTCTTGGCTGGGCAGCGCGACCTCGGGTGCTTCTCCTGGCCACAAAAAAAACAGCCGGCGGCCCGATCGCGGATGCCCGATGTCGGGGCCGGTGCCGGGGGTGGCGGGGCCGGTCGGGTCCGGGACGCCGACGCAGAGGTAGGTCCCGGGGGCGGCGCTGGGAAGGGTGCTGTGGTAGGGGTCGGGCCCGAGTCCCAGGGTCGCGAGCAGTACCTGGTGAATGCTCGACCATCGACCTGAAGTCGGCCTACCACCAACTCCCTATCCACCCTGAGGACCGCCAGTATACCGCCTTCGAGGCGAATGGGCGCCTATACCACTTCCTTAGGGTCCCCTTCGGTGTCACTAATGGGGTCTCGGTCTTCCAAAGGGAGATGGACCAGATGGTTGACCAGAACGAACTGCAGGCTACATTCCCCTACCTAGATAACGTCACTATCTGCGGCCGCGACCAGCAGGAACATGACGCGAATCTGGAGAAATTCCTCCGTACGGCCCAACGGCTGAACCTCACCTACAATAAGGAGAAATGCGTGTTTAACACCACGCGCCTTGCCATCCTCGGCTGCGTAGTGGAGAACGGAATCATCGGCCCCGACCCAGAAAGAATGCGCCCCCTCATGGAGCTACCCCTCCCCCACTGCCCTAAAGCACTTAGGAGAACCCTGGGGCTTTTCGCCTACTATGCCCAATGGGTACCCAATTACGCGGACAAAGCCAGACCCCTCCTGAAAGCCACTTCCTTCCCCCTCACGGAGGAGGCGTGCGCGGCCTTCTCCCTCATTAAGGGAGACATAGCCAAGGCCACGATGCACGCAGTGGACGAGTCCATCCCCTTTCAGGTGGAGAGCGACGCCTCCGACTTCGCCTTAGCCGCCACCCTAAACCAGGAGGGGAGGCCAGTGGCCTTCTTCTCAAGGACCCTACAGGGCCCCGAGATCCGACATTCGTCGGTCGAGAAAGAGGCCCAGGCGATCGTGGAGGCAGTACGGCGCTGGAGGCACTACCTGGCAGGCAAACGATTTACCCTCCTCACCGACCAGCGTTCGGTGGCTTTCATGTTTAATAACAAGCTGAAGGGCAAAATCAAGAATGACAAGATTTTGAGATGGAGAATCGAGCTCTCCACCTACGATTATGAGATCTTGTACCGGCCAGGCAAGCTGAACGAATCCCCTGATGCCCTTTCACGAATGACATGCGCCAGCGCGCATATCGATAGGCTTCAGACCCTCCACGACCAGCTCTGCCACCCCGGAGTCACCAGACTCTACCATTTCATTAAGGCCCGCAACCTGACCTACTCCATCGAGGAGGTCAGGACCATGACCAGGAACTGCCAGACCTGTGCGGAGTGCAAACCGCACTTCTATAGGCCGGACCGAGCAAGCCTGATCAAGGCCACCCGCCCCTTCGAGCGCCTGAGCATCGACTTTAAGGGGCCCCTCCCGTCCTCTGACCGTAATGTGTACTTCCTCAACATCGTTGATGAGTACTCCCGTTTCCCCTTTGCCTTCCCCTGCCCCGACATGACCAGTAGCACGGTCATTAAGTGCCTGAATGCCCTCTTCGCCTTGTTCGGGTTCCCGAACTATATACACAGCGACCGGGGCTCCTCCTTCATGAGCGAGGAACTCCGGCAATTCCTCCTAGAGAGAGGTATTGCAGCAAGCAGGACCACCAGCTACAACCCCAGAGGTAACGGTCAGGTGGAAAGAGAGAACGCGACGGTATGGAAGGCCGTCCTCTTAGCCTTAAAGTCTAAGGGCCTCCCAACCTCCCGCTGGCAAGAAGTCCTCCCGACAGCGCTGCACTCCATCCGGTCATTACTTTGCACGGCCACTAACACCACCCCCCATGAACGAATGTTCGTTTTCCCCAGGAAGTCGACTACGGGAACCACTCTACCAACCTGGCTGACCGCCCCGGGGCCGGTCTGGCTGCGGAAACACGTGAGGACCCATAAAACGGACCCCCTGGTCGAGAGGGTGAACCTCCTGCACGCCAACCCCCAGTACGCCTACGTGGCGTACCCAGACGGGCGGGAGGACACTGTCTCCCTACGAGACCTCGCACCCTCAGCCGATCCGGAAACACCGCCACCACCCCCCCCAACCTCAGTCCAGGTAGACGGCATGCCGGAACCCCACGAGCCCTCGCCGACCACGCAAACACCAGCATCAACACCGGATAAGGCACCAGCACCGGATAAGGCAACACCACCGCTGCGGCGATCGGAGAGGCTTACGAAGCCTCCGGACAGACTGACCTACCAGAATTGGTAGTACACTTCACCCCGCCGGACTTAATTCTAAACAAGGGGTGAATGTGGTAAACCACGTTCACTATCGTTAGCACTGTTCACCACTGTTCGTTATAACTGTATCACTGACCACTATTGTATCACGGTACGAGGTCGCCTCTTGCCACACTGCTATACCTGGGATGACCACTGCCGACTCCGCCTTGGCTCCACCCACCAGGCCAGGTATAAAGGTGAGCGACTGGCTGGTATTCCTCCTGCTTGGATCGGATCACCCACGAGAGTGGGCTGTTATTTAGTCAATAAAAACCTTTAGTCACCTTCGTAACTCTTCGCCTTTTATTGGAGGAATTGATAGGTATATCACCTTCCAATAGTAATTTGTAGCCTATTCTATAAGAAATCTTTATTTATCCTGTGTTTTGAGAAATGTCATTTTATAATAGGCCCCAGGTAGAACACCCCATCATAAAACTGTACAGAAACAGGAAGGTACTTTATTCTATCAAATATTCCCTTCAAGTTTTTACAAACAAAAAATTGTCACACTTGCATCTGATTAGCTAAAATACCATTCATAAAATGTAATAAATCACAGTTGAGCAGATAGGCCAACCTACCAATGATCAAGGAGCATCATTTAAACAAAATGTATGAAAAAATATTTCTTCTGACCTTGACTAACTAGCTTCATCCTAAGAGGAGGAGCTGAGGAATTGCAAACAACTGACAGCCTAGAAACAAATTTATTTTAGCAACGGCAATTGTCATCGAATTGACCTCAGGCTTAAGGGACAGACAGGTTAAGCACAGCTTTACCTCAGCAGCAGACAGCTTTTCCCAAGGCAATCCTTTTATATCTAGTAAGAATGGCCACATTCCCCTCATTATTATATAACATACCTATCACATTTTGAGATTTTTTGGAATTTGTTTTCACACAGAAAGGATCTAGAAAGAAGTGTTACAATTAAGGGGTTGTGCTCTAAAGCAAAGTGTATTTGTGCAAGATTTTTTTTTAAAAGGCATCGAGACAAAAGGTGGTTAAAATGTTGGGCCGAATGGCCTGTTTCTGTGCTAATGTACTAGACTTTGAAGTTGTTTGCCAAAGGACTGCAAACAATAAGCAATCCATGAACCTGTTTTAGCAATCGATAAACACATCATACCTATTGTGTTGAGAGGTTCCTGGTCCCAGGTGTTATGTATTGTGTGTTCTATTGTGTGTTCTACTCCCGCCTGTGGTGGCGCTGTCACAGGAGATAAATGGTTGGGTGTTCTCTGTTAAGTTTAGCTCTCTTTGTTCGGAACTTTCCAGAACTTCCTTTCCTTCCAATAAAGCACTTCATGTTTGAATCTCTGAGTTCTGAGTCCTAAATTGTGTCTAGGTAGAAAGGCACCGACACAACAAGTGGCAACGAGGAGCGGATGAATCTGCGTACATTACGGGTGCAGTGAGTAAACTGAAATTTTAATTTGAAACGTGAGATGGCTACTATATTAGGAAACATCGGTGATTTTGATGAAAATGTGGAGCAATGGAGCGCTTATACAGAACGTTTTGACCATTTTGTATTGGCGAATGCGGTGGCAAATTGAAAGGTCGTGCCTACCTTTTTGAGTGTAATCAGGCCGAAGACATTCAATTTACTTCGCAGCCTCGTGCAACCAGATAAGCCAGGAACTAAAACATATAAGCAACTAGTGGAAATTCTTGGAGCACATTTTTCACCAAAACCTCTGGTTATTGCTGAGAGATTTAGATTTCACAAATGGAATCAAGAGGACGGGGAATCAGTGACGATGTTTATTGCTGCTTTAAAAAGGTTGTCGGAACACTGCCAGTTCAAGGAGGTGCTGAATGACACCATTAGAGACAGACTTGTGTGTGGTCTGCAAAATGCAGCCACACAGAAGCGCCTTCTTACTGAGGACAACCTTACTCTTGAAAAGGCCATTGAAGTTAGTGTCTCCATGGAGATGGCGGAAAAGGAGGCTCACCAGTTGAATTCAACAGGGAGAGTTCACAAGGTGTCGTCTGAGCCTAAAGGTGCGCGGAATGGCACATGTTACCGTTGTGGGAAAACGGGCCATCACGCTAATGACTGCTGGTGTACGGAGCTGGAATGCCGAAATTGTGGCAAAAAGGGTCACATTGAACGCGCCTGTAGAGGTAAAAAAAGAACAGACAGAGCTGGGAAGCATGGAAGCAAAATGTCTGTATTTGGACAAGAGAGGAAAAAGAGTGTTCATTCAGTGCAGTATGATGGAACAAGCAAAACAGAGGGGACCGACACCTCTGAGGAGGAAGAGGTGCACATACTGACAGTTGCAGGTGATTTAAATGGCTACTGGGTGTCACCACTGGTGGAGGGACAATCAGTGCGGATGGAGGTGGACACAGGCGTGGCTGTGTCCCTTGTTTCAGACACTGTCTACAACAAAATGCTAAAGCATCTTACCCTTCAGCCAACAAACATTGTGCTAAAGACGTATACCGGCGAACCTGTGGCCATGAGAGGCGTCATTGAGGTGACAGTTAAATTGAACGAACAGACTGCAAAACTGCCACTATATGTGGTAAAGGGAAATTACCCATCGCTACTGGGACGTGCGTGGCTAGAGAAAATCATGCTGGACTAGCCTGCAGTCCGCATGATGTCAAAAGGGGAGTCAGGTCTGACTGCAGTGTTAAACAAACATGCAGAACTCTTCAATGGGGAACTTGGGAGCATGAAAAAGATCAGCGTGAGGCTGGACATTAAACCTGACAGCAAGCCGAAGTTTCACAAAGCCCGACCTGTACCCTATGCAATTAGGCCAAAAGTTGAGGCTAACTTGGAGGCCTTAGTTGAGAATGGAGTCCTGGAGCCTGTGAGCGTGAGCAAATGGGCCACACCCATTGTTCCTGTCCTGAAAAAGGATGGATCTGTTCGAATCTGCGGGGATTTTAAAGTGACTATTAACCCGGTGCTGTCTGCGGAACAGTACCCTCTTCCCCTCATTGATGATCTTTTTACGGGCCTGGCCGGAGGGCAAAAGTTCAGCAAAATAGACTTATGCCAGGCTTATCTACAAATGCATGTCGATGACAAATCAAAGGAGCTGCTGACAATTGTGACACACAAGGGGCTATACAGGTACTGCCACCTTCCGTTTGGAATTACATCAGCCCCTGCTCTATTCCAAAGGGCAATGGATCAGATTTTGAGTGGACTTCCAGGAGTCCAGTGCTACCTGGACGACATCCTTGTCACTGGGACAAATGAGGAGGATCATCTTCTGAACTTGGATGCGACACTGCAACGACTGAAAGAGTACGGACTCAGTGTTCGTAAAGACAAATGTGAATTCTTTCAGTCTTCAGTTGAGTACCTGGGGCATGTGATTGATGCTACTGGCCTGCATAAGGCACCGTCAAAGGTCAAGGCGATCGTGGAGGCCCCAGCACCCCAGAATGTGAGCCAGTTACGTTCATTTCTGGGGCTACTTAACTACTATGGGAAGTTTATTCCAGACTTAGCAACATTGCTGAAGCCGTTACATCAATTGCTATGTCAAGGCAAAACATGGAAATGGACTGAACTGTGCAACGAAGCTTTCGCCCAATCAAAGAAAGCATTGCTGAAATCGGAGGTCCTGACATACTTCGACCCAAAGCTACCCGTGCAGCTAGCATGTGATGCATCACCATATGGTGTGGGAGCAGTCATATCCCACATCATGCCTTCGGGTGAAGAGAAACCTATCGCCTTCACATCACGCACCTTGAACAAGGCCGAGAGTAACTATGCGCAGATCGAGCGCGAGGCCTTGGGAATCGTTTTTGGAATTCGAAAATTTCATCAGTACCTGTTTGGGAGAAGGTTCACACTCCTGACGGACCACCATCCATTGACTTCAATCTTCGGGCCCCACACCAGAATTCCATCTCTCGCTGCATGCAGGATGCAAAGGTAGGCTTTACTGTTGTCAGGACACACATACGACATCAAATATCGCAAATCAGACTTGCATGGCAACGCAGACGGTCTCTCGAGGCTACCCTTGCCTGTAACTCCCCCAGAGCCTCATCAGATAGACATCTTCTACTTTAGACAAGTGGAGGGAGCACCTGTCACTGCAGTTCAGGTGCGAAGGTACACCCGCAACGATCCAGTCCTGTCTGAGGTAATGGACGATGTCATTCGAGGGAGAGCTATAGGAGATTCTCCTAGTTTGAAACCTTACATTTCAAAAAGAAATGAGCTCTCCGTCCAGGCAGGTTGTCTTCTTTGGGGACGCCGTGTCATCATTTCGCCACCTCTGAGGGAACCTATACTGCAACAACTTCATACAGGCCACAGTGAGATGGTTCGGATGAAGGAAATGGCAAGAAGCTACTTCTGGTGGCCAGGTCTCGATGGGAATATTGAGGAGAAAGCCAAAACATGTTCCCCATGTCAAAGGGTCCAGAATGTTCCACAGCTGGCAACCCTACACCCCTGGGATTGGCCTGCAGAAGTGTGGCAGCGAGTACATGTGGACTTCGCCGGTCCTTTCGAAGAGAAGATGTTTATGGTGGTTGTGGACGCTCGTAGCAAGTGGCCAGAGGTCGCTGTGATGAGGTCTACCACGGCAGAGAAAACAATTGAGAAACTTGGTGAGATGTTCAGCCGTTATGGCTCACCGGAACAACTCGTAAGTGACAACGGTCCACAATTTGTATCACAGGAGTTTGCAACCTTCCTGCATGTGAATGGTGTCCAACACATCAGGTCTGCGCCCTATCATCCCTCTACTAACGGCCAGGCAGAAAGGTTCATGCAAACTTTGAAGCACGCCTTGAAGGCATCGCAAGGTCAGGGCTCAATCCACCAACGTCTGAACAGCTTCCTGTTGTCCTACAGGAACGAGCCGCATGCCACAACCAAAACTTCCCCGCTTCGCTCATGATGAAGAGGCAGTTGCGGACAAGTTTTGACTTACTCAAACCTCCAAGGGGAGAACAGGTTGCCTATTGTCAACAACAAGCTCAAGTTGAAAAGAGAGAGAAAAGAGCCAAGGAGAGACGGTTTCACCCTGGAGAGCACGTCCTAGCTCGAAACTACAACACTGGACCGAAATGGGTTCCTGCTACGGTGCTCGCGTAGACGGGCCCTGTGTCTTACACGGTTGAGACTGCTGAGGACGTCATCTGGAGAAGACACACAGATCAACTGTTGCTAGGAGCAGAGACAGACACAGAGGCTCCAACGGCTGGTTGGCCTGAACTGTTTCCGGATGATACCGCAAACCAGCATCCTTTGCCACAGTGCTCTTCTCCAACACAGGAAGTCAAAGAGACTGCTCCACCTGTGCAAACTCCTGACTTTCGACTGACACAGGCACCTTCTCCATCCAGGCCTGTGTCAATGCCTACTGCTGGGGAAGCCAGCGATGACCGCCGGTATCCTGTCAGAGAGCGACGGCCTCCAAGACGCTTGGCTCTGTAGGCTTAGTGACTTACCCACAAGAAAGGGGCAGAATAAACCCCAGGGTAAAGTCAGGGTTTGAGGCCGTCTACCTCTACCCTAGGTTCGTTGAGTGCATTGAAAGTAACTTACCTGTTGAGGAATGAAGTGGACCTTCCATTTAAGAGGGGAGGAAATGTTATGTATTGTGTGTTCTATTGTGTGTTCTCCTCCCACCTGTGGTGGCGCTGTCACAGGAGATAAATGGTTGGGTGTTCTCTGTTAAGTTTAGTTCTCTTTGTTCGGAACTTTCCAGAACTTCCTTTCCTTCCAATAAAGCACTTCATGTTTGAATCTCTGAGTTCTGAGTCCTAAATTGTGTCTAGGTAGAAAGGTACTGACACAACACCAGGTACTCAGCAGGAGTTGTTTGGCACAGACCTTTCCCTTTGGGTAGTGAATTGAAGAAGATTACAAATAAAGAGACAGAGTCACAGGCAGCCAGGTGTTTTTTATACAGTAAGTTGCAAGTGTAGTGTATGTACCTTTAAGAGGGAACTACTTTTACAGCTCCTGTATACTGTAGTACCGGCAGTGACCACACCTGTATATAAGCCTTGAGCATGCCTCTGTACCCCCAGTCTTGAGACTACCCTACTCCAGTAAATACCTGTTGATTGTTAAGTTACAGCATCCATGTAGTTATTGAAAAACATCATACTCTCAGAATCACGGATCTAACAGTGGCGATGAGTGTCGATTCGAATCTACCTGCAACTCTGCATTTCCCTTCGAGGATTCGCTCCGGGAGGGCGGTGGAAGAAAGTCAAGGCCAGGAGCACGGGCGTCGACCATGAGCAACAGCCCAGACATCCGGCAGAGAGTGAACATCGCAGGGGAGGCTATGAAGAGCCGGGCTTGGTTTCCCAGCCACGACGATCAGCAACAGACTGACGACAGGTACAGCGCAGACCCTTCCTGGACAGCGGCAGCTAGAGCCAACCGACGGCAGAGAAAAAGCCGAGCAGCGTCGACGGGGTAAGATAGAGGGTGAAGCACACAGGGCGCAGCCGGGGGTTGAAAACTGAGCGGCATCGAGGAAAAACAAAACGGAGAGAGAGAGGGTAAAGCAGCAGCCGGGTTCAGGACCGAGCGGCGGAAACGGGAAAGGCGAACAGAAAAAAAAACCAAAACGCGCAGAGCACAGCCAGGGCTCAAGGGCTGAACAGTGTCCGCGGGGAGAAGAAGGGAGAGCGTGGGAGACGCCATTGAGCCGCGGAGAAGAAGGAAGAGCGCAGGAGACACCATTTTTAGAAGCCGCAGCGGAGAAGAAGGGCGAGCGCGGGAAGAAAGGAAAGCACGGGAGATGCCATTTTGTGCCAGCGGAGAAGAAGGGAAAGCGCGGGAGACGCCATTTTTGGACAGTTAAATCACACCCAGGGATGCCGAAGAGTGGCAGTATCTCTACGTTCGACAATGAAGTCGAAGATTGGGCGACATATGTGGAACGTATTGAGGTGTACTGCAGGGCGAATGAAGTGCCAGATGCTAGGAAAGCACTGGTTTTGTTAAATTCCATGGGTGCAAAAACTTATGGGTTGCTGTGAAACCTAATAACCCCAGAGAAGCCCGTGAATAAGAATTTCGAAAGCATAGTAGAAATCCTACAGGACCACTTAAACCCCACACCGCTGCTGATAGCAGAATGATTTAAGTTCCATAAAAGGAACCAACACAAAGACGAAAGCAATGCTGAGTACGTAACGGAACTGCGCAAGCTATCGAAACACTGCCAGTTTGGAGTGGGACTAGCAGATACGTTAAGGGACAAGTTTGTGTGTGGGCTTCAAAGTGAAGGAACCCAGAAACGGCTTCTATCGGAAAAGGATCTTACGCTGGACAAGGCTTTCAGTATGGCAGTATCACACGAAGCAGCCGCAAGGGGCGCTGCTGAGATACAACGGAGACCACAAGAATATGGCACCAATGAAATGTCCTATGGAACAGGGAAGTGTTATCGCTGCGGCAGAACAACACACGACCAGAAGGATTGTTGGTTCAAGGACCAAGTGTGCAGACAGTGTGGAAAAGCAGGACACATAGCAAGAGTCTGCAGGTCTGGGAAGAAAACCAACAGCAAGAAATCTCCACAGGAGAAGAACAAAAAGGTACACAAGGTGATGGACAGTAGTTCAGATGAACAGAAAAGTGACACAGACTCCAGAAGCAAGGAGCTGGGTTGTCTGAAACTACATAAGGTAACCAAAATGGAGGATCACCCGACTATCTGGGCTACACTCAAGATAGACGGAGTCCAAGTGAAAATGGAATTGGACACAGGATCAGCCCTAACAGTCATAAACCAAAGGGACTACAAGCGCCTATTTTCACATATACCCTTGAAAGCTACAGAGATTGTCTTGAAGACGTACACGGGGCAAAAAGTCTACCCCAAAGGAAAAATAAGGGTGAAAGTGATATACAAAGACCAGGAAATACCTAAAATGGACTTACATGTATTGCCAGATGGAGGACCACCACTGCTAGGACGTGAATGGATCCGGAAGATACAATTAGATTGGCATTCCATACAGGCACTGAAGGTTGAGGCCAAAAAGGATGAGGACACCTGTCAAAAATGCTAACTGACGCAAAAGAAGTGTTCCAGGAGGGACTCGGAACACTAAAAGGCATAACAGCAACGATTAAAATAGAGGAAAATGCAAACCCAAAGTTTCTTAAGGCCAGACCAGTGCCTTATGCGATCAGACCAGCCGTCAAAGCAGAGCTGGAGGGGTTGGAACATTCAGGAGTACTGTCCAAAGTAGACTGGAGCGAGTGGGCTATACCCATCGTTCCTGTAATGAAGAGATCGTTGAGTAATACGCCTGGGGATCCAAAGAAGGTCTGCGTCTGTGGGGATTTTAAGGTGACAGTGAACCCATTCCTTCACACGGTACAATATCCGCTTCCACGAATTGAGGATATTTTCGCCTCGCTATCTGGAGGTAAACGCTTCACCAAAATTGATCTAGCCCAGGCGTACTTGCAAATGGAGGTAGAAGAAGCCTCGAAACAATACCTCGCGATCAACACTCATAAAGGTCTCTATCAATACAACCGACTGGTGTTCGGGGTAGCGTCGGCTCTGGCTATTTGGCAAAGGGCGATGGATCAAGTCCTGCAAGGGATTCCAGGAACCCAGTGTTATTTGGACGACATCCTGGTCACGGGCGAAAATGACAGTGATCACCTTGCCAACTTGGAGAAGGTGCTCACCAGATTAAAGGAATATGGGCTACGAGCTAATCGCCACAAGTGTGAGTTTTTCCAGAAGCAGATCTCGTATTGTGGCCACGTCATCGATGAAGAGGGGTTACATAAGTCCCCTGAAAAGATTGAGGCAGTAGTCAAGGCTCCAGCACCGGAAAATGTGTCACAACTGAGGTCGTTCCTCGGGCTAGTAAACTACTACCATAAGTTCTTACCAAATGTGTCCACGGTATTACACCCACTGAACACCCTACTGCAAACAGGGGTACCATGGAAGTGGAATGATGAACGTAGACGAGCTTTCCAGAAGTGCAAAGAATTGATCACATCATAAGAGGTGTTGGCCCATTTCAACCCAGCACTACCAATTCGGTTGGCATGTGATGCATCACCCTATGGTATTGGAGCGGTGCTGTCGCACAAATTCCCAGACGGGTTGGAGAGGCCAGTAGCCTTTGTGTCTCGGTCACTAACTTCAGCCAAGCGCAACTACGCCCAGATTGACAGGGAGGCCCTCAGCCTAGTATGGGGAGTAAAAAAATTCAACCACTATCTGCATGGGCAGAAGTTCACCTTGCTGACTGACCACCAACCACTTGTCTCCATCTTTAATCCTAAGAAGGGCGTTCCAGTGATGACTGCACAACGGTTACAAAGATGGTCCCTGTTTCTAGGGGCAAATCAATATGAAATAGAATATAAAGGCACGAAACAGCATGGAAACGCTGATGGGCTATCACGCCTGCCACTGCCTACTGTGGAGGAAGCACCAGCAGTGGACCCTATCGAGATATTTTATTCGTCAATAATTGAACGATTGCCAGTAACGAACGCGGATATAGAGAAGGAGACCCGCAATGATCCGACGCTGTCTCGGGTATATGATTTGATGGTGAGGGGATGGCCAACACATGGCGACTCACTGTTGCCAGCATTCTCATCCAGAAGAGAACAGCTGTCAGTATGCCAGGGGACAGTGATGTGTGGATCCAGAGTGGTGATTCCACCCAAGTTAAGGGAGAGACTGCTAAATGAGCTTTATGAAGGTGGGGGGAGTGAAAATGAAAAGCCTTGCTAGGGCTTATGTGTGGTGGCCGGGAATCGATCAACAAATCGAAGACCTAACCAAGAGCTGCTCAGGATGCCAGAAGGTCCAAAATGCACCACCACATGCCCCTCCACACCCATGGGAGTGGCCCTCCTCTCCATGGCAACGGGTGCATATTGATTTCGCTGGTCCATTCATGGACTCAATGTTCTTAATAGCAGTGGATGCTCATTCGAAATGGCCTGAGGTGATAAAAATGTCCTCAACCACTACAGAGAAAACGATTGCAGTCCTACGGACCATATTTGCCAGGAACGGCTTGCCAGAGCAGATTTGCTCTGATAATGGACCACAGTTTGTGTCCGAAGAGTTTCCAAAATTTATGACAAGGAATGGGGTAAGGCATTACACATCCGCCCCGTATCATCCAGCCACAAATGGATTGGCTGAGAGGTTCGTACAAACCTTTAAGAAGGCGATAAAGGCCATGTACGACGATGATATTCCACTACACCATAAGGTGGACAATTTCTTATTAGCCTACCGAAACGCGACACATGCAGTTACCAACCAGTCCCCGGACACGATGTTCTTTAACCGAAGGTTGAGATCTCGTCTGGACTTGCTCAGACCAAATGTGCAAAGAAATGTTGAGGATAAACAATTCCAGCACATCAATGAGAAGCCGACAAGGAGCTTCAACGTAGGACAACCAGTCTTGTCCCATGACTACCGAACAGAGAAATGGCAACCCGGAACGATATGCACAAGGCAGGGACCATTAATGTATACAGTGGATGTCGGGGAGAACATTGTGAGACGCCACGTCGATCAGATCTTAGCGTCACAGGAATGAGTCAACCCCATGCCTCGCGTACCTGGGGATGAACCCGACATACCGGTAGCATCTACCTCCGAACCAGTAGCAGTGGAAACCGATGAACTAACCGACAAAAAGGGGCCAGAATTGCCTCCGCACCAAGAACAAGAACCTCAGGAAAGGCGCTATCCCGAAAGGGTCAGGAAGCCGCCCCAAAGATTGGATCTATAAATGGACTATTGTTGTTTAATGTACATGTTAAAGTGTTAATTGTTATTTGAATATTATGGGTACTGCTAATCTAAAAGGGGAGGAATTGTCGTGTATGTACCTTTAAGAGAGAACTACTTTTACAGCTCCTGTATACTGTAGTACCTGCAGTGACCACACCTGTATATAAGCCTTGAGCATGCCTCTGTACCCCCAGTCTTGAGACTACCCTACTCCAGTAAATACCTGTTGATTGTTAAGTTACAGCATCCGTGTAGTTATTGAAAAACATCATACTCTCAGAATCACGGATCTAACAGCAAGGACAGTCAGATCCAGTAAAGGCTGACAAAAGTTAGGAATACAGGAGAGTTCTTGGAAGTTATTTTCTCTAACTCAAGCAAGATGAGCTACTGATGTGGGAAAGCATGCCATGTTCATTATTTTGTATTATACTGTGAAGGCATATTATTCTGATTGAAATAAGTGAATTTGATCATAACTGCTGCTCTCTATGTTTACTTGCTGTCTGTGACATAAAGCAGCTTAACATTTCATATCTAGCCACATCTTACCAAGTTTTAATTTTCTCAGTCTCCCTTTGAAAAGTTTGGACACACAAACATGGAGCCATGTGCGAAAGACATTAATATTTAGCTTGTTTGTCAAAGGGAATATATTGTTACATCCCCTGGGTTATGCTCTCCTATATAAAAAAAATTGGACAGTCTGAGTCAACCGTGGGGCGTACTAACGGGAGCAACTGATACCACTGAACTCGAGAAGGTATCTATGGCAGACCTGATTCTGTAACAGTGGCCGCGATTTTGCCGACCGAGGCGGGTCCGGGGTGGCCGGGGTCGGTGTAGCGGTCCCAGCCCGCTGCCTACTGCAGCCCGCACTCCCCAAGCAATTTTACATGGATGGGGCTTGTTAAGCCCGCCCTGCGAGGTTCCTGGCCAATTAAAAGGAAGCGGGTCTGATGACGTCATTTGATAACGCGTCATCAGCCAGTTTCCTTAAAGGGGCCATGTCCAAATTGATATTGACAGTTCTGCTGTCAGTGTTCTGCAGCATTGGGGTGCTGCAAACAAGCATTGCACAAAGGCTGCACCCAGGCTCTCCCATGACTACCTCCATATGCTTATGGAGAGAGTCACAGCATGCAGGGAGGTTCTCTTCCCTTCCCATGGGCAGAAGAGACCTCCCCAGGACAATACGCAGCCTGGTTGCACATTGCACAGGAGGGCACAAGCAGGGATGTCATCAGGAGGACTAGGCTACAGTTGTGTAAGCCTTTCAATGATCTCAGTAGATCACGAAATGTTACTGCCAAGCCAAACTCAACCTCATCCTGCTATGCCACTCATCACATCCACATCACTCTGCCTTCCCTACCCGACTCCTGCACATACTTACTCACACCAACTTACCTTGCACCTCCACCCATCCCTCTCTAACTACATTATCCCTTCCCCATCTCACTAGCCATCCCTCACACTCACCCTCATCCTTGGGTGGTTTAGCCAATGTTTTAGTGAAGTTTCTGGTAATGTGCTGTCAAACATTGAAACCTTTATTTTCAGCACTTTGCATTCTTGGACAGATTTGTGTGCCTCTTTGGAAGTGGCTTAGTGAGTTGTAGTGAATGGTGAGACATAACGTTACACCCCCACCCACCCCCACCCTCCCCCCCCCTGCAATGATGACGAGTGTGAAAGGAATGGCTTGGGAATTGTAGGATGTTTTATGCATCATGTGGCAGCCAGGGTGTACAGCATCAAGTGAAGTAAATCTGGCCATTGTAAGACCATCCCTGGCATCCTGGGCAGCAATGTGGTTGGGTGCTGACACCTGTGTCCTGTGCAGCATCAGCTGATTGCGGAGAAGGCTGGTGTTGTTGTTGTCGCTGCTGGTGTGCCTGGTTGGTGTTGGTGTTGGTGGCATTCTGAGGGCCAAGATAAATTATTTTCAAGGGCAACAATGCTGATGGAATAGATAGCAGGTGAGGTTGAGATGACAGAAGCGCTCTGTCAATGGTGAGGGAGGTTGTTCCAATGAGGTAGCACTGGATAGACAGTTGGTTCCAAACACTTGCAAGCTGTAGAAAGCTCAATATGTCTTCCAAATGCAGTTACCAACAGATGCTGAGCTTTCAAAGTGAACAGCTATAACATAGAAACATAAAAGATAGGAGCAGGAGTAGGCCATTCGGCCCCTCGAGCCCGCTCTGCCATTTAATGAGATCAGTACCCTGTCCCTGCTTTATCCCCATATCCCTTGATCCCTTTAGCCTCAAGAACTATATCCAACTCCTTCTTGAATATATTTAATGAATTGGCCTCAGCTGCCCTGTGTGGCAGAGAATTCCACAGGTTCACCACTCTCTGGGTGAATAAATTCCTCCTCATCTCAGTCCTAAATGGCTTATCCCTTATCCTTAGATGGTGACCCCTGGTTCTGGACTCCACCGCCATCGGGAACACCTTTCTGCATCTAGTATGTCTAGTCCTGTCAGAATTTTATAAGTTTCAATGAGAACCTCATTCATTCTTCTAAACTCTAGCAAATATAAGCCTAATCGACCCAATCTTTCCGCATACGTCATTCCTGCCATCCCAGGTATCAGTCTGGTGAATTTTCGCTGCACTCTCCATGGCAAGAGCATCCTTCCTCAGATAAGGCGACCAAAACTGCACACAATACTCAAGGTGTGGTCTCACCAAGGCCCTGTACAACTGCAGCAAGACTTCCTTGCTCCTGTACTCAAATCCTCTCGTTATGAAGGCCAACATACTGTAAGGTTCACAAAATTTCGGCTGCCCCCTAAGATTATTTGATTAAAGAAAACCTGGTTGGAATGTACTTTAAAAACCCAGGACATCAATGATGGCTGTAGCCGGCCCCATGGCAAAAGAGAAAGACAGCCTGTATGAATATGAAAGGAGAATCTCCCAGCACTGGCTGACGAAAGGATTGGGGGAAAAAAACAGTTTCTGAGTACTTAAGTACTTGAAGCTGTCAATCAACTGCGGTTAGGAAGTTTCAACACGGAACAAAGGACTCTGTTTACACAAGTCCTCAGCAGTGTTGACTCAAGGGCTTAAGTGGTTGCTGTCAATCAAGTTGCGGTTGGGCGGTAACCACAGGACAAAGGATTGTTTACACTAGCATTCAAGTACTGTTTACCAAGCACTCAAGAAACCAGCGGGACATTTCAAACTGGGACAGCTCCATTCACAAACCAGTTAAATGAATGGGAAACGCATTATAGCCGCATTCAAACCCATTATGGACAATGGGGCCAGATTGGTCCCTTTTGTGTAACACAGATATGTCCAGATTTGGCCGAGAAGATAAGGGGCTAGATTTTCAGTATAGACAGTTTTGGGGCGCTAACCTTAGCGCCCGCCCGAAGTTAGCGCCCGCCCCAAAGTAGCGCCCCGTTGCCGGAAATTCAGTGGCTTCGCCCTAAGAGGTTGGTGGAGCGCTAAAAGAGGCGTTCCACTACTATCTTTAGGCGCTAAGCCGGCGGTGCAGAGCGCAACACCTAAGCTCGGGCGCAGCGCATGGCAGACACTCTGGTGCCAGTGAGCTCTTAAAGGGGAAGGGTGCATGTGTTTTTTTCAAAGGCAGAGTCTGGGGGGGGAACAACAGCAGCAGGAGGAGGAGGAGGAGGAGGAGGAGGAGGAGGAGGAGGAGGAGGAGGAGGAGGAGGAGGAGGAGATAAATACACCGTTCACAACAATAAACTGGACCCTTCCAGACAACACATGCAGACTGCCTTTTATAGTGCATGAGGAGTGCCCTTTAATTTGCGCTCCCCACGGTGTGTTGCGTTCCATTTTACAAACGCTCTGGACGCCAGCCGCACAATGGGGCGGTCCGACTGAAGTTTGGATTCGGGGCGGCCAAAGGGCGTTGCACGAGGATGTGACGTCATTTTCTGCGCGCGCATCCAGGCGGCCGCTAAACTTTGCGCCGGCGCTAACGGGCAACTTAATTTGGGGCGAGGCGCAAACTGCGTTGTGCCCGGGCGCTACACGCATAGCGCCCGAAAATCACTTCTCTTAAGGCGCTAACTGCTGGCGCTAGCAACTGAAAATCTAGCCCATGGGCTCCCAATGGGGTATAAAGGTAGCCCCTCAGGAAGCCATTCTCTCTCTCTCTACTGCCTCGACTCCGGTGCCCTGCCTTCAAGGGGATCGTCACAGCCCGCCCAAAGAAGTGGAACACCCGCAGTTGCTTTTGAATTACTGGGGTATCTCTACGTCGGGCGGTGAAAAATCCAAGGCAGACTGCAGGGCACGGAGCAGGCGTTTCAACATCGTAGACTGGTGAGCATAAACTTTCTGGCCCATTACAAGGCAACCTAGATAGGTATAAGGGGTGGGAACTAAAGGGGAATTTTGTTAAATTGTCATTTTAGTCAATTTTCCCTCAATGTGTCCATCTTTTTTCCTCCCCGTTAAGTAAAAGTGTGCTGTATTCATAATTATTTTCACTGAATCGCAATTCATTCTTTATTTCAATAAAACATTGGTTTCCTTTGCACCCAACCACTGGTCTCGTTTTGTCTATATCGCTACTGAAATAAGTCCGGTGGTCAGAACCAAAGGGGAAGCGATTCGAACCGCACGGGGCTGGAACAGCTCAGACACACGGCTGACTGACCAGGCAAAAACCCCAAACCAAAACCCCCCCTTACAATACCATTTGCCTTTTTAGCCGCCTGCTGCAACTGCATGCTTACCTTCAGCGACTGTTGCACAAGGACACCAAGGTCTTGTTGCACTTTCCCTTTTCCCAATCTATTGCCATTCAGATAATAATCTGTCTTCCTGTTTTTGCCACCGAAGTGGATAACCTCGCATTCATCCACATTATACTGCATTTGCCATGCATCTGCCCAATCACCCAACTTGTCCAAATCGTACTGGAATTTCTCTGCATCCTCCTCACAGCACACACGCCCACCCAGCTTTGTGTCATCTGCAAACTTGAAGATATTACATCTAGTTCCCTCGTCTAGATCATTAATATATATTGTGAATAGCTGGGGTCCTAGCACCGATCCCTGCGGTACCCCACTAGTCACTGCCTGCCACTCAGAAAAAGACCCATTTATTCCAACTCTTTGCTTCCTGTCTGCTAACCAGTTCTCTATCCAAGACAGTACCTTACCTCCAATCACATGTGCATTAACTTTACATGCTAATCTCTTATGCGGGACCTTATCGAAAGCCTTCTGAAAGTCAAAATACACCACATCCACTGGTTCTCCCTTATCTATTCCACCAGTTACATCCTCAAAAAATTCCAGTAGGTTAGTCAAGCATGATTTACCTTTTGTAAATCCATGTTGACTTTGTCCAATCCTGTCACTGTTTTCCAAGTGCGCTGCTATTACATCTTTTATAATGGACTCTAGCATTTTCCCCACTATAGGCTTACCGGTCTATAATTCCCCATTTTCACTCTACGACCCTTCTTAAATAGTGGGGTTACATTAGCTATCCTCCAATCCATGGGAACTGTTCCACAGTCTATAGAATTTTGGAAAATGACCAGCAATGCATCTACTATTTCTAGGGCCACTTCCTTAATTACCCTAGGATGTAGATTATCAGGCCCTGGGGATTTATCGGCCTTCAATCCAGTCAATTTCCCTAACACCATTTCCCTACAAATACTGATTTCATTCAATTCCTCCCTCTCATTAGGTCCTATATTCCTCAAAATCTCTGGGAGGTTATTTGTGTCCTCCTTTGTGAAGACAGAGCCAAAGTATGTATTTAATTGGTTGCCATTTCTTTGTTCCCCATTATAAATTCCCCTGATTCTGACCGCAAGGGACCTACGCTTAACTTCACCAATCTTTTTCTCCTCACATATCTATAGAAGCTTTTACAGTCAGTTTTTATGTTCCCTGCAAGCTTACTCTCATAATCTATTTTCCCCCTCTTAATTAATCCTTTTGTCCTCCTTTGCTGAATCCTAAACTGCTCCCAATCCTCAGGTTTGCTGCTTTTTCTGGCCAAATTTTATGTCCTCTCCTTGAATCTTATGCTATCCCTAATTTCCCTTGTTAGCCACGGTTGAGTCACATTTTTTGTTTTATTTTTATGCCAAACAGGGATGAAGAAATTCTGTAGTTCATCCATGCGATCTTTAAATGTTTGCCATTACCTATCCACCATCAACCCTTTAAGTAACATTCCCCAATCCATTCTAGCCAACACGTGCCTCATACCATTGTAGTTTCCTTTATTTAAATTCAGGACCCTAGTCTCTGAGTCAACTACTTCATTCTCCATTTTAACGAAGAATTCTATCATATTATGATCGCTCCTCCACAAGGGGCCTCGCACAACAAGATTGCTAATTAATCCTTTCTCATTACATAGTACCCAGTCTAAGATGGCCTGATCTCTAGTTGGTTCCTCCAGGAAAACATCCGGCATACACTCTAGGAATTCCTCCTCCACAGTATTGTTACTAATTTGGTTAGCCCAATCTATATGTAGATTAAAGTCACCCATGATAACTGCTGTGCCCTTATTGCACGCTTCTCTAATTTCCCATTTAATGCCATCCCCAACCTCAGCATTACTGTTTGGGGGTCTGTATACAACTCCCACTAATGTGTTCTGCCCCTTGGTATTTCTCAGCTCTGCCCATACAGTTTCCACATCATCAGAGCTAATATCCTTCCTTACTATTGTGTTAATCTCCTCTTTAACCAGCAATGCTACCCCACCTCCTTTTTCTTTTTTCCTGTCCTTCCTGAATATTGAATACCCCTGGATGTTGAATTCCCAGCCTTGGTCACCCTGGAGCCATGTCTCCGTAATCCCGATTATATCATATCCGTTTACATCTATTTGCGCAGCTAATTCATCCACCTTATTACGAATGCTCCTCGCATTAAGACACAAAAAAAGCCTTCAGGCTTGATTTTTTAACATCCTTAGTCCTTTTAGAATCCTTATTTACTGTGGCCCTGTTTTATTTACACCCTTGATTTCTCTTCTTTCCACTTTTGCTTTTCTCCTTTCTGTCTTTTGTTTCTATCCTTGCTTCCCTTTCCTCTGTCTCCTTGCACAGGTTCCCAAACCCCTGCCATTTTAGTTTAAACCCTCCCCAACAGCATTAGCAAACACATCCCCCTCGGACATCGGTTCCAGTCCCGCCCAGGTGCAAACCGTCCACCTCCCCCAGAACTGGTTCCAATGTCCCAGGAATTTGAATCCCTCCCCCATTCCTCTAGCCATGTGTTCATCTGAAATGTCCTTCTATTTCTGCTCTGACTAGCATGTGGCACTGGTAGCAATCCTGAGATTACTACCTTTGAGGTCTTATTTTTTAATTTACCTCCTAACTCCCTAAATTCAGCTTTTAGGACCTCATCTCATTTTTTACCTATATCGTTGGTACCTACATGCACCACGACAACTGGCTGTTCACCCTCCCCCTCCAGAATTCCCTGCAGCCGCTCCGAGACATCCTTGACCCTTGGACCAGGGAGGCAACACACCATCCTGGAGTCTCATTTGTGGCCGCAGAAATGCCTATCTATTCCCCTTACAATAGAATCCCCTATCACTATAGCTCTCCCAGTCTTTTTCCTCCTGTCCTGTGCAGCAGCACCACCTATGGTGCCAGGAAGTTGGCTGCTGCTACCTTCCCCCAATAAGCCATCTCACTCAACAATATCCAAAGTGGTATATCTGTTTGAAAGGGGGATGGCCACAGGGGACTCCTGCACTACCTGCCTGTGCCTACTCTGCCTGGTGGTCACCCATTCCCTTCCTGCCTGTGCAGCCTTTACCTGCGGTGTGACCAACTCCCTAAATGTGCTATCCACAATATCCTCAGCATCGCAAATGCTCCAGTATGTATCCTTTCGCAGTTCCAGCGCCACAATGCAGTCTGTCAGTAGCTACAGCTAGATACACTTCCCGCACACATGGTCATTAGGGACACAGGAAGTGTCCCTGATTTCTCACATAGCGCAGGAGGAGCATGCCATGGGGCCAAGCTGTCCTGCCATGACTTACCCTTTAATTAATTTAAATTAATTTTAATCAAATCAATACCACTAATTACACTACAATTAAATGATATACTCAAGGGCCCTTGGTCACTAGCACTCCCCGATACACAACAGAGACCTTAGAAACTATAACCACAAAAATTAAGACCTTCTAAATTTTATAAACTATTAATCTTAACTGTCAAACTATGGAGTAGTATAAATACTCACCTGGCCGCACTCACCTAATGAGCTGCATCCTCTTGCCCGCATCACTTTTTGAATCATGACATGGCTCCGGAACGTCGCTGCCGGTCTGTGAGATTGGTAAGCCTCTGTTAAAAAAGCTCGCAAAAGTGAGCTTAAGTACTCACTGTACCGCCGCTCTCTGCTCCTCCCGACACCGGCCTCTGTAAAAAAGCCTGCGAAAGTGAGTTTAAGTACTCACTGTACTGCCACTCTCTGCTCCTCCCAACACTGGCCTCTGTAAAAAAGCCCGCGAAAGTGAGTTTAAGTACTCACTGTACCGCCGCTCTCTGCTCCTCCCGACACTGGCCTCTGTAAAAAGCCCGCGAAAGTCTAACCTGGGATCTTTTATGCGACTTTGGCAGCTGTCAGGTCATGAGATAATTCAATGCTGAATCCACTCACGACATGAGCTGACGTGTTCCCTGAGCAGCGGGTAACCTGTGTGGGAGCACGTAAAATTGAAATATAGGCTTAAAATAACAGTTAATTGGATGTTAACAGCCCATTTAATGATGTGAATTGCCTCCCCCGCCGCTTGGTGTTGGGTCTGTTTAGCGCCGACAGACCCGACACCTGGGAGACTCGCGTGGAGGCAGGTTGACAGCGGGTTTCCTACCACTGTCAATCTTTGGTATTTTGACAGCGGACCCACCTCCGAACCTGCCCTCTGAACGCTGGCAAAATTCAGCCCAGTATCTTTATGTATTACCTGGCATTATGCTCCTGTTATAAAACTGCCTATCCTCCAACTTAGAGTCATAGGCCTAGAAATTCAGTTGCCTTAGCGCCGCTTTTGAGGCGCTAGAGGGACTAGCGCCAGAGTTATGGCCAGTTTAAAAATTCCCTGGGGCCCTAAATTGGCGTTGCACCGGTAGCGCTGCGCCGGCACTGATGACATCATCGGTGTGCGCAGCGTCCCGGTTGCCATGCCGACGGGCCCTAGCGCCGAAATTCAGTTGCGGCCGCCTCGCCCGTGGCAGCCGCAACTAAGACTCTAGCAACAGAGTCTTGCATGAGTTTGCGCCGGCGCATTAAAGGCCCCGCGGCGGCCGGCCGCTTTCCCGCCGGCCGCCTGCCCGCAGCTCCCTCCCCGGACTTCTCCCCCCCACCCCCCGGAACAGATGCAAGCCCGGCACTTGTCCGAGGTGCCGGGCTCATTTTTAGACAGATTTGCGCGGGCCGCGGCCGGGTGCAGGCAGCTCCTCCTTAACGGAAGGAGGAGGCCTGCACTTCCCGAGCCTGCCGCACCGCATCGGGTGCCGCAGCGCCGGAATTGCGGCGTGAAACGGCAGTTAGCACCGATTTACCGCCGCAAAGACCCTTCAGTAGCGCCGGCAGCCGTTTGGGCGCGGCCCTGCTGAATTTTTGGCGCGCGCAGAGGGACTTAGCGCTGGCACTAACTTCCGGCGCTAAAGCCCTGGCTAAGCCAAAACCCAATTTCTAGGCCATAGAGTCATAGGCCTAGAAATTGGGTTTTGGCTTAGCCAGGGCTTTAGCGCCGGAAGTTAGTGCCGGCGCTAAGTCCCCCTGCGCGCGCCAAAAATTCAGCAGGGCCGCGCCCAAACGGCTGCCGGCGCTACTGAAGGGTCTTTGCGGCGGTAAATCGGCGCTAACTGCCGTTTCGCACCGCAATTCCGGCGCTGCGGCACCCGATGCGGTGCGGCAGGCTCGGGAAGTGCAGGCCTCCTCCTTCCGTTAAGGAGGAGCTGCCTGCACCCGGCCGCGGCCCGCGCAAATCTGTCTAAAAATGAGCCCGGCACCTCGGACAAGTGCCGGGCTTGCATCTGTTCCGGGGGGTGGGGGGGAGAAGTCCGGGGAGGGAGCTGCGGGCAGGCGGCCGGCGGGAAAGCGGCCGGCCGCCGCGGGGCCTTTAATGCGCCGGCGCAAACTCATGCAAGACTCTGTTGCCAGAGTCTTAGTTGCGGCTGCCACGGGCGAGGCGGCCGCAACTGAATTTCGGCGCTAGGGCCCGTCGGCATGGCAACCAGGACGCTGCGCACACCGATGACGTCATCGGTGCCGGCGCAGCGCTACTGGTGCAACGCCGATTTAGGGCCCCAGGGAATTTTTAAACTGGCCATAACTCTGGCACTAGTCCCTCTAGCGCCTCAAAAGCGGCGCTAAGGCAACTGAATTTCTAGGCCATAGAGTTTTACAGCACAGAAAGAGGCCCTTCGGCCGATCGTGTCTGCGCCGCCCATCCATCCCTGTCCAGTCTATTCCCATTTTCCAGCATTTGGTCCATAGCCTTGTATGCAATGGCATTTCAAGTGCTCATCCAAATGCTTCTTGAATGTTGTGAGGGTTCCTGCCTCTACCACCCTTTCAGGCATTGAGTTCCACATTCCAACCACCCTCTGGGTGAAGAAGTTCCTCCTCAAATCCCCTCTAAATCTCCTGCCCCTTACCCTGAATCTATGCCCCCTTGTTATTGACCCCCCTACTAAGGGGAAAAGTTCCTCTTTATCTACCCTATCTATGCCCCTCATCATTTTGTACACCTCAATCAGGTCCCCCCTCAGCCTTCTTTGCTCCAAGGAAAACAACCCCAGCCTGTCCAGCCTCTCTTCATAGCTGAGGCGTTCCATCCCAGGTAACATCCTGGTGAATCTTCTCTGCACCCTCTCCAAAGCAATCACATCCTTCCTACAGTGAGGCGACCAGAACTGCACACAATACTCCAGCTGTGGCCACACCAGTGTTTTGTACAGCTCCATCATAACCTCCCTGCTCTTATATTCTATGCCTCGGCTAATGAAGGCAAGTATCCCATATGCCTTTTTAACCACCTTATCTACCTGTTCCGCTGCCTTCAGGGATCTATGTACATGTACACCAAGGTCCCTCTGACCCTCTGTACTTCCTAGGGTCCTACCACTCATTGTGTATTCCCTTGCCTTATTTGTAAGTCCAAAATGCATCACCTCGCACTTTTCAGGGTTAAATTCCATTTGCCACTTTTCCGCCCATCTGACCAACCCGTTTATATCGTCCTGTAGCCTGAGGCTTTCCTCCTCGCAATTTACCACCCCACCAATTTTCGTGTCATCTGCGAACTTACTGATCATACCTTTTACATTCTCATCCAAATCATTTATGTAGATCACAAACAACAAGGGACCCAGCACCGATCCCTGAGGTACCCCACTGGACACAGGCTTCCAGTCACAAAAGCAACCTTCGACCATCACCCTCTGCCTCCTGCCACTCAGCCAGTTGAGGATCCAACGCGCCAAGGCACCCTGGATCCCATGGGCTCTTACCTTCTTGACCAGTCTCCTATGCGGGACTTTGTCAAAAGCTTTACTGAAGTCCATGTAAACCACATCCACAGCATTTCCCTCATCCACCCCCCTAGTCACCCCCTCGAAAAATTCAATCAGATTTGTCAGACATGATTTACCCTTGACAAAGCCATGCTGACTATCCCCGATTAATCCTTGCCTCTCCAAGTGGAGGCTAATTTTGTCACTCAGAATTTTTTCCAATAATTTCCCTACCACAGATGTTAGGCTCACTGGCCTGTAATTCCCTGGTTTATCCCTGCTACCCTTCTTGAATAATGGTACTAGGTTAGCTGTTCTCCAGTCCTCTGGTACATCCCCTGTGGCCAGAGAGGTTCTGAAAATTTGTGTCAGAGCCCCTGCAATCTCCTCCTTTGCCTCCCACAGCAGCCTGGGATACATCTCGTCCGGGCCTGGGGATTTATCCACTTTTTGGCCTGCTAAAACCGCTAGCACCTCCTCCCTCTCGATGCTAATATGTTCAAGTATGTCACAGTCCCCTTGCCCGATTTCTATGTCTGCATCGTCTTTCTCCATAGTGAACACAGGTGCAAAAAATTCATTTAAAACCCCGCCTACCTCATCTGGCTCTACACACAGATTGCCACTTTGGTCCCTAATGGGCCCTACCCTTTCCCTGGTTATCCTCTTGCCCTTAATATACTTATAAAACATCTTAGGATTTTCCTTTATTTTGCTCGCCAGTGTTATTTCATGGCCCCTCCTCGCCCTCCTAATTTCTTTTTTAAGTACGCCCCTGCACTTTTTATACTCCTCTAGGGCTTCTTCCGTCTTTAGTCTTTTGTAACTGCCAAAAGCCCCCCTTTTATTCCTAATGCATTTTTGTATATCCCTTGTCATCCAAGGTTCCCTTTGCTTGTTGGTCCCACCCTTGACCTTTACAGGAACATGTTGGCGTTGTACTCTCTCTATTTCCCTTCTGAAAGTCTCCCACTGCTTTGATGTGGATTTTCCTATAAGTAGCTGCTCCCAGTCCACTTTGGCCAGATCCTGCCTTATCATATTAAAATTGGCCTTCCCCCAATTTAGAACCCTTATTTCCGGGCCGTCTTTGTCCTTTTCCATGACCACCTTAAATCTCACCGAATTATGGTCACTGTCGCCAAAATGCTCTCCTATTGACACTTCCACCACTTGCCTGGCTACATTCCCTAGAATTAGGTCCAGTACCGCCCCCTCTCTTGTAGGACTTTCTACATGTTGGCTCAAAAAGCTCTCCTGGATGCACTTTAAGAATTCTGCACCCTCTAAGCCTTTCACACTCTGACTATCCCAATTTATATTGGGGAAGTTGAAATCCCCCACTATTATTACCCTATTATTTTCGCACTTCTCTGAGAATTGCCTACATATCTGTTCCTCTATCTCCCCCTGACTGTTTGGGGGCCTATAGTACACTCCCAGCAAAGTGCTTGCCCCCTTTTTGTTTTTAAGTTCTACCCATATGGCCTCATTAGAGGAACCCGCTAATATATCATCCCTCCTTACAGCAGTAATTGACTCCTTAATTAATATTGCAACACCCCCTCCCCTTTTACACCCCCCTCTGTCTCGCCTGAAGATTCTATACCCCGGAATATTGAGCTGCCAGTCCTGACCCTCCCTCAACCATGTCTCCGTGATAGCAACAATATCGTACTCCCATGTGTTCAACAACAACTTCAGTTCATCCACCTTATTTGCAAGACTCCTTGCATTAAAATAAATGCCTTCCAGCCCTGACAGGTTCTCTTTTGCCTTCACATATTTGCTCTGCCTTCCCAGCTGACTTGTTTTTCCCTCTGTATTTGGCTGTAAATCACCCCCTACTATAGCTCCACTCTGTACCCCATCCCCCTGCCAAGTTAGTTTAAACCCCCCCCAGCAGTGCTAGCAAACCTCCCCGCAAGGATATTGGTTCCCCTCTGGTTCAGGTGTAAACCGTCCGACTTGTACAAGTCCCACCTTTTCCAGAAGCAGACCTAGTGATCCAGGAAACTAAAGCCCTCCCTCCTGCACCATCCCTTTAGCCACACATTCATCTGTTCTATCTTCCTATTCCTATACTCACTAGCACGTGGCACCGGGAGTAATCCAGAGATTACAACCCTTGAGGTCCTGCTCCTTAATCCTTCACCTAGCTCCCTAAATTCTTGCTGCAGGACCTCATCCCTCTTTTTACCTATGTCGTTGGTACCAATGTGGACCACGACCACTGGCTGTTCACCCTCCCCCTCCAGAATGCCCTGCAGCCGCTCAGTGACATCCTTGACCCTGGCACCAGGGAGGCAACAAACCATCCTGGATTCACGTCTACGGCCACAGAAACGCCTATCTGTTCCCCTTACTATAGAATCCCCTACCACTATTGCTCTCCCACTCTTTTTCCCCCCTTCTTGGGCAGCAGGAGCACCCCCAGTGCCAGGAAGTTGGATGCTGCTGCCTTCCCCTGGTGAGTCATCCCCCTCAACAGTATCCAAAGCGGTATACTTGTTTGAAAGGGGGATGTCCGCAGGGGTTCCCTGCACTACCTGCCTGCCTTTGTTGCTCCGCCTGATAGTCACCCCCTGTGCTGCCCTACCCTGAGGCGTGAACAACTCGCTAAACGTGCTATCCACGAGCCTCTCAGCATCGCGCATGCTCCAAAACTCATCCACCCGCAGCTCGAGCGCCGCAATGTGGTCTACAAGTAGCTGCAGCTGGATGCATTTCCCGCACACATGGTCGCCAGGGACACTGGCAGCGTCCCTGACTTCCCACATGGAGCAAGAGGAGCAGAACACGGGTCTGAGCTCTCCTGCCATGACTTACTCCTTTAATTAATTAAAAAATTTATTCAATACCCCAGTTACAGGTATACTCTAGGGCGCTTTATTTACCAACTATCCCCACTACACCACAGAAATTTAACACCACAGAATTCAAGCTTGTATTGAAAAGAGAGAAATACTCACCAACCAATCACTTACCTGCTACCTGCTGACGTCACACTTGGACTACTTTTTACCTCTCTCCTGGAACCTGGATTGGTCGGTGCCTCTGACTGCTCCCTCTCAAGCCTTTAAGCTCTCCCGCCTCGGGCTGCTCCCGCGCAGGTCCGCTGCTTCTCCGGTCTCGGGGCTGTGGGCCTCGGTGCCTCTGACTGCTCCCTCTCAAGCCTTTAAGCTCTCCCGCCTCGGGCTGCTCCCGCGCAGGTCCGCTGCTTCTCCGGTCTCGGGGCTGTGGGCCTCGGTGCCTATGACTGCTCCCTCTCAAGCCTTTAAGCTCTCCCGCCTCGGGCTGCTCCCGCGCAGGTCCGCTGCTTCTCCGGTCTCGGGGCTGTGGGCCTCGGTGCCTCTGACTGCTCCCTCTCAAGCCTTTAAGCTCTCCCGCCTCGGGCTGCTCCCGCGCAGGTCCGCTGCTTCTCCGGTCTCGGGGCTGTGGGCCTCAACTTATCACGACTAATGCCGTGGGACATCTGTAGCTGTATATACATATAGATACAAGTCTACCAAGACAAAAAATAGCTATTTTGCTTTATATGGAATACTCTTCATTAAAATAAATTGCTCTTGGACTTAAAGGGGAAACCTTGCGCTCTCAAGTTACACATACACTAAAACAAATTAATAAACAATTATCTGGTTGGCAATCCAGAATAGTACGACAAGCTTCCAATACCCTTATCCTTAGGCACACACAAATAGTTCATTATCCCAATAAAAGTATAAAAACACATTACCATTAGCAGGTGATTTATTTAAACAAAGGAAGGCTATAAGTCTCCTTGGTGTAGCTTTTATCTACATACTTAAATAACTTTCTTGTAGAATCTATCTCTACAGGTTGTCAATCAACCTTAAACGCCCACTCCCATTTTAGATATTGGATATGATTTGATGATGTCAATCTATCTGCATATTTAAAATAGTTTTCAGGATATTAAAGGCAATGTATAACAATGTAGCGATTGGACAGGGAATAACAGATGGCTGGCAATCAGTCACCAGGCAATAGTTGAATCAAATGGTTCAGCCACTGTCATAAACCATGAGCGCAAAACTGCAGCGATTTGTAATATCAGCAGAACCTCAAAATTGAATTGCTGACATGTCATCAATTTATTGTTATTTATTAAATACAGGAAACTCTTTGGTATCCGGCACTGATGGGACCGGGATGGTGCTGGTTGATTAAAAATTCCAGACGATGGAGAGGGTTATCTACCGAGACTATCTTTAACAAACAAAAATTTAAAAAAATCAAGAACTGTGCAGTGTACAGTAATTGGGTGCTCACCTACAGAATGTTGTGTTAAATGGATGGTGGAAGATGCTTGATTAAGTACAGTACTGCCAGTTGAGGGTAATCCATAACTCTTTAATTACTTAACAGTAAAACAAAACTTATACAGTAAACGACTGTATAAAGTACTGCAGTTGACTGTACACTTATTCCAAGTCAGCTGGTTCATCAGGAATATCCATGCCAGCTGGGTCATCAGGATCATGCACTTCAACAGATTCTTCAGGCACTTCCACTGCTTCAACTCCTTTGGAAGCTTTCTTAAACATGTCCCGGATGTCTGCTTGCTTAGTGGACTCTTGCCTTCTTTGTAGAAAGGTGGAATGCAGAATATAGAGTTGCATAACTTCTTGGGCAGAGTAGCAAGGCTGCCTTTCAACAAATTGTAGGATTAAAGCAAATCCTTCTGCAGCTTTAGCCCAAGAAATCTTCTTCTCTTCAGAAATCTCATCCTCTTCACTTTCCATCTCACTTTCCTTTTCTTTCTTTGGATTTAAAATAGTCTCAATTATTTCATCATCACTTAGCATATGCACAACACCAACTTCTCTATCTGCATCAACCCACTGCTCAATATCACTTTCACTGAGGTTACGTAGAGGGTTTGCTGAGCCTACATTTTTCACCATGCCAGCCATTTCCATTATTGTACTCTTCTTGGGACGAACGTTGAACCCATGAAATTCCTCCTCTGAAGAAGAACCTTCAGCAAACATTACAGAAGGCCACAATTTGCGCCAGGCTAGCCTCAAAGTGTGACCTTTCACCAAGTTCCAGAAACATGCAACATTAAAGATGGCATCTTTAAGGTTGTATTCCTTCTGAAATGCGTGAATATTGTCATCTTGGTTTATCAGTTTACGTAGGAAGTCTTTCTTGTAATGACACTTGAGATTTTGGATAACGCCCTGGTCCATGGGTTGTATGAGAGAAGTTACATTTGGTGGCAAATAATTGGTGAAAATATTTCCCGAAATCAACTCGGATTCATACGGATGGGCTCGACAATTATCAAGCAATAAAATGCATTTACTATCTTAAGGTTTCCCTATTTTACGGAAAAGTCCCCTCACAGATGGAACAAAAATATGATGGAACGACTACGAAAAGATTTCCTTATCCATCCAAGCATTTCTTTGAGCTTTGTACTCAACAGGTAAGTGCCTCACATTTTTAAATGCACGGGGATTTTTATACTTCCCATCCCTGGCACCAGGGACGCTTCTGCTGCTCAGAAAGGGAGGAAAAAGAGTGGGAGAGCAATAGTGGTAGGGGATTCTATCGTAAGGGGAACAGATAGGCGTTTCTGTGGCCGCAAACATGACTCCAGGATGGTTTGTTGCCTCCCTGGGGCCAGGGTCATGGATGTCACTGAGCGGCTACAGGGCATTCTTAAGGGGGAGGGTGAGCAGGCAGAGGTCGTGGTCCACATTGGGACCAACGACATAGGTAGGAAGGGGGATGAGGTCCTGCATCAAGAATTTAGGGAGCTAGGTAGCAGATTAAAGAGCAGGACCTCAAAGGTTGTAATCTCTGGATTACTCCCAGTGCCACGTGCTAGTGAGTTAGGAATAGGAGGATAGAACAGATGAATGCGTGGCTAAAGAGTTGGTGCAGGAGGGAGGGTTTTAGTTTCCTGGATCACTGGGCCTGCTTCTGGGAAAGGTGGGACTTGTACAAGTCGGACGGGTTGCACCTGAACCAGAGCGGGACAAATATCCTTGCGGGGAGGTTTGCTAGCACGGTTGGGGGGTGTTTAAACTAACTTGGCAGGGGGATGGGATACAGAGGGGAGCTGAAATAGGGGGTGATGTGCTGCCAATTATAGAGAAAAAAACAAGTCAGCTTGGTAGACAGGGCAAATATATAAGGGCAAGGCTGGATGGCATCTATTTTAATGCAAGGAGTCTTGCAAATAAGGTGGATGAACTGAAGGTGTTGATAAACACATGGGAGTACGATATTGTTGCTATCACGGAGACATGGTTGAGGGAGGGGCAAGACTGGCAGCTCAATATTCCGGGGTACAGAATCTTCAGGCGAGACAGAGGGGGAGGGATAAGAGGAGGGGGTGTCGCAATATTAATTAAGGAATCAATTACTGCCATAAGGAGGGATGATATATTAGCAGGTTCCTCTAATGAGGCCATATGGGTGGAGCTTAAAAACAAAAAGGGGGCAAGCACTTTGCTGGGAGTGTACTATAGGCCCCCAAACAGTCAGGGGGAGATGGAGGAACAGATATGTAGGCAAATCTCAGAGAAATATGCAAATAATAGGGTAATAATAATGGGGGATTTCAACTTCCCCAATATTAACTGGGATAGTCAGAGTGTGAAAGGCTCAGAGGGTGTAGAATTCTTAAAGTGCATCCAGGAGAGCTTTTTGAGCCAGCATGTAGAAAGGCCTACAAGAGAGGGGGCGGTACTGGACCTAATTCTAGGGAATGTGGCTGGCCAAGTGGAAGAAGTGCTAGTAGGAGAGCACTTTGGTGACAGTGACCATAATATGGTGAGATTTAAGGTGGTCATGGAAAAGGACAGGGATGGGCCGGAAATAAAGGTTCTAAATTGGGGGAAGGCCGATTTTAATAGGATAAGGCAGGATCTGGCCAAAATGGACTGGGATCATCTACTTGTAGGAAAATCCGCATCGGAGCAATGGGAGGCTTTCAGAAGGGAGATTGAGATCATACAATGGCAACATGTTCCCGTAAAGGTCAAGGGTGGTTCCAAAAACCACAGGGAACCTTGGATGTCAGGGGATATACGAGAATGGATTAGGAAAAAAAGGAGGGCTTTTGGCAGATACAAAAGGCTAAAGATGGAGGAAGCCCTAGAGGAGTACAAAAAGTGCAGGGGGATACTTAAAAAAGAAATTAGGAGATCAAGGAGGGGCCATGAAATAACACTGGCGAGCAAAATAAAGGAAAACCCTAAGATGTTTTATAAGTATAGTAAGGGTAAGAGGATAACTAGGAAAAAAATAGGGCCCATTAGGGACAAAAGTGGCAATCTGTGTGTGGAGCTGGAAGATGTAGGAGGGGTTCTAAATGAATTTTTTGCATCTGTTTTCACTATGGAGAAGGACGATGTAGACATAGAAATAGGGCGGGGGGACTGTGATATGCTCGAACATATTAACATCGAGAGGGAGGAGGTATTGGCGGTTTTAGCAGGCCTAAAAATGGATAAATCCCCAGGCCCGGATGAAATGTATCCCAGGCTGCTGTGTGAGGCAAAGGAAGATGTAAAGTCTGTGGGTTGTATTGCAAATAATACACAGACTTCAAGATTAACAAATAAAACAGGTCTTTACTATTCAGAGGTTCGGGCGAATCTGCCCTAGTTAACGTATCACAACCCTTATATACTGGTGTGGTCACTATCGGTATTACAGTATACATGAGCCAACAAATAGTGCCACACCTAAAGTAGTGCTCTTAAAGGCGAACGGTTACATTCTATAGTTCCCTTAAAGGTAAACGGGTACATACACTACAATCCTCCCTTTTTAGCTTTTTACTTACAGAATCCCGTTAAACATACAATCTTCAACTTTATATAAACAGTTTGCAGATATACTCTCGATGGAGTCAACGTCATATAACAGTTTACAAACATACTCTCAGTGGAAACAGTTTACAGGTTCAGTCTCTGTGGGAACAGTTCATAAATTCAGTCTCTGGTATTAATTCGTCCCAGACAGCATCTTTTTGGTGTAGCCGGTTCACCTGGTAAACGTGACTCCTCCATAGCCTTTTTAACAGCTTGTACTTTCGTTCTGTTGAACCAGCAGTGCGGACTTATACAACCCACTGGCTGTCTTGATAATGTCCCCGGATTTTTTTTACAAATTTAGCACCTTTCGTAGTGTTCGGACTGAGGTAGTAGAAGTAATAATATTTTAAACAGTTATTATCTCCGGCTTCTTCTTTTTCTTTTCTGCCTTTTTGAAACTCTCGAAGCTCCTTTCTCGGCGGCCAGCTGTAGCGCCACCAACTCTCTATGTTCCTTAGACCTTAAGTGCTTCATCCGCATTTCAGCACTTTGGGAGTTTTCATCACACTTTGGGCAGACCACCTCCTCGTAATATTCAGTGTCACTCAACAGGTCATGGTCACATTCGGGGTCATCCTGAGTTAGTCCACCGAGAGGGCCTTCTACTTCCTCCTTACCCATCTGGACGTTAGCTGACTGTGGTTCCTTCCCTAGACATCTTTCTTGAAAAGACTTCTTCATGCATTCATCTTCATCCCGCTCTTCCTGGGTTTCCTGCAAATCCTTCACTAATGACCTCATTTGTGATTTCAATACTTCCCCTTCCCTCGGGGATTGATTGATCGGGCTATTCAATCCTTCTACTGGAGCAGCTGTTTCAACATTCTGTTGTTCACATAGGCGCGATTCAGCATACTTTTGGCATCCCAGCAAAGTCTGTTTTGCAACCTCAGCTATTCCCCAAACTTTTGAGAGCTCTGAACTCCTTCCCGTTGAAGATTGAAGCTCGTGTTCAGATTGTTCCCATTGCAGAGTCTTTTCCCTCAGCATATGAAGGAGTTGGCTGACCGTTAACTCTTCCACGGGAACACTGTGGATCAGAGTCTTCTCCATTTCATCCACCTTTTCCTCCAATGCTTCCACCTTCTGTTCCTCTTGTACATTGGCTTTCAGCGCTCGGAAAAGTTGCGCCCTGATGCTCTCTAGCTCATGTTCAGGGACCATTCTTACAGTCTCTGTGTTTCTTACAGTTTCCTTTTCTTCCACTGAAAGGATTCCCAGTTGAATCTGTTCTTCAAGTTGTTGAACCTCGGACATTGCCGCCTCATATTTGTCTTGGGTTTCCTTCAATATTTTTATGAGTTCTTGGACATCTTGTCTTTCATGTTCTGCCATGTCTTCCACCACTAATTTTTCCTCTATGGATTGAATCCCTAACGATGAATCAGCCTTGGCCTGGAGCTCATCAAACATCTCCTGCAGTCTTTGTAATTCTTGCTCCTGTTCAGACTTTTGTTGTTCATATGCTTCCAGTAAAACTAGCTTTTCGGAGGTTGCCAAGTTAACCCCTTCCAGGATTGTAGTCTGAGCCTGTTCATACTGTTCTTTCAACTCGTTACACTCTGCTTGCAACAAGTCGTATAGATGAACTGGAATACCATCCTGACTTCCTGAAGATTCCTCTTCCTTTGGATCGTTCTGTGCATATTCTAGTTCCTGAACAGCCTCAGGGAGATGTGATTGGTACTTGGCCACGGTGACTCTATGTTCGCTCTCTGCTTGAGCTAGCTGTCTCTGTTGTCTTTCCAGGGTCTCCCATTCGGTGTCCCAGAACTTTTTCATCTTTTCCATCTCTTGTACGAGACGGGCACTCAACTGTTCTAATTGTCGTTGTACTTTGACATAAGCTTGGGACCGAGCTCGGTGTTCTTCCATCGTGGATGAATCCTTAGCTTGAGCAGGCTCAGAATTCTCTGTCAACCTGGGGTTCTGCTCTACAGCTTGATTTTGCTTGGTAACATGGGCCTGCCTGCCTGTCTTCATTTCCTTTCCCCTCATCAGCAATTCCCTTTTTGCCTTGTCTTCCATGTTTACATTGGTCGTCACGTCATCCATTTCAGAATCTGAGCTGATAGCTTGCACCGAGTCCTCCTTCCCTATGGCTTTTAGGTAGTGCCATTCTATGTTTATTTTCTGCATCCACTCCCGCCCTAGGAGTGGTGGTCCTCCCTCAGGTAATACGTACAGATTCATTCGTGGGTGTTCTTTGCCCCTATCTCTCACTTTGACTCGTATTTTTCCCATGGGGTATACATTATGCCCCGTGTATGTCTGTAATACGAATTTAGTATTTCTTAAGGGTATGTGAGAGAATAGCCGGTGGTAGTCCTTTTGGTTGATGACTGATACAGCTGATCCCGTGTCCAGCTCCATTCGTACTTGGACTCCAGCTATTTTTAGTGTGACCCAGATCGTCTGTAGATCAGTTACTTTACCCACATTGTGGATTCTCAGACTATCCAGCTCCTGGCTGTTTGGGTCTGAGTCTGAATTTTGTTCGTCTGAACTCTTTTCAGCCACCTGATGCACCTTGTTGTACTTTTCTTGTGGTGGTGGCTTCCTTTGCTTGTTGGTCTTCTTTCCGGACCTGCATACCTTCGCGATGTGACCCAGTTTGCCACATTTCCTGCACTCTTGGTTCTTAAACCAGCACTGATTCTGGTCGTGCGTTGTCTTTCCACAACGGTAGCATTTGGAAGTGCTTGCAGTAATTTGGTCCACCCCGAGTGCCGCCGCCTTTAGCTGCATTTCCGCCGTTCCTTTTGCTGCAGCTTCGTGTGATGAAGCTATGAGGACAGCCCTGTCCAGTGTGAGGTCGTTTTCTTCCAGAAGTCGCTTCTGCGTTCCTTCTTTGGCCAAGCCGCATACGAACTTGTCCCGCAGCGCCTCTGTCAAATTCCCTCCAAACTGGCAGTATTTCGCTAGCTTACGCAGTTCGACTAAGTATTCCGCATTGCTTTCATCTTTCCTCTGGGTTCTTGCGTAAAATTTAAATCGTTCAGCCAGCATCAACGGTGTGGGGTTCAAGTGATCCTTCAGCACTGCTACGATCTCTTCGAAGGTCTGGTCCACTGGTTTAACTGGTGCTATTAGATGTTTCAAGAGCCCGTATGTTTCTGCTCCCATCGAATTTAACAAAGTTATTGCCTTGTTGTCATCCTCAATTTCGTTGGCTTTGCAATATATTTCTATGCGTTCCACATACGTGGCCCAGTCCTCTATCTCAACATCAAAATCATTAATATTTCCTCGCTTAGGCATCTTCTTCTCTTCTCGAGCACAACACAAGTATTTCTTTACTTATTATTATTTTTCCTCTCTTGAGAACAACACCAGTATTTCTTTACTTATTATTATTTTTCCTCTCTTCTTGAGAACAACACCAGTATTTCTGTAAATTCTTATTATTTTTCTAAGATGGTGGTTTCCCGCTTCTGTCTTCTTCCACGGCGGTTTTCCCGCGAAAAATGGCGGCTTTCCCGCGCTTCTCGGCTCTCCCCGCCCACTTTAATGGCGGTTTTCCCCGCGCTTTTCTGTTCTCCCCGCCCACGGCAATGGCGGTTTCCCGCTTCTTCCCCTGGCGGGAGGGGTACACTTTCCCCCGCGGGCGACGGCCGCTGGCTACCGGTCCCCAGCCTGTGCGTCGGCTTCAGCGCTCTCCGCTGGCTTTCAGACCCCCAGCCCGCGCGTCGGCTTCAGCGCTCTCCGCTGGTTTTCAGATCCCCAGCCCGCGCGTCGGCTTCAGCGCTCTCCTTCCCGCGGCAGGCAACCGGCTCCGGGTACCCCCGATGACGGCGGACAGTTACAGCCTCTGAACTGGCTCTCGGCCAATTCCCGATTTCTCGGCTCTGTCTCACCCGGCCTGCTCCCGGTCTCAGCGCCTCTGGACCCGACTTTGTCTGGCTCCTTTCCCCCTCGACCGTGGTCGAGTGTACCGCCCTTATCCTCTGGTTTTACTCCTTCCTTATTTTCTTTTACTGTTCCCTTACTCACAGTCCATGGCAGCCTTGCCTCTCTTGTCGATCGGCTCGCTCCTCACTGTGGCAGAAGGGACCGTCAGTGCCTGTTGCAGATGGAAGTTTTCAATGCCAAAATCTTCCTCTTTGCTATCGCTGCAGCCTCGAGTTTTCACCCAGCAGAACGACGAGGGCGGGTGCCTCACTTCGACGCTCCTTAGTTGCTTAGGAACTACTGTTGCCGCAGGGTACGATCGGCCTCATCGCCATTGTAAAGTCTGTGGGTTGTATTGCAAATAATACACAGACTCCAAGATTAACAAATAAAACAGGTCTTTACTATTCAGAGGTTCGGGCGAATCTGCCCTAGTTAACGTATCACAACCGTTATATACTGGTGTGGTCACTATCGGTATTACAGTATACATGAGCCAACAAATAGTGCCACACCTAAAGTAGTGCTCTTAAAGGCGAACGGTTACATTCTATAGTTCCCTTAAAGGTAAACGGGTACATACACTACAGAAGAGATTGCGGGGGCTCTAACACATATATTCAGAACCTCTCTGGCCACAGGGGATGTGCCAGAGGACTGGAGAACCGCTAATGTAGTACCATTATTCAAGAAGGGGAGTAGGGAAAAACCGGGGAACTACAGGCCAGTGAGCCTAACATCAGTGGTAGGAAAATTATTGGAAAAAATTCTGATGGACAAAATTAGTCTCCACTTGGAGAGGCAAGGATTAATCAGGGATAGTCAACATGGCTTTGTCAAGGGAAGATCATGTCTGACTAATTTGATTGAATTTTTTGAGGGGGTGACTAGGTGTGTGGATGAGGGTAACGCAGTGGATGTGGTATGCATAGATTTCAGTAAGGCCTTCGATAAAGTCCCACACAGGAGACTGGTCAAGAAGGTAAGAGCCCATGGAATCCAGGGTGCCTTGGCACATTGGATACAAAACTGGCTTAGTGGCAGAAGGCAGAGGGTGATGGTCGAAGGTTGTTTTTGTGACTGGAAGCCTGTGGCCAGTGGGGTACCACAGGGATCGGTGCTGGGTCCCTTGCTGTTTGTGGTCTACATTAATGACTTGGATATGAATGTAAAAGGTATGATCAGTAAGTTCGCGGATGATACAAAAATTGGTAGGGTGGTAAATAGCGAGGAGGGTAGTCTCAGTCTGCAGGACGATATAGATGGGTTGGTCAGATGGGCGGAACAGTGGCAAATGGAATTTAACCCGGAAAAGTGCGAGGTGATGCACTTTGGGGGGACTAACAAGGCAAGGGAATACACAATGAATGGTAAGACCCTAGGCAAGACGGAGGGTCAGAGGGATCTGGGTGTGCAAGTACACAGATCCCTGAAGGCGGCAGAACAGGTGGATAAGGTGGTAAAAAAGGCATATGGGATACTTGCCTTCATTAGCCGAGGCATAGAATATAAGAGCAAGGAGGTTATGATGGAGCTGTATAAAACACTGGTTAGGCCACAGCTGGAATACTGTATGCAGTTCTGGTCGCCACACTACAGGAAGGATGTGATCGCTTTGGAGAGGGTGCAGAGGAGATTCACCAGGATGTTACCAGGGCTGGAGCACTTCAGCTATGAAGAGAGACTGGGCAGATTGGGTTTGTTTTCCTTGGAGCAGAGGAGGCTGAGAGGGGACATGATTGAGGTGTACAAAATTATGAGGGGCATAGATAGGATGGATACTAAGGAGCTTTTTCCCTTAGTAGAAGGGTCAATAACTAGGGGGCATAGATTCAAGGTAAAGGGCGGGAGGTTTAGAGGGGATTTGAGAAAGAACTTTTTCACCCAGAGGGTGGTTGGAGTCTGGAACTCACTGCCTGAAAGGGTTGTGGAGGCTGGAACCCTCACAACATTTAAGAAGCATTTGGATGAGCACTTGAAATGCCATAACATACAAGGCTACGGACCAAATGCTGGAATATGGGATTAGATTAGACAGGGCTTGATGGCCGGCGCGGACACGATGGGCCGAAGGGCCTCTATCCGTGCTGTATAACTCTATGACTCTATGACTCTTTAACAAGAAGTTTAACCCAGTGTGATCCAGCAGCGTTCGCACATGTTAGCACAGTTACATGATCTTTATTTTTCTTGTAACCTGAAGCATTAGCCTCACTAGCCCCAGCAAGCATTGATTCTGGCAAAAACCTCCAAAATAAGCCAGTTTCATCGACATTGTATATCTGTGCTGGCGACAAATCATGTTGCTGCACAATCCGGTTGAAATATTCGCAGTATTCTTCTGTGGCATCGTGATCAGCTGATTTCTTCTCCCTGGAAATATCGAGTCATCGTATCCCGTGCCGTAACTTGAAGCACGTTAGCCATCCCTCGGAGAAAGCACACTTGTCAGTGAGCTCCATCTTTAGGTAGAAATCCTTCGCTTTCTCGATTAGCATGGGTCCGGAAAGTGGAACACCCTCTGAACGCTTAAGAGAAAACCACTCTTCAAGCTTAGGTTTACGAAGTGTACGCTGTTTCTCTACACTCTTAGATGTCTCCGAGCTTGAAAAAAACTTGAGCAGCTTATCCTTCTGCGATTTGATGTTGTAGATTGTTGATGAACCGGTTTTGAATTCATTCATAATGTTGATACACTTCTCTCCCCTTTCTCGTCATTGGCATATCTCGATTTTCTGTTTTAAAGTTAACACCACTCTCTTCCTTTTGCTTGGACCAACTTTTGGGAATTCCATAATGCAAGATGGGGGAGATAATTCACGATAAAGATGGAGAGACACATAGAAAAATGACAATTCGGAAGAGACTACCGGCAGTGTGGGAGACACACAGAAGAATGGCGGATTGGAAGAGACAACCGGCAGCGCGAGAGAGTCAGGCTCCTGTTATTGAGGTGTTCGGACTTCCGACAGCGCCAAGAAGCCGAGTAGTGGCAGTTTGGAGAACTACCCCCTCTGACTAACTCGTCCACTGCGGGAGACTCGGACTCGGACTCGGCAGCATTTCCGGTTATTGAGGTGTTGTTTTCGGAGTATGAATTTTGCCGGTTAATAGAGAATTCCGGATATTTAGGTGCCGTTTAAACGAGAGTTTCCTGTATGCACTGCACAGTGTTTTGTGTTTATCAACGTGAGGGATGTTAAGGCCTGGGCGTGGAACACATTTCACTTCCGGCATCAGCATCGGTGTCAGGTACTGCTAGGTATGTGTACCACAGGTTAGCCGAGAGTATTTTGGGGGTATTTTAAACACCAACCGCCCGGTGGAAACTGGGAGAATGGGCAGATAAAATGCCCTGGGTTACTTACCCTCTGAAAAGCTGCCCAGATCTCAACAACCACAATTTTTACTCAGGCTTCCAGCCAGGAAAGTAAGCTGTCCATTTAAAGCTGGGGAGGGTGCTCCTTTAAATATGCAGATCAGTGCCTGATGATGTCATCAGGCCCCAACTGTCATTTTAACTGACACCTCCTTTAACTTCCTCCTTTAGTATTTCTTTACGACAGTGTTTCCTTCTGACATTTCTTTCTGTTATGCATAGTGCTCCCACATGCCGATCAGGCTTTTTACGTGATTTTACAAATTTTGCCCACATAGAAATGAATATTGAAAACTCAGGCAGACATTTTAATGATCAGAAAAACGTGGATAACATGCACCAATTCTGTTGCGCGTTGTTGGCAGACACAGGAAATGTTCTTGGACACCTTTTCCTCTGTATTTTCAATTACATTGCCTGCAATTTGTGCCAATCACTCAATTCAATACAGAAATAGTGAAACTTTTTTTTCATCTTCTAACCTCACCTTACAATTTCACCATTTTAATATATTTCTAACTATACTATTTCACATGACCTTGATGCACTTTACACCAGTTCTCACCAGTCTTTATCAAGAAGCTCTGGGATTTCTAAATGTTTATCACTCTGTGTCTGGCATCTCATGGTCCCAAAGGTTAGCAAAAAACATTGGTGTTTGGGATAGCAAAGTATGGAATGTACTATTATGGTTAGTTACAGATAAGCTAGTCTTTAGACATGCACAAACATGATAAAGTTAGATCTTGAAGGGGCAGCTAGATAAACATATGCAGGAGAAAGGAATACGCTGATAGGGTTTGATGAATGGTGGGGGGAGGAGGCTTATCAAAAGACCAGTCCTAGTGCGAGCAAGCACTGAGTGCGAGTCATCAAAGCGTGCTCTGAGTTTGGGTAAGTGTGAGAGTTCTTAAATTGTTATTTCTCTTTAAATCATTCTTGATAAGATTGCTTAAGCAGTTTAAGTAAAGGGAAAAAGTTAAATATTTGGGATTCTGTTGGTTTAAGAAGAGTAAAACAAGGTTACACTGCAGTAGGAGTAAATTGGCACAGCAGGCAGTGGAAACCAGTTTTCTAACCAATCAGCAGGGGTGACTCATTTGGCTGGAAACAAACAAACAGTATAAAAAGACCAGTCCTAGTGCGAGCAAGCACTGAGTGCGAGTCATCAAAGCGTGCTGTGAGTTTGGGGAAGTGTGAGTTAGGGTAAGTGGGGTGTTAGGTGCTCTTTTCAAACTTTAACTCTGTGGGTTGCAGTTAATAAGGCCTTTCTGGTGCAGAGTGACTGTTGGTAAACCATTTAACTGGTGTAACTAGAGGGATTGATTTAATTTAAATCCAATTAATTAAAGGGGACACTAGCATCTAAAATCGGGCAGAGGGTGTCCATAACTAACAATAAAAAATTTAATTAATTACATAGAATGGAGCAGGTGATGTGTTACTGTTGCGAGATGTGGGAGCCGGTGAACCCCATTGAGGCTCACGGTGATTACGTCTGTGACAAGTGTCTGCTGCTACAGGAACTCCAGCTCCGTGTTGATGAGCTGGAGTCTGAGCTTCAGACACTGCGACACATCAGGGAGGGGGAGAAGTACCTGGACTCTGTGTATCAGGAGGTGGTCACACCTATGAAGTTATTTAATTCAGATGTAGCCCATGGTCAGGGACAGGACGGTGTGACTACGAGTGAGGCAGGTACGGGGATCCAGGAGGTAGAGCTGGAGGAGCCGCAGCCCTTGCTCTTGTCCAACAGGTTCGAGGTTCTTACTCCCTGTGGGGACAGGAGCAGGGACTGCAGGGAGGATGAGCAACCTAGCCACAGCACCGTGGAAAGGGGGGCCATTCAAGAGGGGGGAGTAAATAGAAATGTTGTAGTGGTAGGGGATAGTATTATTAGGGGGATAGATAGAGTTCTCTGCAGCCGAGAGCGAGAGTCCCGAAGGCTGTGTTGCCTACCCGGTGCCAGGGTTAAGGACATCTCCTCTGGGCTGGAAAGAAACTTGCAGTGGGAGGGGGTGGATCCAGTTGTCGTGGTCCATGTTGGTACAAATGACGTAGATAGGACTAGGAAGCTGGTTCTGTTAAAGGAGTATGAGCAGCTAGGGGCCAAATTAAAAAACAGTACATCAAGGGTAATAATCCCTGAGCCACAAGCGAATTTGGCTAGGACAAATAAAATTAGAGAGTTGAATGCATGGCTCAAAGACTGGTGTGGGAGAAATGGGTTTTGCTTCCTGGGACACTGGCACCAGTACTGGGGCAGGAGGGAGCTGTTCCGTTGGGACGGGCTTCATTTGGCCAGTGCTGGGACTAGAGTCCTGGCGGATCATATAACTAGGGCTGTAGACAGGGCTTTAAACTAACTAGTGGGGGGGAGGTTCCTAGAGAGCAAATAATAAAAATGACAACAGAGAAGGTCATAGACTTAGGTAGCAGTGGGGAAATTAAAAACCAGAGTGTGTCAGGAAGGGGCAGAAGGTATGGAGTAAAAGGTAAAGTAATAAAAAGGGCAAAAGCAGGAACTAAATGTCACAAAACATATTTGAAAGTTCTCTATCTGAATGCACGTAGCATTCGTAACAAAATAAATGAGTTAATGACACAAATAACTACATATGGGTATGATCTTGTGGCCATTACAGAAACATGGCTGCAGGGTGACAATGCCTGGGAATTAAACATACCAGGTTATTTAACGATCAGGAAGGACAGGCAGGAAGGAAGGGGATGTGGGGTGGCTATGTTAATAAAGGAAGGAATCACTGTAATACAGAGAAATGATATTGGGTCATAAGATCAGGATAATGAAACAGTTTGGGTGGAGGTAAGGAATAATAAGGGGAAAAAACACTAGTGGGCGTAGTCTATAGGCCTCCGAACAGTTGCAACTCTGTTGGATGGAGTATCAATCAGGAAATAGTGGAGGCTTGTAATAAGGGAACATCTATAATTATGGGGGATTTTAACTATCATATTAATTGGACAAATCAAATTGGGCAGGGCTGCCTTGAGGATGAGTTCATTGAATGTATTAGGGAAGGGTTTCTTGAGCAGTATGTAACTGAACCGACCAGGGGGCAAGCAACCTTAGATCTGGTCCTGTGTAACGAGACATGATTAATTAAAAATGTCCTAGTAAAGGATCCCCTTGGAATGAGTGACCATAACATGGTTGAATTCCATATTCAATTAGAGGGTGAGAAGGTTGGATCTCAAACAAGTGTGCTAAGCTTGAATAAAGGAGACTATGAAGGTATGAGAGCAGAATTGAGTAGAGTGGATTGGGAAAATAGATTAAAAGGTAAGACGATACATGATCAGTGGTGTACATTTAAGGGGTTATTTTACAACTTCCAAAAAAAATATATTCCACTGAGAAGAAAAGGGTGTAAAACAAAAGACAGCTATCCGTGGCTAAGTAAAGAAATTAAGGATAGTATTCGACTAAAAACAAGGGCATATAAGGTAGCCAAATCTAGTGGGAGGATAGAGGATTGAGAAAACTTTAAAAGACAGCAAAAAATAACAAAAAGATTGATTAAGAAAGGGAAGATAGATTATGAAAGTAAATTAGCCAAAAATATAAAAACAGATAGTAAGAGTTTTTATAGTTATATAAAAAGAAAAAGGGTGGCTAAAGTAAATGTTGGTCCCTTAGAGGATGGGACTGGGAAATTAATGGTGGGAAATATGGAGATGGCAAAAACACTGATGAATATTTTGTATCAGTCTTTACAGTAGAGGACACTAAGAATATCCCAACACTGGACAAACAGGGGGCTATAGGGGGGAGGAGCTAAACACGATCAAAATCACTAAGGAAGTGGTACTCGGTAAACTAATGGGACTCAAGGAGGATAAATCACCTGGACCTGATGGCTTACATCCTAGGGTCTTGAGGGAAGTGGCGGTAGGGATTGTGGATGTATTGGTAATAATTTTCCAAAACTCCCTTGACTCAGCAAAGGTCCCGGCAGACTGGAAAACTGCTAATGTAACACCCTTATTTAAAAAGGGCAGTAGACAGAAGGCTGGAAACTATAGACCGGTTAGCCTAACATCTGTGGTAGGTAAAATTTTGGAGTCCATTATTAAGGAGACAGTAACAGGGCATTTGGATAATCATAATTTAATAGGACAAAGTCAGCATGGTTTTATGAAGGGGAAGTCATGTTTGACAAATTTGCTGGAGTTCTTTGAGGAAGTAACATATAGGGTGGATAAAGGGGAACCAGTGGACGTAGTGTATTTAGACTTCCAAAAGGCATTTGACAAGTTGCCACACAAAAGATTATTGCTTAAGATAAAAAATCACGGGATTGGGGGTAATATTCTGGCATGGATAGAGGATTGGCTATCTAACAGAAGGCAGAGAGTTGGGATAAATGGTTCATTCTGAGACTGGCAATCAGTAACTAGTGGTGTTCCGCAGGGGTCAGTGCTGGGTCCCCAACTCTTTACAATCTATATTAACGATTTGGAGGAGGGGACTGAGTGTAACATATCAAAGTTTGCAGATGATACTAAGATGGGAGGGAAAGTAATGAGTGAGGAGGACTGTTCTGGACCAATGGACTTTTTACATGCAGTGAACATTTTATGTGTGCAGATAGCACCCTCTGGTGGTGGTTATTGTATTAACAGTTTGTAAGCTGGAAAGGTCACCTGATCTTTCTTCCTGTGTGAAGTCATTTGACCTTTGTTCCTTTCTTCCTGTGTAACACAGGAAGTAGAATTCCAGGAAGAACCTGGCAGGAGTGGAGGATTCCATAAGGGTTTTACAATCCAATGTAATCTGATTTCATATATTAGGCCAAGCGCAATATCTGTGAGTATCTTTGTTCCTTAGCATAATAGCAACGTTGTCAGAGTAATATTTTGATAATACTATGTTTATAAAAGCTTAATATTTGATAGTTATAGAAGTTAGTCCAAATGTTAGTTAGTTATTCAATTAGTCTATTCTACTGTTGTAAATATGTTTATATCTTATGTAATATCGAATGTATAGTACTCAGTTTATGTACAAAACATACTTTGTCTTTGTTTACAGTTTCACAAATTTGTTCAAGTAAAGCTTCAAAACAGCAATCGGCTTCAGAAGAATTATTTTTGAATAAGTGTTTAACTTGCTAGATAACTAGATAGGAGCACATCTAGCGCGGCCAGTACAAGGACATAAAAAACCTGCAAGGGGACATAGACAGGCTAAGTAAGTGGGCAGAGATTTGGCAGATGGAATACAATACTGGAAAGTGTGAGGTTATGCACTTTGGCAGGAGAAATCGTAGAGCAAGTTATTATCTTAATGGCAAGAAACTTGAAAGTACTGAAGTACAAAGGGATCTGGGGGTCCTGGTGCACGAAGCTCAAAAGGTTAGTATGCAGGTGCAGCAAGTGATTAAGAAGGCCAATGGAATGTTGGCTTTCATTGCTAGGGGGATAGAATATAAAAATAGGGAGGTATTGCTTCAGTTGTACAAGGTATTGGTGAGACCGCACCTGGAATACTGCATACAGTTTTGGTGTCCATACTTAAGAAAAGACATACTTGCTCTCGAGTCAGTACAAAGAAGGTTCACTCGGTTAATCCCGGGGATGAGGGGATGGGCATATGAGGAAAGGTTGAGTAGATTGGGACTCTACTCATTGGAGTTCAGAAGAATGAGAGGCGATCTTATTGAAACATATAAGATTGTGAAGGGGTTGGATCAGGTGGATGCGGGGAGGATGTTCCCAATGATGGGTGAAACTAGAACTAGGGGGCATAGTCTTAGAATAAGGGGCTGCTCTTTCAAAACTGAGTTGAGGAGGAACTACTTCACTCAGAGGGTGGTAGGTCCATGGAATATGCTGCCCCAAAAAGCTGTAGAAGCTACATCATTACATAAATTTAAAACAGAAATAGACAGTTTCCAAGAAGTAAAGAGAATTAAGGGTTACGGGGAGCGGGCAGGAATTTGGGCATGAGTCTAGGTTCGGATCGGACATGGCCCTGTGGCTAGCGGAGCGGGCCCAGGGGCCGTGTAGCCTGATCCTGCTGCTATTTCGTGTGTCTAATTCTGTTAGATTCAGGAGATGGTTCTGTGATAGTAGATTGGCGGTTAGGATCAGATCAGCCATGATCTTATTGAATGGCGGAGCAGGCTCGAGGGGCCGATTGGCCTACTCCTGCTCCTCTTTCTTATGTTCTTATGTTCTTATGGACCAGTTTGGGCCAAATGGCCTGTTTCTGTGCTATACACTCTATGTAAATCTATGTAAATGTAAATAATGTGTAATCTGACCTTAAGAGCAGGCTGCATGTGACCTCTGTGCCGAGACTGCAAAGTTGTGCAGGCTTTTAACTTTAGGTCTTAGTATAAAATGGATTCTTTACTTACTAAATCAATTCAACACTCGCTCTTAATCCCTTAATAGTGGTGACTTTGATTGATATCTTGATGGGCCAAAACACCCACCCCACAGACTTAAGGGGTGGGCTCCCTGTCTCCCAGACAGAGTGAGCTGTGCCCTGACAGTAGAACTAAGAAGCTGTTTATCATGTGATATGAACATGTTAAGCATTTATCTGCGAACATTTCAACAGTATTTTCTAGCCTTATATGAAATCATTAAAAATAACATTTTTTTTTCCTCACAACATCGGACTGAAACATGAAGTTCATTTGAAAACACTTCAAAACTGAATTGCCTTATTGACACCTCAGAAAGATGATGAATATATCTATTCCAGGAGAACATAAATTGCACACATCTATTGTTACAATCTTTTATGCAGAACAATGGCATTTTCTAAAAATAATATTGTAAATTAAGCCAAGCAGGAAACATAACACAATATCGCGCCTGAACTGCTTCATTTGTTAGTTTCTACTTCAAAAAATATTCTGAACAAACTGATAGTGTAGACATTCTGTCCTTTACTATTAGATCAGTCACAGTGAGTCTGGTCTTTGATGCACAGCAGCTTTTATAGAAAATATGCATTGAACTAGTAGATTTCCTGTGGTGTTGAGCCTAGAGTTTGGGTTTTGATGTTTACCACAGTCCCAATACAGCCTAAATGTGACAGTGGTTTACCAATCGCTATAATGCACCAAATCTACTGAAGTACAGTAATAGATTACATGATGGACACAAGGTAAAATATAACTCATCTTCATGATACTCAAAGATACAGGGTTCAGAGATATAATATAGGGGGTTTTGGTTTGGGATTTTTGTCTGGTCAGTCAGTCGTGTGCCTGAGCTGCTCCAGCCCCGTGTGGTTCGAATCGCTTCCCCCTTTTAGTTCTGAGCACCGGACTTATTTACGAGCAACGATATAGACAAACGAGACCAGTGGTTTGGTGCAAAGAAAACCAATGTTTATTAAAATAGAGAAATAATTACTATACAGAGAAAATCACTATGGATGCAACACAATTACACTTAGCGGGGGAGGAGAAATGGACACATCGAGGGAAAATGACTAAAATGACAATTTTAGCAATCCCCTTAACTCCCACCCTTTACACCTATCTAGGTTGTCTTGTGATGGGCCAGAAAAATTGATGCTCACCAGTCTAGGATGTTGAAACGCCTGCTCTGTGCCCTGTTGCCTGTCGATGTTTTTAGGTTTTCACTGCCCCAGAGCAGAGATACCCCAGTAATTCAAACGTAACTGCGGGTGTCCTACTTCCCTGGACGGGCTCTTCGTCGACGATACTCTCGCTGGGTTGACGATACGGCAGGGCACTGGAGGCGAGGCGAGAGAGAGAGAGAGATGGCTTCCCGAGGGACTAGTTATACCCCTCCTGGGAGTCCTTGGGCTAGATTTTCAGTTGCTTGCGCCAGCAGTTAGCGCCTTAAGAGAAGTGATTTTCGGGCGCTATGCGTGTAGCGCCCGGGCGCAGCGCAGTTTGCGCCCCGCCCCAAATTAAGTTGCCCGTTAGCGCCGGCGCAAAGTTTAGCGGCCGCCCAGATGCGCGCGCAGAAAATGACGTCACATCCTCGTGCAACGCCCTTTGGCCGCCCCGAATCCAAACTTCAGTCGGACCGCCCCATTGTGCGGCTGGCGTCCAGAGCGTTTGTAAAATGGAACGCAACACACCCTGGGGAGCGCAAATTAAAGGGCACTCCTCCTGCACTATAAACGGCAGTCTGCATGTGTTGTGTGGAAGGATCCAGTGTGTTGTTGCGAACGGTGTATTTATGTTTCCGGCCACCACCACCACCACCACCACCACCTCCTCCTCCTCCTCCTCCTCCTCCTCCTCCTCCTCCTCCTCGTCTTTCTCCCCACCCCCCCCCAGACTCTGCCTTTGCAAAACACACATGCACCCTTCCCCTTTAAGAGCTCACTGGCACCAGAGTGTCTGCCGTGCGCTGCGCCCGAGCTCGGGTGTTGCGCTCTGCACCGCCGGCTTAGCGCCTAAAGATAGTAGTGGAACGCCTCTTTTAGCGCTCCACCAACCTCTTAGGGCGAAGCCACTGAATTTCCGGCAACGGGGCGCTACTTTGGGGCGGCCGCTAACTTCCGGCGGGCGCTAAGGTTAGCGCCCCAAAACTGTCTATACTGAAAATCTAGCCCCTTGTCTCCCACCAGATCAGCTTGTTCTTTTGTCTGACCTGGACGTGTTGAAGCTTATACAAAGGAAACCGATCTGGGCCCATCGACCTGGATGGCCGGTTAATCAGTTTTTGAACGTCTCATAAGTGTTTCCCTTTGTCCCATTGGTTTCGTGATGGGGCCATTCCAGCTTGAATGCCCCGTTGATCGTTTGCAAACAGTGCTGATGTCCTCTAACAAAGGTCTAAATGCAGCTATTACATATTGATTGACTGTGCAAACAGCTTTGATGGGTTTTAATCAGAGGCCCGAATGCCACTGGATTTGCTTCTCATGCATAAATGCAGAAGGTCTGTCTGCATTCTAATTTCCTTCTTTGTCAGCCCAAACTGAAACTTACAGGCCTTGGCCATGAGGTTGACCGCAGCCATCTTGTTGAGCCCTGGAGCCCTGGATTTTAAACTCAGTCCAGCCAGGGTTTCTCCAATAAGCCAAAAGTAAATCTTTGGGGAAGACATGAAATTTGCAAATCCTTTCAATAATAATTCTAATATTATTTACTTACCATTTTGCTAAGCCTGCTTAAGATGCAAGTAACTTTGTTCTTCCCTTTCCAAAAGCTCATTCTCAATTATTTACATTTTAATATATTTTTAAGTTTTTGCTCTGCCTCCCATGGTAGATTTGCAGTATTTGCTTGCGATGGAAGAACTATATTTATTAGTTTATTCTTTCCTGTTCCTTCCCAAATCTTTCCTCTTTCTTCAGTTAATTATGAAATATTTTTCCTTCCTCCATTATTTCCCATGATGAGAGTGTAATTTTTGCTGAAACTACCATTGATGTAACACTGCACAGGAAAATGTATCCCACTGTCTGCAGTGGCAAGCTGATGAACATGTGAATCATTTGACATGAACCAGGTTTGATTGACTGACTACAGCCACAGTGTCCAAGAGCCAGCATTTAAGTAGCTCATAAACAACCGATCCTGGCCCTGAAGATTCACTTATCTTTCGATGACATTGACTGTCTTGCTGGGCAGCAGTCACTCTCTAGCAACTTGCTCAAGTGACAGTTTCCTATAGACAGATTATTTGACCAGGGAATGCATCATCTTAGAGCACTAATTCTGTTTATCATCTGAAGTTTATATGGATGTACCACCCTGACTCAGAGCGCTGTCGCCAATTGTAGTGTTCCTACTGTCTCCCTGACTGCTCCTCTACTCTTCTGTCCAGGAGTACCAAGGTGCCCTTATTGGTGCCACAGCTGAGAGCCACTAACTCAGTGCAGACTGAGGCTCAAACCTGGGACCTTCCTGATCTGGATGGTTTGGAAACCCACCAAGCATTGCATTTACCAAACTAACGGAATCACTGGGGAAGGCCTTGGCTCTACATTTAAAATGATGTGAGAAGGCAACCATGGTTGCCAAGTTGTTGAATAAAGGAAGATGGATCTGTGCATATGTGCTTTAAAATTCATATGTGGAGCCCTAATTATCAGCCTCTCACTGCTGGAGAAATTTCTAATGGCAGCAAAACGTGATGAGGAATCTGGCTATTTTTTGATCATTAAAAATGAAATAACAGTGCAACTGAAAGGATTATTACTAGTCCTAGCCCCATTAGGGCTACCTCAGATCAAGCGTATTCCTCAGACGTTCACTTTCAACTAAAGTTTGAGGTAGCCGAATCCTAATGACGCTTAATTGGGTCTAAAGAACCGACATGTAATTACAGTGGGTGTTTCAATCGCAACATTAACAGTTCCAAAAACTTAAAGCTTACAATTCTATTATCAGAGATCCTTATTCTCAAATCATAACTTTGCTACATTTTTATAGTTCTTAGTCTTTATTCCAGGATATCCACCAAAATCAAATACATAGAAACATAGAAACATAGAAGAAAGGAGCAGGAGTAGGCCATTCGGCCCCTCGAGCCTGCTCCGTCATTTAATGAGATCATGGCTGATCATCCAAATTCAGTACCCTGTCCCTGCTTTCTCCCCATATCCCTTGATCCCTTTAGTCTTAAGAAATATATCTAACTCCTTCTTGAATATATTTAATGAATTGGCCTCAACTGCCTTCTGTGGTAGAGAATTCCACAGGTTCACCACTCTCTGGGTGAAGAAATTCCTCCTCATCTCTGTCCTAAATGGCTTACCTCTTATCCTTAGACTGTGACCCCTGGTTCTGGACTCCCCCACCATCGGGAACATCTTTCCTGCATCTAGTCTGTCTAGTCCTGTTAGAATTTTATAAGTTTCAATGAGATCCCCTCTCATTCTTCTAAACTCCAGCGAATATAAGCCCAATCGACCCAATCTCTCCTCATATGTCGTTCCTGCCATCCTAGGTATCAGTCTGGTGAATCTTCGCTGCACTCCCTCCATGGCAAGAACATCCTTCCTCAGATAAGGTGACCAAAACTGCACATAATACTCAAGATGTGGTCTCACCAAGGCCCTGTACAACTGCAGCAAGACATCCTTGCTCCTGTACTCGAATCCTCTCGCTATGAAGGCCAAAATACCATTTGCCTTCTTAATCGCCTGCTGCACCTGCACGCTTACCTTCAGCAATTGGTGCACAAGGACACCCAGATCTCGTTGTATTGCCATTCAGATAATAATCTGCCTTCCTGTTTTTGCCACCAAAATGGATAACCTCGCATTTATCCACATTATACTGCATCTGCCATGCATCTGCCCAATCAACCAACCTGTCCAAATCATACTGGAGTTTCTCGGCATCCTCCTCACAGCTCACACGCCCACCCAGCTTTGTGTCGTCTGCAAACTTGGAGATATTACATCTAATTCCCTCGTCTAGACCATTAATATATATTGTGAATAGCTGGGGTCCCGATGTACAAAGAGGTGTAGACTTACAGAGCCTGCCTCTGAATACGAGAATTGCTTTGCCCCTTCAAGCGAGTCTACCATCCCATTTGAAAGTTCAATTTTTATACCCTTTTGCAGTGGTATTTCCTTTGAAGTTTTCAGCTGATGTAAGCTAATTATCTGTAGTCATTTTTCTGTTGACCCCTGCTATTCTTACAGTTAGATCAGCTAGTAGTATTAAGAATTATATCTCTACCCTAGGTGTTCGAAGCTTATCATAAAAAATGGTGTAACCAGCAGGTGCATCTATTTGATGTCATTTTTCCCAAGGTCTTCTGTTTGTGTCTTTTTTATGACGTGTAATTTATGATACCTTAACAGGGTGATCTATGCAATTGTTATTTACCTCAGCTGGTTGCAACACAGAATCGTGTCTCCTGTGTTTCATTTGATGTAATTTTTACAAAGACATATGTTTCTTAATTTTCTGTGTTTCTTTCCGAAGTGTAATTTAGGACACCTTAACAGGGTGTACCATTGGCCCAGAACTTTAGGTCTCCACGGGTGAGTGCGCACGGGGTACTCACCCGTAAGCCCAATGGAAGTGCCGGTTTCCTGCATGCACTGCGCATGCGCGGGAAACCGGCACTTCCGTTCCCCTGAACGAAGGGGTTCAGAGTTCGAACGTATGCACAGGAGAGGCTGCGCGTGCGCATCGAACTTACGTTTCTTTTGCAGGTTTTCCCAGGAGGGTAAGTCTCCAGAAGTTAGACTTGTAAAAAGCAGTCGCAAGGCCTGCTTTTTACAAGGTAAGTGGTGAATTAATTAAAATTAAAACATTTTTTCCACAGGTTTATTATTTTTAAATACTTTAAAGAAAGGTAAGTTTATTTTTAGCCCCGTTAGAAAATAAAATTATCTTTTTCAAAAATTTTAATTATTGTTTAAAATAGTTATTTCATGTAATTTATAGTTTATTTAAAAAATATGATTTAAAAAAAAATTATTTGAAGATTTAGTGATGTTTTGGGGCCCGTAGTATTTATAAGTTTTGACAGCCCTTCCTGTCAAAATTATGAATGAAGCATTCCCTGCTCCGATTGGATCTCCATGGCCCACATGATCCCAGGGACGCACCTAACTAACTGTGCCCCTGGGATACGCAAGAACTGCGCACCGGCAGTTGGAGCAGGCTCAGGATCGGAATTCCATGCGGGCCCACAGCTCAACGGCCGGCGCGCAAGGTAAGTGCAGGTCAGGGGGTTACACCCGCGGGAAGCCCCTGACCCGACTTTCTGGGCCATTGTCTTTTTTCCAAGTCTGCAGATTTCAGGAGCCTCCAACCTCCTGTTTCAATAAGGCTATTGATTCAGTGTCAACAACTTATCTTATCTCAATAGCCTTATGCTGTTAACAGCTTTAGATTGTTGAGGCTTCCAGATTTCCAGACCTAGTATGTCATGTTTTAATAAGGCTAGAATTATTTCATAAAATGGAGTATTTTTCTGAATATGGCTTATTCCTTCACACAACAGGCTGCCTGCACGAGGTCCTTTTAACTTTTAAGAACAAAGGAAGCCCTAACTTTGGAGGCATTGCTGTAATCTAAATGGGGCAGCACCAATGCCTCTGGAGACAGGGAACACTTCACAACATGATTTTGGTTTCTGCCTCCAAGGGCAAACCAGCTCCAGTAGCAAGTGAACATTTCGACCTATGCTTGTGCTTGTGGTCAGAGTTGCTATGTTGTTGTGGCAGAGGGCAGGCTGTGTAGGCCAGCAATGGGACTTCCAAATCTCTGGCCAATGCTGACCTTTCCTCCAACACTGGAGAAGGTCCACCGGCAGAAGCAAAAACTTATGAATGTAATTTTAGAGCAACTGCAGCCACATGTGCAGGATGTCAATGTTTCTTGGTCTCTTAAACTACTCCAAAGTATAAAGGGGTGTGAATTTGGACAGAGGCTGGCACAGCCTAGTGTAGAAACACTTCCAATGGGAACAGTTCCACAATATAGGTACAGTATAAAACCATGCTCTGCACGAGATACAAGTTATGTGCAGCCACTGGTAGTGCATAGGGTTGACAATGCTGGTTTGACATATACGTGGAGGTGTCATCAGATGACCTCCTGCCTCCAACTGCCCCGCCCCCAGTCTCCTGGCATTGGTCGCTCAACATGCCCATTTTCACAGCGCCCCGCCTTCCTGCGCCAAACAGAAAGCAAACAGACTCTTCATTACCCGATTGGATCATTTTTGACTATCTGTCATCAGCCGTTTTTCCCTCCGCAGAGATTTTTTATAACCAATAACCAAAGTGTTCAAATAATTTTTTTTAAACATGTTTTTTATTGCCCCTATGATTTATTTGCTGGGATTGTTCACAGCAGTATCCTGGAAATTAGTATTTAATTCCTGGAGACTCCAGGGGAATCCTGGGGGGTTGGCAACCCTAGTAGTGCAAGACCACCTCTCCCAAGTGGTTCCATTACCAGCATCAAGCTTCTGGTTTCTGCAAAATCAGCAGCGTTATACAGTGCAGTTGGGCTGAGTGCAGCAGTCTTTCACGCCGCATCAATATCAAATCTGCAGCATTACTGGCTCATCAGTCTCAGACAAACCTTGTCAGTGTCATTCTTTTTTCCTTTTATTTTAGGCTTTTGTAAATCATAAAACATAGCAGGCATGTTTTCAAATCAGCTTGTTAGAATTAAAACTCTATCATCAGCTGTAAAGTGCAAGGCAATGTGAAAAAGTTGCTATTTGCAGAAAACCTAAACAAGACGTAGAAAGTATTTAGAATCAATTCAGATGAACTTTCTTGCCTGAAAAACAAAGGCCCACAAAGAAATGTTTTTACTTTGCTGTGCCAGTTTTGGGAGAGAGGCACTGTGGTGGTTTAACGGTGCAATGCTCCCCAGTTCTATCAGGCACCATTTTACGTCAGGCACTGGTTTGGGACTCAGTGACTCCACTGACAATTCACAAGGCCTACCAAAAATAAAGTAACTCAGGCATTTTATATTTCAAACTGCAACTGGCAACGTGAAGACTGTGGCCTAGAAAAAGGGCCTGCTGGTGTGAACTGGGTGCAGGGACCGAGTCCTTGCACCGGAATGGGTAGGCCCAAGGCCCACCTGATATGGGGCCTCACTTACATGCGGCAGGCGAGCTGCAGACAACTGCTGCCGGTAGGTCCTGGGAGAGGGGGGTGGGAAGCAATTGAATGGAAGGGAGCAATAGGGAGAGAGGGACTGGGAAAGAGGGGGACATAGTAGGGGAGGATGGAGCAGTGATCAGGAGAGGGAGGGCGACTGGGATCTGGAGAAGGGGACAGTGATCGGGAGAGGGAGGGCAGTGATCAGGAGAGGGAGGGCAGCAATCGGGAGAGGGAGGGGGACTGGGATCTGGAGAGGGGGACAGTGATCGGGAGTGGGAGGGCAGCGATCGGGAGAAGGAGGGGGACTGGGATCAGGAGATGGGGGCAGCGATCGGCAGAGGGAATGAGCAATAATCGGGAGAGGGAGGGGTCAGCGATTGGGAGAGGGAGGGGGACAGTGATTGGGAGAAGGAGGGCCAGTGATCAGGAGAGGGAGGGGTGCAATCAGGAGGGAACTGACTGGGGTTTGGCAATAGTCTTCAACACTGTAGTGCAGCCAGGAGATTCACTACTGTACCTCGCCACTCCATACCCCCGGCCTCCTATTTCCCAACAGCCAGCCTCCAATCCCCCTCCCCAGCATCTAATCCCCCCACCCTCCCCTTCAACGCTAGCAGCGGCTCAATCTTCATCCACTCTTCACCAACTGGCTGTTTGTGTCAAGCTGGCTTGATGTTAATGAGGCTCAAGGCCCAGTATCGGGGGAACCTTAGTCCTCACCATTCAGGTGCAGGAATCCTACCCTGTGACCCTCGTGAAAATGAGCTTGCCAAATTTCTATCCCATAATCTGACAAAGTGTTAAGCTACCTTTGGTTTTCAGATGCTGTCTGAGCGACTGTGAATTTCCAGCATATGCTGTTTTTTTTAAGTATAGTCAAGTGTAATTAAATTTGATCTGAATATTTTTTTTATTGCATGCCAGGTATATTTTTTGGAATGGTTTATTAGCATGTTTCCTATATTAAAATATATATCATAAGCAGATTAATTGACAATTTCTTTCTTTCTAGTTACAATATTTATCAGTAAGTGCTTTTTATTCATTAAATGAATCTTTGCTGACTGCTCCACTTCAGTTCTGCTGAACATTATACTGCACTTATTTAGCATAATCAAGGGTGATCATGTACTTTCTGCTATTTTTGAGTTGCAGTTGCATTTTTCCAGAAAAAAATGCACCTCAGGTCTTTTTAACCCGGTACCAACCTCAGTCAGCAAAACAAATGGTATTCATTTAATTTTAAGAAAAATAGTTGTGTTAAGAAAACTTATTGGAGGCTTCCATATTGATCGCTGCAGTGGTTTGTGGTATATGTAATAATAATGTCTTGGGGCAATTGTCCTGTTTTTAGTGAAGAGAAATGAAAGCTATGAATCACCGCCTGCATTATAGCGGTGCCCTCTGCCCTATGACTTTCCCTCGAACTGAAACAGCTGCTTGCTTTTTCCCTTCTGCGGAATCTCCTGACTTCTCTGCCAGCCTCAACTGGGAGCATTCCACGTCCCCTTTATGAGAGCGTCAACATTAACCGAAAGCCAGAGCCACACTTTTCATTGAAACTCTTGACTCAAAAAAAGAAGCTCTTGCAGGCACTTACTGCTGTATCCACTGGGGGCCCCCCTGCCATTTCAACTTCATCATTCTTGAACACCACAGTGCTGTGTCACTTTCACACGAAATTAACTTAGCAATGCATTACACTGCAATGCCGCATGTCTTAAGAAGTACTTTGCGCAAGGACGTTATACAGACATAGCGCAATAAAAACAGCTTATTCTCACTGTCGAAACCTTGCATTTTGTTTGAAGCATATTGCTCAGCTGACATCAGCAGTGTAATTGACAAGAATGCTGTTGCTAATGATAGTCAGATAGCCAGGTCTTCTTCTGTCTATGTCAAAGAGCACCTACAAGTGCTGAATTAAAAAGAGAAAATGATGGGGAAAGTGCACAGCAGATTGGCTCTGTGGAAGGGTTAACCTATCTTTCATTTTCAGGTGCTGTACATCTCTCGCATCTTCTGTGGGGGCGGGCGTGGGGGAGGGGCGGTTGGATTGTGTCGATGCCTCACTTGTGCTGTGCAAAAATGTATGCGAAAATAAGTATGTAATAATCTCGAACATGTCTAACTGTAGAATAGTAATTATTCTCCTTTCAGTTCTGTGGCTTTCTCTTGATATGGCGTGGCATTGTACGTATTTGAAGAAGAGAGTAGCATTCTGAGCACTCGGCAGTGGTATTAGAGGGATGTTAACGTCCCTGAGGATGACACTCTAACGGATGGAGAACAATGGAGCATCCTCCAGCCTGACACTTTGATGGATCAGCAGGTTTTTCTTCACTTCTCCCTCAGGAGGGCTCTGGCATCGCTCTGCTCTCCCATCATTCTTCAGCACCAGAACTCAAACCCATTATTGTATTTTCCAAAAGCAAAATTGCTGTGCTAACACACACCCTCACTGATCATTCCATATCAACCAGTGTGTCATTCCAACTATCATTAATAAAAGCACTTTAACATCCCTCATATTCTTCTCCTTTATTCTGCTTAGATTAATTAGGATCCAGCTGCTTAGGGCCACGCTTTATTATTTTCAGCAAAACATTCCCACTGCAACATGCTTGGAATTACATCAAGTATGTAGATTTTATCGTGGCGTGAAATCTTCTCCTGAGATGAAATATATGTTTGATATTCAAGTAATAGAAATAACACAGTAATAATTACAACAAACAATATTTCTGTCAGCTGTTCTGGCCAGTCTGATTTTCAGGCATAGTGTGACTGATGATTGCTGGAACAAGTTGATGGGCAATGCTTTGTATTAGTCCTAGATTTTAAAATTCTCATCCTTGTTTTAAAATTCCTCCATGTCCTCACCCCTCCTTAACTCTGTAACCTCCTCCAGCCCTGCAACCCTCTGCGATCTCCGTGCTCCCCTAATTCTGGTCTCTTGCACTTCCCCAGTTTTAATCACTCCACCATTGGCAGCCATACCTTCAGCCGACTAGCTCCTCAGCTCTGGAATTCCCTCCCTAAACCTCTCCGCCTCACTACCACTCTCTCCCCCTCACCTGTCCTAATATCCCCTTATGTGGCTCGGTGTTTTACTACGTTAGAGGTGCTGTATAAATACAAGTTGTTGTTGTTTTATATGCGATGCATGGTACTGTTGCGAATCCTTTCTTTCTAACCCTGTGGAGGCTGGTTCATTGAATATATTTAAGGTGGAGATAGACATATTTTTGAACGATAAGGGAGTCAAGGATTATGGGGAGCAGGCAGGGAAGTGGAGTTGAGGCAAAGATCAGATCAGCCATGACCTTATTGAATGGCGGAGCAGGCTCGAGGGGCCAAATGGCCTACTCCTGCTCCTATTTCTTAAGTTCTTATGTTCTTATATCAGAAAGTATGCTGTCTTCTTATGCATCTGTCCCCAGGTCCTGTAGGTACTGTACACAGCATTGGTCCTGGTTAACACCGGCTGGCAGGAATAGTGCACTGTGGTCCTCTGAAGCATGTGGTCTGAAATGCCAATAGGACATCCTTCTTCACCACCTCACGCAGCTGCCATCTATCCATCAGTGCATTGGGTGCTTTACAACTCCACCACTTGCCCACAGAATCTGTTTTGTGCCTCCACATTGGATTTCCTTTCCATTTTTTTATGTCTGACACTTCAGGGGGAATTTTCCCAGCCCTGGGGAGGCAGGTATGGAGGCGGAACAGCCTGGAAAGTGGCAGAAACTGGGAGCGGGTACCCACCCGGGAGGTGGGTCCCCGAGTCGCGCAGGGACCCGTCTCCTCGAGGCGGGAGGGGGATTAGAGCCAATTAACTGCCTGTTTTCAGGTAGATAACAGGCAGTTTTGAGGCTTTTCTCTATTTTACGCCTGCAATTGTGGGCTTCCCTACAGCTGCGAACCTCGCCAGGGTCAGTGAGGCGAGCAGTGGGTCTGCGGGGGTGAGAGGGGTCGAAATGTCAGCTGTAGAGGTGAGTGATGGGTGCAAGTGTGGACAGGTAAGTATGAGAGGTGAGTGTAAAGTGTTGGAAAGAGTTTCCTTACCTTTGCTTCTTTCTGCAGGCTTCAACCTTTGAGGATCCGGAGGTGCTTCATATCAATGGCAGAGATGACGTTCTCAGATGCAGCAGCCATCTTCTTTCGGCTGAGGAGAGAGGTCTTGGAACATAAGAACATAAGAAATAGGCCACTTGGCCCCTCGAGCCTGCTTCCCCATTCAATAAGATCATGGTTGATCTTGGGCTCAAAGTCACTTCCCTGCCTGCTCCCCATAACCCTTGACTCCCGTATCTTGCAAAAATCTGTCTATCTCCACCTTAAATGTATATAATGACCCAGCCTCCATGGCTCTCTGGGACAGAAAATTCCACAGGTGAGCCTTCTGTGCAAGGGCTCACCTTAAAATAGAGATTGTCAGTGTTTGACAGCTTCTCAAAGCTGTCAAACGCTGACAATTCATCTGTCAAAATTTTTTCAACAGATGAAGCATCATACGCTGATGTCATCTGTCACCGGCTTTCCCTTAATTGGCCGGTAAGCCTGCAGGGCGGGCTTAACAAGGCCAATCAAGGGAAAATAGTGTGGGTTGGTCAGACATCGCTGTGGGCGGGACTGAAACCCGGAAACCAGAAGTCCCACCTCTAGCATGCCTCCATTGAGAAAATCCAGCCCTCATCTCCTGTCTCTTCCTCTCTGCCTTGGCAAAGATCTGAAATTCATTTTGAAGATTGATAAAGGCTGAAAAAATATTTGTCCCCATATTTACCACTTACCTGCACTGAAAGTCTTGCATTGCTGCCCTAAGCCCTCAACCTTCATGCTGCCAGTGCATTACCCAATCAGTGCCAGGACCAGTGCATAATTATTTAAATGATGGGATTTCAGAAAATCCTGGGAGTTCCCCTCCCTTAACCCACAGCACAAGATGCACCATTGCACCATTGCACCACTGTGTGTTTCACTACTGTGCCCATAGTGGAAAATCTCTCCTGATATATCTTGAATGATTTCATCCATTTCAGTGATCAGTTTGAAGTCTTCAGCAATTCTAGGCTAGGCAGAGTGATAGGCTTAAGTTGCATGAGATGTTCAGCCACTAGAGGCATTTACTAGGGCCTCACCAGCTCGATGATAATGAAGCCCGCAGGTCACAGAAATCACAGAAATCACAGAAACCCCACAGTGCAGATAGAGGCCATTTCGGCCCATCGAGCCTGCACCGACACATATCCCACCCTATCCCCGTAACCCCACATATTTAATCCCCCTAACACTAAGGGTCAATTTATCACAGCCAATCAACCTAACCCGCACATCTTTGGGCTGTGGGAGGAAACCAGAGCACCCGGAGGAAACCCACGCAAACACGGGGAGAATGTGCAAACTCCACACAGACAGTCACCCGAGGCCAGATTCGAACCCGGGTCCCTGGCGCTGTGAGGCAACAGTGCTAACCACTATGCCACCGTGCTGCCTTGGGTCAATCCATTCAGGTGCAGGGATGGATTCCTGTGTCTTGGTCAATCCATTCAGACACACTCTGCATGTCTGAAGGTGGGCAGGCCCGAATTTTGAGGCCAACGCCTTTTACAAAGTATATACTAACAGTCAAGCTGTTTAGCGAGTGGACTCCATCCTACCTTCAAAAATAAGCACAGTGGAAACTTAGAAAACTGAAAAGGAATTAATAGAACTTGTTTTCTTTTAGCATTGACAACATAGAAGTTTCAAATATTTATGGCATTCAACAACTTTGTTGGGGTTTTCAGTGGCTGGTGCTTTATTTACCAGTGGTTTTACCTGGTGATAACTGTAACCACTGGGTTAACCATTCTCCCAGTGCCATTCACTTGAGTCATAATAGTGTTTTACTACATTAAAGGTGCTATATAAATGCAAGGTGCTGTTGTGTACAACTTAATTGCTGCCCCAATTTTTATTTTATTATTTTATTTTATTTTCTCAAAGAGCAGTGCTCAACCCTCATCAATGTATAACTTTGTTTTCTGACATTATTATTGTGTGCACGTCTAGAGTCTTATGGCCAGTTCTATCTCACATTTTGCAAATGCGCTTTCAGTTCAGCTCGCATTGATCCAAAAGGTTAAAAAGTCAGGTGTGAAGTTACTGAACTAATGGTGCTTCACATTTTAGTAACTGGTGTTAAATGATTCCGAGTGTCTAGTTTGCAGTGCTTCAGGTTCAGTATAACTACAACCAATGCTAAGCAAAATTTAAAGGGTTCGTTTTCAACAATTTCAATGGCAACGAAGGGTCAGCTGGTCGATTTGGAAGCCAGTGAGCAGAACTCTGTACAGAGCTCCACTTTAACTGGAGAGTAGCTCAGTAACAGCAGTAGGATTCAGGTTTACTGATACCCTATTGCTCTAAACAGGTACCAAAATCAAACTAGTATCTCTAGACAATATAATGGTGCCATTGAAAGTTTATTTTTAGTAGGAGCAGGACTTAATTACCCCTGTATATGCTTTCACAGCATTCAGGTTTATAAAATATTCATATTCACCAACACTCTGTTCCATGGCCAGTATTGTGTATTTATCCATGAGTGCATGCTATATTGTGGTGACCTATAAAATGGAGTCTTTTGCAAAATTGCATCAATGACTGGCAATAATTGGAGCCTACCCACTTTAGGAGGTTCATTTCTTGCAAGGCAGCAACATTTCCTGTGCAACATTAGCAACAAACACTTTAACATGTTCATACGGAATTCATATGAGATAATAATGGCATTAAAAAGAAGACAACAGAATGTCATATTAACTCATTAACACATTTGCTCGTGATTATCATATAGTACAATCACAAATTAATTTATTTTTCTTCATAAAAAGAAGCTAGTCTTGTGAAATAGAAATGTTATGTATTTGAAATCTTTATGGCGTATCTAAATGACCATCATAATAAAACTCGTTGGAACAGTACAGCTGCTGTTGCAACATGCTCCCTCACTAATAGTGAAACCAGATAAAGCATCCCCTTTTAATGTGCTCCTTGTTATACCACTTCTTATTAATGATTCCCAAAGACAGCCTTATACCGTGCCACCCTTAATTGGTTCATAAAAAATAAAATGGGTTGTTTTAATGGATAATTCATACTCATAAAATGTAAATGAGTGCATTGGAATGATGGAATCATAACTACTGAGGTAAAATGGTTTTAAAAAATAAATATGTATTTTTTCCCCCCATAACCTTATGTGTTAATCTGGATTCTAGCTAATTGATGAAAATAAACTCAGTGAATAATAATGCAGTTTATTAATGGTTTGAACAATAACTCTTGTTATGAAATGGAATTTCATAAGCATCTCTTTCTTATTGCATTTTCTATTTGGAGTCTTTTCCTATCTAATCTCACAAGAGATTCAATGGTAATTTTACAATATTTAGTCACACATTTCATAGTTTCTATTTATTATATTTTGGTGCCCTTTTGTGTAAAACCTCCAATGAGATCAACTCAACTGAATTATATCAAGAACAGATTACACCCTGTGCAGGCCATAAATTGAAATCCAGAAGGATTTACTGATGTGTATCTAGAAATGTCTCAACGCTGTGAAAATCTGACAGTTTCATTGTGCCTAATGTTTTTAATCAATTATTCATAACCCAGGTGCTCCATAATAAGATTTTAATGATTTTCCTTTGATTGTTAAATACAGGGTCATTTCTCAGAAATACAGATGTTCAGCACTTCCTCTAAACTTTCAATATAAGTCCTTGAAATGTCCATTCATTTTTGTACCACAAAAAAGAAACTTCTGGCAGTGCCTCAAAATAAAATATTGTGCATTTCGTCCTCTGATCCAGTGTTAAATGTGGAATTTTATTATAGTGAAGACCCACCCAAAACTGCTCTTTTTTACTGTGAGTTTCCTTGCTGCATTGAAGTACCCTTTCCCTTAATACCTTATGCATTTTATTCAAAGTACAAATGTTTATGTAAAAAATATATTTTTATTAATATATTCCTCAATGTACTATTAAAAATTGCATATTTCATGCCGCACTGGAAGACCTACCGTTTTACATCTCCTTACTTCCAGGCCAATTTGATGATGACACTACGTGAGAAAGCTGCCTGTATCCCAGAGTAGCTCCATTCCCTATTTTTACTAATTTGCCCATTTTCCTTCATCAGTTTCGTCCCTCGCCTCACGTCCTGAAGATGTTGACTTAGTGTGGGGATATGGTTCCATTGGCACAATTCATCATCTAGTACCTTGCCCATAGCACACGTCCAGCAAGGATTGCTCAATTACAATCAGAAGTAACCATACCAATGAATTTTCCCTCCCTCACCTAGGAGATCTGAGCAGAGCTTTTACCACCATCCAAATTAAATTCAGCTTAATTAGGATTTGAGCCTATGACTCCAAGTCTGCAAGGCTCGGCTATTCATTGGATAAATTCATTGAGTCATCAAAATAGTCAGTCGTTCCATTCCTTTTAATCTGAGCCATGGCTTTGGATTTGCTGATCCAGATCTGTAACTCCCTGGGAAAACATGCTATCAGCAAAGTATGCAGCATACTCAGTCAGTAATACGTTTTCCCAGAGTTGAGTAGCTGAAGATTGCCTCACAGGTGAATCTGAGGTCATGGTGCCCATCAAAAAACATCAAGTACTTTTGCAATGCAAGTATTGGCTGTTAGTAATGTCACTGCAGAAATCTGGCAATACGGAGACCAGAAACGTGATGCTTCCGGTTGAATGGGAAATTTGAATAGCAAGATCTATTTACTTACACTCGTAGATCTTCTGTGGCAAGTGGAAAGTGTGTGATGGGAATAGTGTGATGGAGAAAGTGTGACAGGAAAGTGTTACAGGAAGTCAGTATGCCACTTACAGGAAGTGTGTGCTATATGGAAGATGTTTTATAGAATACTAGCAGACATCCCATGGTGTTGCTTAAGGTGAGTCAGAGGTTACACTCTTTGTGCTGTCCCCATAGCCATGTAGTTGACCCCACATGGTGGATCTTGTTGTGCTACTTGCTTTTCCCGATGTTGGGTCTGCCAGCGCTCAGCAGACCCGAGAAGCAGCAGCGGGGGGGCCAATTTAAATGATTGTGGCTTGTTTACAGCCACTTAACAATGGTTTTAAACTTACCTTTTGAATTTGACAGCTCGCCCATGGGTTTCACGCTGTTGCTAGACCATGTCTGTGAAGCTGAGGCGGGAGGTCAGTGGCCATTGAATCAGCTGATGAGTTGATAGCTTCAAATGTCAAGTAAAAGCTCCCACCTTAGAGAGATATCGTCCCTCAGCTACATGCTCTTCCTCACTGCATTTCCACAACAGATTGACCATGCTTCTTGTCTTTACACAAGTCTCCATCCAGTCTGATCTCATTACCTCTCCCACCATTGACAGATCCCTTCTGTCATCTCTACTTCACCTGCCATCAATTCCATTGGCATGGGTGCCCTTTATACTCTCTCACCTTGGTCCTCAGAATCCCACCACGATTAGCCCCAAAACCAGCAGCACCAACAACAACACCAACCTTCTCCGCAATCACCTGATACTGCACAGGACACAGGGCATTAGCACCTGACCACATTGCTGCCCAGGAGGCCAGGGATGGCCTCACTATGGCCAGGTTTACTTCACTTGATGCTGTACACCATGGTTGCCACATGATGTGCCAGGTTAGCACCACCCCACACCAACAACATAAAGCATAGCTACAATGCCCAAGCCATTCCTTTCACACTCATCACCATTGCAGGGGGTACTATTATGTCTCACCATTCACTGCAACTCACTAAGCCACTTCCAAAGATGCACACAAATCTGTCCAAGAACGCAAAGTGTTGAAAATCAAGGATTTATGTTTGACACCACATTAACAGAAACTTTACATGGACATTGCATAAAACACCCAAGTGCCTACCCTTGTGTGTTGTTAGTTGGTATGATTTTTTTAATCATTCCTGGGATGTGGGCATTGCTGGCAAAGCTAGCATTTATTGCCCATTCCTAATTGCCCTTGAGAAGGTGGTGATGAGCTGCCTTCTTGAACCGCTGCAGTCCATGTGGTGAAGGTATTCCCACAGTGCTGTTAGGTAGGGAGGTCTAAGATTTTGACCCAGTGACGATGAAGGATCGGCGATGTACTTTTAAGTCAGGATGGTGTGTGACTTGGAGGGTAATTTGCAGGAGATGGTGTTCTCCTGCACCTACTGCCCTTGCCCTTCTAGGTGGTACTGGACTGGTTGGGCCGAATGGCTTGGTTCTGTGCCGTATATCCTATGAAATCCTATGTCGAGGCCGCGGGTTTGGATGGTGCTGCTGAAAAAGCCTTGGTTAGTTGCTGCAGTGTATCATGTAGATGGTACACATTGCAGACACGGTGCTCTGGTAGTGCAGGGAATTAATTTTTAAGGAGGTGGATGGGGTGCCAATCAAGTGAACTGCTTTGTCCTGGATGGTGTCAAGCTTCTTGAGTGCTGTTGGAGCTGCACTCATCCAGGGAAGTATTGCATCTCATCCAGATGCTGCCTTGATGTCAAGGGCAGTCACTCGCATCTCACCTCTGGAATTCAGCTCTATTGTCCATGTTTGGACCAAGGCTGTAATGCGGTCTGAAACTGAGTGGTCCTGGTGGAACACAAACTGGGCATCAGTGAGCAGGTTATTAGTGAGTAAGTGCTGCTTGATAGCTCTGTCGATGAGACCTTCCATCACTTTGCTGATGACTGATGGGGCGGTAACTGGCCGGATTGGATTTGTCCTACTTTTTGTGGACAGGACATATTGTCAGGTAGATGCCAGTGTTGTAGCTATACTGGAACAGCTTGGCTAGAGACACAGCTAATTCTGGAGCACAAGTCTTCAACACAAAGCCAGGATGTTGTCAGGGCCCATAGCCATTACTGTATCGAGTGTGCTCAGCCGTTTCTTGATATCACATGGAGTGAATTGAATTGGCTGAAGACATGCTGCTGTGATAGTGGCTACCTTAGGAGGAGGCCGATATGGATCATCTACTCGGCACTTCTGCCTGAAGGTGGTTGCAAACGCTTCAGTCTTGTCTTTTGCACTCGTGTGCTGGGCTCCACCATCATTGAGGATGGGGATGTTCATGGAGCCTTCTCTTCCTGTTAGTTGTTTAATTTTCCACCACCATTCATGACTAGATGTGGCAGGACTGCAGAGCTTTGATCCGATCCGTTGATTGTGGGATTGCTTAACTCTGTCTATAGCATGCTGCTTCCGCTGTTTAGCATGCATGCAGTCCTGTGTGTAATGATCAGTAACCTGTCATTCTGGAATGGTACACTAGGTGGTGCTGTATGTATATAGAAGTGGGCTACCCATGATGCACCAGGCTACCCATAAGGCAGCAGTCAAGATGGATGCCTCTACAGATACTGTACCTAGTCCACATGTGCTCAATAAAGTGTCCAGCAAAAGCTAGCTGTTCTTAATAAAAACGACTAGTTATTAATAAACATAACATGGTACCAGGATTGGTAAGATCTGCTGAATATTGTGCAATGCGACATGGAGAATTTGAAGCCACCAGAGCATTTGAAACTCACAGGAAATATCGACTACAATTGGCAGACTTTTAAACATCAATTCGAACTCTACATTGCTGCCATCGGGTATGGTACGAAGCCAGACACAAGGAAAATAGCGTTGCTTCTCACGGTTGCAGGCCCACAGGTGATAGAGGTATTTAATACATTTGTATTTAATCCAGAGGAGAACTGAGAAAATATAGACGATGTGCTAAAGAAATTTGATACACATTGTTCTCCCAAAAAGAATGAAACCTATGAAAGGTACGTCTTCCGTTCGAGGACACAGCGGCAAAATGAGACTTTTGATAGCTTTGTGACCGAACTGAAACTGAAAGCACAGACATGTAATTTCTCTGAGCTGAAAGCATCCATGATTCGTGACCAGATTGTGTTTGGTATTCATGATAAAAAAGTCAGGGAACGTCTGTTGAGAGAAACCGAACTAACATTGGAAATTGCTGTGAAAATATGCCAAGCCAGCGAGTTAGCTCGAAAGCACGCGAAGACTTTCAGTGAAATCAATAATGATGCGATTGTAATGAGTGATAATGCTGCTGTCAGTGCTGTGTCCTACAAGGGGAAGAAACGTGGGCAGAACAGAAATGAAAAGCAATCGGAGGATGACATTTTTAATTGTAAACACTGTGGTTACAAACACCAGTTAAGACAATGCCCAGCATTTGGAAAAATGTGCACAAAGTGTAACAGAAAGAATCACTTTGCCAAACAATGCTTTTCAAAAGTAAAAACAAAGAAAGGGCAACGAGTTATTGTGGTTGAGGACACTGATTTAAGTGAGACATTTTTTGTAGGAATGGTGTCATGTGACAATACAGAAAAGGATACAGAAAATGTGCAGCCCTCAGGAATAAACAATGCTGAACATAACGTCAATGCAGTAAAAGAGGACAATGGATGATCCCACTGCAGGTAAATGGAGCATTAGTTACATTGAAACTAGACACTGGGGCAAAAGCAAACTTAATCAGTATGAGTGACATTAACAATATGAAAGAAAAGCCCAAAATACAGAAAAAGTCAGTACTACTGAAGGACTATAATGGACAGAAAATAGATAGCTTAGGTGTATGCAGACTTAAAGTGACAGTCAAAGACAAAGTGCATCATCTTATGTTTTCTGTTGTGGCTGAAGGACTTGATTCACTACTGGGTGACAAAGCTTGTGAGGACTTAGAACTGGTCAAGAGAGTCTTCCGTATAAACTGTGCCATAAGCAGACCAGATGACTCGATGGATTCTGTAGTGAATAATTTCCAGGATGTGTTCAAAGGATTTGAAGTTCTACCATTCACTTACAAGATCCAGCTAAAGGAGAATGCTCAGCCAGTGTTACATGCTCCACGAAGAGTTCCAGCACCCCTGCATGACCGGCTCAAAAATGAACTGGACAGAATGACCACACTAGGAGTCATCAGGAAAGTCGAAGAGCCAACAGACTGGGTTAACTCCACGGTATGTGTAAAGAAAAAGAACAATGATCTCAGGATATGCATGGATCCAAAGGACTTAAATGCAAACATAAAACGTGAATACTACCAGATTCCCAAGCGAGAAGAAATCACCAGTGAAATGTCAGGTGCCAGATACTTTACAAAGCTCGATGCCTCACAAGGATTTTGGCAACTAAAACTGGATGAAGAGAGCACCAAATACTGTACCTTCAACACACAATTTGGCAGGTATTGTTTCCTCAGAATGCCTTTCGGGATAATATCTGCATCTGAAATCTTTCATAGAGCGATGGAACACATAATTGAAGGTCTGGAAGGAGTTCGGGTCTATGTTGATGACATCATCATCTGGGGCTCCACACTGAAAGAACACAATGAGAGACTGACTAAAGTGCTACAGAGCATACGCCGGAATGGACTGAAGCTCAACAAAGCCAAGTGTCAGTTTGGCATCCAGGAAGTCACTTTCCTAGGAGATAACCTATCTGGTAAAGGAATAGAGCCAGATATGGAAAAAGTAAATGCCATACTCAAAATGCCCCGACCCACTGACAAAAAAGGAGTGCTATGCATCATGGGGATGATAAACTTCATTGGAAAGTTCATTCCTAACTTGCCAGCCAAGACAGCCTGTCTGCGAGACCTGCTACATAAAACAAATGAGTTTGCATGGACAGAAAGACATGAGCAAGAGTGGATAAACCTCAAAACAGTGCTGACAAACACACCTGTACTCACCTTCTTTGACCCAACAAAAAGAATCAAAGTGTCAACGGATGCATCAAAAGATGGCCTAGGTGCGGTCTTGCTAGAAGCAGAGGGTGAAGATTGGAAGCCTGTTGCCTATGCCTCCAGGTCTATGACTGATACTGAGTGTTGATACGCCCAGATTGAAAAGGAATGTCTAGGCTTGGTAGTTGGACTAGAAAAGTTTCATGGCTACATATATGGACTTCCCACCTTCACAGTTGAGACAGACCACAGCCCACTGGTTGCCATCATTAAAAATAACCTGAATGCGATGTCTCCAAGGATTCAACGACTCATGATGAAACTGCAAAGATATGACTTTGAACTGACCTGCACACCAGGCAAATACATAGTGTTAGCAGATGCACTATCCCGAGCACCCACAATGAGTCATGTGAGCTCTACTGAAGAAGACGTGGATGTTCATGTAAGTATGGTCACAGCTGCGCTGCCCGTGTCAGACACAAAATCAAAGCAAATAGCAGAAGAAACAGTAAAAGATACAGTATTACAAACAGTAATAGAGAACATTCATCATGGTTGGCCAAAAGGTTCCTGTCCAAAGTACTATCACATCAGGTTAGAGTTAAGTGTCGCAAGTGGACTATTAATAAAACAGAACAGAATAGTAATTCCACAGACTCTACGTCAAGACATGCTCAAAAGGATTCATGAGGGACACCTCGGAATTGAAAAATGCAAAAGGAGAGCAAGAGACACTGTTTATTGGCCTGGCATAAATAAGGACATTGAGAACATGATAAGCAAATGTGAGACATGTCAGAAACACCAAAACAAACAAGCAAAGGAACCAATGATAGTAGCTGACATACCAACAGCACCATGGCAAAAGGTTGGTATGGACCTTTTTCATTTAAATGGTAAAGACTATCTAATAGTGATTGACTACTATTCTAACTATCCTGAGATGGCGCTGCTCTCAAGCACCACAGCAAGCAGTGTCATAATGCATGTGAAATCCATCTTCGCCAGACATGGAATTCCCAGGATTGCCGTTAGCGACAATGGCTGTGCTTCAACTGTAAGGAGTGGCAACAGTTTGCAGCACATTATGACTTTCAACACATCTCATCCAGTCCTTTGTATGCTCAGTCGAATGGTAAGGCAGAGAAAGGTGTTCAAGTTCTCAAGCAGCTACTGAAGAAAGCGACAGAAAGCATGTCTGATCCTTATCTCGCCCTGCTGAGCTACCGAGCCTCACCTTTAGACTCTGGTTCTTCACCTGCTGAACTCCTAATGGGTCGCAAGTTGTGTACCACGATACCCTGCTGTGCAAAAGAAAAGCAGAGTAAGGAACTGAGACAGAGACTTCAACTGTTAAAGCTGAAACAGAAATCATACGATGACAAGTCATCCAAAAATCTGAAACCATTGACAAGAGATGATGTTGTCAGGATTGAGGATCTATATGCATGGAACAGGAAAGCTACAGTTCTTGAGGAAGTAGGACCAAGGTCATACACTGTTAGAACTGAGGAAGGATAGATTCTCAGGAGGAACCGCCATTCCCTCCTAAAAACACAAGAGTCTATCGAAGAGCAAATCGATGACAATGCCGCAACTGAATCTTGTCACTCACCACCAGAACAATCTAACACAAATACACATACAGGCTCTCATGAAAACACATCAGACTTACCTGTGCTGAGAAGATCCACACGTGAAGTAAAAAAGCCTGATAGACTTAATCTTTGAGTACAAGAAAAACCACATTGAAAATGTATTGACTGTTGAAGATGTTTATATTGATATTGATTGATACTGATTTTGTTTAACCTCAAAGAAAGGGGATGTAATGATCAGTAACCTGTCATTCTGGAATGGTACACTAGGTGGTGCTGTATGTATATAAGAGTGGGCTACCCACGATGCACCAAGCTACCCACAAGGCAGCAGTCAAGATGGATGCCTCGACAGATGCTGTACCTAGTCCACATGTGCTCAATAAAGTGTCTAGCAAAAGCTAGCTGTTCTTAATAAAAACGACTAGTTATTAATGAACATAACACTGTGTTGCAGCTTCCCAAGGTTGCACCTCATTTTTAGGTATATCTGGTGCTGCTCCTGACATGCTCTTCTGCACTCCTCATTGAACCAGGGTTGGTCCCATGGCTGGTGGTAATGGTAGAGTGAGGGATATGCTGGGCCATGAGGTTACAGATTGTGGTGTGATTGCACTAGGATGAGGGTGAGTGTGAGGGTTGGCTAGTGAGATGGGGATCTGATAATATAAATAGAGAGAGAGGGATGGCTGGAGGTGCAAGATAGGTTGGTGTGAGTAAGGATGTGCAGGATTAGGGTAGGGAAGGCAGAGTGGTGGGCATGTGATGAGAGTCACAGCAGAATGAGGTTGAGTGTGGCTTTGTACTAATGTTTCGTGATCTACTGAAATCATTGAAACATTTGCAGCACTGCACCCAGGTCCTCCTGACCATATCCCTGCTTGTGCCCTCCTGTGCAATGTGCAACCAGGCTGTGCTGATCTCCTGAGGAGTTCTCTTCCACCATGGGAAGGGAAGAGGACCTCCCTGCATGCTATGACTCCCTACATAAGCATATAGAGGGAGTCATGGGAGAGCCTGGGTGTAGCCCTGTTCCTTTTGTGCAGTCATTGTCAGTGTTTGCAGCACCTCAATGCTGTCGAACACTGATAGCACAAATGTCAAAATAAATTTTGAGTTGGTCCCTTTAAGGAAACCGGCTGATGACATCACCAGACCTGTTCCCCCTAATTGGCCCGGGAAACGCACTGGCCAGGCTTAACAAGCCCCTTCAAGGGAAATTCATTTTACAGGGTGGGCTGGAGCCTGCAGCGGGGTCAGGACCTGCCACCGACATAGCTCGCCACGGTCTCGCCGAGGTTAGTAAAATGGCAGCCTATATGTATGTCAATGAATCCACTCACAACTTTATGTGCTGTCCAACTGCCTGCCCAATATCAAGTCATGAAAGAGCCAGAATATTCTCCAGCTCAATATTAACAACTCCAAGCCACCCTGTTTGGTTTCTACCAGAAACGTTCCACCTTTGTCTCCAGTTCAATCCTTCCTTTTCTGCCGCTTGTTCAACCCTACTTTGGAAAAACTTGGTATCCTGATCCTGAACTGAACTTGAAACCCCACTTCTGGTCCATTACCAAGACTGCTTTTTTCTACGTGCATAATATCACCAACCTCCCTCCCTATCTCACCTCCATCCCCACCAAAATCCTCACCCACGCTTTCACCACCTCCAAACACAACTCCTCCAATGCTCTCCTCACTGCCCTCTTGAGCTCCACCCTACACAAACTTTAACTTATTCAAATCTCAACCACTTGCCTTCGATCTCATACAAGATCCTACTTAGTTATCACCTTGTCCTCGCTAACATTCAGTGACTCCTTGAACATTCTTGTTCTTGTTTATAAATCCCTCCATGGCACGAACATGCAATTCTCACCCTGCACTCCTCCACCTCTGGCCTACTATGCACCATTCCCTCCCTTCACTGAACCACTGGTAGAAAAGCCTTTAGCTATCACACCCCTGCACTCTAGAATTCTCCTGCTCTCTGGATCTGGCTTATTACCATCTCTTCCCAGCTTCTCAAAGCTTACCTCTTTGACCATGCCTTTGATCATCTCTCCTACATCTTCTCACACCTTCTGCTCGTTATTCAATCCACTTGTGTGAAGTGCCTTAGGATGCTTTGGTACACAAAGGTGCTATATTATAATGCATCTCCATGAGTTGTTTGTTAAAATGGTGTCAGTTCCTACCCACATTTAATAATGGTTTAACTGCTGTGGTCTCTCTTGTGCTGAGAATCATTGGCTAGGCATGCTGGCATTCGGACTTGTGGACTATAACCTTCAAATATGGCTTTCAAATTCAGAATCATCAAAAGCCATATGAATGTAAAGGGTAGCCATATGAACTTACGTGCAACAAGTTATATTGCACATTGCAAGTATGTATTCATTTCAAAGAGATGTGCAAAGCACCTTGCTGTGTGTGTGGACTCAGAAAATCTACCCTAAATACTAATATCTATATTATAGAGAGTTTTGGGATGAGTTGGTGGTAAGTGCAAGATTTTACTGTAGCATGAGATTTTGTTTAGTTCTACAATTCAATAACACGTGCTTTTCATGTCAACAATTCAATATAATTTTTCTCTCCATGTATCAGAATAAACAGGAAAGATGTCATTAAAAAGAGAAAGAAAACTTCATAAAATGAGAGAAATTATTTCAATGACTCCTCATGGCACTGCAGACTAACCATCACTGTTTCTAATCTCCGTTATTCTGTAATACACAGACTACTGGAAGGGAGTGGTGCTCTTGTACGAACAACTGTTTATGCAAATTTGGGACCACTGTTTAGGACTGAGATGAGGAGAAATTTCTTCACTCAGAGGGTGGTGAATCTTTGGAATTCTCTACCCCAGAGGGCTGTGGAGGCTCAGTCGTTGAGTATATTCAAGACAGAGATCGATAGATTTTTGAATATTAAGGGAATCAAGGGATATGGGAATTTTCAGGAAAGTGGAGATGATCTTATTGAATGGCAGAGCAAGCTCGAGGGGCCGAATGGTTTACTCCTGCTCCTGCTCCTATTTCTTATATTCTTGTGTTCTGTAGCAACAGCTGTGATGAACCAAAAAATCCATCTAAGTTTGTTCCCAATTTCTAACATTAATAACAGTGACTGAGGGGCATAGGCTAAATATTTATGCTTAGTCGTACCAGAAAATGATTGTCTCCAATCAATGCAGTTACATCTCTCTGATGTAAATAATCGACTCATTGTGTCATTAAGAGCACAGAATTATGGAAATAAGCAATGAAGTTTGCTTGATAAATTTTTTTTTTCTTTATACGCACCTCACATCAATCAGTTGCAGGCTTAAATGAAGTAATATATCACGGGGTAATGTGTCTCTCCATATTAATGTTCCTTCTTCCTTGTTTAATTTAAGTAAAGGCACTTTATTCCTGAAAGCACTTTATTCCCATTGGCACGATCCAGGTGTCAACAGAGTTTTATTGGTGGTTCAAGCTCCAGCCAACAAACAGTGAGGAGCAATGTATATTGTACTAATGTCGACCAAATTTAAAGCTGGAATTAAACAGAAAATGCTGCCAATGCACAGTAGAACTAATAGAGAAAGATAGGTTAATAATTCATCAGAATGTTAAAGCTGGGTTGTTTAGCAAAGTTTCTGTGAAGATCTTATAAACCTCGCAGTGATAATAATTACTACTGTATTACCAAAATTGTTTTTGTGTATTTAAATCTGTGAGAAATTGGAATTTGAGGCATGCATTCCTAAATTAAACACCATTAGTGATATTGTTGTTTTAGCATATTATATAATGAACTCTGATCCAAAGATGCCTTTTGGAACATCGTAAGTTCTCCTGCAGGCCTTCTTGCATTGATATAAGGAACATAGTACGACTCAGTGATGATGGTGGCACGGTGGCATAGTGGTTAGCACTGTTGCCTCACAGCGCCAGGGACCTGGGTTCAAATCCGGCCTCGGGTGACTGTCTGTGTGGAGTTTGCACATTCTCCCCGTGTCTGCGTGGGTTTTCTCCGGGTGCTCCGGTTTCCTCCCACAGTCCAAAGATGTGCGGGTTAGGTTGATTGGCCATGATAAAAAAAATTGACCCTTAGTGTTAGGGTGGATTAAATACGTGGGGTTACGGGGATAGGGCTTGAGTGGGATGGCTGTCGGTGTAGGGACCGGGTGCTAGGGTTTGGATGATCAGCCATGATCTCGTTGAATGGCGGAGCAGGCTCGAAGGGCCGAATGGCCTACTCCTGCTCCTATCTTCTATGTTTCTATGTATGTTGTTAGGTAGCATAAGAATAGCTTTAAACAAAATCTGATAGATACTAGCCCTCATAATGAATATCTGCATTATGGAAACATGAGATTGTATTTAGTAGGGATCGATGTGGAAATCTATGGTAGTAGCTATAGTAATACAGCCATTAATTGGTCTTGAATGCATCTTAGTCCAATATGTAAGTAGTATCTGGAAAGGCCTTTCTGGTATATCTCTCACACTCCTGGACAGGAGACACAAAAATGCTTTTTATCTGATGACATCTTACAATTGAGTGTGGCCAGCGGAAAGGGTGGCCAGCTTTAAGTTCCTCGGAGTCCACATCACGGAAGACCTCTCCTGGTCCCTCAACACCTCCTCTCTGGTGAAGAAGGCCCAGCAGCGCCTATATTTCTTGCGGAGGCTGAAGGGATGTAATCTGTCACCCCCGATCCTCTCTAACTTCTACTGCTGCACTATAGAGAGCATCCTGACAAACTGTATCACGGTATGGTACGGCGGCTGTAGCTCCCATGACCGGAAAGCCCTGCAGCGGGTAGTCAAAACTGCCCAACGCATTACCGGCACCCGGCTACCGACCATAGAACATATATATCAGAAACGCTGCCTACGGAGGGCACGGACCATCATCAAAGACCCTACCCACCCCAGCCACAGTCTGTTCGCCCTCCTACCATCTGGAAGACGCTACAGATGCATTCGCACCCGTACGACCAGATTTAGGAACAGCTTCTTTCCCAGGGCTGTCATCCTACTGAACTCCACAAATAAACACTAAAGCCTGCACATCTGCCGATGCACTTTATTCACTTTATTATGGTCATATTTATGCTAATATATATGTACAAATGTATGTTGAAATGTTTAAGTGTCCTAATCCAAATTGTACACTCTCGGGAGCCGCAAGCCTACATTTCGTTGTACTGCACTTGTGCACTAACAATGACAATAAAAGTTGATTTGATTGATTTTGATTTGTATTTTACTAATTTCATTAATACTAGTAAATCTCTTGTGGCATTGTACCCAGGGAGTCAAAACAAAGTATAGTCTTCAGCTAAAGTGGAATTAGAGGGCAGGGGATAATTGGAGCAAGGCATGCAGGCATAATTCAGTCCCTACTTTACAGCCATACATTCTGACCTAATTTTATATAATACTTTAATTTTACATTCTTGTACTTTAATTTTACATCTTTATCTGCAGTAAAATAGGTGAAGTTATGGCAATTTTGCAAAGTAGCATTAGCTGGAGCCAATTAATTTATCTGCAGTTCAGGCTGAGGATCCAGGAGATGCTGAACTGAGGTGCTACAGCACCACCACTGGCAGGAGGGTGTAATTACAGCATGACGTGTTTACATAGGCAGTTACGATTATAAATGCGGACATAGAAATTTATAATGGAAAAGGTTGACATAAAAGTGAAACAAAAACATGACAACGGGAATTTAAGTTTTGCAGATAGGAAGTGTGCACATAAATAAGTTTATTAATATATTATAGATACATAAAAAACAGTTTTAACTTCAACGGTAACATAGTGGTTAAGTTGCTGTACTAGTAATCCAGAGGCCTGGACTAATGATCCAGACACGAGAGTTCAAATCCCACCAGGGCAGCTGAGGAATTTGTATTCAATTAATTAAATAAATCTGGAATAAAAAGCTAGTATCAGTAACGGTGGCCATGAAACTATCGGATTGTCGTAAGAACTCATCCTTCCTTTGGGGAAAGAAATCTGCTGTTCTTACCTGGTCTGGCCTATATGTGACTCCAGATCTACACCAATGTGGTTGACTCTATGGCCTAGCAATCCACTCAGTTGAAACAAACCGCTACAAAAAGCAATAAGAAGAATAAAACTGGATGTACCACCTGGCATCGACCTAGGCACCGGCTTCGGACACGAAAATGGCACACCCAGTCCAGTCGACCCAGCAAAGTCCTCCTCACTAACATGAGGGGAATTGTGCCAAAATTGGGAGAGCTGTCCCACAGACTAGTCAAGCAACAACCTGACACAGTCCTACTCACAGAATCATACCTTTCAACCAATGTCCCAAACTCCTCCATCACCATCCCTCGGTATGTCTTGTCCCACTGGCAGGACAGACCCACCAGAGGTGGCGGCACAGTGGTATACAGTTGGGAGGGAGTGCCTCTGGACATTGACACGGGACCCCATGAAGTCTCATGGCTTCAGGTCAAGCATGGGCAAGGAAACCTCCTGCTGATTACCACCTACCGCCCACCCTCAGCTGATGAATCAGTACTCCTCCATGTTGAACAACACTTGGAGGTAGCAAGGGTACAGAATGTACTCTGGGTGGGGGACTTCAATGTCCATCACCAAGAGTGGCTCGGTAGCACCACTACTGACCGAGCTGGCCGCGTCCTGAAGGACATAGCTGCCAGACTGGGCCTGCGGCAGGTGGTGGTAAGAGAACCAACACGAGGGAAAAACATACTTGACCTCAGCTTCACCAATCAACTTGTTGCAGCTGCATCTGTCCATGACAGCATTGATAGCAGTGACAACTGCACAGTCCTTGTGGAGACGAAGTCCCATCTTCAAACTGAGGAATCCCCCCATCATGTTGTGTGGCACTACCACCGAGCTAAATGGGAGAGATTCCAAACAGATTTAGCAGTTCAGAACTGGGCATCCATGAGGCGCTGTGAGCCATCAGCAGCAGCAGAATTGTATTCCACCACAATCTGTAACCTCATGGCCTGGCCTATCCCTCACTTGACCATTACCATCAAGCCAGGGGACCAAACCTGGTTGAATGAGGAGTGCAGAAGAGCATGCGAGGAGCAGCACCAGGCATACCTAAAAATGTTGCCAACCTGGGGAAGCTGCAACACAGGACTACATGGATGCTAAACAGCGGAAGCAGCATGCTATAGAGAAAGCTAAGCGATCCCACAATCGACAGATCAGATCAAAGCCCTACAGTCCTGCCACATCCAGTCATGAATGGAGGTGGACAATTAAACAACTAACGGGAGGAGGAGACTCCATGAATATCCCCATCCTCAATGATGATGGAGCCCAGCAAGCGAGTGCAAAAGACAAGGCTGAAGCATTTGCAATCATCTTCAGCCAGAAGTGCCAAGTGGATGATCCATATCAGCCTCATCCTGAGGTCCTCACCATCACAGAAGTCAGTCTTCAGCCAATTCGATTCACTCCATGTGATATCAGGAAACGGCTGAGCGCACTGGATACAGCAAAAGGCTATGTGCCCTGACAACAACCCTGCTGTCGTTCTAAAGACTTGTGCTCCAGAACTAGCCGCGCCTCTAGCCAAGCTGTTTCAGTATAGCTACTACACTGGCATCTAACCGACAATGTGGAAAACTGCCCGGTTATGTCCTGTCCACAAAAAGAAGGACAAATCCAATCCCCATCAGTTTACTCTCAATCATCAGCAAAGTGATGAAAGGTGTCATTGACAGTGCTATCAAGTGGCACTTACTCACCAATAACCTTCTCAACAATGCTCAGTTTGGGTTCCATCGGGACTACTCAGCTCCAGACCTCATTACAGCTTTGGTCCAAGCATGGACAGAAGAGCTGAATTCCAGAGGTGAGGTGAGAGTGATTGCCCTTGACATCAAAGCAGCCTTTGACCGAGTGTGGCATCAAGGAGCCCTAGTAAAATTGAAGTCAATGGGAATCAGGGGAAAAACTCATACCGAGCACAAAGGAAGATGTTTGTGATTGTTGGAGGTCATTCATCTCAGCTCCAGGACATCGCTGCAGGAGTTCCTCAGGGCAGTGTCCTAGGCCCAACCATCTTCAGCTGCTTCATCAATGACCTTCCCTCCAACATAAGGTCAGAAGTGGGGATGTTCGCTGGTGATTGCACAGTGTTCAGTTCCATTCGCAACACCTCAGATAATGAAGCAGTCTATGCCTGCATGCAGCAAGACCTGGTGACATTCAGGCTTGGGCAGATAAGTGGCAAGTAACATTTGCGCCACAGAAGTGCCAGGCAATGACTATCTCCAACAAGTGAGAGTCTAACCACTGCCCCTTGACATTCAACGACATTACCATCGCCGAATCCCCCAGCATCAACACCCTGAGCGGTAACGATTCACCAGAAACTTAACTGGACCAGCTACATAAACATAGTGGCAACAAGAGCAGGTCAGAGGCTGGGCATTCTGCGGGGAGTGACTCACCTCGTTACTCCCCAAAGCCTTTCCACCATCTACAAAGCACAAGTCTGGAGTGTGATGGAATATTCTCCACTTGCCTGGATGAGTGCAGCTCCAACAACACTCAAGAATCTCGACACCATCCAGGAGAAAGCAGCCCGCTTGATTGGCACCTCATCCACCACCTTAATCGTTCACTCCCTCCACCATCGGCGCACCATGGCTGCAGTGTGTACCATCTACAAGATGCACTGCAGCAACTCGACAAGGCTTCTTCGGCAGCACCTCCCAAACCCGTGGCTTCTACCACCTAGAAGGACAAGGGCAGCAGGTGCATGGGAACACCATCACCTACAAGTTCCCCTTCAATTTATACACCATCCTGATTTGGAAATATTTTGCTGTTCCTTCATCATCATTGGGTCAAAATCCTGGAACTCTCTCCCTAACAGCACTTTGGGAGTACCCTCAGCACACGGACTGCAGCGGTTCAAGAAGGTGGCTCACCACCACCTTCTCAAGGACAATTAGATGTGGGAAATAAATGCTGGCCTTGCCAACGACGCCCACGTCCCATGAACGAATAAAAAAAAATTTCCCTTTGTCAATTATTTTCATATTATCTGTCAAAGACTTGTCAGTTTTAATTTAATTCATTTGAGTGTGCTAGATAATGACTGGCTTCTGGAGTTGAGTTAATAAGGGGTTGCAGTTGCATCATCTAAATCCACCATGGCAACACTCAGAGCTCTATTTAAACCTTCAGGCGGTTATTTTGGTGAAAGGGTGAAAACAGGCATTAAATGGGTGCGGTGCTAATAAGACACTTGAAGGTAAATCAGTGTCAGAGCACTGGGAGGCATTCAAGGAGGAGATCCGAAGGGTCCAGACCAAATATGTGCCCTTAAGAAAAAAAGGTGGACTAACAAGTCTAGAGCCCCCTGGATGTCTAGGGACATACAGGATAGGATAAAGGAAAAAGGGAGGTGTATGACAGATACCGAGGGCTAAATACTGCAGAATCTTTAGAGTAGTACAGAAAGTGCAGGGGTGCAATTATAAAGGATGTTAGGAAAGCAAAGAGAGAGCATGAAAAATTCTTGGCAAGTAAAATCAAGGAAAACCCAAAGATGTTTTATAAATATATTAAGAGTAAGAGGATAACTAAAGAAAGGGTAGTGCCTATTAGAGATCATGAGGGTAATCTGTGTTTGGAGGCAGAAGATGTTGGTAGGGTTCTTAATGAATACTTTGCGTTGGTTTTCACAAAGGAGGGGCGAAGCAGACATTGCTATTAGGGAGGAGGAGTGTGAAATATTAGATGAAATAAACATAGTGAGAGAGGAAGTATTAAGGGGTTTAGCAGCTTTAAAAGTGGATAAATCACCAGGCCCGGATGAAATGTATCCCAGGCTGTTAAGTGAAGCAAAAGAGGAAATAGCAGAGGCACTGACCTTCATTTTTCAATTCTCTCTGGCTTCAGGTGTGGTGCCGGAGGACTGTGGGACTGCTAATGTGGTATCCTTGTTTAAAAAGGGAGAAAGGGATAGACCGAGTAAATACAGGCCAGTCAGCCTAACCTCGGTGGTGTGAAAATTATTGGAAAGAATTCTGAAGGACAGGGTAAATCTTCATTTAGAAAGATACGGATTAATCAAGGATAGTCAGCACGGATTTGTTAAGGGAAGGTCGTGTCTGACAAACCTGATTGAATTTTTTGAGGAGGTAACAAGGAGAGTAGATGAGGGTAGTGTGTTTGATGTAGTGTATATGGACATTAGCAAGGCTTTCCATAAGGTTCCACATGGCAGACTGGTCACGAAGTTAAAAGCCAGGGCAAAGTGTCAAGTTGGATTCAAAACTGGTTCGGAGGCAGGAAGCAGAGGGTAATGGTTGATGGGTGTTTTTGACTGGAAGGTTGTTTCCAGTGGGGTTCTGCAGGGCTCAGTACCAGGTCCCTTGCTTTTTGTGGTATATATCAATGATCTAGACTTGAATATAGGGGGTATGATTAAGAAGTTTGCAGATGATACTAAAATCGGCTGTGTGGTTGATACTGAAGAAGGAAGCTGTAGACTGCAGGAAGATATCAATAAATTGGTCAGGTGGGCAGAACAGTGGCAAATGGAATTCAGTCCGGAGAAGTGGGAGGTAATGCATTTGGGGAGGGCTAACAAGGAAAGGGAATACACATTAAATGGTAGGACACTGAGTAGTGTAGAGGAACAAAGGGACCTTGGAGTGCATGTCCACAGATCCCTGAAGGTAGCAGGCCAGGTAGATAAGGTGGTTAAGGCATACTGAATGCTTGCCTTTACTAGCCATGGCATAGAATATAAGAGCAGGGGGGTTATGCTTCAACTGTATGAAACACTGGTTAGGCTTCAGCTAGAGTACTGCATGCAATTCTGGTCACCACATTACAGGAAAGATATGATTGCACTAGAGAGGGTACAGAGGAGATTTACAAGGATGTTGCCGGGAGTAGAGAATCTTAGCTATGAGGAAACACTGGATAGGCTGGGTTTGTTTTCCTTGGAACAGAGGAGGCTGAGGGGAGACCTTATTGAGGTGTATAAAATTATGAGGAGCCTAGATAAAGTGGATAGAAAGGACCTATTTCCCTTAGCAGAGGGGTCAAAAACCAGGGGGCACAGATTTAAAGTAATTGGTGGAAGGTTTAGAGAGGATTTGAGGGGAAATTTCTTCACCCAGAAGGTTGTCGGGGTCTGGAACTCACTGCCTGAAAGTGTGGTAGAGGCAGAAACCCTAACCACATTTTAAAAATACTTGGATGTGCACTTGGGATGCTGTAACCTGCAGGGCTACGGACCAATAGAAGGGAAGTGGGATTAGGTTGGATAGCACTTTGTTGGCCGGCGTGGACACGATGGGCCGAAATGGCCTCCTTCCGTGCTGTAACTTTCTATGATTCTATGATTCTGTGACACACCTGATTAAAAGTCTGGTTTTAAAACACAATTTTGGTCCTAATTGCTGATTACCATAATTTGAATTTGCCTGGAGGTGCTAAAGCAGACGTCTGCAGGATTAGTACTCAAGCGCTGATCAGACGCAATTTTCATGGCGCAGTATATGTGGGTCCCTCACACCCACTTCCACCGAAAGTGTGGATTGCACTGACTAACACACAGCGGCAGGTTTCATGGTGGCTCAGGGAGTGAGTGAGAGGGCGCACAGGCTCTCGGATGCGGCACTGGAGGTCCTGGTGGATGAGGTCCGGAGTAGGAGGGATGTCCTGTACCTGCAGGGGGAAAAGGATCCACCTCACTCTCCTGTCCCTCCTGTCCCTCTCTCCTACAGCAGCTGGTGCTGGTCTGCCTGGCCTTCATGTCCTCCTTCCATTTGTCCTGCAGGCCAAGCGGGACCACTAGCAAGATGCCGATGACCAAACACTCCCTTTCTCCTGGTGAGTCCTATAAGATGTCCAATAAGGTGGAGTAGCACAGCACTTACTCTTTTTAGGTGAAATCCTCAGAATTTCCGGAATAAATGTTGATAGAGTGTTGGTGAAGTCTTGACAAAGTGTCCCATGTAGTCTTCTGATGTGTTTCAAAAGTCCTCTTCACAACTCCAGTAGCAAGTGAACAGTAAAGCTGATATACCTTTAAGTAACACTCGAAATCCTCTGCAACGACTTGTTTACTCCCAATCAGCTGGCCACTGTTAAGAGAGGACATTAGTTCAAATGTCATGCAGCCTCCTTAATGAGCGCATGTGGACAATTTAAGTGGCAATTAGCCCCTTAATGATCCTCCGGGTGGCCGTTCCTCACACAAACTTCAACTCCTTTACCAAGATGGCGTCTTGCGCTAAACACGGGCTAAACAAGCTGGAAATACTCAGCAGGTCAAGCAACATCTGTGGAGAAAGAAACAGAGTTAACATTTCAGGTCAATGAAAGGCAGGAGAGGTAAAAAGGACAAAAGGAATGATGGTGCAAGACGAAAGAAGATGGTAATGGGACAAGTAAAGAAACAAAAGATGGGTCTAGAGGAGGTGTAAATGGGAATATCAGAATCATCAGCAACATCTGCTGTCCGAAAAAGTGGGGGCAGAAGTTATGATCTGAAATTATTGAACTCAATGTTGAGTCCGGAAGGCTGTAAAGTTTCTAAAGGAAAGATGAAGTAATGTTCCTCAAGATTATGTTGAGCTTCATTGGAACAGTATAGGAGACTGAGGACACTGCCTCCAACCCTATCACAGACCTTCCCTGTTGCATCTCTAACCTGAAACATTAACTCTGCTTCTCTCTCCACAGATGCTGCCTGACCTGCTGAGTATTTCCAGCATTTTCTGTTTTTATTTCAGATTTCCAAAATCCGCAGTATTTTGCTTTTGTAAAAGATAGATCTTGTTGGATTAGGTGTAACTGGGGTTTTCACAGCGTATTGACTGCTAAACAAATGTTACGGCCCTGAAACACACATTTTTATTTTGTGGAGTTTCAAATTTCCCCATTTTTAATAAAAAGAAACTTAAAAAACATTGGGGGCAAAATTTGTTATCGCCCAGGAATGGACGCTAACTTCGGAAAAGTTTGAGATTTAGCGGCAGGCATTAATGAATCTCACCACACGCAAAATTCAGTGTCATCACTCAAAGAAAGGATGGGAGCGCTAAATCAAACGCTAATGAGCTAGCTCAGTGGCGTTAGACTTAAAGCGCTAACCAAATTCAGGTGCAATCTAATATCTAGTCATCATTGCCACAGGCTCTTTTCCAGTTCTTAAAGGGGAGGTTCAAACATGCTGCAGAACTTCATTCTTAGGGTCACTTGCAATCAGAATCAGGGGAATTTATAATGGGGAACAAAGAAATGGCGGTCCAATTAAATACATATTTTGGTTCTGTCTTCACAAAGGAGGACACAAATAACCTCCCAGAGATGTCGGGGAACTTAGGGTCTGATGAAAGGGAGGAACTGAAAGAAATCAGTATTTGTAGGGAAATGGTGTTAGGGAAATTGATGGGATTGAAGGTGGATAAATCCCCAGGGCCTGATATTCTCCATCCTAGGGTACTTAAGGAAGTAGCCCTAGAAATAGTAGATGCATTGCTGATCATCTTCCAACATTCGATGGAATCTGGAACAGTACCCATGGATTGGAGGGTAGTTAATGTTACCCCACTATTCAAAAAAGGTGGTAGAGAGAAAATGAGGAATTACAGACCGGTAAGCCTGACATTGGTGGTGGGGAAAATGCTAGAGTCCATAATAAAAGATGTAATAGCAGAGCACTTGGAAAACAGTGACGGGATCGGAGAAAGTCAACATGGACTTACAAAAGGTAAATTGTGCTTGACTAATCTACTGGAATTTTTTGAGGATGTAACTGATAAAATAGATAAGGGAGAACCAGTGGATGTGGTGTATTTGGACTTTCAGAAGGCTTTTGATAAGGTCCCGCATAAGAGATTAGCATGTAAAGTTAAGGCACATGGGATTGGGGGCGAGGTATTGACTTGGATAGAGAACTGGTTGGCAGACTGAAAGCAAAGAGTTGGAATAAACAAGTCTTTTTCCGAGTGGCAGGCAGTGACTAGTGGGGTACCGCAGGGATCGGTCCTTGGACCCCAGCTATTCACAATATATATTAATGATCTAGACAAGGGAACTAGATGTAATATCTCCAAATTTGCAGATGACACAAAGCTGGGTGGGTGTGTGTGCTGTGAGGAGGATGCCAAGAAACTCCAGGATGATTTGGACAGGTTGGGTGATTGGGCACAAGCATGGCAGATGCAATATAACGTGGATAAATGTGAGGTTATCCACTTTGGTGGCAAAAACAGGAAGGCAGATTATTATCTGAATGGCAATAGATTCGGAGAAGGAGAAGTACAATGAGACCTGGGCATCCTTGTGCACCAGTCGCTGAAGGTAAGCATGCAGGTGCAGCAGACGGTTAAGAAGGCAAATGGTATGTTGGCCTCCGTAGCGAGAGGGTTTGAGTACATGAACAAGGATGTCTTGCTGCAGTTGTACAGGGCCTTGGTGAGACCACATCTTGAGTATTGTGTGCAGTTTTGGTCGCCTTATCTGAGGAAGGATGTTCTTGCCATGGAAGGAGTTCAGCGAAAATTCACCAGGCTGATACCTGGGATGGCAGGAAGGACGTATGAGGAGAGATTGTGTCGATTGGGCTTGTACTCACTGGAGTTTAGAAGAATGAGAGGGGATCTCATTGAAACTTATAAAATTCTGACAGGACTGGACAGACTAGATGCAGGAATGATGTTCCCGATGATCGGGGAGTATAGAAAAGGGGGAAGGTGGGGTGTGGTTTTGGTTGCCCCTGGGGTTTGTCTCTGGCCAGTCAGAAGTATCTAGCTGCTCCAGGCCCCGTGCGGTTTTGAATCACTCCCCTTTCTGTTTCTGACCACTGGACTTATTTCAGTAGCGATGTAGACAAAACGAGACTCATGGTTGGGTGCAAAGAAGACAAGTATTTATTGAAATAATAAAAAAAAATGAATTGAAAATAATGAATACAGCACACTTTTACTTAATACAGCACACCTTTGCTTAATACAGCACACCTTTATTTAATACAGCACACTTTTGCTTAATACAGCGCACTTTTACTTAACGGGGAGGAGAAACGGACACATCAAGGGAAAATTGACTAAAATTACAATTTAACAAAATTCCCCTTTAATTCCCACCACTAATACCTATCTAGGTTACCTTGTAATGAGCCAGAAAGCTTATGCTCACCAGTGAACGCCTGCTCCGTGCCCCTGCAGTCTGTCTTAGATTCTTCACTGCCCTGAAGTAGAGATACCCCGGTAATTCAAAAGTAACTGCTGGTATTCCACTTCTTTGGGCGGGCTGCTGAGCTGTTCCTCTTGTAGGCAGGGCATCGGAGGCAAGGCGGCAGAGAGAGAGAATGGCTTCCTGAGGGGCTATCTTTATACCCCATTCGGAGCCCTTATCTTCGCGCCCAAATCTGGACGTATCTGGGGTACACAAAAGGGACCGATCTGTCCCCATTGACTGTAATGGGTTTGAGTGTGTTTCCCATTCATTCAACTGGTTTGTGCTCAGTTTAAAATGTCCCACTGATTTCTCAAGTGCTGAACAAACAAATCCTTCAGTGTTCAGTCAACAGCACTCAAGTGCTTTGTAAACAATCCATTGTCCTGAGGTCATCGCCCAGCCGCAACTGATTGACGGCTTCAAGTGCTTAAGCCCTTGAGTCAACATTGTAGATAGCTTTGTAAACAAACAATCCTTTGTTCGATGTTGAACTTCCTAAACCACAGTTGATTGACAGTTTAAGTACCTCAAGTACTTCAACCAGTGATGGGCGATGTTCAGACAGGCAGTCTCTCTCTTTTGCCATGAGGCCTGGCAGCCATCTTTGATGCCCTGGGTTTCTTTAATCAAACAATCTTCGGGGGCTGTCGAAATTTTCTGAAATTTTGCGAACCTTACAGCAGTCCAGAACCAGGGGTCACAGTCTAAGGATAAGGGGTAAGCCATTTAGGACAGAAATGAGGAGGAATTTCTTCACCCAGAGAGTGGTGAACCTGTGGAATTCTCTACCACAGAAGGCAGTAGAAGCCAATTCAGTAAATATATTCAAGAAGGAGTTGGATATATTTCTTAAGGTTAAAGGGATCCAGGGGTATGGGGAGAAAGCAGGGACCGGGTACTGAAATTGGATGATCAGCCATGATCGCATTGAATGGCGGAGCAGGCTCGAAGGGCTGAATGGCCTACTCCTGCTCCTATCTTCTATGTTTCATTGCTGGTTCTGCAGCTGTCTCAGCAAGCAGCAGAAGGCCAAGGAGAAGGAACCGGATCACCAGAAATTCGGGTCGAGATCTTCCCGCGGGTGCAAGCCTCCGACCTGCACTTACCTTGCGCGCCGGCCGTTGAGATGTGGGCCCCTGTGGAATTCCGATCCTGGGCCTCCTCCAACTGCCGGCGTGCTGTGCTTGCATATCCCAGGGGCGCAGTTAGTTCGATGCGTCCCCCGGGATCACATGGGCCATGGGGAGTCAATCGGAGCAGGGAGTGCTTCATTCATAAGTCTGACAGGAAGGGCTGGCAAACTTATAAATACTACAAGCCCCAAAACATCACTAAATCTTCAAATACATTTTTTTTAAATCACATTTTTAAAATAAACAATAAATTACATGAAATAACTATTTTAAACAATAATTTAAATTTTTGAAAAAAATAATTTTATTTTCTAACAGGGCTAAAAATAAGCTTACCTTTCTTTAAAGTATTTAAAAATAATAAACCTATGGAAAAAAATTTTTAATTTTAATTAATTCACCGCTTACCTTGTAAAAAGCAGGCCTTGCGACTGCTTTTTATATGTGTAACTTCTGGAGACTTACCCTCCCGGGAAAACCTGCAAAAAAACCAAAGTTCGATGCGCACGCGCAGCCTCTACTGCACACGCATTCGAACTCTGAACCCCTTCTTTCAGGGGAACGGAAGTGCCGGTTTCCCGCGCATGCGCAGTGCATGCAGGAAACCAGCACTTCCATTGGGCTTATGGGTGAGTACCCCGTGCGTACTCACCCGTGGAGACCCGAATTTCTGGGCCATTTAATATGTCAGATCAACGGTCCAGGGAGAGAGCTCGCAGATTCTGCCACCAAGCATTGGAGGCGTTGATCTCCACTGTGGAGAGACAGAGGGTGGTGCTGTACACGGCAAGTGGCAGGAGGCTCTCACTGAAACTCTTCCATGCCATGTGGAGGGAGGTAGCACAGCAGGCCTCGGGCAGCACTATGGTCCCCAGGACCCACACACACTGCAGGAAGAATTATAATGACCTCACTTGGGTGGTCAGGGTGAGCCAATGCTTTAACAACTGCTACATACCACCATCTGAACCTCAGTCTGGGCCAAAGCACCACACCCCTAGCACTCACCCACCAACAATCTCTACCTACAAACAATCACACCCACATTTCACACCGTGCACACATTCACAGCTATGCAACTATGGCAGGCACATCTCCCAAACACATTGCTCCACACTCACTCACACATCTCCCTTTCTCTTGCAGGCCAAGGTTGCTCACGACAGGAGGCAGCCGGAGTGCAAAGGCAGGGGCAAGCCGACACCCAACCACCGTCTGCACTGAAAGATAGTGTGCTACAAATCATTGGGCATCAGGTGGTGGGCGCCGTGGCCACCGGAGACATTGACCCCCTTGGGGACAACAACGGTATGTTCATCCCTACTCCTCCTTCTCACACCCCACTTCCCCCTCACCCCACAAGCATTTTCCACTTTCCAGCTAATCATGCTGTATGCATGCATTTCTCCCTTCCTGCCCTCCTCCCCTCACCTTAACCCGACTCTTGTGTCTTTATGTTTTCAGATAATCAGCAAGCACCTGAGCAGCCTGTCCCTGAGGGCACCGTGGAGAGTGAGGCGGGAGAAGAGGAGGAGGAAGAACACACCGCGTCACTGCATGTCTCACCCGCAGGCACTAGCTCAGATAAGAACAGAAGAAATAGTAGAAGGAATAGGCCACGGCCCCTCGAGCCTGCTCCGCCACTCATTGGCCCAGAAACTCCAGAACGGGGCTTGCAGCGCGTGCAAGCCCCATATTTACACTTACCCCGCGCTACTGACGATCAGCTCCAGGGACGCCTGGACTTGGTGAATGAAAAAGAAGAATCCCGGGCAGCGTATGACGTCACGCCGCCCAGGAGTGCAGCCAGCGCGAAGCCAGGAGCGTGCAGTGTAAGTGAGACACGCCCCTTGAGGTCTCAGTTTCACTGGACACGCCCCCAATGTTTCTGTCAAGCTGCTAAGCATTTCTACATGCAAAGCAGCAGTTTAAATAGGTTTTTGGAAGTTTTTTGAAGATTTTGGTAACTTTTATAAACTTTTAAAAAATTTTACATTATTTTGAGTAATCTGAAGTAGTTTTAAAGAGAATTAAAGCAATTTAAAGACTTTTAAAAGCCCTAAAAGAATTTTTTTAATTCCATTTATTTATTTAGCAATGTCGTCGTCATACGTGTCTTCACACTGTTCCCTTTGGGGAACTGTATGAAGTGGTGGAAGGATTTATGGCCATGATTAACGCTCATTCCGTGACCGTAACCATCTTTGAACCAGCCATTAGGGCGGTTAGTCCTATGGCGGGAGGGTTTTTCGGGCTCCCACAAGCTATAGAAGGAGGGGGGGCCACCCACACCCACAGACGCAAATATCCCACTGGATGTCAACCCAGAATTTAGAGCCGGAGCTCCGACTCCACTTGCCGGGACTGTCTGGAGCGGGGTTCGAAACCCTACCCTGATCTGGCCCAGCGGCGGGGATCCTACCGCTATGACAAAGGCCCAATCCGATTAGCAACGTGAAATGGCAGCATAGGGCTCCAGTCACGGGGAGGGAAAAGGCGCAGGAAACATATGGGTGTCACCTTTTGTGCGGAGTGGGCCTTTTGCGTAGAAGTAAGCATCCCCGCCGCTGGGCCACAACGAGTAGGGTTTTGAACCCCACTCCAGACAGTCTCAGCAAGTGGAGTCGGAGCTCCAACTTTAAATTCTGGGTGGACATCCAGCGGGATACTTGCGTCCGTGGGTGTTGGTGGCCCCCCCCCCCAGATGGGTTGTGGGAGCCCGTAAAACCCTCCCGCCATAGGACTAACCACCCTAATGGCTGGTTCAAAGATGGTTACGGTCACGGAATGAGCGTTAATCATGGCCATAAATCCTTCCACCACTTCATACAGTTCCCCAAAGGGAACAGTGTGAGGATACGTACGATGATGACCTCTTGCGCAATGCACCTCCTTGGACCCTCAGTCGCAGATGCGAGGGGGCAAGTCGTGCAATTGCTAAATTTTTTATTTTATTGACATGTAAAATGTTGGCCCAGTAATTCCCTTCCAAATGCGCTAGTACGGTCGGGGTACTTACGCATCTGGCCGGATGAAATGCCGGTTTTCAGCATGCACAGTGCATGTGGGGAAAACCGGCATTTCCTGTCCTCTGAACGAAGGGGTTCAGAGGCAGAACACGTGCGACTGCACAGGCAGCGCGTGCGCAGTATAATTCGCCGCTTTCATTAATGCTTTCAGTGAGGTCCAGTCATTACAACTTACACATGAAAAAAGCATGGGTACAGTTGCTCCAGAGGCTGCGGAGGAAGATATTTCTTATCGTGGAGCTTCTGAAAGTATGTATGTCTGTATATATTCCTTTGCGTGTTATGTATATATTCCTTTACTTATGTGTATGAATGTATTATTTAATTATGACTTTCAGAGAAAGTAACTTATTGGAAAATCATAATTAAAAATATACATTCATACACATTAGTAAAGGAATATAAAACATACATACATATACGTAAAGGAATATATGTGGACATACATACATAACTCATTCTCACATTCCATTCACACAGCCACAATTGCTCCTTCTACCTACCGTTCTGAAAACCCGTTTAAAATAAAAAAATAAAAGTTTAAAACTTACTTAAAATTTCTTAAAATAACTACCCTCCCTTTCCCAAACCTAAATATTGCATTTCATAAGCTCCTCCATAAAATATATCTCCTTCCCCAGCCAATGAACAACTTTACACTTGCTTTTTTCAAGTGTAAGTTCTAGGGACTTACCCTCACTGAATCCATCAGTGAAATCTACAAAGTTCACTGCGTAAGCGCTGCCTGTGCAGTCGCACGCGCTGTGAATAGACCTCGGGTCTGGAAATGCCGGCGTTCCCCGCATGCGCTGTTCCTGCTGAACGCCGGCATTTCCAACGGCCAGATGCGTGAGTAACCCGACCGTACTCACGCTTCTGGCCTGGAATTTCTGGCCCAATAAGATCATGGCTGATCTTGGGCTCAAAGTCACTTCCCAGCCCGCTCCCCATAACCCTTCACTCCCGTATCTTGCAAAAACTTGTCTATCTCCACTTTAAATGTATTTAATGACCCAGCCTCCACAGCTCTCTGGGGCAGAGAATTCCACAAATTTACGACCCTCTGAGAGAAGAAGTTCCTCCTCATCTCAGTTCGAAAAGGGCGACCCTTTATTCTGAGACTGTGCCCCCGAGTTCTAGATTTCCCCATGAGGGGAAACATCCTCTCTGCATCTACCCTGTCGAGCCCCCTCAGTATCTTATATGTTTCAATAAGATCACCTCTCATTCTTCTAAATTCCAATGTGTATAGGCCCAGCCTGCTCAACCTTTCCTCATAAGTCAAACCCCTCATCTCTGGAATTAACCTAGTGAATCGTCTCTGAACTGCCTCCAATGCAAGTATATCCTTCCTTAAATAAGGAGACAAAAACTGTATGCAGTACTCAAGGTGTGGTCTCACCAATACCTTGTACAGTTGTAGCAGGACTTCGCTGCTTTTATACTCCAACCCCTTTGAAATAAAGGCCAACATTCCATTTGCCTTTTTGATTACTTGCTGTACCTGCATGCTAACTTTTTGTGTTTCATGCACAAGGACCCCCAGGTCCCTCTGAACTGTAGCATTTTGTAATCTCTCTCCATTTAAATAATAGTTTGCTTTTTTATTTTTCTAGCCAAAGTGGATAACCTCACACTTTCCCTCATTATTCTCCACCTGCCAAATGTTTGCCCACTCACCTAGCCTGTCTATATCCCTTTGCAGATTCTTTGAGACCTCTGCACAACTTGCTTTCCCATCCATCTTTGTATCATCCGCAAACTTGGCTACATTACACTCGATCCCTTCATCCAAGTCATTAATGTAGATTGTAAATAGTTGGGGGCCCAGCACCGATCACTGCGGCACCCCACTAGTTACCGTTTGCCAACCAGAAAATTACCCATTTATCCCGACTCTCTGCTTTCTGTTAGTTAGCCAATTCTCTATCCATGCTAATATATTACCCCTAACCCCGTTAGCTGTTATCTTATGCAGTAACCTTTTATGTGGCACCTTATCGAATGCCTTCTGGAAATCCAAATACACCACATCCACTGGCTCACTCTTGTCCACCCTGCTTGTTACATCCTCAAAGAACACCAGCAAATTTGTTAAACATGATTTCCCTTTCCTAAAACCATGCTGACTCTGTTTGACTGCAGTATGTTTTTCTAAATGCCCTGCTACTGCTTCCTTAATGAAGGACTCCAGCATTTTCCCAATGACAGATGTTCGGCTAACTGATCTATAGTTTCCTGCTTTCTGTCTCCCTCCTTTCTTAAATAGGGGTGTTACATTAGCGGTTTTCCAATCTACTGGGACCTCTCCAGAATCCGGGGAATTTTCGGTATATTGAAACCAATGCATCCACTATCTCTGCAGCCACTTCCTTTAAGACTCTGGGATGCAGGCCATCTGGTCCAGGGGACTTGTCATCTTTTAGTCCCATTATTTTACCGAGTACTATTTCCTTAGTGATAGTGATTGTCTTTAGTTCCCCACTCCCTGTGGCACCTTGATTATCCATTATTGGGATGGCGTTAGTGTCTTCTACAGTGAAAACAGATGCAAAATATTTGTTCAGAGTCTCTCCCATACTGGCACTACACATTCTTTAGAGGCTAGTATAATGCACCGGGGACAAGTGGGCTGCAGCAAAGCCAGGGGGAGTTCTGCTGCACAGATGAGGACCTTGCTGGGGAGGCCTTTAGAAGAAGGGTGATGGGCATGCACACAGAGATGATAGGTGCAATGGCAAGGGTGCCTGAGAGCTTCTCGGCAATGGTAAGGAGCGTGGAGGAGTCCATCTCCAACATTGCACAGAGCTCTGCGCACACCATGGAGCCCATCATTTGGAGTCTGCAAAGGATGGTGGACTCCCAGAGAGACCATGGCACCCAGACCTCATGCCGAATGTGATGGGTGATGTCGCAGCTTCCATTGCAGCACAGGCGGAAGCCACGCAACATCTTAGTGCAATATGCAGCCTATGCTTGGTGCCATCGATTCTCAGACTGCTCTCATGCAGTCTCAGCTTGAAGCCACGCAAGCTCTGACTGCTGCCATCGTGGCTGGGTCGACCACCGTCCATCGGGGCTTTCACGGTGTTGCAGCAGGCCAGCAATCTGTGCTCCAGCAGATTTGTAGTGATGCTGAGGTGCTGCCCTGGGGAAGTGGCAGTGGGTCAGTGGAGCAGGAACCTGCAGTCCTCTCTCAGGATGACCGCATTCCTGCTCCCACCACTGGCACTCTGCCATTGCCTGTCATCCAGCCAGCCCAGACTGCTGCCGCCCATGCTGAGGTGGTGTAATCTACAGCCAGGCCTTCCAGACCCAGAGCTGGTCGAGGGCGTCTTGCAAGGCCATCTGAAGTTTCCCACATGGACAGTCAGCAGCCTTCTACCCACCAGGCCAACACTTCGTAGGAGCACTAGAGTAGGCAAAGGCACAGTAACAAGGGGCACTAAGGGATTGCACAAGGGTGAGTAGTTAATATTGTTGTTGTAAATATGTGTTCACTGATTATTGATAAATGTATTAATTGGCTTTGGATGATTTTGTGGTGTGTCTCATTTCAGCTTTGCGCTGTGATATGGCCTGCGACAGGGATAGAATGATGGGGATGTGGTGAGCAATGGGGATCTGGGGTTTAATTTATTGGAACCGCAGATTGATGAGGTGGCCCACCCTTCAGAAGGCCGATTGAGTGGCTGCCTCCTCCCTTGCTCCCGTTCCACCGCCTCCTCCTCATCCTCCTTGTCTTCCTCTTCCCCTCCTCCTCATCCTCCTCCTCCTCTCCCTCTTCATCCTCCTGAGGTGGTCCCGCAATCCCTGGTGGCAAGGGCTGGGCCCTCATGATGGCCAAGTTCTGAAGCATGCAGCAGACCACCACGAAATGGGAAACCCGCTCTGCCAAGTACTGGAGGGCTCCTCCCGAGCGGTCAAGGCAGCAGAACCATTGTTTGAGCACCCCGATGGTCTGCTCGATGATGTTCCTGGTGGCAGCGTGGCAGTCATTATATGACTGCTGAGCAGGAGTGTTGGGGTTGTGGAGAGGAGTCATGAGCCAGCTGGAGAGCGGATAGCCCTTGTCTCCGACCAGCCAGTCGCAAGCTTGATGTGGTGGCTGGAAGTGTGCTAGCACACCGGTCCAGCACAGGATGAAGGCATCGTGGCTGCTGCCAGGATAGCGGGCATTCACATTGGGGATTCGTTGTCTGTGGTTGCACACCCACTGCACATTAAGTGAGTTGTAGCCTTTGCGGCTACGGAAGACCTCAGGATTGTTATGCGGTGCCCGCAAAACCATGTGGGTGCAGTCAATGGCGCCCTGCACCATGGGGAATCCCGCTATCCTGCCAAAGCCACATTCACGCTTGTCCTGCTTCGCTCTGGTGATGGGGAAAGAAATGTAGTCCCTTCTCCTACTGTAGAGAGCCTCTGTAACCTCCCGGATGCAGCGATGGATGGCGAACTGCGAGATGTTCGCTATATCTACTGTTGCAGACAGGAAGGAACCGCTGGCAAAGAAATTGAGGGCGACGGTGACCTTGACTGCCACTGAAAGAGCTGTGGTCGCCCTGATCTAGGCTCGAGGTCTCGTTGCAGGACGTGGCAGAGTTCGGTGACTACATCCTTTTCTTCTAATGCACTGCTCCTCGCTTAATTGGAGGTAGGAGAAGTGCTCTCGGAATACCCTCAGAGGGTAAGGCCTCCTGTTGAGTGCCCTGATGGCCCACCTCCTCCCTCCGGGCACATGTTCCCGTATTTTTCGCTGCCTCCGCTCCCTCTGCCATAGATCCTGGAGGGCGAGGTCGGCTGCTAGTACAGCCCTCATTATTCTAACGATGTGTAGCACTTTGAAATTTTGTCAGAATAAATGTAACAAATTTTTAGTAGCCACAACACTCCTGATACTAAAGAACCTTTAAATGACTGAATTCAACTCTTGTACAATCACAAACTGACAAGGAAGAAGTGAAACAGCGCTAGCCTGACAGCTGTGACTGATCCCTTTAAATAGTGCCCCTAGAGCTGCCAGCCACCTGCTTCACGCCTCCTCTTCCTGTCATTGTCGGAGTGAGGCGCTAAGGCAGGGGGGCGATAATCAATTTGGCAGATCGGGCACTCAGTGAGCGTTGCATGTTCACTGATGTCACGATCTGCCTGGCGCTAAAGCTCCAGATGCTAACTGTTAGCAACGGCGCTAAAGGGTGTCTGAATTTGGCATGCGGCACTGGATTCACCTCACCCCAGCACTACTTCAGTAGTGCCTCGTTAGTGACCCGCCTAGCGCTAATGGGAGGCGTTAACCAACCAAATTTCTCCCCCATTATTTTTTTAAAGTTTGTTCATATTTATTTCAGATTTACCTTTTCCCCATGTGAGAGCCCCAATCTTTGTTTTGATCTCTATAACATTTTTAAAAAGTTAGAATAAATGGAGTTCCTTCACTTCCTGGTTCCTGGTCTGTGAGAATTTTGAATTGTGATTGGCTGCTTAGACAGCTTGTTGACATCACAGCAGTTTGCGTTATGGAATTCCCACTAAACTGCACTCATCTCAACTGAACATCGGAAAAGCTGAACTTCTTGCCACAGAGATCACGAGATCTTTGTGGGAAACTTTCTTCGGGGCCAGAGGCGAACGCTTTTGCTTCGCCGCTGACCACAAATTATGAGCCAATGTAATGTTGCATTAAGATTATTCTGGGACTGCTATACTTTGTCTAGTTGCTACATAGGTAATCAAATGCTTATTTAAATACATAACCAGAGAGAATAGGTTACAATCAGTTACATAGGAAGTGCAGAAAACAAAAAGTAAAAGATACAACCTCCACAGCTTGCAGGCTACATGTAGTTTCTTAATTAATCTGTGTATATAAGCATTACACACACACAGACATAAAAGATAGCAGTAGAAAACTGTTATTAGTGTTCTAAGGTGCGAAACACTCAAAGACAACTGTTACAAAAACTATTTCTAGCTGACTATGAGTGAATTTAATTCATTGTTTCTACTTTTTCTCATCACAGTCTGTACAATATCATTTGGCTTAGGATCCCAGAGATTAAAGGAATAGCTCTTACACCATGGAAAGACGGTTGGGTATTTTCCTTTTATTATTTTTGCTTTGTTTTTATGCTGTGTGGTCACCAAAGGAAGGATTGAGAATTCAATCCAATATCTGTCCAATTCTGTACCAATACCAGCATCAAACAGTCCTGGATCAAGTAGGACAGAGGCCATACATAAAACATGTCTTTCCCTGCATTACTTGACAGATTGGGGAATATTTTCTCTGTTCCTTGTTTGTAGCAACATCAAAAAAGCAAGTATAAAGAAAGTGTTTACAATTTCACTACAAATAGCAAATGACAAATCTTGCCTCAATGTGATTGACCACTATTGCAGAACAGCATAATCAACTTTGCCAGTTTCAAATTAGTTATTTCCTGTACCTTCTGTTATTTTAGGTTGTCTCCAACAAGATTGCCCAATTTGTGACAGTTATTGTGGAATTTAGGATAGGTTCCTACTATGCGTAAGTGTCCACTGGGAGCTTGATTGAGACTCTCAAACTCATTTTACTTGGGAGGCTTAACAGCATATATATATAATATATTGGAGTCCTACATCCCATCTGTCTGGAATGTGTTCAGACTCTGAAGTACATGGATACTGTTTTAACATGTAACTGCAGTCGATGGGTAATTAACTTTGAAACATTCCCCACAAAAAATAGTTTCAAGGATTTGTGAAGTTTATAGTCAGAAAATTATGATAAGCATTAGAGCTTCTTAGAATAGGTTTTCCCTTCTCTTTAATGCCAAAAAATAACAATTAACAGAGCAGCCTTTCATACAATAACAAAGTTTGGAAAAAAGAAAAATCATTTTAGAAATTAAGTAATGCTGAGAGAGAAGATGTTGTTGTTGAATTCAAATGAGAACATAGAAGATGTTCCATTTTTAAACCAAATATACGTAGACTGATCTCATCCTGCCCAAATATAAGCTCAGATCTCTTAAAAGCCACCAAAAGTTAATTAAAATAACTTTTAAAAGGGAATTGACTATATACTTGTAAAGGAAAAAAAATGCAGGGCTATGGGGAAAGAGCAGGGGAGTGGAACTAATCGGATAGCTCTATCAAAGAGGCACGATGGGCCGAATGAGCTCCTTCTGTGCTGATTGATTCTGTGATTCTACAATGGATTTTGTTTCAAGCTTATTGTTTACATTGCAGTAAAAAAACCTTTTATAAAATTAGCATTTTGTGATGGCAAAGGGCTTTGAAGAAAATAGAGCATTACAAGCAAAGGAGCATTTCTCAATATAATTGATTCCTTGAAATTACTACATGCTGACACTGAGCTATATTTTCTGAATTCTAAATTTTGTTTTTTCAGAAGATGATCCTAAGGTTATAAAACTAACACTCCTTGAATGACTGTAAGAAATAAGAAGCTGCATGTTGGCAGATTACTAATTAATTGAATAAATAACGAGGGAGCTGGCATTCTGTAGGAATTGCTTGACTTCTACGAACTAGATAATGTATGTCACCCTACAGTGATCCATAAAATATTTGGCACTAGCTTCAGGGGAAAACATTACTCAGGTTCCATGAGTTGAGCAATTTGTAAAAATTGGGATGGTTGTCTCTTGTTGACACCTCTCGGTGTTTTATAATGGATCTGTTTGTATGTTGGTTAGCTTTACCTTATGAATAAATATGCTTGTGTGAGCGCAATGGGAAATCTTTAAAAGAGAGAGCTATAATATAAATAGAAACTGTAATGGTGTTTAATAGGTGCACTTTCACTAAGTATCATTGGGGTATAGTCACATCAACAATAGTGACATCGGTGGGTTTAAAAAGAGCATTGTCTGGAGGCACAGGTTGACTAGAAGGAAAATAAGTGAATCAAAAATATCCTTCCATAGGTTCAAGTCCTGCTCTGCTCAGTTCTGTTCGGTGCCATGTTGAGTGGGGTATTGGGGGTGATAAGTGAAGTTTAAGGTTGTCTCCCAGCAGCAGTTAGGGAAAATCAGAGAAATGTAACTCTGGACAATCCATCTGCAGATAAGTGGCGTTATGATGATGTACCGGTACCAATGTATTAGCACCGATACAAGTGTTTCTCATTGGGATCAAACAAAACTGGTGTTCTAATATGGGTTAAACCCACAGTCATATAAGTCACCGTAGTAGTCACAAAATAATGTCATTTTCCTTTATACACTGTATTAGTTTGGTCCTCGCCCATTTACTTATTCCAAGCTGACATTTTGATTATTCTTTGTCAAGGGTGAACCTACAACCTGGAACAGTATGTTGATGGACAACATCACATCTACAAACCCACGTTGTCCCTTTCAGAGTACAACATTCCATATCTGGTGCTATCCAAGTTCCTCCCTCCTTAATCAGATATCTCGGTAGCTGGTTCTAGAGCATATTGACAGTGACCTCAGGTCAAGTCTTAGGCTTGTAACATGAATTTTTAGTGCCAGTCAGATGGAAATTATGAAATGAAAATATAAAAAGGGAAATGTGACTGAATGCCCCCATTAAAAATGGTGAGAAATAATTGTAATTTGGATTATTTATTCCTCATTTGCACTAATCTCTATTGCTCATTATAATTGATCCAGATTAAGCTTCAAAAATCCTCCATATTGCCATATAGGCCAAAATCTTCTGGGGTCCGTGCAGATGCGATTGGAGGTGGATTGGGAGAGAAATTTGAAAAACCTCAGAGCAGGGTCGGGAACCCGCCGTCATCCCGCCTTTCCCTCGGTCATGTTTCCCAGTGCATCAGCGACCCGAACAACAGAGGCGGCCGAGGTAATTGAGATCATTATGACATACTTGTCAGACCCTTAAGCATCTTTTTACCCCTACCTTACAAATTTCCCTGGATGACCATGGGAATCACGCAGCTCGGGGACCACGTCTGTGAACCTGAGGCAAAAGTTCAGTGGCCATTGATGCACCTCATTAGTGCACAACATGAAAGGTACAATAGAATCTCCCACCTGACAGCTGGTCACTCTCCTAAAGCAGATGCTGTTGCTGACTGCATTGTCAGCACAGATTTTGCTCTCTAGAGGTTGCAAGTGTTTCCAGCAAAGTCGGGATCCACTGTCACCTCATTGGTAGAACCTATCACACCATTGATAGATTGCTTCTGTCATCTCGACTTGACCTACCATCTATTACATCAGAATGGGTGCCATTTATACTGTCTCACCTTGGTCTTCAGAATCAGACCACGATGAGCCCCAACACCAGCAGCACCAGGCACACCAGCAGCACCAACAACAACACCACCAAACTTTTCCTTAACCACCTGATGTTGCACAGGACAGAGGGCATCAGCGCAGGGCTGCACCATGCTGGAGGCAATATCCCCAACACAGGGTATAGAGGCAGAGGATGAGCTTCCTCAACATGATGAAGCAGCAGTGCCAAAGAAGGCTCAAGATATTGCGCCAGGTCATTGCAGACATTTGCAGATTGCTGGAGCAAGACCTGCAGCCCAGAGGAGTGGGTGGACATGCCTTAACAGTGGCTGTCAAAGTCACCAGTGCCCTCAACTTCTTCACCTCAGGCTCCTTCCAGGGATCTGCAGCAGACATTTGTAGCATCTCGCAGTCGGCCGCCCACAGATGCAGCACACAGGTGACCGATGCCACTCTGGCTGGCTTCCCACGGGTGCAGGGCATCATCGACTGCACACATGTAACCATGAGGGCACCCCATCATCAACCAGGAGTTTTTGTCAACCACAAAGGCTTCCTCTCCCTCAATGTGCAGCTCGTCTGCACCCATAGTAAGATCATTATGCATGAGTGTGCCAAATTCCCTGGCAACTGTCATGACTCTTTTGTCCTGCACCAGCCTACCTTCCCTCAGCTCCTCCAAATAGACTTTCCAGCTGGCTGCTTGGAGACAAGGGCTCTCCTTTGTAGACGTGAATCTTTTCACCCTTGAGGAGGCCAAGTACTAAGGCCCAGGAGAGATATAATGAAAGCCACATTTCCACCAGATGTGTCATAGAACAGACACTAGGCATGCTGAAAATGCCTTGACAGATCTGGAGGAGCCCTTCAGTATGCACCAGCCAGGATCTCCGGAATCGTTGTCGTCTGCTGCGCCCTGCACAACATAGCACAGTAGCGAAGATTAGCGCTGCATTAGGTGCAAGGCTCTGAGTGTACAGCCTCTTCAGAGGAGCAGGAGGAACCTGCAGTCCAGATCCCACCAGCACCTGAACACATTGTTGCCTGGGAGCACAGGGATGGCCTCATCATGGCCAGATTTACTTAACTTCACGCATTACACCCATATGGCTGCCACATGCTGCACCAGGTTGGCACTACCCCACAGCAACACCATAAAGCATCCCTACAATGACCAAGCCACTCCTTTCACACTGACCACTATCACTGGGGGTAATGTTATGTCTCACCATTCACTCCAACTCACTAAGCCACTTCTAAAGTTGCACACAAATTTGTCCATGACCGGAAAATGGTGAAAATAAATAGTTTTATGCATGACATCACAGTAACGGAAACTTTACAGAAACATTTATTAAAACACCCAAGTGGCTACCCTTGTGCATGTAATTGTGTTTCATCTGTCTCTTACCCGTGCTTCTACGAGGTGCTACCCCTGTGGCTTTAGCAGATGTAGAGGCAGCCTGCTCACTTCCCTGCTGCAACTGCATAGACACTTTTGGCGGATGTTCTCTGGGTTTTGGAGCTTGTAATAGCCCCGCCAAAGTCTGCTCCTCCTGTGACTGTGCAGGGGCAGACTCGGCCATCACGATCCGAGGAGCCATCTGGGGCTCTGACTGAGGTGGGGGCAATGGGGGAGAAGTGTGAGCACTTTGAGAGGAGCCCCCACTTCTATGTCCCCTCTCAACATCATCCCTCTCACGGGCCACCCGAACTTCCCTGCTAGCAAGGAGCTGGAGAGCACCTTGCTGCACAGCAGTGGGGCCATGAGGACCCATGTCTACTTTGACATCCCTCCTAGAGAGGAGGTCTATGAACCTCTGCCACCTATTCTCCATAGATAGTATGTGCTCCTGTGAGTGGCGCATTAGCTGCTCCACGCAGGTGGCCATCCTATCCATGGAAGAGCCTACAGTCGCCATCACCTGCGACACGGTGGTGCTCATGTTGGAAATGGACTTCTCCATTCTCTGCACATTTGCAAACATCGCGGTCGCAAAACCTGTCAGAGCCTCCTGCACTTCTTGCTGCACCACCAGCATCGCCCTCTTCCTGGATGGCCCCCGAGGCACAGCGTCTGCATACAGCTGAGCAGAGCTGGGAGCGTCCTGCGCCCTCTGGCGATGAGTCTCCACTGCTGTCCCTGTCTCCACCATCTGCTCTTGCTCACTTGTGAGTTGTTAGACACCAGGTGACAACACTACTCTATATAGCGTTGCACCCACTGAGGTGTGCGTATCTGCGCTGCTGCCGGGTGCGCTTATGTCTGGTGACGGTGCACCCTCAGAAGCTGGAGGCTCCTCTGAGGAGTCGTCTTGCTCTTCCTCCTGGACAGTGGGTGGGGGTGCTCTTGATGGACCTGTGGGAGAGTAAAGAGATGAGTTAGATATGTCATATCAAGAATGGCTACAGATACCATTATGCACATGATGACCATTCATTGGCTGCTGACATCAGTCCCCATATGAGTGGCTGTATGAGATGTAATTCTGTCGCCAGGTTGCTGAGATGTCCCCCTCTCTCTGTCTCCCACCTCCAGCTGCTCTGCAACCCCTGACACTTCCAAGGCAACCTCCTCTGCTACTGTTAAGGTGGCCAATGATGAAGGGCCACCTACAGTTCTCTCCCCCTCCCTCTTATTGTGGGCTCTCTTTTCCTGCCAGGAGGGAAAGAAGAGAAGGTTGACTGAGAGTGATGGAATGAGTGTAAGGAATGGATGGGTTACATCTTTAGAGGGTGGCTATGATGGAGTGGGATGCCGATGCCTAGTGGCCTCCTTGTGTGTTGCTAGTTAGTATGATTGCATTAGGATGAGGGTGAGTGTCTGTGGTGGCTAGTGAGATGGGGATGTGATAATGTAGCTAGAGAGAGAGGGATGGTTGAACGTGCAAGTTATGTTGGTGTGTGTAAGGATGTGCAGGAGCAGGGTTGGGAAGGCAGAGTGATGGGGATGTGATGAGAGGCACAGCAGGATGAAGTTGAATGTGGCTTTGCACTCAGCTTTCCTGATCTAATGGATCATTGAAATGTTTGTGGCACTGCACCTAGGTCCTCCTTACAACATCCCTGCTGTTGACCTCCTCTGCTATTTGGAGCCAGGTTCCTTTGATCTGTTGGGGAGATCTCTTCCGCCCATCGGAAGGAAAGAGGACCTCCCTGCGTGCTCTGACTCCCTCCACAAGCATATGGATGGAGTCGTCTGAGAACCTGGGTGCAGCCCTCTGTCTCTATGCAGTCATGTTTAAAACTCCAATGCTGTAGTGCAGTGCCTGCACTGCCCTAGATGAACCTTTAAATGCAATGTGGCCATGATCCTTTAAATATCCCGGCTGAAGGCATGTCACCGATGTTGTCATCAGACCCTCACCATTTAATAGGGTTGGGAATCATGCAAGGCTGCCTTAATAGGCGCCATTAACGGAAAGTCGATCTCAGAAGCTGGATGGAATGAAGAACGGGGTCACGACCCGCCACGGCAACCGCCCGGACTCGGCCCGCCCAGGTACAGAAAATTCCAGCCACATAATGAGACTTTTGTTTAGCAAAAGGTGAGCTGAGCCCATAAAACTTACTCCTCTTCAGCGTCATGTGAAATGCAGTAGAAATCTTTTTGTGGTTGACCAACATTTAAAAGTATAGATCTGATATTTTTTTTATTCATTCCTGGGATGTGAGCATCGCTGGCAAGGCCAGCATTTATTGCCCATCCCTAGTTGCCCTCGAGAAGGTGGTGGTGAGCCGCCTTCTTGAACCACTGCAGTCCATGTGGTGAAGGTACTCCCACAGTGCTGTTAAGGAGAGAGTTCCAGGATTTTGACCCAGCGACGATGAAGGAACGGCGATGTATTTCCAAGTCAGGATGGTGTGTGACTTGGAGGGGAACTTGCAGGTGATGGTGTTCCCATGTGCCTGCTGCCCTTGTCCTTCTAGGTGGTAAAGGTCATGGGTTTGGGAGGTGCTGTCGAAGAAACCTTGGCGAGTTGCTGCAGTGCCTCTTGTAGATGGTACACACTGCAGCCACGGTGCGCTGGTGATGGAGGGAGTGAACATTTAAGGTATGATCTTGATATGATCACGAGCTTGTCACTTAGTTTGTAATCTGAATGAATGATAAGATATTTTACTCTGTCTATCCTAAGTGGGGATGAGTAATGGAGACCAATTTTTCTCTGCCTCGCGTCCAGCGAGCGTTCATATCCTGGTCGCAAAGCAAATGAAAAACAGCAGAGATCCATTATGCCAGATCTTCTCCCCTTTTCCATTGTCCTCATACTTTCAGGGTGCAAGCATTCAAAGGCCTCACAGATAATGAGGGAATGATATATCCATGCCTGCTGCCTCAGTTTCGTGGGTCTCCACTTGTTGGATGCAGATTACGGGGCAATATAATAGTAGTTTTTAATATTATGAAAGGATGGGATAGGGTACATTGAAGCAGGCTTTGCAGTACTTAAGGGGTCACAAACAAGAAACTATAGATACAAGATTAAATTTTAAAGATTTAGAATAGAAGACAAGAATACTTCTTCACACAAAGAGTTGTGAGGATGTGGAATTCACTTCCAGGATTAGTGGTTGAGGCAGAAACTTTGGGGGTGATTTTGCCAATGGGGACGTGATGGAGGCGGGACTGCTGCTTGTCGGGTTTTAGTCCCGCCTCCATCGACATCCTGTCAACCCACGCTATTTTCCCTTGATTGACCTTGTTAAGCCTGGTCAGCGGGCTTAGCAGGCCAATTAAGGGAAAGCCGGTTACTGGTGACGTCAGCGAGTGACGTTTCATCTGTCAAGAGCTTTTGACAGATGAATTGTCATCGTTTGAGAGCTCTGTGAAGCTGTCAAACACTGACAATCTGTCTTCTAAGTTGAGACCTGGGGCACAGGCTTATTTAGAGATCTCTCCTGAGCAGAAAACAGAAGGCTGACGCATTTGAGAATGCAGCAGCCATTCTGCTTTCTCTGCTGGTGAGATGAGGGACTCCCGAGACCTGAAGGGTTGCTGCCTGGAGGAAGAAGCAAAGGTAAGTAAAGCTTTTAAAACACTTAAGATTCACCTCACACATTTACCTCTGCACACATGCATCCATCACTCACCTGCACACCGGACACCTCGGCCCCTCCGACCCCCGCAGACCCACGGCTCACCTCGCTGATCCTGGCGAGGTTCAGAGCCGTCAGGAAACCCACACTTTAGGTGGCAAAATAGGGATTATCAAAAAAACTGCCTGTTAACAACCTGTTAACAGGCAGTTAATTGGCACTAATCCCCTTCCCGCCTCGAGGAGGTGGCTCCTAGTGCGGGTCGGGTACCCGCCTCCTGGGTAGATGGCATGGAGGCGGGTTGAAGGCGGGATGGGTACCCGCCCCCAGATTCTGCCATTTTCCCACAGTCCCACCTCCATACCCTCCTCCCCAGGGCTGGCAAAAATCGCCCACTATGTTAGCATTCAGGATTAGATTGGACAGGTGGATGAAGGAAAAGGCATTGAAGGAATATGAGAACAGGACAGGTGAATGTGATTAGAACTTGCTCACGTGGAGGGTAAACACTGACACAGGCTGCTTGGGCCAAATGGCCTATTTCCATGGTGTAACTTCTATGTATTTCTATAGGATGTCCTCGTAACTGCTCCCACCTTAATTTTTCCGGTAGTGGGTCAGAAACCCTATTTGCGTGCATGAACGGGGTTTTCGTTGTGTTTCCGGTGAAGTTAAGCTGGCAGAGCAGGAGCAGCAATTCCCGGCCAATGTATCAGTTAGCTGGACAAAAATATAGCAGCTTTTTGCTTGTTTGCTGCACACGGCACAGGACTCGACGCCGAAAGCAGAAATGTTTCATTATGAATTGTCACACTCATTAAATTCTACCTTCATAAGTTGGTCCTCGAGCATAGCCATGTAATTTACCAATGAGTCATCTCCTATGGCTGTTCTGAGGTTTATAGGGAAAAAAAGAGTAAAATGATTTCTATACTGTCCCACATGACTGGCAATTTCACCCTACCTATTTCGAATCAATGTTGATGTCTTAATTATGGCTGATTTTGATCTGCTGCACCATGTCAGTGTCTCTTTTGTGATCTTCACGCTGCAGTAACTTGTCATTTTTATGGTTACTGTCAGGGAGTAGGATGTTAAAACATCAAAGTGCTCTTTGTCTCCACCCTCACACCAAGAAGCAATTTACACTAATATGGGAGAAAAATAATACGTATGCTGGGAGAAACATGACCTGTTTATTTTTCTCAGCCTCAGCCATAAAATATTGAACTTCTATTACAATGTATTTCAAAGGAAGCTCAGGCAATTATGTTTGTGCAGGTCAGTTGCAGAAATATAGTAAGGACCCTGAAACTTTATCCAGCTGAGTGATTGAAATTGCAAGAATATAACGTGTGCGAGTCACTTGCGAGTGTAAAACTTTCGCTTCATATCAATATGAGTGTGCGGTGATAGAATCGTAGGCCTAGAAATTGGCCCACTTACCGCCACGCGTCACTGCCGCGATCCGGTGTAAGAATGGCGGCCGCCATTCCAGCGCCCGACTGTGGCGCAGTGCTTGACAGCCGCCCTTTTGGTGAGGGCCTTAGCACTGCCAATAGCATCTGTCCATGACAGCATTGGTGGAAGTGACAACCGCACAGTCCTTGTGGAGACGAAGTCCTGTCTTCATGTTGAGGATACCCTCCACCGTGTTGTGTGGCATTACCACTGTGCTAAATGGGACAGATTTCGAACAGATCTGGCAACTCAAAACTGGGCATCCATGAAGCGCTGTGGGCCATCAGCAGCAGCAGAATTGTATTCAACCACAGTCTGTAACCACATGGCCCGGCATATCCCTCACTCTACCATTACCATCAAGCCGGGAGATCAACCCTGGTTTAACGAAGAGTGCAGGAGAGCATGCCGGGAACAGCACCAGGCATACCGAAAAATGAGGTGTCAACCTGGTGAGGCTACAACACAGGACTACTTGCATGCCAAACAACGGAAGCAACATGCGATAGACAGAGCTAAGCGATCTCACAACCATCGGATCAAATCAAAGCTCTGCAGTCCTGCCACATCCAGTCGTGAGTGGTGGTGGACAATTAAACAGTTAACAGGAGGAGGAGGCTTCAAAAATATCCCCATCCTCAATGGTGGTGGAGCCCAGCACGTGAGTGCAAAAGACAAGGCTGAAGCATTTGCAACTATCTTCAGCCAGAATAGCCGAGTGGATGATCCATCTCGGCCTCCTCCTGAGGTCCCCAGCATCACAGATGCCAGTCTTCAGCCCATTCAATTCACTCCATGTGATGTCAAGAAATGGCTGAAGACACTGGATACTGCAAAGGCTATGGGCCCTGACAACATTCCGGCAATAGTACTGAAGACTTGTGCTCCAGAACCAGCTGCGCCCCTAGCCAAGCAGTTGCAGTACAGCTACAACACTGGCATCTACCCGGCAATGTGGAAAATTGCCCAAGTATGCCCTGTCTACAAAAAAATGCAGGGCAAATCCGACCCGGCCAATTACCGTCCCATCAGTCTACTCTCAATCATCAGCAAAGTGATGGAAGGTGTCGTCGACAGTGCTATCAAGCGGCACTTACTCAGCAATAACCTGCTAACTGACACCCAGTTTGTGTTCCGCCAGGGCCACTCAGCTCCTGACCTCATTACAGCTGAACTCAAGAGGTGAGGTGAGAGTGACTGCCCTTGACATCAAGGCAGCATTTGATCGAGTGTGGCATCAAGGAGCCCTAGCAAAACTGAAGTCAATGGGAATCAAGGGGAAAACTCTCCATTGGTTGGAATCATACCTAGCACAAAGGAAGTTGGCTGTGGTTGTTGGAGGTCATTCATCTCAATCACATGACATCACTGCAGGAGTTCCTCAGGGCAGTGTCCTAGGCCCAACCATCTTCAGCTGTTTCATCAATGACCTTCCCTCCATCATAAGGTCAGAAGTGGGGATGTTCGCTGATGATTGCAAACTGTTCAGCACCATTCGAGACTCGTCAGATACTGACGCAGTCCGTGTCCATATGCAGCAAGACCTGGACAACATTCAAACTTGGGCTGACAAGTGGCAAGTAACATTCGCACCACACAAGTGCCAGGCAATGACCATCTCCAACAAGCGAGACTCTAACCATCTCCCCTTGACATTCAATGGCATTACCATCGCTGAATCCCCCACTATCAACATCCTGGGGGTTACCATTGATCAGAAACTGAACTGGACCAGCCATATAAATACTGTGGCTACAAGAGCAGGCCAGAGGCTGGGAATTCTGCGGCGAGTGTCTCACCTCCTGACTCCCCAAAGCCTTTCCACCATCTACAAGGCACAAGTCAGGAGTGTGATGGAATACTCTCGACTTGCCTGGATGAGTGCAGCTCCAACAACACTCAAGAAGCTCGACACCATTCAGGATAAAGCAGCCCGCTTGATTGGCACTCCATCCACCACCTTCAACATTCACTCCCTCCACCACTGGCGCACTGTGGCTGCAGTGTGTACCATCTACAAAATGCACTGCAGCAACTCGCCAAAGCTCCTTCAACAGCACCTTCCAAACCCGTGACCTCTACCACTTAGAAGGACAAGGGCAGCAGACACATGGGAACATCACCACCTACAAGTTCCCCTCCAAGCCACACACCATCCTGACTTGGACCTGTATCGCCGTTCCTTCACTGTCGCTGGGCCAAAATCCTGGAACTCCCTTCCTAACAGCATTGTGGGTGTACCTACACCATATGGACTGCAGTGGTTCAAGAAGGCGGCTCACCACCATCTTCTCAAGGGCAATTAGGGATGGGCACTAAATGTAGGCCTAGCCAGCGACGCCCACATCCCATCAATGAAAAAAAAAACAGAGCTGGCCCTGGAAATGTAAATTAAGAGAGGGTGATGTTACGCCAACTTAATGTCACCTCAGCGAATTTGGACCTTAGCACTGAGTTCAGCGCTGAGCCCTAAGCTCACCAGGAAAACCCAGTGTTCAGCAGACTGACAGGTGCTGGCAGCATCTCTTAAAGGGACACACACATCTTTCAGGTAAGTTTCCATGAAATGTTTTGGACTGGAAATGTTTTTATTTTATTGAAGTAGTGGCTTGGTGCAAAACTGTGGGTAGAGGATCTCTCTTGCAGTGTTGGCCCCCTGTACAAATCTGGAATGCTGCGTGCGAGACCCTGGGTGCCCCTTCCCTGGCTTGCTGAGCCATTTGTGTTAGGGCACAATTCAGCTTTGAGCCCATTTGGGAAATCTTTTTTTTTTTAATTTCAGAAGGCAGTTGAGCTGTAAGGGCTGAAAATTGCATATTTTTACATCATTTTTATTTTTATCATTTCAGAAGGCATTGCTCTTTGAAGATCCTACAATGCTTTGTGAAATCACAGCCTCACTTTCAGAGGCTTTAAAAAAAAAATTGTTTATGTGATCAGGGCGTCACTGGCAATGCCAGCATTTATTGCCCATCCCTAGTTGCCCTTGAGAAGGTGGTGGTGAGCCGCCTTCTTGAACCGCTGCAGTCCGTGTGGTGATGGTACTCCCACAGTGCTGTTAGGTAGGGAGTTCCAGGATTTTGACCCAGCGACAATGAAGGATCAGCGATATACTTCTAAGTCAGGATGGTGTGTGACTTGGAGGGAAACTTGGAGATGGTGGTGTTCCCATGCGCCTGCTGCCCTTGTCCTTCTAGGTGGAAGAGGTCGCGGGTTTGGGAGCTGCTGCCGAAGAAGCCTTGGCGAGTTGCTGCAGTGTATCTTGTAGATGGTACACACTGCAGTCACGGTATGCCGGTGGCGGAGGGAGTGAATGTTTAAGGTGGTTGATGAGGTGCCAATCAAGCAAGCTGCTTTGTCTGGATGGTGTCAAGCTTCTTGAGTGTTGTTGGAGCTGCACTCATCCAGGCAAGTGGAGAGTATTCCATCACACTCCTTACTTGTGCCTTGTAGATGGTGGAAAGGCTTTGGGGAGTCAGGAGGTGAGACACTCCCTGCAGAATACCTAGCCTCTGACCTGCTCTTGTTGCCACAGTATTTATGTGGCTGGTCCAGTTAAGTTTCTGGTTAATGGTGACCCCCAGGATGTTGATAGTGGGGGATTCGGCAATGGTAATGCCATTGAATGTCAAGGGGAGGTGGTTAGACTCTCGCTTCTTGGAGATAGTCATTGTCTGGCACTTCTGTGGCGCGATTGTTACCTGCCACTTATCAGCCCAAGCCTGAACGTCGTCCACATCTTGTTGCATGCGGGCATGGACTGATTATCTGTGGAGTTGCGAATGGTGCTGAATACTGTGCAGTCATCAGCGAACATCCCCATTTCTGACCTTATGTTGGAGGGAAGGTCATTGATGAAGCAGCTGAAGATGGTTGGGCCTAGGACACTGCCCGGAGGAACTCCTGCAGCGATGTCCTGGGGCTGTGATGATTGATCTTCAACTACCACACCATCTTCCTTTGTGCTAGGTGTGACTCCAGCCAGTGGAGCGTTTTCCCCCTAATTCCCATTGACTTCAGTTTTACTAGGGCTCCTTGATGCCAGACTCGGTCAAATGCTGCCTTGATGTCAAGGGCCGTCACTCTCACCTCACCTCTGGAATTCAGCTCCTTTGTCCATGTTTGGACCAAGGCTGTAATGAGGTCGGGAGTCGAGTGGTCTTGGCGGAACCCAACTGGGCATCAGTGAGCAGGTTATTGGTGAGTAAGTGCCGCTTGATAGCACTGTCGATGAGACCTTCCATCACTTTGCTGATGATTGAGAGTAGACTGATGGGGCGGTAATTGGCCAGGTTGGATTTGTCCTGCTTTTTGTGGACAGGATATACCTGGGCAGTTTTCCACATTGTCGGATAGATGCCAGTGTTGTAGCTGTACTGGAACAGCTTGGCTAGAGGCGCAGCTAGTTCTGGAGCACAAGTCTTCAGCACGATAGTCGGGATGTTGTCGGGGCCCATAACCTTTGCTGTATCCAGAAGCTGCAACGCTGCTTGTGGATGCCACATTGGGGCCTGATGCCAGGACGAATGCCACCAAGAGGGCGTTACACAGTGAATTAAGCGCTGGGCTAATAATCATTAGTCCCCAGTGCCAATTTTTCAGTCCTGCTGGCGCCACAATTTTCGATGGCCGTTAACCCTTGGCCATGGTGGCACCTGCAGCATTCTAGGTGGCCACGAATTTCTAGACCATAGAATCTTGCAGCATAGAAGGACACCAATCAGCCCATCATGCCTGTGCCGGCTCTTTGAAAAAGCTCTCCAATTAGTCCCACTGCCCGGCTCTTTCCTCGCACCTTTGAAAATGTTGCCTTTTCAAGTATGTAGCCAATTCTCTTTTGAATGTTACCATTGACTCTGCTTCCACCACCCTTTCAGGCAGCACATTCCAGATCATAACAATTCGCTGAGTAAAAAAATTCCTCTTCATCTCCCCCTTGGTTCTTTTGCCAATTATCTTAAATCTGATAAAATATAAGAAAAGTACTATCCAGCTTCTTCAATAATGATCAAAGTATCTGTGGATGGTCATTTCAATCACAATCTTGTCTTGTATTTAAGAGTACTACTCTGCTTTTTCCTGAATAAGAACTATGTCTATCCTTTTAACAAAAAGTGACCAGTCTCAGAATTCACTTCAGTAGATGGATGTTTATTCTCTAAATTACCAATGCAATACAGAAAGCTTAACCTCGTAGAGCTCATGGTTTCCTTCCCTTGTTCTTTGTTCTGAACTTATATACAGTTACAAACTTGAGTCATAGTAATGGATGATATTCAAGATATTCAAGATCACCTACCAATGCTTGCTGTGAATCGTTTTTAGTTCTGAGAATTAGCTAAAGAAAAGAATCATGGGTAGAAAACACAACAGGGGTAATTTTACACGCCCAGCGTGAACCTCGCCCAATGGAATTTCATTGTGGAAATCCCTTAAATGTTTATGCCACTGGTTCCTTCTAAGCAACAGCAGGGCATATCTGCCAAATTTCAGCTAGCAGTGCATTGATGCATCAAAGCAGCATGTTGGTGCCTTGCTTGCCAGGCAAACTCCTTCATCAATTTCCTTTGGAAACCAGCCAGTAACATGAAAAAAGCAATTCACTTTTAACACATGCTAGGTGTCCTCAAAAGGCAGGGCATTTTTAACAGCACCCAAGTGGCCATACAGGCCTCAACCCCCAATCCCAGTCCCTCTATTGAACGTAATAAAGGGACCCCACTCCATTAATCACAGCTGGTTTGTGACTATAGATATAGAATCATGCACAAGAATGTCCGCTATCCAGGTAGCATTTAACTTACAACAATCAATGCCGCCACCATTACTGGAAAGGTCATGGATGGATGGTTGGTTGCTCAAAAATAAAGAACATTCTTTTCAGCCGAGCTCATGATTCTCTCCAGAAGCCATGATCAAGAGCTGAACAGCAACATAATAAGCCACACACTGCCACTAGTATCATGGCAAAGGAGACAACTCAGATGCTGAAACAATTTATCCAAAGCCTTGGTAGATCGTGGGATGCTGTGGTATAACCCAACAAAAGTCTCCACAATCATTGTAGTGTGTTGCCTCTTGTACAACATGCCATCCAAAGAGTCATTACCATAGAGCAGGTGGAAAAGAAAGTTCAACTACAAGCAGTAACACAGGATGACACTAATCTAGAGGAGAAAGAAATGCATGCAGAACCTGATTTGCAGTTAGAAAGAGTTTTAAGGCAGGTTCTCATTAGTGACACTTTCACTTAAGAGGCTGTGCCAAACAATGCACTATCTTCTTCACATGTCCAATAAAATAGCATAGTACAATATCCTCAACATTACCCTCAGCTTTACCTCAAGTACAAGTGAAACCATTCCATTTCTCCACTATTATCTTGTGCTGACTCATCCCAAATGAACTGCAATACACATCTAAATTATAGCTAACTCTATATTATTTCCCCTTTTGTGGTGCATATGTGTCTAACCTCAATGCTTCCCCTTTGTAAAAAGGTACAGTTTATGTCTTCTAAAACCTAACCATGTGCTCCTTCTAAATGATTTCAGAGTAGGAAGCAGTGTGGCGGCTTTCTGTTGATTGTTGGTGTGTAGTGCTTGGGATGAAGGTGGTCCTTCGGTGGCCCTGAAACTGTTGCTGCAATATGTAATACAGTACTGTGGTGGCTGCCTGGTCCTGCACACTCTCCAGTACCTAGAATCATTTGTGAGGGGCAGCTCGCTGGTACAGATATGGCAATGCCCCAGAGCCAACGCCTTCGTCCATTCCAATCCTGCCTTTTTTAGCTCCAGGGAATACTCTCAGCATGGTCACTAATCCATGTGGGAGTACATTACTGGGCAGGTATGAGGTTGTTGAAGCCCTACCATATGGCTATCTCAATCTAATTCTCCAGCATACTGAATCTGGATAAGATAGATTCCTGTAGAGCCCAAGGTTTCTGGAGCCCTAGTCGGAGTGTCTATTAGGTAAACTATGATTGTGCTTAGGATCTTGGTCAAAGGAGGCCCCATTTCAGCAGGCTCGGGAATGGCCACTGTCACCAGCCCAGTAGCCCATAGCTTACTTAGGTATCATGCAGCATTGCACATATGCAGCCAGTGAACTCTCCACACTTGCCCCAAACTTTTCACTGCTGCTTGATGCACTCTCAAATGTCTCTTTCCTGATGTTCAAATATCAGACTTTGTAGACTGGCCCTATGAGGTCTGAATTCTAAGGCTCAGAATTTGAAGGAGCTCTGGAACTAGTCTGAAGGCAAATAGGTTCAGAATTATCTATTTCCACCTCCATTTGCTTCTCCTCATTTGTTTGCTTCCTCTTGCAATTAAATAACAGAACCCCTGGGATGTATCTGTGCGGTGCTTGCTACTATTAGAGTAAGTGATACAGGTTACTGTGGGGTGCTAGGAAAAGACTGGACAGTAGCTTCAGCAGGCTGCTCCTCATGGCACCTATGCCATGATAACCATATCTTACAATTGTGTCAAGCTTCTTACATGCAGGATGTTGCATGCTATGCTATTGTGGTATAATGATTGCCTATGTGTCAGTGAACGAAAGAGTAGGTTAGGAACAGGATAATGAATAAAAAGCCAAGGATAGTATAGCAATGAGATTGGGGGAGACGTTGGCCCCCTCCCTTTTTCGCCAGTCATTCTATTGTTTCTGGCCAGAGAATTTGGTAGGCTTTCTCCGCATAGAATGTCAACCACCCCAGATTAGGAGGTCCTCCTCTGGTCCGCAACTGTTTTTGCCTATTATGTGCAGCCTTCTACTGTAATTAAATTCAAAAGGGACATATATTGAAATTAGGAAAAGCAGAACCAGTGTCAGCAATATGGCCAGACACCCTGCCACCTTATGTGAGTCAATGAACATGCCGATCACAGGTTAGCTTGTGCTGACAGCATGGTTAATGGACCCACCTTGCAATATTTAGGTGCAGCATTTCTGTACCAGCAACAAAGTATGTCCTGCAGCAACATGGGCAAATATGGGAGAGAAATCTGTCTTGGGCGTTAGCATAAAGTCAGCAACAGAGAATTGACAGCCTGTTTTACACTTCGCCGATTTTGTTTTCCATTAATGGTAAAGAAGGTGATTCAGAGTGCAAATTAGGCTGCCGATCCGCTATCACCCGTTTTGTACTACCGCCCAAGACAAATTTTACCCCCACACATTTGTAAACCAGGTGAATAGTTGCTTGAGTTATGTACATGTTGTCTTTGTGATGCTGCATCATAGTGAGAGTGAATTATTGTTGGCATTCATCATAAGGCCATATAGTAAAAGTAACTAAACTGTCAATACACTTACCTTAGCTACCTTCCTGAGTCCTGCAAATTTCTTCTTGAACAGAACATCTGCTGTCATGATCTATATGATCAAATACTCAGTCACCTTCACCCAGGTATTGTGTGCATTAGCCAATACTGGAGGCTGGGATACCTGATTATGAATTTATTGTCATTCCAAAGACATGCTAAGAAGAGGAAAAGTTTGAGGTAACATGTAAATCAAGTGATAAGGAATTAAAACAGGAACCATTTTTGGGAAACAAAAAGAAAAATATGGCTTAACTAACTCTAAATTCAAAACATGAGTGAAATACTACCAATGTGTAACTAGTGCAAACCTTGCAAAATCTACAAAGGACACAGTTGAGTGAGTTTAAAAAAATATCTCCGAGAAGACAAGTGCTGTCCTTTTTCTCGATGAGGCTGTTAGAGAAGGCCAGGACTTGTAATCAACATTTTCTGGCACTGCTCCACATAGATGAGCTGTAAAGACTGCAAGTAATTTGTCAGGCTTTTGCTGATCCACAATTTCATTGAAGTACGGAATGTAGAAACCTGCTCATCCAGATGGATCGGTGACAGATGAAATAGTCTGGCATGTCAGCAAAATCAGCAGAATGGTCCTTTACTTTGAACTTTCAAGACAGATGGAGTGTTTGTTGGGCTTGAATGCTGTGATATTACTTTGTACCATCTATACAAGATGCATTGCAGCATCTCGCCAAGGCTTCTTCGGCAGCACCTCCCAAACCCACAACCTCTTCCACCTAGAAGGACAAGGGCAACAGGCGCATGGGAACACCACCACCTCCAAGTTCCCCTCCAAGTCACACACCATCCTGACTTAGAAGTATATCACCGATCCTTCATCGTCGCTGGGTCAAAATCCTGGAACTCCCTACCTAACAGCACTGTGGGAGAACCTTCACCACACGGACTGCAGTGGTTCAAGAAGGCAGCTCACCATCACCTTCTCAAGGGCAATTAGGGATGAGTAATAAATGCTGGCCTTGCCAGTGACGTCCACATCCCATAAACAAATAATTAAAAAAAATGTCTGGTCCATCTCAGAAAAGAATAATTTTTATCCACATGTTCATGCAAGAAGTCTATAAAATACATCTAGGTTTCCCCAATATGGGACTGATTTTCTCCTCAGCCAGGGTCCTTAATTGTCATTCCCTGATAATTGGTTTCAATTGATTTACCACGATTCCTATTGTACTGTACGGGCCCCGACAACATCCCGGCTGTCGTGCTGAAGACGTGCTCCAGAACTAGCCGCGCCTCTAGCCGAGCTGTTCCAGTACAGCTACAACACTGGCATCTATCCGACAATGTGGAAAACTGCTCAGGTATGTCCAGTCCACAAAAAGCAGGGCAAATCCAACCCGACCAATTACCGCCCCATCAGTCTACTCTCAATCATCAGCAAAGTGATGGAAGGTGTCATCGACAGTGCTATCAAGCAGCACTTACTCACCAATAACCTGCTCACTGATGCCCAGTTTGGGTTCTGCCAAGACCACTCAGCTCCCGACCTCAGTACAGCCTTGGTCCAAACATGGGCAAAGGAGCTGAATTCCAGAGGTGAGAGTGACATCAAGGAGCCCTAGTAAAACTCAAGTCAATGGGAATCGGGGGGAAAATTCTCCACTGGCTGGAGTCATACCTAGCACAAAGGAAGATGGTTGTGGTGGTTGAAGGTCAATCATCACAGTCCCAAGACATTGCTGCAGGAGTTCCTCAGGGCAGTGTCCTCAGCCCAACCATCTTCAGCTGCTTCATCAATGACCTTCCCTCCAACATAAGGTCAGAAATGGGGATGTTCGCTGATTACTGCACAGTGTTCAGCACCATTCACAACTCCTCAGATAATGGAGCAGTCCATGCCCGCATGCAACAAGACCTGGACGACGTTCAGGCTTGGGCTGATAAGTGTCAGGTAACATTTGCGCCACAGAAGTGCCAGGCAATGACTATCTCCAACAAGCGAGAGTCTAACCACCTCCCCTTGACATTCAACGGCATTACCATCGCCGAATCCCCCACTATCAACATCCTGGGGGTCACCATTAACCAGAAACTTAACTGGACCAGCCACATAAATACTGTGGCAACAAGAGCTGGTCAGAGGCTAGGTATTCTGTGGCAAGTGTGTCACCTCCTGACTCCCCAAAGCCTTTCCACCATCTACAAGGCACAAGTAAGTAGTGTGATGGAATACTCTCCACTTGCTTGGATGAGTGCAGCTCCAACAACTCTCAAGAAGCTCGACACCATCCAGGACAAAGCAGCCCACTTGATTGGCACCCCATCCACCACCTTAAACATTCAGTTCCTCCACCACCAGCGTACCGTGGCTGCAGTGTGTACCATCTACAAGATGCACTGCAGCAACTCGCCAAGGCTTCTTCGGCAGCACCTCCCAAACCCGCGACCTCTTCCACCTAGAAGGACAAGGGCAACAGGCGCATGGGAACACCACCACCTGCAAGATCACCTCCAAGTCACACACCATCCTGACTTGGAAGTATATCGCCGATCCTTCATCGTCGCTGGGTCAAAATCCTGGAATTCCCTACCTAACTGCACTGTGCGAGTACCTTCACCACACGGACTGCAGCGGTTCAAGTAGGCGGTTCACCACCATCTTCTCAAGGGCAATTAGGGATGGGCAATAAATGCTGGCCTTGCCAGCGATGCCCACATCCCAGGGACGAATCAACAACAAAAAAATGTAAACATTCCTCCTTTCCAAACTCTGGACATTATCCACAGAAATCAAAATGGGATTTGTCACAGAAGTCATGTTGACATTTCTCCCTAAATTTCTCAATAGGAGAAATCTCAGCCTCTCTATTCCACTATTTTTATTATTTTATGGCCATTAGTCGATCACCCATGGTGTTGTACACGTTGGGGGAGGTTTAAAAGCCAGTGCCTAGTGTAAATGTGCAGTAGTGGCCTGAAAATGGTGTTGGGTCACTGACCGCCCTATTTACGCTGGCACTTCAGCCATCTTGGGTAGTGACCTGAGATGGGCAGCTGGAGCACCCAACTGTTTCAGGCGAGACCCCAATTGTAATGGCCCTGAAATTAGGATCAGGAGCTTGCCGCGCGTGCAAGCCCCCGATCTGCACTCACCCTGCGCGCCGACATCTGAAGCCCGGGCCTGCTCGCATTTCCTGTCACTGGCCCGGTTCAGATGTCGGCGCGATGTGCTTACCTGATCCAGCGGCGTAGTTAGTGCGATGTGCCGGCTGGGATCAGGTGAACACTGTGCAGCCAATCAGGGGAGGGGAAACTCATTCATGAGTTTGACAGTAAGAGCTGTCAAACTCATGAAAAGTATGGGCTGCCAAAACATTACTTTAACTTTAAATAAAATTTTAAAAAACATCCCACTGATTATATTAACTATAAATAAGTTTTAAAAAATGTTTTAAACAATTAATCAATTTTTTGTAAAAAATAAAATTTTTTAAAATAGGGTCTAAAACTTACTGTAAATTCTTTAAAAATAACAAACCTGTGGAAAAAAAATTTCTACATTGTACTAAAAGCCCATTTACCTGTAAAACTAAATACTTACGTCTGGTTTTTCCACGCGTAAAGACCGGAGGCCTTTACACTCGGGCAACTCTGAAAAAAAAAGGAATTTCACTGCGCACGCGCTGCCTGTGCAGTCGCGCGCGTTCTGCCTCTTAACCCCTTGGGTCAGAGGACAGGAAATGCCGGTTTTCAGCGCATGCGCTGTGCATGCTGAAAACCGGCAATTTCTCCGGGCACACGCGTGAGTACCCCGTCCTTACTCACGCGTTGTGCCCAGAATTACTGGGCCATTATGCAGATCGGGTTCCTATGATGTACATAGGACCCTGATTGCAGTTCTGAGGTACAAATGGGCAGAGCGTATGTCGTATGTGCTCCGTCCATTTCTACCAGCATTGCGTAGCCTAACTAGAGGCCAATCTGAAAATCAGCTGTTTCTTTTACTTTTGTTGTGCCAGGAACAGAAGAACTCCTCCTGGTCCCACAAAAAATCTCCAGGTTTTGTGAGCACCCACCCACATCCCCCCCCCTCCACCCCACTGCCCCCAGAAGGCTATAACTGTCGGCCAGTTCCATGTAGGAATGGGCTCAGGCTAATTTTTACACGATGACCTTTTGAAAGTTTCAATGTTTTCTGAGAGTTTGGAATGCAGTCACAGTCATGGTGCAACAGGTTGAGAGGGAACTCTCTGTGGTTTGCCTACTTTGTCCATCTACTTAGTATTGGGGAGACTGGCTACCCTTACCTTGGGAGACATCCTGAGGCCATTAAACATTTTCCTCATCAGCTCCCTTGTTCTTTGTTTGTTCAGCGTAGAATTAACTCATTGGTCCACCTCCTCCCAAGCTGAATGCATACTTTAAAAAAAATGCTCATTGAACTGATGTCAATGCTGGGGAAGCAACACTTTCTGCTTCAAACACCCAGTATCAAGCATTCCCAGTTAGGTATAGCACAACCAGATACAAAGCAAAGCTCCTTCCGCTCTGTCCTAACGATGCATTTCAGCACCAACCATAGGTTAGCACCTCCTACTGCACTAGTATGGCATTTTTTCTACTTCCCACACTAGCTCTACCTGAGGGACTTTGTCAATTAGTGTCAACTTAGGAGTCTTTTTGTGTTGTGGGCCCATGTCTACTAGGAACTGCATGGAGATTACCCAAATTCAATTCACATAGGAACCTTAAAGCCAAGAGACAGAAGAGACTTTCATCACATCAGTCTAGACTGGATTTGAACGCAGGTGCCAGATGTGATAGGCCAATGTCTAACCCACCATTTTGCTCAGTTCCCCAAGTATGTGCTTCTACTCTGGGGATGATATCTGGGAGACCCAAAGAGGCCACCCTCTGCTGCCATATTTGCTGCAGAAGTATATGTAATGCTATAGCTGGAAAGGGATGTGTTCTGTGACATTCTCCAGTCATTTCTATCTTACTCCAGAAAAGACTTTCTGGCTAATATCAAGGTGCTAGCCTTGTCTCAATGGTAGCAGTTTTATCTCTGAGTCAGAAGATCATGGATTTAAGCACCACTCCAGAGACTTGGGTATATAATCTAGGTTGACACTGCAGTGCAGTATTTAGCGATCGCTGCACCATCAGAGGTATCGTGTTTTGAATGAGATGTTAAACCAAGGCCCCATCTTCCTTCAAGTGAACGTAAAAGATCCCATGACAGTATTCAAAGAAGAGCAGGGGAGTTCTGCCAATGTCCTGATGAACATTTATCCCTCAACTAACTCCATCAAAAATAGATTGTCTGATCATTTATTTCATTGCTGTTTGTGGGACTTTGCTGTGGGGAAATAGGCTGGATGTTTGTATACATTACAACAGTGACTATGCTTCAAAGGTAATTCATTGGTGGTGAAGTGGTTTGGGACATTCTAAGGGCATGAAAGATGCTGCATAAATGCAGTTTTTTTTTTGCTTGTTCAATGATTGCTTCGCTGGCCAGCAAGAAACACAGCCCCATTAAATAATAGCGACAGCCCCTTAAGAGCTGCATCTGTGCACAATTTCCCAAACCCTGCTGACCGGAAATTCCTGCCAACAGCCTTCATCAACGCCATGAACTCACTATGAATATTTAATTAGGTTGACTGGTCAGCCATACATGGTTTCGGTGAGCAGAAAGCTCATTGCTCTCCAGTCCCGATGCTGATGTACTGTGAGCATAAAAATGCCTTGAGATCAAAGTGGGTTTGAACGAAAAAGGCGCTTTAGTCATTTGATCTCAACCTTCCAGAATACCAACCCTCCCATCTTCCCATTACAACACGTAACTGTTTCTTTAATGAGTCAAGTGTCCTGGTCTGAATCAGCACTTCTTTCCAGGTGTTTATTGCCATGTGAGTACCTCAGCCTTTTCACCTGGATCCTTTATAGCCCATAACAGAAATAGCAAAATAGAAGTGCCTTATTCCTGTTTCAATTTCTGAAACTATTTCACCCCCAATGATTTTTCCGATCAAAGTCATTTAGGTTCCATTGCAGCAATCCATTCACACTTGGCCCTCCTTCGGAATCAGTCTGCACAGAGAGAACTGGTTGGTTGAGTCTGAATTTATGAAACTGGCTGAAAATTGGCAGAGGGACTGTTGGGAAAAAAAGAAGCAATTGCAGCTTTAAAATAACAACACAGCTTGAATAAAACATTTATGTGTTTGCTTGGCAGAGTTTTTGAAATGTTTAATATTAAGTGGTCAATCCACTGAACATGTCATTGTCAGGACTTAACGAATGTACTGTTTTCCCCTTTTTCATATTTTAAAATGTAGGCCTGCTAATTTGTTCTTTTGAGACAAAAAAAAAGAAATTTGATCTATTTTAATGCGTGAAAAGTTTCTATTTTGTTTCAAGCAAATGAAAACTGGGTCATTCACCAGTAATTCACCAGCAAAGGGAATCTGCTCTGTCTGAACTTCAAAGCACAGCAAGCATTTGAAATTCTCTTTTGATCAAATTGTTTCATATCTTCAGAATGCAGTTAACAAGTAGGAATAAATAAATAACGCCTGGTGGGAAAGGCTGGGAGGAGGGATTCTCTACACACCAGCTCGGTTGAAATAGTGCTCATTGGCAATGGTTGTTAAAACCAGCAGAAAAGATAAGGTAACCATTATTAATGTTATTCCATGTTTTCCACCCTGTCCAAACAGTCATCATTTTCACTAGGGTAGTTGCACCTATAGCTTGTTAAAGTAAAATTTTGTGTTACAGTCAGTTTAATTTCAAAAGTTCTACGTTCCACTGGGTGTTAAAAAGACTCATATAGAGTACTGTGGCCCACAATATTGGCCCAGAACTTCGGGTCTCCATGGGTGAGTACGCATGGGGTACTCACCCGTAGGCCCAATGGAAGTGCCGGTTTCCTGCATGCACTGCGCATGCGCGGGAAACCGGCACTTCCGTTCCTCTGAACGAAGGGGTTCAGAGGTCAAATGCATGCGCAGGGGAGGCTACGCGTGCGCATCGAACTTCGTTTTTTTTTACAGGTTTTCCCGGGAGGGTAAGCCTGCAGAATTTAGAAAAGTAAAAAGCAGGCGTAAGGCCTGCTTTTTACAAGATAAGTGGTGAATAAATTAAAATTAAAACATTTTTTCCACAGGTTTATTATTTTTAAATACTTTAAAGCAAGGTAAGTTTATTTTTAGCCCTGTTAGAAAATAAAATTATTCTTTTCAAAAATTTAAATTATTGTTTAAAATAGTTATTTCATATAATTTATAGTTTATTTAAAAAATGTGATTTAAAAAAAAAATTATTTGAAGATTTAGTGCTATTTTGGGGCTGTAGTATTTATAAGCCTTGACAGCACTTCCTGTCAGACTTATGAATGGAGCATTCCCTGCTCCAATTGGCTCCCCATGGCCTATGTGATCCCAGGGGTCGCATCGAACTAACTGCGCCCCTGGGATACGCAAGCACTGCACGCCAGCAGCTGGACCAGGCCCCGGATCGGAATTCCACAGGGGCCCACAGCTCAATGGCCGGCGCGCAAGGTAAGTGCAGGTCGGGGGCTTGCACCCGCAGGAAGCCCCCGACCCGAATTTCTGGGCCATTAATATAATGCAGTCGAGCGGCTGCAATAAGAATGCAGTAGCTCTTGCATGTGTTGCTCTGCATTATCACACCAGGCTAACACAAGGCAGAAGGAAAATACTGCGGATGCTGGAAATCTGAAATAAGAACAGAAAATGCAGGAAATACTCAGCAAGTCAGGCAGCTTCTGTGGAGAGAGAAACAGAGTTAATGGCCGGAATTTTGCAGGGGGTGGTGGGGATGGGGTGGTGTCAGCGGGTAGGAATGGTGGCGAGTCAGGTGGGAAAGAGATTTTATTTGACAGCAGGTCAGGACCCCGCTGTCAATCTGTCGCCATGCGCTTTTCCCAATGTCAGGTCTGTCAGCGCTGAGCAGAACCGATAGACAGCGGCGGGCGACCCAATTAAACTCATTAGCATCTAGTTGGCAGGTGTTTAACAGGCTTTTTTATCTTACCTTTTCAATTTAACTTCATGGCCATAGAAACCACGCTGTTCAGGGACCACGGCTGTCACCCTGAGGCGGGAGTTCAGTGGCCATTGCTCCAGCTGATGACTTGACAGCTTCAAATGTACAGTAAAAGCTCCCACCTGATAGATCATCACTTTCCTCAGCCACAAGCTGTATCTTAGTCCATTTCCAGCACAGATTCTTCAGGCTTTCCACTTTCCACTCTTCATCCAGTATCACCTCATTGGAAGAACTCTCTCACCATTGACAGAATGCTTCTGTCATCTCTACTTCACCTGCTATCTATTCCATCAACATGGGTGCCCTTTATACTGTCTCACCTTGGTCCTCAGAATACGACCATGATCAGCCCCAGCACCAGCAGCACCAGGCACACCAGCAGCACCAACAACAACACCAACTTTCTCGGCAATCACCTGATACTGCACAGGACACAGCGCAACAGCACCCAACCACATTGCTGCCCAGGAAGCCAGGGATGGCCTCACCATGGCCAGATTTACTTCACTTTACATTGTACACCCATATTGCTGCCACATGATGCATCAGGTTGGCACCACCCCACACCAACACCATAAAGCATCCCTACAATGTCTAAGCCATTCCTTTCACACTCACCACTGTTGTGGGGAGTACCATTATGTCTCACCATTCACTGCAACTCATTAAGCCACTTCCAAAGGTGCACACAAATCTGTCCAAGAATGCAAAGTGTTGACAATAAAGGTTTTAGGGGGAAAAATTCGGTATTGCCCCATTTGGGGCGCCATTATTGGCGGTGCGCAAAGTTTAGCGCCTGCCGCTAATTATCGCCTCCGACAGCAAATTTGGCTTTTATCGCCCCTGGAGGTGATTGGAGCGCTAAATCAGGCGCTACACACCTCTCTTAAGGCGCTAAGGTCGAGGAGCGAGGCGCTACCTCAGAGCGCTGGCGAAGCTCATGTGATGTCAGTCAGCAATGGAACGCAGACACAATGGCACTGGCCAGTTCTTAAAGGGGTGGATTGATCTTGCTCTCCAGCCACACCCTGCTCATTGCAGCCTTGAATCTCGGCCTGGAGAGACTTGTACATCAAATCTGCTGGAAAGAACAATGGAGAGGCCCAGGGAAAGAGCTCACAGTGCAGCCCCCACAGTCTCTTCTAAATTGATACATGGAAGGGCAAATCAAAATGAACCTGCAAAGTGCTGCTCAGTACCCTAAACTCCTTTACCCAGTGTTGAATCTCTCCAGAATTCTCTCTCTCTCTCTCAGAATACGTGGTGCAAAAATGTCACCAACAAAAAAAGGCAGGAAGCGGTCGCCTTTAAATAATGCTCCCCCAGTTCCTTTCTGACTGCAGAATGCACCCCTCAACCTGTCGTTCCTAGCGGCAGGCGGTAAGGCAGGGGGCGCCACTCAATATCTGGTCTGGGGCGCTACCGGGGCGTTGCACACTCGACTGACGTAATGATCTGCCAGCGCAGGAGATCGTGGCGGTAGTGTTTAGCGCCGCTGCAAAAAGTCCAGTCAAATTCGCGAGAAGCGCAGATAGCGCCGTGCCCGGGCGCTAGTTGCTTTGCGCCCCACTTAGCACCCTCTTAAGGCACTAACGGGTGGCGCTACCAACTGAATTTTTCCCCCTTAATGTTTGAAAGCACATTAACAGAAACTTTACATGAACATTGCATAAAACACCCAAGTGTGTACCCTTGTGTGTTTTTAAGTTGGTATGATTGCACTAGGATGAGGGTGAGTGTGAGGGGTGGCTCGTGAGATGGGGAAGTGTTAATGTAGATCGAGAGAGAGGGATGGGTGAAGGTGCAAGGTAAGTTGGTGTGAGTAAGGATGTGCAGGAATAGGGTAGGGAAGGCAGAGTGATGGGGGATGTGATGAGAGGTATAGCCGGATGAATGTGAGTGTGGCTTTGTACTAACGTTTCATGATCTACTGAGATCATTGAAAGATTTGCACCACTGCAGCCAGGTCCTCCTGATGACATCCCTGCTTGTCAGTGCAATGTGCAACCAGGCTGCATTGGTGTCCTGGGGAGGTGCCTTCCGTCCATCGGAAGAGAAGAGAACGTCCCTGCATACTGTGATTCCCTTAATAAGCATATGGAGGGAGTCATGGGTGAACCTCAGTGCAGCCCTGTGCCTCTGTGCAGTGATTGTCAGTGTTTGCAGCACTTCAATGATGTAGAACACTGACAGGACAAATGCCAAAATAAAATTCGGCATGGTCCCTTTAAGGAAACCGGCTGATGACACGTCATGGAATGAAGAGACCAGACCCGCTTCCTCTAATTGGCCCGGGTAACGCGCTGGGTGGGCTTCACAAGCCCTATTAATGGAAAGTCAGTTCACAGAGCGGGATGGAGCCAGCAGCGCGGTCAGGACCCACCACCAACATCGCCCACCATGGACCCACCAAGGTAAGGAAAATCACGGCCAATGTTTCAGGTTGATGACATTTTGTCAGAACTGGAAGAACTTAGAGATGTAACAGGTTTTAAGCAAGTACAGACTTTGGGAAAGCAGAGAGGGTATAAAGAACAAAAGGGAAGGTCTGTGATAAGGTGGAAGGCAGGAGAGATTAAATAAGAACATAAGAACATAAGAAATAGGAGCAGGAGTAGGCCATTTGGCCCTCCGAGCCTGCTCTGCCATTCAAGAAGATCATGGCTGATCTTCTACCTCATCTCCACTTTCCTGCACTATCCCCATATCCCTTGGTTCCCTTAATATTCAAAAATCTATCGATCCACAGCCCTCTGGGGTAGAGAATTCCAAAGATTCACCACCCTCTGAGTGAAGAAATTTCTCCTCATCTCAGTCCTAAATGGCCGACCCCTTATTCTGAGACTCTGACCCCTGGTTCTAGACTCCCCAGCCAGAGGAAACATCCTCCCTGCATCTACCCTGTCAAGTCCTGTAAGAATGTTGTATGTTTCAATGAGATCACCTCTCATTCTTCTAAACTCTAGAGAATATAGGCCTAGTCTACTCAATCTCTCCTCATAGGACAATCCCCCCATCCCAGGAACTAGTCTGGCAAACCTTCGTTGCACTCCCTCCATGACAAGTATATCCTTCCTTAGGCAAGGAGACCAAAACTGTACACAATACTCCAGGTGTGGTCTCACCAGGGCCCTATATAACTGCAGTAAGACATCTTTACTCCTATACTCAAATCCTCTTACAATAAAGGCCAACATACCATTTGCTTTCCCAATTGCTTGCTGTACCTGCATGTTAACTTTCAGTGATTCGTGTACAAGGACACCCAGGTCCCTCTGAACACCAACATTTCCCAATCTCTCACCATTTAAAAAATACTCTGCTTTTCTATTTTTCCTACCAAACTGGATAACTTCACATTTCTCCACACTATATTCCATTTGCCATGTTCTTGCCCACTCACTTAGCCTGTCCATATCCTCTTGAAGCCTCTTTGCATCCTCCTCACAACTTACATTCCCACCTAGCTTTGTATCATCAACAAACTTGGATATATTACATTGGTCCCCTCATCCAAATCATTGATGTAGATTATGAATAGCTGAGGCCCAAGCACTGATCCTTGCGGTACCCCACTAGTTACAGCCTGCCAACCCAACAATTATCTGTTTATTCCTACTCTCTGTTTTTTGTCCGTTAACCAATCTTCAATTCATGCTAGTATATTACCCCCAATCCCATGAGCCCTAATTTTGTTTAATAACCTCTTGTGTGGCACCTTATCGAATGCCTTCTGAAAATCCAAATACACCACATCCACTGGTTCCCACCACATCCACTGGTCAAAGGGGTGATAGGGCAAGGAAAAAGGAGATGGTAATGGACCTCTCTGTCCTCAGCCTCCTACACTGTTCCAATGAAGCTGAACGGAAGCTCGAGGAACAGCACCTCATCTTTCAATTAGGCACTTTACAGCCTTCCGGACTCAAAATTGAGTTCAACAATTTCAGACCATAACCTCTGCTGCCATTTATTCTGATGGCGCTGTTGCTGATGATTCTGCCATTCCAATTTACACCTCCTTTAGACCCATCTTTTGTTTCTTTACTTGTCCCATTACCATCTCCTTTTGTTTTTATTAAATGTAAGACAGAGTGGCAGTGCAGGCTTCGCAGAAGGATAACTACACTGGGGAATGTGAGTACAAGCCCATGACATACTGCATCTGTCTAATAGAACAGCAAGTGTGAGACTTTCCAGGGAGGCGGTATCAGAGTTCTGCGACGTTCTGCACGATGAATTGCACAGTGCTGCACTCTCTGTTCCAGCGACGATTTCTACAGCACTTAATTGTTATTCTACCGGTGGCTTTCAGGCACCAACAGGAACTTAACAGCAATAAGTCAATACTCAGTACACCAATGCATCCAACTCATTACAAAAGCACTCTTTAGTCACACACATAAATAAATGCACTCTTGGATAAATAACAAGCTTCATTTGGAAATGAAGCAGGAATTTTAGCACATTTCTGAATTCTATAGGCCTTAGGAAATTATTAATTGCCCAAGTGTGGCCATTTGGGCATTATATGCCAATGGCATCGGGTGCGTTGACTGAAAAGGCTTTTACTCACTGAATGTGCAGATGATCAGAAACTTAGAATTATGCATGTGACTGCCAGGTTTCCCAAGAGCACCAATGACTCACACATACTGTGTTAGTCCAACATTGTCAAACTGTTAGAAGTTGATGCAGCACTTTACCGCTGGTCACTAGGTGACATGGGTGATGCTTTGCTCCTGTGTTTCACAAGAGCAAATGTATTCAGGAAAGACAGGGATGATGTACTTGAGTATTCAAAGACAAAATCCAATTGGTTAGAACTAAGGAACAACAGAGGAGCTATTATGCTGATGGGTGTATATTATAGACCACCAAAAAGTGGGAAGGAGATAGAGGAGTAAATTTGCAGGCAAACTGCAAAGAATGCAAGCACTTTGGAGTAGTGGTAATGGGGACTTCAATTATCCTAATATAGACTGGGAAAATAACAATGGGAAGGGCAAAGAGGGGAAGGAATTCTTGAAATGTGTACAAGAGAACTTTCTTGATCAGCGTGTTTCCAGCCCAACGTGGAAGGAAGCAGTGCTGGATCTAGTTCTGAAGTGGGGCAACTGGAGCATGTTTCAGCATTTGGGGAAACAGTGATCAAAATATCATGTTTAGAATAGTTATGGAAAAGAACAAGGAAAAATCAAATGTGAAATATTCCTCTGCAGGACAACTAATTTCAGTGAGTTGAAAAGGGATCGGGCCCAGGTGGATTGGAATCAAAAATTGGCAGGTAAAACAGTAAATGAGCAATGGGAGGCCTTTAAAGAGGAGATAGTTTGGGTACAGAGTAGACACCTTCCCATGAGAGGAAAAGGAAGGGCATCCAAAGCTGGAGCACCCTGGATGGTGTAATGTCCGTGTGTAATTGAGACACGGACTGCAGAAGTTGGTTATAACAGGTGTTCACTGAATGGAGACAAAACTGGAACTACTATACAAAGTTACTACACAGGCTTATATACAGGGGTGGTCACTACTTGTACTGCAGTATACAGGGGCTGCAGAATATAGTTCCTTCTTCAAGGCACATACACTACAATTCCTCCCCTTTTAGCTAAACAGTACATAACATTCGATTAATAATTAAATACCGGCCCAGAAATTCGGGTCGGGGGCTTGCCACGCGTGCAAGCCCCCGATCTGCACTTACCCAACGCGCCTGCCGTTCACCTCCAGGGACACCTGGAATTCCTTTTTGAAAGAGAAGAATCCCGGGCAGCGTATGACGTCACGCCGCCCAGGAGTGCAGCCAGCGCGAAGCCTGTAGCGTGCTGTGCAACTGAGACACGCCCCTTAAGGTCTCATTGTAATAGGACACGCCCCCAATCTTGCCAAGCAGCTGCAGAGGACTTTGTAGTTACACAGCTGCAGGGAAAGTAGGTTATCTGCTATTTTATGAATGTTTTGTGAACTTTTATAAAATTTTAAAAACGTTTAAATGATTTTGATGACTCTTAGATAGTTTTAAAGAGAATTGAAGCTATTTAAGCATTTTTTAAAGCCTTGAAACATTATATTAATTCTTTTCAGTTAATTAGCAAAGTGAAATGGCTGGAATGAGCACATTTCACGTGATTAAAAGAATTCAGAACTTCACTGATGATGACCTCAGCAATCTTCTCAACGAGGTGGAGGCGAGGCGCCTGCACATCATGGGGAATGAGCAGTCGAGAGCTCCGCGAAAAGGTCAGATGGCAGCTGCGCCAGTCATGATGCAGGGCAGCGTAGAATTGCCTCAGCATCAACCCTTTCCTCAAGCCGCTGCTGAAGAGCAGGAACAATCTGACAGGGCCCTTGCAAATAGATCTGGAGGGCTCCAGTCACGGGTAGTGAAAAGGCGCAGGAAACGTTAGAGTGTCACCTTCAGCTCACTCCGCCACCTTCAACCCTCAGTCACACAGGCCAGTTGGCAAATCGTTAAATAGTTATATTTTTCATTTTATTTAAATGTTAAATGTTTTCTTACATATTTAAATTCAAGTGTTTATTTATGAAGGAAAGGATAGGTAACCTTATCGTTTCAGCAGTACCTGCAGTAATCAATGTTGAAAGAATTTAAACATTTATTTAACATCAAAAACTTTTACAACAAATGTTACAAAATTATAAAATAGCTAGTTTGCACTTTGAATGTCTGTATTGCAGTAAGAAAGTAAAAATTACTGTAAAATGTTTACACTTTCTTTTCTAACAGTCACCATTTTGCACATGTTTGAAAACGTTAAAAGAGGTAGATAGTATCTTAATTTTTGTAATTTCACTAAGAATCAAACACAAATGAGTTAAACCTGTTTACAAAGTGATTTCAAAACTGTTAACGTTAACATTTTTAAATTGCATAAAATAGGTCATTAACATCCTTGAACGAAGAAAGAAAGACAAGTAAAAACGAACTCTTTCCAATAACACTTCCTCACTGTTCCTGTCCATAAATTTTTTTAAAGTTCATAACTGTTACTTAAAATTTACAAGTTATTCACTTTATACATTGAAACTGAATCTGAAAAGTGTTTGATTATGCAATAAAAGGTCACTGTTTCACTTTAATATGTGTCTGCTTCTGTCTTTGCCTTGCGGGGGGAGGGGTAGTTACAGGGCGTAACTACCGCGTGAAGGTGTTGGCTACCAGCAGTTCGCGAGCAGCCTTAGATTCGGCGGCACTTGGATCCTCTCCATGAGGCCTGGCAGCATGCACATTGCCATCGCCTTCATCCTCCATTTCAACAGGCAGCTGTTCCTCATTGTTAAGGGTCAGTCCTTCCTGCAGGGCAAGGTTGTGCAAAGCACAACAGGCCAGCACAATCCTTGCCACTTTCTGGTGAGAGTACTGCAAGGTCCCCACTGACCTATCCAGACACCGGAAGCGTGATTTCAGAACTCCTATTGTCCTCTCCACCACTTGACGTGTAGACGCATGTGCATGGTTGTATCTCTCCTGAGACTGATTATTGGTATTGCGGTAGGGGGTCATCAGCCATGGTTTCAGCGGGTAGCCCTTGTTGCCCAATATCCATGCGGATCCTGCAGGCAATTTGCTGAGAGAATCATACAATTTAGAGTTACGGAGGACGAAGGAGTCATGATTACTTCCCCGGTGTCCTGAATTAACATTTAGGATCCTCAGGTGCGCATCACATAATATCATTACATTCAATGAATGATACCCCTTCCTGTTAATGAATGTCACAGGTGCATCCTTGGGTGCCTTCAATGCAATATGTGTTCCATCGACGGCCCCAATCACTTTGGGGAATCCAGCAATGCGATGAAATGCTAAGGCCATCTCCTTCTGATGACGAGTGGACAAGTCATACATAATGAAATCAGAAATCCTACGGCAAATGGCTTCTGTGACCTGGTGAATGCAGACCCTCGCAGCATTCTTGGAGATGTTGCTTATGTCACCGGTGCCTGCTTGAAATGATCCACTTGCAAAGAAGTTCAATGCTGTGGTTACCTTCATGTTCACTGACAAGGCAGTGCGGGTCTTCGAGCGTGGCTCCAAGTCTGCCTTCAACATGTCACATAGTCGTCCAATTGCCTCTTTACTGAAGCGCAGCTGCCTGATACACAACTCCTCGGACAGCATTTCAAATGATCGCCTCTCCCTGTAAACTCTGTGGGGTGGGTAGTTGTTCCTTCTGATCAGGAGACGTTCATGGTTCCTCAATCTTCTATGTTGCTCCCTGGCATTCCTCTTTCTTTGAAGCAAATACACAAATAGCATCACGGCAAAATTTCTAAAACAGGGCATGTTTCTTGCTCACAGGACTACTCCTCACACAGACGTACCTGTACGAAGTAAATGGAAATAGTTGTTACAGTTATTTTAATAAACTGAGTGCCTATAACATCAACTCGGCCTAGGACAGGAAGCATGGTTTAACGGCTTGCAAACACATCCTACCCGCCTGATGAATATCACAGGCCGAGATCCTTTCCCAATAAAAAATTCATCATTACATAAATACATTCATCCACGTACTGAAAGGAATACATACATAAATGCACATCCTTCAAGGAATATATACAGACATACATACAATCATACATACATACTTACTGAAAATAAGATAGATTACTGATGACTATTTCATTTTTTAAGCATTTTAATCATTTTTAAACAGTCATTTTCACATTTAATAAACACATCAAATTCAATTAGGCCTTTCACTCAGCCACAATTGCTCCTTATACCTACATTACTCAAAACCCGTTTTTAAAAAATAATTAAAAGTTTAAAACTTACCTCAGACTTTCTAAACATAAGTTTCCTCCCTTTCCCAACCAAAAATGTGCCGTTCAGAATCACAACTGATTAAATAGTTCTTCCCCCGCAGCTTCTCAGTGGCTTTACTCCTGCTTTTTTCATGTGTAAAAATTGGGGACTTACACACACTCAATCCATTGATGAAAATGCCGAAGTTTATTGCGGACGTGCCGCCTGAAAGGACGCACGCGTCCCGCCTCTTAACCACTTGGAAACGAGCACACGAAATGCCGGTTTTCAGCGCATGCGCTGTGCATCCTGAAAACCGGCAATTCCTTCGGGCCCACGCGTGAGTACCCCGTCCGTACTCACGCGTTGGGACCCGAATATCTGGTCCAATATATTTACAATTACAGTTGCTATATACATTAGCTGAAGTTAATCAATTATAAATTCAGTCTTTGAGGAGGCTTCCTGATTCTGTCTGGATAATGCCTCTTTGGGGTATCAGGTTCTTCTGGCAAAGTTGATTCGGGATCAACGTCGTTGTTTGGTTCGTCTGCTTCCAATATCACCGATTCTGAGGTAGATGCAATTGGTACTTTGGTTTCATCACCAGGTGTATAGGATCATGGTGTAGATTTGACGTTTTCCAGTGATTCTAGAATCTGGTCAGCATGGCGTCTTACAATGCTCTCTCCAACGTCCACGGTATACATTAGAGGTCCTTGCCGTGTGCAGATTGTTCCTGGCTGCCATTTCTCTGTGCGGTAGTCCCGGGCCAAAACTGGTTGACCTATCTTGAAACTCCTGGTTGGCCATCATTCATATTCTGAAACTGCCTGTTCTCCACATCTCTTCTGATGTTTAGCTTAACCAAATCCAAGCGGCATCTTAGTCTTCGATTGAAGAACATCATGGCTGGAGCTTGGTTGGTAACCGCATGTGTCGCATTCCGGTAGGCAAACAAGAAGTTATCCACCTTGTGTTGTAGGGGTATGTCTTCATTACACATTGCCTTGAAAGCCTTCTTGAATGTTTGAACGAACCTCTCAGCCAATCCATTGGTGGCTGGATGATATGGGGCGGATGTGTATTGCTTAACACCATTGTTCTTTAAGAACATCCGGAACTCTTCAGACACAAACTGTGGTCCATTGTCGGAGCAAATCTGTTCAGGCAGCCCATTTCTGGCGAATATGGTTCGTAAGACTGTGATAGTTTTTTCTGTGGTGGTTGAGGACATTTTTATTACCTCTGGCCACTTTGAATGCGCATCCACCACAATTAAAAACATCGAGTCCATAAATGGACCAGCAAAATCAATGTGTACCCTTTGCCATGGAGATGAGGGCCACTCCCATGGATGTAGGGGGCTTGTGGTGGGGCGTTTTGGACCTTCTGGCATCCTGTACAGCTCTTGGTCATCTCTTCGATTTCTCTATCGATTCCCGGCCACCACACAAACGCTCTGGCTAAGTTCTTCATTTTTACCCCTCCCAGATGACCCTCATGAAGCTCATTGAGCACTCTATCCTTCAATTTGGGTGGAATTACTACTCTGGATCCACACATCAAGGTTCCTCGGCACACTGACAGCTGTTCTCTTCTCGGCGAGAATGCTGGCAACAGTGGTTCGCCATGTGCTGGCCATCCCTTCACCGTTAAATCATAGACCCAGGAGAGTGTCGGGTCATTTCGTGTTTCCTTTTCTATGTTTGCATTCGTCACAGGTAGACATTCGACTATGGTCGAGTGGAATATCTCCACAGGATCCACTGCAGGTGCTTCTTCCACCGTCGGCAACGGTAGGCGCGACAATCCATCAGCATTCCCATGCTGTTTAGTTCCTTTGTACTCGATGTCATATTGGTGTGCCCCTAGGAAAAGGGACCACCTCTGTAGCTGTTGTGCTGTCATTATCAGGACGCCCTTCTTAGGGTTGAAAATCGAGACAAGAGGTTGATGATCAGTTAGTAGAGTAAATTTCTGTCCGTGCAGGTAGTGACTGAACTTCTTCACCCCCCACACCAGGCTGAGGGCCTCTCTGTCAATCTGGGCGTAGTTACGCTCGGCTGCAGTTAACGAGCGTGACGTAAAAGCTATCGGCCTCTCTGAACCATCAAGGGATTTATGTGACAGTGCCGCTCCAACGCCGTAGGGAGATGCATCATACGCCAGTCTTATCGGTAGTGATGGGTTGTAGTGAGCCAATACTTCCCTTGAAGTGATCAGGCCTTTACACTTCTGAAAGGCCCGCTTACATTCATCGCTCCATTTCCATGCTACTCCAGTTTGTAGCAGGGCGTTCAGTGGGTGCAGAATTGTGGACAAATTCGGCAAAAACTTATGGTAGTAATTCACCAATCCGAGGAATGACCTCAGTTGCGACACATTGTCAGGGGACTTATGTAACCCCTCTTCATCAATCACGTGGCCACAATACGATATTTGTTTGTTAAAAAACTCGCACTTGGGGCGATTGGCTCATAGCCCATGTTCTCTTAGTCTAGTGAGCACCTGCTCTAGGTTGGCAAGGTGTTCACTGTCATTTTCACCTGTCACTAGGATGTCGTCCAAGTAACACTGAGTCCCCGGAATCACTTGCAGGACTTGTTCCATCACTCTTTGCCATATAGCCGGAGCTGATGCAACTCCGAATACCAGTCGATTATACTGGTAAAGACTTTTGTGAGTGTCATTTCATGGGTGCCGTATTCCTGTGGCTTTTGCTGTATTTCCGCAGCTCCCCTTGCTGCTGCTTCGTACGATACTGCCACGCTGAAAACCTTATCTAGCGTCAGCTCTTTCTCTGAGAGTAACCTCTTCTGGGTTCCTTCACTCAGGAGTCCACAGACAAATTTGTCCCATAGGGTATCTGCTCCAAACTGGCAGTGCTTTGATAGCTTGCGTAGTTCCGTAAGGTAATCAGCATTGCTCTCATCTTTATGCTGATTTCTCTTGTGGAATTTAAATCTTTCTGCTATCAGCAGCGGTGATTTAGGTGTTCCTGTAGGATATGAACAATTTCGTTAAAACTCTTCTCCATCGGTTTGACTGGAGTGATCAGGTTCCGCAATAGGCCGTACGTTCTTGCGCCCATTAAGTTTAGTAGTACCGATGCCTTTTTCTCATCGGCTACTTCATTTGCCTTGCAATATACTTCGACTCTTTCCACATACGTGGTCCAGTCTTCTATTGCATTATCGAAGGCAGTGATATTGCCAGTCTTCGGCATCTTGGAGATCTAAGATGGTGCCTCCCGCGCTTTGCCTTCTTCCCCGATTGAACAAAATGGCGCCTCCCGCGCTTTGCCTTCTTCCCCGCTGGATTAAGATGGCGCCTTCCGCGCTTTCTGTCTTTTCCGCTGCTGCCAGCGCTGTTGCTGGCGTTTTTATGCCTTGACGGTGATGCCCTATGGTCTTCGCGCACTTCCCCCCACGCTGCTGCCAACGCCACTCTCCGCGGTCCCCGTGGCAAACTGCAGCTCCTCTCGGCTTTCTGCGCTTCTAATTTCTTTTTCTTTTATTTTAATTACTGTTCCCGTCATCAGAGCAGACCCTATGGGACACTTCCCTCCCTCTTCTCAGGTCTGTACGCTGCCCGGCTTCGTAGCACCGGCCGCGCCCTGTGTGCTCCACCCTCTCTCTCTCTCTCCTCTTCCCGACAACGCTGCTCGGCCCCGTTGAAAAGCCACCCGATCGAGCTCTAGCTCGCCGCAGCCCAGGAAGGATCAGTGTAATACCTGCCACCAGCCCGATTAGCTGGAACACCATAGACTGGATAACCAAGCCCAGCTCTCGACAGCCTCTCCTGCAAATCTTCGAATTCGATGAATCAGAGGGCGGTTGCCCACGGTCGACACCCATTTCTTCTGTTTGTTTTTTTTTCTTTTTGGATTTCTTCCTTCTGGCTTCGACCTCTAATAAATTCGCTTCAGGGATGGATCCCCGTGAGGTGGTGCAGAACTGTAGGTAAGTTCGGATCTGTTCGTCGCCAATGTAATGTCCGTGTGTAATTGAGACATGGACTGCAGAAGTTGGTTATAACAGGTGTTTACTGAATGGAGACAAAACTGGAACTAATATACAAAGTTACTACACAGGCTTATATACAGGGGTGGTCACTACTGGTACTGCAGTATACAGGGGCTGCAGAATATAGTTCCTTCTTCAAGGTACATACACTACAGATGGCTGAAGGTATAGGCCGGATTTTTCACAGGTAAGAACGGGAAGGTTGGCGGCATGGGGGGGAAGGGAAAGTTGTAAAAATTTAAAATCAGACCCTAACCCGCCTCCAACCCGCCCACTTTCACCTTTCACTCAGGCAGGACGGGGTGAGGGGGGCTGCCAACCCACTGCCAGGAGGCGGGTTGGCAATTTAAATATTATAATGAGGCCTGAAACCTCTACTTTAACCAGGTTTAACTGCAGGCGGCCAGGGATCCCGGGGCTCGGGATTCCCAGTGACTGCAACGAGGCGGCCTCAGCCTCAGGGATCAATCCTTGTGGGCCAAGAGGAGCGGGAGTGCTTCACTCGACCCCCCAAGCTCCCTCACTATCAGCCCGCACCCCCTGGGGTCAGGGATCGGACACCCCCAGGGATCGGACCCCTCCTCCACCCCGGGCCTGGATAACCCTTTAACTCTTCCCCCCCCACCCGCCCCCTGGGGTACGCAACTCAGCCCCGGGGTCAGTGATCGGACACCCACCCCCCCAGGTGATCAGGCCCTAGAAATAGTAGATGAATTGCTGGTCATCTTCCAAAATAATATAGACTCTGGAACAGTTCCCATGGATTGGAGGGTAGCTAATGTTACCCCACTATTCAAAAAAGATGGTAGAGAGAAAACAGGGAATTACAGACCGGTAAGCCTGACATCGGTAGTGGGGAAAGTGCTAGAGTCCATTATAAAAGATGTAATAGCAGAGCACTTGGAAAACAGTGACAGGATCGGACAAAATCAACATGGATTTACAAAAGGTAAATCGTGCTTGACTAATCTACTGGAATTTTTTGAGGATGCAACTGGTAGAATAGATAAGGGAGAACCAGTGGATGTGGTGTATTTGAACTTTCAGAAGGCTTTCGATAAGGTCCCGCATAAGAGATTAGCATGTAAAGTTAAAGCACAAGGGATTGGGGGTAAGGTACTGACTTGGATAGAGAACTGGTTGGCAGACAGGAAACAAAGAGTTGGAATAAACGGGTCTTTTTCCAAGTGGTAGGCAGTGGCTAGTGGGGTACCGCAGGGATCAGTGCTGTAAGGCTTGCAAAATTCCCCCAAGCCAAGGAAAAAAGAGATTTCGGACTGTTTGAAAGAATATTGGGCCAAAAGGGGCTTAAAATCAAAACCCCAGGATTTTGGCTATTTTAAAAGGCATGTCCAGGCCTGTGGAAAAGCTGCAACAAAGGAACTGCGTTGGGCACTGTGTGACAGACAGTTTGAGTATTGGAAAAGGCCAGATTGTCTGAGAATGTTCTGGGCTGTCCCAGTCATTCTACATAAAGACAATAGGCCCACGGAAGGACAGTTCCCGCTGAAACCTACAGGGTCATCAAGAACATGAATAATACAATACATGCCACTAATCAACAAAAGAGACCCTGGCCCCAGCAGGAGAAGACAATCGAACAACAGATTAACCACTCAGAGAAACATCCAAAACCACTTCGCACACTTAAACTGATTTCGAAGCAATCCCAAAACGAGTTTAAAAATCAATTAAAAGTAGATGGGACCAATCAAAATGAATGAGCCCGCCCAAAATCTAACAAGATTAGTAGTCTTTGTTTAATATAAACTAAAGACCTGCCTCCACAAGAAATCAGTTCGATGAGGTCAATGGGTTTGATCAGTTTGATCAGTGCAGTTCAGTCAGAGAGTCATACGGACAGTCAGTGAAGGTTATTCGGATGGTGTGTGAACTTGAAGGTACAGTTCATACAAACAGAGGCACAGCTCATTCGAAACACATCAGCCTCGGGACAATCAATCGATGAAAGGACAACAGAAGGAGAACGGAAAGGAATCGCGGCAACCAAGGGCCCAAGAAACAAACAACCAACGATATTACCAACAACCAGGTAATACTGGGCCACCGCGACCAACAAGAAACCAACTCGGAAGAAACCAAAGATCTGCAAGTTTTTCCCACTCTACAAATTATTCCTGCATTTGGTGAGCATTTCCCTGGTCCTCTGGAATCCAACCTAGTTAGTGTAGTGGGATTGGGAGGGGTGAAGTATTTTGTCTATTGTCATTCTCCCTCGTATATTCCGAAGTGTTTCCCCTTTTTAGAGTGATAAGATTATTGTGTTGTGTATATTTTCTTGTCTCAAATAAAAACCAAAGTTCTTGTATCAAATTCAGTTGTTTGCTGCAATTTCATTACAACCCCCAAATAAGTTCAGGTCTAGAACCAAGGGAGTGGGAGCGATTCGAACCGCTCAGGGAGTCAGAGGCAAAGCTGACCACACACACCACCCCTTACAGTGCTAGGACCCCAGCTATTCACAATATATATTAATGATCTAGACGAGGGAACTAGATGTAATATCTGCAAGTTTGCAGATGACACAAAGCTGGGTGGGCGCGTGTGCTGTGAGGAGGATGCCGAGAAACTCCAGTATGATTTGGACAGGTTGGGTGATTGGGCAGATGCATGGCAGATGCAGTATAATGTGGATAAATGCAAGGTTATCCACTTCGGTGGCAAAAACAGGAAGGCAGATTATTATCTAAATGGCAATAGATTGGGAGAAGGGGAAGTGCAACGAGACCTGGGTGTCCTTGTGCACCAGTCGCTGAAGGTAAGCATGCAGGTGCAGCAGGCGATTAAGAAGGCAAATGGTATGTTGGCCTTCGTAGCGAGAGGATTCGAGTACAGGAACAAGGATGTCTTGCTGCAGTTGTACAGGGCTTTGGTGAGACCACATCTTGAGTATTGTGTGCAGTTTTGGTCGCCTTATCTGAGGAACGATGTTCTTGCCATGGAGGGAGTGCAGCGAAGATTCACCAGACAGATACCTGGGATGGCAGGAATGACGTATGTGGAGAGATTGGGTCGATTGGGCTTATACTCGCTGGAGTTTAGAAGAATGAGAGGGGATCTCATTGAAACTTATAAAACTCTAACAGGACTAGACAGACTAGATGCAGGAAGGATGTTCCCGATGGTGGGGAGTCCAGAACCAGGGGTCACAGTCTAAAGATAAGGGGTAAGCCATTTAGGACAGAGATGAGGAGGAATTTCTTCACCCAGAGAGTGGTGAACCTGTGGAATTCTCTACCACAGAAGGCAGTTGAGGCCAATTCATTAAATATATTCAAGAAGGAGTTGGATATATTTCTTAAGGCTAAAGGGATCAAGGGAAATGGGGAGAAAGCAGGGACAGGGTACTGAGTTTGGATGATCAGCCATGATCTCATTGAATGGCGGAGCAGGCTCGAGGGGCCGAATGGCCTACTCCTGCTCCTATCTTCTATGTTTCTATCCAACCACCTCCCCCCCCCCGGGGGATCCAACCCGTCCCGGGGATCCGACCCTCCCACCACCCAACCGGGGTTTCCCGCCATCTCCCGGGTCCCCCTGCACCTTGCAGGTGGGACTCGGGAAAATCCAGCCCATAGAGCTTAAAATGAAACAGAAAAAGGAGGCTTATGATAAATATCAGTTTCATAATTCAGTAGAGAACTGAATACAAAAAGTACAAAGGAGAACTGAAAAAGGAAGTAAGAGGGGCAAAGAGAAAAATATGGGTTAATAATAGAAAGCACGGATTTGTTAAAGGCAAATCATGTTTGACTGATTTGATTGAGTTCTTTGATGAAGTAACAGAGAGGGTTGATGAGGAACTTTTAAAAGGCGTTTGATAAAGTACCACATAATAGACTTGTTAGCAAAATTGAAGCCCATGGGAGTAAAGGGACAATAGCTGCATGGATACAAAATTGGCTAAGAGACAGAAAATAGAGAGTAGTAGCGAACGATGGTTTTTCAGACTGGAGGAAGCATGCAGTGGTGTCCTCCAGGGGCCGGTGTTGGACCACTGCTCTTTTTGATATATATTACTGACCTGGACTTGGGTATACAGATCATAATTTCAATGTCTGCGGATGACACGAAACTCAGAAATGTAGTAAACAGTGAGGATGATAGTAACAGACTTCAGGAGGACATAGATAGACTGGTGAAATGGCCAGACACATGGCAGATGAAATTTAACACAGAGAAGTGTGAAGTGATTCATTTTGGTAGGAAGAATGAGGAGGGGCAATATAAACTAAATGGTACAATTTTAAAAGTTCTGCAGGAACAGAGAGACCTGGGGGTGTACGTACATAAGTCTTTGAAGGTGGCGTACAGAAGCAAGAGAGTTATGCTAAACCTTTATTAACATTGGTTAGGCCCCAGCTGGAGTATAGGGTTCAAAAGATTTGGTTATGTGGAGAGACTAGAGAAACTAGGATTGTTCTCTTTAGAGGAGAGAAGGTTAAGGGGAGATTTGATTGAGGTGTTCAAAATTATGAAGGGTTTTGATAGAGTAAATAGGGAGAAACTGTTTCCAGTGGCAGAAGGGCCGGTAACCAGAGGACACAGATTTAAGATAATTGGCAAAAGAACCAGAGGCGACATGAGGAAACATTTTTTTATACAGTGAGTTGTTAAGATCTGGAATGCACTACCTTAAACAGCGGTGGAAGCAGATTCAATAATAACTTTCAAAAAGGATTTGGGTAAATACTTGAAGTGGTAAAATTTACAGGGCTCTGTGAAAAGAGCAGGGAGTGGGAATAATTAGATAGTTCTTTCAAAGAGCCAGCATAGACACGATGGGCCCAATTGCTTCCTTCTGTGCCGTCTTCTTCTATGATTCTATGGGCTGAATTTTAGCACACAAAAATGGGTGGGTTGTGTTTGGGCCACATATTAACATTTTTAAAATCTGAACCCCGACCACAACCCGCCTCCAACCCGCCTATTATGTCTGTGTGTAATTGAGACATGGACTGCAGGAGTTGGTTACAACAGGTGTTTACTGAGTGGAGACAAAACTGGAACTACTATGCAAAGTTACTACACAGGCTTATATACAGGGGTGGTCACTACTGGTACTGCAGTATACAGGGGCTGCAGAATATAGTTCCTTCTGCAAAGTACATACACTACAATTCCTCCCCTTTTAGCTAAACAGTACATAACATTCGATTAATAATTAAATAACATATTTACAATTACATTTGCTGGATACATTAGCTGAAGTTAAGCAATTATAAGTTCAGTCTTTGAGGAGGCTTCCTGATTCTGTCTGGATAACGCCTCTTTGGGGTATCAGGTTCTTCTGGCAAAGTTGATTCGGGATCAACGTCGTTGTTTGGTTCGTCTGCTTTCAATATCACTGATTCTGAGGTAGATGCAATTGGTACTTCGGTTTCATCACCAGGTGCATCGGATCGTGGTGTGGAATTGACGTTTTCCAGTGACTCTAGAATCTGGTCAGCATGGCGCCTTACAATGCTCTCTCCAACATCCACGGTATACATTAGAGGTCCTTGCCGTGTGCAGATCGTTCCTGGCTGCCATTTCTCTGTGCGGTAATCCCGGGCCAAAACTGGTTGACCTATCTTAAAACTCCTGGTCGGCCTTTCATTCATATTCTGAAACTGCCTGTTCTCCACATCTCTTCTGATGTTTGGCTTAACCAAATCCAAGCGGCATCGTAGTCTTCGATTGAAGAACATCATGGCTGGAGTTTGGTTGGTAACCGCATGTGTCGCATTCTGGTAGGCAAACAAGAAGTTATCCACCTTGTGTTGTAGGGGTATGTCTTCATTACACATTGCCCTGATAGCCTTCTTGAATGTTTGAACGAACCTCTCAGCCAATCCATTGGTGGCTGGATGATATGGGGCGGATGTGTAATGCTTAACACCATTGTTCTTTAAGAACCTCCGGAACTCTTCAGACACAAACTGTGGTCCATTGTCGGAGCAAATCTGTTCAGGCAGCCCATTCCTGGCGAATATGGTTCGTAAGACTGTGATAGTTTTTTCTGTGGTGGTTGAGGACATTTTTATTACCTCTGGCCACTTTGAATGTGCATCCACCGCAATGAAAAACATCGAGTCCATAAATGGACCAGCAAAATCAATGTGCACTCTTTGCCATGGAGATGAGGGCCACTACCATGGATGTAGGGGGGCCTGTGGTGGGGCGTTTTGGACCTTCTGGCATCCTGCACAGCTCTTGGTCATCTCTTCAATTTCACTATCGATTCCCGGCCACCACACAAATGCTCTGGCTAAGTTCTTCATTTTACCCCTCCCAGATGACCCTCATGAAGCTCATTGAGCACTCTATCCTTCAATTTGGGTGGAATTACTACTCTGGATCCACTCATCAAGGTTCCTCTGCACACTGACAGCTGTTCTCTTCTCGGCGAGAATGCTGGCAACAGTGGTTCACCATGTGCTGGCCATCCCTTCACCGTTAAATCATAGACCCTGGAGAGTGTCGGGTCATTTCTTGTTTCCTTTTCTATGTTTGCATTCGTCACAGGTAGACATTCGACTGTGGTCGAGTGGAATATCTCCACAGGATCCACTGCAGGTGCTTCTTCCACCGTCGGCAACGGTAGGCGCGACAAGCCATCAGCATTCCCATGCTGTTTAGTTCCTTTGTACGCGATGTCATATTGGTGTGCCCCTAGGAAAAGGGACCACCTCTGTACACGTTGTGCTGTCATTATCGGGACGCCCTTCTGAGGGTTGAAAATGGAGACAAGAGGTTGATGATCAGTTAGTAGAGTAAATTTCTGACCGTGCAGGTAGTGATTGAACTTCTTCACCCCCCACACCAGGCTGAGGGCCTCTCTGTCAATCTGGGCGTAGTTACACTCGGCTGAAGTTAACGAGCGTGACACAAAAGCTATCGGCCTCTCTGAACCATCAAGGAGTTTATGTCACAGTACCGCTCCAATGCCGTAGGGAGACGCATCACACGCCAGTCTTATCTGTAGTGATGGGTTGTAGTGAGCCAATACTTCTCTTGAAGTGATTAGGTCTTTACTCTTCTGAAAAGCCCGCTTACACTCATCGCTCCATTTCCATGCTACTCCAGTTTGTAGTAGGGCGTTCAGTGGGTGCAGAATTGTGGACAAATTCGGCAAAAACTTATGGTAGTAATTCACCAATCCTAGGAATGACCTCAGTTGCGACACATTTTCAGGCGCTGGAGCCTTAACTACCGCTTCAATTTTGTCAGGGGACTTATGTAACACCTCTTCATCAATCACGTGGCCACAATATGATATCTGTTTCTTAAAAAACTCGCACTTGGCGCGATTGGCTCGTAGCCCATGTTCTCTTAGTCGAGTGAGCACCTGCTCTAGGTTGGCAAGATGTTCACTGTCATTTTCACCTGTCACTAGGATGTCGTCCAAGTAACACTGAGTCCCCGGAATCCCTTGCAGGACTTGTTCCATCGCTCTTTGCCATATCGCCGGAGCTGATGCTACGCCGAATACCAGTCGATTATACTGGTAAAGACCTTTGTGAGCGTTTATCGTGAGATACTTCCTAAAGGATTCTTTAACCTCCATCTGCAAATATGCTTGTGCTAGGTCATTTTTGTAAAACGCTTCCCTCCAGATAGTGAGGCGAAAATATCTTCTATCCTCGGAAGAGGATACTGTACTGTGTGAAGGGCTGGGTTCACCGTCACCTTGAAGTCCTCACAAATGCAAACCTTTCTTGGCTCCTCAGACTTATTGTTTAACGTTTTTTTCATGACAGGAACGATGGGTGTCACCCACTCGCTCCAGTCTACCTTAGATAACACACCTGCATTCTTCAGATTATCCAGCTCTGCCTCGACGGCTGGGCGAATTGCATACAGTACCGGTCTTGCTTTGAAAAACTTAGGAATTGCATTCTCTTCTATTTTTATCGAGGCGGTTACGCCTTTAAGAGTTCCCAGTACTTGTTGGAATACCTCTTTAGCGTTAGCTAAGATTTTTGACAATCGTCCAGGTGTGACGTCGTCATCCTTTTTACCAGCCACAGTCAGTGCCTGAATGGAGTGCCAGCCTAAACTTATCTTTCTGAACCATTCACATCCCAACAACGGTTGTCCACCATCTTGCAGTATGTACAGAAACAATTTCTGTACTTCTTTGCCATTGTATTCGACAGGCACCCTTACTTTCCCTCTGGGGTATACTTTCTGCCCCGTATACGTCTTCAAGACAATGGATGTCTCTTTCAAGGGTATGTGTGAGAATAGCCACTCGTAGTCTCGTCGATTCATGACGGTCAGGGCTGATCCTGTATCCAATTCCATTTTGACTTGGGACCCTGCTATCGTGAGGGTGACCCAAATGGTTCGGTGATCCTCTTTCACGATTACGTTGTGAAGCTTGAGACAGCTTAGTCTCTTGTTCCCGGATTCACTATCGCTCTTCTGGTCTTCGGAACTACTGTCCGTCATCTTTTGTACTTTCCTGTACTTTTCCTTAGTAGCTTTTTCGTTGTCGTTATTCTTCTTTCCAGACCTGCAAACTCGTGCAATGTGTCCCATCTTTCCACATTGCCTGCATATTTTGTCCTTGGACCAGCAGTCCTTCTGGTCATGGGTTGTTCTGCCGCAGCGATAACATTTTTCAAATCCCCGTGTCATTTCATGGGTGCCGTATTCCTGTGGCTTTTGCTGTATTTCCGCAGCTCCCCTTGCTGCTGCTTTGTGTGATACTGCCAAGCTGAAAGCCTTATCCAGCGTCAGCTCCTTCTCTGAGAGTAACCTCTCCTGGGTTCCTTCACTCAGGAGTCCACAGACAAATTTGTCCCGTAGAGTATCTGTCAGTCCTGCTCCGAACTGGCAGTGCTTTGATAGCTTGCGTAGTTCCGTAAGGTAATCAGCATTGCTCTCATCTTGATGCTGATTTCTCCTGTGGAATTTAAATCTTTCTGCTATCAGCAGCGGTGTAGGATTTAGGTGTTCCTGTAGGATATCAACAATTTCGTTAAAACTCTTCGCCATCGGTTTGGCTGGAGTGATCAGGTTCCGCAATAGGCCGTACGTTCTTGCGCCCATTAAGTTTAGTAGTACCGATGCCTTTTTCTCATTGGCTACTTCATTTGCTTTGCAATATACTTCGACTCTTTCCATATACGTGGTCCAGTCTTCTATTGCATTATCGAAGGCAGTGATATTGCCAGTCTTCGGCATCTTGGAAATCTAAGATGGCGCCTCCCGCGCTTTGCCTTCTTCCCCGCTGGATTAAGATGGCGACTCCCGCACTTTCTGTCTTCTCCGCTGCTGCTAGCGCTGTTGCTGGCATTTTTATGCCTTGATGGCAACGCCCTATGGTCTTCGCACACTTCCCCCCCACGCTGCTGTTAACGCCGCTCTCCGCGGTCCCCGTGGCAAACTGCAGCTCCTCGCAGCTTTCTGCGCTTCTAATTTCTTTTATTTTCCCGTCGTCAGAGCAAACCCTATGGGACACCTTCCTCCCTCTTCTCGGGTCTGTACGCTGCCCGGCTTCGTAGCACCGGCCGCGCCCTGTGTGCTCCACCCTCTCGCTCTCTCTCCTCTTCCCGACAATGCTGCTTGGCCCTGTTGAAAAGCCACCCGATCGAGCTCCAGCCCGCCGCAGCCCAGGAAGGATCAGTGTACTACCTGCCACCAGCCTGATTAGCTGGAACACCATAGACAGGATAACCAAGCCCCGCTCTCGACAGCCTCTCCTGCAAATCTTCAAATCCGATGAATCAGAGGCGGTTGCCCACGGTCGACGCCCGTTTCTTCTGTTTGTTTTTTTTTCTTCCTTCTGGCCTCGACCTCTGACAACTTCGCTTCAGGGATGGATCCCCATGAGGTGGTGCAGGCTGTAGGTAAGTTCGGATCTGCTCGTCACCAGTATTATGTCTGTGTGTAATTGAGACACGGACTGCAGGAGTTGGTTACAACAGGTGTTTACTGAATGGAGACAAAACTGGAACTACTATGCAAAGTTACTGCACAGGCTTATATACAGGGGTGGTCGCTACTGGTACTGCAGTATACAGGGGCTGCAGAATATAGTTCCTTCTGCAAAGTACATACACTACACCGCCCACTTCTGGGTTTTACGGATGCGGGACAAGGGGCGGGCAGCCAATCCGCTCCCAGGAAGCAGGTTGGCAATTTAAATATTTTAATGAGGCTGGCAGCCTCTGATTTAACCTGCTTTGCTGGTTTTGCAGTGGGCGGCAGGGTTTCCAGGCCTCGGGAAACCTGGCAGCTGAAGTGAGGTGAGGACAGCTTCGGGGAGAAGGTAAGTGCCTTCACAGCACTGCTTGTGGGCCAGGAGGAGCAGGAGTGCGTTCCCCCGGCCCCACCAGACTCCTGCCCCCGCTCCCCCTTACAAAGGTCGTCGGGGTTGGGGATCGGACCCCGCCCTGCCCTCCCAGTGGTCGCGAATCAGACCTACCTGGTGCTGCGGCCTGCTCCAGGGTGCTCCCTGCCCGACTGGAAGCCAAGCCTGTCAATCAGGCTGACTTCCGGGCGGGGAACCTGTCATAGCCAAGAGTCGCCCGCTGTGGAGTTAAAACTGTGGACTTCCGGGTTTCCTATGCAAAACTCCACCTCCACTTCCCCCCCCCCAACCAGCCCCCGCCTACGTAACCCACCCCTGTTAATATCCAGGCCTATGATTCTATAAGCCCAGTGCAAGGGCCAAAATAATTAAAATGAGGTCCGTTGTTTGACTAGAGTGCTAATTGAGCAAACATTTGACATCCGCAAACAGTGCTTTGGATACCTGGACCTGTCTACGGGTATACCTCATGGGTACCCCGGGGAAGGCAGCCAAAATTGTGACACTTGTTGCATGCTCCTCAACACTGCCATCACACATGCGACTGCTGAGCCTCAGGAACTGTTGGCATCAAGAGAGCTACAGCAATGGTTGATAACTACTTGCTGCTGAGTTTATGCTCCAGTATACAGCAGCAGCGATGGCTGACCTATCTGTCTTATCTCAGCCAATAGTTGCATTCTCTAACATGTTTATTCACAGCCCTGCATGTAGTGATATACAAAAGAATAGTCAGACTAAACACCAAATTAAAGACCATTTCTATCATAATAAGCTATATCAATTATTTTAAACACGTATCACTGAAAAGAAGTTCAACTCCAACCAAAACAAATTCTCTGTCCCATCAATATATGGATATATAAATAAAATTGTTTTAACAAAATCATAAAACATGGCAGCTGATGATTGTGGATTCCTTATTAAGTTGGGTAAATAATAATTTTTCGTGTCACAGCTGAAGTCCTAGACCTGAGAGAAAACATAAATAAGCTGTAGTCTAGTTAGTATAAGGAGGAGGACACAAAGAGGGGATTTTGCTGGCGCTCAGGGGGCGAGTTTGGAGGCGGGACTGCTGGCAAAATTGCAATGATTGAGAGCAGGTCCCGAACCCACTGTCAACCTGCCTCCATACAATCTTCCCAACAGTCGGGTCCCCGAATTTGCGCAGGGACCTGACACCTAGCAGCGGGAAGAGGATTATAGGCACTTAACTGCTTGTTAGCAGGTAGTTAACAGGCAGTTAAGAGGCTTTTTTCAATTTTGACAGGTGGACTATGGGCTTCCCGATGTCCGGACACCACGCCAGGGTAAGTGAGGCGTGCGGTGGGTCTACTGTAAGGTTTGTGCATTGATGACAGCTGCAGAAGTGGTGTGAAGGATCCAATGGTACACTGGTGAGTTTCAGAGGTAAGAAAATGTTGGGAAAATCATTTTTAATGTATTTAGGGCTAGATTTTCAGTATAGACAGTTTTGGGGCGCTAACCTTAGCGCCCGCCCGAAGTTAGCGCCCGCCCCAAAATAGCGCCCCGTTGCCGGAAATTCAGTGGCTTCGCCCTAAGAGATTGGTGGAGCGCTAAAAGAGGCGTTCCACTCCTATCTTTAGGCGCTAAGCCGGCGGTCCAGAGGGATAGCGCCCAGGCAGGGCGCAGCGCGGGTGCGGTCATTTTTGGACTGACAGCAGACCCCGTGGCGCCGACCAGCTCTTAAAGGGGGAAGGGACGAATTGGTCTGCTGCCACGCCCTGCACACTGCAGCCTTGCAAAGAGGCCCCAACACTGCTGCTCAGCCCCAGGGAGTCATGGCAACGCCAGAGAAGGCCCGTCAGCGTGCCCTGCGCTTCTCAGAGGGTGATCTGGACATAATGGTCACAGCTCTGGAGGTGAGGTGCAAGATCTTGTTCCCAGAGAGTGGGAGGAATCCAACCCACCACGACTACACCAAAGCCTGGAAGCAGATCGCCCAGAGGGTGACGTTCACCGGCGATGCCCCCAGGACCCACAAACAATGTCGTAAAAAATACAACGATCTGACCAGGATTGTGAAGGTGAGTAGCCTTTCCAGTCTCCTCCTCATTCTTGCATGTACACCTGACATGATGGGCAAAGGGAGCTGAAAGTCCTATTGGCCAGCCCTCAGCCAGCAGCATTGGGACAGTCATGAGCATCACATGGCCATTCGGCACTCTACACTTTGTCCAAGCTGTTCCACCATGGGAGGCAGTGCACACTACATCAGGGCTTCACTCTGTCCACGCTATTCCACCATGGGAGGCAGTGCACACTACATCAGGGCTTCACTCTGTCCAAGCTATTCCACCATGGGAGGCAGTGCACACTACATCAGGGCTTCACTCTGTCCAAGCTATTCCACCATGGGAGGCAGTGCACACTACATCAGGGCTTCACTCTGTCCACGCTATTCCACCATGGGAGGCAGTGCACACTACATCAGGGCTTCACTCTGTCCACGCTATTCCACCATGGGAGGCAGTGCACACTACATCAGGGCTTCACTCTGTCCACGCTATTCCACCATGGGAGGCAGTGCACACTACATCAGGGCTTCACTCTGTCCAAGCTATTCCACCATGGGAGGCAGTGCACACTACATCAGGGCTTCACTCTGTCCGCGCTATTCCACCATGGGAGGCAGTGCACACTACATCAGGGCTTCACTCTGTCCACGCTATTCCACCATGGGAGGCAGTGCACACTACATCAGGGCTTCACTCTGTCCAAGCTATTCCACCATGGGAGGCAGTGCACACTACATCAGGGCTTCACTCTGTCCAAGCTATTCCACCATGGGAGGCAGTGCACACTACATCAGGGCTTCACTCTGTCCACGCTATTCCACCATGGGAGGCAGTGCACACTACATCAGGGCTTCACTGCGCACTTACAGCCCGTCCTTTCTCCTGCAGGCTAAAGTAGTGGTTAATCGCCAGGCGCGTGCCAGGGGTGGCTGCGCCAAGCTGCAGAAGCTCACTCGGCTGGAGGAGCGCGTGTGTGTGCTCATGGGAGCCTGTGTGATTGTCCCCACAGCGTGCGGAGTATCCGACCCTCCACTGCCCGGCAATGGTAAGGACCTCGCCTTTTGGCCCTCTCGCGTTGCACTGGCCCATCCGAGCTACCTCCTTGCCACTGTCCCACCAATGCGCTGAATGCCACCAGTCCTAACTCCCTCGCTGACGCCGTCTCCTCACTCTGAAGCTACTCTTGTGCATTCCTGCTTTCAGCTGGTGACGACCAGGACCCTGAAGCTGCCAGTGACAGCACCTCCGACCAGGAGGAGGAGGAGGAGCAAGCCAGACCTTCGGGGGAACAGTCACGTCCCGCAGGAGAGGAGGAAATGCTTGACACCTCCTCACTGGACGAGTGCCTGGAGGAACTGTCGCAGGGCAATGCAGCTTCTGGGACCAGTGGCGTCCAGCCACCCAGGAGCCGTGCGCGTGGCCCGCGGCCTTCCCCACAAAGGGGGGAAGGATCAGAGGGGAGTGCTGCTGTTCGGCACACTCGCCGCCACCAACGCGGCAAGGGTCCCCTAGTTCGGCCCCCTCCTCCCCAGCGGGAGAGTCGCGACTCCAGTCCGGACACCTTCACCTCGGAGGAGGTGCGGAAGCTGGATAAGATGGCCGAGGATTCGGACCGGCGGCACACGGAGCTCATGAGCGTGGTGGGGCGCGTGCCTGAGGCCATCGAGTCGCTGGCAACCAGTGTGCGCGAGTTCGGGGCAGCAACTGCCGCGAGTGGCCGCATGCTGACTGATGCCGTGAAGACCCTGGCGGCTGTGATGCGCGCGCACACCAGGACCACAGGGGCACTCACTGCTGCCACATGCGCTGTCTCAGGCAGGCATCGCCAGGGCAGCCGCCGCGCTGGACCATCCCAGCAAGCCGCCCCTCGGCTGATTGTTGCGGATCCTGCAGTGCAGGCCCGGCCGAGTGCCACCGCGCCACAGCACCAGCCAGCGCATCCCACACGCCAGCTGGCCCACATTGCGCCATCCGTCGCCGCCATTCCCCCACTGGGGCGTCAAGGGCAAGCGGCTGCAGCTGATGGTGGCCAGGCTCAGGTGCGCCACTCAGCAGACGGCCCCTCGAGGCCCAAACACCGTGTAAGCCACCCCCCAGCGGCATCTGGCGGAAGGGCATCTGAGCCTCAGGCACCTTCCCCCAGCCTCGCAGCAGCCACTGGGCAGAGCTTGCGAAGGAGCAGCAGGCCGGGCAGGGGAGGCAAAAGGCTGGGCAAGGTCTCGCCCTCGCAGGCCACTCAGTAGAGGGTGTGGGCAGCTTTCCTTTTATATGGCGGTGGCCATCTTTATTTTCACAGGAAATCACAGGAAATCACAGGAACCCCACAGTGCAGATAGAGGCCATTTCGGCCCATTGAGCCTGCACCGACACATATCCCACCCTATCCCCGTAACCCCACGTATTTAATCCCCCTAACACTAGGGTCAATTTATCATAGCCAATCAACCTAACCCGCACATCTTTGGACTGTGGGAGGAAACCGGAGCACCCGGAGGAAACCCACGCAAACACGGGGAGAATGTGCAAACTCCACACAGACAGTCGCCCGAGGCCGGATTCGAACCCGGGTCCCTGGCGCTGTGAGGCAACAGTGCTAACCACTATGCCACCGTGCTGCCCATGGTTGTGTTGTTGGAGGGCTTATTTTTTGCGTTAGGCCGACGTTGAGGCCCGGTTTGAAGAAAGGTGGAGTGACTCCTCCCCAGTTTGTGGGAGTGAGTCGTTTGTTGGGCTTTTTGTGGGGCCCGTTTATTGTTTTTGGGGATTCATGTGGGAAGGGCTTTTCATTTTTGTGTAATAAAAAATTATCTTTATTCATGCAGTCTCCATGGTTGTTCTTCTTAGTGTTTGTTGGCTTCGCCGGCTGAGGGCTTGCGGAGCGGCTGCATTCATCTTCCCTCATGGCCCCTGGCCATTCCCTGACAGGGGGCTTAGAAGTACCGTGTAATAAGGTGGCGTCGTGCGGCCCTTGGCCCTGGTCGCTCCCTCCTGGGAACGTACTCCTGCTCCTCCTCCTCCTCCTCCTCATGCTCCTCCTGCTCCTCCTCCTGAGGTGCTGGTCCAACATCAGGTGGCAGTGCCTGAGTCCTGCGGATAGCCAGGTTGTGTAGCATGCAGCAAACCACCACAAATTGGGAGACCCGGTCCAGCGAATACTGGAGAGCTCCTCCGGAGCGATCAAGGCAGCGGAACTGCTGCTTGAGGACCCCAATAGTTAGCTCGATGATGTTGCGGGTGGTTTGATGGCTCTCGTTGTAGGCCTCTTCAGCAGCGGTCCTGGGCGCGCGGAGCGGGGTCATGAGCCAGGTGCACAAAGGATAGCCTTTGTCCCCGAGTAGCCATCCTCTTGGGGGAGGCTGTGCCTGGAACATGTCATGCACAGTACTCTGCCGCAGGATAAAGGCATCGTGGCTGCTGCCTGGGAAGCTGGCATTGACTGCCATGATGCGCTGCTTGTGGTCACAGACCAGCTGCACATTCAGAGAATGGTAGCCCTTCCTGTTGCGATACTGCTCGCCATGCTCCAGAGGGGCCCGCAAAGCCACATGCGTACAGTCAATGGCGCCCTGCACCAAGGGGAATTCCCCGAGTCTGGAAAATCCCAATGCGCGCTGATGCTGGCTCTCCAGGGCCATGGGGAAGGAGATGAATTGGCTTCTCCTTCTGAACAGTGCTTCGGTCACCTGGCGGATGCAGCGATGCGCGCCGTACTGGGAGATGTTTGCTATGTCCCCAGCAGCGTATTGGAAGGAGCCGGTGGCATAGAAGTTCAATGCCACCGTCACCTTCACTTCCACCGACAGAGACGTCCTGCACCTGAGCTTTGGCCGCAGATCTCGGCGAAGCAGGTGGCAGACCTCTGCAATCACCTCCTTTCGGAATCGGAGCCTTTTAACACATCGCGCGGCACTCATGTTTAGGTAGGAGCGCTGCTGGCGGTATAGCCTGACTGGGTAAGGCCTACGTGGCCGACACCTGTAGCCCCCTCTGCCTCTAGCCAGGGCTGCCCCTCTCACAATGCGTCTGCGAGCCCTACGGACATGGAGCTGCAGCTCCGCGTTGGCACCCCATGCAAGCCCCATCAAATCCTGGCAAACACTCTAATTTCCAAAAGGCCACTTGCAGCGCTCTGTCCTGAGTCCAAAAATACCTGGCTCTTGCTGCTTGAAACCAGTTAGCTATCCTCCTTGTTGTGTCTCCAGAAATGCGTTGCACAAGAGTGTTTTCTGAAAAAAGGCTGGCCTTTATACTGGAGAGTACGTCCCCTTTAATTTGCGCCCCCCGGGGCCCGCGCTGGTTGTGTTGCGTTCCTTTTTCCAAACGCTCCGGCCGCCAGCCGCACAATGGGGCGGTCCAACTGAAGTTTGGAATCGGGGCGCACAAAGGGCGTTGCACGAGGATGTGACGTCATTTTCTGCGCGCGCACCCGGGCGGGCGCTAAACTTTGCGCCGGCGCTAACGGGCAACTTAATTTGGGGCGGGGCGCAAACTGTGCTGCGCCCGGGCGCTACACGCATAGCGCCCGAAAAACACTTCTCTTAAGGCGCTAACTGCTGGCGCAAGCGACTGAAAATCTAGCCCTTAGACTTTTCTGTAGATAACAAGGTTTGAAGTGTTTGTGTAGTCCCACCTCATTGGGAGAACCTTTCTCACCAGTGACAGATCGCTTAATCTCACCTGCAGCTGCCATCTGTTTTATCCTAAGGAGAGAGTCACTGGAGAGCCTGGATGCAAGGGCACACCTTTGTACAGTGATTGGCAGTGTTTGCAGCACCTCAATGCTGTCAAACACTGAAAAATCATGTCAAAAAAAATGTGCGCAGCCCCTTTAAGAAAGCCGGCAGATGACGCAGCATCAACTGACATCATCTGACACTGGCTTTCTCTTAATTGGCCGGCAAGCCCACAGGGTGGGCTTAACAAAGCCAATTGACGCAAAATAGCGTCTTTGCGTCGGACATCGCTGTGGGGCGGGATCGGAACCCAGAAGGTAGCAGTCCCGCTCCCAACTCGCACCGAAATGTAAGATCGCGGCCAAAGAGTCTAGTGTGAGGAGGACACAAAGGGCTGGATTTTCCGCCCGGAGGCAGGATGGTGGCGGGTCTGTTGTTTGGCGGGTTCCAGTCCCGCTGCCGGTTGCAGCCGCCCTGCAATAATGATTTTCCACTGATTGCCCTCATTAAGGACGCCATGCTTGCTACCCGGCCCAATCACTGGGTGCGGGTCGGGTGATTGCACTTGATGACGCGCTGGGAGCCTTTATATTTAAGGGTGCCATGTCCACTTTGATTATGACTTTCTTTTTTCTGCCCCGAGTGCTGGTTGCTGCAGGCATGGCAGCGCAATGGACCAAGGCTGCTCCCCGGTTTGATGATGACTCCCTTCCTGCTCTTGTGGAGGGAGTAAGAGGACGCAAGGAGGTCCTCTTCCCTTCAGATGGAAGGAGGAGGCCTCCTCAGCACAGAAAGACAGCCTGGCTGCAAATTGCTGAGGAGGTCAGTGCAAGGTCAGTCTTTACACGCACCTGGGTGCACTGTAGGAAGAGGTTTAATGATCTGCTGCACTCAGCAAAAGTGAGTATAACATCACACTTACCTTCAATCTGCTTCCCATCTCTTCTCATCCCCATTACTCTGCATTGGCAACCTACTCCTCCACATCCCAACTCATCCTAACATCCCTTGCACCCTCACCCATCCCTCTCTCTCTATGTACAGAATCTTACTATGCACCCCTCACACTCACTCTCACTGTTATGCAATGACAACAACTAACAACGCACAGGGAAGGACCTTGCCATTGGCACCTCACTCCATCACTGTCTCCCTCTAAGCATCTATGTTATCCATTCTTTACACTCACTCCAACAATCTCTCTGAAACTTCACTTGTGTCCCTCATTGCAGGAAAAGAGAGTCTACAATAAGAGAGAGAGGGGGAGGACAGGAGGAGGCCCACCATCCATGGTGCATCAAACGAATGCTGAGGAGGCAGCTCTGGAGATTGTTGGAGGTGCAGAGGAGCTGGAAGTGGGGGACGGAGAGACGGGCGCAGTACAGAATTGATTTCCAACTCTCTGATTTTGCATTCAAGAGTGACTCATATGGGATCTGATGTTCATAGAAATTGAGTTCTAATCATCTGCACAATGGGATGTGACTGCAACCTACATATCACATGTCTAATTCATGCCTTTACTCTCCCACAGGACCATCGAGAGCACCCCTCCCCACTATCCAGGAGGAAGAGCAGGAGTATTCCTCAGAAGAACCTCCAGCCTCTGAGGGAACAGCGTCAACAGAAATGAGCGCACCCAGCACCAGCGCAGAGACGCACACCTCGGTGGGTCATTCACGAGATAGAGTAATTTTGTCTCCTGGTGTATTACAGCTCACAAGTGAGCATCAGCAGATGCTGGAGACAGGGACAGTAGTGGAGAGTCCTCGGCGGAGGCTGCAGGACTCTCCTAGCTCTGCTCAGCTACATGTAGACGCTGTGCCTGTGGGGCCATCCAGAAAGACAGTGGTGCTGGAGCTTCAGGAACAAGTTCAGGAGGCTCTGACTGGGTTTGCATCCACGGTAACTGCGAGTGTGCAGAGAATGGAGGAGTCCATGTCAAACATGAGCAATGCTGTGGTGCACGCAATGGCGAAAGTAGGTGCTGCCATGGAAAGGATGGCATCGTCCATGGAGGACATAAATCGCCAGACACAAACCAACATGGTGACACTTCTGGATAGATGGTCTACTATGGAGGATAGATGGGTATCTATCATGAAGAGGAATGTAAGGTTCGCAAGAAATTTGGAAAATTTCTACAGCCCCAAAGATTATTTTTGATTAAAGAAAACCTGGGTGGAATATACCTTAAAAACCCAGAGCATCAAAAATGGCTGTCAGGCCTTGTGGCAGAAGACAAAAGACAGCCTGGCTGTATATCTTCAATCACGGGCTGACAAAGGATTTGAAAACACCAGCCTGTGCGAATGTTGAAGTACTTGAAACTGTCAATCAACTGCAGTTTAGGAAGTTTCACCCACAGGACAAAGGATGTTTGTTTACAGAACTCTCTACAATGTTGACTCAAAGGCTTAAGTACTTAAAGCTGTCAATCAATTGCGGTTAGGCGGTGACCGCACGACAATGCTTTGTTTACAAAGCACTTGAGTGATGTTGACTGAACACTTAGGATTCAGTGAGACTTTTTTTAACTGAGCTCAAACCAGTTAAAATGAATGGGTAATACATTCAAACTCTTTACAGTCAATGGGGACAGATCGATCCCTTTTGTATAGCCCAGATACATCCAGATTTGGGCGCGAAGACAACGGCTCCCAATGGGGTATAAAGATAGACCCTCAGGAAGCCATTTGCTCTCCCTCTGCCGCCTTGCCTCTGTGCCCTGCCTACAGAGGAACAGCTCAGCAGCCCGCCCAAAGGAGTGGAATACCAGCAGTTACTTTGAATTACTGGGGTATCTCTACTTCGGGGCAGTGAAGAATTCAAGACAAACCACAGGGGCACGGAGCAGGCATTCACTGGTGAGCATAGATTTTCTGGCCCATTACAAGGCAACCTAGATAGGTATTAGGGGTGGGAATTAAAGGGGGATTTTATTAAATTGTAATTTTCGTCCATTTTCCCTCGATGTGTCCATTTCTCCTCTCCATTAAGTAAAAGTGTGCTGTATTAAGCAAAAGTGTGCTGTATTAAGCAAAGGTGTCCTGTATTAAGCAAAAGTGCTGTATTAAGCAAAGGTGTGCTGTATTAAGCAAAGGTGTGCTGTATTAAGTAAAGGTGTCCTGTATTAAGCAAAGGTGTGCTGTATTAAGCAAAGGTGTGCTGTATTAAGCAAAAGTGTGCTGTAGTGTTAAGTAAAGGTGTGTTGTATTCATTATTTTCAATTTATTTCTTTTTATTTCAATAAATACTGGTCTTCTTTGTACCCAACCACAAGTCGCGTTTTGTTTACATCGCTACTGAAATATGTCCGGCGGTCAGAACCAGAAAAGGGGAGCGATTCGAAACTGCACTGGAGCAGCTCAGATACTTCTGACTGGCCAGAGACAATAACCCCAGTACACACCTCCCCTATTTCTACAAAATGGCAACCGCAGCAGGACTGTCGGCAACAGTATGCGATGTAGCAGACGGTGGCTTGTGTCTGGAGAGAGCAGCAGTTATTGGGTTTCTTTTTAACCCACTGATCTGTTTGTGGTTAGGTTCCCGCAGGTTTAGGGAAGTTAAAGCAGAGAGTTGGGATAAGGAAAGGGAGATTGAAGAATACCAGGCCAAGATAGAGCGCCTGGTGGTCCAGTTTAGTGAGGGCAAAAGCCACACGAGGTGCGAATTACAGTACCTGAAATGCCTAGTTGCAGAGGCCAAGAGCAATGAGATGAGGGTGCGGGAGGAAAACGCCCGCCTCATACAAGAAGTAAAAGAGTAGGAGGAAAAGGTTAGGGAGGTAAAGGCAGCGTATAACCTGGCCTGCGATCAAGGGTTTGAGGAAGCAGATCATGGCCCTTGTAGGGAAGAGATAGAAAGCTTGAATATGGCTTTAAAGAGGGCAAAGGGGATGATATGTCTTATCAGCCCGAAGATAGGTCAGTCGGATTTTACCGGCAACCCAAATAGAACCGTCCCACAGGCAACACCCAGAACAAGGTTGGTCAGGGAATCAGGGGTCCCACAACTGCCACCCACAGCTCTGAGCTTTCAGGAGCTCTGGCAGCGAGGGGGGGTGGAGGATGAGGTGGTAGAGGAAGCACAGCAGGCCCCGCTAGATAGGCCAGGACCAGGACCAGTGTACCCCCTCCGACAACAGAGGTACGGTCTGCCCGTTGATGAAGATGACCCAGGGGCCATCCAGAATCAGTTTGTGGTGCCGTATGGCACCCACCAGCTCAGGGACATGGTTAGCCACATCCCCAAGCTCGCTAAAAAGGGAGACCCCTCACTGCACTTCAGGGAGATAGAACAGGCAGCTTGTGTTAATGACTGCGATGACGCAGAGCAAGCAAAAATGCTGTTGTTTTCCCTGGGAGGTGATCTCCTCCAGACCCTATCTGGCGAGTGCAAAAGGGGGCAGGAGGAGTATGAGGGTCTGAAGAATGAAATATTGGAGGCCATGGGACTCAATGAAGGTAGTCCGTTCGCCCGGGTAGAAAGAACGGTGCAGCTCCCAGGGGAGTCTCCGCAGGCGTTCGCGGACCAGCTGTGGCCAGTCTGCTGGAGCGCATGCCCGGGAATGCCAGGGCTGGTAGCACTGAACCCAGTCCAATTGACTCACTGGCTCCGTTGACTTATGACAAACAGCCGACCCCAGATCCAAGCCCAGGTCACGGCTTGGTTTGACCCCCGAAACCCCCAGACCACCAAAGAAGTGGTGATCCACCGGCTCACAGTAGACTTTAGAAACATGAGGTGTATCGAGGTGCCCCAACCCAAGGGAAAAGTCCATGAGGTTAAACCTGGGAGCCAGAGTAATAAAGAGTGGCACCAGGAGGGGAACCGTCCCTCTCAGGCTAGGTTAAATTGTTATGGGTGCGGGAAAGACGGTCACTGGAGAAAAGATTGTAAGAATCCCTGGAAGGATAACAAGGGAAAGGATCCCACAGCCCCAGCCCAAAAGGCAGGGCCAGATATCCCTCCCGCTGCGATCGAGTCATTTTTACAGTCCCTACGGTCTCTTCCGACTGGCCAGGGGAGAGTAGCAGCCACCACCGGTGCTTTGACCCCGTCTGCCCCATCCCACTCCCAGCAATGACTAGAGCCAGCGCAGCCTGTTGACCTGTGTCCCCGCAAAAATGCTGAGGGGAGCAGGCCCTATGATAAGATGAGGGTGAAGACGGTGCAGGGGAGATATTCGGAGGACACTGGAGCTTCCAGCACGGTGGTCCACTCGGAAGACCTGACCAATTCACCCCGGTCTAACAAGGTCCCATTTGGCTTAATGGGACCCATAGGGAAACAAGCAGCTGGGATTGAACCTGAGGTCAGAAATCCTCAGCCCGCAGCAGGTACAAGCTCACAGGCTGCACAGGCAGGCACTGTGGCTTGTGTTAGGGGAGGAGCCATTCATGACCAGTGTAAGTTGTTTAAGCAGGAGGACAGGGAAGGAGAGTTCTGGGACCCCTGTAGAGCAGGCCCGGTAGCAGCAATCCGGGACAAGGGAGGCACACAGGGGATAATTTTGGCCCTGGACCAAAAGCAGGTCCAAGCCCAAGATTCCACCTTTAAGGCCGCCCTGGTAAGGGAAAAGGATTTAGAACAGGATTACTGGCAGCAAAGGTGTGCTGTATTAAGCAAAGGTGTGCTGTATTAAGCAAAGGTGTGCTGTGTTAAGTAAAGGTGTGTTGTATTCATTATTTTCAATTTATTTCTTTTTATTTCAATAAATACTGGTCTTCTTTGCACCCAACCACAAGTCTCGTTTTGTTTACATCGCTACTGAAATAAGTCCGGCGGTCAGAACCAGAAAAGGGGAGCGATTTGAAGCCACACGGGGCTCTGGAGCAGCTCAGGTACTTCTGACTGGCCAGAGACAATAACCCCAGTACACACCCCCCCTATTTCTACAGGAACCAGAGGTACATGACATCCCCGTTATAGAAACATAGAAGATAGGAGCAGGAGTAGGCCATTCGGCCCCTCAAGCCTGCTCCGCCATTTAATGAGATCATGGGTGATCATCCAAATTCAGTACCCTGTCCCTGCTTTCTCCCCATATCCCTTGATCCCTTTAGCCTTAAGAAATATATCCAACTCCTTCTTGAATATATTTAATGATTTGGCCTCTACTGCCTTCTGTGGTAGAGAATTCCACAGGTTCACCACTCTCTCGGTGAAGAAATTCCTCCTCATTTCTGTCCTAAATGGCTTATTCCTTATCCTTAGACTGTGACCCCTGGTTCTGGACTCCCCGACCATCGGGAACATCCTTCCTGCATCTAGTCTGTCCAGTCCTGTCAGAATTTTATAAGTTTCAATGAGATCCCCTCTCACTCTTCTAAACTCCAGCGAGTATAAGCCCAATTGACCCAATCTCTCCTCATATATCATTCCTGCCATCCCAGGTATCAGCCTGGTGAATCTTCGCTGAACTCCTTCCATGGCTAGAACATCCTTCCTCAGGTAAGGTGACCAAAACTGCACACAATACTCAAAATGTGGTCTCACCAAGGCCCTGTACAACTGCAGCAAGACATCCTTGCTCCTATACTCAAATCCTCTCGCTACGAAGGCCAACATACCATTTGCCTTCTTAACCGCCTGCTGCACCTGCATGCTTACCTTCAGCGACTGGTGCACAAGGACACCCAGGTCTCGTTGCACTTCCCCTTCTCCCAATCTATTGCCATTCAGATAATAATCTGCCTTCCTGTTTTTGCCACCAAAGTGGATAGCCTCGCATTTATCCACATTATTGCATTTGCCATGCTTCTGCCCAATCACCCAACCTGTCCAAATCATCCTGGAGTTTGTCGGCATCCTCCTCACAGCACACACGCCCACCCAGCTTTGTGTCATCTGCAAACTTGCAGATATTACATCTGGTTCCCTTGTCTAGATCATTAATATATATTGTGAATAGCTGGGGTCCAAGGACCGATCCCTGCGGTACCCCACTAGTCACTGTCTGCCACTCGGAAAAAGACCCGTTTATTCCAACTCTTTGCTTTCTGTCTGCCAACCAGTTCTCTATCCAAGTCAATACCTTGCCCCCAATCCCATGTGCCTTAACTTTACATGCTAATCTCTTATGCGGGACCTTATCGAAAGCCTTCTGAAAGTCCAAATACACCACATCCACTGGTTCTCCCTTATCTATTTTACCAGTTACATCCACAAAAAATTCCAGTAGATTAGTCAAGCATGATTTACCTTTTGTAAATCCATGTTGACTTTGTCCAATCCTGTCACTGTTTTCCAAGTGCTCTGCTATTACATCTTTTATAATGGCCTCTAGCATTTTCCCCAATACCGATGTCAGGCTTGCCGGTCTGTAATTCCCCATTTTCTCTCTACCACCTTTTTTGAATAGTGGGGTAACATTAGCTACCCTCCAATCCATGGGTATTGTTCCAGATTCCATCGAATGTTGGAAGATGATCAGCAATGCATTTACTGTTTCTAGGGGCACTTCCTTAAGTACCCTAGGATGTAGATTATCAGGACTGTCAGTACAGAGACGGGTCCACATGGCCTCACTGCTGTGCAGCAAGGTGCTCCCCAGTTACTTGCTAGCAGTGAAGTGTGGGGGACCCTTGAGAGGGATGGTGGTGGTCGAGAAAAAGTAAGTGGGGGCTCCTCTCCAAGCGCTCACAATCTCGTGCCACTGCCAAGCCCTCGGTCAGAGCCTCAGACATCTCACCCAATAGAGATGGCCGAGTCTGCCCCTGCACAGCCGCAGGAGGAGCAGACCTTGGCGGAGCCTTTCAAGGCTCCCAAACCCAGAGGACGCCCGCCAAAGGCGTCTAATCAGGTGCAGCAGGGAAATGAGCACGCTGCCTCTACACCTGCTGAAGCCACAGGGGAAGCACCACATAGAAGCACACGTAAGAGAAAGCTAAAACACAAATAGTCACAGGGGTAGTCACTTGGGTGTTTTCATATTTATACCAATTTATGTTTGTGATCTTTATTTCTATTGTATTAAAGTAATGCAATGTCAGTGATTCAATGCGTTGCCGTATGTGTGCTCAGAACTGGAACTGGCACAGTGAGGGGTGAGGGTGCCTTTTATCTGCAGTGATGGTGGGGAGAGTGATAGGAATGCACAGTTCATTGTACAGATGCTGTATTTTTTGGAATGGAGGTTCTACCAACCCTCATGTGCATGTGCCAGCCACGTACGTGCTGCTTAAATTTACGTGAATCTGGCATGGATTAGTCCATCCCTTGTCCCACGGCCAGCAATGAGCTCGCGTGCTGGTAGCACTGGGACAACCTCCTCTGAGGAAGAGAAGGAGGAGGAAGTGCGCTCTGCCACTTGTTCCTCAGGCAGTGGTAAACCACGCTGCAGTGTGATGTTGTGCAGGGCACAGCAGACCCCAATGTTTCTGGACACCCTGGCTGGTGCATACTGTCGGGCTCCACCTGACATGTCCAGGCATCTGTAGAGCATTTTGAGCAAGGCTATGGTTTGCTCTATGATGCTTCTGGTGGAAATATGGCGCTCATTGTAACGCTCCTCATCGGTGTCATTAGCCACGTCTTCAGGGGATAGCGCTTGTCTCCAATTAGCCATCTAGAAAGTTGGGTTGGTGGATTGAAGAGCTGAGGCACAGTGGACTGCCACAGGATGAACGAGTCACTGCTAGGGAACTTTGTGCACACGTGCATGATGCTCTTCCTGTGGTTACACACCAGCTGCACGTTAAGGGAGTGGAAACCCTTGCGGTTCAAAAATACAGCCGGGTTGTGATGGGGTGCCCTAATGGCCACATGTGTGCAGTCAATGACGTCCTGCACCCTTGGGAAGCCAGCCAGATTGACAAAGCCCAGCGCCCATGTGGTAACACTTGCAGTTGAAAAGTGGATGTAATTGGCTGACTTGACAAACAAGGCAGCGGTAACCTGTGTGATGCATCTGTGTGCGGCCGACTGGGAGATGCCGCTAATGTCTGCTGCTGATCCCTGGAAGGAGCCTGATGCAAAGAAGTTGAGGGCAGTGGTGACTTTGACAGCCACTGGTAAGGAGTGTCCACCCACTCCTCTGGGCTGCAGATCTTGGTGCAGCATTATGCAGATGTCTGCGACTACCTCTCACGAAATTCTCAGCCTTCTTTGGTGCTGCTGCTCAGTCATGTTGAGGAAGCTCATCCTCTGCCTGTAAACCCTGTGTTGGGAGTATCTCCTGTAGCATGGTGCAGCCCTGTGCTGACGACCTCTGCCCTGTGTAGCATCAGGTGGCTCAGGAGAAGGTTGGTGCTCTGGTTGTCGGTGCTGCTGATGTGCCTGGTTCTGCTGCTGCCGCGGCTGCTCGTCCTCTGAATCTGAGGGCCAGGATGAGAGAGTATATATGGTTCTCATTCTGCTGTTATATATGTCACTTTAGGATGAGATGTTATAAGCGCTGAGTCAATGTGGAGAGAGGTTATTCCAAGGAGGTCACAGTGTATATAGATCTCACAACACACACTTACAACCTCAATGCACCTGAAATATGTGTTCCAAATCCTGAAATCTGAAAGTTCTGGCATTTGAAATTGAACTGATGTGGCAGGTTAGCTTTAATGCTACAGTTGCAGCTGTGAACTATTCAGCTTGTTGGAACAGCTGGCATGTTTGTCGAACGCCATGGAACACGGTGAAAATGTGGCAAAATTGAAAAACCCTCTCAATATAGCATTAAACAGGTAACTGTTAACTACCTTAATTGCCTCTCCTGCCGCTTGGTGTCAGGTCTGATCAGAAGTCGCAGGCCCGACACTTAGGAAAGTTACGTGGAGGCGGGTTCGCGGCAGGTTCGCAACCCGCTGTCAATCATTATGGATTTAACTCCTGACACGCCTCCAAACCCGCCCTCTGAGCGCCGGCAAAATTGCGGCCAAAGAGTCTGCGAAGGGATATAGACAGGTTAAGTGAGTGGGCAAAAATTTGGCAGATGGAGTATAATGTGGGAAAATGTGAGGTTATCCACTTTGGTAGGAAGAATAGAAAAGCTAAATATTATTTAAATGGAGAGAGACTCCAGAATGTAACTCCCCTATTCATGAAAGGAGGGAGATAGAAAGCAGGAAACTATAGGTCAGTTAGCCTAACATCTGTCATTGGGAAAATGCTGGAATCCATTATTAAGGAAGTAATAACAGGACCTTTAGAAAATCATAATACAATCAAGCAGAGACAACATGGTTTTATGAAAGGGAAATCATATTTGACAAATTTACTAGAGTTCTTTGAGGATGTAATGAGCAGGGTGGATAAACGGGAACCAGTAGATGTAGTATATTTGGATTTCAAGAAGGCATTCGATAAGGTGCCGCATAAAAGGTTACTGCACAAGATAAGAGCTCATGGTGTTGGGGGTAATATATTAGACTGGATAGAGAATTGGCTAACTGACAGAAAACAGAGAGTCGGGATAAATGGGTCATTTTCAGGTTGGCAAACTAACTAGTGGGGTGCCACAGGGATCAGTGCTGGGGCCTCAACTATTTACAATCTATATTAATGACTTGTATGAAGGGACCGAGTGTACTGTTGCCAAATTTGCTGACGATACAAAGCTAGGTGGGAAAGTAAGCTGTGAGGAGGACGCAAAGAGCCTGCAAAGGGATATAGATAAGTTAAGTGAGTGGGCAAAAATTTGGCAGATGGAGTATAATGTGGGGAAATGTGAGGTTATCCACTTTGGTAGGAAGAATAAAAAAGCAAAATATTATTTAAATGTTGCAGGACGGAGGGATTTGGGTGTCCTCGTATATGAAACACAAAAAGTTAGCATGCAGGCACAGCAAGTAATTAGGAAGGCAAATGGAATATTGGCCTTTATTGCAAGGGAATATAAAAGTAGGGAAGTCTTGCTACAACTGTACAGGGCGTTGGTGAGACCACACCTAGAGTACTGCGTACAGTTTTGGCCTCCTTATTTAAGGAAGGAGATACTTGCATTGGAGGCAGTTCAGAGAATGTTCACTAAGTTGATTCCTGGGATGAAGGGGTTCTCTTATGAGGAAAGGTTGAGCAGGTTGGGCCTATACTCATTGGTGTAAATGGCACGTAACATTCATGCCACACAAGTGCCAGGCAATGATTATCTCCAACAAGCAAGTGTCTAACCACTGCCCCTTGACATTCAGCGGCATTACCATCGCCGAATTTTCCACCATCAACATCCTGGGGGGTTACCATTGACCAGAAACTTAACTGGACCAGCCACATAAATACTGTGGCAACAAGAGCAGGTCAGAGGCTAGGTATTCTGCAGCAAGTGTCTCACCTCCTGACTCCCCAAAGCCTTTCCACCATCTATAAGGCACATGTAAGGAGAGTGACAGAATACTCTCCACTTGCCTGGATGAGTGCAGCTCCAACAACACTCAAGAAGCTCGACACCATTCAGGACAAAACAGCCCGCTTGATTGTCACCAAATCCATCACCTTAAACATTCACTCCCTCCACCACCGGTGTACCATGGCTGCAGCGTGTACCATCTACAAGATGCACTGCAGCAACTCACCAAGGCTTCTTCGGCAGCACCACTCAAACCCACGACCTCTTCCACCAAGAAGGATAAGGGCAGCAGGCGCATGGGAAGACAACCACCTCCAAGTTTCCCTCCAAGTCACACACCATCCTGACTTGGAAGTATATCGCCGTTCCTTCATCGTCGCTGGGTCAAAATCCTGGAACTCCCTCCCTAACAGCACTGTGGGAGCACCTTCATCACACGGACTGCAGTGGTTCAAGAAGGCAGCTCACCACCACCTTCTCAATGGCAATTAGGGCTGGGCAATAAATGCTGGCCTTGCCAGCGACGCCCAGATCCCGTGAACGAATTAAAAAAAGACTATGTGGGTTCCAGCAGACTGTTTCCAGCATATTTTGGGAAGATACGTGCTGAAATAGCCCAAGGAGAACATGCAGTTTTTCACTATAGAAATGGAAACTATTTTCAGTTTTATTTGCTCAGCTTGTTTCTATACTTTTTTCAAAGTAATGTTTTTCGAGATATTTTCTCTTTTTATAATATGAAATGATAGGTTTTGTGAAGAAACCCTTCGGCTCAATTGATTTCGTCCTTCCCATCCATTTCATCTCACACTTCCATCATTTGATTGAGAAACACAGGTGAATTTATCAAAACCCACAATACAGGACAATGTCAAGAATAAAAAGAGGAGGGAAAACAAGGTGAATCCGGAAGTGGTGGGACTAAAGGCTTGCAGATTTTTGGAGGAAGTGAGGACTTGGGAATGTAAGAACTTCCCCATTTTGAGATTCTGGACATTGGTTCTAGATGTACAAATGTATTCACTGCACAATATTTTTCCCTGTGGTATACTGATATATGCACTATTGATTCTTGAAGAAGATTAACAGTTAAATCACACCATAAACAGAAAATATTTAGTAAAGGTATTTGCTTTCACTTCACCCTTCTTTTCCTGAATGGATTTGTTAAATCGTACAAGGTCGCTCAGTGCATTACTAAAGTCAAATTGCGCATTTTGTTTTCTGCAATTTTCTAACACAGCATCTGAACCCATGACAGCACCAAGCTTTGAATGTCAGCCTCAACTAGCAATCACACTCTTGAAACACTATTGAATTACTTTGCAAGTCTCCACTCCCTGGTATGGATCAGAAAATCAGGGCTACAATTATGTAGGACCATCTCAACTGTCATGCTTGCTGTTAACAAGGTTCTATTGGGAGCAGGTACTCACAAGATTGTCCCATTAAATTTTAGTGCTGCTGCAAAGCAATACTAAAATTGCATTAATCCACAGTCAGGGCTTAACCTGATTCCAGGCAAATGGAGTGCGATGTCCTGGAGGGGGGCATCTCACACTACTTCTGGTTGGCATCAAAGGGAGTGCAAGCCCAGTGTGGTACCCAACCAAGTTTAAAAAGTGCTCCTGTGGACTTTGTCACCCCATTGGCAGTTATTGACCCAGAAATTCGGGTCGGAGGCTTCCCGCGGGTGCAAGCCTCCGACCTGCACTTACCTAGTGCGCCGGCCGTTGTGCTGTGGGCCTGCGTGGGATTCTGATCCTGGGCCTGCTCCAACTGCCGGTGCGCAGTGCTTACGTATCCCAGGGGCGCAGTTAGTTCGAAGCGTCCCCTGGGATCACGTGGGCTATGGAGAGCCAATGGTAGCAGGGAATCTCTATTCATAGATTTGACAGGAAGACCTGTCAAATCCATGAATTAGAGATCAGCCCCAAAACATCACTAAAACTTCAAAAAAAAATTTAAAACACATTTTTAACATAATTATAAATTACATAAAATAACTATTTTAAACAATAATTTAAATTTTTGAAAAAATTAATTACAGTTTCTAACGGGGCTAAAAATAAACTTACCTTTCTTTAAAGTATTTAAAAATAATAAACCTGTGGAAAAAATGTTTTAATTTTACTTAATTCACCACTTACCTTGTTAAAAGCAGGCCATGCGACTGCTTCTTAAAAGCGTAGCTCCTGGAGACTTACCCTTCCGGGAAAACCTGCAAAAAAAACAGAAGTTCCAGGCATACGCACTGCCTCTCCAGTGCACACGTTCGACCTGTGAACCCCTTCCTTTAAGGGAACGGAAGTTCCGGTTTCCCGCGCATGCGCAGTGCATGCACGAAACTGGCACTTTCGTTGGGCCTACGCGTGAGTACCCAACGTGTACTCACCCGTGGGGACCCGAAGTTCTGGAATATGTCTCTAAACATTTGCACCAGGAATTTCCTCAGGGGTTCTCCTGATTGGCCACCGTAACTTTAGCGGAAGATCAGTGGAAACCCTGTACATGCAGTGTATCTGGGGTTTCCACCAATCTTCCACTGAAGTCAGAGAGAGTACCCGCGAAGACATTTCTGGAGTTAAATTTTAACTGCTAGATGTGGAGCTCCATGTCCCATGGGCTGGTGTTTTCCTCTGCACCTCTGTCTGAAATCATGGTACAGAATAACAGAAAATTTGGGTGGTAAGGCCTATCATTGCCTCAATACCCCAACTGGGAGTTCCTTCCCCTGCCACTGTCTGTTCCTTCCCCATACGCTGTATGAAAATGGCGGTGGGGCCTCAGTGGATTTCCATCTGTCCTCCCCTCTTATCGCCATTTCCTGGAACTGCCATGGGAAAAGTGGGGGTGGACACCGGAAGTGATGGTAACAACTCTGGGATTCCCTAATGCAGTGGAGGACCTTGGAGCAGGCTCCTCTGACTGTGTTCAGGACCCTACTTACCTTCTTGTGTAGGCCTTGGTCTTTGCAGAGGCCTACAAACCAGCTACTTTTCCCATTGCCAGAGCACTTCTGCGTCTTTAACTACCCGGTCCCTCTTGAGATACTGCAGTGGTAGTGCTACTAAAGCAATGCCAGAATCTTATGGCTGGATAATGGCGGGGTCCCCTCTTGGCAGCAGGAATCCAGCCAGGAGACCACTGTACATACAGGATCAACCCTGACCAAGTTTCCTAGGTTGGGGTTCCAGCGGTGTCATGGAAGATGGGCAGAAGTCCTGTTCCACCAGAACATCTCCACTTGGAGAACAGTCCAGGCCATTAACACTTGCATGGCAGGGCTTTTTCTTAGGCAAGAGAATTGAAGTCTAGCCAGGCAGTATCAACAGGGTACTGTCTGGCCACAGCCCATATGGCAGCTACCAATCACAGTATTAATGCAGCATTAGACTATTGCTTACTGATAAACAATTTGATTCAAATTTCTATGGATGTGTTAGAATTTCTGGAAACTAAAAGGCAGGTTGACAGTTTTATAGCCAGCAGAGAACAGAAGAGGTGAACTAATAACAACTACCAGCAAGTATTTTGCCCTAAATACAAACAGAAAATACTCAGCAGGTCAGGCAGCATCTGTGGAGAGAGAAACAGAGTTAACGGGCAGAATTTTCTCCTAAAATAATGGGTGGGTTTGGAGTGTATGGGCAGTTAAAGTGTTAAAAATGGGATTCCCGACCTGATCCCACCTCCAACCCACCCACATCCGGTTTTGCCGGAGGCGGGATGGGGGTGGGCCGGAGACCGGGCTACCAACTCGCTCCCAGGGGGGCGTTACCTCAATTTAAATATTGTAATGAGGCTGGAAGCTTCTTTTTCACCTCCATTTTGTGTTTAACTGCATGGGGACGGGTTTCACACAATTCGTGAAATGCGGCAGTTAAACAGAGGCAGAGACTACTGCATCCAGGAGGTAAGTGGCTTTATACCTACCTCCTGGATCCAGGGTCCCGACCATACCCACCCACCCCTGCGATTGGAGAGCCCCCACTGGAAAATGTTACAGATGCAACAGGTTTTAAGCTACGAGACCTATGATATCCTTGGTCAGTACTCATCATACATCCCTGGGCCTGAGTCAAATATGAGTGTTGTGCAAAATGAGTCATGGGGATTAGGAGATAATATTTAACAAAAGCATGATCCACTTGCTCTAAGGGAAGATCAGATGTGCTGGTATCTATAACCTGTGGTGTGCTCTGGACGGGAAGTTAATTCCTGCCATAATTACAGCTTCCCAAAAATATTCAGTACTGAATGTTAGTGGAGTGACTTTCCTATGTATCGAATCGAATCTCGGGTGATGCTTTGATGGTGATTTTTCAGATCAAGTATATAGTGTGTTGTGAAGAGCCCTGTGCTAACTCTTCCATGGAATCTGTCTTAATAGGTTGTTATTAACATGAAGAAATAAGATGTTGCAGCTTTAGGATTCACTGGGATGAAATTACAGACTAGAATATTAGCAATAGGCGTTTTATGGGGTTTGTGCAAATAACTTTTTCTGTGATTTTAATGAAGCTGTTAATCTGTTTATTTTAAACACCTTGGTTAAAATGGCAGGGGGGGGGAAATTTTCTATGAATGTGTTAGCACATTTGTTGCTAATATCGCACAGTATGATTTCAACCCCTGTCTTTGTTTTATCAGACATTTTTTTAGAGACAGCAACATCATTTTAAGCTGGATCAAGGCACTTGGCATGTTATTTTGTGTTTGTTTCTCTCCTTCCAATCTTCCCTCATCCCCTGACGACATTGACATTTCCTGGTTCCACAGAGTCAATCCACCACCAATACCTCACCCAAGTTTCTTTATGTGGGAACTTGGTGAGTGTAGCAATGTAGAATATGACACCAGAAGGCATCGCAGCTGAGCTCCATTGTGTCCTCATCCAATGTATTTCCAGCAGGTATAGCAATCAAAGGTGGCTCTCAGGGCCGGGAGATGCTGAGCAAAATTTTAGGGCTGGGATCAACTGTTTCTCATTTTAGCTGAAAATCCTCAGCATGTGTTGCAAATCGCAGAAATATGATTCAGCAGGAGACACTGGAGGTACTCAGTGTGTCTGGCAACCATTGGGAAATAGATTCTGTAGCTCGCGCAGTGTTTGAAAACAGGTAATGGTTTTATACTTTGAAGAAAACAGATCAGAAAATGTTTAACTGTTAACAAAAACAATAACATTCACAGCCCATTTGAATATTTTATTCTCACACACTGTAAATGGCACTGATGGCTGGAGAGAGAAAGAACTGAAGATAACACAGCAAGAGACATTCATACAGTTCCAGTGAGAGATTGTGTGATTTCCAGCTGGAAAACCTGGAAAGACAGAGGCATCATTCTGATTATACCATTTATGTTACTGCTGGTGTAGGAAGCCTCATTGAATAAAGAAAGTTTGTGCAAATCATATTCCAAAATATAGCATCAAAATCTTAATTAGATAAACGATAACCAGCAAAGGCCTTGGGTCAGATGAAGTGGCAAACAGGGATTAAATACATCTGTAAATCTATCTATTTGTGACAGTTTTTCACTTTGAACTTTATGCTGAAATCCAACAATATATAGAGGATAAAGATCATAGGGCCCTGATATTGATCTCCATAGCACCTGGCCAATACTTATTTTCCAAGGTATAAGGGAAAGAAAAGGAGGTATTTTACTTGCACCAGTAGAAATATATTCCTGGCCTTTCTGCCTCACAGTATGACCCAAGGATGTCCAGATGTAAGATGTAAGGGCATCTAAAGAAGCTGGCTGTGGGCCTTGTATCGAGAAATCCCTCAGATTGGAGTGTTTGAGGGGGCCAAGAAGCAAAGCAAAGGATTCTCAAACTTTTTTTTTCCTTGGACATATGAGATCTTGGAACCTAGAGGCTTTCTCCGTGCTGTTCTCCAATGGCAGCTGACAGCCAGTCTCTATGCCTTTGTTCCCATCGTAATTTCCTGGCATAAGGAACTTTCAGGCGGATGTCTGCACCAGGGTGCATAACCAAGCTGGGCTCATGACAGGAGCCACCAAATTTGCTTGTGGTCCATGTGCCCAGTTCCAGGGCAAAAGGGGAGAGGAATAACCGAGCCTAGATCTTTTTGAGTGCAAACGGGAATTTACCCTGTTTACAATAAATGGGTTAGCAACTGTATTAAAATAATGCACAAAGGAATTTATGAATGAGGTAACTAGTGAGAAAAGAGAAAAATTAACATTGTGATTTCTATTACACCACTGTGACAATATAATTAGCAATGCATTTTTGTTTGAATCATGTAGAATGATGTCAACTGTATCTCCTTCAAAAATGGGGGATATAGTCCAATCTGCAACCATTAAGGATAACTAGAAAGTACATGCAAGGTAATTACTTACAGTTACTGCCAAAATGATACTGCACAATTTACCTTTTTGCACGTCTTAATTTAACACCGACAGTAGATTAAGCCATAAGTATCTGACCTGCAGATCTGGGACTATTTGTGACCCCTGAACCCTGGCAATCTGGTCCTCCAAACCCAGGCAACTCAGTCATATATACTCTTATTTCTAATTTGCTAGTTTGTTGTATTTGAAGTCTATGGGCAGGATTTTCATTGGGCCGTGGAGGCGGGATTGGAGGCGTTTGGGGGGTTAAAATCCCAAAATTGGGGGGCACAAGCCCATCCCGCCCCCAACCCGCCTCCATGCCAGTTTCAAAGGAGGCGGGTACCTGACCCGCGCTGGGACCTGCCTCCCTGAGGCGGGAAGGGGATTAGTGTCAATTAACTGCCTGTTAACAAGTAGTTAACAGGCAGTTTTTAGCCTAATCCCTATTTTCATTGTTGAAATGTGGGATTCCCGACGGCTCCAAACCACGCCAAGTTAGCGAGGCGGGCCATCGGGATGAAGGGCTTGGAGGGGTTGAGATGTCCGGTGTTCAGGTGAGTATTGGGTGCATGAGTGCAGAGGTAAGTGTGTTTGGTGTGAGTAAAGTGTTTAAAGAAGTTGTACTTACATTTACATACCTTTACAGCCTTCCTTCCCTCAGGTCTCGGGAGTCCCTCATCTCACCGGCACAGAAAGCAGAATGGCCGCGATCTGTCAAAAGTTCCAGCATTCAGCTTTCTGTTCCACGGAGATCTCTATATCATCCTGACAGGAAGGAATTAACTTGGAGTACAGATTGTCAGTGTTTGACAGCTTCAAACAGCTGTGAAACGCTGATATTTCATCTGTCAAAAAGTCTTGACAGATGAAATGTCAATCTCTGACGTCACCTGTTGCCGGGTGGCCCTTAATTGGCCTGCTGAGCCCGCTGGACGGGCTCAACAAGGTCAATCAAGTCAAAATCGCGTGGGTTGGCTAGAACTCGATGGAGGCGGGACTACAACCCCAAAAGTTGTAGTCCCACCTCCCACCCGACTCCTCAATGAAAATCCAGCCCTATGGATCTAGCGGTTTGGAAGGGTTGTTTTTAGACCAGTTGCCTCACTGATGAGCATATCCTACAAAACTCCAGCATTGGTTAATATCAGCAATCAAATTAATGGGAACATTGATTTAAACTTTATATGAACCTCGCAGGGCTCCATGTCAGCCGGGGCTCAGTGGTAGCACTCTCGCCTCTGAGTCAGAAGGCTATGGGTTCACATCAAACTCCAGGGACCTGAGCACAAAAATCTAGGCTGACACTCCAGTGCAGTGCTGAGGGAGTGCTGCACTGTCGGAGGTGCCGTCTTTCGGATGAAACGTTAAACCGAGGCCCCGTCTGCTCTCCCAGGTGGACATGAAAGATCCCATGGCACTATTTTAAAGAAGAGCAGGGGAGTTATCCCCGGTGTCCTGGCCAATACTTATCCCTCAATCAACATCACTAAAACAGATTATCTGGTCATTATCACATTGCTGTTTGTGGGAGCTTGCTGTGTGCATATTGGCTGCCACGTTTCCTACATTGCAACTCTCCAAAAGTACTTCTGTAAAGTGCTTTGAGAGGTCTGGTGGTCGTGAAAGGCGTTATATAAATGCAAGTCTTTCTTTTTTCTTTCTCCATGGTATTTGAGTGGACCACAAAGACAAAAGGTTGGGCAATCTGGATTAAGCCAAAAAATATAATACATTAAGCTATCCAATGCAAATTAAACAGTTCAGCAGCAGCTCATGTCTTTTCTATAAGTTAGAATAGATTTCTGCTGGTGGAAGCAAAATGCCATGAAAGTATGAGGTGGAGGAAGAAGGGGACTGGGTTAGTTAACACTAGGCCCAGGATTAAATCCAGGCACTGGTCCCAGGTTTAAATCTAGCCCAGACAATTGGATTTCTACATGAAATGAACCTGGCAGTCTCAATCCAGTTCCAGGAGGAGGAAATGGGTTGGATTTTCTTCTTTATCGCCCATTTTTGGGCCACAAAAACCAGTAAAATATGACAGAATGGCCTCCCGCCATAAAAGAGTTGAACCAAGATTCTCGGCCTTGAAACCTGCCGGTCTGCACTCATGCCTGCCTGGAGCTCCCCCTGTGACATGTAAATGGGATTGAGTGGGCAGGGCCAATGTTTCTGCAGCATTCCCCCTGGCTTCCACCCACGGGAAGATTGGCTATACAGGAAAACAGTCCCAGCGCTCCTGTCAATCGTTCCATAGTGCTGCATTATCACCATCCCTCTTCGCTGTGAATAACCTGTGCCCTTTTAGAGGAGCCAGCTTCCACCCCAAATCTGAATTGCTGAGAATACAACCACTGTATAAGTGGCAGTATGAGCAGCACAGAGCTATCCCTGAGGTGGATACCACTTCAATTTTTGATTTTCTGACTGAAGGTTGTAAAGACTTTGCCTAGCCATAGATTTTTGATTGGTTCTTGCTCCAGAACTGACGATTTCTCCTGACAGTTTTTGTGAGTGCTTGAGAAAGTAAATTTCTGGACTGGAGAAATGAATTTCCCTTTGGGAATCCTTCTATGTCTGATTTGAAGAGGAGGAGGGTGAGGATACAGAAGAGGCTGGACTGGAGGCTCTTAGGGTCAGGCTTCATTGAGATATTTGTTCCCTACATGTCCACTCCACGTAGAAGATCTTATTTTGATTTCTCTGCCCATCAATAGCTTAAAAGGTTGCACATTCCCCCTGAGGCTATTGGGAAGTTATGCCAGCTCTGGCTGAAGACCTGCAGCCCACTTGCACCAGGAGAACAGCATTGTCTGTAGCAGTGAAAGTGAGCACTGCTGTGAACTTGTTTGCCACTGGGTACTTCCAAGCAGCCTTGGGTGGCCTTTGTCAGATTAGCCAGGCAGTAGCACACCATTGTATAAAGGTCCGTGTGCTCTCTTCAGGCAGACCCTGCATTTTATTACATTTTCCATGGAACCTGTGAAGCAGAGAGGGTGAATAGTCTAATTATATAAATTATCAGGGTTCCCGCAGATGTAAGGAGCAATTACCAAAACATAAGTGGCATTGAAAGCTCCCTATGACAGTCTCCTCAATTTCATTCATAGGAAAAGCTTTCATTCAATAAATGTCCAGCTACTGTTGGCTGTCATTCATCTTATATTGCGCTTTACCCAGCTGGCATGACACTTCTATCATCTGACAATCTATCAGAACAGCCTTGATGATTCAGAGCCATGTATCAGGATAGTTGACTGATAATCAGGGATATCACCTGCAGTGATGGCCTATGGCTGCAGTAGGCATCTGCAGACAGAGAAGAAGAACAAGTATAATGAGGCTCATGGGATGACAAGAATTTTAATAGAGCACACACAGGTATTTTGAAGTCTCATGTTAAATTGCAGCACAATCCAGCAAGAGGCTCCAGAATCATTGTAGCTTGCTGTATTCTGCATAATATTGCCATTCAGAAAGAATTGTTTTTTTTCCTGAAACTGGAAGGTGTAGTGTATGTGCTTTAAGTCAGAACTACTTTTTACAGATCCTGTATACTGTAGTACCGGCAGTAACCACACCGGTATATAAGCTGTGCGCATGCCTCTGTACTCCAGTCTAGAGATGACCCTCCTCCAGTAAAGACCTGTTGTTTGTTTATGTCCAGCATCCATGTAATTCTTTATCCACTGAACCACGGATCTAACAGTGGCGACGAGTGTTGATGCGAATCTACCTGCAACATTAAACAAAAAAAAACAAAAAAAAATAGTCGAGTCCAGGAACACGGGCGTCGACCGCGAGCAACCGCCCAGCAGTCAGGCAGAGATCCAACTTCGCTGGGGAGGCTGTGGAGAGCCGGGCTTGGTTCCCCAGCCACAACGAGCAGTAAGAGACCGATGACAGGTCCTGAGCAGACCCTTCCCGAGCAGCGGCGGCTGGAGCTGACCGACGGCAGAGAGAGAGAGCCGGGCAGCGTCGACGGGGTAAGAAAGAGGGTGAAGAGAGCAGGGCGCAGCCGGGGATTGATCACCGAGCGGCGTCGAGGAAAAATACTGCAAACCGGAGAGAGAGAGGGTAAGAAACAGCCGGGTTCTAGACTGAGCGGCGTCGACAAATATCAAGAGAAGAACATGCAGAGCACAGCCAGGGATCACGGGCTGATCAGGGTCCGCGGGGCGAAGCAAGGGGAGACGCCATTGAGCTGCGGAGAAGCAGGGAGAGCGCGGGAGGCGCCATTGAGCCGCGGAGAAGCAGGGAGAGCGCGGGAGGCGCCATTGAGCCGGGGAGAAGAAGGAAGAGCGCGGGAGACGCCATTTTGCAAAGCCGCAGCGGAGAAGACGGGCGAGCACAGGAAGGAAGGAAAGCGCAGGAGATGCCATTTTGTGCCAGCGGAGAAGAAGGGGAAGCGCGGGAGGCGCCATTGGGGATAGTTAACGCACAACCAAGGATGCCGAAGAGTGGCAGTATCTCTACGTTCAACAATGAAGTCGAAGATTGGGCGACATATGTGGAACGTATTGAGGTGTACTGCAGGGCGAATGAAGTGCCAGATGCTAATAAAGCACTGGTTCTGTTAAATTCCATGGGTGCAAAAACTTATGGGTTACTGCGAAATCTAATAACCCCAGAGAAGCCGGTAAACAAGGATTTTGGAAGCAGAGTAGAAATCCTACAGGACCACTTAAGCCCCACACCGCTGCTGATAGCAGAACAATTTAAGTTCCATAAAAGGAACCAACACAAAGACGAAAGCAATGCTGAGTACCTAACGGATCTGCGCAAGCTATCGAAATACTGCCAGTTTGGAGCGGGACTAGCAGACACATTAAGGGACAAGTTTGTGTGTGGGCTACAAAGTGAAGGAACCCAGAAACGACTTCTATCAGAAAAGGACCTTACGCTGGACAAAGCTTTCAATATGGCAGTATCACACGAAGCAGCCACAAGGGGCGCTGCAGAGATACAACGGAGACCGCAAGAATACGGCACCAACGAAATGACCTATGGAACAGGGAAGTGCTATCGCTGCGGCAGAACAACACATGATCAGAAAGATTGTTGGTTCAAGGACCAAGTGTGCAGACACTGTGGGAAAGCAGGACACATAGCAAGAGTCTGCAGGTCTGGGAAGAAAACCAACAGTAAGAAATCTCCACAGGAGAAGTACAAAAAGGTACACCAGGTGATGGACAGTGGTTCAGACGAACAAAAAAGTGACACAGACTCCGGAAGCAAGGAGCTGGGTTGTCTGAAACTACATAATGTAACCGAAATAGAGGACCACCAGACTATCTGGGTTACACTCAAGATAGACGGAGTCCAAGTGGAAATGGAATTGGACACAGGGTCAGCTCTAACAGTTATAAATCAAAGAGACCATATATTCAGGACCTCTCTGGCCACAGGGGATGTGCCAGAGGACTGGAGAACCGCTAATGTAGTACCATTATTCAAGAAGGGAAGTAGGGAAAAACCGGGGAACTACAGGCCAGTGAGCCTAACATCAGTGGTAGGAAAATTATTGGAAAAAATTCTGAGGGACAAAATTTGTCTCCACTTGGAGAGGCAAGGATTAATCAGGGATAGTCAACATGGCTTTGTCAAGGGAAGATCATGTCTGACTAATTTGATTGAATTTTTTGAGGGGGTGACTAGGTGTGTGGATGAGGGTAACGCAGTGGATGTGGTATACATGGATTTCAGTAAGGCCTTCGATAAAGTCCCGCACAGGAGACTGGTCAAGAAGGTAAGAGCCCATGGAATCCAGGGTGCTTTGGCACATTGGATACAAAACTGGCTTAGTGGCAGAAGGCAGAGGGTGATGGTCGAAGGTTGTTTTTGTGACTGGAAGCCTGTGGCCAGTGGGGTACCACAGGGATCGGTGCTGGGTCCCTTGCTGTTTGTGGTCTACATTAATGACTTGGATATGAATGTAAAAGGTATGATCAGTAAGTTCGCGGATGATACAAAAATTGGTAGGGTGGTAAATAGCGAGGAGGGTAGCCTCAGTCTGCAGGACGATATAGATGGGTTGGTCAGATGGGCGGAACAGTGGCAAATGGAATTTAACCCGGAAAAGTGCGAGGTGATGCACTTTGGGGGGACTAACAAGGCAAGGGAATACACAACGAATGGTAAGACCCTAGGCAAGACGGAGGGTCAGAGGGATCTGGGTGTGCAAGTACACAGATCCCTGAAGGTGGCGCAACTGGTGGATAAGGTGGTAAAAAAGGCATATGGGATACTTGCCTTCATTAGCCGAGGCATTGAATGTAAGAGCAAGGAGGTTATGATGGAGCTGTATAAAACACTGGTTAGGCCACAGCTGGAATACTGTGTGCAGTTCTGGTCGCCACACTACAGGAAGGATGTGATCGCGTTGGAGAGGGTGCAGAGGAGGTTCACCAGGATGTTACCAGGGCTGGAGCGCTTCAGCTATGAAGAGAGACTGGGCAGATTGGGTTTGTTTTCCTTGGAGCAGAGGAGGCTGAGGGGGGACATGATTGAGGTGTACAAAATTATGAGGGGCATAGATAGGATGGATACTAAGGAGCTTTTTCCCTTAGTAGAGGGGTCAATAACTAGGGGGCATAGATTCAAGGTAAAGGGCGGGAGGTTTAGAGGGGATTTGAGAAAGAACTTTTTCACCCAGAGGGTGGTTGGAGTCTGGAACTCACTGCCTGAAAAGGTTGTGGAGGCAGGAACCCTCACAACATTTAAGAAGCATTTGGATGAGCACTTGAAATGCCACAGCATACAAGGCTACGGACAAAATGCTGGAATATGGGATTAGATTAGACAGGGCTTGATGGCCGGCGCGGACACGATGGGCCGAAGGGCCTCTATCCGTGCTGTATAACTCTATGGGCTAGATTTTCAGTCGCTTGCGCCAGCAGTTAGCGCCTTAAGAGAAGTGTTTTTCGGGCGCTATGCGTGTAGCGCCCGGGCGCAGCGCAGTTTGCGCCCCGCCCCAAATTAAGTTGCCCGTTAGTGCCTGCGCAAAGTTTAGCGCCCGCCCGGATGCGCGCGCAGAAAATGACATCACATCCTCGTGCAACGCCCTTTGTGCGCCCCGATTCCAAACTTCAGTCGGACCGCCCCATTGTGCGGCTGGCGGCCGGAGCGTTTGGAAAAAGGAACGCAACACAACCAGCGCGGGCCCCGGGGGGCGCAAATTAAAGGGGACGTACTCTCCAGTATAAAGGCCAGCCTTTTTTCAGAAAACACTCTTGTGCAACGCATTTCTGGAGACACAACAAGGAGGATAGCTAACTGGTTTCAAGCAGCAAGAGCCAGGTATTTTTGGACTCAGGCCAGAGCGCTGCAAGTGGCCTTTTGGAAATTAGAGTGTTTGCCAGGATTTGATGGGGGTTGCATGGGGTGCCAACGCGGAGCTGCAGCTCCATGTCCGTAGGGCTCGCAGACGCATTGTGAGAGGGGCAGCCCTGGCTAGAGGCAGAGGGGGCTACAGGCGTCGGCCACGTAGGCCTTACCCAGTCAGGCTATACCGCCAGCAGCGCTCCTACCTAAACATGAGTGCCGCGCGATGTGTTAAAAGGCTCCGATTCCGAAAGGAGGTGATTGGAGAGATCTGCCACCTGCTTCACCGAGATCTGCGGCCAAAGCTCAGGTGCAGGACGTCTCTGTCGGTGGAAGTGAAGGTGACGGTGGCATTGAACTTCTATGCCACCGGCTCCTTCCAATACACTGCTGGGGACATAGCAAACATCTCCCAGTACGGCGCGCATCGCTGCATCCGCCAGGTGATCGAAGCACTGTTCAGAAGGAGAAGCCAATTCATCTCCTTCCCCATGGCCCTGGAGAGCCAGCATCAGCGCGCATTGGGATTTTCCACACTCGGGGAATTCCCCTTGGTGCAGGGCGCCATTGACTGTACGCATGTGGCTTTGCGGGCCCCTCTGGAGCATGGCGAGCAGTATCGCAACAGGAATGGCTACCATTCTCTGAATGTGCAGCTGGTCTGTGACCACAAGCAGCGCATCATGGCAGTCAATGCCAGCTTCCCAGGCAGCAGCCACGATGCCTTTATCCTGCGGCAGAGTACTGTGCATGACATGTTCCAGGCACAGCCTCCCCCAAGAGGATGGCTACTCGGGGACAAAGGCTATCCTTTGTGCACCTGGCTCATGACCCCGCTCCGCGCGCCCAGGACCGCTGCTGAAGAGGCCTACAACGAGAGCCATCAAACCACCCGCAACATCATCGAGCTAACTATTGGGGTCCTCAAGCAGCGGTTCCGCTGCCTTGATCGCTCCGGAGGAGCTCTCCAGTATTCGCCGGACCGGGTCTCCCAATTTGTGGTGGTTTGCTGCATGCTACACAACCTGGCTATCTGCAGGACTCAGGCACTGCCACCTGACGTTGGACCAGCACCTCAGGAGGAGGAGCATGAGGAGGAGGAGGAGGAGGAGCAGGAGTACGTTCCCTGGAGGGAGCGACCAGGGCCAAGGGCCGCACGACGCCACCTTATTACACGGTACATCTAAGCCCCCTGTCAGGGAATGGCCAGGGGCCATGAGGGAAGATGAATGCAGCCGCTCCGCAACCCCTCAGCTGGCGAAGCCAACAAACACTAAGAAGAACAACCATGGAGACTGCACGAATAAAGATAATTTTTTATCACACAAAAATGAAAAGCCCTTCCCACATGAATCCCCAAAAACAATAAACGGGCCCCACAAAAAGCCCAACAAACGACTCACTCCCACAAACTGGGGAGGAGTCACTCCCCCTTTCTTCAAACCGGGCCTCAACGTTGGCCTAACGCAAAAAATAAGCCCTCCAACAACACAACCATGGGCAAAATAAAGATGGCCACCACCATATAAAAGGAAAGCTGCCCACACCCTCTACTGAGTGTCCCGCGAGGGCGAGACCTTGCCCAGCCTTTTGCCTCCCCTGCCCGGCCTGCTGCTCCTTCGCAAGCTCTGCCCAGTGGCTGCTGCGAGGCTGGGGGAAGGTGCCTGAGGCTCAGATGCCCTTCCGCCAGATGCCACTGGGGGGCGGCCTACACGGCGTTTGGGCCTCGAGGGGCCGTCTGCTGAGTGGCGCACCTGAGCCTGGCCACCATCAGCTGCAGCCGCTTGCCCTTGACGCCCCAGTGGGGGAATGGCGGCGACGGATGGTGCAATGTGGGCCAGCTGGCGTGTGGGATGCGCTGGCTGGTGCTGTGGCGCGGTGGCACTCGGCCGGGCCCGCACTGCAGGATCCGCAACAATCAGCCGAGGGGCAGCTTGCTGGGATGGTCCAGCGCGGCGGCTGCCCTGGCGATGCCTGCCTGAGACAGCGCGTGTGGCAGCAGTGAGTGCCCCTGTGGTCCTGGTGTGCGCGCGCATCACAGCCGCCAGGGTCTTGACGGCATCAGTCAGCATGCGGCCACTCGCGGCAGTTGCTGCCCCGAACCCGCGCACACTGGTCGCCAGCGACTCGATGGCCTCAGGCATGCGCCCCACCACGCTCATGAGCTCCGTGTGGCGCCGGTCCGAATCCTCGGCCATCTTATCCAGCTTCCGCACCTCCTCCGAGGTGAAGGTGTCCGGACTGGAGTCGCGACTCTCCCGCTGGGGAGGAGGGGCCCGAACTAGGGGACTCTTGCCGCGTTGGTGGCGGCGAGTGTGCCGAACAGCAGCACTCCCCTCTGATCCTTCCCCCCTTTCGAGGGAAGGCCGTGGGCCACGCGCACGGCTCCTGGGTGGCTGGACGCCACTGGTCCCAGAAGCTGCATTGCCCTGCGACAGTTCCTCCAGGCACTCGTCCAGTGAGGAGGTGTCAAGCATTTCCTCCTCTCCTGCGGGACGTGACTGTTCCCCCGAAGGTCCGGCTTGCTCCTCCTCCTCCTCCTGGTCGGAGGTGCTGTCACTGGCAGCTTCAGGGTCCTGGTCGTCACCAGCTGAAAGCAGGAATGCACAAGAGTAGCTTCAGAGTGAGGAGACGGCGTCAGCGAGGGAGTTAGGACTGGTGGCATTCAGCGCATTGGTGGGACAGTGGCAAAGGAGGTAGCTCGGATGGGCCAGTGCGACGCGAGAGGGCCAAGAGGCGAGGTCCTTACCATTGCCGGGCAGTGGAGGGTCGGATACTCCGCACGCTGTGGGGACAATCACACGGGCTCCCATGAGCACACACACGCGCTCCTCCAGCCGAGTGAGCTTCTGCAGCTTGGCGCGGCCACCCCTGGCACGCGCCTGGCGATTAACCGCTACTTTAGCCTGCAAGAGAAAGGACGGGCTGTAAGTGCGCAGTGAAGCCCTGATGTAGTGTGCACTGCCTCCCATGGTGGAATAGCGTGGACAGAGTTAAGCCCTGATGTAGTGTGCACTGCATCCCATGGTGGAATAGCGTGGACAGAGTTAAGCCCTGATGTAGTGTGCACTGCCTCCCATGGTGGAATAGCTTGGACAGAGTGAAGCCCTGATGTAGTGTGCACTGCCTCCCATGGTGGAATAGCGTGGACAGAGTTAAGCCCTGATGTAGTGTGCACTGCCTCCCATGGTGGAATAGCGTGGACAGAGTTAAGCCCTGATGTTGTGTGCACTGCCTCCCATGGTGGAATAGCTTGGACAGAGTGAAGCCCTGATGTAGTGTGCACTGCCTCCCATGGTGGAATAGCGTGGAAAGTGTTAAGCCCTGATGTAGTGTGCACTGCCTCCCATGGTGGAATAGCTTGGACAGAGTGAAGCCCTGATGTAGTGTGCACTGCCTCCCATGGTGGAATAGCTTGGACAGAGTGAAGCCCTGATGTAGTGTGCACTGCCTCCCATGGTGGAATAGCTTGGACAAAGTGTAGTGTGCCGAATGGCCATGTGATGCTCATGACTGTCCCAATGCTGCTGGCTGAGGGCTGGCCAATAGGACTTTCAGCTCCCTTTGCCCATCATGTCAGGTGTACATGCAAGAATGAGGAGGAGACTGGAAAGGCTACTCACCTTCACAATCCTGGTCAGATCGTTGTATTTTTTACGACATTGTTTGTGGGTCCTGGGGGCATCACCGGTGAACGTCACCCTCTGGGCGATCTGCTTCCAGGCTTTGGTGTAGTCGTGGTGGGTTGGATTCCTCCCACTCTCTGGGAACAAGATCTTGCGCCTCACCTCCAGAGCTGTGACCATTATGTCCAGATCACCCTCTGAGAAGCGCAGGGCACGCTGACGGGCCTTCTCTGGCGTTGCCATGACTCCCTGGGGCTGAGCAGCAGTGTTGAGGCCTCTTTGCAAGGCTGCAGTGTGCAGGGCGTGGCAGCAGACCAATTCGTCCCTTCCCCCTTTAAGAGCTGGTCGGCGCCACGGGGCCTGCTGTCAGTCCAAAAATGACCGCACCCGCGCTGCGCCCCGCCTGGGCGCTATCCCTCTGGACCGCCGGCTTAGCGCCTAAAGATAGGAGTGGAACGCCTCTTTTAGTGCTCCACCAATCTCTTAGGGCGAAGCCACTGAATTTCCGGCAACGGGGCGCTACTTTGGGGCGGGCGCTAACTTCGGGCGGGCGCTAAGGTTAGCGCCCCAAAACTGTCTATACTGAAAATCTAGCCCTATGACTATGACTCTATGACCACAAGCGGCTATTTTCACACATACCCTTGAAAGCTACAGAGATTGTCTTGAAGACGGATACGGGGCAAAAAGTCTACCCCAAAGGAAAAATAAGGGTGAAAGTGACATATAAAGGTCAGGAAATACCTAAAATGGATATATATGTATTGCCAAATGGAGGACCACCACTGCTAGGACGTGAGTGGATCCGGAAGATACATTTAGATTGACATTCCATACAGGCACTGAAGGTGGAGGCCAAAAAGGATGACGACGTCACGCCTGGACGACTGTCAAAAATGCTAACTGATGCAAAAGAAGTGTTCCAGGAGGGGCTAGGAACACTAAAAGGAATAACAGCAACAATTAAAATAGAGGATAATGCAAGCCCAAAGTTTCTGAAGGCCAGACCAGTGCCTTATGTGATCAGACCAGCGGTTGAAGCAGAGCCGGAAGGGTTGGAACATTCAGGAGTACTGTCCAAAGTGGACTGGAGCAAGTGGGCTACACCCATCGTCCCTGTAATGAAGAGGTCGTTGAGTAATACGCCTGGGGAACCAAAGAAGATCTGCATCTGTGGGGATTTTAAGGTGACAGTGAACCCAGTCCTTCACACAGTGCAATATCCGCTTCCACGAATTGAGGATATTTTCGCCTCGCTATCTGGTGGTAAACGCTTCACCAAAATTGATCTAGCCCAGGCGTACTTGCAAATGGAGGTAGAAGAAGCTTCGAAACATTACCTTACGATCAACACCCATAAAGGTCTCTAGCAATACAACCGGCTGGTGTTTGGAGTAGCCTCGGCTCCGGCTATCTGGCAAAGGGCGATGGATCAGGTCCTGCAAGGGATTCCAGGGACCCAGTGTTATTTGGACGACATCTTGGTCACGGGCGAAAATGACGGTGATCACCTCGCTAACTTGGAGAAGGTGCTCGCCAGATTAAAGGAATATGGGCTACGAGCTAATCGCCACAAGTGCGAGTTTTTCCAGAAACAGATCTCGTATTGCGGCCATGTCATCGATGAAGAGGGGTTACATAAGTTCCCTGACAAGATTGAGGCAGTAATCAAGGCTCCAGCACCGCAAAATGTGTCACAACTGAGGTCGTTCCTTGGGCTGGTAAACTATTACCAAATTTGTCTACGGTACTACACCCGCTGAACACCCTACTGCAAACAGCGGTACCATGGAAGTGGGATGACGAACGTAGACGAGCTTTCCAGAAGTGTAAAGAATTGATCACATCAAAAGAGGTGTTGGCCCATTTCAACCCAGCACTACCAATTCATTTGGCATGTGATGCATCACCCTACGGCATTGCAGCGGTGCTGTCGCACAAATTCCCAGACGGGTTGGAGAGGCCAGTGGCCTTTGCGTCTCGGTCACTAACCTCAGCCAAGCGCAACTATGCCCAGATTGACAGGGAGGCCCTCAGCCTAGTATGGGGAGTAAAAAAATTCAACCATTATCTGCACGGGCAGAAGTTCACCTTGCTGACTGACCACCAACCACTTGTCTCCATCTTTAATCCTAAGAAGGGCGTGCCAGTAATGACTGCACAGCAGTTACAAAGATGGTCCCTGTTTCTAGGGGCGAATCAATATGAAATAGAATATAAAGGCACGAAACAGCATGGGAACGCTGATGGGCTATCGCACCTGCCACTGCCTACGGTGGAGGAAGCACCAGCAGTGGACCCTATCGAGATATTTTATTCGTCGATAATTGAACGATTGCCAGTAACAAACGCGGATATAGAGAAGGAGACCCGCAATGATCCGACGCTGTCACGGGTATATGAATTGGCGGTGAGGGGATGGCCAACACATGGCGGCTCACTGTTGCCAGCATTCTCATCCAGGAGAGAACAGCTGTCAGTATGCCAGGGGACAGTGATGTGTGGATCCAAAGTGGTGATTCCACCCAAGTTAAGGGAGAGAGTGCTAAAGGAGTTACATGAAGGTCATTTGGGGGGAGTGAAAATGAAAAGCCTTGCTAGGGCTTATGTGTGGTGGCCGGGAATCGATCAACAAATCGAAGACCTAACTAAGAGCTGCTTAGGATGCCAGAAGGTCCAAAATGCACCACCACATGCCCCTCTACACCCATGGGAGTGGCCCTCCTCTCCATGGCAACGGGTGCACATTGATTTCGCTGGTCCATTCATGGACTCAATGTTCTTAATAGCAGTGGATGCTCATTCAAAGTGGCCTGAGGTGATAAAGATGTCTTCAACCACTACAGAGAAAATGATTGCAGTCCTACGGACCATATTTGCCAGAAACGGTTTGCCAGAGCAGATCTGCTCTGATAATGGACCACTTTTTGTGTCCGACGAGTTCCAAAAATTCATGAAAAGGAACGGGGTAAGGCATTACACATCTACCCCGTATCATCCAGCCACCAATGGATTGGCTGAGAGGTTCGTACAAACCTTTAAGAAGGTGATAAAGGCCATGTGCGACGAGGAAATTCCACTACAGCATAAGATGGACAATTTCTTATTAGCCCACCGAAACGCGACACATGCAGTTACCAACCAGACCCCGGCCATGATGTTCTTTAACCGAAGGTTGAGATCTCGTCTGGACTTGCTCAGACCAAATGTGCGAAGAAATGTTGAGGACAAACAATTCCAGCACATCAACGAGAAGCAGACGAGGAGCATCAATGTAGGGCAACCAGTCTTGGCCCGTGACTATCGAACAGAGAAGTGGCAACCCGGAACGATATGTACAAGGCAGGTGCCATTGATGTACACAGTGGATGTCGGGGAGAACATTGTGAGACGCCACGTCGATCAGATCTTAGCGTCACAGGAAGGCGTCAACCCCATGTCTCGAGTACCTGGGGATGAACCCGACATACCGGTAGCATCTACTTCAGACCCAATAGCAGTGGAACCCGATGAACTACCCAATGAAAAGGCGTCAGAATCGCCTCTGCACCAAGAACAAGAACCTCCGGAAAGGCGCTATCCCGAAAGGGTCAGGAAGCCACCCCAAAGACTGAATCTATCAATGGACTTTTTGTTATTGAATGTACATGTAAAAATGTAATTGTTATTTGAATATTAAGGGGGTATTATTAATCTAAAAAGGGAGGAATTGTAGTGTATGTGCTTTAAGTCAGAACTACTTTTTACAGCTCCTGTATACTGTAGTACCGGCAGTAACCACACCGGTATATAAGCTGTGCGCATGCCTCTGTACTCCAGTCTAGAGATGACCCTCCTCCAGTAAAGACCTGTTGTTTGTTTATGTCCAGCATCCGTGTAATTCTTTATCCACTGAACCACAGATCTTACAGAAGGGATGATGATGATGATGAGGGAGAATGCATTCCATCCTAACATCCAGAGGAGGATACACAGGAGGAAAAACTGGAGCACGAGAGCCATCAGTCTGCAGACAGTGAAAGGAAGCAGCAACTTATAGCTAAATGTTTTCACCAAATAAAAGTTGAGAAACCAAATAAAAGATCAACGCCTTGCCTGTCATCCACCAACACAATCCCAACTGTCTCACAAAGACCTGCATTCCCAGAGGTATCTGAGCCTTGCCTCCAGAATACAAAAGTCACACACTCATGTCATAGATTCATAGGTCAGAATTTTCTGGGGTCCATGCGGTCGTGATTGAAGGCGGGTCGGGTGGGAACCCACCATCATCCCGCCCCCACCCCCGCCCCCCACACGCCTTTCCCTTGGGCACGTTTGCCGGCGCGGCAGTGACCCAAACGGCAGAGGCAGGCGAACTAATTTAAATCATTATTAGGTACTTGTCATTATTAGGTATTAGTCTTTTTAGCCCTACCTTTCAAATTTCACTGGATGACCACGGGAATCACACAGCTCGGGAACCACATGGGTCAACCTGAGGTGGAAGTTGAGTGGCCACTGATCCAGCTGATTAGTGCACAGCATGGAAAGTACAATAAAAACTCCCACCTCACAGCTTTCCTCAGGCAGAAGCTGTAGCTGACTGCATTGCCAGCACACATTTAGCTTTCTACAGGCGGCAAGTGTTTCCAGCAAAGTCGCCATCCAGTCTCACCTCATTGTTAGAACCTATCACCTTATTGACAGATTGCTTCTGTCATCTCTACTTGACCTGCCATCTATTCCATCAGCATGGGTGCCGTCTATACAGTCTCAGTTTGGTCCTCAGAGCTGCACCGTGCCAGAGGTGATACCCCCAACACAGTGTGTTCAGGCAGAGAATGAGCTTCCTCAACATGACTGAGCAGCAATGCTTCAGGAGGCTCAGGCTGTCACGCCAGGTTGTCGCAGACATTTGAAGATTGCTGGAGCAAGACCTGCAGCCCAGAGGAACGGGTGGACACGTCTTACCAGTGGTTGTCAAAGTCACCAGCGCCCTCAACTTCTTCACCTCAGGCTCCTTCCAGGGATCTGCAGCAGACATTTGCAGCATCTCGCAGTCGGCCACCCACACATGCATCACACAGGTCACTGATGCCCTCTTTGACAAGTCAGCCAATTATATCAAATTTGCCACTGATGAAGCCAGTGTTACTGAGTGGACGCTTGGCTTTGCCACTTTGGCTGGCTTGCCACAGGTGCAGGGCATCATCGACTGCACACATGTGGCCGTCAACACGCCCCATCATCACCCAAGAATGTTTGTCAACCACAAGGGCTTCCACTCCCTCAATGTGCAGCTGGTCTGCAACCATAGGAAGATCATTGTGCATGTGTGCACCAAATTCCCTGGCAGCTGCCATGACTCTTTCGTCCTGCCCCAGTGCACCCTCCCTCAGCTCTTCGCTCCTCCAAACAGACTTTCTGGCTGTCTGCTTGGAGACAAGAGCAATCCACTGAAGACGTGGCTCATGACACCCTTGAGAAGGCCAAGTACTGAGGCCGAGGAGAGATATAATGAGAGCCACATTTCCACCAGATGTGCCATAGAGCAGCCAAAATGCACTTCAAATGCCTTGACAGATCTGGAGGAGCCCTTCAGTACACACCAACCAGGGTTTCCAGAATCATCGTGGTCTGCTGCACCTTGCACAGCATAGCACAGCAGCAAGGATTAGCGCTGCATGAGGAGCAAAGCACTGTGCACAAAGCATCTCAGAGGAGCAGGAGGAGGAGGATGAAGAGGAGGAGCAGGAGGAAGATGCAGTCATGATCCCACCAGCACCCGAGCACATTGCTGCCTGGGAGGCCAGGGATGGATCTGCATGACCAGATTTACTTAACTTTACGCATTATACCCATATGGCTGTAACATGCTGCCCAGGTTGGCACCACCCCACAGCAACACCATAAAGCATCCCTACAATGACCAAGCCATTCCTTTCACACTGACCACCATTGCTGGAGGTAACATTATGTCTCACCATTCACTCCAACTCACTAAGCCACCTCCAAAGGTGCACACAAATTTGACCATGTTGAAAAGTGGTGAAAATAAATATTTTTTTTGTGTGACATTGTGGCAGAGCCACCAAGGGGTCCTTATATTGTTGTGCATAATTGCTTGTAACAAAGTCAATCGGTATCTGTATTCATTTGCTGCATGTTAACAGCGCAGTCTCTAAAGGGTTAAGACCAAGCGCGATGACGGCATCACGTGATGTTCCCAACGGCGGGAAACGTGATGATGTCATGACGTCAGACTGAGGAGCCTCCCCTCTCAGCCCTCGTGGAGCCAGCTTTAAGCAAAGACCTGTGTTTGAGTTCTCCTGTGTTTTTGAATGTTACTTCCACCAGTTTGCATTAAACATCGTTTTGGTTAGCTGATTGCCTTGCTCTTAGTAATTTCGTCAGGAATTCACGAATTCCTAGAGTGGTGACCCTGATTCTTCGCGGACGATCTTCGTGGAGGAAGCGAGATGCAGTGACATGATGGAGGCCAACGCAGTGGCTTTGAAGCTCCCTCAGTTCTGGGAACAACAGGCGGCCTCCTGGTTTGTGCAAGCGGAGGCTCAGTTCGAGCTCCGGAACGTAGTGCAGGATCAGACCCGTTACCTCTACGTGGTCTCCGCACTCAACAGCTCCACGGCTTCGAGGATCATCAGCCTGCTGGAAAATCCCCCGGCCGACAGCAAGTACAACACCCTTAAGGCGCGGCTTATCCAGGTATTCGGCCTCACAAAGTCGGAACACGCACGGCGGTTACTCACGCTGCCCGGGTTAGGCGACTCCAAGCCGTCGGAGTTAATGAGCCAGATGCTCACACTCCTTGGTTCAGAACCGCAGTGTTTCCTATTTCGGGAATTGTTCCTGAGCCAATTGCCCAAGCAGGTGCAGGCAGCCCTCGCGAGGTCGGAAACTGCGGATTGTGTGGCGCTCACGGCCGAGGCTGACAAAATTTACGCCGTTATGCAACAATACTGCGCTGCCTCGAGGCCTCCCTCCCAGAAAAGCCCCGCCCTGATGCCTCCACCATCCAGTTGGTGTTATTACCATGCCCATTTTGGCCTGAAGGCCCGATGCTGCCGTCCTCCCTGCGGGTTCAAGCCTAAAGAAACGAAGAAACACCAGCACCAACTGCGCGACGGGACGACCGAACCTGAAGTTTGCCCCACGGCCGCGATGGCGATTGGCGATTCCGGGAATATAGGAGTCGTTCGAACAGGCTTGTCCGACCTCCTCTTCGATTGACTGCCATTGTTAAGGACAATTCTGGGGGGGCGCATGTGGCAGAGCCACCAAGGAGTTCTTATATTGTTGTACATAATTGCCAGTAACAAAGTCAATCGGTATCTGTATTCATTTGCTGCATGTTAACAGCGTGGTCTCTAAAGGGTTAAGACCAAGCGCGATGATGTCATCACGTGGGTCACGTGACATTCCCAACGGCAGGAAACGTCATGACGTCAGACTGAGGAGCCTCCCCTCTCAGTCCTCGTGGAGCCAGCTTTAAGCAAAGACCTGTGTTTGAGTTCTCCTGTGTTTTTGAATGTTACTTCCACCAGTTTGCATTAAACATCATTTTGGTTAGCTGATTGCCTCGCTCTTAGTAATTTTGTCAGGAATTCACAAATTCCTACAACATCACAGTAACGGAAACTTTACACGATCATTTAACAAAACACTTATGTGGCTACCCTTGTGAATCTACTTGCGTTTCATCTTTCTCTTATGCATGCTTCTACGAGGTGCTAACCCTATGGCTTCAGAAGAGGTAGTGGCAGGCTGTTCACTTCCCTGCTGTGACTGCTGAGATGCTTTTGGCGGATATCCTCTGGGTTTTGGAGCCTCTGATGGCCCCGCCAAAGTCTGCTCCCCTGAGACTGTGGAGGGGCAGACTCGGCCATCGGGATCCCAGAATGCATCTGGGGCTCTGACTGAGAGGGGGCAGTGGGGGAGAAGTGTGAGCGCTTTGACAGGAGCCCCCACTTGTATGTCCCCTCTCACCATCATCCCTCTCATGGGGCCCCGCAATTCCCTCCTAGCAAGGAGCTAGAGAGCATCTTGCTGCACAGCAGTGGGGCCATGAGGACCCACTTCTATATTGACATCCCTCGTAGCGAGGATGTCTACGAGCCTCCGCCATTTGTTCTCCATAGATATCCATCTATTCTCCATAGAGACCATGTGCTCCTGTGAGTGGTGCATTTGCTGCTCATGCAGGGGGCTATCCTATCCATGGAAGAGCCTACATTCACCATCGACTGCGACACGGTGGTGCTCATGTTGGAGATAGACCCCTCCATTCTCTGCACATTTGCAGACATAGCGCTCGCAAAACCTGTCAAAGCCTCCTGCACGTCTTCCTGCACCTCCAGGAACGCCCTCTTTCTGGATGCCCCCCGAGGCTCAGTGTCTGCATGCAGCTGAGCAGAGCTGGGCGCATCCTGCGCCCTCCGGCAAGGAGTCTCCACTGTTGTTCCTGTCTCCACCATCTGCTCTTGCTCACTTGTGAGTTGTGAGACACCGGGTGACAACAATACTCTATCTTGCGTGGGACCTACCAAGTTGTACATATCTGTGCTGGTGCTGGGTGCGCTTATGTCTGGTGATGGTGTGCCCTCAGAGGCTGGAGGCTCCTCTGAGGAGTCATCTACCTCTTCCTCCTGGATGGTGGAGGTGGCTCTTGATGGACCTGTGGGAGAGTAAAGAGATGACTTAGTTATGTCATATGAAGAATAGGTACAGATACCATTATGCACACGATGACCATTCAATGGCTGCTGACATCAGTCCCCATATGAGTGACTGATGTATGCCATGTGGTAGTATGAGATGTAATTCTGTCACCAGGTTGCTGAGATGTCCCCCTCTCTCCGTCTCCCACCTCCAGCTGCTCTGCGATTCCTGAGACTTCCAGGGCGACCTCCTCTGCTGATGTTACAGTCGGCAATGATGGTGTCCCACCTCCGATTCTCTCCCTCTCCCTCTTATTGTGGGCTCTCTTTTCCTGCAAGGTGTGAAAGAAGAGAAGGTTGAATGAGAGTGTTGGATTGAGTGTAAGGAATGGATTGGTTACATCTTTAGAGGGATACTATGATGGAGTGGGGTGCCAAAGCCAAGTGGCCTCCTTGTGTGTTGTTAGTTGGTTTGATTGCATTAGGATGAGGGTGAATGTGAGGGGTGGCTAGTCAGATGGGGATTGATAATGTGGATAGAGAGAGAGAATACAGGGAAAGTGGCATGTGGTGCATAACCCCCAATCATCGGGTATAGTAGAGAGATGAACCGGACCTTAAAAGAGAGGCTTAGGAAAGAGATAGGAGAGGTCCCGAAGAGATGGGATGAAGTCCTACCCCTGGTCCTAATGAGCATCTGAGCCAGCCTCTCTAAAATTATGGGACACTCCCCGCATGAGTTAATGACAGGGAGGTCGATGAGGACCCCGACTCATGTGTTGTTACTGGTCCTAACCGAAGCACAGGTTAAGGAGGTCACACGGGACAGGTTTGTTAGATCAGTATGATACTCTAAGGGGGTTGCATTGGGAGGCAGCTAACAATATGAGAAGGCAGCACCAACAGAATAAAATGCTGTTGGAACCACGGGTAACACAGGAGTGGAAGGTAGGGGACCAGGTGATGGTCAGGAATAATGCCAGAGTAGGGGCATTCGAGCCATTATTTAAAGGACCCTATAATATTGTGGATAAGGCAGGTCCTATGGTCTAGTCATGGCATGGGTAAGTCATGGCAGGACAGCCCGGTGCTGTGGTATGCTCCTCCTGCGATATGTGGGAACTCAGGGACACTTCCTGTGTCCCTGACAACCATGTGTGCAGGAAGTGAATCCAGCTGCAGCTACTGGCAGACCGCATTGCGGCGCTGGAGCTGCGATTGGATACATACTGGACCATTCGCAATGCTGAGGACATCGTGAATAGCACGTTTGATCAGTTGGTCACACCGCAGGCAAAGGTTGGACAGGCAGAAAGGGAATGGGTGACCAACAGACAGAGTACTAGGCACAGGCAGGTAGTGCAGGGGTCCCCTGTGGCCATCCCCCTCTCCAACAGATACACCACTTTGAGTACTGTTGGGGGGGATGGCTTATCAGAGGAAGGCAGCAGCAGCCAACTTCCTGGCACCAGGGGTGGTTCTGCTGCACAGGACGGGAGGAAAAAGAGGGGTAGAGCTATAGTAATAGGGGATTCTATTGTAAGGGGAATAGATAGGCGTTTCTGCGGCCGCAAACAAGACTCCAGGATAGTGTGTTGCCTCCCTGGTGCAAGGGTCAAGGATGTCTCAGAGCGGCTGCAGAACATTTTGGAAGGAGAGGGTGAACAGCCAGTTGTCGTGGTGCATATAGGTACCAACGATATGGGTAAAAAATGGGATGAGGTCCTAAAAGCTGAATATAGGGAGTTAGGAGGTAAATTAATAAATAGGACCTCAAAGGTAGTAATCTCAGGATTGCTACCAGTGCCACGTGCTAGTCAGAGTAGAAATAGAAGGATATTTCAGATGACTACGTGGCGAGAGGAATGGTGTGAGGGGGAGGGATTCAAATTCCTGGGACATTGAAACTGGTTCTGGGGGAGGTGGGACCAGTTCAAACCGGATGGTTTGCACCTGGGCAGGGCCGGGACCGATGTCCTAGGGGGAGTGTTTGCTAGTGCTCTGGGGGAGGGTTTAAACTAAAATGGCAGGGGGTTGGGAACCTGAGCAGAGGGACAGAGGAAAGGGAAACAAGGATAAAAGAAAAAGATAGGAAGGAGAAAAACAAAAGTGGCAGTCAGAGAAATCAACAGTTTAAATCAAACATGGCCACAGTAAATAATAATTCTAATAGGCCTAAGAGCGTTAAAAAAACAAGCCTGAAGGCTTTATGTCTTAATGCAAGGAGCAGTCATAATAAGGTGGATGAATTAGCTGCGCAAATAAAGGTAAACGATTATGATTTGATTGGGATTACGGAAACATGGCTCTAGGGTGGCCAAGGCTGGGAACGCAACATCCAGGGGTATTCAATATTCAGCAAAGATAGGCAAAAAGGAAAGGGAGGTGTGGTAGCATTGCTGGTTAAAGAAGGGATTAACACAATTGTAAGGAAGGATATTAGCTCTGATGATGTGGAATCTGTATGGGTAGAACTGAGAAATGCCAAGGGGCAGAAAACATTAGTGGGAGTGGTATATAGACCTCCAAACAGTAATGTGAAGGTTGGGGATGGCATTAAAAGGGAAATTAGAGAAGCGTGCAATAAGGGCACAGCAGTCATCATGGGTGACTTTAATCTACATATAAATTGGGCTAACCAAATTAGTAACAATATTGTGGAGGAGGAATTCCTGGAGTGTTTACGGGATGGTTTCCTGGACCAATATGTCGAGGAACCAACCAGAGATCAGGCCATCTTAGACTGGGTATTATGTAACGAGAAAGGATTAGTTAACAATCTTGTTGTACAAGGCCCCTTGGGTCAGAGCGATGATAATATGATAGAATTCTTCATTAAGATGGAGAATGAAGTTGTTGACTCAGAGACTAGGGTCCTGACTTTAAATAAAGGAAACTACGATGGTCTGAGGCGCGCGTTGGGTGGGATTGATTGGGGAATGTCACTCAAAGGGTTGATGGTGGATAGGCAATGGCAAACATTCAAAGACCACATGGATGAACTACAGAATTTGTTCATCCCAGTTTGGAATAAAAATAAAACAAAAAAGGTGACTCAACCATGGCTAACAAGGGAAATTAGGGATAGCATAAGATCCAAGGAGAGGACATATAAATTGGCCAGAAAAAGCAGTAAACCTGAGGATTGGGAGCAGTTTAGTATTCAACAAAGGAGGACAAAGGGATTAATTAAGAAGGGGAAAATAGAATATGAGAGTAAGCTTGCAGGGAACATAAAAACTGACAGTAAAAACTTTTATAGATATGTGAAGAGGAAAAGATTGGTGAAGTCAAGCGTAGGTCCCTTGCAGTCAGAATCAGGGGAATTTATAATGGGGAACAAAGAAATGGCAGACCAATTAAATATATATTTTGGTTCTGTCTTCACAAAGGAGGACACAAATAACCTCCCAGCGATGTCGGGGAACATAGGGTCTGATGAAAGGGAGGAACTGAAAGAAATCAGTATTTGTAGGGAAATGGTGTTAAGGAAATTGATGGGATTGAAGGCCAATAACTCCCCAGGGCCTGATAATCTACATCCTAGGGTACTTAAGGAAGTGGCCCTAGAAATAGTAGATGCATTGCTGATCATTTTCCAACATTCAATGGAATCTGGAACAGTACCCGTGGATTGGAGGGTAGCTAATGTTACCCCACTATTCAAAAAAGGTGGTAGAGAGAAAACGGGGAATTACAGACCGGTAAGCCTGACATCAGTAGTGGATGTAACAGCAGAGCACTTGGAAAACAGTGACAGGATTGGACAAAGTCAACATGGATTTACAAAGGGTAAATCGTGCTTGACTAATTTACTGGAATTTTTTGAGGGTGTATCTGGTAAAATAGATAAGGGAGAACCAGTGGATGTGGTGTATTTGGACTTTCAAAAGGCATTCGATAAGGTCCCGCACAAGAGATTAGCGTGTAAAGTTAAGGCATATGGGATTGGGGGCAAGGTACTGACTTGGATAGAGAACTGGTTGGCAGACAGAAAGCAAAGTGTTGGAATAAACGGGTCTTTTTCTGAGTGGCAGGCAGTGACTAGTGGGGTACCTCAGGGATCGGTCCTTGGACCCCAGCTATTCACAATATATATTAATGATCTAGACAAGGGAACTAGATGTAATATCTCCAAATTTGCAGATGACACAAAGCTGGGTGGGCGTGTGTGCCGTGAGGAGGATGCCGAGAAACTCCAGGATGATTTGGACAGGTTGGGTGATTGGGCAGAAGCATGGCAGATGCAATATAACGTGGATAATTGTGAGGTTATCCACTTTGGTAGCAAAAACAGGAAGGCAGATTATTATCTGAATGGCAATAGATTGGGAGAAGGGGAAGTGCAACGAGACCTAGGTGGCCTTGTGCACCAGTCGCTGAAGGTAAGCATGCAGGTGCAGCAAGCGGTTAAGAAGGCAAATGGTATGTTGGCCTTCGTAGCGAGAGGGTTTGAGTACAGGAACAAGGATGTCTTGCTGCAGTTGTACAGGGCCTTGGTGAGACCACATCTTGAGTATTGTGTACAGTTTGGCCGCCTTATCTGAGGAAGGATGTTCTTGCCATGGAAGGAGTTCAGCGAAGATTCACCAGGCTGATACCTGGGATGGCAGGAATGACGTATGAGGAGAGATTGGATCGATTGGGCTTGTACTCGCTGGAGTTTAGAAGAATGAGAGGGGATCTCATTGAAACTTATAAAATTCTAACAGGACTAGACAGACTAGATGTTGGAAGGATGTTCCCGATGGTCGGGGAGTCCAGAACCAGGGGTCACAGTCTAAGGATAAGGGGTAGGCCATTTAGGACAGAAATGAGGAGGATTTTCTTCACCCAGAGAGTGGTGAACCTGTGGAATTCTCTACCACAGAAGGCAGTAGAGGCCAATTCATTAAATATATTCAAGAAGGAGTTGGATATATTTCTCAAGGCTAAAGGGATCAAGGGGTATGGGGAGAAAGCAGGGACCGGGTACTGAATTTGGATGATCAGCCATGATCGCATTGAATGGCAGAACAGGCTCGAGGGGCCAAATGGCCTACTCCTGCTCCTATCTTCTATGTTTCTATGTTTCTATGCAATCTAGCTGCCGAGGCGAGTAAAATGGTTTCACATCAACCAGTGCAAGCTGTACAACTCCGGAGAGAGAAGCACAAAACGGGCCAAGGCCCAAGGAACCGTAATGAGTTTGATCAATGTGAGCCTTTCTCCCGTGCTGTGGGATGATGAGGATGACTCAGAGGGTGGAGCGGTGAGATGAAGTAGTCGGGTGCCGAGACCCAGGGTGCTCTGGACACCTCCTCCTACTCCACCCCCGGGCCTCCACAAGCCCAAACATCGGGACAAGAAAAAACGAAAGCAGTGATTGAACCAAAGTGTAAATATGTGTATCATTTAAGCGTGACCTGTGAAGGGGGACCACTCACAGAGCAGTGTTATTCTTTTGTTTTTATAGAAGCAAATCGAATCAAGGATACGAGATGAGGTGGATGCTGCGGATGAGCGTGTGGATGATCCTGATTAAAGCAGGGTGGGGAGATCGGGGAGACACCGAGACATTCTTCACATACGGGTGTATGGGAGGAACTGGCCCCACCGCAACTCGGAGGGGCGACACGGGGCAATAATGGTATAATTACATACTCCCACGATGGGAATTGGCCGGGTTGGCTAGGGTTGAACTCGACCAAGTAGTCAAGGCGAACCGGGGACAACATTGGGGAAGTGTCGGGGTCCTGCCCAAAGGTAAACATCATGACTAAGAGGGTAGACGGGTTTGTCTGGAATGTAAGGGGAGCACCCACATGGGATGGTGGTGGTGGTTGCAGAAAACAGACAAAGGTAAAAATAACGCATCCACGGAATGGGAAAAGTTGGGTAATAATTCAAACAGGCGGGCCATGGGAACTAAGGAAGGGGTAAAATTGTGTTGGGATAAATGGTGGAAGAAGGAGCAAGGAGTTTATGTGTGCATGGTCAAGTCGGGGCACAACTGCAAAGTGGGTGTTGCCATTACTTTCAAACGGCAGTGGCAGGACTCTGGGTCAGGAGTGAATTGGACTCAGAGTTTTGACTCTTGCGTGACCCTTGATCCTCCAAAAGCAGTCAATGCAACCGAACTGGTCGCGAGCAAGATGAAGTCTCCACTGAAAGCCCCAGAGACTCAGGATACAAATGTCAAATGTCCCATAACGGCACCCGGTGTTGATCCCAACAGGAAAAATGTTGTATCACCCCGTATATTACGAAGTAGCGTTGGTTATTCTTAATTTAACAGAGTTACAGTTGCCCCGGTGGTGCCCGCCAGAAACGGAAAAGTTGTATGAAAAGTTGTTAAATGTTCAGACAATTCTACGAGAGGAATTATGGGGACGAAAGTCAGGGGGGAGTGTACAAACCGGTAAATAACAGCCACACGGGCTGGGGGAGACGGAAAAGGGACTGATTAATGATGCGGCCACGGTGTTTAATACAGGGACGTCACTGGTCAACAGCCTGGACAACACGCAGTTGCAATTACAACTAAATACCCTAAGGGACCAGCTAAGGAAAATACTGGGGGAGGGTAATGACATTGAGGGTCACGAATTTCAGGAAGACCAGGTGATGACGATTCATCTAAAGGAAATGATAGCTGAGCTGGAGACTCATGCTCAGACCATCAATGTATTAATAAAGGTTGCCGAAATCGGGCTGCCCAAAATGATGTGTGTGTTATGTATGGGGCCTAGTTGTTAAACGAGGGGCGCAGTAATTTAGAGGATTTAAAACAAGGCCACGTACCATCGTGGATCGGTAACAGGCATCTAAAGGCTTTAAGCGCTTATAACAACCTCATAAATTCGTGTCAGCTATGGTCGGCCTCCGAAGCATACCCAGTCCCTGTCAACTGTGGTCAGAATAAACAAACGGTAATGGGGATAGTTCTGAGGATGCCGGTGATGGATCAGGCGCAACGACCCGCACCGGTATACCGGGTAGAAAACATTGGTATAATTCGAAACGGGGTGCATGTGAAGCATCATAAAACCCCTCAGTATGTGGTGAAGTTGGGGAACTCGATAACCGGCACTAGTCTGGAGGGATGTCAGGGAGGAGGTACACATATGGTATTGTGTCCCTACCATTTGAATCCTTTCGATCGGCCGGTATGTGGGTTTGAATACGGAGACTAGCAGCCTATAAGCTGTATCATGGAAGTGATGGCTCACATCCATGTTGTAGTGTATGTAACCGTTCACCTTTAAGAGAACTATTTTAGGTGTGGCACTACTTTATCTTGGCTGCTGTATACTGTAATACCGACGGTGACCACACCGGTATATAAGTGCTGTGTCAGGATTTATTGGGCAGATTCGCCCTGACCTTCGAATAGTAAAGTCCTGTTAAAGTTACTCTTGTAGTCTGTGTATTAATTCGCCATAATACCTACAGACTTTACAGTGGCGACGAGTTCGATCTTACCCTGCGGCAACAATACTTCCGAAGCAGTTAACGAGCGTCGAGAAGAGGCACCCGCCCTCGTCGTTCTGCTGAGAGAAAACTCGAGTCTGCAGAGCAAGGAAGAAGGAAGAATTCAGACACGAAGCCTTCCATCAGCAACAGGCACTGATTGTCCCTTCTGCCACCGTGGTGAGTGAGCCGATCAGCACGAGAAGCAAGTCGGCCACGGTGACTGTGAGTAAAGGGAAAATAAAAAAATAAACGGAGGATAAGGGCGGTGAACTCGACCATGGTCGGGGGAAAGGAGCCGGACAGAAGTCGGGCCCAGAGGCGCTGAGACTGGGGCAGCGTGGAGCACGGAAGCCGCGGTACAAGCGGGCTGGGAGACGCAACGGCGTCGTGAGACAGCTAGACCGCGACCGGCGAAAAAGGCCGGGCAGCTACCGAGGCCACGAGGCACTGCGACCAGGATCGTAAGGCGCGGGAAGATATAAAAATAAATAAACCGCGGGGAACTCAGCCGCAGCCGGGGAGGAAAGCACCGGACTGCGAGAGGGCTGGGAGGCGCGATTGGAGTGAAAAAGGCCGGGCAGCGACCGAGGCCACGAAGCGCTGCGACCGGGATCGTAAGGCGCGGGAAGATATAAAAATAAATAAATCACGGAGAACTCAGCCGCAGCCGGGGAGGAAAGCACTGGACTGCGAGAGGGCTGGGAGGCGCGATTGGAAGCCGCTGAGGGAGAGACAGAGCCCGAGCGAGCGGGAGAGACAGAGCCCGAGCGAGGGAGATGGAGCGAGATCCAGCCCAGCGGCTGAAACTGTTCGCCGTCAATGGGTTGTACCCAGCGCCGGTTGCCCTGCCGAGAAAAGGGAACAAGGAACGCACTGAAGCTGACGCGCAGGTTGCAAACCCCAAAAGCCAGCGGTCGTCGCCCGAGGGAAAAGCTTACCCCTCCCGCCAGGGGAAGAAACGCAGGAAGCCGCCAGTAGGCGGGGAAGATGACAGAAGCGGGAAACCGCCATTTTGAAAGTGGGCGGGGGAAGAAGACAAGCGCGGGAAACCGCCATTTTGAAAAAAAAAAAGTTAAAGAAAAATTTCGTGTTTGTTTCGCAGAAAGATAGTGAGAGATAGTGAAGATGCCTAAGCATGGTAACATCAACAACTTCGATTCCGAGGTGGAAGATTGGGCCACGTACGTAGAACGTATCGAGATATATTGTGAGGCCAATAAGATAGCAGATGATGATAAAGCTCTCACCTTATTAAACGCAATGGGGGCAAAGACATACGGGTTATTGAAGCTAAACCGGCGGATCAGACTTTCGCTAATATTGTTGCTGTCCTGAAGGATCATTTGAACCCCACACCACTGATGTTGGCGGAACGATTCAAATTCTATGCGAGAACGCAACGGAAAGAGGAAAGCAACGCGGAATACTTGGTCGAACTGCATAGACTAGCGAAATACTGCCAGTTTGGGGAAAATCTGACAGAGGCATTGAGAGACAAGTTTGTGTGCAGGTTGTCGAAGGAAGGAACACAAAAGCGTCTGCCAGAAGAGAACGATCTCACACTTGATAAGGCTGTCCTTATTGCAGCATCGCACGAAGCCGCAGTGAGAGGCACAGCGGAAATGCAGCTGAAGGCAGCGGTACTCAGTGTGGATCAAATTACTTCGGGTACATCGAAATGTTATCGTTGTGGGAAGACAACACACGACCAGAACCAATGCTGGTTTAAAAACCAGGAATGTAGAAAATGTGGCAAACCTGGTCACATAGCTAAGGTATGCCGGTCAGGAAAGAAGACCAACAACAACAAAAAAAAGTCACTGCAGGAAAAGTACAATAAGGTACACAAGGTGGCTGAGAAGAGTTCAGATGAACAGAATTCGGATTCAGACCCAACCGTTCAGGAACTGGGTAGTCTGAGAATTCACAATGTGAGTAAGGAAGCTGACCTGCAAACTATCTGGGTCATGCTAAAAATAGCCGGAGTCCAAGTGAAAATGGAATTGGACACAGGATCAGCCCTATCAGTCATAAATCGAAGGGATTACAACCGGCTATTCTCACACATACCCTTGAGAGATACCAAGATCGTATTGTAGACATACACGGGGCAGAAAGTATACCCCATGGGAAAGATAAAAGTCAAGGTGAGAGACAGGGGCAAAGAACACCAAGGAATATATTTATATGTACTACCTGAGGGAGGTCCACCACTTCTGGGATGGGAGTGGATCTGGGAAATAAACATGGAATGGCACTATTTAAAAGCAATAATGAGTGAGAACTCGGTGAAGACAATCAGCTCAGACTCTGAAACGGATGACGATAAGACCAGCCCAGGTGCGAAAGACAAGTTTAAAATGGACTTGCTGACTAAGGTTGGAAAAACGAAGGAGTGCATAAATGCTTATGCTTCAGAGGAGAACAAAGTTTCAGAACAGAATTCCACTGAACAACAACAACATAGTTTGACAGAGAATTCTGAGTCTGTCCAGTTTACAAATATGCACAATTCTGAGGAACACCGGGCTCGAACTCAACTCCATTTCAAATTACAACAGCAATTAGAACAATTGAGTTGCCGTCTCGAACAAGAGATGAAAGCAATGAAAAAGTTCTGTGACGCAGAGTGGGAGAACCTGGAAAGACAACAGAAACAGCTGATGGAGAAAAAGGAGCAGGAGCACACAAACCGTCGGGGCAAGGAGGCCAAATGAATCAAAGCTGATTCGGTTTCAGAAGGTACGTGCTTTAATCTGGTGGAGCAAGAGGTTCAGCAACTGAAAGCGCTTGTTAGCGGATTGCAGGCAGAAAAGACTGATTTGGTCGCCATGAACTCCGAGCTCCTACTGAAGTTGGGTGCAGCATCACCGGACGATTCAAGTGGGGAAATTCGAATGGTGGAGGCTGCGGATGATGGCAAAGTAGAAACAGCAAAGGAGCCCCAGGGCAAGGTTATAAACAGCCCTGCAGCTACTGGGAAACGTATGAGGTCAGAAGAGTTAACGGTCAGCCAACTCTTTCATATGCTGAAGGACAAGACTCTGAAATGGGAACAAATTGAACAGGAGTTTAAATCTTCAAAGGAGAGGGGTTTGGAGCTCCCAAAAGTTATTGAAATAGCTGAGGTTGCAACACAGACTGAGAAGATGGCAGCAGAGCAACCCTTGGATGCCAAAAGTACGCTGACTCACGTCAATGTTGAACAACAGAAGGTTGAAACAGCTGCTGCAGTAGAGGGATTGAATAGTCCGATCAACCAATCTCCGAATGAAGTTGAAGTATTGAAATCACAAATGACGTCATTAGTAAAAGACTTGCAGGAAGCCCAGAAAAAGCTGGAGGAAGCTGAACGCCTGAAGAAGTCTCTTCAGGAAAGATGTCTGGATTTGGAACAAAAGCTGGCTAATGTCCAGCTGGGTATGGAGGAAATAGAAGACCCTCTCACTGGCCTAGCTCAAGATGACACCGAATATTACCATGACCTGTTGGACAACATCGAATATTACGATGACCTGTTCTGCCCAGCTTGTGATGAAAACTCCCAAAGTGCAGAAACCATGAAGAATCACAAAAAGTCTAAGGAACATCGGGAGATGGTGGCGCTACTACGGAAAAAGGAGGACGAGAAGGAGGAACTGTGCATGCAGCTGGCAGCTGACAGTGGAGCCCAGAGAGTCTCCAAGAAGCAGAAAAGGAAAAGACGAAGCAGAAGATGATGATCATCTGGACCATCATCATCACTACTAGATCACGCACGGGGTCCCTTCGAACGGAGCCAAATCAGTTTGGAAGTAGAAAAACTTCCCAAGGTACTCAAGTTTTTACAAGCCAACAATGCTGGTTCAGAAGGACGGAAGTTCAAGCTGTTAAGTCCAGTGAAGGACTATTGGATGAGTCACTCCAGCAACGTGAACCGACTACACCACAGGGAACTGCTACACCACTGAGGTGTTGTCAGGACCGAGTCAAGAAGCACGGAAGGCGCATCCACCGAGATTGAATCTGTGAACTGTTTTCCGCAGAGACTGAATCTATGAACTGTTTCCCGCAGAGACTGAATCTGTGAACTGTTTCCGCAGAGACTACATCTGTGAACTGTTTTAACATGAAGTTGGATATATGTTATGATGTTATGTTTAATGGGGAATAAGTATGTTGTAAGCTAAAAAGGGAGGATTGTAGTGTATGTAACCGTTCACCTTTAAGAGAACTATTTTAGGTGTGGCACTACTTTATCTTGGCTGCTGTATACTGTAATACCGACGGTGACCACACCGGTATATAAGTGCTGTGTCAGGATTTATTGGGCAGATTCGCCCTGACCTTCGAATAGTAAAGTCCTGTTAAAGTTACTCTTGTAGTCTGTGTATTAATTCGCCATAATACCTACAGACTTTACACATGTCCCGCCGCAGGTTGCGTACAAGGGTAACGGAACCTACTATGTAACCACTAGCGAAAGTCGGTACAGAATACACAGGGACACCTGGTGTCCAGTTCAAGATTCCACCTTTTGCTTCAAGCCCCAGGTAGAGACACAAGTAGCACCAGAAAGGATAATCCCCATCTCAGACCACAAACACATCGGGATCACAGTCAACGGGACTTTACCCAACCTCCGAGAATAATCCCCATTTCAGACCACAAACACATCGGGATCACAGTCAACGGGACTTTACCCAGCCTCCGAGGATAATTCCCATCTCAGACCACAAACACATCGGGATCACAGTTAACGGGACTTTACCCAACCTCCAAGAATAATCCCCATCTCAGACCACAAACACATTGGGATCACAGTCAACGGGACTTTACCCAACCTCCGAGAATAATCCCCATCTCAGACCACAAACACATCAGGATCACAGTCAATGGGACTTTACCCAACCTCTAAGAATACATATTGTGTTTTGGATACGATATCCTGCCGTTACCCAAACATTTGGTTAAGCTATTAAAGAACCTGGAGTTGTCCCAAAAACATTATTACACGTTACAGCAAAAGAATAAGAAAGAAAGGGAGGAAATCAAAGAGATGATTACCCCTCCGTGGTGGGATGTGGGACTCAACATTGAGATCCCTCCTTGGGTTCGAATCGCGTTGCATGTGTTGGTAATTGTACAATTGTGTATTATGTTGTATCTATTAATCTTGTCGTGTAAATTAAAAAGGAAGACAAGAAGGCGGAAACTTAAAAGATTGAAACGGGAGGTTCAGAGTGTTTGAACCGAATGTATGTATGTATGTAGTTAAAGTGAAATGTAAAGATTTGGTTGAGACCGGCAATGCACCCAAAGGCAAAGAAGAATTCGTCAGGAGTAATGTCTCTAGTATAAAAGAGACATTAAAGGGGGGAGTGTAAGTTTCATGGAACAGTTTGGCCCCAGCATAAGGGCAGGAAACGGTTAAACTTCAAGGCACAGAAAAGGTGCCAGTCATTAAAGTTTGTAATTCTTGGAGAACGCATTGATCATGATTAACTCTGAAAAAGACATTGGGGTCGATTTTCGTTCAGGTGCGGGGAATTGACGGTTTCCCTGAATTTAGTGATTCCGACACGATTGTAAATGGGTCTGTGAGATTGGTGCAAATTTAACACAATTGGCCAATTGATTTCCAGCATGTGGGAAGCCTTGGCAATTGAGTATTTCGGGGTTGATTTTCGTTCAGGTGCGGGGAATTGGCGGTTTCCCCGAATTTAGTGATTCCGACATGATTGTAAATGGGTCTGTGAGATTGATGCAAATTTAACACAATTGGCCAATTGAATTCCAGCATGTGGGAAGCCTTGGCAATTGAGTATTTCCAATCAGAAAGTCACAGAATATGACATCATCATTGCTGCTGCTTTTAAGGTTCACAGCAAGCCTTGCTTCCTCTGCAGGCTGCCAACCTTTCACATTAAGATGGCACAGGAGCCTGCAGGAGGAATGGCCAGCGGGAGGGCCAGATCTGCACGCAAATTTGATGAGGCTTCACTACAGGCATTATTGGATGGTGTTAGGGCCCACAGGGATGTCCTCTTCCCTTCTTCAGGGTGGAAGAGGCCTCCCAGCCAGAACAAGGCTGTGTGGCTAGAGGTGGCAGGTCAAGTCAACTCCTTGGGGCTAACACGAAGAACGTGGTTGCAGTGCAGGAAAAGATTCCATAACCTTCTTCGCACTGGAAAAGTAAGTACTGTATGATGTTTCCATCACCCTCAATCTGATCCCCATTGCCTTTCCTCACCAGCACTCACCTTTAGCAATCTCTTCCTGCACATCCCACTAGACACTCACATCCATGCACCCTTACCCATTCCCTCTCTCTCTATGCTCACATTCACAGAACTACGCCACCATGCAGCCCTCACACTCCCTCTCACTCTGATGCTTTGAACACAACTGACAACACACAGGGAGGGCCCTTGGTCTTGCAACCTCACTCCATCTTTGTCTCCTTCTAAGTATCTATGCTATGCAATCTCTGCACTCACTCCTTCATTCTCACTCAACCTCCACTTGTCTCCCTCATTGCAGGAAAAGAGAGCTCACAACAGGAGAGAGCGAGCCAGGACAGGAGGAGGGCTGCCCACATTAGCCCAGCTCACCCCCTGGGAGGAAGGCGTCCTGGAGATTGCTGAGGCTGACCGAGATGTGGACGTTGAGGAAGGACAGGCAGGAGCATCCCCGCAAGCTGGTGACAGAATAGTTTTCCATCTCTCTCATTGGCATTGCATGAGTCGCTGATAATGATTCTGAGTATTGTGTGCAGTTTTGGTCGCCTTACCTGAGGAAGGACGTTCTTGCCATGGAGGGAGTGCAGCGAAGATTCACCAGGCTGATACCTGGGATGGCAGGAACGACGTATGAGGAGAGATTGTGTCGATTGGGCTTATACTCACTGGAGTTTAGAAGATTGAGAGGGGATCTCATCTGTTGTGTATGTACCTTTAAGGGAATAACTGGTCTCAGACTGCAGTACCGTCAGTGACCACCCCTGTATAAAAGGCACTAACAGCCTTCTGTAGTTTCAGTTTCCCGTTTGTCTCCATTCAGTAAAGACTTGTTATGATCAACTCCTGCTGTCCGTGTCTCAATTATACACGGACATAATATTGGCGACGAGCAGATACGAACTTACCTACAGTCTGCACCACCTCCTGGGATCCATTCCTGAAGCGAAGTGAGCAGAGGTTGAGGCCAAAAGGAAGAAAGAAGCAGTAGAAACGGGCGTCGACCGTGGGCATCCGCCGCTGAGTCAGCGGAGTTGAAGATTGCAGGAGAGGCTGTCGAGTGCGGGGCTTGGTTCCTGTCGACGGTGCTTCAGCTAATCGGGCTGGTGGCAGCTAGTACACTGATTCTTCCTGGGCTGCGGCGGTCTAGAACTCGAGCGGGTGGCTTGCAACGGGGCCAAGCAGCGTTGTCGGGAAGAGGAGAGAGAGAGAGGGTGGAGCACACAGGGCGCAGCCGGTGCTACGAAGCCGGGCAGCGTACAGACCCAAGAAGATGGAGGCAAGAGTCCCACAGGGTTGTTCCACTACGGGAAAATAATAAAATAGCAAAAAAAATATATATTAAATGCGCAGAAAGCCGCGAGGAGCTGCAGGTTGCAACGGAAACTGCGGAAAGCAGCGCTAGCAACAGCGGGGAAGAAGGCAAAGCGTGGGAGGCGCCATCTTAATCCAGCGGGGAAGAAGGCAAAGCGCGGGAGGCGCCATCTTAATCCAGCGGGGAAGAAGGCAAAGCGCGGGAGGCGCCATTTTGTTAAATCGGGGAAGAAGGCAAAGCGCAGGAGGCGCCATTTTAGATTTCCAAGATGCCGAAGACTGGCTGTATCACTGCCTTTGATAATGCAATAGAGGACTGGACCACGTATGTGGAAAGAGTCGAGGTATATTGCGAGGCAAACGAAATAGCCGATGAGAAAAAGGCATCGGTACTGCTAAACTTAATGGGCGCAAGAACGTACGGCCTATTGCGGGACCTGATTGCTCCAGCCAAACCAAAGGTGAAGAGTTTTAACCAAATTGTTGCTATCCTACAGGAACACCTAAACCCTGCACCGCTGCTGATAGCAGAAAGATTTAAATTCCACAGGAGAACTCAGCATAAAGATGAGAGCAATGCTGAGTACCTTACGGAACTATGCAAGCTATCAAAGCACTGCCAGTTCAGAGCAGGACTGGCAGATACCCTACGGGACAAATTTGTCTGTGGACTCCGGAGTGAAGGAACCCAGAAGAGGTTACTCTCAGAGAAAGAGCTGACGCTAGATAAGGCTTTCAGCGTGGCAGTATCATATGAAGCAGCAGCCAGGGGAGCTGCGGAAATACAACAAAAGCCACAGGAATACGGCACCCACGAAATGACACGGGGATTTGCAAAATGTTATCGCTGCGGCAGAACTAACCATGACCAGAAGGACTGCTGGTCCAAGGACAAAATATGCAGGCAATGCGGAAAGATGGGACACATTGCACGAGTTTGCAGGTCTGGGAAGAAGACCAACGACAACAAAAAGGCTACTAAGGAACCGTACAGGAAATTACAAAAGATGACGGACAGTAGTTCCGAAGACCAGATGAGCGATAGGGAATCCGGGAACAAGAGACTAAGCTGTCTCAAACTTCACAACGTAATCGCAAAAGAGGATCACCGAACCATTTGGGTCACCCTCACGATAGCAGGGTCCCAAGTCAAAATGGAATTGGATACAGGATCAGCTCTAACCGTCATGAATCGACGAGACTACGAGCGGCTATTCTCACACATACCCTTGAGAGAGACATCCATTGTCTTGAGGACGTATACGGGGCAAAAAGTATACCCCAGAGGAAAAATAAGGGTGCCTGTCGAATACAACGGCAAGAAAATACGGAAATTGTATCTCTACATTCTGCAAGATGGTGGACCACCGTTATTGGGACGTGAATGGATCAGAAAGATAAGTTTAGACTGGCACTCCATTCAGGCACTGACGGTGGCGGGTAAAAAAGATGACGACGTCACTCCTGGATGATTGTCAACAATCTTTGCTGACGCCAAAGAGGTATTTCAACAAGAACTGGGCACTCTTAAAGGCGTAACCACCTCAATAAAAATAGAGGAGAATGCAATTCCCAAGTTTTTCAAAGCAAGACCGGTACCATATGCAATTCGCCCAGCCGTCGAGGCAGAGCTGGAGAATCTGGAGCATGCTGGCGTGTTATCTAAGGTAGACTGGAGTGAGTGGGCGACACCCATCATTCCTGTCATGAAAAAAACGTTAAGCAATAACTGAGGAGCCAAGGAAGGTTCGCATCTGTGGGGACTTCAAGGTGACGGTGAACCCAGTCCTTCACACAGTACAATATCCTCTTCCAAGGATAGAAGATATCTTCGCCTCACTGTCTGGAGGGAAGCGTTTTACCAAAATTGACCTAGCACAAGCATATTTGCAGATGGAGGTTGAAGAATCCTCTAGGAAGTATCTCACGATAAACACTCACAAAGGTCTTTACCAGTATAATCGACTGGTGTTCGGAGTAGCATCAGATCCGGTGATCTGGCAAAGAGCAATGGAACAAGTCCTGCAAGGGATTCCGGGGACTCAGTGTTACTTAGACGACATCCTAGTGACAGGTGAAGATGACAGTGAACACCTTGCCAACCTAGAGCAGGTGCTCACGACTAAGTGAACATGGAAAGTGAGAGTTTTTTAAGAAACAGATATCGTATTGTGGCCACGTGATTGATGAAGAGGGGTTGCATAAGTCCCCTGACAAAATTGAAGCGGTAGTTATGGCTCCGGCGCCTGAAAATGTGTCACAACTGAGGTCATTCCTCGGATTGGTGAATTACTACCATAAGTTTTTGCCGAATTTGTCCACAATTCTGCATCCACTGAACGCCCTACTATGAACGGGAGTAGCATGGAAATGGAGCGATGAATGTAAGCGGGCCTTTCAGGAGAGTAAGGACCTAATCACTTCAAGAAAAGTATTGGCTCACTACAACCCATCACTACCGATAAGGCTGGCGTGTGATGCGTCTCCCTACGGCATTGGGGTGGTACTGTCACATAAATTCCTTGATGGTTCAGAGAGGCCGATAGCTTTTGCGTCACGCTCGTTAACTTCAGCCGAGCGTAACTATGCTCAGATTGACAGAGAGGCCCTCAGCCTGGTGTGGGGGGTGAAGAAGTTCAATCACTACCTGCACGGTCAGAAATTTACTCTACTAACGGATCATCAACCTCTCGTCTCCATTTTCAACCCTCAGAAGGGCGTACCGATAATGACGGCACAACGGCTGCAGAGGTGGTCCCTTTTCCTAGGGGCACACCACTATGACATCGAGTACAAGGGAACTAAACAGCATGGGAATGCTGATGGATTGTCGCGCCTACCGTTACCGACGGTGGAAGAAGAACTGCAGTGGATCCAGTGGAGTTATTCCACTCAACTATCGTCGAATGTCTCCCTGTGATGAATGCAAACATAGAAAAGGAAACACGAAATGACCCGACACTCTCCTGGGTCTATGATTTAACGGTGAAGGGATGGCCAGCACATGGCGAACCACTGCTGCCAGCATTCTCGCCGAGAAGAGAACAGCTGTCAGTGTGCAGGGGGAACTTGATGTGTGGATCCAGAGTAGTAATTCCACCTAAATTGATGGATAGAGTGCTCAATGAGCTTCATGAGGGTCATCTGGGTGGGGTAAAAATGAAGAACTTAGCCAGAGCGTTTGTGTGGTGGCCGGGAATCGATAGGGAAATCGAAGAGATGACCAAGAGCTGTACAGGATGCCAGAAGATCCAAAACGCCCCACCACAAGCTCCTCTACATCCATGGGAGTGGCCCTCATCTCCATGGCAAAGGGTGCACATTGATTTTGCTGGTCCCTTTATGGACTCGATGTTTTTAATTGCAGTGGATGCACATTCAAAGTGGCCAGAGGTAATAAAAATGTCCTCAACCACCACAGAAAAATCTATCACAGTCTTACGAACCATATTCGCCAGAAATGGGCTGCCTGAACAGATTTGCTCTGACAATGGACCACAGTTTGTGTCTGAAGAGCTCCGGAGGTTCTTAAAGAACAATGGTGTTAAGCATTACACATCCGCCCCATATCATCCAGCCACTAATGGATTGGCCGAGAAGTTTGTTCAAACATTCAAGAAGGCTATCAAGGCAATGTGTAATGAAGATATACCCCTACAACACAAGGTGGATAACTTCTTGTTTGCCTACCGGAATGCGACACATGCGGTTACCAACCAAACTCCAGCCATGATGTTCTTCAATCGAAGACTACGATGCCGCTTGGATTTGGTTAAGCCAAACGTCTGAAGAGATGTGGAGAACAGGCAGTTTCAGAATATGAATGAAAGGCCGACCAGGAGTTTTAAGATAGGCCAACCAGTTTTGGCCCGGGACTACCGCGCAGAGAAATGGCAGCCAGGAACGATCTGTACACGGCAAGGACCTCTAATGTATACTGTGGACGTTGGAGAGAGTATTGTAAGACGCCATGCTGACCAGAATCTAGAGTCACTGGAAAACGTCAACTCCACACCACGATCTGATACACCTGGCGATGAAACCGAAGTACCAATTGCATCTACCGCAGAATCGGTGCTATTGGAAGCAGATGAACCAAACAACGACATTGATCCCGATTCAACCTTGCCAGAAGAACCTAATACCCCAAAGAGGCGTTATCCAGACAGAATCAGGAAGCCTCCTCAAAGACTGAACTTATAATTGCTTAACCTCAACCAATGTATCTAGCAACCGTAATTGTAATTGTAATTAGTTATTATTTAGTTGTTAAATGAATGTTATGTACTGTTTATCTAAAAGGGGAGGAATTGTTGTGTATGTACCTTTAAGGGAATAACTGGTCTCAGACTGCAGTACCGTCAGTGACCACCCCTGTATAAAAGGCACTAACAGCCTTCTGTAGTTTCAGTTTCCCGTTTGTCTCCATTCAGTAAAGACTTGTTATGATCAACTCCGGCTGTCCGTGTCTCAATTATACACGGACATAATATCATCGAAACCTATAAAATTCTGTCAGGCCTGGACAGACTAGATGCAGGAAGGATGTTTCTGATGGCTGAGGAGTCCAGAACCAGGGGTCATAGTCTAAGGATAAGGGGTAAGCCATTTAGGACTGAAATGAGGAGGAATTTCTTCATCCAGAGAGTGGTGAACCTGTGGAATTCTCTGCCACAGGGAACGGTGGAGGCCAGTTCATTAAATATATTCAAGAAAGAGTTGGATATATTTCTTAAGGCTGAAAGGATCAAGGGATATGGGGAGAAGGCAGGGACAGGGTACTGAATTTGAATGATCAGCCATGATCTCATTCAATGGCGGAGCAGGCTGGAAGGGCCGAATGGCCTACTCCTGCTCCTATCTTCTATGTTTCTATATTTCTATGAAGCTACATCATATGGACTTATGATCATCTGCTGAATGCAATGTGCATGTAACCTTGGCATCACATCTCAAACTTTTTCCTTGACTCCCCCACAGGACCATCGAGAGCCCCCGTCCCCACTCTGCAGGAGGAAGAGCCTGAGCAGCCAGACTCCTCAGAGGAAGCTGCAACCTCTGAGGGTGCAGCGTCATCGGCAATAAGCGCACCCAGCACCAGCGCAGACACTCACACCTCGGTGGGACCTTCAGGACATAGAGTAGTGTTGTCACCTGGTGTATCACAGCTCACAAGTGAGCATCAGCAGATTGTGGAGACAGGGACAGCAGTGGAGAGTCCTCGTCGGAGGGCGCAGGACTCTGCCAGCTCGGCTCAGCTGCATGTCAACCCTTTGCCTCTGGGTCCATCCGTAAGATCAGAGGTGATGGAACTCCAGGCACAGATGCAGGAATCTCTGGCAGGTTTTGTCTCTAGGGTCACTGCGAGTGTGGGGCGAATGGAGGAGTCCATAGCAAACATGAGCAGAGCCTTTGTGGAGTCATTGGCGCATGAACATATCACCACGGAAAGGATGGCAACCTCCGTGGAAAGGATGGCTACAGTAGAGGAGAGGATGGCTACGGCCATGGAGGAGCTAAGTCGGCAGAGTGTTGAAAACATGGTGAGTGTTCAGAATAGACTGACATCTCTGGAGGAGCGATGGTCAGCTATTGAACAGAGAAACCAGACCTTCATGGCAGGCCCTCTGAGTAGGACTGCCATTGTAGAAACGGGTCCCCATGGCCCCCCTGATGTGCAGCAAGCTGCTTTCAAGCCACTTGCAGGCACTGAGGGGGACCTGACCCATGAGAGGGAGGTTGGTGGCAGACCTCAAGGAAGTGGAGGCTCCTCTCCAAGCGCTCACACTTCCATGCCACTGCAGAGCCCTCGGTCAGAGCCCCGCCAGAGTACACACCCAACGGAGATAGAGGTCTCAACCCCTGCACAGTCGCAGGAGCAGCAGACTGCTGGCGAACCCTCACAGGCTCGCCATCCCAGAGGACGCCCGCCAAAAGTGTCTAGACAGGAGCAGCAGGAAAGTGAGCAAGGGGCCTCCACATCTGCTGAAGCCACAGGGGAACCACTATGTAGGAGCACGCGTAAGAGGAAAATAAAGCACTAATAGTCACAAGGGTAGTCACTTGGGTGAAATGTTGTGTTTATTTTAAAAATGCCATCAGTTGGTTATTGTAAATAAAATTTCTGATGGCAACTTCTGCAGTTGTGGCGTGTGTCATTTTGCGAATGGGGCTGGAGGTCCTCTAATGCCAAGAGGGGAAGGAAAAAAAGGCCTTCCATGCTTCTGGTAGGTGCCTCAGTTGAGGAAGCGCTGAGTGAGGGTGGCAAGAGGGATCTCGCAGGAGGTCACACTGGAGAAGTGTGTGAGGCTCCAAATTTCCACCGCTGTGGCTATGCCTTCTAAAACTTCCCCCAGGCCTGAGACAACAAAGTCCTGCCACCTGCAAATGATGACTGATCAAATATCCTCTTTAATGTTGGACCTGCAGCTGATAGTCAGCAAGCCAATAGTGTTCACGCCAGGTTTCACAGGCGTCATCCCCCCCAGGTGCGTTTTGCGTGGGAAAAGTTTTAAACAGGCAAGGGCCTGTTAAAATGGGATTATAAAGGTCAGTCAGTACTGCTTAAGGGCCCTAAAGACCAGTCCCGCCTGTTGCAGGCGGGACTGATTCGGGTCAATCAGACACACCTAGGTTAAAATGGCGTGGAGGCGGGAACCAGGCGGGGGGGTCGCGACCCCTAGGTTTTGCGATTTTAACCCCCCGTACGCCTAAAAGCCCACCTCACGGCCCAATGAAAATCGAGGCCATTGACATTGAACTGTGAGGCCTTGAATCATTGGTTTTGATGGGAAAAATTAACATCTGGACAATGCTTTGAGTTTTACTGAAACAATGGGGTCACAATCGACTTCCTGACATGAATGGAAGATACACAAGTCAATCAGCCAACCGGCCATCAACAGTAATAGAAATCACATTGAATATGCGTTACAGAAAGCGGGAGAGGAAATAAGGAGTTATCTTCGATCTCACAACCCTGTACACCTCCAGTGATTTGAATTATAGGTTGACGAGGTGTGAATGTCGGACAGTTCAGCAAACCGACAACAGAAACTGGTTGGGGGAGGCCCAGCATGGGGCCAGGTGACTAAAAGAGCTGTAAGAAGGATCCACACCCACAGCTCTCTCTCCCTTTTTGCTCAGAAGCTCTCTCGGAAGCTCTCTCTTTCTCGGAAGCTAGCTCTGACTACAGGAACTGTGAGGTGTAAGGAGAAAGGGAAGACGGTCATCTCCAGCCCCCAGTCTGCAATCGACATCGGCCACGACCAGCCGGATGGGTGATTGTAAGTATTCAGTTGACTCTAAAAGGGGTTTGTGCTGTGTAGGCAGCTGCAGTCAGATAAAAGAGATGGGGACAGGTCATCTCCCATCCGACCTACAATCCACAACGGTAACGACTGGCCGTATGGGTGATTGTAAGTTTCAGCCAAATCTCAGCAGGTTTTTGCCTGTGTTCTGTTGGTTTTAATAAACCAACAGTTTTGGGTTGAACCTAAACCATTATGTCATCTACCATTTTGTTCCTGTAAAACCCAGAGTCAAGTAACCCTTGTAAGGACGAGGAAACCAAACACCTTACACTTTCTCTGTAATCTCCTCCAGCCCCACAACCCTCCGAGATATCTGTGCTCTTCCAATTCTGGCCTTGTGAGCATCCCCTATTTTAATTGCTCAACCATTGGTGGTGGTGCCTTCAGCTGTCAAGGTTCTAAGCTCTGGAATTCCCTCCCTAAACCTCTCTGCCTCTCTACCTCTCCTTCGTCCTTTAAGATGCCCCTTAAAACCTACCTCTTTGATCAATCTGCCCTAGTATCTCCTTATGTGGCTTTGTCAAATGTTGTTTTATAACGCTCCTGTGAAGAGCCTTGGGACGTTTTACTATGTTAAAGGCACTATATAAATACAAGTTGTTGTTATTGTTGTTGTATGTGAAAAATTATTGTTTTAATATAAATGAAAGGAGGTGGGTGAAATAAGACATGGGACATTATGTAGGGTACAAGATTCTAAATAATTGGACTGACTATAATGTGGATGGAACAAATGTGCGAGTTTTAAAAAGTAGTGGAATCACTGAACAAGGAATAGTGTAAAATATAGCTGGGGGTTGCAGCAGGGTTTTAGAGAGATTTTAAGAGGTAGATTGATCTCTGAGATTGCAAGGCAGCCCCGATTTTAACTCCAGGTGGATTCCCCGCTCAGGCCCGAGATAAAATTACGCTCGGGTTTCAATGATATTATTGGGCCGCAACATGCATATGTAGAGAAGGACCCTGTTGGCTCCGGGCGCATGTCCTTGCTACCTGCTCAGGAGAGCAGGCTAAAATTGCAGATATTGTGATCATGGCGGCTTATAGAGTCATAGGGCTCGAATTTCCAAGCCCCGTGGAGGCGGGTTTGGAGGCAGGAGTGGTGGGAAAATTGCAGAATCGTGGGGCAGGAACCCATCACGCCCCCAACCCGCCTCCGTGCCAATGTCCCAGGAGGCGGGTATCCGGCCTGTGCTGGGAGCCGCCTCCCCGAGGCGGGAAGGGGATTAGCGCCAATTAACTGCCTGTTAACAGGTAGTTAACAGGCAGTTTTTTGCCTAATCCCTATTTTTAGCCCTGAAGCGTGGGCTTCCCAACGGCTCTGAACCACGCCAAGTTAGCGAGGCGGACCGTCGGTCTGAAGGGGTTGGCGGGGTTGAGATGTCCGTTGTGCAGGTGAGTGATGGGTGCATGTGTGCAGAGGTAAGTGCATGAGGTAAGTGTAAAGTGTTTTAATAAGTTTTACTTACCTTTACTTTCTCCTGCAGGCTTCCTTCCTTCAGTTCTCGGGAGTCCCTCAGTTCACCGGCACAGAAAGCAGAATGGCAACTGAACTGTCAAAAGCTGCAGCATTCTGCTTTCTGGTCTGGAGAGATGTCTAACTGAGTCTGAGTAGAAGGACTCAAGTTAGAAGACAGATTGTCAGTGTTTGACAGCTTCACAAAGCTGTCAAACACTGATTTTTCATCTGTCAAAAGCTTCTTGACATATCAATCACTGACATCATCAGTAACCAGGTGTCCCTTAATTGGCCTGCTGAGCCCGCTGGGCGGGCTTAACAAGGTCAATCAAGGGAAAATAGCATGGGTTGGCCACAAGTTGATGGAGGCGGGACTACAACCCAAAAAGTGGGAGACCCGCCTCCATCACATCCCCATTGACAAAATCCAGCCCATCGAGTTATACAGCACAGAAAGAGGCCCTTCAGCCCATCGCGTCTGTGCCGGTGTACTGGCCTCGCTAGACGTGCTCCTATCTAGTTATCCAGCAAGTTAAACACTTATTCAAAATAATTCCTCGTGAAGCCATTTGCTGTTTTGAAGCTTTACTTGAACAAATTTGTGAAACTGTAAACAAAGACAAAGTATGTTTTGTACATAAACTGAGTACTATACATTCGATATTACATAAGATATAAACATATTTACAACAGTAGAATAGATTAATTGTATAACTAACATTTGGACTAACTTCTGTAACTATTAAATATTAACCTTTTATAAACATAGTGTTATCAAAATACTACTCTGGCAACGTTGCTATTATGCTAACAAACAAAGATACTCACAGATATTGCGCTTGACCTAACATATGAAATCAGATTACATTGGATTGAGGATGGAACCCCTCATGGCAGATTCTCCATTACTCAAGCCAGGTTCTTCCTGGGATTCCGCTTCCTGAGTCACACAGGAAGAAAGGTAGAGAGGTCAAATGACCTCTCACACAGGAAGAAAGGTAGAAAGGTCAAATAACCTTTGCTGCATACAAACTGCTAACACGATAACCACCACCAGAAGGTGCTATCTGCATATAAAATGGTCCATCAGTCCAGAAAATCACTGCTATACAATAGCTACCACCAAAGGGTGCTATCTGCATGTAAAATGTCCAGAACACTCCCCGTCTGGGGTCGTTAACGACTCCACATAGTCCGAACTCTACTTGTCACTGGAGTCCTCTGGCGACAAAAGAAGAACCACATCAGAGACAGTCCGTCGGTGTCGACGATAGGATGCAACTTCCGTAGACTGCTGTGAGGGGGTAGGTTGCATTCTGCTACGCACAGTTCCAATCTGGGTATGGTGAGGTCTGGCTGGGGCGCCAACTTGCCTCTATCAATGACGAAGCCGATTTTGCTTTGTCCTTCTTGAGTGGTGACCTTCAGATAAGCCACACTTACAATGGCCTTAGCGGATGCGTCTGCAAAGATGCAAAGCTCTTTGAATTGGGCATTTAAGGGAGAGAAAGACGAATAGCAGCGAGGTATTCGGATCTCCTGTAAGTCTTGGAGTGAGTCTCTCCATCTGTCCAACTCTGCTTCCATCTCTTCAGGGAGAGGTGAATCCCACTCTTCGGCACGTGTGGAGAGTTCCCTGAGGAGCAGCCTGCCTTGTATGGTGACAGGGGCTAAGAAGCCGAGAGGGTCGTATAGGCTGTTGACTGTAGAGCGCACTCCTCCACGTGTGAAGGGTTTCTTGGCGTCTAAGACTTGGAACGTGAACGTTTCTGTTGCTATGTTCCACGACACCCCTAGGCTACACTGTAGGGGGAGGTCATCAGTGAAGAGGTCTAGGTCCTTGACGTCCTTAGCATGATCTTCAGGGGGGAATGCCTCCATCACTGCTGGTCTGTTAGAGGCTATCTTATGAAGCCTGATGTTGGGTAGTGCAAGTAGTTCCTGGGCTCGTCCGAGGGTACTGATGGCCTCTGCTTCGGTCGGGAATGACTTCAGTGCGTCGTCGACATAGAACTCTCGTCCGATGAACCCTCTCACATCACTGCCAAAGTCGTCGTCTTCTTTCTTTGCAGCCCTCCTCAGTCCGTATATGGCAACAGCAGGGGACGGGCTATTCCCGAAGACATGGACACGCATTCTGTAGTCCACAATGTCTCTATTGGGGTCGTTGTCCCGATACCACAGGAAGCGGAGGAAGTCTCTGTGGTCTTCTCTCACCACGAAGCAATGAAACATGTGCTGGATCAGCAGTGATGGCGACGGGCTCTTTCCTGAATCTCATGAGTACTCCCAAGAGGCTGTTAAGATCGGGCCCTGTGAGGAGTATGTCGTTGAGAGAGACTCCCTGATATGGTGCACTGGAGTCAAACACCACGCGGATCTGACTACTGCATGGGGTAAGGTAGCTTGGACGACCACTCTCCAAGATGGAAGTCTTGAGTGTGCTCACCTGAGATGGCTTGTTCTCTAGTGTGCGACGTCCTACAGGGTACACATTAACGAGGCATATCTTGGAGCATGCTCTTGCGCTCACTCCTTCTCCACACACCTCGGTGCACCTGGATGTAATCTCCAGACCGGCAGCTCCCTCTCTCTCCCCGCCGTGCTCTGAAGCGGGAGGAGGCGTCTCTGACTTCCAAGGAGCTGGGCCTGGGTGTAGTGCTGAAGCGTGCCGATCACTTTCACATTCAGTGCATTTTGCATCTACCTTGCAGTTCTTGGCGAGATGGCTTGTGGAAGAGCAGCACTTGAAACATATAGAGTTCTCTTTAAGATATTGTTTCCAATCTTCCAGAGACATCTCCCTGAAGCCTCTGCACTTCTTTAAAGAATGGGGCTTGTTGTGGATAGGGCATTGTTTGCTCATATCCTCAGGTTTCTTCTGAATCTTTGTGTTCTCAGTTGAGGACACTTGCATTTTGTGGACAGATATTGGTGTCCTTCCATGTCTGTCGAACTTGTCTCTTCTGGCAAGTGCTGGGTGGGAGGAGAAGAAGTTGAAGCTGGGGTCGTTCCTGGCTTTGGCTTCTTTGCGGATGAATTTAACGAACGCAGAGAATGGTGGGAACGCCACGTTGTGCTTTAGCTTGAACTTTGATCTAAACGTTATCCACTTCTCCTGCAGGTTAAATGGAAGCTTCTCAATGATGGGACTTACCCCTCTGGAAGTGTCTAAGTATGATAGACCGGGTAGGTAGCCGTCCTGCTTTGCGGCTTCAAGTTCCGACAGCAGATCTCCAAGGTCGCGGAGCTTCTGGAGTTCCTTACTCGTCAACCTCGGAAAGTTCTCCAACCTGTCAAAGAGAGCCCTTTCAATGGCTTCGGGCGAGCCGTAGCTTTCTTCCAGCCTCACCCAAGCCATCTTCAACCCCTCTGGCAGCTGTCCCACATTGGCCACTTTTATCCTGCAGGCCTGTCCAGCGGACTCTGGGCCGAGCCATTTGATAAGGAGGCCGAGCTCTTCTCCTGCCGACAGGTCTAAGCTCGATATGGCATCGTTCCAAGCCCGATAATTCTCTGGCCTGTCATCAAACTTGATTAACCCCGAAGTCACCAGCTGGGTGCGTGCAAGGTATTTGGCAAGGTCGTAGGTGCTGGGACCTGTGCCAAGGTTGCCTTGGCTAGGGGCTCTGTTGGGGGTCTCAAGGAACCGAGAGGGGATTTGCCTCTGACTTTCTCTATTCAGCGTCCTATTCCTCTGCACCATGTCTTCTGTTCTGCTGGGGGAGACCCTGCGGCTTGAGGCACGCCGTCTGCTTTGACCTTGGTTGGCAACTTGTGGCATGTTATACGAAGTGCTTGCATCTGTAGAGATGTGCGGGCCTTCATCCCTTTCTCCTGTAAACTGTATGTCGGCATGGTCGCTCACGTAATCTATGGTGCGCTGTCGTGGACTCTGCCATGAAATGGGAATTAAAAGTTTGTAAGCTGTCTCGGGATCAGCTCCCTCCAAAATTGCCTCGAATACTTGTGTCTCAGCTAATGCAGCATCTATCTCTTTTTGTTGCTGCAGAGCGTCTAATGTGGCTTGGAGACGGGCCTGTTCAGCCTGGCGTTCAACTTGGTGACGGGCCTGTTCGGCTTGGAATTCAGCTTGGAGTCGGGCCTGTTCGGCTTGGAGTCGGGCCTGTTCGGCTTGTGATTCAGCTTGAAGATGGGCCTGTCTTACTTTTATTTCTATTTCACTGTTCACATGCGCAGCTCTGGCTTGAGCTGCCACTAGCTTAGCCCGTGCTCTGGCGATGGTCACGCTTACTCTAGAACCACCTGATGACCGTGAACCAGCTTGCGATCTGACGTAACTGGAGCTTATAGACCGATTGTCACCTTCTACAGTTTCGTCTGCCTGTTTAAGGTCTTCTCCTTGCTGCAAAGCATTATCGTTATTATCTTCTGACATGTTGATGTGCAGTAGGTGAGCTCTACGAGGTTAAGGCTTACACTGGGTTCCTCTTGCTCTGCTCTTCACAGCTAGTCGTATTGCTATCTTTTCACTGATATCTTTTCACAGTACTGGCCTCGCTAGACGTGCTCCTATCTAGTTATCCAGCAAGTTAAACACTTATTCAAAATAATTCCTCGTGAAGCCGTTTGCTGCTTTGAAGCTTTACTTGAACAAATTTGTGAAACTGTAAACAAAGATAAAGTATGTTTTGTACATAAACTGCGTACTATACATTCGATATTACATAAGATATAAACATATTTACAACAGTAGAATAGATTAATTGTAAAACTAACTAACATTTGGACTAACTTCCGTAACTATTAAATATTAACCTTATATAAACATAGTGTTATCAAAATACTACTCTGACAACGTTGCTATTATGCTAACAAACAAAGATACTCACAGATATTGCACTTGGCCTAACATATGAAATCAGATTACATTGGATTGAGGATGGAATCCCTCATGGCAGATTCTCCATTACTCAAGCCAGGTTCTTCCTGGAATTCTACTTCCTGGGATTCTGCTTCCTGAGTCACACAGGAAGAAAGGTAGAGTGGTCAAATGACCTCTCACACAGGAAGAAAGGTAGAAAGGTCAAATGACCTTTGCTGCATACAAACTGCTAACACGATAACCACCACCAGAGGGTGCTATCTGCATATAAAATGGTCCATCAGTCCAGAACATCACTGCTATACAATAGCTACCACCAGAAGGTGCTATCTGCATGTAAAATGTCCAGAACAGCCGGCTTCCGGACAGGTAAGAGCCTGGGAGATTTTAACTGCCCACCCGCCAGGTTTCTGCTGAGCGAGTTGAGTTAAAATGGTCCCCATCGGTCACACTTCTAGATTTGTTTAAATTAAAAGCTCTCTTGTGGTGGTGGCTGGGCTTTTCTGGTTGTACTGATGGTGGGGCGTGCTGAGATAGGTCTGCAGGGCGTTGCTAAGTGTAAATAAAAGGGGGCGGTGTCTGGCATGCAGACAGGAATGGAGCTGAGTTTGCAGGCTGTTAAAGGTGTGAGCTGTCAGGGCTTTCTATCATAACTTATCTTGGTGGGTTCACTGTGCCTGGTCCAGTGCTCAGTTGCTTTGATCTGCGTCCAGCAGCCACTGGTTCACAGAAACAAGGACGGAGATATGGTGAGTCAGGCAGCAGTCAGACTAACTGCTTTCCGTGGAAAGCTAATGAAACATTTGTCGAGATTACAAATACAGATAGAAAATGGAGAGGAAAATTGTATCAGTATCACATACTTAATGTGGAGAAGAAATTAGGTGAAGATAGGATCAGGCCCTGATTGAAGTGGAGGAGGAGAGTGGGAAGGTCAAATTTCTACATACCTAGTGATGTAGAGCTGTGAGGCAAGTGCATTGTGGCTGTAAGGAGCAGGGCTAGGAGTCAGCTAGGTGAAGGATTAAACCAAGTGGGGGTCAGTAGAATAAATTTCCTTGGGCTGATGTAAATTTTTAACTGTGAATAAGTGATGGTGAAGCATTACAAGAAATGTTACATACAGGAAATGTGTGATGGTTATGTGGTATGCACAAGGCTTACAATATAATATAATAATGCATGTATTATATTATATTATTATATTATTTTACAGTTTTCATTGTTCTTAGTTCAAATCATCACATAAATTGTAACTGCAGGATTTGTCCTTCAGAACTAAGAAAGGTTAAATCTATTGGCTTCAGTTCCTGAGTTTGGTAAAGACCAGGCCTATTTAATCACTGAAAAGGTCTGCCATCTCCAATATAATTCCCCAGTAGAGTGTAACTTTAAGAATAGGGGATCAATAGATGAAACCGAGGTGTAATAAGAATACAATTGTATTTAACTGGCAATAAACTATTCACCTTGTCCTAAAAGGAGAAACTGAAGTTCTAACTCAAGTGTGGGTGCAATAGGAAGTCAATTAAAACCACTGCAGGATAGTAATTGCAGAAATATTTAGGCCCTGCAATGTTTTCAAAGATAGTGATTTATCAATAAGAAAATGTAACCATCATGGAGAAAGCATTATTGGGCTTATTTACACAATCTCACTTACCTGGCTTTACTTGTTTAATGCCCAGCTGTGTACTACCCAGCAAAGTTGTACACAGCTGGGCATTAAACAAGTAATAATAAGGTATAAAGTATAGTTATATCAGAGCATCATTACAGGTACCAGTTGAGAGCAATATGTTTTTAGAGAGCCAAATAGCTTGGCAGATAAAACTTATACAGCTGGCTCTGTGTTGCTTTCTGGCAAGGGAAATAAAAACCCTTGCCTATCCAGAATGCTTTTCACTGCCATTCAAATGCCAGTTCAATTTTAATAATGGCCCAGATTTTCTGGAGTACGTGCGTACACAGCCGTAAGTGACCCGCAAATTCTGGGATGCGCATGTGCAATGCGCATGTGCGAAAACCCGGAACTTGAAATCTGTCAAGCTTGACAGATCCTCTGCATCCCTGGGAAATGGACATTCGCTGGCGGACACTGCCCAGCGAATGCCCGTGAAACTCTTATGCCTGGTAAAAAAAAATGTAATTTGCCAATTTTCCACCCCCTTCTCTACTGAAAATGTTGACTGCTACTGGGCTATGGTCACACAGGCAATGGACACCCTCTGATGCATCACCCATGTGTCCATTCTTCATGAGTGTATCTAGGCCATTAGCATCAGCATGGGAAGCGTCACAATTGAGCCTGATCCTGTCCTCACCTAATCATCAAATCCTCACCTCACATACACACTTCAAGAAGGGGGGTCAGTGAATAATAATCATGATCAGAAACTCTGGCTGATTTTCTTCCTCCCTAGCCCAATGCCACTGTAGCCAATTGGAGTACCTCTGCCACTGCCTTAGCCGAGATTAGTTAGCTCAGCACAAAATGGGGATTGAACATTGGATTTTCCTGCCCTCTATAATTTAGCCTTTCTTCTATTTTCTTTTTGATACCTATTCTAGATTATTTGCACCAGTTAATCTCATCTGTATTTGCTATACATGAAACTCCTTTTTATCCGGCACCGATGGGACCGGCGTGGTACTGGTTGATCAAAAAGTCCGGATTACAGAGAGGTATACTTACCAAGGTACGAGAGCCCCGTACACAGCCACAGGTGCAGGAGCCCCGGTTACATGGCACTTGTGCAGGAGTCCCGGTTACACGGCCACAGATCCAGGAGTCCCTGTTGCACGGCCACAGGTGCAGGAACCCCTGTTACACGGCCACAAATCCAGGAACCCCGGTTACACGGCCACTAATATATAGTAAAATTACCTGAACCTACTCCTGAATTTTGCCAGTTAAAAGAGAGTTTCCTGTATTTCTCACCATTAGATTCTTAGTTTTGGCCTTCTACACTGCCCACAGCAGAACATTTTCAGTTTAGAGAGAATCTACTGTTTTGTTAAGAGCCAAGTAGCTCAACAGCTGAGTACCTGATTCCCAACCAGAAAATTAAACACTCAAGAACCCTGGCTGCCACATTTGTATGAGTTTCATCAGTTTGTGATCAAGAAGTTGAACTAATGCCGCTACCCTTGGGGAAATGCTCTGCTCTCTACAGCACAAGAATTCTTAAAATCGGCCATTTTGAATCATCTTTGTTAATAAATCCCTCAATGTATCCTGAACACATTCCTGCTTGACTAGATGAATAACAACAACAATTTGCATTTATATCATGTTTAAGCAGAGAAAAATGTCCCACGGCACTGCACAGAAGTTTGATCAGACAATTGGAGAGGTTTAGGGAAGGAATTCCAGAGCTTAGGGTCTAGACAGCTGAAGGCACAGCTGCCAATTGTGGGGACAAGGAAGTGGGGGGGATGCACAAAGCCAGTGTTGGAGGAATGTAGAGTTCTCTGAGGGTGGTAGTGCTGAAGACGATAACAGAGGTAATGAGGGGAGAGGCCATGAAAGAATTTAAATACAAGGATGAGAATTTTACTTTGGAGGTGTTGGGCACCAGAAGGCAATGTAGGTCAGTGAGGGATGGGGTGATGGGTGAGTTGGACTTGGTGCCGGTTAGTATATGAGTAGCAGAGGTTTGGATGAGCTGAAGTTTATGGAGGGTGCAGGATTGGAGGCTGGCTAGATGGAGAAGTCATGGATGAGGATTTTTGCAGCAGGTGGGCTGAGGCAGGGATGGAGACAGGCGAGGTTACAGAGGTAGAAATAGGTGATTTTTGCGATGGAGAGAATATGGAGTTGGAAGCTCAGTTCAGGGACAAATAGCACAGGGTCTGTGAACAGTCGGCTTCAACCTGAGATAGTGGCCGGGATGGAATCGGTGATGAGGGAACGGAAAACAATGTTTTAAGCTTCCACATGTAGGCTGGTGACACCCAGCTCTAGCTTTCCATTACCTCTCTCGACCCCTCCAGTGCCTCTGAGCCTTTGAATGATGTTGCTGAGGGGTAGCATGTAGATGAAGAATAGGAGGGGGCCAAGGATAGGTCCTTGGGGGACTTCGGAGTCAATGGCGAGGAAGGCAAGAAGAGAAGCCATTACTGGAGCTGATTTGGCTACGACTGAATACGTAAGAGAGGAACCAAGCAAGGGCAGTCTCACCCAGATGGACAATGAAGGAGAGGTGATGGAAAAAGATGGTGTGGTCAACCGTGTCAAAGGCTGCAGGGAGATCAAGAGTGTGGAAGAGGGATAGTGCACCATAGTCACAGTCACAGAGAATGTAATTTGTGACTTTGATTAAGGTTATTTCAGTGCTGTGGCAGGGGAGGAAAGCTGATTGGAGAGATTCAAACATGGAGTTGCGGGAAAGATGGACACAGATTTGGGAGGCAACAGCATGTTCAAGGATTTCGGAGAGGAAAGGGAGGTTGGAGATGGGGCAGTAGTTTACAAGGATTGAGGGGGTCGAGGGTAGGCTTTTTGAGGGGGGTGGAACTTGCAATTTGGTATCACTTCCACCTGGGTGATAACACAACAGCTTTGATAGCAGTCACGGATGAGCACATGACCCGCACAATCCCATGCTTCTCACTAAAAGCATTCATATTTAATGGCAAAACTGAGAAGGAAATATTAATCTGGAGTAAAGATTGCCTCTAAATTAGTTATGTTTGGTGTGGTACCCTAAAATATATTGTTGCTGTAAATTAAAATATCCTGTGGGTAATTTTCTGACTCAAGAATCTGAATGGGTAGCTTCATCTATGCAGAAGTTTCAATTGAGAAATGGGAAAGCTGACTTTAGAGAGTCATAGTCATAGAGTTATACAGCAAAGAAAGAGGCCCTTCAGCCCATCCTGTCCGTGCTGGCCATCAAGCCCTGCCTATTCTAATCCCATTTTCCAGTACATGGTCCGTAGCCTTATATGCTATGGCATTTCAAGTGTTCATCTAAATGCTTCTTGAATGTTGTGAGGGTCCCTGCCTCTACCACCCTTTCAGGCAGTGAGTTCCAGATACCAACCACCCTCTGGGTGAATTTTTTTTTCCTCAAATCCCCTCTAAACCTCCTGCCCTTACCTTGAAACTATGCCCCCTGGTTATTGACCGCTCTACTAAGGGGAAAAGTTCCTTTCTATCTAACCTATCTATGCCTCTCATAATTTTGTACACCCCAATCAGGTCCCCACTCAGCCTTCTCTGCTCTAAGGAAAACAACCCCAGCCTGCCCAGTTTCTCTTCATAGCTGAAGCGCTCCAGCCCAGGTAACATCCTGGTGAATCTCCTCTGCACCCTCTCCAATGCAATCACATCCTTCCTATAGTGTGGCGACCAGAACTGCACACAGTATTCCAGCTGTGGCCTAACTAGCGTTTTGTACAGCTCCATCATAACCTCCCTGCTCTTGCCTTCATTAGCTGAGGCATAGAATATAAGTATCCCATATGCCTTTTTAACCACCTTATCTACCTGTCCTGCTGCCTTCAGGGATCTATGTACATGCACACCAAGGTCCCTCTGATCCTCTGTCCTTCCTAGGGTCCTACCATTCATTGTGTATTCCCTTGCCTTGTTAGTCCTCCCAAAATGCATCACCTCAAACTTTTCAGGGTTAAATTCCATTTGCCACTGTTCTGCCCATCTGACCAACCCGTCTATATCATCCTATAGCCTGAGAGTTCCCTCCTCGCTATTTACCACTCCACCAATTTTCGTGTCATCTGCGAACTTACTGATCATTCCTCCTACATTCATATCTAAATCATTAATGTACGCTTCAAACAGCAAAGGAACCAGCACCAATCCCTGCGGTACACCACTGGACACAGGCTTCCAGTCACAAAAACAACCTTCGACCATCACCCTCTGCCTCCTGCCACTAAGCCAATTTTGGATCCAATGTGCCAAATTGCCCTGGATCCCATGGGCTCTTACCTTCTTGACCAGTCTCCCATGCAGGACTTTGTCAAAAGCCTTACTGAAGTCCATGTAGACTACATCAACTGCACTACGCTCATCCACACATTTAGTCAACCCCTTGAAAAATTCAATCAATAGTATTGGTAGTGGGGAAAATGCTATAGAGTCCATTATAAAAGATGTAATAGCAGAGCACTTGGGAAACAGTGACAGGATCGGACAAAGTCAACATGAATTTACAAAAGGTAAATCATGCTTGACTAATCTACTGGAATTTTTTGAGGATGTAACTGGTAGAATAGCTAAGGGAGAACCAGTGGATGTGGTATATTTGGACTTTCAGAAGGCTTTTGATAAGGTCCCGCATAAAAGATTGGCGTGCAAAGTTACAGCACATGGGATTGGGGGTAAGGTACTGTCTTGGATAGAAAACTGGTTGGCAGACAGGAAGCAAAGAGTTGGAATAAACGGGTCTTTTTCCGAGTGGCAGGCAGTGACTAGTGGGGTACAGCAGGGATCGGTGCTAGGACCCCAGCTATTCACAATATATATTAATGATCTAGATGAGGGAACTAGATGTAATATCTCCAAGTTTGCAGACGACACAAAGCTGGGTGGGCGTGTGTGTTGTGAGGAGGATGCAGAGAAACTCCAGTATGATTTGGACAAGTTGGGTGATTGGGCAGATGCAGTATAATGTGAATAAATGCGAGGTTATCCGCTTTTGTGGCAAAAACAGGAAGACAGATTATTATCTGAATGGCAATAAATTGGGAAAAGGGGAAGTGCAACGAGACCTGGGTGTCCTTGTGCACCAGTCGCTGAAGGTAAGCATGCAGGTGCAGCAGACGGTTAAGAAGGCAATTGGTATGTTGGCCTTCATAGCGAGAAGATTCGAGTACAGGAGCAAAGATGTCTTGCTGCCGTTGTACAGGGCCTTGGTGAGACCACACCTTGAGTATTGTGTGCAGTTTTGGTCGCCTTATCTGAGGAAGGATGTTCTTGCCATGGAGGGTGTGCAGCGAAGATTCACCAGACTGATACCTGGGATGGCAGGAATGACGTATGAAGAGAGATTGGGTCAATTAGGCTTATATTCGCTAGAGTTTAGAAGAATGAGAGGGGATCTCATTGAAACTTATAAAATTCTTACAGGACTAGACAGACTAGATACAGGAAGGGGAGTCCAGAAACAGTGGTCACAGTCTAATGATAAGGGGTAAGCCATTTAGGACTGAGATGAGGAGGAATTTCTTAAGCCAGAGAGTGGTGAACCTGTGGCATTCTCTACCACAGAAGGCAGTTGAGGCCAACTCATTAAATATATTCAAGAAGGAGTTAGATATATTTCTTAAGGCTAAAGGGATCAAGGGATATGGGGAGAAAGCAGGGACAGGGTACTGAGTTTGGATGATCAGTGATGATCTCATTGAATGGCGGTGCAGGCTCAAGAGGCCGAATGGCCTACTCCTGCTCCTATCTTCTATGTTTTTATGTTTCTAAATTGGTTAGACATGATCTCCCCCTGACAAAGCCATGCTGACTATCCTTGATTAATCCTTGCCTCTCCAAGTGGAGACTAATTCTGTCCCTCAGAATTTTTTCCAATAATTTCCCTACCACTGATGTTAGGCTCACTGGCCTGTAATTCCATGGTTTATCCTTACTACCCTTCTTGAATAATGGTACTATGTTAGCCAACCTCTAGTCCTCTGGCACCTCCCCTGTGACCAGAGAGGATCTGAAAATTTGTGTCAGAGCCCCTGCAATCTCCTCCCTTGCCTCACACAGCAGCCTGGGATTCATCTTGTCTGGGCCTGGGGATTTATCCACTTTAAAGCCTGCTAAATCTGCTAGCACTTCCTCCCTCTCAATGCTTTCTGGAACCAAAGCTCTTCTGTGCATGTTAGTTTGGATTTGTGAAATGAGGCAAGATAGCCCACCGTATTAAATCTTCATTTAACTAGCACAGCGGTCAAAAATATTCTGGGTTTAGACTCAAGTCATGTCATCTTCTTAAGCTCCTAATAATAACTCAGTACAGGAGGGTGGTCATCTCCTTAGCAGCCTTCTCAGGTACATGCACTCTGCTTTCCCCACAGTCTGTCTTTTAGTCATGTCCCAGCTTTCTCTACTCCACAAATCACTTGAGTATAAACAATTATATTTCACATTTTTTCTCCTTTCTTATGTGTTGCATACTGTGATGATCTGGTACTTTTTTTTATTCCTACAAACTTGCGGTAACCTTTTTGGTAACCTTTAAGCATAACAAATTAGATTTCACTGTCATTGTTCTGTCTGCAAAAGGTGATGCTCTGACACTTTCTTAATGGATTGACTTATCATTCTGCTGGCTTTGTAAAGAAACCAGTGGATGAATATAAACACAGACCTTCAAAATGATCTGTGTGATAGAGGAAATTGATTTCTGGTTCTCAAGTATATTATTCATAGATGCGACATATTTGAAAGAAGTTTGTACTGTAGCCACTTTCCAACATGCATGACCTGTGCCTTCTTACCAATTGACTACACAATGGAACAGACCACACTCATTAACAGACTTATCTAAATGACTGTTCTTGTATGGAGAAGGAAACAAACACCTTCACTTGATTCACAAATTAGTGATGTACTGAAAATGAATAGTAAATTCAGAATGTAAAACCACCTGACCACCTCCCCTTCTGGATAATTCTCTTTCTAAAGGTGGCACCTTTTTTGTATCTGACATTGTTGCACCAATAGAGCTTATTACTTTTCACCTGCATTTCCTCAAAGTCTTGACTTACATCAAATATTAAGGCCTAGAAATTCAGTTGGTTGCGCCAGCCGTTAGCGCCTTAGGAGGAGTAGATGTCGGGCGCTAGGCAGGTAGCGCCCGGGCGCACGCGATCTGCGCCTCGCCCCAACTTCACTGAAGATTTAGCGGCGGCGCAAAGTCTTTGCGCGCACTCAGCTGCGCGCGCAGATCATGACGTCATTTCCTCGTGCAACGCCCTTTGTGCGCCCCCAACCGGAACTTCAGTGGCAACACCCCATTGTGCGCCTGGCGCCCCTAGCGACTGTTAGAGTGGAACGGTGCACAGCCGATGCGGGGCGCGGGGGCACAAATTAAAGGGCACTCCTCCTGCAATATAAAAGGCTGCCATTTCGCAGCACACCTTCTTGCGAAACGGATCTTTGGAGAGAGACCAAGGTAGATAGCTTTCTGCTTTGGCCCAACACTCGGACAGGTACTTCTGGCTTCAGGCCACAGCTTTCCACTAGTCTTTGCCTTCATTGACATCTCATTGTTTGCCAGCATATTATGGGGGCTGCAATGGGTGTCAACGCTGGCTTTCTCAATTACATCCAAAGGGCTCACAGACGCCGTGAGAGAGTGGCAGCCCTGGCTAGACGGAGAGGGGGCAACAGGCATCGGCAAAGGAGGCCTTACCCACCCAGGGTATACCGCCAGCAGTTCTCCTATCTCAACATGTCTGAGGAGCAGTGTGTTCGGAGGCTGCGATTCAGAAGGGAGGTGGTCACAGAGATCTGCCAGCTGCTTGGCGGTGATCTGCAGCCACAGCTGAGGAGCAGGACATCTCTGTCGGTGGCAGTGAAGGTGACGGTGGCTCTCAACTTCTATGCCACCGGCTCCTTCCAATCCGCTACTGGGGACATTGCCAACATCTCCCAGTTCGCCGTGCATTGCTGCATCCGCCAGGTGACCAATGCCCTTTTCAAAAGGAGACGTCAGTTCATCTCCTTCTCCATGGCCCTTGCCAAGCAGCAACAGCGTGCAATGGGCTTTGCAGCATTCGCGGGCTTCCCCATGGTGCAGGGCGCCATTGACTGCACGCATGTGGCTTTGCGGGCACCTCTGGAGAATGCCGAGGATTACCGCAACCGGAAGGGCTACCATTCGCTGAACGTCCAGCTGGTGTGTGACCACAGGCAGCTCATCCTAGCTGTCAATGCCCGCTTTCCAGGCAGCAGCCACGATGCCTTCATCCTGCGCCAGACTTCTATGGCAGACATGTTCCAGGCACAGCCTCACCCACGAGGATGGCTTATCGGGGACAAAGGCTATCCTTTGTGTACCTGGCTGATGACCCCGCTCCGTGCGCCCAGCACCCCTACTGAAGAGGGATACAACGAGAGCCATCAAGCGACCAGGAACATCATCGAACAAACAATCGGCGTCCTGAAGCAACGGTTCCGCTGTCTGGATCGTTCTGGTGGAGCCCTCCAGTATTCGCCGGAGCGAGTCTCCCATTTCGTGGTCGTTTGCTGCATGCTGCACAACCTGGCTATCCGCAGGACTCAGCCACTGCCACCACAGATTGGAGGACCACCTGAGGAGGAGGAGCAGGAGGAGGAGGAGGAGGAGGACCAGCACAGGAGGGAGGCAGAATGTGCAAGGGCCGCCCGTCGCCGGCTTACTGAACGTCGGTTCTAGGCCCCCTCTCAGGGACTGGCTTGTGCCAATGTCAGCAGATGAATGTAGCCGCTCCACAAGCCCTCAGCCGAGCAGGGCAACCAGGACTTAACCAAAAAACCATGCACACTGCAAATTAACAACAATAATTTATTGAAAACCTCTGCCCTTCCCACATTACATGCTCATGTGGAGAAGCCCCCTCCAAAAACACAAAACTACCAGTCTCGGCCTTACAAAAAGAAAGAAAGACACCAGTCTCGGCCTTACACAAAGAAAGAAAGACACCAGTCTCGGCCTTACACAAAGAAAGAAAGACACCAGTCTCAGCCTTACACAAAAACAACTGCACCAGTGTCGGCCTTACAACAAGCACCAGGCATTTGTGCATACCTCTACTTTTTGCCCTGCGAGGGCGATGCCTTGCGCATCCTTGCCTGGCCCCTGCCCGCCCTGCTGCTCCTCCTCAATGGGAGCCCAGTGGCTGCAGCAAGGCTGGGGGAAGGCTGCTGAGGGGCAGATGGCGAGACGGCAGATGCCCTTGGGGGTCGGCCTGCACCAGCTCTGGCCTTGGAGTGTCCGGCTGCTGACTGCTCCAACTCTGGCTGGGCGGCAGCAGTCTGTCCAGCAGCTCATGGCAGCTGCAATGGCGGAGTGGCAGTGTCGGCTGCAGGAATGGTGGCAACCTGGCAGATCGCAGGTGCTCGCTGGTCGCCTGAGACATTGGCACTCGCACGGGCCAGCACTGCAGCATGCGCAGCAAACAGCTGAAGAACAGACTGCTGGGCTGCTGCTGCGCGGCGAGTGCCCTGGCGATGCCTGGCTGATCCAGCGAGGGTGGCAGCAGTTAGTGCCCGTGTGGCCCTGGTCTGTGTCCGCATGACACCAGCCAGTGAATGGACGGCACGACTGAGCACTTGGCTAGAAGCCAACTGTGCTGCCGCGAAGTCCTGCAGACTCCTGGCCTGTGCTGCACTGAATTGTTGCAGGCTCCTGGCCTGTGCTGCTCCGAATTCCTGCACACTCCTTGACAGACACTCTATGGAGTCAGGCATCCTTGCCACTGCAGCCATGAGCTCAGTGTGCCTGCGCTCAGCCTGGATGGCCATTTCCTCTAGGAGGCGCACCTCCTCTGCGCTGACCGTCGCAGGACTGGAGGCCGCACTCACCCTCTGGGGAGAAGTCCGCCGAGCTTCCCCACCCCTCCCGCGTTGCTGCAGGCCGCTGGGCCCCGGAGCTTCACTCTCCTCCGACCCTTCCCCCCGGCTCCCCTCCAGGGAAGACGTGTCCCCTACATCGCCATGGGCTGGCGCGGCTGAGGGTGGCACTGATGAGCCGGCTTCCTCTTCCTCCTCCTCGTCTTCCGAAGGGCTGACAGTGGCAGCTTGAGGGCCCGCCTCCTCACCTGGCGATTCACCATCTGAAAGCAGGAAGGCACAAGAGTAGCTTTAGAGTGAGGACAGGGCAGCAGCGAGGGAGGCATGAGTGGTGCCATTCACCGCATTGGTCGGACAGTGGCAAAGGATGCTGATCTGATGCGCAAGTGGAATGAGAGAGGTCCAAAAGGTGATGCCCTTACCATTGGTGCCCAGAACAGGGTCGGCATCTCCACTGGCGACGGGGCCAATCAGCCGGCCTCCCATAATGCGCTCCACACGCTGGTCGAGGTCGGAGAGCTCTTTGAGGTCAGGACGGCCTCCGCCGGTCTCATTTCGGTTGCGCCGGTTGTGCGCAACCTTGGCCTGCAAGAGAAAGGACGGCCTCTAAGTACAGTGTGTAGCCCTGATCTTGTCTGCACTGCCTCCCATGGTCGAATAGCTTGGACAGTGTGTAGCCCTGATCTTGTCCACAATGCCTCCCATGGTCGAATAGCTTGGACAGTGTGTAAAGTGCTGATTGTGCAATTGATTTTCATGCCAGTCCCATAGCTGCTGGATGAGGGCTGGCCATTAGGGCTTTCAGGTCCCTTTGCCCATAATGTGAGGTGCACATGCAAGGGTGAGGAGGACACTGGAAAGGGTACTCACCCTGACAACCCGAGTGAGGTCGTTGAACTTCTACCGGCATTGCACAGGAGTCCTGGCAACCATGCTGTTGGAAGACACCCTGTTGGACACCTCCCTCCAGGCTTTCCGGTAGGCGCTGGGCAGCGGCCTCTTGCCACCTTCTGGGAACAAAACATGGCGCCTGCGCTCCACTCCGCCAACCAGCACCCTCAGGTCTCCGTCGCTGAAGCGCTGCGCTCTCTCCCTGGCCTTCTCCATAGTCCTGGGCGTTGTACAGGTGAAGCTGAAGTGGTCAGGCCTAGGTTGAGGGCTGCAGTGTGCAGGGCGTGGCAGGCAAACAAATCCACCCTCCCCCTTTAAGAGATGACCGGCGCCAGAGTGTCTGCTGTCAATCAAGAACTCGCCGCACCTGCGCTGCGCCCGGCCTCGGGGGTATCGCTCAGCACCGCCGGCTTAGCGCCTAAAGATAGTCGTGCATTGCCTGTTTTAGCGCAGCAGCAACCTCTTGGGGCGATGCGACTGAATATCGGCGAAGGGGGCGCGACTTTGCGCCGGGCGCAAACTTTAGCGGCCGCCCGACTTTACCGCCCCAAAAGTGGCTATACTGAATTTCTAGGCCTAAGTCTTCTTGCACAATTAAGTTGTTGCGGGGAAATCCTATTTCCATAGTGCATTAAAGCAACAACCTTGCTGAGTAGATTAATGAATTGGTCCCACTTGCAGTTCACATTTTGCTTAAGGGAAAGATCACTGAAGCAAGAAATAATCCAAAAGAAATTTAAGATGCGTAAATGTTATTAATGTTTGTGCACAAAGAGTCTCTTAAGGCTCGTGACACCTGACACATACTGTCAAGTTTTTCACAGTGTTGCATAGCAGGTTCAGTCTTCAAACATGCTCCCACTGAAAATTATCTGTTCACGTGATGTATAATTGATACTGTCACTTGCCATATTAACTACGGCCTGATTTCCATTAAAATCTTATAGTCTGTGCTGCAACATGGGTGAGCATTACGTGTCCTAGCTGTTTTGTGACTGTTGTACCATTCTAGTCTCAGTGTATTTTATTCTGAACTGCTTCTATAATCCTCTGTAAAATGAACTAAACGCCATCCTGTGATTTGCGATGTATGATTAACTTACACATTTGAATTTTAAAAATACAAAATCACATTTTATGGTCTGCAGCAGCATTTCCACACCAAAATCCTTTTTTATTCACTTTTTGTAAAATTGTTTGCTCATCAAGAGGCGTTAGTGCTGGAAAATTGAACACTTTCCATTTGGACACCCTGGGGGTGATTTTGCCAATGGGGAGCTTTTGGAGGCGGGACTCCCACTTGTCGGGTTTCAGTCCATCAACTTCTGGGCCAACCCACGCTATTTTCCCTTGATTGACCTTGTTAAGCCCGCCCAGCGGCCTTAGCAGGCCAATTAAGGGAATGCAGGTTGCAGACAGATGAATTGTCATTGTTTGACAGCTCTGTGAAGCTGTCAAACAGTGACATTCTCTGTAGTTTGATGAGGTCTTATCAAACCTCTTTCTTTTGCAGAAATGAAATGGTTGTTACATTGGAGAATGCCACGGCCATCTGTCATCTCTAGCGCAGAGGTGCGAGACTCTCCGCATACCCACCGATTGAAGCCTGCAGGAAGAAACAAAGGTAAGTACACTTTTTCTAACACTTTCCACTTACCTCAGATACTCACCTCTCCACACTTGCACCTATCACTCACCTCCACAGCACACTTTTGGACTCCTCCGACCCCCGCAGACCCACTACTCGCCTTGGTGACCCTGGTGGGTTCAGAGCCTTTGGGAAGCCCGCACTTGTGTGGGTCAAATGGTGATAAGCCTATTTTCTGCCTGTTAACCACCAAGGAGACGGGACCTAGCGTGGGACGGCTACCCGCCTCCTGCCAAGATGGCACGGAGGCAAGTTGGGGGCGGGTTGGGCGGGTTGGGCACCCACCCCCAAATTCTGCCATTTTCCCGGCAGTCCCGCCTCCAAACCCGCCTCCCAAGGGCTGGCATGATCGCGCCCCCTATTTCAACATCAAACCCTTCCACGTCAGGGATAGTACTGTTCAATGCAGAGTAAAGTTCCCTTTGCTTTACCTCAATAATGTACCTCAGCCCCATTGTCAAAAGAACATCCCCTATGCACCATTATGACTATTTCCCATTTCCTTCACCTGTGCCCTAAGTGAGCTTGCCAAATTTGGCCAGTTATGATCGAATTATGGGCAATTTATGCTGTGTGCCTGAACTCATTTAATGTAGGATAATAACAGCTAGGACACACAGAGGGAGGTTGTTCTATTAGTCTGAGCTGCATTTCCACCAAATTATTACAAGATTTTTAAATTAAAATAAACTGTTATTAACAATCTTCTGCTCAGTTTCTGAGAGGTCAACATTCTATTTTTTCAATAACGTGGAGCAGCTCAGCTGAAAGCCTACCGTGTTGTCTACTAAGTGTGCACCCTGCTGGGTTAAGTGTGTGCTACAAGTGTCAGATGTGGCTCAGTGACAACACTCTCACTGCTGAGTCAGGAGGTTGTGGGTTCAAGTCCAACTCCACAGACTTGAGCACATAATCTATGCTGACACTTCTGATGTAGTGCTGCACTGTTGGAGGTGTTGTCTTTCTAGATGAGATGTTAAATCCAAGTGCTTGTCTACCCTCTCAGGTGGATGTAAAAGATCCCATGGCACTATTTGAAGAACAGCAGCAGAGTTCCCTGTGTGACTTACCAGCCTACATCCTGCACTGATTCTGCTGTTATCAATTTTAACCTGCTGTTCTGAGCAGGAGGCAAGGATACCCACCTGAAGCCAGCAAGGTCCTTCTTTAAACATGCAGATCAGGGTCTGATTATGTCATTGGACCCTGATGCCAATTTTAACTGTGGCCTGAGTGGGGAAGCCATTGTGTCTATCCTGCCAGTTGAAGACAGCGGGAAGAGGATCCGGAGCCAGAAGAGTTTTTTTACTTTGTTTGATTTTCCTTGTGGGGCCAGCGGGAGTGCTCCTCCAGGCTTACCATGCCCCGGGCTGTCCCCTTCCCCCATCATACCTTGTTGCCTGCGACAGTTCCTTCAGTGTCGGCCAGTGGCCTCCACCCGCCACCCGCCAGACAGCTGCATCTTCCTGCCCATTTCAGCCAGGCACCTTACCCGCGACATGCAGATGAGGCCCAGGTGTATAATTGGCCCGGGCCTCATGCTGCCGTGGTCACTGGGATTTGGCGCTCGCCTGGCCCCTACCACTCGCCCAATTCCCGGGTAAAATCGGGGCTAAAGTTTGTCGCTTGGAGGAGGAAAGGAAGGCTGAGGGAAGTAAGGAGTTGCATAGTTTAGATGTTCTGAGAAAAAATGAGTCAAGATGTAGGGGGTGGTGTGTGTGGTCAGCTTCACCTCTGACTCCCTGAGTGGTTCGAATCACTCCCACTCCCTTGGTTCTTGACTTTGGACTTATTTGGGGGTTGTAATGAACTTGCAACAGACACCTGAGTTGGTCAAAAGAATTGAGACTTTTATTTTGAGACAGGAAAATATACAATACAATAAATCTTATACTCTAAAAGGGGGAACACTTCAGAATATGTGAGGGAGAATCACAATAGACAAAAATACCCTACCCTCCCAATCCCACTATCCTAACTAGGCTGAATTCAGAGGACCAGGAAATGCTCACCAAACGAATTTCTTGACAGATTGTAGAGGTTTGCAATTTTGGGGTTCTCTCTAGTTGGGGCCTGCCATACCCTGGACGTGGTAGAAGACTGCAACTGCGTTGGGTTTTCAGTCTTCGCCTGTCCGCTGATACGGTTGGATGCGTAGTTGGATTTATCGGGTAAGTACCCAATTTTCTTTGGTTAGGTATAGTTTTAGAGTCTTTTGTGTCAAATCTTACCCAGTGGTAAGTCAGACTAGCTTGTAGAGTGGAAACAAGTTTGTGGATTTTCGACTTCTTGTTGATTGGTTTCTTGTTGGTCGCGGTGGCCCAATATTACCTAGCTGGTGGTAATATTGTTAGTTGTTGGTTTCTTGGGGCCTTTGGTTGCCGCAATTTCCTTTTCCTTCCATTTTGTTCTTCTTTCCTCAAGTCTCCGATCCTTCGACTAAGTACGGTGATGATGATACCTTTTCTGAACCGTACTTTCTCTCTCCTGTACTGAACTTGAACCTTCTTGAGCTGTGTCCTCCACTGACTCTCTCAACTCAAACTGTCTTCAACGCAATGTGTTTCTCTGCACAAGCAGGCCTCAATTATACTGTTTTGAGGCCTGGCTTATCTGACTGCCAAATCTCCTCTGGTCCTTTGTTAATTTTGGCGGGCTCGTTAATTTTAATATGTTTAAATTCTCATCGAGTTTCGGGGATGGTCCCATCTATTTTTAATTGGCCTTTAACTGGTTTCGGGATTGCTTCGAAATCAGTTTAAATGTGCAAAATGTTTTGGAAATCTTTCTGAGTGGTTTTAAACTGTTGTCTGATTGTTTTCTTCTGCTGGGGCCAAACTCTCTCTTGTTGGTTGTTGGCATGTATTGTATTATTCATGTTCTTGGTGGCCCTGTAAGTTTCGGCGGGAACAGTCTTTTCCGTGGGCTTATTGTCTTTATGTAGAATGACTGGGATGACCCAGAACATTCTCAGACAATCTGGCCCCTTTTCCAATATTCAAACTGTCTGTTCCACCGTGTCCAACCCATTCCTTTTGTTGCAGCTTTTCCACAGGCCTGAACATGCCTTTTAAACTAGCCAAATCTTCCTGGGGTTTTGATTTTAAGTCCCCCTTTGACCCAATATTGTTTCAAACAGCCCAATATCTCTTCTTTTCTTACTTTGGGGGAATCTGTATAATTTTGCGAGCCTTACAAAGAGTAGGAAATGGGTGAATAAGTCCCGATTTTAACACAGTGAGGATGCAGGGGAAGAGGAAAAGTGTCCTTAATGGTATATTTGGAGCTTAGCAGGAACAAGAAAGGGAAGTTCAAAGAGTAATTCCAATAGAAGTATCAATAGAAATGAGAAAGATTATGACAGCGAGGTTTTTCTTGTAACCTGCTTCTTATAATTCTACTTCAAAACACTTGCCATTGTAAATCTACTAAAGCTCAGCTTTTCCAGATATTACATAATAGAGAGTAACAAATGCCAAATGCATGTCTTAAGAGCAGTGAAGGATAATCAGCAATTAAAGGATTCCGCTGAATATAGATAATTCAAAGGACGTCAGCAGCTTAAAAGGTTGTACTGAACATCCAGATTTAGAAATATAGTGAACAGAATTTTATATTTTAATTTTATTTAGTATTATCAAGAATTCAATTGCAGTTCCCCGAATGGCTCACCATGCAGCCAAACTATACAGACCTGTAAGCTATTAGTTTGAATTCTCAGCATGTGCTCAGTTAGGTGATCTCAGCCAGGCAGCATTTGGGGTGTTACCACTGACCCCAGCATTTCTGGGTTAGGAAGGGGAAATTTCAGTGCGGGTTCCTAATCCTGATTGCGATTTATTGATTCCTGCTGAAGAGGGTGAAGGAAGGGTTGAGATTGGCTGTGACACACCCCATACTGGAAAGGCCTGTCAACACTCACTATCAAGAATCAAGCATTGAAGAATGGCCACTTGTATGAAATACTGGACCGCAAACTGTGCCCCAGCAGGAGTCAATGTGCTCAGAAAAAGGGAAGAAACAGGCAAAAAAAAAACTATAATCTTTTGATTTTGTTTGACTTCTATTTCAGATCATGCCACTATTGGTGTGAGCACTTGCAGTGACACTGACCCTTCTCCAGATCTTGCCATCCTACTCCTGTTGTGTGCCAGCCTTTCCTGCAACAGGAGTGGAGGTGGGTATGAGCGTGCCCTGTTGCACAGTTATGAGAGTGCAGGAGGCAGCTTAGCATAGTGTGCATGCTGAGAGGAAGAAGCAGCAGGTGTGGGGAAGAGTGGGATGTATTTTTGAGGGCAGCAGTAGGTGTTGAATGTGCAAGTGCAAGCAGAAGGAGGTGCACTGAAGTGTGCTGTTGTGACTGGATGAGAGGCATGGGAGGCGGGAGAGGACAGGGCTTGTAGTGCTTGGGCTAATGTATGGTGGTGCAGGGATGTTTAAAAAGTAAGAGAGATGTGAATGGGAATCAGCCTTGCTCAGTGGTAGTACGCTCGCCTTTGAGTCAAAAGGTTGTGGGTTTGTCCCACTCCAGAGACTTGAGCACATAATCCAGGCTGACACTCCAGTGCAGTACTGAGGGAGTGCTGCACTGTCGGAGGTGCCGTCTTTTGGATGAGAAATTAAACCGAGGTTCTGTCTGCCCTCTCAAGGGGACGTAAAAGATCACACGGCACTATTTCAAAGAGGAGCATGGGAGTTCTCCTGGTGTACTGGCCAATATTTATCTTGCAACCAACACCTAAAACAGGTGATCTGGACACTATCACATTATGAAAGGTGCTATATAAATGCAAGTTCTTACTTTCTTTCTTTTACCTTAGCAGCTCTGATGAGGTCATTGATTTTTTTTTTGTGGCATTTCTGCAAGATCCAAAGACCAATGCTGCTTGAATGGACGCTGGCAGCCACCTCTCTGCTGCTGTTGTGCTCTTTATCTGAGCATCACCGGTGAGGAGAACCTCCTTCCTGCTGTTGACCTGCTCAGCAAGCCTCTCCACAGCACCATCTGGGGGCTTTAGCTGCAGTCATCCTCTCTTACATAAGCAAGTAATGATTTTCAGGTAACTTGGAGAATGTGGTTTCAGTAAAGTTTTTTTTACTGTTGTGTACAGAAGGCTGATGAATTATGATGGTGTTGAAACAGGAACTAGACAGGTTCCTGTCGGCAAATAGGATTCAGGAGGGTAGAAATTAACCCTGGGCGGTAGCACAGAACGTGCGGTCTCATATCGGCTGCTCGTTCCACACTCCTACTGATATTCAATTCTCAGGTGGGGTGTAGAACAAGCGGTTGATGCGATAGCACTTATTTTGCGCTATCACCCAAAATGAATTGCATCCCCAGGGTTCTTAGATTTTGAAATAAATCAAAGTACTCTTAGAGGAAGTGAAAGGGAACAGTGAACTCCTGCTTGAAATTGCTAGTTACTGACTGAAAAATTCCATGGGCTGTTAACCTGGCAACGGGGTCACAACTGGTGGTGCCCTCTGCTAGAATTTGCCGGTTCAGTGGGAAAGCAGGTCATCTTCTATCTTTTGCTTGAAAAGCCAGCTGCAAACTTCACCTGTTAAAAAGTGCATCTCCCCTTTAAGAGGCGCCGGCTGGCTTTAAATAGTGGCAGCCCAGCCAGTGATCCCCTCGTCCCTCAGGGGCAAGCTGCTTATCGGTAGTGCAAGTAGCACTGGCAGCTTGCCACAAATATTAAAATAGGCCAACCACAAAAATGGTTCAGGCCTCCCACCAACGCCATTGGGTGAGCGTAACGGGTACCCCACACACTGCCTGCCCGATATATACGCAGCATGAAAATCGCCCCTCATTTCTTTTACCAGTGAGCGAAGAATCTTATAAAATCCCACTGCTCAGTGATAGACAAAAGTTTAGCAAATGGCACCTCCTTGTGGTCACAAAATATTATGGTTTAAAGAAATAATTGCTGCAAAATAAAACTCCACTTAAGCAGTAGGCATACTGGAATATCAGTCTAGGATCTTTAGCTGTACACTGTGAAGACCAGACTTACATTGCAGTTAGCCTGCCAGGAGAGAGGTCTGCTCAAGTTTAATGTTAGATGAAGGTGGGAGGGCGTGTTGTAAGAATATTTAGGGCTAGATATTCGGTTCCATGTTGCCTGATTTTTTGGTGCTACGGGCGCTGTTTGGTGATGAAAATGGCGTCCGCGGCGCACGCATACACATCTGGTGCATGCCGCGCCGGACGCCATCTTGTTGAGGGTAGTAGGGCGGGTGTTAGGAGCGTGCGCCAGAGTAGGCAGATCGTGATGTCAATCAACCGTGCAATGCTGATTTGACGCCAGCGCTGCCATTTTTGTCCTCAACGCTGGAGCTAACGCTCTGTCTTAACCTCGCACAGATGAACATGCGTTCAGCAGCAGCAAGAACCCTGCACCAGCGCAGTGTAAAGGGATCAGCAACCACTCTAAGGTAAGTTGCTGATTAATTTCTACTGGCTCTGTTTATGCTTGCGGAAGTGTTTGGTGTTTTCCAGAGTTGTTTAAAGTTGGTGAGGTGACAGGGAGTGGTGCTGCAAGTGGAGAAGGCCTTGCTTCTGACTTCAAGGGTTCTGGTCAGACCACTTGCTCCCAGTCATGGGTGCTCTAGTTGTCATCTCCCTTGGCCTGCAGCATGACTGGGAGATGGAGCAGAGACAACGAAGAAGAGGGCAAGCTGCTCACAGAGGGAGGAGGAGGAGGAGGAGGGGAGGAGGGCTCTCAGGAAGAGGCCTTACCCAGCTAGGGCCTTCCAAGAGCAATTCTCTTACCTCAGCCTGAGCCAGGAGCAGTGTGTGAGGCATCTGTGCTTTACGAAGGAGGTGCTCACAGAACTCTGCCACCTCTTGCAACAAGACCTGCAGCCTCAAACCAGGGCAAGGACAGCGCTGCCAGTGGCTGTGAAGGTGACCATGGCCGTGAATTTCATCGCACCGGGATCCTTCCAGGCTGGAGCAGGCAACATCTGTAACATCTCACAGTTCGCTGTCCACTTCTGTGTAAGAGAGGTGACAGACACTCTTTATGCCAGGAGAGGGGAGTTCTTTGCCAGGATAGCGGGCTTCCCCATGGTGCAGGGCGCCTTTGACTGCACGCACGTGGCTTTGCAGGCACCGCATCTAAATATCTAAATGCTGAGATGTACCACAACCACAAAGGTTACCACTCGCTGAACGTGCAGTTGGTGTGCAACCATGCTCAACACATCGTGATGGTGAATGCCCAGTATCCTGGCAGAGGTCATGATGCTTTTATTCTGTGCCAGTCCGCTGTTCCGGCAGTCTTTGAGCCACCACAACAAACCAGAGGGTGGTTACTGGGTGATGATGGTATCTGTGTTGATGATCTGGCATGTCTTGCAGAGGTTGCCGTGGCTGGGTTGTGTGGTGTCGTGGTCGCTGTTCTCCTGAAAGCTGGGTAATTTGCTGTGAATGATGGTCTGTTTGAGGTTAGGCGGCTGTTTGAAGGCGAGTAGTGGAGGCGTGGGGATGGCCTTAGCGAGGTGTTCGTCGTCACACGTGAGGACACCACCCACCAGGTACATGGTACATACTCATGTGACTCGGCCAACGTTGTCTACCTCATACGTTGCAGGAAAGGATGCCCCGGAGCATGGTACATTGGCGAGACCATGCAGACACTGCGACAACGGATGAACGGACACCGCGCAACAATCACCAGGCAGGAGTGTTCCCTCCCAGTCGGGGAACACTTCAGCAGTCAAGGACATTCAGCCTCCGATCTTCGGGTAAGCATTCTCCAAGGCGGCCTTCAAGACACACGACAACGCAAAATCGTAGAGCAGAAACTGATTGACAAGATCCATACTCATGAGGACAGCCTCAACCGGGATCTTGGGTTCATGTCACGCTACATGTAACCCCACCTGATGTAGGGTCATCCAGACTCGAGTCGTCATTGGCTTGTTCTCTCTACACAGATGCAGCCGGACCTGCCGTGATTTCCAGCAAAGAAAATGTTTTTTGTCTGTTTTTTGTTTTTCATACAGACCCCAGCATCTGCAACATTTTACCCCTTGTGACCCCACCTCATTGTTCTTTGATATAATGGTTTCCTGACTGACCTGTTTGGACACCATTCACACCTTTGATTGCTGTGATTATCTCTCTACTGAGGTGTGATAAATGGCAGTTCGAAAGATTACCTGTAATCATCTGGCATTATTCTCTGACTATATAATTTGTATCTATAGGCATCTCTCCACTTCACCTGACGAAGGAGCAGCGCTCCGAAAGCTTGTGATTTCAAATAAAACTGTTGGACTATAACCTGGTGTTGTGTGACTTCTTACATTTAGAGTCATAGAGTTATACAGCACAGAAAGAGGCCCTTCGGCCCATCGTGTCCGTGCCGGCCATCAAGCCCTGTCTAATCTAATCCCATTTTCCAGCATTTGGTCCGTAGCCTTGTATGCTATGGCATTTCAAGTGCTCATCCAAATACTTCTTGAATGTTGTGAGGGTTCCTGCCTCTACCACCCTTTCAGGCAGTGAGTTCCAGATTCCAACCACCCTCTGGGTGAAAAAGTTCTTCCTCAAATCCCCTCTAAACCTCCTGCCCCTTACCTTGAATCTATGCCCCCTTGTTATTGACCCTTCTACTAAGGGAAAAAGTTCCTTTTTATCTACCCTATCTATGCCCCTCATACTTTTGTACACCTCAATCAGGTCCCCCCTCAGCCTTCTCTGCTCCAAGGAAAACAACCCCAGCCTGTCCAGTCTTTCTTCATAGCTGAAGCTCTCCAGCCCAGGTAACATCCTGGTGAATCTCCTCTGCACCCTCTCCAAAGCAATCACATCCTTCCTATAGTGTGGCGACCAGAACTGTACACAGTATTCCAGCTGTGGCCTAACCAGTGTTTTGTACAGCTCCATCATAACCTCCCTGCTCTTATATTCTATGCCTCGGCTAACCACCTTATCCACCTGTTCTGCTGCCTTCAGGGATCTATGTACATACACACCACGGTCCCTCTGATCCTCTGTCTTTCCTAGGGTCTTACCATTCATTGTGTATTCCCTTGCCTTGTTAGTCCCTCCAAAATGCATCACCTCACACTTTTCAGGGTTAAATTCCATTTGCCACTGTTCCGCCCATCTGACCAAGCCATCTATATCGTCCTGCAGACTGAGGCTACCCTCCTCGCTATTTACCACCCCACCAATTTTCATGTCATCTGTGAACTTACTGATCATACCTTTAACATTCACATCCAAATCATTAATGTAGACCACAAACAGCAAGGGACCCAGCACCGATCCCTGCGGTACCCCACTGGACACAGGCTTCCAGTCACAAAAACAACCTTCGACCATCACCCTCTGCCTTCTGCCACTAAGCCAGTTTTGGATCCAATGTGCCAAGGCACCCTGGATCCCATGGCCTCTTACTTTCTTGACCAGTCTCCTATGCGGGACTTTATCGAAAGCCTTACTGAAATCCATGCATACCACATCCACTGCACTACCCTCATCCACACACCTAGTCACCCCCTTGAAAAATTCAATCAAATTGGTCAGACATGATCTTCCCTTCACAAAGCCATGCTGACTATCCCTGATTAATCCTTGCCTCTCCAAGTGGAGACTAATTCTGTCCCTCAGAATTTTTTCCAATAATTTCCCTACCACTGATGTTAGGCTCACTGGCCTGTAATTCCCTGGTTTATCCCTACTACCCTTCTTGAATAATGGTACTACGTTAGCTGTTCTCCAGTCCTCTGGCACATCCCCTATGGCCAGAGAGGTTCTGAAAATTTGTGTCAGAGCCCCTGCAATCTCCTCCTTTGCCTCACACAACAGCCTGGGATACATCTCATCCAGGCCTGGGGATTTATCCACTTTTAAGCCTGCTAAAACTGTTAGTACCTCCTCCCTCTTGATGCTAATATGTTCAAGTATGTCACAGTCCCCCTGCCCGATTTCTATGTCTACATCGTCCTTCTCCATAGTGAACACAGATGCAAAAAATTCATTTAAAATCCCACCTACATCTTCTGGCTCCACACACAGATTGCCACTTTGGTCCCTAATGGGCCCTACTCTTTCCCTAGTTATCCTCTTACCCTTAATATACTTGTAAAACACCTTAGGATTTTCCTTTATTTTGCTCGCCAGTGTTATTTCATGGCCCCTCCTCGCTCTCCTAATTTATTTTTTAAGTATCCCCCTGCACTTTTTATACTCCTCTAGGGCTTCCTCTGTCTTTAATCCTTTGTATCTGCCAAAAGCCCCCCTTTTTTTCCTAATCCATTCTCGTATATCCCTTGACATTCAAGGTTCCCTGGGCTTGTTGGTCCCACCCTTGACCTTTACGGGAACATGTTGCCATTGTACTCTCTCAATTTCCTTTCTGAAATACTCCCATTGCTCCGATGTGGATTTTCCTACAAGTAGCTGATCCCAGTCCACTTTGGCCAGATCCTGCCTTATCATATTAAAATCGGCCTTCCCCCAATTTAGAACCTTTATTTCCAGTCCATCTCTGTCCTTTTCCATGACTACCTTAAATCTCACCAAATTATGGTCACTGTCACCAAAGTGCTCACCTACTAACACTTCTACCACTTGCCCGGCCACATTCCCTAGAATTAGGTCCAGTACCGCCCCCTCTCTTGTAGGACTTTCTACATGCTGGCTCAAAAAACTCTCCTGGATGCACTTTAAGAATTCTGCACCCTCTAAGCCTTTCACACTCTGACTATCCCAGTTAATATTGGGGAAGTTGAAATCCCCCACTATTATTACCCTATTATTTGCACATTTCTCTGAGATTTGCCTACATATCTGTTCCTCTATCTCCCCCTGACTGTTTGGGGGCCTATAGTACACTCCCAGCAAAGTGCTTGCCCCCTTTTTGTTTGTAAGTTCTACCCATATGGCCTCATTAGAGGAACCTGTGAATATATCATCCCTCCTTACAGCAGTAATTGACTCCTTAATTAATATTGCGACACCCCCTCCTCTTTTACCGCCCCCCCCCTCTGTCTCGCCTGAAGATTCTATACCCTGGAATATTGAGCTGCCAGTCTTGCCCCTCCCTCAACCATGTCTCCGTGATAGCAACAATATCATACTCCCATGTGTTCATCAACACCTTCAGTTCATCCACCTTATTCGCAAAACTCCTTGCATTAAATTAAATGCCATCCAGCCTTGCCCTACTCCCTTGTGCTGTTACATATTTGCTCTGCCTTCCAAGCTGACTTGTTTTTTCCTCTATATTTGGCTCTAGATTACCCCCTATTATAGCTCCACTCTGTATCCCGTCCCCCTGCCAAGTTAGTTTAAACCCCCCCCAACAGTGCTAGCAAACCTCCCCACAAGGATATTTGTCCCGTTCTGGTTCAGGTGCAACCCGTCCGGCTTGTACAAGTCCCACCTTCCCCAGAAGCAGACCCAGTGATCCAGGAAACTAAAGCCCTCCCTCCTGCACCAACTCTTTAGCCACGCATTCATCTGCTCTATCTTCCTATTCCTATACTCACTAGCACGTGGCACCGGGAGTAATCCAGAGATTACAACCTTTGAGGTCCTGCTCTTTAATCTGCTACCTAGCTCCCTAAATTCTTGCTGCAGGACCTCATCCTTCTTCCTACCCATGTCGTTGGTCCCAGTGTGAACCACGACCTCTGACTGTTCACCCTCCCCCTTCAGTGACATCAAGGAGCATGGAGAAGTCCGGTACCAACTTTGCACAGGGCTTTGTGCAGAGCTTGGTGCCCATGGCTCCAGTGTGCCTTTGCCTGTCCTAGTGCTCCTATGAAGTGCTACCCCAGTAGCTGCAGCATGGCTGGTGGAAGGCTGCTGATTTCAGTGGGGAGACTGCACATGGCCTTACAGGATGACTTCGAGCAACCCTGGGCCTGGAAGGCATGGGCGGCAGCAGTCTGGGTTGGCTGGCTCACAGGCAACATCAAGGGCATTGGCGGAGTGGCAGTGGTGGGAGGACGAGTGCTGTCACTCTGATAGAGGACAGCAGGTTAGTGCTCCATGGAGCCACTGCCAATCCCCAGGGGTGGTACCTCAGCAATCCTAGCCATCTGTTGGAGGACAGATTGTTGGACTGCTGTGGAACCCAGCAAGCATCTTTCCACACTGGTAAACGCAGCCACAATGACAGCAGTCTGAGCTTGTGTGGCAGCAAACTGAGCCTGCATGAGAGCAGTCTGAGCTTCCATGGCAGAAGTCTGGGCTTCCAGGGCAGCACTCAGACATTGGGTGGCTTCTAATTGTGCTACAATGGAAACTGAGACACCAGACATCAGACTCGGCAGCACGGTTGGGTCCACAGTGCGCTAATGAAGTTGGCCATCACTTCCATGCTGTAAATCATGGGCTCCAAGCTCTGCACAAAGCCCTGTGCAAAGTTGGTACCGGACTCCTCCATGCTCCTTGATGTTGCACTCCAGTTTTCTGGCAGACATGCCAATGCACCAAGCATTTCATTGTGTCTACCCATCAGGCCGCCCCATCAAAATCCTCATCTGAGTCCTCTGCAGCAGAACTCGCATGTGACCTCGCCTTCCGATTAGCTGGCACGTGCGTGACCCTTTCCCCCTGCCCTGGCTGCAGCCCAGTTGTGCCTGGTGACTCAAGACATGCAGGTCCCCCCTCCAAGCTACCCTCTAAATTCTGCTATAGACAGAGCTAAGCAATCGCACAACCAACGGATCAGATCAAAACTCTGCAGTCCTGCCACATCCAGTCATGAATGGTGCTGGAAAATTGAACAACTAACTGTGGTGTATGTACCTTTAAGAGGAACTACGTTTTTTTGAGGCCCCTGAGTACTGTAGTACCGGTAGTGACCACTCGGGTATATAAGCCTGTATAGCGTCTTGTATAGTTTAGTTCACCTCCAGACTTTGTTCAGTAAACACTTGTTAAATCGACTCCTGCTTTCCGGGTCTTCATTAACACACAGATACAACAGTGGTGACGAGTTAGAAACGAACTTACCTGCAATTCGGCAGCACCTCAAGGAGATCGATTACTCAGACGAAGGTCGAAGAAAATAAAAACTGTGGTTTCACCAGCTAAACGGGCTGGTGGCAGGTACTGCACAAATCCTTCCTGGGCGGCGGGCTGCGGCTCGATCGGGTAGCTCTGCAGCGAGGCCGGTCAGCGAGTCGTAAGGCAGAAGCAAACAGAGACAGAGGGTGGAGCACTCAGGACACGGCTGGCGCTGCAAAGCAGGTCGGCATTCGGACCAAGCAAAGGGAGGGGAAACTCCCAGAGAGTCCGACGGAGTGACGGAGAAACTGTTTAAAAATATATATGTAATTAAAAAAACCGTGGAGAACAGCGTTGGCAATATCACTGCTTTCGATAGTGATATAGAGGATTGGACCACATATGTGGAAAGAGTGGAGGTATATTGCAAGGCGAATGAAGTAGCGGATGATAAAAAGGCATCGGTACTTCTAAATCTGATGGGCGCAAGGATATACGGGCTGTTACGAAACATGATTACTCCAGCCAAACTGATGGACAAGAATTTTAAGGAGATTGTTGATACCCTACAGGAGCACTTAAACCCAACACCGCTGCTGATAGTGGAACGATTCAAATTCTTCAGGAGGAATCAGCACAAGAATGAAAGTAACGCTGATTACCTCACCGAATTACAAAAGCTGTCTAAGCACTGCCAATTCGGGGCAGGACTGGCAGATTCTCTACGAGACAAATTCATCTGTGGTCTCCTAAGCGAAGGAACACAGAAAAGACTACTTTCTGAGAAAGATTTGACACTGGACAAGGCTTTCAGTGTGGCTGTATCATACGAAGCAGCAGCAAGAGGAGCTGCAGAGATACAGCAAAAGCCACAGGACTTCAGCACCCATGAAATGACATGGGGTTTCGAGATATGTTATCGCTGCAGCAGATCCGCCCATGACCAGAGGGACTGCTGGTTCAAGGACAAAGCATGCAGGCAATGCGGAAAGATGGGACACATTGCACGTGTATGCTGATCTGGAAAAAAATCCGCTGACAGTAAAAAGGTCAATAAGGAAAAGTACAGGAAGGTACAAATGATGACGGACAGTAGCTCCGAAGACCAGAAGAGCGATAGCGACTCCGGAAACAAGAGACTAAGCTGTCTCAAATTACATAATGTAATTGCAAAAGAAGATTACCAGACCATTTGGGTTACCCTCACAATAGCGGGGTCCCCAGTTAAAATGGAGCTAGATACAGGATCAGCTCTGACCGTCATAAGTCGACGGGATTACGAGCGGCTATTTCCGCATATACCTTTGAAAGACACATCCATTATCTTGAAGACATATACGGGGCAGAAAGTATACCCCAGAGGGAAAATAAGGGTGCCTGTTGTATACAACGGCAAGGAAATACAGAAGTTGTATTTATACGTTCTGCAAGATGGTGGTCCACCGTTGTTGGGACGTGAATGGATCAGAAAGATACGTTTGGACTGGCACTCCATTCAGGCACTGACGGTGACCAGTAAGAAAAAAAATGATGATGACATCATCCCTGGACGATTAAAAGAAATCTTGGCTAACGCCAAAGAAGTGTTTCAACAGGAACTAGGAACCCTGAAAGGCGCCACCGCCTCAATAAAAGTAGAAGATTCGGCAATTCCCAAGTTTTTTAAGGCAAGGCCGGTGCCATACGCAATTCGTCCAGCAGTCGAGGCAGAGCTGGAGAATTTGGAAAAAGCAGGCGTGTTATCCAAGGTAGATTGGAGCGAGTAGGCAACACCCATCGTCCCGGTTATGAAGAAAACGTTGAATAATGATAAATTTGAAGAACAGAGAAAAATTCACATCTGTGGGGACTTCAAGGTGACTGTAAACCCGGTTCTTCATATGGTACAGTATCCTCTTCCGAGGATAGAAGATATTTTCGCCTCACTATCCGGAGGGAAACGTTTCACCAAAATTGACTTGGCACAGGCATATCTACAGATGGAGGTTGAGGAGACCTCTAAAAAGTATCTCACGATAAACACACACGAAGGCCTGTACCAGTACAATCGGCTAGTTTTCGGAGTAGCATCAGCTCCAGCTATCTGGCAAAGAGCTATGGAGCAAGTACTGCAAGGGATTCCAGGGACTCAATGCTACCTCGACGACATCCTTGTAACAGGAGAAAATGACAACGAGCACCTTGCCAATTTGGAGCAGGTGCTCACGAGGCTGAGAGAACAGGGCCTACGAGCAAATCGCCCCAAGTGCGAATTTTTCCAGAAACAAATATCATGTTGTGGCCATATCATTAACGAAGAAGGGTTGCATAAATCACATGAAAAAATTGAAGCGGTCGTAAAAGCCCCAGCGCCTGAAAATGTCTCACAATTAAGGTCGTTCCTGGGATTAATAAATTACTATCATAAATTTTTACCAAACTTGTCAACGGTTCTGCGCCCTCTTAACGCACTGCTACAAACGGGAGTAATTTGTAAATGGAGCGAAGACTGTAAACGTGCCTTCCATAAATGCAAAGGCTTGATCACATCCAAGGAAGTGTTGGCTCATTACAACCCATCACTGCCAATCAGACTGGCGTGCGATGCATCCCCTTACGGCGTGGGAGCAGTATTATCGCATAAATTCCCTGATGGCTCGGAGCGGCCGATAGCTTTTGCGTCACGCTCATTGAACTCAGCTGAGTGTAACTATGCCCAGATCGACAGGGAGGCACTCAGCCTGGTGTGGGGGGTGAAGAAATTCAACCATTACCTACACGGACAAAAATTTACCTTGTTGACTGACCATCAACCCCTCGTCTCCATATTCAACCCTAAAAAGGGCGTTCCCATTATGACAGCGCAAAGGCTACAGAGGTGGTCCCTTTTTCTAGGGGCACACCAATATGACATAGAATACAAAGGAACAAAACAGCATGGGAATGCTGACGGTTTATTGTGCCTACCGTTGCCAACGGTAGAAGAGGCACCTACAGTGGACCCAGTGTAGATGTTCCACTCGACCATAGTTGAATGTCTACCAGTGACAAATTCTACCATTGAAAAGGAAACGAGAAATGACCCGACTCTCTCACGAGTCTACGATTTAACGGTGAAGGGATGGCCAGCACATGGCGAACCACTGTTACCAGCATTCTCGCAAAGAAGAGAACAGCTGTCAGTGTGCCGAGGAACCTTGATGTGTGGATCCAGAGTGGTGATTCCACCCAAACTCCAGGATTAAGTGCTAAAGGAGCTTCACGAGGGGCATCTGGGTGGAGTGAAAATGAAGAACTTAGCCAGAGCATTTGTGTGGTGGCCAGGTATCGATGGAGACATCGAAGAAATGACCAAGAGCTGTCTAGGATGCCAGAAGGTCCAAAACGCCCCACCACAAGCCCCTCTACATCCATGGGAGTGGCCCTCATCTCCCTGGCAAAGGGTACATATCGACTTTGCTGGTCCATTTATGGACTCAATGTTCTTAATCGCGGTTGATGCACACTCCAAGTGGCCGGAGGTAATAAAGATGTCCTCCACCACCGCGGAAAAAACCATCACAGTATTAAGGACCATATTCGCCAGGAATGGGCTACCTGAACAGATCTGTTCTGATAATGGACCGCAATTTGTATCCGAAGAATTCAGGAAGTTCTTAAAAAACAATGGGGTTAAGCACTACACGTCCGCCCCATACCATCCCGCCACCAATGGATTAGCTGAAAGGTTGTCCAGACCTTCAAGAAGGCCATAAAGGCCATGGGTAATGAAGACATAAATCTACAACATAAGGTAGATAACTTCTTGTTTGCGTACAGGAATGCAACACATGTGGTTACAAACCAAACCCCCGCCATGATGTTTTTCAATAGAACACTAAGATGCCGGCTGGATTTGATCAAGCCAAACATCAGAAGGGACGTAGAGAACCGGCAATTTCAAGGCATGAATGAAAGGCCAACTAGAACCTTCCAGATAGGTCAACAAGTTTTGGCCCGGGACTACCGTACCGAGAAATGGCAGCCTGGAACTATTTGCACACGACTAGGACCGCTGATGTATACCGTGGACATTGGAGAAAGCATAATAAGGCGCCATGCTGACCAGATCATAGAGTCATCTGAAAAGGGACAACCTACACCACAACTCTATATGCCTAATGATGAAGCAGAGATACCCATAGTATCTACCTCCGATCCAGTGATACTGGAACCAGATGAACCCGACACTGGCATTCAAGCCGAATCGACCTTGCCAAAAGAACCTACTACACCACCGAAACCTACTACACCACTGAGGCGTTTTCCGGACCGAGTCAGGAAGCCTCCAGAGAGACTGAATTTGTAATTGATTAACTTCAGCAAATGTGTAGATTATTGTTCTGGTAAAAATGTTAATTAATGATTACTTAAAATATTATGCACTATTTATCTAAAAGGGGAGGAATTGTGGTGTATGTACCTTTAAGAGGAACTATGTTTTTTTGAGGCCCCTGTGTACTGTAGTACCGGTAGTGACCACTCGGGTATATAAGCCTGTATAGCGTCTTGTATAGTTTAGTTCACCTCCAGACTTTGTTCAGTAAACACTTGTTAAATCGACTCCTGCTTTCCGGGTCTTCATTAACACACGGATACAACACCAAGTGGAGGAGGAGGCTCCATGAATACCCTATCCTCAATGATGGTGGGGCCCAGCGCGCGCGTGTGAAAGACAAGGCTGAAGCATTTGCAACTATCTTCAGCCAGAAGTGCCGAGTGGATGATCCATATCGGCCTCCTCCTGAGGTCCCCACCATCACAGAAGCCAGTCTTCAGCCAACTCATTCCATTTCATGTGAAATCAAGAAACAGCTGGATACAGCAAAAGTTATGGCCCCCTAAACATCTCGGCTGTCATGCTGAAGACTTGTGCTCCAGAACTAGCCGCGCCTCTAGCCAAGCTGTTCCAGCACAGCTACAACACTGGCATCTATTCGACAATGTGGAAAACTGCCCAGGTATGTCCTGTCCACAAAAAGCAGGACAAATCCAATCCGACCAATTACCGCCCCATCAGTCTACTCTCAATCATCAGCAAAATGATGGAAGGTGTCATCGACAGTGCTATCAAGTGGCACTTGTTGAGTCTGTGTGTCCCAGTTATGCTTATTATAAATCACTGGACACAGACAACAAGAATAACTTTAACAGGTCTTTACTATTCGGAGGTCAGGGCTGAACTGCCCAGCAAATCACTACACAACGTTTATATACCGGTGTGGTCACCACCGGTATTACAGTATACAGCAGCCAAGAGAAAGTAGTACATCTCTTAAGGTAGTTCTCTTAAGGTGGAACAGGTTACATACACCACAGCACTTACTCACCAATAACCTGCTCACTGATGCCCAGTTTGGGTTCCGCCAAGACCACTCAGCTCCCGCCCTCATTACAGCCTTGGTCCAAACATGGACAAAGGAGCTGAATTCCAGAGGTGAGGTGAGAGTGACTGCCCTTGACATCAAGGCAGCATTTGACCAAGTGTGGCATCAAGGAGCCCTAGTAAAACTGAAGTCAATGGGAATTGGGGGGAAAACGCTCCACTGGCTGAAGTCATACCTAGCACAAAGGAAGATGGTTGTGGTGGTTGGAGGTCAATCATCACAGCCCTAGGACATCACTGCAGGAGTTCCTCAGGGCAGTGTCCTAGGCCCAACTATCTTCCGCTACTTCATCAATGACCTTCCCTCCATCAAAAGGTCAGAAGTGGGGATGTTGGCTGATGATTGCACAGTGTTCAGTTCCATTCGCAACTCCTCAGATAATGAAGCAGTCCATGTCCAGAAGCAGCATGACCTGGATGACATTCAGGCTTGGGCTGATAAGTAGCAAGTAACATTCACGCCACACAAGTGCCAGACAATGCCTATCTCCAACAAGAGAGACTCCAAACACCGCCCCTTCAACGGTATTACCATCGCCGAATCCCCCACCATCAACATCCTGGGGGTCACCATTGACCAAAAACTTAACTGGAGCAGCCACATAAATACTGTGGCAACAAGAGCAGGTCAGAGGTTAGGTATTCTGTGGCAAGTGTCTCACCTCCTGACTCCCAAAGCCTTTCCACCATCTACAAGGCACAAGTAAGGAGTGTGATGAAACACATTCTACTTGCCTGGATGAGTGCAGCTCCAACAACACTCAAGAAGCTCGACACCATCCAGGACAAAGCAGCCCACTGATTGTCACCCCATCCACCAGCTCCAAACATTCACTCCCTCCACCACCAGTGCACCGTGGCTGCAATGTGTACCATCCAAAAGATGCACTGTAGCAACTCGCCAAGGCTTCTTTGACAGCATCTCCCAAACCTGCAACCTCTACCACCTAGAAGGACAAGGGCAGCAGGCGTGTGGGAACACCATCACCTCCAATTTCCCCTCCAAGTTACACACCATCCTGACTTGGAAATATATCGTTGTTCCTTCATCATCGCTGGGTCAAAATCCTGGAACTCCCTCCCTAACAGCACTGTGGGAGTACCTTCACCACACGGGCTGTAGCGGTTCAAGAAGGCAGCTCACCACCACCATCTCAAGGACGATTAGGGATGAGCAATAAATGCTGGCCTTGCCAGTGACACCCACATCCCAGGAACAAATAAAACATTTTTTTTCAGATATTATGGCCTAGAAATTGAGTTTTGGCTTAGCCAGGGCTTTAGCGCCGGAAGTTAGTGCTGGCGCTAAGTCCCCCTGCGCGCGCCAAAAATTCAGCAGGGCCGCGCCCAAACGGCTGCCGGCGCTACTGAAGGGTCTTTGCGGCGGTAAATCGGCGCTAACTGCCGTTTCGCGCCGCAATTCCGGCGCTGCGGCACCCGATGCGGTGCGGTAGGCTCGGGAAGTGCAGGCCTCCTCCTTCCCTTAAGGAGGAGCTGCCTGCACCCGATCGCGGCCCGCGAAAATCTTTTAAAAAATGAGCCCGGCACCTCGGACAAGTGCCGGGCTTGCTTCTGTTCCGGGGGGGGGGGGGAAGTCCGGGGAGGGAGCTGCGGCCAGGCGGCCGGCGGGAAAGCGGCCGGCCGCCGCGGGGCCTTTAATGCGCCGGCGCAAAGACTCGTAAGACTCTGTTGCCAGAGTCTTAGGCCTAGAAATTGAGTGCCCTTAGCGCCGATTTTGCGGCGCTAGAGGGCCTAGCGCTGCATTTGGCGCCGGCGCCGAAATTGCCTGGGGCCCTTACGCCGCGGTAGACCGGTAGCGCTGCGCCGGCACCGATGACGTCATCGGTGTGCGCAGCGTCCCGGTTGCCATGCCGACGGGCCCCAGCGCCGAAATTCAGTTGCGGCCGCCTCGCCCGTGACAGCCGCAACTAAGACTCTGGCAACAGAGTCTTACGAGTCTTTGCGCCGGCGCATTAAAGGCCCCGCGGCGGCCGGCCGCTTTCCCGCCGGCCGCCTGGCCGCAGCTCCCTCCCCGGACTTCCCCCCCCACCCCCGGAACAGAAGCAAGCCCGGCACTTGTCCGAGGTGCCGGGCTCATTTTTTAAAAGATTTTCGCGGGCCGCGATCGGGTGCAGGCAGCTCCTCCTTAAGGGAAGGAGGAGGCCTGCACTTCCCGAGCCTACCGCACCGCATCGGGTGCCGCAGCGCCGGAATTGCGGCGCGAAACGGCAGTTAGCGCCGATTTACCGCCGCAAAGACCCTTCAGTAGCGCCGGCAGCCGTTTGGGCGCGGCCCTGCTGAATTTTTGGCGCGCGCAGGGGGACTTAGCGCCGGCACTAACTTCCGGCGCTAAAGCCCTGGCTAAGCCAAAACTCAATTTCTAGGCCTTAGTTGCGGCTGTCACGGGCGAGGCGGCCGCAACTGAATTTTGGCGCTGGGGCCCGTCGGCATGGCAACCGGGACGCTGCGCACACCGATGACGTCATCGGTGCCGGCGCAGCGCTACCGGTCTACCGCGGCGTAAGGGCCCCAGGCAATTTCGGCGCCGGCGCCAAATGCAGCGCTAGGCCCTCTAGCGCCGCAAAATCACCGCTAAGGGCACTCAATTTCTAGGCCTATGTTTAAAGCTGCTCGTGTGCCTACGTGCAGAGCTGAAGGTTAAATGTAACATTACTTGTGCAATGGAAACCATTGTGGTTTGTGTGGGCGGAACAATTTAGCTTTTACCAGAAATAAGTGGTTGCAGGTTCTGAGTGGTTGTGGCAACAGTTAATCACATCCTGAGGTTGTTGCCCAATTAGGATATGCTAATATAAGAACATAAGAATGTAAGAAATAGGAGCAGGAGCAAGCCATGTGGCCCCTTGAGCCTGCTCCGCCATTCAATAAGATCATGGCTGATCTTCTACCTCAACTCCACTTTCCCACTCTATCCCCATATCCATTCTGGAGATTAGTCAGAACAATGGAAAAGCAGGAACAAGCAGACAGGTCAGCACCATTCCACATTGTGTGTGGAAGGCATCACATGTTCTTCTGTGAGGTGTTAATATCAGAGATTGGCCAGAACAATGGAGGGGGCAGAAACTGGTGGATAGAACGGCCCTGAGATCACATTAACCGTCTGAGATGGGTTTAAGGCATCTCATGTTCCTCTGAAACGCCAGGCAGGAAACAACACATTAAATTGATTGGTAGTTAGACAAACAGGATGGCCATTATCTGTTGAACAGAGATGAAATTGGGAACATACTAACGACGACAGTTTGATGGCTCAGGGATATGTTGCTATATTGATTGACTGATTAGTGCAGTACAACAGTTTCTTTGTTCTCAGGGATTAAAAGCAGAGCCATATTTGCAGGGAAAGTTGTAAAGTCAAAATGAGGAGCCACGTCCATAGGGAGAGTGTAGAGTCAAGACAAGGGAGGAAGGCGCAACTTGATGGGACAGAAGTATTGGTCTGAGTCAGAAGGCTGTGTGTTCAAGTCCCACTCCAGGGACTTGAGCACATAAATCTAGGCTGACACTTCAGTGCAGTGCTGAGGGAGTGCTGCACTGTTGGAGGTGCTGTCTTTCAGATGAGATGTTAAACCGAGGCCCCGTCTGCTCTCTCAGGTGGACGTAAAAGATCCCCTGGCACTATTTCGAAGAAGAGCAGGGGGAGTAATCCCCGGTGTCCTGGCCAATATTTATCTTTCAATCAACATAACAAAAACTGATTATCTGGCCGTTATCACATTGCTGTTTGTGGGACCTTGCTGAGCGCAAATTGGCTGCTGTGTTTCCCACATTACAACAGCGACTGCACTTCAAAAGTACTTCATTAGCTGTAAAGCGCTTTGAGATGTCCGGTAGTCATGAAAGGTGCTATATAAATGGATTTCCAACAATCGTCTAGCTTCTAATCTCTTTTACTTCTTTTGGTTCTTTTATTCTTTTGTCCGATCGCAGCCCTGCCTTCGATCTAGTTCCTTTTCTCTCCAGTTTTGAAGAAGGGTCAAACCCGAAACGTCAACTCAAATTTCTCTCCACGGATGTTGCCTGACTTGCTGAGTTTTTCCAGCATTTTCTGTTGTTATTTCGGATTTCCAACATCTGCAGTATTTTGCTATCGTCCTATATAAATGTCAGTCTTCTTTCTTTCTTGGTGAACTGGACTCTACCCAGAGTTTTGCGGGTAATATCAATTCTTGCTCTGTTCTGTTACCTATCGATTAAATACTTGCATGTATTAATCTTTTACTTGTTGATAATAAAGAATCACTATAACCGTGTTGGTGTCAGTCTCAACCCATTCACCCTTTCCTCCACAAATTACAGTGTTTGCTTTCTCATAGCAATAAAAAGGCTCTGCAGTAAGTTTGTAAAGTATACTGGAAGTGCAATAAAAAGTCGAAGCACTATTTAATTAGTTTCACATGTACTGGACTTATTTATGCTTCACCTGGTGGGAAAGAGTATGAGTGTCAGACAGCCAGGTGGGGTTCCATACTGCTTGGGAGTAAAATCAGGTTTGCTGCCCCGTTCACATCCAGGGATATTTAACAATGATTCACAATGGTGAGAAAATGGCAGAACAACGGTCACCTTAGACACTAACAAATCTACTGAATTTCAGTTCCTGTAAATGGATTTAGACAGGGTTATTATATATACTTTTACCAGGATTACATTTTGCAGTGATTTTTTCAGATGAAACTTTATTGAGCAACATTTCCTTTGGTGTCATTCTTTGTTGTGCTCAGATTGCTAAATTGTTTTACTGACTCCAAGGCCAGGATTTTCATTGGGCCATGGAGGCGTGATTGGAGGCGTGTCGGGGATTAAAATTGCGAAAATTGACGGTCGGGAACCCCCCCCCGGCCTGGTTCCCAACTCCAGGGCCTAGAAATTCAGTTGGGCGCGCCAGCCGTTAGCGCCTTAGGAGGAGTAGATCTCGAGCGCTAGGCGCTTATCGCCCGGGCGCAGCGCGATCTGCGCCTCTCCCCAACTTCAGGACACATTTAGCGCCGGCGCAAAGTCTTAGCGCGTGCCCTGCTGCGCGCGCAGATCATGACATCATTTAATAGTGCAACGCCCTTTGTGCGCCCCAAACCGGAACTTCACTCGCGCCGGCCCATTATGCGCCGGGCGGCCCGAGCGACTGTGAAGTGGAACGGTACACAGGCCAGCCGGGCCGCGGGGAGCGCTAATTAAAGGGCACTTACCCAGCAGTATAAAGGCCAGCCATTTTGCAGCATTCACTCTTGTGCAACGGTTTTTTGGACAGAGACCAACGAGGAGAGTTTACTGGTTTGGACCAACACTTGGACAGGTATTTTTGGCTCAGGCCAGAGCTTACCAATTATCTTTGCCTTCATTCAGAGCTCAGTGTTTGCCAGCATATAATGGGGGCTGCATTGGGTGGCAACGCTGAATTTCAGCCTTATGCCAGAAGGGCTTACAGACGCCGTGAGAGAGTGGCAGCCCTGGCTAGACGCAGAGGGGGCAACAGGCGTCGCCAACTGAGGCCTTACCCACGCAGGGTATACCGCCAGCAGACCTCCTATCTGACCATGTCTGCCGCGATGTGTGTTAGGAGGCTGCGATTCCGAAGGGAGGTGGTTGCAGACATCTGCCGGCTGCTTCAGAGAGATCTGCAGCCACAGCTGATGCGTAGGACGTCTCTGTCGGTGGCAGGAGGACGACGAGGACGAGGAGTACCAGCCCAGGAGGGACGCACAAGGTCCAAGGGCCGCCCGTCGGCGGCTTATTGAACGTCACTTCTAGGCCCCCTGTCAGGGAATGGCTTGTGCCAATGATAGAACATGATTGCAGCCGCTCCGCAAGCCTTCAGCCGGTTAAGGCAACAAACACTTCAAAGATCAAACATGGACAATGTGAATAAATAAAATGCTTTATTGTACAAACTCTGGGCCCTTCCCACATGAAAACCAAAAACAGACGAAACCCCCAAAAAACACTCAAACACATTACTCGCTCCCACAACCTGGAGAGGATTAACAAAAGAGGGCAACTAAAATGGCCGTCATTCTCGGCCTTCGTCAAAAACAAACATCACATCATCGGCCTTCAAAAAACAAACATCCAATTCTCGGCCTCAAGAAACAAACACAAATGGCCACACATTCGACTATTTGGCCCGCTAGGGCAATGCCTTGGCCATCTTTGGGTGGCCCCTGCCCGCCCTGCTGCTCCGCCTCAAAGTAAGGCCATTGGCTGCTGCAAGGCTGGGGGCAGGCTCCTGAGGGGCACATGTCGTGACGGCAGATGCCCTTGGGGGTCGGCCTAGTCGAGGTCTGGCCGTCGAGCAGGCGGCTGTTGATTGCTGCAGCTGTGGCTGGCCAGCATCAGTCGCTGCAGCAGCTCCTGGCAGCTCCACTGGGGGAGTGGCAGTGGCGGCTGGAGGAATGGCGGCAAGCTGGCGGATGGCAGGCGCTCGCTGGTCGCCTGAGACACTGGCACTCGCCCGGGCCAGCACTGCAGCATGCGCACCAATCTGCCGAGGGACAGACCGCTGTGCTGCTGCAGCGCGCCAGGTGCCCTGGCGATGCCTGGCTGACACAGTGAGTGTGGCAGCAGTGAGTGCCCGTGTTGACCTGTTCACTGACCGCAGCAGAGCAGCCAGTGATTGGACGGCACCACTGATCACCTGGCCAGTCGCTGACAGATCTGCCCGGTATTCCGCCCGACTGGTGGCCTCTAAGGGCCCGAACTCGGCCACACTCCGAGAGAGGGAATCGATGGACTCAGGCAACCGTGCCACGGCCGCCATGAGCTCCGTGTGCCGGCGCTCCGAGTCCGCGGACAAGTCTTCGAGGCGTTCCATCTCCTCGGCGAAGAGCATCTCCTGACTGGAGGCCGGACTCTCCCTCTGAGGAGAAGGCCGCCGAGCTGGCCGGCCCTTCCTGCGTTGCTGGAGGCCGCTGGGCCCAGCAATTGGACTCCCCTCCGACGCATCCCCCCTCTGGGGAGAAGGCCGCCGAGCTTCCACCCCCCTCCCGCCTTTCTGCAGCATGCAGGTCCCAGGAGCTCCCCTCCCCTTCGACACTTCCGCCACGCTGCCCTCCAGGGAAGACGTGTCCCCTACATTGGCCTGGGTGGCCGCGGCTGAGGGTTCCCCTGATGGGCCGCCTTCCTCTTGCTCCTCCTCCTGCTCCTCCTCGGAGGTTCTGTCACTGGCAAGTTGAGGGACCTCCTCTTGACCATCTGAAAGCAGGAAGGCACAAGAGTAGCTTTAGAGTGAGGAGAGGGCGTCAGTGCGGGATGCATGAGTGGTGGCATTCAGCGCATTGGTCGGACAGTGGCAAAGGATGTAGATCGGTGGCATAGTGGTTAGCACTGTTGCCTCACAGCGCCAGAGACCCGGGTTCGAATCTGGCCTCGGGTGACTGTCTGTGTGGAGTTTGCACATTCTCCCCGTGTTTGCGTGGGTTTTCTCCGGGTGCTCCGGTTTCCTCCCACAGTCCAAAGATGTGCGGGTTAGGTTGATTGGTTATGATAAATTGACCCTTAGTGTTAGGGGGATTAAATACATGGGGTTACGGGGATAGGGTGGGACATGTGTTGGTGTAGGGGTTATGGGGATCGGGTGGGATATGTGTCGGTGCAGGCTCGATGGGCCGAAATGGCCTCTATCTGCACTGTGGGGTTTCTGTGATTTCTGTGATCTGATGCGCAAGTGGGACGAGAGAGGTGCAAAAGATGATGTCCTTACCATTGCTGCCCAGAACAGGGTCGGCATCTCCACATGCAACGGGCCCAATCACCCGGCCACCCATGAGGCGCTCCACGTGATGTTGCAGGTCGGTGAGTGGCTGGATATGGGGTCGGCCTCCCCCGGTCGCAGTCCGGCTCTTGCGATTATTCGCCAGCTTGGCCTGCAAGAGAAAGGACAGCCTCTAAGTACAGTGTGTCGCCGTGATCTTGTGTGCACTGCCTCCCATGGTGGAATAGCCTGGCCAGTGTGTTAAGTGCAGAATGTGCAATTGATGCTCATGCCTGTCCCATAGCTGCTGGATGGAGGCTGGCCATTAGAGCTTTCAGGTCCCTTTGCCCATAATGTGAGGTGCACATGCAAGGATGAGGAGGTCATTGGAAAGGGTACTCACCCTGACAATGCGTGTGAGGTCATTTAACTTTTTGCGGCATTGGGCACCGGTCCTGGGGACGTCGCTGTTGGCTGACAGCTTGCTGGCGACATGCCTCCAGGCTCTCCTGTAGACGCGGACCGTCGCCGTCTTGCCATTGTCCGGGTACAAAACATGGCGCCTCTTCTCCACAGCAGCAAGCAGCACACTCAGATCACGCTCTGAGAAGCGCTGCGCACGTTCACGGGCCTTCTCCATGTCTTCAGGCGCTATTTGGGTCCAGCAGCAGTGTTCAGGCCTAGCTGGAGGGCTCCACTATCCAGGGCGTGGCAGCAGACACAGTCGACCCTTCCCCCTTAAGAGCTGGCCGGCGCCAGGGTGTCTGCTGTCAATCACGAGATGGCCGCACCTGCGCTGCGCCCGGCCTCAGCGCTATCGATCACCACCTCCGGCTTAGCGCCCAAAGAGAGGCGTCCAGCAGCAGTTTTAGCGCTCGCCCGAACTAGTAGGGTGAAGCTAATGAATATCGGAGAAGTGGCATAGATTTGGCGGCGGCCGCAAACTTTAGCGGACGACCCACTTTAGCGCCCCAAAAGTGGCGTCAATGAATTTCTAGGCCCAAGTGTCTAATGGTCCCGACTCAGTCCCGCCTCCAACAGGCGGGAAAGGTCGTTAAGGCCCTTAACAAGCATTAATAGCCTCTATAATCCTATTTTGAAAGGCCCTTGCTAATTTAACCCTTTTCCCACGTGAAACACGCCTGGTGGGAAACACGATGGTGAATCCTGGCGGGAGCACGATTGGATTGTTGACTATCAGCTGCAGGTCAACCATTAAAGAGGAGATTTGATCAACCATCATTTGCAGGTGGCAGGACTTTGTTGTCTCAGGTCTGGGGGAACTTTTAGAAGGCATAACCACAGCTGTGGAAGTTTGGAGCCTGACACCCATCTCCAGTGTGACCTCCTGGGAAACCCCTCTCGCCACCCTCACTGAGCGCTTCCTCAACTGAGGCATATACCAGAAGCATGGGAGCCATTTATTTCCTTCCCTTCTGGGCATTAGATGAGCTCGAGCACCAGCCATGGCACCAGCAGAACCAGGAACAACAGCAGCACCAACAGCAGCAGCAGCAACAGGAGCACCAGGCTGCTGCTCACCCACCTGAAGCTGCACAGGCCAGAAGGGGCCAGCGCTTGAAGCCTGTCAGTGCAGGAGATACCCCTAAACAGGGTCTACAGACACAGGGTCAGCTACCTCAACATGTCTGAGCAGCAGTGCCAAAGGCGGCTCCGACTTTCGCGAGAGGCAGTGAGTGACATCTGTGCAATACTGCAATGAAGTGAGAATGAAGGAGTGAGTGTAGAGATTCCATAGCATCGATACTTAGAAGGAGACAAAGATGGAGTGAGGTGGCAAGACCAAGGGCCCTCCCTGTGTGTTGTCAGTTGTTTGCATAGCATCAGAGTGATAGGGAGTGTGAGGGCTGCATAGTCGAATAGTTATGTGAATGTGACCATGGAGAGAAAGAGAATGGGTAAGGGTGCATGGATGTCAGTGTCAAGTGGGATCTGGAGGAAGAGATTGCTGAAGCTGAGTGCTGGTGAGGAAAGGCAATGGGGATCAGATTGAGGGTGATGGGAAAATCATACTCACTTTTCCAGTGCGGAGAAGGTCATGAAATTTCTTGCGGCACTGAATCCAAATTCTGCGGGTGACTCCCAAGGAGTTGACCTCCTCAGCAACCTGCATCCACGCTGCCTTGGTCTGCTTGGGAGGCCTCTTCCTCCCTGTAGAAGGGAAGAGCAACTCCCTGTTGGCTGCAGCCCCATCTACTAATGCCTGCAAGGCCACCTTGTCAAAACGAGGAGCTGATCTGGCTCTCCTGCTGCTCATGGTGCCTCCAGCTCCCTCTCACTCCACAGTCAAAAAGCTTGGCAGTCTGCAGAAGAAGCAAGGCTTGCTGTCGACCTTAAATGCAGCAGCAATGATGATGTCATCGGAAGCAACTTTCAGTCAGGAGAAACTCATTTGCCAAGGGTTCCCACACGTTGGAAATCAATTGGACAATTAAGTTAAAATTGCATCAATCTCCCACATCCACTTAGATTTCTGTGGATAACACGAAATGCGGATTACACGGCACCAACCCGCACCTGAATGAAAATCCAGCCCCATGTGTTAAAACTAGCAAATGACCCTAGCTGGCTGCTCATCTAACTACTCCATGAACAGTGTTTAAATCATTAAATTGACAGGACTGTTACCTTAAGTAATTAATTTCTTCACAGCAAAATAGTATTTACTGATCTGGGATAGGATTTAATTTCCAACTGCATCTGTGCAATATACATGATTACACAATAACATGGTTATGGTATATTTTATTCAACTCTTGATCGTTATCCTATAGTCACTATAGGGTTGCCAACTGTGGTTGGACGTATTCCTGGAGGTTTGATCACGTTACGATTGATCACGCTATGATTGGTCACGTGATCAATCACATGACAGTGGTCTCATGATGACCAGTCAGTAAAAGTTGGGTCCTCTGTAGTTGGTGTCTTTGCACCCACATATCTAGACCCAGCAAGAGTTAGTGTCCTCAAGAGAAGGAAGAAATTGCACATTCATGCCCTCGGGTCCCATAGACATGAACAGAATGAAATAGTACATCCGCGGCACTTTCAGACAGGGTTCTTGAACTACAGATTTTTTTAAAAATATATAGATATTTTAAATTTGTTTATTTAGTGTTGATCATTTATATTGAAAGTCAACGATAGTATCAATACAAAGCCGTGTGGAGACAGGCAATTGTCAAAAATAATTATTTCTACAATAACATTTTATAAGTGCCTCTGGCTTTAATGAAAGTAATGATACAACTGGATAATCCTATAGATGCATTAGGCTGTGTCCATAAACCATCTAAATTTCCTCATGAATTGGATTGAGCGTGTGTTATTTGTGGTGTTATATATAGAAGACATTTGATGCATTGATTTTCTTTGGACATTTCTATAATGTATCATTTCCGTTGATCAGACCTTGCTGTGAAATGTTCTCTAATGTGCTATTTTTCTCCATTCAGTGAGGACCAGCAAATGCAATTGATTTCCCCTACCTGTTCTTTCCCCTGATCTGCTGAAGCAACCTGCAAAGCTTGAGTACCCACCTGCTACCCTGGTCATTCATAGATTCAGGATTTCCCATTGACTGGGCAATGGGAGCACATGCAATTCCACACCTTCACTTTGAAAAGGCACGCCCGTTTCTGAGACTGACAGTGACCCGCTCATTCATTTCAAATAAAGAAGGACAGAGCAGTATCTCATGGAATATGCAGGGATGCCACAAGCAGGAACAAACCAGTCTGGAAAATAAAGTCCAAATCCCAAAGAGCAAACTCTACTCCCTTATGATTTTTCTCCCAGGTTGCTTGCAGACGTGTCCTGGAGATAATCATCAATTCCTGGAGATTCCCGGCCAATCCGGGAGGATTGGGAACCCTAGGTCACTGGTGCCATTTCTCATTCCATCATGTTGGCATCTTATTCTATTAAAAATAATCATTGGTGGGTCATAGAGAGCAGAACCTCACACTGTGCCATTTCATTGACATGACCCACCAATGCAGAAACCCCGTGGGGATGAACTTGAGTGTCCTAATGTGAAGGAGGTTGAACTTGTGACTGTAGAAACGCAGGGAACTTCAGCTTCCACTCTCTATGTTGAGTCATCTCTCTCACGTGGTGACATCGCCAAAGAAGAAAGAAAGAACTTGCAGTTATATAGCGCCTTTCACGACCTCAGGATGTTCCAAAACAAAAAAGTGTTTAAGATCACAAGATAGGAACAGGAGGAGGCCATTCAGCTGCTAAAACCTGTTCCGCCATTCAATTAGATCATAGCTGATCTGTATCTTAACTCCATCTACCCGCTTTGGTTCCGTAACCCTTAATACCCTTGTCTAACAAAAATCTATCAGTCTCAGTTTTGACATTTTTAATTGACCCCTAGCCTCAACAGTTTTTTGGGAGATTGAATTCCAGGTTTCCACTACTCTTTGTGTGAAGAAATGCTTTCTGACATCACAGCTGAATGCCTTAGCTCTAATGTTAAGGTTATGCTCCCATCTTCTTGATATGGAGGGATGAGGAAGGTCCTTCAACCCATCTTTTAATCATCCCTCCAAAATTGTTGAGGAAATTTCACAAGTGAAGTATTTCTTACTGCGGGTAAAGATCCAAGCAGAGATATAACAGAGCTCCCAACTTAAGGAAAAATCAATGAAGATGGTTTCAAATAAGGGCCGATTCAACGGCTGCTTTAAGCCACTAGAAGCTTTGGTCTGGCACAAACCCATCATTCTTCTGTCTGATACAAACTATACCTGTAAACGATAAGTTTATAAGTATTAAAAATTGAGTGTGATTGTTCAGAAATGAGGATGTCATATTCGAAATGAACCGGAGTTGGAAGAACTGGTGAAGTGCCCTAAATCAACAGGAATAAACGGGTCTTTTTCCGAGTGGAAGGCAGTGACTAGTGGGGTACCGCAGGGATCGGTGCTAGGACCCCAGTTATTCACAATATATATTAATGACCTAGACGAGGGAACTAGATGTAATATCTCCAAGTTTGCAGACGACACAAAGCTGGGTGGGCATGTGTGCTGTGAGGAGGATGCAGAGAAACTCCAGTACAATTTGGACAGGTTGGGCGATTGAGCAGATGCATGGCAGATGCAGTATAATGTGGATAAATGTGAGGTTATCCACTTTGGTGGCAAAAACAGGAAGGCAAATTATTATCTGAATGGCAATAGATTGGGAAAAGGGGAAGTGCAACGAGACCTGGGTGTCCTTGTGCACCAGTCGCTGAAGGTAAGCATGCAGGTGCAGCAGGCGGTTAAGAAGGCAAATGGTATGATGGCCTTCATTGCGAGAGGATTCGAGTACAGGAGCAAGGATGTCTTGCTGCAGTTGTACAGGGCCTTGCTGTGATAACACCTTGAGTATTGTGTGCAGTTTTGGTTGCCTTACCTGAGGAAGGATGTTCTTGCCATGGAGTGGGTGCAGCGAAGATTCACCAGACTGACACTTGGGATGGCAGGAATGATGTATGCGGAGAGATTGGGTCGATTAGACTTATATTCGCTGGAGTTTAGAAGAATGAGAGGGGATCTCATTGAAACTTATAAAATTCTAACAGGACTAGACAGACTAGATGCAGGAAGGCTGTTCCCGATGGCGGGGGAGTCCAGAAGCAGGGGTCACAGTCTAAGGATAAAGGGTAAGCCATTTAGGACTGAGATGAGAAGGAATTTTTTCACCTAGAGAGTGGTGAACCTGTGGCATTCTCTACCACAGAAGACAGTTGAGGCCAATTCATTAAATATATTCAAGATGGAGTTAGATATATTTCTTAAGGCTAAAGGGATCAAGGGATATGGGGAGAAAGCAGGGACAGGGTACTGAATTTGGATGATCAGCCATGATCGCATTGAATGGCGGAGCAGGCTCGAGGGGCCGAATGGCCTACTCCTGCTCCTATCTTCTATGTTTCTATGTAGGAAGCAGAGAAAATCAATTCACCTCAGCAACAGCCACCCATCACTGCCTTGCTGACACTGACAGAGTGGTAATGGCAGAGGCCAGAAAGGTATGCATAGCCAAAGTACACACAGCGGGTACTTGAGAAGTCATCATGGAGAAAAATATAATATTTGAATGTTTAACTGTAGGAAGTGGGTGACACTGAGGTTAAACACTACCTGGACACGATTTTCCACTTTGGGAGAAAACTAGCCTAAAATCAGCAAAGTTGGCTTTGCACCTGCCCAGCTTGGCTACCACAGACCCCAATGGTTTTTCCAGGCTCAGCCTAATCATGATCATTTTTGCATGCTCCCAGTAGAATTCCTGGCTGCCACTAAGGATGAATTTGGATGGCAGTGGAAAGTGGCTGCATGCAGGACTTGGATGGAGGGACCTCTTAAAATTTAAATCACCTCCGGCATGCCATAACAATGCTGGACGCCAGGAACATGCTTGGCATCCCAAGTTGCTGTGGCGGTAATGACAGAAAATGTGAAATCTAACATAATTTTATTATTACTGTGCAATTTGAATATTTGGGCAGATCTATGCAACAATTGTCACTTCCAATGGAAAATCCTGTAAGTGTCTCAATCAGTAGGAAGCTAATGAAATGGATGGGACCTTTGTACTTCAATGAAGGCAAGCAGGGCTTTCTGTTCCGCTGCAATGACTCCAGCAGAGTGGGGCTCCAGGAATTTTCAGGTCACTACTTTTGAAATTTAAAAAGATTCTGCAAACTACCATTATATTTTCGACATTAGTAAAAAGACACCAGGACAGTTGGGGGTTTTTACTAGTATTAAAAAATTCACCATCACTCTAGTGTCAGTGAGCCGAGCCCTGAATTTCATACTTAAGTGCTGTGCTTTGCCTGAGTATAGGGTGATTCAGAGTATGCAGTAAATCTCCTTAAACTGCTTCAAAGTAGGCACCACAGTCAAACCAATACCTGTAGTATATAGGCGCCATTAGAGTATCAAATGAGTAAAATCATATATAGATGGAAAGATTTATTCTCAATTTTTATTTTGTTCGAAAGCAATGAACAGAATTTTGAAGATTCACTGTCAACAACGAAAGACTGAATAGGAGGTAAGAAGAAGTAGATAGCCTTCTGTGATAGAGAAAGTGAAGCTCAGCCAATGGCAATGCTACAGTCATGCCTTGGTCTGGCAGCCCCAGGGAAGAAGGCACATTGATAGACTGAGAGATACACAGAACAATTTTGAGAGACATAAACGATCATAATCCCAAAACAGATAAGATGCCAAGAGCCCAGGTAAAAATGAGCAGTGCCATTTCACTGTCCCCTATGGATTATCTGAGGTCAAGCAAGGATTAAGTAAATAAAGAGTGCTAACTTTGTTTTTCCGTTACGTACTGAATTATTAAACGAGGGGACATAGTTTCAAAATAAGGACAACGAAAGAATGAGAAATTCAGGCAACATTTTTTCAGTAAAAGTGTAATGATCATGCGGAATAGATAATCGGTAAGGGTGATGAATTATGATGGTGTTCAAAAAGTGACTACATAAATTCCTGTCGGCAAATAGTGTTCAGGAGGGCAGAAATTCATCTTGGGCGGTAATGCAGAATGTGTGGTCTCACATCGGCCGTCCGTTGTACGCCCCGTCCGATATTCAGTTCTCAGGTGAGGTGTAAAACAAGCGGCCAATGCGATACCAACCATATTGCACTACTGCCCAAGTTGAATTTCATCCCCAGGGTTCTTAGATTTTGAAATAAATCAAAGTTGTCTTAGAGGAAGTGAGAGGGTAGACTAGATGGACTAACAATGAACTCCTGCTTGAAATTGCTAGTTACTGATTGGGAAATTCCATGGGCTGTTATCCTGGCAACAGGATCACAACTGGTGGTGCCCTCTGCTAGAATTTGCAGGGATAGTGGGAAGGCATGTTATTTGCATGGGTCAGGTGGACCTGAGTGCCACTGGGCGGGGAGTGATCCATAAATTAATTTTGATTTAAAAACTTCAGCCTAGAAATTCGGTATAGCCGCGTTTGGGGCGCTAGTCCTGGCGATGCGCAAAGTTTAGCGCCAGGCGCAATTTAGCGTCACCTAGCGCGATATTGGGTTGCAGCGCCCCTAAAGGTGAAGCGCTAAATCAGACGCTGCACGCTACTCTTAAGGCGCTAACCCGGAGGCGCAACCCAATTTCACGGCGGCGGGGCGCAGCGAAGGTGTTGTCAATAATCACTTTCCCTGAGACACACTGGCGCCGGCCAGCTCTTAAAGGGGCAGGTCAATTGGCATCACCAGACACACTCACTGCCTTGTAGGCCTTCAAAGTGGTGGGAGCCTACCTGTGGCGCACCAGCCTAGCAAGACATGGAAAGGGTGAGGCAGAGGGCAGAACGCCTCACTGATGGGGCATTGGATGCTTTGGTTGGCGCAGTGGAATCAAGGCCAAGGAAGATGGTCGGAATGTGATTTATGTTTTGGACAGTCTCCCGGGTGTGAGAGGCAGTTATGTGTCAGTGTATTAGTTTTGCTTTCTGTTGCCATTGCTTTCTCATGTTTGAAGGAACCACATTTTGTGTAATGAAACACTTTCTTCATTTACAATGGCCATGCCTGCTATTTACATGCATCTTGCCCTTCACAGGCTTGGGGGTATCAGACCGGTTCCATTCCTGTTCTTGGAATGGCAGCAAGCATTCCGTGAGAGGGGCCTAGAAGCTACTTCTGATCAGCCTCTGACACGCAGCCTGAGAAGAGGCGCTCGCGTAGAAGTTCAGGCCAGCAGGCATCTTCTCAGCCACCGACAGAGATGTCCTGCACCTTATCTGAGGCTGCAGATCTGGCTGAAGCAGCTGGCACAGCTCAGTCACCACCTCCTTTCTAAATCGCAACCTTCTGACACACTGCTCCTCCGGCATGTTCATGTAGGAAAACTGCTGTCGGAAAACCCTGCCAGCGTAAGGTCTGCTGTGGCGACGTCTGTTGGCTCTCCTCCGTCTGGCCATGCCCGCCCCCCTCTCCCAGCGTCTCAGTGCCCTTTCCAGATGATTCAGCAGCAGGACGTTCCCCTCCAATGCAGCCCCCATAATAAGTGCCCACAGGAAGGTTCCCCATTGTCAAGGCTCACCAACAACAAGGTGATGGTCAGAAGGCTGAAGATCGTCTGCCTGCGCTGGCTCAGTGGTCAAATGGATCTCAGTGTGCAGCTCAGCAACTCTTTGTAGCTCTCGAGGCAGTTGTGCTCCAAAAATGGCTGCCGCTTTTAAACCACACCAGTCCCCTTTAAATAACGCTCCTCCAGCCCGAGAGCGACTTGGTAAGGTTCCAGGTAAGCTGTCACTATTAGCGCCAGGCGCTTCGGAGGGGGGCGCCACTGAATTTCCGGTCCAGGGTGCCCAAAAGGCGTTGCACACTCAAATGATGTCATAATCAGCCTGCGCCCATGAGCGGGCACTAAGACTTAGCGCGCTAAATGCATGGTCAATATGGGGCGAGGCGCTATGCCCCCTGCGCCCACCCGGAAATTGGCTAGCGCCCCACTTCTCGGCCTCTTTAGGTGTTAATCGGTGGCGCTAACAACCAAATTTAGGATCAAAGCCACTTGGCAAGCCTGGATGCCATTGGTGGGGCCCACATGTGTCCTTGCGGAGGACGGTATGTCTCATTTCTCTCGACATACCAGCCGCCACTACGAGGCCCGGTCCGCATCCCAGTTTAGGGGAATTCCCACCCGGGCCCATTATCTGCTTTGTAAAGTAGTGGACATAAGTTTTGCTCCTTACAAGTCAATATGGAAACTCCCCGAAACGGCAAAAGCTCAAAATAACCAAGTCTTCTCCGTTTCAGTTTGGTTTCGGCCAGTCTCCCAGTGGAGTTACAGCAGGTGACCAGTAGGACCTCCATGGAATTTTACATAGGATTACATGGAATGTACAGCACAGAAACAGGCCATTCGGCCCAGCCAGTCCATGCTGGCGTTTATGCTCCACACGAGCCTCCTCCCGTCTTTCCTCATCTAAATCTCTCTATTCCCTTTTCCATCATATGCTTATCTAGCCTCCCCTTAAATGCATCTATACTATTTGCTTCAACCACTCGCTGTGGTAGTGAGTTCCACATTCTCACCACTCTTTGGGTAAAGAAGATTCTTCTGAATTCCCTATTGGATTACTTGGTGACTATCTTATATTGATGGCCTTCAGTTATGCCCCTGACTCCACATTCTCTGACCCTGTTCATCAGTCTATTATGGGGTACCTTATCCAATCCTTTTGAAAATCCAGAAAATTACATTACATCTACTGCATTTTGGGGCCACTATGTTTACTATGTAATGGAAATATTGTTAATTTGGAAAGGCTTAGTGAACAAATTAAAAGTGGCAGCAGAAGGTTGCTCTCAAAGAAAGATCTTGCATTTTATAAAGTGCCTTTCATATCCTCAGGATGTCTCAAACTGCTTCACAGTCAATTAATTACTTTTGAAATGTAGTCACTGTTGTTTATATGAGCTAATGTCGAAATCAAATTGAACATAGCAAGGTCCCATAAACAGCAATGAGATGAATGACCAGTTAAATAGTTTTAGTGGTGTTGGTTGAGGGATGAATTTTGTCCAAGACAGTGGGAGAACTCCTTGCACTTAAAAAAATGCCACATGATTTTTTGTGTCTGGCAGACATGGCCTTGCTTTAATGTCTCATCCAAAAAATAACCTTTTCAACAATGCAGCACTCTGTCAGAACTGCACTGAAGTGACATCCTAGTTTATGTACTCAGATCAGATAGTGGAACATGAACCTAATACCCTGTAATTTTCATCGAAAGCACCTCCCAAACCCACAACCTCTACCACCTAGAAGGACAAGGGCAGCAGGCACATGGGAACGCCATCACCTCCAAGGTCCCCTCCAAATCACACACCATCCTGACTTGGAAATATATCGCCGATCCTTCATCGTCACTGGGTCAAAAATCTGAAACTCCCTCCCTAACAGCACTGTGGGAGTACCTTCACCACACGGACTGCTGCGATTCAAGAAGGCGGCCCACCACCACCTTCTCAGCGGCAATTAGGGATGAGCAATAAATACTGGCTTTGCCAGCGATGCCCACATCCCATGAACAAATGTTATTAAAAAATTGAGGTGAGTGTACTCTCGGTGACCCAACGCGGTACTGTCAAGAGTCATGATTTTTCTTGAGATAACTTAAAATAAAATTTGCATTTCTTTCTGAGAAAAGCTGCAGTTAGATGAAGCTGAGCTAGGTTTTTGTGGTGATATTATGAATATCTGAGCTTATCATTGAGGAATCTGCCCAATTTCACTTTTGAAATTACAGGAAACTTTGGTTTATCCAGAGGTTGTATGGCCGGAACCTCGATCTAACGGCAGAAATCAGCAGCCGTTTTGTTAGTTTTTTTTCCTTTTGTTTCTTCTCCTAGCATTTTTTTAAACAGTCAGTCTCTGAAAAGCCTCTCTGAAGCTGTTGCTAAGCTACAGAGACGCTTCCAAGGTATGGGCCGACTGCTTACAAGCTGTTGCTAAGCAACAGTGTTTGTTGTCAGATACGGAGATGAAAACCTCCGTATCCTTCAACATTAGCGCTGGTCTGTCCGGAAGTTTTCATAGATCGGCATCACGCCGGTCCCGTCGGTGCCAGATATCGTGAAGTTTCCTGTATGTATTTCTTAAGTAAGAAACCTAGAGCATCCTGATGACATACTTGGTGAGTTTGCTGCTCTCTGTGGAACCTAGCTGTAAAGATCAAGTTGATCCCAAGTTCAATCCCTGATCTGTGCTGAATTAGCAGATCTCAGCCAGGGTGGTAGGAGGGCCACTAGAATTGGCCTTAATGTCCCTGGGCTAGCAAAGGAAATAAGCAGCTTGGGTTCCCATTCCAGGTCACTAACCAGTCACTCCTGCTGGCAAATGTACACATGCAGCTATTGGGTGAGGACAGGATCAGGATCTGCTATGATGCCCCGTGGTTGGACAACATACGGTTCCTCACTGTTTAGTCACACACAAAGAATGGTCACTTGGGTAAGGTGCCAGAGAGCAACGAGCATTCATGAAACAGTACCCCCCACATGACTTCAAGAGAGAAAGTTGGAGAATGGCGTGGAAAAATAGAAAAGTTATGAAATATTTAAATTACACTTGATAATCTCCCCTTCCACAGAATACACAGTAGAAATTTACAGTGATTGGAATGAACTGGAATCATCTTACTGCTTATTTATTTCTGCTGCCTTCATGTGTTGATAGATTTTCTCTGTGTACATCAATGGAAGTTGAAGATGAATGACAAGAAGTGGAATTTGTTCTTTGGTGCACAGATGGCAGAGCAGTGAAACATATGCTGCACTCCGAGGTATTCACAGAACCAGGTCTGTTTGCCAACCTCAGCTGAACTACTCTTTGCTCGGTCAGCCATTTGAGATCTGAACATTTACCACATCCAAAATCCATTTACCAGCGCAATCAGTGACACAATATTGTTATTGCCTTGCCCACAGATAACAGTACTGATAAAATATAAGGGGTTAGTCAAGGGAAATAAGAACCAGGAGAGATGTAAAACAGGCAGCAGGTTTGCTATCACCCGTTTTACAATATCGCACAAAGTCAAAATCTAACCCAAGCAATGTTAATGGATCTAATTCCCACTGTGTGCAATACTTAGCACACCCAATAACACACTCACATAAATTTCTGTCCTATGTTAATACAGACAGGCATTTATTTTAAATGGGTTAACATCTGCATTGAAATAGTACAGGCAGGAATTGATATAAATGCATTAATGTAGGAACATAGGAACAGGAGTAGGCCATTCAACCCCTCAAGTCTGTTTCACCATTCAATGAGATCATGGCTGACTTGCGACCTAACTCCATATACCTGCCTTTGGCCCATATCCCTTAATACCCTTTGGTTAACACAAATCTATCAATCTCCGATTTAAAATTAACAATTGATCTAGCATCAATTGTGAAAGAGAGTTCCAAACTTCTACCACCCTTTGTGTGTAGAAGTGTTTTTTAATTTCATTCCTGAAAGGTCTGGCTCTAATTTTTAGACTCTGCCCCCTCGTCCTAGAATCCCCAACCAGCAGAAATAGTTTCTCTCTATCTACCCTATCTGTTCCCTTAATATCTTGAAAACTTAGATCAGATCATCCCCATATCTTCTAAATTCTAGGGAATACAACCCTAATTTGTGTAATCTCTCCTCGTAACTTAACCTTTGAAGTGCGGGTATCATTCTGGTAAATGTATGCTGCACCCCCTCCAAGGCCAATATATCCTTCCTAAGGTGTGGTGCCCAGAACTGCTCACAGTACTCCAGGTGTGATCTAACCAGGGTTTTGTATAGCTGTAACATAACTTCTACCCCCTTGTATTCTAGTCCTCTAGATATAAAAGCCAGCATCCCATTAGCCTTTTGGTTATTTTCTGTACCTGTTCATGACATTTTAATGATCTATGTACCTGGACCCCCCAAGTCTTTTTGGACCTCCACTGTTTTTAGCTTTTCACTATTTAGAAAGTACCCTGGGGGAAAAATTCAGTTGGTTAGCACCTCCTATTAGCACCTGCAGAGGACGCTAACGGGGTGCTGATGCAGTAGCGCCGGGGCTAGGCGAATCTGGTGGCGCACGGCAAATCTGAACCCCCGTTACGCCACTGGCATGAGGTACCGCCAGGGACTTCAATACCAGGCAGATCGCGACGTCAGTGAATGTGCAACGCTCACTGGATGCCCGATCTGCCAAATTCATTATGGACACTTACCTTTGTGCCTCGGCCAGACAGCAACAGGGAGAGGAGGCGCACAGCTGCAGGATGGCAGCTCCAGGGATGTTATTTAAAGGCATCCACATTAATCACTCACAGCTGTCAGGGCAGGTTAGTTTCAGTGGTCTCTTGTCAGTTTCAGCTAGTGGATGAGTTTGCATGAGTAATTTCAAGGTTCTTTTTTATCAGCATTGTTCTGACAAGTACAAAGTGGCTACATTTATTGCTCAAAGATTCAAACTGCTACACTTGGCAACATTAATGGGGGCTGTACTGGCATGCCACCTCGCCCTCCAGGATCTACTGGGGAGGGAGCATAGGCAGCCAGAAATATGGGAACATGTGTGCAGAGGGATGAGGAGGGACATCAGGGCTCACACCAGGATGACTTAAAACCCAGATCCCTTTTTCTTACCACATGCCCATCATACCATCCCTGTGTCATGCCATATCACAGTGTCCTCCTGGGCAAAAAGGTGAAATGAGAGAGACCACAAAATATTGCAAAATCCATTAATAAATTTATGCATAAACATATCACACATGTCACATTCATTCTAATAACTAATGACCCTTGAGCCTGCCATAATTGAATAGCTGTCATTGTGTGCAAGGCGTGAGATGTGGGTGTGAGTGTTGGTAGATAGAGATTATTGGTGGGTGAGTGCTGGGGAGGTAATGCTTTGGGCAGTGTGTGAAGATGGTGGTATGTAGCATTTGTTGAAGCATTCAATCACCCTGACCACCTGACTGAAGTGGATCTGCCATGAGCACACCTGTTTCAGGCATCTGGCGCCTTCTCCTTGTTGTGCTTTTCCTTGCTGAGGCAACTACACAGCCAGCAATGCTGAGAGTGAGGTGCTGCAGCATCAATGAACCTCCCCTTTAAGTACTGGGAAAAGCCTGTGGAAATGATGAGTTGAGATTAGTCTGCACCTAATATTGGTCCACCCTTTGAGTGTATACCACTGAGCTAGGCCTTTAAGACTTGATTTAGCACCCCAATAATTTCTTTGAGCAGTGAGAATGAATTTTGCATGCCGTCTAAAGCATTAGCGCCTGGCGCTAATTCTCAAACTTTTCTAAAGATACCGCCCATTCCTGGGTTATAATGAATATCTAGCCCCCTGTTCTATCCTTTTTAGGTCCAAAGTGGATGACCTCACATTTGCTTACATTGAAATCCATTTGCCACAGTTTTGCCCATTCAGTTAATCTGTCAATATCCCTTTGTAATTTCATGCTTTTAGCTACACTGCCTACAATGTCGGCAAATTTGAATAAATAACTTTCTATGCCATCATCTAAGTCATTAATAAATACTGTGAATAGTTGAGACCCCAACACAGATCCCTGCGGAACATCACTAGTCACATCCTGCAAATTTGAGTACCCACCCATTATCCCTACTCTCTGTCTACTGCTGCTCAACCAATTTCCTAACCAGGTCAATAATGTGTGCACTAAGAATAATGCACAGAGGGAACTAAATCCATATATGTGTTAAGTTTTACTCTGGGTCTTGTCATCTTCAAAGGGTTTATATAAAGCTAATTTTAGATGACTTCACACTAATACAATCAGGCCTGTTGCCCATTTATTTTATTCTCTTCTGTAACTTTGCTGTGAATATGTCTCTCAACATTAGGAACTAGGCTTAATGGTGATAAGATTTGCGGCCACAGTATCTACATATAACTCCAGTGGCCCTTTTCAGGAGATTAATGGACAGTAAAATCGTGGGTTGCGTGGGTTAATTTCCCAATATGCGCCCCTGGTTGGCAAGGCACTGAGCAATTGGAAAATTCCACAACTCTATCCAATCCCAGTTGTACCATTTTGTGTAACAAAGGAACTGACTTGTTCCTCAGTTGATAAAAGAAAAAAAGACTTGCATTTATATAGTGCCTTTTACAAACTCAGGATGTCCCAAAGCACTTTACAGCCAATTAAGTACTTTTCAAGTATAGTCACTGTTGTAATGTAGGAAAGACAGCAGCCAATTTGCACACAGCAAGATCCCACAAACAGTAATGTGATAATAACCAGATAATCTGTTTTTGGTGATGTTGGTTGAGGGATAAATATTGGCCAAGACACCAGGGATAGCTCCCCTGCTCTTCTTCAAAATAGTGCCATGGGATCTGTTTCATCCACCTGAGAGAGCAGACGGGGCCTCGGTTTAACATCTCATCCAAAAGACAGTGGCCTAGAAATTCACTAGCCTTAGCGCCGCTTTTGAGGCGCTAGAGGGACTAGCGGCAGAGTTATGGCCAGTTTAAAAATTCCCTGGGGCCCTAAATCGGCGTTGCACCGGTAGCGCTGCGCCGGCACCGATGACGTCATCGGTGTGCGCAGCGTCCCGGTTGCCGTGGTAACCCGCCCGAACTCCGAAATTGAGTTGCGGCCGCCTCGCCCGTGGCAGCCGCAAGCAACGTTCTGGCAGAGGTGCCTTACTTCAGTTTGCGCCGGCGCATTAAAGGCCCCGCGGCGGCCGGCCACTTTCCCGCCGGCCGCCTGCCCGCAGCTCCCTCCCCGGACTTCTCCCCCCCCCCCCCCCCCCCGGAACAGATGCAAGCCCGGCACTTGTCCGAGGTGCCGGGCTCATTTTTAAGCTGATTTGCGCGGGCCGCGGCCGGGTGCAGGCAGCTCCTCCTTAACGGGAGGAGGAGGCCTGCACGTCCCCAGCCTGCCGCACCGCATCGGGTGCCGCAGCGCCGGAATTGCGGCGCGAAACGGCAGTTAGCGCCGATGTACCGCCGCAAAGACCCTTCAGTAGCGCCGGCAGCCGTTTGGGCGCGACGCCACTGAATTTTTGGCGCGCGCAGGGGACTTAGCGCCGGCACTAACTTCCGGTGCTAAAGCCCTGGCTAAGCCAAAACCCAATTTCTAGGCCAGCATCTCCAACAGTGCAGCACTCCCTCAGTACGGCACTAGAGTGTCAGCCTAGATTTCTGTTCTTAAGTCTCTGGAGTGGGACTTGAACCCATAACCTTCTGATGCAGAGGCAAGAGTGCTACCCACTTTTTAAACATTTTTTATTATTTTATAATATACTTTATTGAACAATAAGAACATTTACAACATCATGATCATTTCATTGTATGATACAAATCAATTCCGCCACTCTGCACAGTCATTCCGCCACCACATTTTAACATCAAAACCTGAAGTTTAATTTGTCTCCTGTAACATATATTAATCGATTGTACTTTAGAAATTGATTGTAAAATACTATCTTTAAATTCCTTTCTGAATAAAACATCCACAGAGCCTTAGAATGATCTTTTAGCTTATATTTAAAATACTCTTTTAGATTGATTCTCCTCCCCTTAAAAAACAGAGCATTCCTTCTTTGCACAATCACGAATCTAGCCAAACTGAACATTAAATTAATTGCCGCTCCACTAGACTCGGGCAGACTCTCCTGCAATCCCCATCTCAAAATTGAGTCCCACGGGATTCCCATTGTCGCTCTTCGGTCCCCACCCAGCAAAAAAGTTTCACACAACTGTCGAACATAGTACTTTAAATCATTTAACTGCGGTCATAACACCAGTAAATGGGACAGAGTCTCATCCTGTGTCCCACACACTGGTCAAGTTGCCCCCTCCACTCGTCCAATCTTGCACAAGACTGTCATGGTAAAAATTCAGTTATGAGCCAATTTGAAATCCAGTTCAATCCACTCTGGACATTTAAAATTCGCCCACACTCCCTTGCAAATCCTGTTGAAGTCCAGCTGTGGGTATATACTCTGCCAAAACTCCTGACCAGCAGGTGTCTTGAATCTCCATTCTCTAAATACCTCATAGAAATCTCGAGTATTACAGTTGTCAAATTGGACCAATTCTCCCCCTTTCTCCAGCAGAAAGCTTGGAAAAGCAGAACGCATTTTACTTCCTTTGGAGATTTCCGCATTTATTTCTTCCATCCAATCCTGTGGCATTGCCCTCACAATCTTCTCATACATGATCCCTATTGCTTTTTCCTCTACCTCCTGATCCTCCTCCCACACCAGGGCCTAGATTTTCAGTATAGACAGTTTTGGGGCGCTAACCTTAGCGCCCGCCTGAAGTTAGCGCCCGCCCCAAAGTAGCGCCCCGTTGCCGGAAATTCAGTGGCTTCGCCCTAAGAGGTTGGTGGAGCGCTAAAAGAGGCGTTCCACTACTATCTTTAGGCGCTAAGCCGGCGGTGCAGAGCGCAGCGCCCGAGTTCGGGCGCAGCGCACAGCAGACACTCTGGTGCCAGTGAGCTCTTAAAGGGGAAGGGTGCATGTGTTTTTTTTCAAAGGCAGAGTCTGGGGAATGATGAGGATGAGGATGAGGATGAGGATGAGGAGGAGGAGGAGGAGGAGGAGGAGGAGGAGGAGGAGGAGTCCGGAAACATAAAAACGCCATTCAGAACAACACACACTGCATCCTTCCACACAACACATGCAGACTGCCTTTTATAGTGCAGGAGGAGTGCCCTTTAATTTGCGCTCCCCAGGGTGTGTTGCGTTCCATTTTACAAACGCTCTGGACGCCAGCCGCACAATGGGGCGGTCCGACTGAAGTTTGGATTCGGGGCGGCCAAAGGGCGTTGCACGAGGATGTGACGTCATTTTCTGCGTGCGCATCCGGGCGGCCGCTAAACTTTGCGCCGGCGCTAACAGGCAACTTAATTTGGGGCGGGGCGCAAACTGCGCTGCGCCCGGGCGCTACACGCATAGCGCCCGAAAATCACTTCTCTTAAGGCGCTAACTGCTGGCGCAAGCAACTGAAAATCTAGCCCCATGTCTCTCACTATCGCTTCCGGCAACCAACCTGGAATTACCTCGTATAATACATCTTTCACACATATAATACCAGCTCTTATAAAAGCTTGATTAAATAAAACCTCTCCTTCGATGTTGACCCACCTGTTCAAAAATAAGGGCTGTTCTAAAAATTCCTCAGCCCCCTTGGGCATAAACTGCACAATTTTTAAAAATTGGGCCCAAGTCTCTACAACCCCCTTATAAAACCTAGGGAGAAGTTTAATCGATTTCAAAAACATATTATTGTATTCCATGTACAATATCCCCTGCCCTCCTATCCCACTTCGTTTAAAAAAATGCTCAAAACAACTCTTCCAAAAAGTTGTATTTGACTTCTGAAGAAATCTCTTCACCCATTTGATTCTAAAGGATTTTTCCTTCAAATCAATATCTGGGAAATTGAGTCCTCCCTGATTGCTCCGTCCAATTATGGTATTGTAAGCCACCAAGGCTGGTTTCCCTTCCCATAAAAACCTCACACAAGCCTCTCAGATGGACTTTTCCACCCACTGAGGAATATCCTCCACTGTCAATAAGTACCATAGCTTAGATAGCAGGACAGCAGACACCACTGTCGCTCTTCCTTGCACTTTCAACCACCTTCTTTTCCATCTTCCCAAAATCTTTTTAATTTTCATAACCTTAGGTTCCCAATTTAATCGATCCACTTCATCCCTGTCTTTCTTGCACCCCATATGTACCCCCAGAACTTCCAAAGCCTCCACCACCTTAAAGGGACTTTCCCCCAACCATTCCCCCCTACCCCTTCCTGCAACCAGGCATTGGGACTTACTATAATTCACTCTGGCTCCTGAAGCTCTACAATATTCCTCCACTACACCCATAGCTTTCCTCACAGACTCCCCATTTCTCAATGTTAAGGTTGTGTCATCTGCATATTGGTGTATCACCGACACCAGCCCAGAACTGGGAACCACAATCCCAACTACACCTTGTTTCTTTCGCATCATGTAACCTAATGGTTCTGCTACCAATGTGTACAGCAATGGGGACAGGGGACAACCTTGTCTCACTGATCTCTGTATTGGAAAATACTTGGATAAAAAACCATTACATTTAACACAGCTAAATATGTTTGAATAAAAAATCCTTATCCACTCAATGAAATTTCCCCCGAAACCAAATGCTTCCAAAACCTTCAATAAAAGCTCATGACTTTCATCAAAGGTTTTCTCTTGATCTATCTTTAACACATAAGCCTCCCTCCCACTCTCTTCCATGAGCTCTATCGCATCTCGGATTGAGACCACAGAGTCTGCGATGTCCCGGCCTATGACTCCAGAGGACTGAGAGGGCAAAACTATCTGCAGCAACGCCTCCTTCAAACGATTTGCCATAACCCTTGCCATGATCTTATAATCCACATTTAATAATGTGATGGGCCTCCAATTCATCAGATCCCATCTATCCCCTTTATTTTTTATAAACTAAGCTTATGACACCTCTCCTCATAGATGGGGCCAAGCTTCCCTCAATTTTAATTTCCTTAAAAACTTCTAAGATCAATGGACTTAGAATCTCAAAAAATTCTTTATAAAATTCTGCACTTAGTCCATTGGACCCTGGGCTCCCCCCCCCTCCCCCCGCCGCCTTCATTCCACTTATTGCTACTTTTATTTCCGCTAATCCTACTTCTTTGTCACACATGCTTCTCTCATCCTTGATGCGCTATCAATTACTCATAAAAGACTGAGGGCTAGATTTTCAGTATAGGCAGTTTTGGGGCGCTAACCTTAGCGCCCGCCTGAAGTTAGCGCCCGCCCCAAAGTAGCGCCCCGTTGCCGGGAATTCAGTGGCTTCGCCCTAAGAGGTTGGTGGAGCGCTAAAAGAGGCGTTCCACTACTATCTTTAGGCGCTAAGCCGGCGGTCCAGAGGGATAACGCCCAGGCGGGGCGCAGCGCGGGTGCGGTCATTTTTGGACTGACAGCAGACCCCGTGGCGCCGACCAGCTCTTAAAGGGGGAAGGGACAAATTGGTCTGCTGCCACGCCCTGCACACTGCAGCCTTGCAAAGAGGCCTCAACACTGCTGCTCAGCCCCAGGGAGTCATGGCAACGCCAGAGAAGGCCCGTCAGCGTGCCCTGCGCTTCTCAGAGGGTGATCTGGACATAATGGTCACAGCTCTGGAGGTGAGGCGCAAGATCTTGTTCCCAGAGAGTGGGAGGAATCCAACCCACCACGACTACACTAAAGCCTGGAAGCAGATCGCCCAGAGGGTGACGTTCACCGGCGATGCCCCCAGGACCCACAAACAATGTCGTAAAAAATACAACGACCTGACCAGGATTGTCAAGGTGAGTAGCCTTTCCAGTCTCCTCCTCATTCTTGCATGTACACCTGACATGATGGGCAAAGGGAGCTGAAAGTCCTATTGGCCAGCCCTCAGCCAGCAGCATTGGGACAGTCATGAGCATCAAATGGCCATTCGGCACCCTACACTTTGGCAAAGCTATTCCACCATGGGAGGCTGTGCACACTACATCAGGGCTTCACTCTGGCCAAGCTATTCCACCATGGGAGGCAGTGCACACTACATCAGGGCTACACTGCGCACTTACAGCCCGTCCTTTCTCTTGCAGGCTAAAGTAGCCTTTAATCGCCAGGCCCGTGCCAGGGGTGGCCGCGCCAAGCTGCAGAAGCTCACTCGGCTGGAGGAGCGCGTGTGTGTGCTCATGGGAGCCCGTGTGATCGTCCCCACAGCGTGCGGAGTATCCGACCCTCCACTGCCCGGCAATGGTAAGGACCTCGCCTTTTGGCCCTCTCGCGTCGCACTGGCCCATCCGAGCTACCTCCTTTGCCACTGTCCCACCAATGCGCTGAATGCCACCAGTCCTAACTCCCTCGCTGACGCCGTCTCCTCACTCTGAAGCTACTCTTGTGCATTCCTGTTTTCAGCTGGTGACGACCAGGACCCTGAAGCTGCCAGTGACAGCACCTCCGAGCAGGAGGAGGAGGAGGAGCAAGCCGGACCATCGGGGGAACAGTCACGTCCCGCAGGAGAGGAGGAAATGCTTGACACCTCCTCACTGGACGAGTGCCTGGAGGAACTGTCGCAGGGCAATGCAGCTTCTGGGACCAGTGGCGTCCAGCCACCCAGGAGCCGTGCGCATGGCCCGCGGCCTTCCCCCCAAAGGGGGGAAGGATCAGAGGGGAGTGCTGCTGATCGGCACACTCGCCGCCACCAACGTGGCAAGGGTCCCTTAGTTCGGCCCCCTCCTCCCCAGCGGGAGAGTCGCGACTCCAGTCCGGACACCTTCACCTCGGAGGAGGTGCGGAAGCTGGATAAGATGGCCGAGGATTCGGACCGGCGCCACACGGAGCTCATGAGCGTGGTGGGGCGCATGCCTGAGGCCATCGAGTCGCTGGCGACCAGTGTGCGCGAGTTCGGGGCAGCAACTGCCGCGAGGGGCCGCATGCTGACTGATGCCGTCAAGACCCTGGCGGATGTGATGCGCGCGCACACCAGGACAACAGGGGCACTCACTGCTGCCACACGCGCTGTCTCAGGCAGGCATCGCCAGGGCAGCCGCCGCGCTGGACCATCCCAGCAAGCCGCCCCTCGGCTGATTGTTGCGGATCCTGCAGTGCGGGCCCGGCCGAGTGCCACCGCGCCACAGCACCAGCCAGCGCATCCCAGACGCCAGCTGGCCCACATTGTGCCATCCGTCGCCGCCATTCCCCCACTGGGGCGTCAAGGGCAAGCGGCTGCAGCTGATGGTGGCCAGGCTCAGGTGCGCCACTCAGCAGACGGCCCCTCGAGGCCCAAACGCCGTGTAGGCCGCCCCCCAGCGGCATCTGGTGGAAGGGCATCTGAGCCTCAGGCACCTTCCCCCAGCCTCGCAGCAGCCACTGGGCAGAGCTTGCGAAGGAGCAGCAGGCCGGGCAGGGGAGGCAAAAGGCTGGGCAAGGTCTCGCCCTTGCGGGCCACTCAGTAGAGGGTGTGGCCAGCTTTCCTTTTATATGGCGGTGGCCATCTTTATTTTGCCCATGGTTGTGTTGTTGGAGGGCTTATTTTTTGCGTTAGGCCGACGTTGAGGCCCGGTTTGAAGAAAGGTGGAGTGACTCCTCCCCAGTTTGTGGGAGTGAGTCGTTTGTTGGGCTTTTTGTGGGGCCCGTTTATTGTTTTGGGGGATTCATGTGGGAAGGGCTTTTCATTTTTGTGTAATAAAAAATTATCTTTATTCATTCAGTCTCCATGGTTGTTCTTCTTAGTGTTTGTTGGCTTCGCCGGCTGAGGCGTTGCGGAGCGGCTTCATTCATCTTCCCTCATGGCCCCTGGCCATTCCCTGACAGGGGGCTTAGAAGTACCGTGTAATAAGGTGGCGTCGTGCGGCCCTTGGCCCTGGTCGCTCCCTCCTGGGAACGTACTCCTGCTCCTCCTCCTCCTCCTCCTAATGCTCCTCCTCATGCTCCTCCTGCTCCTCCTCCTGAGGTGCTGGTCCAACGTCAGGTGGCAGTGCCTGAGTCCTGCGGATAGCCAGGTTGTGTAGCATGCAACAAACCACCACAAATTGGGAGACCCGGTCCGGCGAATACTGGAGAGCTCCTCCGGAGCGATCAAGGCAGCGGAACCGCTGCTTGAGGACCCCAATAGTTAGCTCGATGATGTTGCGGGTGGTTTGATGGCTCTCGTTGTAGGCCTCTTCAGCAGCGGTCCTGGGCGCGCGGAGCGGGGTCATGAGCCAGGTGCACAAAGGATAGCCTTTGTCCCCGAGTAGCCATCCTCTTGGGGGAGGCTGTGCCTGGAACATGTCATGCACAGTACTCTGCCGCAGGATAAAGGCATCGTGGCTGCTGCCTGGGAAGCTGGCATTGACTGCCATGATGCGCTGCTTGTGGTCACAGACCAGCTGCACATTCAGAGAATGGTAGCCCTTCCTGTTGCGATACTGCTCGCCATGCTCCAGAGGGGCCCGCAAAGCCACAAGCGTACAGTCAATGGCGCCCTGCACCAAGGGGAATTCCCCGAGTCTGGAAAATCCCAATGCGCGCTGATGCTGGCTCTCCAGGGCCATGGGGAAGGAGATGAATTGGCTTCTCCTTCTGAACAGTGCTTCGGTCACCTGGCGGATGCAGCGATGCGCGCCGTACTGGGAGATGTTTGCTATGTCCCCAGCAGCGTATTGGAAGGAGCCGGTGGCATAGAAGTTCAATGCCACCGTCACCTTCACTTCCACCGACAGAGACGTCCTGCACCTGAGCTTTGGCCGCAGATCTCGGCGAAGCAGGTGGCAGATCTCTGCAATCACCTCCTTTCGGAATCGGAGCCTTTTAACACATCGCGCGGCACTCATGTTTAGGTAGGAGCGCTGCTGGCGGTATAGCCTGACTGGGTAAGGCCTACGTGGCCGACGCCTGTAGTCCCCTCTGCCTCTAGCCAGGGCTGCCCCTCTCACAATGCGTCTGCGAGCCCTACGGACATGGAGCTGCAGCTCCGCGTTGGCACCCCATGCAACCCCCATCAAATCCTGGCAAACACTCAAATTTGCAAAAGGCCACTTGCAGCGCTCTGGCCTGAGTCCAAAAATACCTGAGCTCTTGCTGCTTGAAACCAGTTAGCTATCCTCCTTGTTGTGTCTCCAGAAATGCGTTGCACAAGAGTGTTTTCTGAAAAAAGGCTGGCCTTTATACTGGAGAGCACGTCCCCTTTAATTTGCGCCCCCCGGGGCCCGCGCTGGTTGTGTTGCGTTCCTTTTTCCAAACGCTCCGGCCGCCAGCCGCACAATGGGGCGGTCCAACTGAAGTTTGGAATCGGGGCGCACAAAGGGCGTTGCACGAGGATGTGACGTCATTTTCTGCGCGCACATCCGGGCGGGCGCTAAACTTTGCGCCGGCGCTAACGGGCAACTTAATTTGGGGCGGGGCGCAAACTGCGCTGCGCACGGGCGCTACACGCATAGCGCCCGAAAATCACTTCTCTTAAGGCGCTAACTGCTGGCGCTAGCAACTGAAAATCTAGCCCTGAGAGTTAAGAGATTAACTAAAGGCTTTTATTAACAAAAGAATGAAGGTCTGCCTCGAGTGGTCGACCGGTCCAGAAATACAAAGGGCTGGGGAGCAGTCACCTTTATACTAGGACTTGTGGGAGGAGTCAGCCGAGGCATGTCCAGGCATGTACACAGTGGAATACAAACAGTGGTTTACCACAATCCTCCTTTAAACCCTCTTCAATAAAAGCACTAACCTTCTCCATCGCCAAATAGGAAATGTCTTCTTTTGTATATAACTCTTGTTAAAAGCTGCTAGCCGTCTCTAAAATCTCCCCACTTTCATGAATGATCTTCTCCCCAAACTTCAACTCTTCAATTAATGATAATCTCTGTCGCAGCTTCTCTTGCTCTAGAAAATATCTAGTGCACCTTTCGCCCTCCAATGCATCTCTAGCCTTTGCATGGAGAATGGCCCCCTGGCATTTTTCAGCTTGCAATAATTCCCACTCTTCCTTTAGCACCCGGAACTTAGTCTCAGCTCCCTTATCCCCTCCGTCAACTGCTTTACAGACATCTGTAAACTTTTTGTTTATATTCTCTCCTAGACGCCGGTTAGCTGCCGCCCTCTTTTTCCCATAACATACCAAAAAAACTTTTACCTCATATTTGAAATTGTTCCACCAAACTCTTCTTTCTTTCAAGAACAAAGGTTCCTTCCGAGCATTCTTTATTATATTTAAAATCCCTTCTTTATAAGCAATTTCTTTCAGGTATTGATTGTTTAAAATCCACACCCCTGAATTGATCTTAACTCTGTTGTTCCTAATTCTAAGAACCAAAGCCGAGTGGTCACTAAAAAATACTTTTTTGTAATAAATCTCCATCACCTCAGAACTTAACCTTTCCCGCATTAACACAAAATCTATTTGGCTCTGTTTTAAAACATCACTCACCCAACCTGATCTGGAGCACTCCCTTTTTATGGGGTTCCGGTCCCTCCATAAGTCTCTCAAATTTAAATTTGCCATCATTTCTACAATCATCCCTCTGGAGTTATCATCCTTAAAGGTCATCTGGGCTGAAATGTCCATCCAAGATAAAAATACATTAAAATCCCCCACTATACAAGGATTTTCCACCTCTGCCACTTCAGTGAATAACCCCCGAAAAAACTCGCGACGCTTGCAATGGTCGTTCGGTGCATAGATATTAAAGAGATCGCAATTAAATTCCTCCATTTTTACCCTTAGCCATAAAAATCTCCCCTCAGTGTCCTTGTCCACCAAGGCAACGTTCTCTTTTATGGACGGACTCACCAAAACAGCCACCCCCTCTATGGTTATTGTTTGCACAACTTGCAAACACTTCTCCCTTCCAAACCTTCTGAACTCTTTCTAGAATATCCTCATCCCAAAAGGATTCTTGCAGACACAACAAGTCCGTGCCTTTAAAACCCTGCAACAACTGCTGCAATTTCTTCTCACCCCTGTAGGGTTCTCAAAATTCCCACATTCCCCAAAAGTTATGGATAAAGGGACCCTGTATGGACAAGTTATTAAAAAGGGGTACCCAAAAGAAAATGGCTTCTGAAACCTCGTGACCAAGGCTTGCAGGATTTTAAAAGCAAGGCCCTGCAGAAGGCAGGCCCATTCAAATCCTGAAACGAAACCTAACATGCATGGATCTGTGAAAGACTTTGCCATTTTCTAAAGCCAGAAAGCTAGGTAAACGCAGAATGTGCATTCTTCACCTTGGAACAGATCAAGTCAGGATGGATCTAATCTTGAGGCCATTAATTTTTTGCATAAATAATCGGTTAACAGCTCACAGGTAGCTACCAAGACAGGAAAGACGATTAAATTTCATAAATAACAAACAGCCAGGATATCGAAGCCATTAAACAAGGAGACAACCGCCCCAAAAGCCATTAAAGTGAATGACTGTAAACATTTTAGACGAGCCCGCCAAATTAAACAAAGAACTGACCTGATTTGGTGCGCAGATAAGGGGTGAAGAACCGGGTATAATAGTACCCAACAAAAGACTTTACTCTAACAAAGGAAAAGGAGGGTACTTCGCACAGACGACTCCATCGCCGTGCCCTGTGACCACGGCAGGCCCCAAAGGACAACAAGAGCGAACCCCAAAACCACAACCGGCTTAATCAACAGGTTTCGAACTGTAAAACGAACCCCATTGGTGAGCATGAATTCCTGGCCCCTTGTAGCTTAATCTAGTTAGGCATTGGGGGTGGGATAAGGGTAAGGGGATTTTTAATGTGTTTGTTTCCCTCAATGTGCCGTGTGTTCCCCATTCCCGAATAAGTGTAATTTTATATGCCTGTAATTATTCTAGTAATTCTCAGTACTGTATTGTGATTTATTGTGCCTTCAATAAAAATTGCGGTTTTCCTGCACCAAACCAATTGTCTACTCTATTTTCTGTCTCGCCGCCTGTACCTAAGTCCGGTGTCTAGAACCCAGGGGTGTGGGAGCGATTTGAACCACTCAGAGACAGTCAGGGGCAGAGCTGGCTAGGCACACACCACCCCCTACACCCCTCAGTCCGTTCACATTAATCGAGACCAATGTAATCATGGCTCCAAAGAAGGGAATGCTTGATAATCTCCCCATCATTTAATCTCTGGCCCTTCCCTCCTCTCATGCTCCTTCCCAACTTTTCAGCCAGCTGTTGCTTTTTCCTGCAGCCTCTGACTCTTTTACACCTCCTGTTTGAACCTTCCCTGCTGTTTCAGCCTCTTCCTTGCATTAAGTTTGGGCCAAGGAGCCGCCCTTTCTCCCTCCTTCTGCCCCTCACTAACCTTTCCCTTTCCACATGATGCCACCCCACCCCCCACTTCCATGTCTCTGTCCCCCTCTAATTCCTCACTCTCAAGCTCTTCTGTAACCCTCTGTGCCTGCTCCCCGTCAGATACATAATCCTGCTCCCCATCAGATACATCATCTCCCATAGAGAGTCTTCCCGCTATCGCGGTTTCTCCAACAATGCCGCTCCCTTCGACCTCATCTCCACCTCTGACCCTTGCTCCCTGATCCTTCTCTCTCTGGGACAATGGCGCACCTATATTGCTCCCTTCTGGCGTCTTTGTCTCGCCGCTCCCATCCTGCTGCCCCTTTAAGGCTCCTGCCTCTTGCACCCTCTCCTTGTCTTGCCCCCTCCTGCTCACTGAGTTGTTCGACTCCCCGTCTTTCTTTGGAGTACTTACATTGACCACGCACCCCACTCCCGCCTCCTCTCCCCCCTCCCCCCCGTGGACACCCGCTTCTTTAGGGAGAGCTGAACCATATTAAGGCTCGAGTCTGCACTTGACCCTTGCTGCCCACTCGCCGCAATTATAACAGTATGAGTCTGGACAGTTTCTTACAAGATGGTCATGTCCAAGACAATAATAACAAACCTTCACTTGGTTATCATGCAATACTCGAATGTACTTCACTCCTTCCATTGCCTCGAATTTCATGCTCTACGGTAATGACTTCACCCCCTCTGGAACTGCACCTTTACATAATGGGTTCCATCTGCTACCCGTGTTCCTGGATAGTACCTCCTCTTTATTGCTGAGCAAATTTTAATGTCCCACGACTCCAATTTTTTGATTAGCACATCGTCCTCAATATAAACTGGCAAGTTTAAGAGTGAGACCACCACCTCTACCGAATATAGCAGAGATACCTCCAAGAACTTATCGCCAACTTTCAGCCTGAGTAAAAGTCTTTCCACCTCCTCTCTGCCACTGACCATCACCTCGAACCCAACATTCGGCTTTGGTAGGCAGGCAAAGCAGCTTCCCTCACCACAGTCCTCATGTACTGCTTGGATAATATCCCAAGCTCGTATCTCCTTATCCTCGCACTGAACCACCACCATGTTTTCTTTTCCAAACCTCCTGGTGTCCCGGCCCAAGTCTTTAGACCTTTTTCTTTCCCTTCCAACCACAGTTTCTTCCCTAATTAAATTCATCTTGGGAACACTGTCCTCTGAGGGGCCCAGTACTCCAGACCCCTCAGCAGCCATCTGGCTGTTTTTTATGGGCCAAAAAGGCCCTAAAACCTGAAAACAAAAAACCCTAAAACCCACCACCAACTTTTTACAAACTCACTCCAACTCCCTGCTGCAAACACGCAACCAGTAACACCTGCTCACTCCTAGCCCCTCCCACCTAGAGAGTGCTACCAACTGAGCCACAGCTGACACTATGCTTGTGAATGATTCTAGATTTCACGGATGGCGCATGAGGTCAGCATCCAGCAAGATCTTGATCACATTGTGCCTCTTCAAAGCAGCAGTGAGTCTTGTGTTGCCTCCTTAAATTGATTAATATCCTTCTAAGTCTGTAAGTCTGGGGTGAAACCTACTTCAAGTGAAGTGAGTGCTGTCGTGTGCATAATGTTCTGCAAGTATTGTTTTGGGCTTATGGCCTTCTGTTAAGAGCAAAATGGATAAGACAGAGTGATTAGATAAGGATTGTTATGCATATTGTTGTGGCAGTGCCTGCTGGCCCTAAATTTTCATGCTACCAAGCCACTATTGTTTTTTGAAGCCTGCATATTAGGGCAGATGCCACTTCCGTTGGCTTTCTTGATCCTTAATAGCTATGCTCCAGATTCCAATGCTGTCTATGGCCTTCTTAGGATGCATGCACCAATGATGTTGGAGGGTCATTTAAATATATGTAAATGAGGAGGTCCAATATTGGAGTCCCCAAATCCCGTGACATACACCTGAATGTACCAAGTGTAACTTAAAATGAAGAAAAGAGGCATATCCGTTGCCAGAATTAACCGGGGTTGGTAGAAATTACTTTCTTTGGACTGAAGTAACTTTAAAGAGAGATTGCTGGAGTTGCAAAAAAGCTTATAAAGCATTTTAATTTTGCCTTGCATTTGGATAGAGGTGGACTTGCCAGCCTGAGAGTTTATTGAGACCACCAGCATACTTTTGCAATCAACAGTAAGAGGTTAAGAATACCAGGTATGGGATTCTCAATGAGCATTCCCATTTTTAAAAACAACAACTATTTTAACTCTATTCCCATATTAGTCTTTCATCTCTATATTAAGAATGACTGAATTGTCCCAAAAAATTAATTCACGCATTTGAGTGACTTTGCTTTTTTTATCTCTTGATATATTTGAAAGGTGAAACTTAGGCTGCAGTTAGACTGTGCTACCAATGTGAGAACAGGAGCTCTATCCAAAGCATAGCCAACAAGACCAGATTTATACAGCAGGCTATGTCTCACACTCTGCCCACCAGGAGAGAGTTCTTCACATGTGTTTGCGCTGCTTAATCTTAGAACTGTATTCTTTCTCATCACATTAAAAAACTCAATACTGAGTTTTTATAAAGTACCAAAAGAACTTCTTGAACACTTATGATAGCCAACTTCACACTGGTCTGAAGTGATGCCAAGTCTAAATGGTTTAAGGTGACCACCTGGATTGTGGTTACCAACATAACAGCGGTGTCTTTACTTCAACAAGTAATTCATTGCATTTGAAATATTTTCAGATGTTCTGAGGATATGTATGATAAGACACTATATAAATGCAAGTTCTCTCTAATGCATTCGGGATTCAGAATACGACCTGATTCCCAAGTTATACTGTACCAGAACCACTTTTCATCAATGTGATAGTGAGAGTATAACTCCATCATTAATTACATCACCCACTTATGTACTTCATTTCCATATTCTTGCCTTAGTTTACTGATTTTCTGCAACTCTTCTTCTGGACCTCCTCTTAGATCCTCACCTTGGTTTGAAGGGATAATTACTAATCCTAGCCCCTTTCGGGCTACCCCGGATCAGGCGTATTCCCCAGATGTTCACTTTCAACTAAAGTTAGAGGTAGCCGAATCCTAAAGATGCTTAATTGGGTCTAAAGGTCTGGACTATCTCTCCCTAAAGGAAAGGAACAACCTGAAGATGTTACCGTCCTCCAGATAGCACTTTTAATAAGTTTAGCTAGACTGTAACATTCCGGATATTATGAGGGTCCGGAAAACTCCTCACCAAGGAGCGTACAGAGATTGAGTTTGCAAGTTTGATACAGAAGTACTATGTGAGACAATTCTAAAAATATATAGATTTATTAAAGAACCGACATGTAATTTACAGTTGGGGATTCAATCGCAACATTAACAGTTCCACATACAAAAACCTTTCACAATTCTATTATCAAAGATCCTTATGTGACGGGGGTTTGGGAGCCACGGGGCCATGTAGACACGGGGCCGTGCTCTCCGGGAAATGTAGGTTCTGGACCCAAGTGCAGAAACGAGGCGAGAGGCAAATATACAGTACTTTGTTTGAACTTTACTAGATTCACACATAACTAGATTCACACAAGGAACACAGCAACATACATAAGAACTAGAGACAAGTTACAAAATGGCTAGTCAAGATAGGAACTCAGGACAGCTTCCATGAGGCAACCCACTTGTCCGTACTGAGCTTGAGACAAGCTACCACAAGGGCAACCGGCTTGCCGAGACGAGACTCGAGACAAGCTACCACAGGGGTAATCAGCTTATCAATACAAAGCTCAGGACAAGCTCCAACATGGCAACATGCTAGTCCAGCCCAGCACCTTATCAAGACTAAGAACAACAAGAACACAGACTTAGATACATCTTAAATACAGAGCTCGAGAACCATGGCAGCCAGCTAGTCAAAGCCAGCAGCCACAGAGAGAAGGCTAGTCCCCGGTTAGGACTGAGCACAGAGGAAAGCAACCACAGAACTTATATACCAAGAAAACCAGGTGAAACCCATGAACAGCTAACAGGCCGTTAAGAATTAACACAGGAGGCTAGGAACAATTAACAAAGGGCACAAACAAGTGAAGGTGCCATCTAGAGGTTACAGAAGGAACTGACTGGCACCCTCACACCTTATTCTCAAATCTTAACTTCTCTAGTTTTACAGTTCTTAGTTTATTCCAGGATATCCACCAAAATCAAATACAATACCATTGATCCCCAAGACTCAAAGAGTTGTAGACTTACAAAGCTTGCCTCTGAAGTCAAGAATCGCTTTGCCCCTTCAAGCAAATCTATCTTCCTATTTGAAAGTTCAATTTTTATACCTTTTCTCAGTGGTACTTCCTTTGAAGTTTTCTGCTGATGTAAGCTAATTATCGCTAGTCATTTTTCTGCTGGCCCCTGCTATTTTTACAGTTAGATCAGCTTGTAGCATTAAGAATTATGTCTCTACCCTTAGGTGTTTGAAGCTTATCATAAAAAACGGTGTGGAGCAGGTGCATCTATTTGATGTCATTCTTACCAAGGTCTTCTATGCAATTCTTAAGTCACCTCAGCTGGTTGCAACACAGACTTGTGTCTCCTGTCTTTCATTTGATGTCATTTTTATGAAGGCATATGTTTCTTAATTTTTATGTGTTTCTTTCCGAAGTGTAATTATAACACCTTAACAGGGTATACCACTGTGTTCTTTCCAAAGCTTCAGACTATCAGGAACCTCCAACCTCCTGTTTCAACAATGGTTATTTATTCAGTGTCAACAACTTATCTTATCTCAATAGCCTGTATGCTGTTTACAGCTTCTCCATTGTTGAGGCTTTTAGATTTTCAAGCCCAGTTTGTCATGTTTTAATAAAGTCAGAATTCTTTTATAGAATGGTGTATTTTTCTGAATAGGTATATTGTTTATTTCTTCACAGGTTGACTGACTTAATCAGTTGGTGAAATATTGCTGTTTCCTTTCGATCCTGTGCAAATTTGCGACCTCCCCCCAGTATATTTTGCTAAATATTGTCAATTAAGAATCTCCAAAACCCTTTAAGTGAACCAAGCTTTATTGTGCCATTTTACAAAAGTTTGGGGTTTTCCTTTGTTTCCGCAAACATATTCATATTGCACCCGCCATTGTGCTTTGGGTTTGTTCAATCATACAATATCCAAGAAGTCAACCTGTTATTCACAAAAAATGATAAGTACACTCCTTATTGTTAATGAATCATGGGGACATTCATGTTAGAAAAGAACCATTTTGTAAAGCTGTCAAAGGTTGATATGTGCATTAGATACATAGATACATAGAAGATAGGAGCAGGAGTAGGCCATTCGGCCCTTCGAGCCTGCTCTGCCATTCAATGAGATCATGGCTGATCATCCAAATTCAGTACCCGGTCCCTGCCTTCTCCCCATATCCCTTGATCCCTTTAGCCTTAAGAAATATATCCAACTCTTTCTTGAATATACTTAATGAACTGGCCTCCACCGCCCTCTGTGGCAGAGAATTCCGCAGGTTCACCACTCTCTGGGTGAAGAAATTCCTCCTCATTTCAGTCCTAAATGGCTTACCCCTTATCCTTAGACTATGACCCCTGGTTCTGGACTCCCCGGCCATCAGAAACATCCTTCCTGCATCTAATCTGTCCAGGCCTGACAGAATTTTATAGGTTTCGATGAGATCCCCTCTCAATCTTCTAAACTCCAGTGAGTATAAGCCCAATCGACACAATCTCTCCTGATACGTCATTCCTGCCATCCCAGGTATCAGCCTGGTGAATCTTCGCTGCACTCCCTCCATGGCAAGAACGTCCTTCCTCAGGTAAGGCGACCAAAACTGCACACAATACTCAAGGTGTGGTCTCACCAAGGCCCTGTACAACTGCAGCAAGACATCCTTGTTCTTGTACTCGAACCCTCTTGCTACGAAGGCCAACATACCATTTGCCTTCTTAACCGCCTGCTGCACCTGCATGCTTACCGTACTGGTGTACAAGAACACCCAGGTCTCTTTGCACTTCCCCTTCTCCCAATCTATTACCATTCAAATAATAATCTGCCTTCCTGTTTTTGCCACCAAAGTGGATAACCTCACATTTATCCACATTATAGTGCATTTGCCATGTTTCTGCCCAATCACCCAACCTGTCCAAATCGTACTGGAGTTTCATGACATCCTCCTCACAGCATACCCTCCCACCTAGCTTTGTGTCGTCTGCAAATTTGGAGATATTACATCTAATTCCCTCGTCCAGATCATTAATATATATTGTGAACAGCTGGGGTCCTAGGACCGATCCTTGCGGTACCCCACTAGTCACTGCCTGCCACTCAGAAAATGACCTGTTTATTCCAACTCTTTGCTTCCTGTCCGCCAACCAGTTCTCTATCCAAGTCAATACCTTGCCCCCAATCCCATGTGCCTTAATTTTGCATGCTAATCTCTTATGCGGGACCTTATCGAAAGCCTTCTGAAAGTCCAAATACACCACATCCACTGGTTCTCCCTTATCTATTTTACCAGTTACATCCTCAAAAAATTCCAGTAGATTAGTCAAGCATGATTTACCTTTTGTAAATCCATGTTGACTGTGTCCCATCCAGTCACTGCTTTCCAAGTGCTCTGCTATTACATCTTTTATAATGGACTCTAGCATTTTCCCCACTACCGATGTCAAGCTTACCGGCCTATAATTCCCCGCCTTTTCTCTACCACCTTTTTTGAATAGTGGAGTAACATTAGCTACCCGCCAATCCATGGGTACCGTTCCAGAGTCTATCGAGTTCTGGAAGATGACCAGCAATGCATCTACTATTTCTAGGGCCACTTCCTTAAGTCACCAGCTGTTTTCACCAACTACTTCTGCTCTGTCTCTCCCTTCACACTAAAAGCTAACCCTTGTACATCTTTCATTTCAGGTGCTGAAAATGTGGAGATACCACTGCCACTGCAGTAATAGGAGGCCAACCTTCCTGAAGATGCATCGTCACTCAATCCGACCCTAGCAAGCACCACCTCAAAGATTGGCACCACGTGTACTTCAGAGTGTAGGTTAGAGGAAGGATCTTCAGAAGTGAAGTGTGCAGGAGCCAGAGCAGGAGGATAGGATGCCAGCCAGAAGACAATATCACATACTAGCTCTGCTGCAGAGGACTCAGATGCAAGGGACTGTGAATGAAGTCTATGGCACCTTGGACCCTGGGGAAGCCTGCAATATAGGCAAAGCCTAGTGCTCTCTCATCCTGCTTCACTCTGCCCATGGGGTAAGAGATGTAGATATTCCTCCTGATGCAGGAAGCCTTGGTGACCTCCGTGATACAATGCTGGATTTGTGAACTGGTAGATGTCACAAATGTCACCTGCTGCAGCCTGGGAGGAGCATGTGGCATAAAAGTTAAGGGCCATAGTGAACTTGACAACCACAGGCAGTGTTCTCCATGTCCTGGTGCGAGGCTCGAGTTGTGGCTGCAGCAGGTGACATAGCTCAGTGACAGCCTTCTTTGTGAAGCTAAGGTGCCTCAGACATTGCTCTTCAGTGAAGCTCAGGTAGGAAAAGTGCTCCCTGAAGACCTGCTGTGGGTCTGGCCTCCTGCACAGTGCCCTCCTCCTCCCCCTCATCCTCCAGCCCTAAAGGCAGCCCTACCACACCACCCATGACTGAAGTGAAACTGTTTAGAAGGCAGCCAACAACAGTGCAACACCAGCAAAATCTTCTTCTCAGAAGTCAGGATTGAGTTTTATAGATCAGAAAATAGGCCAAAAAATGGCCAGAAGTTGAGCAGCTTCAAATGACAAAACAGCAACTAACCTGTACGTAGTGGATGAGCCCTTAAAAGAGCGCTGCTTATAGGCCCTTCCTTCCTGTTAGCACCATGAGTTTTAGAGCGAGTTTATCACCAGTTGTTTAAGCCAGTTGCCTCTTTGCGCCTATTTTTGTGCTGGCAGCCAATTGGTGGGATGTAAATAAGGCCAATAAATTGATTTATTTTACAAAAAATACATGAATGACCAGAATAGTTTTCCAGTGAAATACATCTATTTCCTACAGCTTCTCATAATAAATAAAAATATCGAATATGTGACACTGTCATTATTCTAGGCAAATTGACTAACCTCAGGTCACAAACAGTATTGGTTCATTTTCCCGTTCTGAAACACCTGTGTTTCTCTGATTGGCTCAGACTGACTTCCCAGAGAGAGAGAGAGAAACACAGACTGTCATCTGACCCTTCTCTCAACGGTCTGCATCAAGGATTGGCCCACCCAGCTGCCAGTCAGAGTTACCGTCTTGAATGGAATGCCACCCCACCCATCCGAAGTGCGAGCCCACAGCACCTGTACGTCTCGTACAGCCAAGCCCTCTGCTGTACATATTTAATGAAAATGTGTTCATCATAATGGGAGGAAATGCCTAGAACCAGACCTTAATGAATCTCAATGTCTCAAAGCTAATGTGGCATGCAGCTGTGAAGGAATATGCCATATTCAGAAAAATACACCATTCTATGAAATATTCTGACTTTATTAAAACATGACAAACTGGGTTTGGAAGTCTGGAAGCCTTAACAATCAAAAGCTGTAAACAGCATACAGGCTTTTGAGATAAGATAAGTTGTTGACACTGAAACAATAGCCTTATTGAAGTAGAAAGTTAAAGGTTCCAGGAAGGCTGCACTTTGGAAAGAACACAATAGCTATACCCAGCTTAAGTGTTATAAACCAACACTTCGGAAAGAAACACAGAAATTAAAGAAACATATGCCTTCATAAAAATGACATCAAATGAAACATGGAGACACGATTATGTGTTGCAACCAGTTGAGGTAGCTAAGAAGACAATGGTGCAACCAGTTGAGGTGTTCGAAATGCAAAAGATACAAACAGGAGACTTTGATAAGATTAACATCAAATAGATGCACCTGTTACAACTGTTTTTTATGATAAGCTTGAGACACCTACACAGCAGACATAATTCTGCAAGCTACAAGCTGATCTAACAGTAAGAATAGAAGAATTCAACAGAAAAATGATTAGAGATAATTAGCTTACATCAGCAGAAAACTTCAAAGGATATACCACTGAGAAAGGGTATAAAAATTGGTCTTTCAAATGGGAAGATAGATTCGCTTGAAGGGGCAAAGCGATTCTCAGGCTTCAGAGGCAAGCTCTGCAAGTCTTCAACTCTTTGTATCTCGGGGATCAAGGTAATGTAAGGTATTTGATTTTGGTGGATATCCTGGAATAGACTAAGAAATGTAAAAATGTAACAAAGCTAAGATTTGAGAATAAGGATCTCTGATAATAAGAATTGTAAGTTTTCTGTATTTGGAACTATTAATGTTGCGATTGAATCACCAGCTGAAAGTTACATGTCGGTTCTTTAATAAATCAATATTTTTTTAGAATTGTCTCACATAGTACTTCTGTATCAAACTCGTGAACTCAATCTCTGTACACTCTTTGGTGAGGAGTTGCAGAATTCTGGGGGAGTTTTCCGGACTCTCATAATATCCGGAAGGTTACAGTCTAGCTAAACTTGTTAAAAGTGCTATCTGGAGGATGGTAACATCTTCAGGCCATTCCTTTCCTTTAGGGAGAGATAGTCTGGACCTTTACACCCAATTAAGCATCTTTAGGATTCGGCTACCTCTAACTTTAGTTGAAGGTGAACGTCTGGGGAATACGTCTGATCTGGGGTAGCCCTACAGGGGCGAGGACTAGTAGCAATCCTTTCACAGCTGCCCCTCCCCCAGGAACCATGCTAATCAACTTCCAATTGGCTTGTGTATCTCTGGGAGTTAACCGTTTGTAAGCTGAATCTAACTTTGATAGCAATATCATAACATGATTAAGAACAAAATACCTTCCAGGTCATATAGGTAAAAGTTACAATAACATAAAGATATATGCAAATGTGTAATCTTGAAACTTTGGCCTTGATTTTATCCCTCCAATGGGTAGAAGAGGGTTGGGGGGCATTAAAATATTAGGTGGGGCAACCCGACCACAACCCGACTCCATTTCTGCTCCTTTAAATTTTAATATGCAGAAATCAGGCCATGGACAAGGCTCTCAGAAAAGGCAGGTGTGGGCCTAATTAATATACCAAAGTCGCAGGGGATGCCCAAGCTGTGGGATTCCCTGCAGCTGAACCGAGGTGGGAACCATTGGCTCCCAGGATAAGTGGTTCTTTCAGCACTCTTTGTGGGCCAGGAGAAGCAGGAGTGCTCTCCCTAGGTCCCTCAAGGAAGCCTTTGCCCTCCCCCAGCCCCGATCTCCAGCCTCCCCACCACCCCCCAGCCCACCTGATAGCAGGCCTCTCCCCACCTCCCCAATTCACGCTTGCCAACTGGAACTTCCTTCCCAGTACCAGGGACCGTCCCCAAGGCTAGTGCTTCCCCCTGCCGGCCATGCTGTCCATTTGGCCGGATGTCGGGCAGGAGGCAGCACTGCAGTGTGTTTATGAGATCCTTCCATTAAAATAGTCAGGGCCTCCAGGTCCCCGGCCTTGAGAGGGATCTTCAATGGTTTTTGGCCTTTCCTGCCCCACCATTAATATCAGGGCCTTTGTTTCTGATTGATGGACATTCCATGGGACAAGTCAATACAGAGCAATGAAAAACCAAATTGCTGGCCTGTACAAGTGGGCTGGATGCTCAGCCAGCTAGGCAGCTACTTCTGCCTTTGGTGGAAATAATTATATATCCTCCCCCATCTTTACAATTTCCCTATACGTTTCCATGCAGTCAGGTGGGAATATCAGGCTTCAAAGGGTAAATTCCGCTGTCCTGTGCTCTCAGCGCAAAGATTTTGTGCAGGATATCCCAGTTAAGTTTGAAAGCTTGTTTACTGTGACTTCCCATTTAAGGATGCCTAAAAAGCACATCACAACAACAGGAGGCAAAGTAGGTACAGCATAAAATGAACACACGTACTTAACATTTACAGCTCCTTAATTCGATGCTGCTGTTATCTCATAATCTTTTGTTTACAATGTGCTAACTGTGTGTAAAGCATTTAAATGCTTGAATTCCAAAAAAAAAAATTTGTAGTTTTATTTGTTATAATACAGGTAGACTACCCTTTATCCGAACTTCCGAAAACCGAAACCCTCTAAAAACCGAAGGTTTTTTCGTTCAGCGTAAGTCGTACGCATGACCCCGACCCCCGCCGACCCCCTACCCTTTCGGATAAGGGATAGTGTATCCTTTATCCGCACTTCCAAAAACCGAAATCCTCTGAAAACCGAAAGGTTTCGTTCAGCGTAAGTCGTGCGCACAACCCCGACCCCCACCCCCAACCCCCCGCCGACCCCGACCCCCGCCAACCCCCACCCCAACCCCCCGCCGACCCCCCCGCCGACCCCGACCCCCGCCGACCCCCCCGCCGACCCGACCCCCGCTGACCCCCCCGCCGACCCCCAACCCCCGCCGACCCCCCCACCGACCCCCACCCCCGACAAATTTCCCAGTCTTATAAAATACCTTCTGAAATCCGAAATTTTCCAAAAACCGAAACACGGCTGGTCCCGAGGTTTTCGGATAAAGGATAGTCTACCTGTAGTGGGGAAATAGCTTTAGTTCCAAAATTCCAGGGGCCGAGGATGGTGGAGAAAGGAATATGCTGATAGGGTTAGATGAGGAAAGGCGGAAGGAGGTTCGTGTGGAGCATAAACGCCGGCATGGATTGGTTGGGCCGAATGGCCTGTTTCTGTGCCGTATATCCTGTGTAATCTAATGTAAGACTTGCATTGATGACCTAGTAAGACAGAGGTAGTTAATCTCAAAGAGGATTGTTTACCTTCAAATTAATGCCTTTAGCTCAGGATCTGAAACAAATAGACAGTTAATGTTTTGGAGGGAAACCATTAATAGAATCATAGAATGATTACAGCAAAGAAGGAGGCCATTTGTCCCATCGAGCCCATGCCGGCTCTCTGCAAGAGCACTTCAGCTAGTACCATTCCCCACCCTTTCCCCGTAGCCCTGCAAATATTTTTCTTTCAGGTACTTATCCAACTCCCTTTTGAAAGTCACGATTGAGTCTGCCTCCACCACCCTTTCAGGCAGTGCATTCCAGATCATAACCACTCGCTGCGTAAAAAAGTTTTTTCTCATGTCGCCTTTGGTTTTTTTGCCAAACACCTTAAATCTGTGTCCTCTGGTTTTCGACCCTTCCGCCAATGGGAACAGTTTCTCTCTATCTACTTTATCTCGACCCTTCATGATTTTGAACACCTCTATCAAATCTCCTCTCAACCTTCTCTGCTCTAAGGAGAACAACCCCAGCTTCGCTTGTCTATCCACATAACTGAAGTCCCTCATCACTGGAATCATTCTTGTAAATCTTTTCTGCACCCTCTCTAAGACCCTCACATCCTTCCTAAAGTGCAGTGCCCAGAATTGGACACAGTACAGGTAGACTATCCTTTATCCGAAAACCTCGGGACCAGCCGAGTTTCGGATAAAGGAGAATTTCGGATTTCGGAAGGTGGGTCGGCGGGGGTCCGTGGGGGGGTCGGCGGGGGTCCGCGGGGGGGTCGGCGGGGGGTCGTGCGCACGACTTACGCTGACGCTCAGCGTAAGTCAGTCGGGGTTGGCAGGGGTCGGGGCCGGCGGGGTCCGCGGGGGGGTCGGCGGTTGTCGGGGCTGGCGGGGTCGGCGGTTGTCGGGGCCGGCGGGGTCCGCGGGGGGGGTCGGCGGGGGGGATTGGCGGTTGTTGGGGCCGGCGGGGTCCACGGGGGGGTCGGTGGGGGGGATCGGCGGTTGTCGGGGCTGGCGGGGTCGGCGGTTGTCGGGGCCGGCGGGGTCCGCGGGGGGGTCGGCGGTTGTCGGGGCTGGCGGGGTCGGCGGTTGTCGGGGCCGGCGGGGTCCGCGGGGGGGGTCGGCGGGGGGGATCGGCGGTTGTCGGGGCTGGCGGGGTCCGCAGGGGGGTCGGCGGGGGGCCGTGCACACGACTTACCCTTTATCCGAACTTCCGAAACCGGAACCCTCTAAAAACCGAAGGTTTTTTCGTTCGTACGCACGACTTACGCTGAACGAAAAAACCTTCGGTTTTTAGAGGGTTTCGGTTTTCGGAAGTCCGGATAAAGGGTAGTCTACCTGTACTTCAGTTGGGGCCGAACCAGTGTTTTATAAAGGTTCATAATAACTTCCTTGCTTTTGTACTCTATGCCTCTATTTATGAAGCCCAGGATCCCATATGCTTTTTTAACTGCTTTCTCAACCTGTCCTGCCACCTTCAACAATTTGTGCACATATACCCCAGGTCTCTCTGTTCGTGCACCCACTTTAGGACTGTACCCTTTAGTTTATATTGCCTCTCATCATTCTTCATACCAAATGTATCATTTTGCACTTTTCTGCATTAAATTTCATCTGCCACGTGTCCGCCCATTTCACAAACCTGTCTATGTCATCCTGAAGTCTATCACTATCCTCCTCACTGTTCGCTATACTTCCAAGTTTTGTGTCATCTGAAAAATTTGAAATTGTGCCCTGTACACACAAGTCCAAGTCATTAATATATATCAAGAAAAGCAGTGGTCCTAGTACTGACCCCAGGGGAACACCACTGTATACCTTCCTCCAGTCCAAAAAATAACCGTTCACCATTACTCTCTGTTTCCTGTCACTTAGCCAATTTCATATCCATGCTGCCACTGTCCCTTTTATTCCATGGGTTTCAACTTTGCTGGCACGCCTATTATGTGACACTTTATCAAATGCCTTTTGGAAATCCATGTACACCACATCAACTGCATTGCCCTCATCAACCCTCTCCGTTACCTCATCAAAAACTCGATCAAGTTAGTTAAACACAATTTGCCTTTAACAAATCCATGCTGGCTTTCCTTAATTAATCCACACATGTCCAAGTGACTGTTAACGATCTCCTTGATTATCATTTCTAAAAGATTCCCCACTACCGAGGTTAAACTGACTGGCCTGTAGTTGCTGGGTTTATCATTATACCCTTTTTTGAACAAGGGTGTAACATTTGCAATTCTCCAGTCCTCTGGCACCACCCTTATATCTAAGGAGGATTGGAAGATTATGACCAGTACCTCCGCGATTTCCTCTTTAACTTCCCTCCGCATCCTAGGATGCATCCCATCTGGTCCTGGTGACATATCGGCCTCGATTTTAACTGACCTGTGGAGTCGGGTTTGGAGGCGTGCGGGGGATTAAAGTCCCGAATTCGGGGGTCCCGACACCATCCCGCCTCCATGTAAGTTTCAAAGGAGGTGGGTACCCGCCCTGCACTGGGACCCGCCTACCCGAGACGGGAAGGGATTAGTGACAATTAACTGCCTGTTAACAGGCAGTTTTTAGCCTAATCCCTATTTTTAATCTTGAACTCTGGGATTCCCGACGGCTCCAAACCACGCCAAGTTAGAGGAGTCGGGCCGTCGGGCTGAAGGACTTGGAGGGGTCGAGATGTCGGTGTTCAGGTGAGTGATGGGTGCATGAGTGCAAAGGTAAGTGTGTTTGGTGTGTCTAAAGTGTGTATAGAAGTTTAAATTACCTGTACTTACCTTTTCAGCCTTCCTTCCTCTAGGTTTCGGGAGTCCATCATCTAACCGGCACAGAAAGCAGAACAGCTGCGAACTGTCAAAAGTGACAGCCTGCAGCTTTCTGTGCCGGAGAGATTTCTAACTGAGTCTGTGTAGAAGGACTCAGGTTAGAAGTCAGACTGTCAGTGTTTGACAGCTTCAAACAGCTGTGAAACACTGATATTTCATCTATCAAAACGTCTTGACAGATGAAATTTCAGTCTGTGACGTCACCTGTTGCCGGTGGCTTTTAATTGGCCTGCTGAGCCTGCTGGGCGGGCTCAACAAGGTTAATCAAGTTAAAATCGTGTGGATTGGCTGCATCTCGATGGAGGCGGGACTACAACCCCGAAAGTTGCAGTCCCGCCTCCTTCCCGACTTCTGAGTGAAAATCACCCCCATCAACTTTAAGTACAGACAGCCTTTCTAGTACCTCATCTTTATCAATTTTTATCCCATTCAGTATCTTCACTACCTCTCTTTCACTATGACTTTGGCAGCATCCTCTTCCTTGGTGAAGACTGATGCAAAGTACACATTAATACCTCCATGCATAGGTTTCCTTTTTGGTCCCTAATCAGCCCCAACCCTCCCCTTACTGCCCATTTAGTATTTATATGCCTATAGAAGACTTTAGAATTCCCTTTTATGTTAGCTGCCAATCTATTCTCAGACTCTCTCTTTGCCCCTCTTATTTTCTTGTTCACTTCCCCTCTGAACTTCCTATATTCAGCCTGATTCTCACTTGTATTCTCAACCTGACATCTGTCATACGCACTCTTTTTCTGCTTCATCTTACTCTCAATCTCTTTCGTCATCCAGGGAGTTCTGGCTTTGGTTGCCCTACCTTTCCCCCTCAAGGGAATGTACCTCAACAGTACCCGAACCATCTCCACTTTAAAGGCAGCTTATTGTTTGATTACAGTTTTGCCTGCCAATCTTTGATTCCAATTTACCTGGGCCAGATCCGTTCTCAACCCACTGAAATTTGCTTTCCTCCAATTAAGTATTTTTACTCTCGGTTGCTCCCTGTCCTTTTCCATAGATAATCTAAACTTTATGATACTATGATCACAGTTCCCTAAATGTTCCCCTACTGACACTTGTTCCACTTGACCCACCTCTTTCCCCAGAACCAGATCCAGCAATGCCTCCTTCCTCGTTGGGCTGGAAACGTACTGATCAAGAAAGTTCTCCTGAAAACACTTCAGAAATTCTTCCCCCATTCTGCCCTTTACATTATTACTATTCTAGTCTATATTAGGATAAGTGAAGTCCCCCATTATCACTACTCTATATTTTTTGCACCTCTCTGTAATTTCCCTGCAAATTTGCTCCTCTGTATCCTTCCCACTAGTTGGTGGCCTATAGAATACACCTAGTAGTGTAATGGCACCTCTATTGTTTCTCAACTCTGACCAAATAGATTCTGTCCTTGATCCCTCCAGGACATCCTCTCTCTTCAGCACTGTAACATTCTCCTTAACCAATACTGCCACCCCACCTCCTTTCTTTCCTTCCCTATTGTTCCTGAACACCTTATATCCAGGAATATTTAGTACCCAATCCTGCCCTGTTTTGAACCAGGTCTTTGTTATCGTCACAACATCACATTCCCATGTGTTTATTTACGCCTGCAGCTCACCAACCTTATTTACTACGCTTCATGCATTTACACACATGCACTTCTTCTCTTCTTTCGTATGGTAGTAGCAAAGCAAATCAAATGTCAATATCTAAGTTAGATATCCAGGTCAAAACTTCCTGTGTAACAGTGTGGATATCTTGTAGGCTGCCTGTGAATTTCCTCTGAGGGCAGTGCTCAATGATGTGCTCCAGGGTCTGATTAGGAGCTCCACAGTCGCATGATGGGGATGCTTTAATCTTCCATCTATGGAGAAGGTGGCAGCATCTACCATGACCAGGTCTGAGGCAGTTGCTGGTTGTCCACTGTTTGCGAGGAAAGTTTGATCCTTCAGGTTGTACTGTGGGGTCCTCTATAAGGAATCCATCCCGTAAGTCACAGTTCTTCCAAGCATTTCGCCATCGGTCATCAAGGCTGAGGGGAGATCACTGAACGGCTTCGGCGTCGGTCCAAAATGGCCTTCTAGATTTGAGACGAGTTGGTGGTAGGTTGTTCAGGTCGGCCTGGATCGGCATGTCTTTGCTGGTGTAGCGGTTGTATTCTCTGGAGACTGCATATTCGCGGCGTAGTTGTGGTGGTGCGATGTCTACAAGCACGGGCAGCCAAGGTGTTGGTGTCGATAAAAGCGTACCAGTGATAATTCTCATAGTAGAATTCAGCTGGACATCAACGGATTTGACTTGCGGACTCGATAGCCATGCCGGAGAGCAGTACTCCGCTGTAGAGTACACCAGGGCGAGTGCTGCCATACGGAGGGTTTGAGTGTCTGCTCCCCATGTGGATCCGGCGAGTTTCTGGATCAAGTTGACCCTGCTCTTTAGTTTCTTCCCAAAGTTCTGGAGATGTTGTCTATATGACGGGGTGTGATCAAACGTGACTCCTAAACAGGAGGTATTTTTGGGTATGGTTTACCTCTGCGCCGCAGAAGGAGATTTTCAAAGCTTGGTTTGCTTGATGGGTGTTGAGGTGGAATGTCAAGGTGACGGGGTGGATGGTGACAGCCTTCTCATGGCCCATCCTGTTACCTGATCTTAGCTCTTAGATCACAACTAATGTCGTCTCACAGGACACCAAACTTGTTGTTAAATCGACCTCCCGGTGACAGTAGCAAACCAAGCAAATTGAACATTCCTCTCCAGGACCAAAGAAAACTACACATGCACTGTAAACCTATCTTAGACCTTCTTGTATTCTCTCTTAGTCTGACCCCACCTAATATCTTACTATTTCTTACTCTAGTGCTATCTGTCTCTCCCAATCCTTTGTGCACTTTGTTTCTCCTTTCTAATGCTACATCCTGGTCCCCGTCCCCCAGCCAAATTAGTTTAAACCCTCCCCAACAGCACCAGCTAACCCCACCACGAGGACATTGGTTCCAGCTCTACTGAGGTGCAGAGGTAAACATGCCAAAAAAAACTCCTATTTCGGAGTCACGCTCAATCACATCCTGTACAGGTCCCACTTCCCCCAGAACCGGTCCCAATGTTGCAGGAATCTAAAGCCCTCCCTCCTGCACCATCTCTCCAGCCACGCATTCATCTGCTCTATCCTCCTATTTCTATACTTTCTAGCTCATGGCACCGGGAGTAATCCGGAGAGTACAACCTGTGAGGTCCTGCTTTTTCATCTCTTTTCTAGCTCCCTAAATTCTGCCTCATCCCAATTTCTACCTATGTCGTTGGTGCCAATATGGACCACGACCTCTGGCTGTTCATGCTCCCCTCTCAGAATGTTTTGCAGCCGCTCAGTGACATCCTTGACCCTGGCACCAAGGAGGCAACATACCATCCTGGAATCACGTCTGTGGCCGCAGAAACGCCTGTCTGTTCCCCTAACTATTGAATCCCCTACCACTATTGCTTTCCCGATCTTCCTCCTCCCCCCCCGCCCTCCCCCCCGCCCATACAGCTGAGCCACCTGTGGTGCAGTGGACTTGGCTCTGGTTGTACTCCCCCGAGAAACCATCGCTCTCACCAGTATTCAGTACTGGTTGGAGAGCAAGATGCACTCAGGGGACTCCTGCATTACCTGCCTTGTCCTCCTTGTCTATCTGATGGTCACCCATTCCCTCTCTGCCTGCACACTCTTACGCTGTGGGGTGACCACCTCCTGAAACATGCTATCCATGTAGCTCTCAGCCTCACGGATGCACCGCAGTGACGCCAGCTGCTGCTCAGGCTCCCAAACCTGGAGCTCGAGCTCCTCCAGCTGACGACACTTCCTGCACATGTGGTTGTCCAAGACACTGGAAGCGTCCCGGAGTCTCCACATGGCACAAGATGTACACTCCACGAGACTGAGGTGCACTGCCCTGCCTCTACTTATTAGATTATTAACTAGCTTAACAGAAATAAACTCAAGACTTAAAAAAGAATCATCATCAGCTACTCACCAATTTGTTTTTTTCACTTCAGCTCCTTCCCTTGTGCTGACATCACTTACCTCGCTCCCTGACACTCGCACTCCCTCCGGGCTCTCCAGCCTGTCTTTATCTCGAGCTGCTCCTCTCGCTCTCTCCTCCTTCCTCCCCTGCTCCAAATTCCCACTCTCTCCAAATTTAAAATTTAGCACTTTGTCTAGAAGCACTCTGTTTAGGATCACTCTGTGCAGCCCACTCCATTCATCAAAACTGGGTTTTATTCATCATTTTATTAAACACTTTTTTTCCTTTTTATACTTCTGTGATGATGTTTAGATACTGCAGAATTGAAACCAGGGAAAAAAATTCATTTTGGAGCTCTTATTAAAAAGCTTTCCACTAATCTGATTGCTCACTCATTAGAAAGAGATTTATCCTTTCAAATTCACAAAGGAACTTACATAATCAGTGATGCACAGTGTAATTAGATGAAGCAGAGAAAATTGCAAACCTTTTATGTGAATGGAGAACAAATGACAGGAATGCTACACTGCCCATTTATTTTTAAATATCTACGAAAAAAAAATCCACAAATGGCTTCAGAAAAGGATAAACATCAAGGTTTACATGGCGAGAATATATCGGCAAGGATACCAGGAGGGTTAAATTTAACTTTGTCAGGGGAGCAAAATGGGCGGTAGCAGATCGACTACCCATTATACACCCCACCCACTTCCATTTCATTGACTTTAATGGAAGCATAATGGAATACAGGCATAAAACGGGCCTCTAATGGTCCAATATGGCAGGCGATGGGCGATTTCAATCCACGCAGGGCAAGCACCGCCCATCATATAGGTCAGGATTCCTCCATGGGCATCCAGGGCGAACGCCTAAAACAGTCGTTTGGCCCTTCGCATATGCAAATATGGGGCCTAATGCCTGTTTCAGGCCCCATTGCCAAACTGGATTGCAAATGACAACAGCATGCATTTCTTCAGATGCTTAGCAACCAAGCCTTAAAGGGACCCCTGGAGACTGCCACTGAATAAAGGTAAGTTTTAACTGTTTTTATTTACCTTATTGTGGAGTTGGGAGGAACACTCCTGTTCCTCCCGGCTCCACATTAAAGCTGCAAATCGCCACCGGCCACCACCGCCCTCCCCGCCTCCCCCATCGATTGCCTCACCATGGACTCGCTGAGGAGCTCCATTGGCATCCGAGTTGACTGAATTCACTACCCGCCACGACTGGCGAGCTGCCTCTTGGGCCGTGACCAGTACCTGTGACTCGCTGGTAATAAACAAACGAGGGTGGGGTCCAATTTGCTGTGGTTCTGCCACCAGCCTCAATTGGCGCATGCAGCATGCACAGCACCAGGACCGCTCCCCGCTTCGGCTGCAATCCAATATCTAGGCCTTAATGTTTTTTGTGAAAGGGTCATGCAATGCATATTTGTCCCATAACTGTGAATTCTTCTCATGTGTGAAGTGCTGAGGTGAAAGTATCAAAAGCAGCCAGAAAAACGGCTTGTTAAGTCTTGTTGGCTGGTTGTTAATGTTAGGAATGTGCTTCTTGAAGATTTCCTAAACATCAATGCAATTTGATACAGGCAAAAAGCAAGGAGGAAAATCTTGTTGCGGGGGTTTGAAGGGCTTCTACAGAACCTGGAAGGAAATTCCGTCGAGTTCTGTTTCTGACTGACGTGCGATCCCATCAGATTTTTCTCTCTGTACTCTGTCCAGGTGATGCCTAATGCCCAAGTGGTAAAGGCTAAGGGGGAAAAATGCACAAAGCAACTAGCACCCGGGCGCGGTGATGTTTGCGCCGCTCGCAAAATTGACAAGACATTTTGTGGCAGCACTAAACACTACCATCACGATCTCCTGCGCCCGCAGATCGTGACGTCAGTCGAGCGTGCAACGCCCCGGTATCGCCCCGGACCAGATATTGAGTAGCGCCCCCTGCCTTTCCACCTGCCGCTAGCAACGACAGGTTGAGGGGAGCATTTTGCAGTCGGGAAGGGACTGGGGGAACGCTATTTAAAGGCGACCGCTTCCTGCCTTTTTTTGTCGGCGACATTTTTGCACCACGCATTCTGAGAGAGAGAGAGAGAGACTTCTGGAGAGATTCAATGCTGTGTGAAGGAGTTTTGGGTACTGAGCAGCACTTTGCATGTTCATTTTGATTTGACCTTCCTTGCATCAATTTAAAAGAGACTGTGGGGGCTGCACTCTGAGCTCTTTCCCTGGGACTCTCCATTGTTCTTTCCAGCAGATTTGATGTACAGGTCTTTCCAGGCTGAGATTCAAGGCTGCAATGAGCAGGGTGTGGATGGAGAGCAAGATCGACCTTCCCCTTTAAGAATTGGCCGGCGCCAGTGTGTCTGTGTTCCATTGCTAACTGACATCACATGAGCTTTGCCAGTGCTCTGAGGTAGCGCCTCGCTCCTCGGCATTAGTGCCTTAAGAGAGGTGTGTATCACCTGATTTAGTGCTCCAATCACCTCCAGGGGCGATAGAAACCAAGTTTGCAGTCGGAGGTGATAATTAGCGGTAGGCGCCAAACTTTGCACCCGCCAATAATTGCGTCCCAATCGGGCCGATACCGAATTTCTCCCCCTAAAATCTGCCTCGTGTCATTCATTCACACCTAGAATCATAGACTGATGCAGCACAGAAGGATGCCATTCAGCCCATCATGTCTGTGCTGGCTCTTTGAAAGAGCCTACTATTCATTTGCAAACGGAGGCGAAGCTGCAAGTCATAGCGGCTTTAGTTATGTTGTGAAAGCCGTTACCGACAGCCTTCTGCCAACCCCTGCTAACAGCTGTCATCCATCTTCACCAGCAGCCATTAGCTCATCACTCCTCGAGCAGTCTTCACCCAGCCCCATGAGCACCTCCAATAGCAGTCCTCAACTCACCCCCTGCCACCACTACATAGGTCATTCCCATCTCCCATGACAACCTTCACCCAACAACAACCAATATAGAAAAATGAATGAAGTTATGACCAACAAGTCCACTGTTAATAAATTCCTTGTATGAAAGCCATTAATAGATTCCTGTCATTCTTATACTTCTGAAATCATCAATTATCACCAATTTATGGCCATTCACTCCAGTTATGAATGATTGATTTTGCAGCTGTCAGTCTGTCTAAAATTCAATCATTCCTCATATGGAAAATAGTCTTTTACTTGGGAACTTTTTTTAAGCTTCTGAATGGGAAGAAACCATCAATGACTTTCACGTGTAAGGAACTAGGCTGCAACAAACTTGACAGCCATAACTTCAGTTATGTTAGTACACGGTCTGACATAAGGGGATGAGTGGGCTATTATCATGGCTGTGTGGGCTGACATTGGAGGTTTCAGAGGGTGGGCTGTCATGAAACGTTTTGCTGAGGTCTGTCATAAAAGGGTGAACTGTGCATTAGTAACAAAGGATGAGCTGAAAATTGCCACTGGGAGTGAGGTGACAGCTGCTAGTGGGTTGGGTGATGGTTGGATGCATTTACCTAAAGGAGAACAGCTTGGCAGCAAATCAAGCTGTACAAAGTATTTTTTATCTTGGAAATAATACGGAATAGTTTAAGAAAATATAGATGTGGAACATTTGCTGCATTTAAGACAATGCTATTGTATAGAGTTAGACATGGCAGGTGTATTTTATACATAACATTTCAGCACAGGTCTTATATTCCAACCAGTAAGCAGAAAGGCACATTAGCCAGTTGTACAGCATTAACCATGTATATTTTCCACTCAGCCATTAAACATTGCATATTCCAAACCACTGCTTCTTAACTTAATGCAAGTGGTGCATTAAGCCATCCAATCATTCAATGTCATCAAAAAGCACAAATAACCACCTGAACAAGATTGAATTGAAGGCAGTGATGCCTAGACATAATCATGCAAAAATACCAAATGTAGAGAAAGTGATGATTGGTGTGCAAAATAAAAATGAGAAATCTTAGATTTTAATGAAATGCAAATGGACTTTGTGGTGGAGGAGCCAATGGCCATGAGGGCCTTTAGTTTGGAAGTAGGCATAGAATCATTTGTATAAAATGGCTGGTGGCGGAGGATGTTTGTGACGAGTTGAATGCAATCTTCAGCAATAAAAGAATCTGGCACAACCTCAAAAAAAGTTCAATGGCATGCAAAGGAAAAGATTATATGCCACCATAGCCCTCTAGTGCCTGGCCAAGATGGCATTCTTAATGCATAAGCCTAGACAGCAAGCGTTGGTGGGCTATTAACCATGGAAAGCATTGCAGCAAACCTGATTCTATCCTCATACAATGTCAACATTCACAGAGCTTTTTTTTGCAGCAGTTAGGAAGCAAAAATGACATTTAATATTTAAAAGGTTAATGAGAGAAGCCCTATGAGGTGATGCATACTGACCAGTTTAGTGAGCATGAAGATTGTGGCCTCGATTTTAACTCAGCTGTGGGGTATTGGCGTGTTCCCCGAATTTCGTGTTTCCCACACGAATCTAAATGGATGTGGGAGATTGATGCAATTTTAACTCAATTGGCCAATTGATTTCCAACGTGTGGGAAGCCTTTGCAAATGGGTTTTTCATGACTGAAAGTCCCCTCCGATGATGTCATCATTGCTGCTGCATTTAAGGCCCACAGCAAGCCTTGCTTCTTCTGCAGACTGCCAAGATTTCTCCATTTGATGGTGCAGGATCCTGCAGGAACAATGGCCAGTGGGAGGCCAAGAGCAGCTCCTAAGTTTGACGAGGTGGCATTGCAGGCATTGGTGGATGGGGCTAGGGCCCACAGGGAGGTCCTGTTCTCTTCATCAGGGAGGAAGAGGCCTCCCAGTCAGACCAAGGCTGCGTGGATACAGGTGGCTGGGGAGGTCAACTCCTTGGGGGTCACACGGCACACCTGGATGCAGTGCATGAAAAGATTCCATGACCTTCAACGTGCTGGAAAAGTAAGTATGAAGTTCCCATCACCCTCAATCTGATCCCCATTGCCTTTCTTCACCAGCACTCAGCTTTAGCAATCTCTCCCTCCACATCCCACTTGACACTCACATCCATGCACCCTTACCCATTCCCTCTCTCTCTATGCTCACAATCACATAATTATTCCACCATGCAGCCCTCACACTCCCTATCACTCTGATGCTTTGAACACAACTGACAACACACAGGGAGGGCCCTTGGTCTTGCAACCTCACTCCTTCTTTGTCTCCTTCTAAGTATCTATGCTATGCAATCTTTACACTCACTCCTTCATTCTCACTCAACCTCCACTTGTCTCCCTCATTGCAGGAAAAGAGAGCTCACAATAAAAGGCAAAGAGCCAGGACAGGAGGAGGCCCACCATCATTAGCCCAGCTCATCCCCTGGGAGGAAGCCGTCCTGGAAATTGTCGGGGTTGAAAAAGATGCGCACGTTGGGGACGGACAGACAGTTGCATCACAGCAAGCTGGTGACAGAATAGCTTTCCATCTCTCTCATTGACATTGCATGAGTCGCTGATAATGATTCTGAAGCTATAACAGATGGACTTATGATCACCTGCAATATGCAATGTGCATGTAACCTTGACCTCACATCTCTAACTCTTTCCTTTACTCCCCCACAGGACCATTGAGAGCCCCCGTCCCCACTGCCCAGGAGGAAGAGCCTGAGCTTCCAGGCTCCTCAGAGGAATCTGCAACATCTGAGGGCGCAGCGTCAGCAGAAATAAGCGCACCCAGCACCAGCGCAGACACCCACACCTCGGTGGGACCTTCAGGACATAGAGTAGTGTTGTCACCTGGTGTATCACAGCTCACAAGTGAGCATCAGCAGATTGTGGAGACAGGGACAGCAGTGGAGAGTCCTCGTCGGAGGGCGCAGGACTCTGCCAGCTCGGCTCAGCTGCATGTCGACCCTTTGCCTTTGGGTCCATCCATGAGATCAGAGGTGATGGAACTCCATGCACAGATGCAGGAGTCTCTGGCAGGTTTTGTCTTTAGGGTCGCTGTGAGTGTGGAGCGAACGGAGGAGTCCATAGCGAACATGAGCAGAGCCTTTGTGGAGTCATTGGCGCATGAGCGCATCAACACGGAAAGGATGGCTACCTAAATGGAAATGATTGCTGCCTCTGTGGTAAGGCTGGCTACAGTAGAGGAGAGGAGGGCTATGGCCATGGAGAAGGTTAGTCGCCAGGGTATGGAAAACATGGTGAGTGTTCAGAATAGAATGACATCTCTTGAGGAGCGATGGGCATCTATTGAACATAGAAACCAGACCTTCATGGAAGTCCTTCTGAGTAGGACTGCCTTTGCAGACACGGGTCCCCATGGCCCCCCTAATGTGCAGCAAGGTGCTCTCCAGCTACTTGCAGGCACGGAGGGGGAGCTGACTCATGAGAGGGAGGTTGGTGGCAGACCTCAAGGAAGTGGGGGTTCCTCTCCAGGCGCTCACACTTCCATGCCACTGCAGAGCCCTCGGTCAGAGCCCCACCGGAGTCCACACCCAAGTGAGATAGATGTCTCAACCACTGCACAGCTGCAGGAGCAGCAGACTGTTGACGAGCCCTCATAGGCTCGCCACCCCAGAGGATGCCCGTCAAAGGTGTCGAGACAGGAGCAGCAGGAAAGTGAGCAAGGGGCCTTCACATCTGCTGAAGCCACAGGGGAACCACGACATAAGAGCACACATAAGAGGAAAATAAATCACAAGTAGTCACAAGGGTAGTCACTTGGGTGAAATTTGATGTATTGTTAAAAAAAGCCATCAGATGAATTCTGTCAATAAAAAGTCTGATGGCTACTGTTGTATTTGTGGCGTGTGTCATTTGGCGAATGAGACTTTCACATTGAGGGCTTAGGATTACTTGCAATTGTCAGTATGCTGGACAAATAGCTAGGAATCCACAGGATCTTGGCCATTGTCGATGCTCAGGTAAGAAGCTGCGAGGCAAAAGTGCTTGATTGGCTAGGCTAAGCAAATCTGGCCAGGTTGAGTGCGTTCCGTGCATCCCGGGCAGCAATGTTCTGGCGTAATGCTGCCGCTGGTTATTGGTCCTCTGCAAGATGGTCGTTTTCACCCTCCTCCTCCTCCTCCTCCTCTTCCTACTCCTCATCATCATCATCTGAGGAGGGTATGTGAGGAGCCACTTGGTCCACAGGAATCTGCAAGCCACGACGCTGTGCCATGTTGTGAAGTGCACAGCAAACCACGACGATTCTGGAGACCCTGGCTGCTGAGTACTGTAGGGCTCCACCTGATCTATCCAGGCATCTGAAGCGCATCTTTAGCAAACCAATGGTTTGCTCGATAATGGATCTGGTGGAAATGTGACTGGAGTTGTTGCGCTCCTCAGCTTCGTTGGCTGGCCTCCTCAACGGCGTCATTAGCCAAGTCCTCAGGGGATAGCCCTTGTCTCCAAGTAGCCATCTGTGAAGTTGGTCTGGCGGCCTGAATAGCGGAGGCACACTAGACTGGCGCAGTATAAAGGAGTCATGGCAACTGCCAGGGTACATGGCACAAACATGCAAAATCTCCTTCTTGTGGTCACACACCAGCTGAACATTAAGGGAGTGGAAGCCCTTGCGGTTGACAAAAATACCTGGATTGCGATGGGGTGTCCTAAGGGCCACATGTGTGCAGTCAACGATGCCCTGCACCCTTGGAAAGTCTGCCAGATGAGCTAATCCAACCGCTCGCGCTGTGACACTTGCGCGATCCTTGGTGAAATGGATGTGACTGTGCGCGAGAGCAAAGAGGGCATCGGTTACCTGCATGATGCAAGTGTGTGCGACCGCCTGAGAAATGCCGCTGATGTCTGCTGATGATCCCTGGAATGAGCCTGAGGCAAAAAAGTTGAGTGCGGTGGTGGCTTTGACGGCCACTGGTAAGGAGTGTTCACCTGGTCCTCTGGGCAGCAGGTCTTGCTGTAGCATTGCGCAGATGTCAGTCACTACCTCTCGCGAAAGTCGGAGCCGCCTTTGGCACTGCTGCTCAGTCATGTTGCAGTAGCTGACCTTGTGTCTGTACACCCTGTTTGGGGGGTATCTCCTGCGCCGATGGGCTTCCAGGCACTGGCCCCTTCTGGCCTGTGCTGCCTCAGGTGGGTGAGCAGCAGCTTGTCGCTCCTGCTGCTGCTGCTGTTGCTGGTGCTGCTGTTGTTCCTGGTTCTGCTGCTGCCGTGCCTGGTGCTTGAAAAAATTAATTACAGTTTCTAACGGGGCTAAAAATAAACTTACCTTTCTTTAAAGTATTTAAAAATAATAAACCTGTGGAAAAAATGTTTTAATTTTACTTAATTCACCACTTACCTTGTTAAAAGCAGGCCTTGCGACTGCTTTTTACAAGCATAGCTACTGGAGACTTACCCTCCCGGAGAAACCTGCAAAAAAAAGGACATTCCAGGCATGCGCGCTGCCTCTCTGGCGTACACATTCAACCTGTGAACCCCTTCCATTAAGGGAACGGAAGTTCCGGTTTCCCGCGCATGCACAAAACCGGCACTTTCGTTGGGCCTACGCATGAGTACCCAGCGCGTACTCACCCGTGGGGACCCGAAGTTCTGGCCCATTAACTCTGTTTCTCTCTCCTCGATGCTGCCTGACCTGCTGAGTGTTTCCAGCATTTTCTGTCGTTGTTTCTGACTATAATTATGTCATTTTTACATTTTGTTCTGGTTTCCTTTTCTTCTTGCTGGGAATGATGCTAACTGTTGCTTATGCAATTAATCTATGTCATTATCTGTTATCTCTGTGGAGCAGTTTCAAATAGCTCATCAAAAGGAAATGAGGAAATTTCCTCTTATTGAATTTCTTTCTTGAATGCATGTTATTTACAAAATTTTCCCTGATCCTGCTTTACCTTTCATCCCACACAACTGAAATATGGGCGTATATTCATAAGTAGTGAATTGGCCCAGAATTTTCTGGAACGTTTCAGTGTAACTACGCCATTCCTTCTGAGTAAATTCACGTATGGCTGGTTTTACACCAAAATTTCGTTACGCGTGAATTTTCTCAATCATTTGCACCGCTTCCGAAATAGGTTCGCCGAAACCTTCTGCCGTTCATTTACATAGCCCCATTCCCTTAACAAAAGACCAACTCACGCAAGTTTCCTGGATCTATGCAAATAATGCACTGGCGTAGATTTATGCCCAAAGTTTAGGCACCACATGTCCCAGAATCACCTGATGCCGACATAACTGAGATTTCTGGAGATTTTCTTTGCGATTTATTTCCAAGTGTTTTGTTACTGAGACCTGCACTATACTTTAACCAAAGTGCTGTCAGTCTCAGCACACCTGAAATTTTTCAGACCTCTACCCACCAACGCCACCCCCCCACAACCGCCCCATTGACATGTTCAGAAGGACTATGCAGCTGGAATGGTTTTCCCAATGAACATACTAATGCATAACAATGGAAGAGAAGAGAAGCATCAGAGGCATGTAACTCTGAGAGTGAGGCATCATGGCAGAAGACAACAAGCCGATAATGGAAGACTATGGGGGAAAAATTTGGTTGGTTAGCGCCTCCCTTTAGCACCTCTGGGGGGTGCTAACGGGGTGCTAGGAAGTTAGCACCCCAGTGCGACGATTTTAGCGCCGCTCGCGAAATTGACCAGTCGTTTTGGGCCGGCGCTATATACTACCGCCACGATCTCCTGCACCCGCAGACCGTGACGCCAGTCAAGCATGCAATGCCCCTGTAGCGCCCCGGACTGGATATTGAATTGCGCCCCCTGCTTTAGCGCCTGCCGCTGGGAACGACAGGTAGAGGGGAACGTTTTAAAGTCGGGAAGGGGCTGTGGGAGCGCTATTTAAAGGCGGGGTGTTTCCTGCCTTTTCTTGTCAGCAAAATTTTTGGTTTTAACACTGTCCTAAGGAGTTTTGGCCCTCAGCACCACTTTTGAGGTTCCTAAGTGCCGAGCTCTTTCCCTGGGCCTATCCATTAGTGCTTCCAACACAATTACTTTTGATGTCTCTCCAGGCCGAGATTCAAGGCTGCAATGAGCAAGGTGTGGCTGGCCAGCAAGATGGCCCCTCCCCTTTAAAAACTGGATGGTGCCAGTCTGTCTGGCTTCCATGGTAATTGGCATCTCCTGAGCTTCGGTAGCATTCTGAGGTAGCGCCTCGCTCTCTGACGTTTGCGCCTTAAGAGAGGTGTGTAGCGCCTGATTTAGCGCTCAAATCACCTCCAGGGGCGATAGAGGCGAATTTTGCAGTCGGGGGCGATAATTAGCACCGGGCGCTAAACTTTGCACCTGGCCGATATTAGCACCCCAAAATGGGCAATACCGAATTTTTCCCCTATATTTCTCCAGTAGCTTGTGCTCTTCTGATATTGGGGCAAAGAACAGAAGGAGTTTTACTCTGCATCTAATCATGCTCTATTAAACCTGACATGAATAATGTACCCTTCCATGTGTGTGCATACCTGTGCCAGCAGTAGGGAGAGAATTGCAAGGCTAGCCCCCCACGCTGATTGTAATAGGCTCCAGTAACTTGGAGAGCAGGTGTTGGGACCTAGGCCAGCAGCTTGATTGCCTAGGGGCTAGGATTGTTGGCCAGGCCTCAGCCCTTAAAGTGTTGGTGCTTGTCCTTAAAGGGGAGTGCTTTTAGAGGTAATTTTTTGTTTGAGTATAAGAGTAAAGACATCTCACTGCAATTATATAGGGCCCTGGTGAAACCACACCTGGAGTATTGTGTACAGTTTTGGTCTCCTTACCTAAGGAAGGATATACTTGCCATAGAGGGAGTGCAACGAAGGATCACCAGACTGGTTCCTGAGATGGGAGGATTGTTCAATGAGGACAGATTGAGTAGACAAGGCCTATATTCTCTAGAGTTTAGAAGAATGAGAGGTGATCTCATTGAAACATACAAAATTCTTACAGGGCTTGACAGGGTAGATGCAGGGATGATGTTTCCCCTGGCTGGGGAGTCTAGGACCAGGGGTCAGAGTCTCAGAATAAGGGGTCGGCCATTTAGGACTGAGATGAGGTGAAATTTCTTCACTCAGAGGGTGGTGAATCTTTGAATTCTCTACCCCAGAGGGCTGTGGAGGCTCAGTCGTTGAGTATATTCAAGACAGAGATCGATAGATTTTTGAATATAAGGGAATCAATGGATATGGGGATTGTGCAGGAAAGTGGAGATGAGGTAGAAGATCAGCCATAATCTTATTGAATGGTGGAGCAGGCTCGAGGGGCCAAATGGCCGACTCCTGCTCCTATTTCTTATGTTCTTATGTTCTTATGACATTGCAATGGGATCAAGGGACCATACGGGGAAACCTTCCCCTTTGTCGGAAGAGGCTTTGGAGGTGCAGAAAAGTAGTGTGGCACTCTTTGGAGTATAAGGCCATCTTCTAGGTGTGCAGGCTGTGTGAATACAGATAGTGGAAAAAGTGAATAGTCTCGTGGGTCCACAGGATCCAGATACAAGTAAGAAACAGTTTCAATGGAATCAGAAAGTTTGTCAAACGGTTACGTATGTTTTCATACTTTCTAAATTTTGGGACATAGAATTCCTGGCATGAACCAAAATTGTGAGTTGCAGCAACTTCTGGGGAGGTACCATGGAAAGCATCCAAACAAGGTTTCCCCTTTTCTGTACAATTGCAGGGAAGCTACAGGGCACAATTTCTGCATGGCACACAAATAGCTTACACTGTGACATATAAATATTGAAAGATGCAGTCTGAATCTGTACTACCACCAGAAGCAACATGTGGACTGGACTCGGGGATGGCTATCTGGGTCTTCTGTCTGTTTCTAAAATCTAAATGTCTTTTGTATGCTTCCAGGAAAAGACTGTTGCAAACCAATGTGAATGAATGTGTACAGGCGGTGGACCACTGCATATGAAGCAGTTGACCCAATATGAGGAGATGGCCCTCAGCATATTTTGCCCTAAGTTTATGGAAGGATTTGGGGACGCAAAGTTCAGAGGTGTGTTGCAAGTATCCTTCTTTTCCCTCTTTCATTCTTACACTTGTTCAGTAGCACAGAGACATACATTGCACAACAGTAGGATGGCCCTGAAATTAGGATCGGGAGCTTGCCGCGCGTGCAAGCCCCCGATGTGCACTCACCCTGCGCGCCGACATCTGAAGCCCGGGCCTGCTTGCATTTCCTGTCACTGGCCCGGTTCAGATGTCAGCGCGATGTGCTAACCTGATCCAGCGGCGTAGTTAGTGCGATGTGCCGGCTGGGATCAGGTGAGCACTGTGCAGCCAATCAGGGGAGGGGAAACTCATTCATGAGTTTGACAGAAAGAGCTGTCAAACTCATGAAAACTCCTGGCCCCAAAACACTATTTAAACCTGAAAGAAAATTTAAAAAAACATTGCACTACTTAAATGAACAACAAAGAACTCTGAAAAACTATTTTAAACAATAATTTTAAAATTTGAAAAAAAAAAAAAATTTTAAATCGGGGCTAAAACTAAACTTACCTTACTGTAAATTCTTTAAAAATAACAAACCTGTGGAAAAAAAATTCTCAATTGTACTAAAAGCCCACTTACCTGAAAAACTAAGTACTTACGTGTGGTTTTTCAATGCGTAAAGACCGGAGGCCTTTACACACACGCAACTCTGAAAAAAAAAAGGAATTTCACTGCGCACGCGCTGCCTGTGCAGTCGCGCGCGTTCTGCCTCTTAACCCCTTGGGTCAGAGGACAGGAAATGCCGGTTTTCAGCGCATGCGCTGTGCATGCTGAAAACCGGCAATTCCTCCGGGCACACGCGTGAGTACCCCATCCGTACTCATGCGTTGTGCCTGGAATTACTGGGCCAATGTATTGGCATCTTCCCTCTCTTACAAGGCATTCTTTCCTGTAACACATCTTTTTCTCTTATTCCATCTGCCACAGGCAGCATCACAGACAGTGAATTTAAGGAGGAAGCACAGGGTGAAGCACAAATCAAGTGAAGAGGAGCAAGTGGAGGTGGCTATGCAGGAACAGCAAGCAGCTCACCAGGCTTCCTCAGCTGCATGGTCCACAGAAGTGGTTACCTGGGTCTTCTGCCATTCATACCCTACCAGACTTGTCTTCAGAAGAACGTTAATTGGTGGCCAAAGGGATTTTGTCCCATCTTTTGGAGCATCTCTGAACACCATGCAAGGCCTACAGGCCCTTCACTTCTTCCTCAAACAGCAGCCTAACCAGTCCCCATCCATCACCACCCTCTTCTACTTGGCTGAACTTGTTCTCACGTTAAACAACTTTTACTTTAACTCCACTCACTCCCTCCAGATAAAAGGTGTCACTATGGGAACTCGCATGTGTTGTGTATGTAACCGTTTACCTTTAAGGGAACTATAGAATGTAACCGTTCGCCTTTAAGAGCACTACTTTCGGTGTGGCACTATTTGTTGGCTCATGTATACTGTAATACCAATAGTGACCACACCAGTATATAAGGGTTGTGATACGTTAACTAGGGCAGAATCGCCCGAGCCTCTGAATAGTAAAGACGTGTTTTATTTTGTTAACAGTGGAGTCTGTGATTATTTATAATACAACCCACAGACTTAACATTGGCGACGAGTCAGGATTCGAACCCTGCGGCAGTTGTTCCACGGCAGCTTCGTCCGAAGACAGGACGTTGAAGAGAGGTTTCAATCCTCACCAGTCTGGAACCGACAGGCTGGAAGCGACAGGCATTAGGACCCTGAAGCCTCCATAACCTCGTGGGTAAGCCGCAGCGTTGGCTGCAAAGACAGTGCCACCGATCGGGAGATAAGGGCGATCGCAATCCCTGATAAGAGCCGCGGTGAAACGCGCGAGCGGGTAAGCCAGAGCCCGGGAGGGAGCGAGCAAGATCCGCGCGAGCGGGTGAGCCAGAGGCCGGGGGCCGCTTTCAAGTGCGAGGCGCAGCCGGGCCATCGATCGCATCCGCTGATAAGGGCCGCACTCGGGCTGAAAGACAGCGTCGGGGGACGGGCGAAGACCGTCAAGCGCGGGAAAACCGCCATTGAAGTGGGCGGGGAGAGCGAGAAGCGCGGGAAAGCCGCCATTTTTCGCGGGAAAACCGCAGGGGAAGAAGGCAGAAGCGGGAAACCGCCATCTTAGAAAATTAATTAGAATTTTCAGAAACAAGAAATAAGTAAAGCAATACTTGTGGTGTTCTCAAGAAGAGAAGAAAATTAATAATAAGTAAAGAAATACTTGTGCTGTTCTCGGAAAGAGAAGAAGATGCCTAAGCGAGGAAATATTAATGATTTTAATGCTGAAATAGAAGACAGGGCCACGTATGGGGAACGCATAGGAATATATTGCGTAGCCATATACGACAAGGCAATAACTTTGTTAAATTCGATGGGAGCAAAAACATACGGGCTCTTGAAACATCTAATAGCACCAGTTAAACCAGTGGACCAGACCTTCGAAGAGATCGTAGCAGTGCTGAAGGATCAAATTACTGCAAGCACTTCCAAATGCTACCGTTGTGGAAAGACAACGCACGACCAGAATCAGTGCTGGTTTAAGAACCAAGAATGTAGGAAATGTGGCAGGATCGGGCACATAGCAAAAGTATGCCGGTCAAGAATGACGGACAACAAGAGGGAGTCCGCAAAAAAAGGGTACAAGAAGAGTCCAAGGGAACAAAAGTCCGACTCACACTTCAAATACAAGGGACTGGATAGTCTAAAAATTCACAACGTGAACAACGAAGCTGACAGACAAACCATTTGGATGACGCTGCGGATTGAAAAGGCCAAAGTCAAAATGGAAGTAGACACGGGATCGGCATTGACGGTCATGAATAAGCATGACTATAAAAAGTTTTTCAAACATATTCCACTACGGAATACAGAATTAGTACTACAGACATACACGGGACACAAAGTATTCCCTATTGGGAAGGCAGGAGTTAATGTGCGATACAAAGACAAAAATTACCGCCGTCTGGATCTGTATGTACTGCCTGAGGGAGGTCCACCACTTCTAGGACGGGAGTGGATCCGAAAAATAAAGATGGATTGGCATGAGCTAAACGCCATGTCGGTGGAGCACGAGAAAGAGGACGTCAAATCTGAACGGTTGTCCCGAATATTAGATGAAGCGAAAGAAGTATTCCAACAAGGGCTGGGTAAGCTGCGAGGTATTAAAGCAAGGGTTAAGATTGCAGAACATGCAAGCCCAAAGTTTTGTAAGGCCAGGTCGGTACCGTATGCAATACGACCAGCAGTGGAGGCAGAACTAGAAGAACTTGAACGATCAGGGGTTCTGTCAAAAGTAGACTACAGTGAGTGGGCCACGCCCATTGTACCCGTCATGAAATCCTCACCAAGTAGTAAGCCAGGGGGACCGGGGAAGGTCTGTATCTGCGGGGATTTCAAGATCACAGTGAACCCAGTGCTTCATTCGGTGCAATACCCGCTGCCAAGGATTGAAGATATTTTCGCTTCGTTGGCTGGAGGAAAACACTTCACGAAGATAGACCTAGCTCAGGCATATTTGCAGATGGAGGTTGAGGAAGAGTCACGCCAATACCTAACTATCAATACCCACAGAGGTTTGTACCGTTATAACAGACTGGTCTTTGGAGTGGCTTCGGCACCAGCAATTTGGCAGAGGGCCATGGAACAGGTGTTACAAGGAATTCCAAGCACGCAGTGCTATTTGGATGATATCCTAATCACGGGAATGGATGAAGAGGAACACCTCACGAATTTGAAACTGGTACTCACCAGGTTAAAGGAGTATGGCCTTAGGGTTAACCGCAATAAGTGTGAGTTTTTCCAAAAACGAATCTCATACTGCGGTCATATCATTGACCGCGAGGGACTACATAAATCACCGGAGAAGATAGAAGCGGTCGTGAAGGCTCCCGCTCCAGGGAACGTGTCACAGTTAAGATCATTCTTGGGGTTGATCAATTACTACCACAAGTTCCTACCAAATTTGTCCACGGTGCTGCATCCACTGAATGAGCTGTTGCGAAAGGAGACACCATGGAAGTGGAGTGAGGAGTGCAAAAAGGCTTTTCGCAGAAGCAAGGAGTTGATTACCTCCGAGGAAGTGTTGGCTCATTTCAACCCAGCATTACCTCTTCGGCTGGCGTGTGATGCTTCACCATACGGAATTGGAGCAGTACTTTCGCACAGGCTTCCAAATGGCTCGGAAAGGCCAGTGGCTTTCGCGTCCCGATCTTTGACAACCGCGGAGCGAAATTACGCCCAGATAGACAGGGAGGCCCTCAGTCTTGTGTGGGGCGTGAAGAAATTCAACCATTACTTGCAATGTAAGAGGTTCACATTGCTGACAGACCACCAGCCGTTGGTGTCCATATTTAACCCGAACAAGGCCGTGTCCAACATGACAGCACAAAGGCTACAAAGATGGTCAGTCTTACTTGGGGCACACCAGTATGACATTGAGTACAAAAGGTCAACAAAACACGGAAATGCCGATGGGTTATCACGCTTACCATTGCCGACAGTAGAAGAAGCGAGTACAGGGGACCCAGTGGAGTTGTTCCACTCGTCCATTGTGGAATGTCTGCCGATAACAAACTCAATGATTGAGAAGGAGACAAGGAATGACCCGACTCTTTCACGAGTCTATGACTTAACGGTGAAGGGATGGCCAGCACAGAGCGAACCAACACTGCAGGCATTCTCACAGAGGAAAGAACAACTGTCGGTGTGCCGGGGAACCCTAATGTGTGGGTCGAGAGTGGTGATTCCGCCCAAACTCCAAAAGAAAGTACTCAAGGAGCTGCACGAAGGACATCTGGGTGGAGTAAAGATGAAGAATTTAGCGAGAGCATTTGTGTGGTGGCCAGGCATTGACGGGAACATAGAGGAGATCACCAAGAATTGCCTAGGATGTCAGAGGGTTCAGAACGCACCACCACCGGCTCCTCTGCACCCATGGGAGTGGCCCTCATCTCCTTGGCAAAGAGTACACATCGACTTTGCTGGTCCATTTATGGACTCGATGTTCCTGATAGCGGTAGATGCCCACTCCAAGTGGCCGGAAGTAATTAAAATGACCACCACCACGACGGAGAAAACCATCACGGTGTTAAGAACCATGTTTGCTCGGAATGGCCTGCCGGAACAGATCTGTTCCGATAACGGACCACAATTTGTGTCCGAGGAATTCAAGAAATTCCTAAAGAGCAATGGGGTTAAACATTACACATCAGCCCCATACCATCCCGCCTCCAATGGGTTGGCTGAAAGGTTCGTCCAGACCTTCAAGAAGGCCGTAAAGGCCATGAGTAATGAAGACATAAGTCTACAACATAAGGTAGACAGTTTTTTGTTGGCATACCGAAATGCAACACATGCGGTCACAAATCAAACTCCCGCAATGATGTTTTTTAACAGACGCTTAAGATGCCGGCTGGATCTACTTAAACCCAATGTCAGAAGGGACGTGGAGAACCGGCAATTCCAGAACATCAATGACAGGGCAACTAGGTCTTTCAAGATGGGGCAACAAGTTTTGGCCCGGGACTATCGTACAGAAAAATGGCAGCCTGGAACTATTAAAAAAAGGCTAGGCCCGTTGATGTACACGGTGAACATTGGGGACAATGTAATAAGGCGCCATGTTGACCAGCTCATAGAGTCCGCCACAAATGAGCACTCGACTTCACCACCTGACCCGAGTAATGTTGAAACTGAAATACCTAGAACACCTACTGCTGATCTAGTAACATTGGATTCAGATGAACCTGACACTGTTGTTCCAGCTGAATCGATTTTGCCAGGCACCCCTACTGGGCCGCTAGGAATGACGACACCACTTCGGCGTTATCCAGAGAGGATCCGGAAACCTCCACAGAGACTAAACATGTAAACTGTTATATGACGTTGACTCCATCGAGAGTATATCTGTAAACTGTTATATGAAGTTGAAGATTGTATGTTTAAAGGGGATTCTGTAAGTAATAAGCTAAAAAGGGAGGAGTGTTGTGTATGTAACCGTTTACCTTTAAGGGAACTATAGAATGTAACCGTTCGCCTTTAAGAGCACTACTTTCGGTGTGGCACTATTTGTTGGCTCATGTATACTGTAATACCAATAGTGACCACACCAGTATATAAGGGTTGTGATACGTCAACTAGGGCAGAATCGCCCGAGCCTCTGAATAGTAAAGACGTGTTTTATTTTGTTAACAGTGGAGTCTGTGATTATTTATAATACAACCCACAGACTTAACAGCATGGGTTCTAGCTATCCCTGTCTTTTTGTTGGATATCTTGAACACTCTTTATTCCAGTCCTACTCAGGTGTCCTCCCTGACTCTTTCTCCATTATGTTGATGACTCTGTTGGTGTTGCTTCCTGTTCTCACCCTGATCCAGAAAATTGCATTAATTATACTTCAAATTTCCAACCATCCATTATCTTTACAAGGTCCATCCCTGACTCTTCACTTTCCTTCCTGGATTTCTGTTTCTCTGTCTATTATAAGCCCATTGAATTCACAACTACCTGGATTATACTTCTTCCCACCCTGCTTACGTTAAGGACTCTATTCCTTTCTCCCAGTTTGTCCATTGCATCTACTCTGATGATGACGCTAGAGCTTCCAAAATGCCCTCAGCCAAGCATTCCACTACTCCATGATTGACAGGACCCTTGACTTGGTCCATCCAATTTTTTGTGCTTCTGCCCCTCACTCTTCCCTCCTTCCCCACCACCATAATAGGGTCGCCTTGTCCTCACCTTCCGCCCACCAGCCTTAACATTCAATAGATGGCCTTTCACGGTGTAAAATGGGCACCTCTGGATCCAATATGGTGGGTAGCGTGCAGTTGCTCATTCTGCACCAGAAATGCCCCACCTGTCATACTGGTTAGGGCTCCTCTTTAGGCGTCCAGGGCACACGCCTGAAACAGGCATTAGGACCTTTGCATATGCAAATACGGGGCCTAATGCGCCATGCATGTTGTGGTCAGTCTCTTCAGGCGCTTAGCAGCCAAACCACTAAAGGGACTGCTGGAGGCTGATAACTGAAAGCTAAGTTTTAACACTATTACTTACCTTACTGTAAGGAGAGCAGGAATGCTCCTCCCAGCTCCCATTAAATCTGCAGGCCAGTTGTTATAAAATTCTTGCCAAATCTTAGCTATCCCATTGACATTTGAAGGCTCTCCTGGGATTTTTGCAGCAAATAGATGTTGATAGCCTAAATACAGTCTTTTATGAATATATGCCAGCAGTAACATATCACCAAGGTGGCCCTTTCAGTGCAAGTAAATGTTAGTCATAATTGGTCAGGAATGTTGTACGCTCAACTGAGTGAATGCCTGATATGTGAGATATTTTGTTAAGTCGACAGAAATTGAAGACCCAAAATTGTCTTCAATCCACAATCGTAATATTTATTCTCATCAGCTAAATATTTTAACTGTTAACTGAACATTTTTTTTGCCACTTTCCATTGTACACAACTTGTACTGTACAATAGTCACCCGATGAATGAGTTTTGCCATTTGTGATGAAATATATGCCTTCATCAGCCCCTGTGTTTTACCTGCTTTGTATTGTGTGTACCGCCCCCTTTTTCCTATTGTGTGTATTGGCTACACCCCTGTCTTTTGTCATATAAAGGTCTCAAGAGCTGTATGAGTCATTCTATCAGACGAACCCAATGTGGAAAGACCTGCAATGTTCTTAGTGATTAAAAGCCTTCAGTTGAATCTTTTAAACTCCTTGTCTTTGAGTTATCGATGGCATATCACCATTTCAACAATCAGCATTTCTCTTAAAGAAAGATAAATGATAGAAAGCCCCTTTTAAACACATGGAGGGAATGCTCCCCCTATTGGGAGCACATAACTGCCTTTGGAATTATGTTGTTCGTAACAACTCATTTACATATGATTTAACTAAGTACCACCGTGGCTCTGCACAAACTAATGTCAATGGATAGGAGACTTTTGCTGTTTGTGCCAGAATTGTGATCTACACTGAAGCTGTAAGACACAAATATTAAATCAAACCCATACCTGGAATTGTCTTTCACTGCATCTGAAAAGCAATCTTGTTAATGTAACTTCCATGCTTCTGATCTCTCTGTAACTAAATAATGCCAACTAGTAATACAACAGACTGACAGACTGAAAATCTTTTATAGATAACTTTCCAGTGCCTAAAGAGGATTAAAGCGGATGTTCTACATGCTCGTAAACTGGAGAGCAATGCTTAAGCCGTTCCTGTATCCTGGTTCTAAACATCTGATCAAGAGAATGGGAAAGATAAAGTCGTTTCAAAAAGTGATGTTCCATCAGTCTTCAGGTCCAACAGGATGGAACTTTGTGCGCTCCGTCCAATTTTCTTTTCCATAGACTTCAGAGTCTGACAGCACTTTGGTCAAGTTGAGTGCAGGTCTCAGTGACCAAACGTTCAATGAAAATCACGGGAAAATTCGCTGTGCTGCTGAATTATGCTAATATCATGTGACCTACAGGTTCTGCTGAACCTCAATTTTTGGGTATAAGTCTACGCCAGTGTATTATTGATGTAAATGTTGGAAACTTGCATGAGATGGCTTTTTGCATATGGAGGAGGTGTGTTATGTTAATAAACGGCTGAGGGTTTTGGCAAATATTTCCCGGAAACAGCGCAAACGATCGACCAAAACCGCGCATAGCGAAGCTTCAGTGTAAATTTAGTTACACGTGAATTTCCGCAGAGAAAAGGCACAATTCCGCTCTTACACCATTGTGCTGAAAAGTTTCAGGAAATTCCAGACCAAAAAATTAGGTTAGTGCCAAAAATATATAATTTTTCATAGTCATCCCCCCCAACCCCCAGAATAAATTATCAAAACATGAGGTAATTATGGATTCAACCCTTTAAAAAGGAGCTGGATGACTCCCTGAAAGTAAAGAATTTCTCAAGTTAGATGGTAAGTGGAAGGGTAACTGTAATCATTTGATATCAGTTGTTGCAATTTCCTGGAACTTGCTTGATCACCTTCAGGGGCCAGAGAAGAATTTCCCAGAGCATTTTGCCTAAATAGCTTTAAGGTGTTTGTCCCTCCCAAGGGATTGCATGGCTGAGGGAGATGGATTGATGGTACCACGTATGGATGGGACAGGCTGCGTGGAGCATTTTGCCTTTTCCTATGTTTGAGATATTAAACTGCTTAAAATAAATGATCAACACCGCCATTAAAAGCACAGGCAAAGTAATGTTACCCCAATCCGATATAAGTTCACATGCTAATATCACAAACTGTAGTCTCTGGGCTCAATCCTCTCCATGTCTCATATACAGCAGATGGATTGGAGTACACTTCAAAAGTACTTCATTGGCTGTAAAGCGCTTTGGGACGTCCTGAGGTCGTGAAAGGTGCTATAGAAATGCAAGTTCTTCCGTCTTTCATACAGGAGGAGGGACATGCAGTTACAGCTCTCCACATCAGCTGAATCTGAAGATGGTGGCCTGCAACAGGACAGTTCTTCTTCTTTTCAAGGGATGTGTCAAATTCCAAGATTGTATCAATTATTAATCATGTTTAGAGCAAGTGCTCTGTTATCGCTCAGATCCATTCAAACAGCTTTTTCACAGTTTGTTTATGCAAGGTTGAGATACTGTAGCAAACTATATTGTAGGCAGTAAGTGTAGAAGTAGGTGGGATTTGTCACTAGCTGTTGTATTGTGTCAAATCACTACAACTTACGATGTTATAAAGTCAAAAATGAATAGAACCTGAATTGACTCACCCTCCCCCATTATTTCCTTTCATTGTCTGGAAATGTGATATTTAACTGCTGATGGAACTTGTGACTACCCTCTGTCTCGTTCAATATATTGGTTTTGTTTTCACTGCTTATCTGCCTTTCTGCCCACAGTTTCTCTTTCATTTATCTGTTCAACATTCAGGAACACATTGCAATTTGGTTAAGTGTCTCTGACTGTTTCCAAGCAATCTCTCATGACTCATGTGGTTTCTTTTCATTTACTTTCTTTGTTCATGAATTGTTCCCAGCTTTTCCGGTATTAACCATGGCTCTGTTATTGCACTCCCATGTTTTCCTGTTCAGATTTTTTTCTGCCTTCCTATTTTTCTCATTTTTGTCTCCATATTACCCAACCTGTTTTCTGAGGCACCATTTCTTTCCTCAGCAAATTGCAGCTTGTTTGTTTCTCTGCTTCCCATGTATATTGTTGGCCCCTCTTTTATGTTAAATTGAATCCAGTTTTCCATTTTTTATAATAAGGCCAAACTTCTAAAGTTCAAAGTCTAAAAGCATAGAATCATAGAATTATAGAATTATAGAATGATACAGCACAGAAGGAGGCCATTCGGTCCATTGTGCCTGTGCCAGCTCTTTGGTAGAGCTATCCAATTAATCCCAGTCCCCTGCTCGTTCCCCATAGCCCTGTAATTTTTTTCCCTTCAAGTATTTATCCAATTCGCTTTTGAATGTTACTATTGAATCTGCTTCCACCGCCCTTTCAGGCAGTACATTCCAGATCACAACAACTCGCTGTGTAAAAAAAGTTTCCTCATGTCGCCTCTGGTTCTTTTGCCAATCATCTTAAATCTGTGTCCTCTGGTTCTCGACCCTTCTGCCACTGGAAACAGTTTCTCCTTATTTACTCTATCAAAACCACTCATGATTTTGAACAATTCTATCAAATATCCTCTTTAGCCTTCTCTGCTCTAAGAAGAACAACCCCAGCTTCTCCAGTCTCTCCATATAATTAAAGCCCCTCATCCCTGGTACCATTCTAGTAAACCTCCTCTGCACCCTCTCCAAGGCCTTGACATCCTTCCTAAAGTGTGGTGCCTAGAATTGAACACAATACTCCAGCTGAGGCCTAACCAGTGTTTTATTAAAGTGCAGCATAACTTCCTTGCTTTTGTACTCTATTCCTCTATTAATAAATCCCAAGGATCCCATATGCTTTTTTAACAGCCTTCTCAATTTGTCCTCTGGCACCACCCCCATAATCAAGGAGGATTGGAAGATTGTGGCCAGAGCCTCCACAATTTCCACCCTCACTTCCCTCAGTAACCTAGGATGCATCCCATCTGGACCGAGTGACTTTCTTACTTTGAAGACTGCCAACCTTTTAAATACCTCCTCTTTATCTATTTTTATCCTATCCAGTATCGCTACTGCCTCATCCATTACTGCTACATTGGCAGCATCCTTTAGTGAAAGATTTAATACCTCAGCCATGCCCTCGACCTCCACAAGAATATCTTCTTTTTGGTCCCTAATCGGCCCCACCTTTCCTTTGACTATCTTTTACTATTTATGTGTTTAGAAAAGACTTTTGGGTTCCCTTTTATGTCAGCTGCTAATCTATTCTCATACTCTCTCTTTGCCACTCTATTCCCTTTTTTAGATCTCCTCTGTATTTTCTATATTCAGCTTGGTTCTATACTGTATTATGAACCTTATAATTATCATTAGCCTCCATTTCCTGTCTCATTTTAACCTCTATATTTTTAGTCATCCAGGGAACTCTAGCTTTGGATGCCCTTCCTTTTCCCCTTTTTTTTAAATTCGGTTTTATGGGATGTGGGCTTCGCTGGCAAGGCTAGCATTTAGTGCCCATCCTAATTGCCCTTGAGAAGGAGGTGGTGAGCCGCCTTCTTGAACCGCTGCAGTCTGTGTGGTGAAGGTGCTCCCACAGTGCTGTTAGGTAGGGAGTTCCAGGATTTTGACCCAGCAACAATGAAGGATCAGCGATATACTTCTAAGTCAAGATGGTGTGTGACTTGGAGGGGAACTTGGAGGTGGTGGTGTTCCCATGTGCCTGCTGCACTTGTTCTAAATGCCCTTCCCCTGATGGGAATGTGTCTACTCTATACCCGAACCATCTCCTCTTTGAAGGTATCCCGTTGTTCAATTACTGTTTTGCCGACCAATTATTTATTTCAATCCACCTGGGCCAGATCCCTTTACAACTCACTGCAATTAGCCCTCCTCCAGTTAAGTATTTTCCATTATGGACATCCAATCCCTCTACATCGCTATCCCCCACCAGGACAGCCAGAGCGCTCTCCGCTGCTTCCTTGAACGGAGGCCCAACCAATCCCCATCCACCAGCACACTCATCCACCTGTCTGAACTTGTTTTTACATTGAACAACCTCTCCTTTGACTCAACTCACTTCCTCCAAATAAATGGTGTTGCAATGGGAACACCTGTATGGGCCCGAGCAATGCCTGCCTTTTCGTGGGATATGTGAAACATTCTTTGTTCCATTCCTACTCAGGTCTCCTCCCTCACCTCTTTTTCTGGTACATTGATGACTGTATTAGTGCCATTTCCAGCTCTCACCCCAAACTGGAAAACCTCAACAATTTTGCTTCCAATTTCCACCCTTCCCTCGCCTTCACATGGTCCAACTCCGAATCTTCCCTTCCCTTCTTCGACTTCTCTATCACCATTTCTGGGGATAGGCTCTTGACCAATATCTACTATAAGCCCACCAATTCCCATAGCTACCTTGACTACAATTCTTCCCACCCCACTTCCTGTAAGGACTCTATTCCATTCTCCCAGTTTTGCCATCTCTGTCGCATCTGTTCTGACGATGATACCTTCCACACTAGTGCTTCCAATATGTCTTCCTTTTTCCTCAACCAAGGATTCCCCTCCACCATAGTTGAAAGGGCCCACGACCGTGTCCGTCCCATTTCCCACACTTCTGCTCTCACCTCTTTCCCTCCCTCCCTCCCAGAACAACTATAGGGTTCCCCCTGTCCTCACCTTCCACCCCACCAGCCTCCACATTTAATGGATCATCCTCCACCATTTCATCACCTCCCGCGTGATGCCACCACCAAACACATCTTTGCCTCCCCTTTCAGCATGCCAAATGGACAGCTCCCTCTACGACGCATAGAAACATAACATAGAAGATAGGAGCAGGAGTAGGCCATTCGGCCCCTCGAGCCTGTTCCGCCATTTAATGAGATCATGGCTGATCATCCAAATTCAGTACTCTGTCCCTGCTTTTTCCCCTTATCTCTTGATCCCTTTAGCCTTAAGAAATATATCTATCTCCTTCTTAAATATATTTAATGAATTTGCCTCAACTGTCTTCTGTGGCAGAGAATTCCACAAGTTCACCACTCTCTGGGTGAAGAAATTCCTCCTCATCTCAGTCCTAAATGGCTTACCCCTTAACCTTAGACTGTGACCCCTGGTTCTGGACTCCCCCCGCCATCAGGAACATCCTTTCTACATCTAGTCTGTCTAGTCGTAGAGAGTCATAGGGGTTGACAGCGCCACCGATTAACTCCTAAAGAGGCCAAGAAGTGGGGTGCTAGCCAATTTCCGGGCGGGCTCAAGGCTCGCCCCATATTGAGCATGCATTTAGCGCCGGCGCTAAATCTTAGCGCTCGCTCATGGGCACTGTGAGGGTGCCGGTCAGTTCCTTCAGTAACCCCTAGATGGCACCTTCACTGGTTGGTTTCCCTTTGTTAATTGTTACTTGTTTCTCCTGTTTATTACTTAACTGCCTTTCATCTGGTTTATTGGTTTCACCTGCTTTTGCTTGTATTTAAGTTCTGTGGTTTCTTCCCTCTGGGCTCAGTCCTGATAAGGGAGTTAGGGCTAAAAATTCAGTTTGGGGCGCCAAGCTCGCCTGGGCGCCGGAATTACCGCTGCGCGCGGAGCCACTTGCGCCATCGGGATATTCAGTTTCTGCACCCCAAATGGAAGCCGGCCGCTAAACGAGGCTTCCCGCGCCCCGCTTGGGGCGCTGAAACTGAATATCGGCGCGCAAAGTGCCGCAGCGCCACCCGCTGCGGCACGGCACGCAGCGGTACTGCAGGCCTTCCTCCCACTGTTAAGGGGGAGGTGGCTGCAACAGCGCGATCCCCGCTCGTGAGTGCCGGCAAATGAGCCCGGCAGCAAGGAGAAGTGCCGGGCTCTCGGGAAACAACCGGCAATGCCGCGGGGGGGGGGGCGGTGTAGGAGGCTGGGGACGGAGGTGCGGGCAGGCGGCCGCCGAAAAAGCGTCCGGCCGCACCTCCACCTTAACTTGCTCCACTACCGCCATAGGTTGGCCCCTGTGTACCGGTTGCTATTTGCGGCCAGCGCAGAAGAGGCGGGCGTGACCTAATATGGCGTTCGGGGCAGTAGCGGGGCGCTGCGCACACCGATGGCATCATCGGTGGCGGCGCAGCGCTACTGGCTAACGCCGCCATTAGCGCCCCGCTAAATATCGCGGTGGTTGTGGCCAGTGGCGCTAAAGCCTCTGAGTGGCCTCTTTGGGCGCAAACTGGTGGCGCAAGCAACTGAATTTCTAGGCCTTAGTCTTGACTAGGTGCTCTGTCTTGACTAGATGCTCTGTCTTGACTAGGTGCTCTGTCTTGACTAGGTGCTCTGTTTCAACAAGCTGATGGCCCTGTGGTAGCTTGTCTTGAGCTCAGTTTGGACAAGCCGGTTGCCTCACGGTAGCTTGTCTTGAGTTCCTATCTTGACAAGCCAGTTGCCCTGAGGTAGCTTGTCTTGAGCTCAGTCTGGACAAGCCGGTTGCCTCACGGTAGCTTGTCTTGAGTTCCTATCTTGACGAGCCATTTGCCTATGTGGTAGCTTGTCTTGGGAGCTCCTATGTTTTGTAACTGTTTACCTGTGTTATTCTAGTAAAGTACTGTTATGTAAGACTGCATATCTGCATCTCGCCTCGTCTGTCTGCACTTGGGTCCAGAACCAGCCTCGCCCGGACAGCGTGGCCCCGTGTCTACACGGCCCCGTGACAGCTGCCCTGACAGGCACAGGCTGATTATGACATAATTTGAGTGTGCAACGCCTTTTGGGTGCCCCGGACCGGAAATTCAGTGGCGCCCCCCTCCGTGGCGCCTGGCGCTAATAGTGACAGCTTACCTGGGCCTTACCAAGTCACTCTCGGGCTGGAGGAGCGTTATTTAAAGGGGACTGGTGTGGTTTAAAAGCGGCAGCCATTTTTGGATCACAACTTCCTCGAGAGCTACAAAGATTTGCTGAGCTGCACACTGAGAGCCATTTGACCACTGAGCCAGCGCAGGCAGACAATCTTCAGCCTTCTGACCATCACCTTGCTGTTGGTGAGCCTTGACAACGGGGAACCTTCCTGTGGGCACTTATTATGCGGGCTGCATTGGAGGGGAACGTCCTGCTGCTGAATCATCTGGAAAGGGCACGGAGACGCAGGGAGAGGGGGGTGGGCATGGCCAGACGGAGGAGGGCCAACAGACGTTGCCACAGCAGACCTTACGCTGGCAGGGTTATCCGACAGCAGTTTTCCTACATGAACATGCCGGAGGAGCAGTGTGTCAGAAGGTTGCGATTTAGAAAGGAGGTGGTGACTGAGCTGTGCCAGCTGCTTCAGCCAGATCTGCAGCCTCAGATAAGGTGCAGGACATCTCTGTCAGCGGCTGAGAAGATGGCTGCTGGCCTGAACTTCTACGCGAGCGGCTCTTCTCAGGCTGCGCATCAGAGGCTGATCAGAAGTAGCTTCTAGGCCCCTCTCATGGAATGCTTGCTGCCATTCCAAGAACAGGAATGGAACCGGTCTGATACCCCCAAGCCTGTGAAGGGCAAGATGCATGTAAATAGCAGGCATGGCCATTGTAAATGAAGAAAGTGTTTCATTACACAAAATGTGGTTCCTTCAAACATGAGAAAGCTATGGCAACAGAAAGCAAAACTAATACACTGACACATAACTGCATCTCACACCTGGGAGACTGTCCAAAACATAAATCACATTCCGACCATCTTCCTTGGCCTTGATTCCACTGCGCCAACCAAAGCATCCAATGCCCCATCAGTGAGGCGTTCCGCCCTCTGCCTCACCCTTTCCATGTCTTGCTAGGCTGGTGCGCCACAGTTAGGCTCCCACCGCTTTGAAGGCCTACAAGGCAGTGAGTGTGTCTGGTGATGCCAATTGACCTGCCCCTTTAAGAGCTGGCCGGCGCCACTGTGTCTCAGGGAAAGTGATTATTGACAGCACCCTCGCTGCGCCCTGCCGCCGCGAAATTGGGTTGCGCCGCCGGGTTAGCGCCTTAAGAGTAGCGTGCAGTGCCTGATTTAGCGCCGCAATCACCTTTAGGGGCGCTGCAACCCAATATCGCGTTAGGTGGCGCTAAATTACGCCTGGCGCTAAACTTTGCGCATCGCCAGGACTAGCGCCCCAAATGCGGCTATACCGAATTTCTAGGCCATAGAGTTATACAGCACAGCAAGAGGCCCTTCGGCCCATCGCGTCCATGCCGGCCATTAAGACCTGTCTAATCTAATCCCATTTTCCAGCATTTGGTCCGTAGCCCTGTATGCTATGGCATTTCAAGTGCTCATCCAAATGCTTCTTGAATGTTGTGAGGGTTCCTGCCTCTACCAGCCTTTCAGGCAGTGAGTTCCAGATTCCAACCACCCTCTGGGTGAAACATAACATAGAAGAAGATAGGAGCAGGAGTAGGCCATTCGGCCCTTCGAGCCTGCTCCGCCATTCAACGAGATCATGGCTGATCATCCAAACCCTAGCACCCGGTCCCTACACCGACAGCCATCCCACCCAAGCCCTATCCCCGTAACCCCACGTATTTAATCCCCCCTAACACTAAGGGTCAATTTTTTTTATCATGGCCAATCAACCTAACCCGCACATCTTTGGACTGTGGGAGGAAACCGGAGCACCCAGAGGAAACCCATGCAAACACGGGGAGAATGTGCAAACTCCACACAGACAGTCACCCGAGGCCGGATTTGAACCCGGGTCCCTGGCGCTGTGAGGCAACAGTGCTAACCACTATGCCAACGTGAAAAAGTTTTTCCTCAAATCCCCTCTAAACCTCCTGCCCCTTAGCTTGAATCTATGTCCCCTTGTTATTGACCCCTCTGCTAAGGGGAAAAGTTCCTTTCTATCTACCCTATCTATGCCCCTCATAATTTTGTACACCTCAATCAGGCCCCCCCTAAGCCTTCTCTGCTCCAATGAAAACAACCCCAGCCTGTCCAATCTTTCTTCATAGCTGAACCGCTCATTCCCAGGTAACATTCTGGTAAATCTCCTCTGCACCCTCTCCAAAGCAATCACATCCTTCCCATAGTATGGCGACCAGAACTGCACACAGTACTCCAGCTGTGGCCTTACCAGCATTTTGTACAGCTCCATCATAACCTCCCTGCTCTTATATTCTATGCCACGGCTAATGAAGGCAAGTATCTCATATGCCTTTTTAACCACCTTATCCACCTGTTCTGCTGCCTTCAGGGGTCTATGTACCTACACACCAAGGTCCCTCTGATCCTCTGTCTTTCCTAGGGTCTTACCATTCATTGTGTATTCCCTTGCCTTGTTAATCCCTCCAAAATGCATCACCTCACACTTTTCAGGGTTAAATTCCATTTGCCACTGTTCCGCCCATCTGACCAATCCATCTATATCGTCCTGTAGCCTGAGGCTTCCCTCCTCGCTATTTACCACCCCACCAATTTTCGTTTCATCTGCGAACTTACTGATCATACCTTTTACATTCACATCCAAATCATTAATGTAGACCACAAACAGCAAGGGACCCAGCACCAATCCCTGCGGTACCCCACTGGACACAGGCTTCCAGTCACAAAAACAACCTTCCACCATCACCCTCTGCCTTCTGCCACTAAGCCAGTTTTGGATCCAATGTGCCAAGGCACCCTGGATCCCATGGGCTCTTACCTTCCTGACCAGTCTCCTATGCGGGACTTTATCAAAAGCCTTACTGAAATCCATGTAAACCACATCCACTGTAATACCCTCATCCACACACCTAGTCACCCCCTCGAAAAATTCAATCAAATTGGTCAGACATGATCTTCCCTTGACAAAGCCATGCTGGCTATCCCTAATTAATCCTTGCCTCTCCAAGTGGAGACTAATTCTGTCCCTCAGAATTTTTTCCAATAATTTCCCTACCACTAATGTTAGGCTCACTGGCCTGTAATTCCCTGGTTTATCCCTACTACCCTTCTTGAATAATGGTACTATGTTAGCTGTTCTCCAGTCCTCTGGCACATCCCCTGTGGCCAGAGAGGTTCTGAAAATTTGTGTCAGAGCCCCTGCAATCTCTTCCTTTGCCTCACATAGTAGCCTGGGATACATCTCGTCCGGGCCTGGGGATTTATCCACTTTTAAGCCTGCTAAAACCGTTAGTACCTCCTCCCTCTCGACACTAATATGTTCAAATATATCACAGTCCCCCTGCCTGATTTCTATGTCCACATCGTCCTTCTCCATAGTGAACACAGATGCAAAAAATTCATTTAAAACCCTACCTACATCTTCTGGCTCCACACACAGCTTGCCACTTTGGTCCCTAATGGGCCCTACTCTTTCCCTAGTTATCCTCTTGCCCTTAATATACTTATAAAACATCTTAGGATTTTCCTTTATTTTGCTCGCCAGTGTTATTTCATGGCCCCTCCTCGCTCTCCTAATTTCTTTTTTAAGTATCCTCCTGCACTTTTTATACTCCTCTAGGGCTTCCTCTGTCTTTAGTCCTTTGTATCTGCCAAAAGCCCCCCTTTTTTTCCTAATCCATTCTCGTATATCCCTTGACATCCAAGGTTCCCTGGGCTTGTTGGTCCCACCCTTGACCTTTATGGGAACATGTTGCCATTGTACTCTCTCAATTTCCTTTCTGAAATACTCCCATTGCTCCGATGTGGATTTTCCTTCAAGTAGCTGATCCCAGTTCACATTGGCCAGATCCTGCCTTATCATATTAAAATTGGCCTTCCCCCAATTTAGAACCTTTATTTCCGGTCCATCCTTGTCCTTATCCATGACTACCTTAAATCTCACCGAATTATGGTCACTGTCACCAAAGTGCTCACCTACTAACACTTCTACCACTTGCCCGGCCACATTCCCTAGAATTAGGTCCAGTACCGCCCCCTCTCTTGTAGGACTTTCTACATGCTGGCTCAAAAAGCTCTCCTGGATGCACTTTAAGAATTCTGCACCCTCTACGCCTTTCACACTCTGACTATCCCAGTTAATATTGGGGAAGTTGAAACCCCCACTATTATTACCCTATTATTTGCACACTTCTCTGAGATTTGCCTACATATCTGTTCCTCTATCTCCCCCTGGCTGTTTGGGGCTTATAGTACACTCCCAGCAAAGTGCTAGCCCCCGTTTTGTTTTTAAGTTCAACCGATATGGCCTCATTAGAGGAACCTGTTAATATATCATCCCTCCTTACAGCAGTAATTGACTCCTTAATTAATATTGCGACACCCCCTCCTCTTTTATCCCCCCTCTGTCTCGCCTGAAGATTCTATACCCCAGAATATTGAGCTGCCAGTCTTGCCCCTCCCTCAACCATGTCTCCATGATAGCAACAATGTCTTACTCCCATGTGTTCATCAACAACTTCAGTTCATCCCCCTTATTCGTAAGACTCCTTGCATTAAAATAAATGCCATTTAGCCTTGCCCTACTCCCTTGTGCCGGTACATATTTGCTCTGCCTTCCAGTTTGACTTATTTTTTACTCTATATTTGGCTGTACATCACCCCCTATTATAGCTCCACTCTGTATCCCATCCCCCTGCCAAGTTAGTTTAAACCCCCCCGAACAGTGCTAGCAAACCTCCCCGCAAGGATATTTGTCCGTTCTGGTTCAGGTGCAACCCGTCCGACTTGTACAAGTCCCACCTTCCCCAGAAGCAGGCCCAGTGATCCAGGAAACTAAAGCCCTCCCTCCTGCACCAATTCTTTAGCCACGCATTCATCTGCTCTATCCTTCTATTCCTATACTCACTAGCACGTGGCACCAGGAGTAATCCAGAGATTATAACCTTTGAGGTCCTGCTCTTTAATCTGCTACCTAGCTCCCTAAAATTCCTGTTAGAATTTTATAAGTTTCAATGAGATCCCCTCTCATTCTTCTAAACTCTAGCGAATATAAGCCTAATCGACCCAATCTCTCTTCATATGTCATTCCTTCCATCCCAGGTATCAGTCTGGTGAATCTTCGCTGCACTCCCTCCATGGCAAGATCATCCTTCCTCAGATAAGGCGACCAAAACTGCACACAATACTCAAGGTGTGGTCTCACCAAGGCCCTGTACAACTGCAGCAAGACATCCTTGCTCCTGTACTCGAATCCTCTCGCTATGAAGGCCAACATACCATTTGCCTTCCTAATCGCCTGCTGCACCTGCATGCTTACCTTCAGTGACTGATGCACAAGGACACCCAGGTCTCATTGCACTTCCCCTTTTCCCAATCTATTGACATTCAGATAATAATCTGCCTTCCTGTTTTTGCCACCAAAGTGGATAACCTCACATTTATCCACATTATGCTGCATCTGCCATGCATCTGCCCAATCACCCAACCTGTCCAAATCATACTGGAGTTTCTCGGCATCCTCCTCGCAGCACACACACCCACCCAGCTTTGTGTTGTCTGCAAACTTGGAGATATTACATCTAGTTCCCTCGTCTAGATCATTGATATATATTGTGAATAACTGGGGTCCTAGCATCGATCCCTGCGGTACCCCACTAGACACTGCCTGCCACTTGGAAAAAGACCCATTTATTCCAACTCTTTGCTTCCTGTCTGTCAACCAGTTCTCTATCCAAGTCAGTATCTTACCCCCAATCCCATGTGTTTAACTTTGCACGCTAATCTCTTATGCGGGACCTTATCGAAAGCCTTCTGAAAGTCCAAATACACCACATCTACTGGTTCTCCCTTTTCTATTCTACCAGTTACATCCTCAAAAAATTCCAGTAGATTAGTCAAGCATGATTTATCTTTTGTAAATCCATGTTGACTTTGTCCGATCCTTTCACTGTTTTCCAAGTGCTCTGCTATTACATCTTTTATCATTTTCCCCACTACCGATATCAGGCTTACCGGTCTATAATTCCCCATTTTCTCTCTACCACCTTTTTTAAATAGTGGGGTTACATTAGCTATCCTCCAATCCATGGGAACTGTTCCAGAGTCTATAGATATTTGGAAGATGACCAGCAATGCATCTACTATTTCTAGGGCCACTTCCTTAAGTTGAAGGGATAATTACAGTCCTAGCCCTTTTGGGCTATCCCAGATCAGGCGTATTCACCAGACGTTCACCTTCATCTTAAGTTAGAGATAGCCGAATTCCATAAGACACTTAAATGGGTCTAAAGGTTCAGGCTATCTCTCCCTAAAGGAACGGAACGACTGAAGATGTTACCGTCCTCCAGATAGTACTTTTAAGAAGTTGAACTAGACTGTAACCTTCCGGATATTATGAGGGTCCGGAATACCCCCCAGAATTCAGCAACTCCTTACAAAAGAGTGTACAGAATTTGTGGGTTAGCGAGTCTATACAGAATTACTCTTTGAGACAATTCAGTTAACATCTGTTGAATCAGTTGCAACATTAACAATTCAAAATACAATTAGCTTACATTTCTTATTTCTCAGAGATCCTTATTCTATAACTTTACTTCGTTACATTTCTTATTTCTTACTTATTTCTAAATCCAGAACATCCAACAAAATCAATCACTTTGACTTCCCGAGACTCATAGTTAAAGAGTTACAGAGATGCCTCTGAAAATTTGAGAAACGCTTTGCCTGTTCAGTGAGTTCTGACCTTCTGTTATAAAGGTCTTATTTTTATACCCTTTTGGCAGTGGTTTCTTCTTTGATGTTCTCTGCTGATGTCAGCTAATTGTCTTTATTGATACCTCTTTCGAATGCTTTCTATCTTACTATCAATTCAACTATTGCATGCATAATTATTTCTCTACCTTTAAGTGTTCTAAAAACCATCATGAAAACAATGACAGCAATGGTTTCTGTTTGATATCATTCTTACCGAAGATTCTTCATTCAATTCTTAATATTGGCTTTACTGGTTATTAGCAGACATTTTGACTCCATGGTGATCCAAGTTTAATACAAACACAATGCAATTGCTTGGTGCATCTACTGAAGTTATATTTTCAAAGCCTTCTTGTTGGTATTATATTTACAATATGTAAATCAGAACCACTTTAACTGTGTGTTTACTTGTTTTCTCACTATCTTAATTAACTGCATATTTAATCTTATGGTTCCTGTCTTATTTGATGTTACTATTACAAAGGCACATGGTATAATCAATATTTTATGTTCCTGTTCAACATGTTGGTTTTTAACACCTCACTTGGGTCTTCCATTGTGTTACACCCAAACTCTAGACTCTTCGGAAGCAAGTCTTTGCTTTTCAATAGGGTCTTAGTTTCTTGGTCAATATCCCTTTCCCATTTCAAAGCTTGTTTACAACTTTGTTGTCAACTGATCTTTTCTCAGAAGCCTGTATTCTGTTCACAGCCTTGTCTGCTGAGACTTGTATCTTTTAAACCCAGTCTGTCTTTTGTTAGTAATATTAGAAATCTGTTCATGGTATCGTGTATTTCTCTGAGTTAAGGCTATTCCTTCACACCCCTGCCTTGACCAAAAGATGAGCTTAAAACTTCAGGGCAGAGTTTGGTCAATATTGTTCATGAGGTTACAATAGCATATTAATTTTACAAGATGCACGATCATGTGCTACATGAAAATTCCTTTTAAGTCATCCTGGGACAATGTTTTGTCTTATTTTAAATTGCACACAATTTAAAAGGATGTTAAGTACATAGTCATGCTATTAGCGAAACCGCAATGTCCTTAGTATGTCCAATCAGTAGATGTATGTTCCGTAGAGATGAGTTATTCATATGAGTCAAGAAAACGTCAGTTGAAACTAGTTGAAGCTTGACGCGCTGTTCCTTCGATCTGGTATGTGTACCGATGCATGTTGTAGTAAAGAGTAAAGGCCTTGGCAGGCACTTAGTTGATTCCTTCTTTATCCGTTGTGTCTTCCTCCTTCGCTGAAGTAACTCGTTGATCTTTCCTTGTTTTGGTTGTTGCTTTTCGCAAATCCAATTCCTGATGCGTTGCCAAGCAACGTGTAAAAGTGTCAGTGACACCTTCTGACTTCCCATCGTCAGTATTTCGACCGAATCCATTTCCTGTGTCGTGCTCCAAGCTGGGTCTTTAAAGACATGTGTACAACTGCACCTTGTATTGTTCCTCCTTTTTGGTATCCTTCAGGACATCTTTTGATATTGTCTATGGAGACATTTTTTAAAATATGCTTGCCATTCGGCTGGTTAATATGTATTTGAACTGTTCTTTCATTAATAACAGACTGTATTTGAACAGGATTTTTCCACTTCAGTCTTAAACCAGGTTTCTGCTCGAACTTCTTTTCCTGTACCGACTCTCTTACTATGGGTTGCCATACTGTATGTCAATTTTTTCTGCCTATTTGCTTCCCTTATCCTCTGATCAATTCGATGAATCTCCTCTGTTACTTTTTTTAAATTCTAACTGTCGCTGTCGGGTCAAGGACTCAGAGTATGTTGAGGCAATAAAGAACTATGGGTAAGCAGTGTATGCATCTCAACCCCATACATCAGATAATATGGAGTTTCTTAGGGGACACTGTCCCTGATGCAGATATGGGTACATTATTGAGTGATAGCTGTACTTCCGGAATGCTGGTGGTCCACTTATTTCCCTGATTCTCAACAGTTTGACCAATAACATTATTACTTCCTGATTTTTTACATTCCACCAGCCCCGCTGATTGCGGATGACATGGCGTGCTGTGCTCTAACCCAATCCCCCGTTGTTTGCAATAGTCTTTGAAGACCTTGGAGACATGGCTATTCCTTCACGAAGTACCCTAGGATGTAGATTATCAGGCCCTGGGGATTTATCGGCCTTCAATCCTGTCAATTTCCCTAACACCATTTCCCTACAAATACTGGTTTCATTCAGTTCCTCCCTCTCATTAGACCCTATGTTCCCCGACATCTCTGGGAGGTTATTTGTGTCCTCCTTTGTGAAGACAGAACCAAAGTATGTATTTAATTGGTCTGCCATTTCTTTGTTCCCCATTATAAATTCCCCTGATTCTGACTGCAAGGGACCTATGCTTGACTTCATCAATCTTTTTCTCTTCACATACCTATAGAAGCTTTTACACCTGGTCCACTCTTCAATCACCCCCACACCCCCTCACCTTCCCACGACACCTTCTCATGCAAGCACAGGAGATGCAACACTTGCCCTTTTACCTCCTCCCTTCCCACATTCCAGGGCCCCAAACACTCTTTCCAGGTGAAGCAGCGATTTACTTGTATTTCTTTCAATTTAGGATACTGTATTCGCTATTCATGCATTTGGTCTCCTCTACTTTGGGGAGACCAAATGCAGATTGGATGATCTCTTTGTGGATCACCTCCGTTCAGTCCGCAAGTGTGACCCTGAGCTTCTGGCCGCCTGTCATTGTAATTCTCCACCCCACTGCCACTCGGATCTCTCTGTTGTTGGCCTCCTACACTGTACTAATGAAACTCAACAGACTGCTCGAGGAACAGCAGCTCATCTTTTGATTAGGCACTTTACAACATTCCAGACTCAACAGCAGCTGCTGGTAATGATTCTGCTGTTGCCATTTACACCTCCTTTAGACCCATCCTTTGTTTCTTTACTTGTCCCATTACCATCCCCTTTTGCCTTGCACCATCATCCCTTTTGTCATTTAATCTCTCCTGCCCTCCACCCTATCATAGATCTTCCCTTTTGTTCTTTCCTCCCCTCCCCCACCCCTGCCTCTGTACTTGCTTAAAATTTGTTACATCTCTAACTTTTTCCAGTCCTGATGAAAGGTCATTTTTTCTCTCTCCATAGATGCTGCCTGACCTGCTGAGTATTTCCAGCATTTTCTGTTTTTATTTCAGATTTCCAGCATCCGCAGTATTTTGCTTTTGTAGGCCTGTAATCTCTTGTTTTCTCCAACCCCCTTGTCTTAAATGATAGAGTGATATTTGCATGTTTTACTGCTATTACATCCAGTAAGTTCCTGCCATTCACTTATTTAGGTTCCCTTGTATTTTATCAACATGCCCTCAAAAAAGCCTTGGCACCGCCGGGCACCCCCAGCTAGTATAATATAAAGTATTCATTTAACTGGTCTGCCATTTCCTCATTATCCATTGTAGTATCACCTGAATCTATCTTTAATGGGCCCACATCTACCTTACCACTATCTTTCTCTTAATATATTTATTAAAACATTAAGGGCTAAAAATTGAGTAGCGCCTCATTTGGGGCGCTAGCATCACCGGGGCACTACTTTTAGAGCCCCGGAAAAATTAGTGACCCGCACCAGAAATTGAGTGGTTGTGCCCCAAGAGGGAAGCGGGGCACTGCTACAATCACTCCGCATCCCTCTTGGGGCACTGTGAGTCAGTATCGCGGCACTACGTACCACGGTATTGCATGCCTTCCTCCCCTTCTTAAAGAGCCTCAAGAGAAGTGCCGGGCTCTTGGAGCACAGCCGGCACTCCACGGGGTGGGGGGGCGGTCGGCATTCAGGAGGCCGGGGACGGGAGTGCAGGCAGGTGCTGGCAAGTGGCCAGCAACAAAATTGGCCGCCCCGCACCTCGCCTTTAAATAGCGCCTACCTGGCCGCAGGTAGGCCCCCCCTGACCCCGTCAGACATAGTGTCCGGTGGTAAGTCAGGGGGCGCTCCCGAAAATCACGGCCGGGGCGCTGCACACGGCGATGACGTCATCGCCAGTGGCACAGCACCGCGGGGCGCTACTGGTTAGCGCCGCCACTAACCTCCCGCTGAATTTTGTGGGGCGCGTGGGCAGTGCCGTGCCCGGGTGCTAGTTGTTTTGTGCCCTGTTAGCGCTCTCTTAGGGCACTAACGGGAGGCGCAAAGCAACCCAATTTTTCCCCCTAAAACTCTTGCAGATTTTTGTTAATATTCCCTATTTGCACCTCTCATTGCTTTCTTTACATCCCTTTGTTGTTTTATATAGCTCTCCCAGTCTTTCCCAGGATTTCCACTTTCCATTGCATTTATGTCAGAAGTGGGGATGTTCGCTGATGATTGCACAGTGTTCATTTCCATTTGCAACTGCTCAGATAATGAAGCAGTCCATGCTTGAATGCAACAAGACCTGGACGACATTCAGGCTTGGGCTGATAAGTAGCAAGTAACTTTTGCGCCACATAAGTGCCAGGCACTGATTATCTACAACAAGCGACATTCTTACAGCCGCGCTGTGACATTCAACAGCATTACCATCGCCGAATCCCCCAGCATCAACATCCTGGGGGGTCACCAGTGACCAGAAATGTAACTGGACTAGCCACATAAATACTGTGACTACAAGAGCAGGTCAAAGGCTGGGTATTCTGCAGTGAGTGTCTCACCTCCTGACTCCCCAAAGCCTTTCCACCATCTACAAGGCACAAGTAAGGAGTGTGATGGAATATTCTCCACTTGCCTGGATGAGTTCAGCTCCAACAACACTCAAGAAGTTCGACACCATCCAGGACAAAGCAGCCCACTTGATTAGCACCCCATCCACCACCTTTAAACATTCACTCCCTCCACCGTCGGCGCACCATGGCTGCAGTGTGTACCATCTACAAGATGCACGGCAGCAACTTGCCAAGGCTTCTCCGGCAGCACCTCGCAAACCCACAACCACTACCACCTAGAAGGACAAGGGCAGCAGGCGCATGGGAACACCATCACCTGCAAGTTCCCCTCCAAGTTACACACCATCCTGACTTGGAAATATATTGCCGTTCCTTCATCATCGCTGGGTCAAAATCCTGGAACTCCCTCCCTAAGTGCACTGTGGGATTACCTTCACCACAAGGACTGCAGCCGTTCAAGAAGGCAGCTCACCATCACCTTCTCAAGGGCAATTAGTAATGGGCAATAAATGCTGGCCTTGCCAGCGACGCCCACGCCCCAGGAAGGAATCAAAAAAAAGTAAGCACTTTTTCTTAGATTGATACTGTCTCTTACCACATTAGTTGATCCTGGTTGCTTAGCTGCACAAGTAGAGCTTTTGTCTTTTAGGGGTGGGGGTGGAAAGGGGATAGCCAGCACCTAGAGTCATACACCCTTCTTTTGTTTCATCATCTTCGCTATCTCCCTCATCATCCAAGGAGCCCTTGCTTTGGTTCCCTTGCCCTTCCTTCTTGTTGGATTGTACCTAGCCTGTACTTGGAACATCTCCTTAAAGATCACCCATTGTTCTGTTACAGTTTTTCCTGTCAATCTTTGGTTGCATTTTACCCTGGTTAGATCTTTTCACATCCCATTGAAGTTAGCCCTATTCCAGTTTAGAAGTTCCACTCTAGATTGTTCCTTGCTCCTCTCCGTTGCTAATCTAAATCTTATGATACGATGATCACTCGTACCCAAGTGTTCTCTCACAGACATTTGATCGACCTGGCCCACCTCGTTCCCCAGCACCAGATCCAGCAATGCCTCCTTCCTAGTTGGGCCAAGAACAAACTGGTCATGGAAATTCTCCTGAACACATTTCAGAAATTCCTCCCACTCCTTTCCCTTTACCCTAGCATTATCCCAATCGATATTTGGGTAATTAAAGTCCCCCAATATCACCACTCTATAGCTCTTGCATATCTCTGCGATTTCCCTGCAGATTTGCTCGTCTACCTCCCTCTCACTATTTGGAGGCCTGTAGAATACCCCCAATAGCGTGATCATACTCTTTTTGCTCCTCAACTCTAACCAAATGGAATCTGTCTTTGTCCATACTCCCTTTTCAACACTACAATGTCTTCCGTAATCAGCACTGCCACCCCGCCTCCCTTTTTTCCTTCCCTATCTTTTCTAAACACCTTGTACCCTTGAATATTAAGTACCCAGTCCTCACCATTTTTAAGCCACGTTTCCATTATTGCCACAACATCATATTGCCACACGGCTAATTGTGCTTGTAGCTCACCAACCTTATTCACCACACTTTCTTAGTCTGCTCCTATCTAATATGGTACTACTTCCGCCTCTAGTACTACTTTCTTCTCTAGTACTATCCAACACACTCAGTCTTTTATGCACCTTATTTCTCTTTTCTACTCCTATATGTTGGTGCCCATCCCCCTGCCAAGCTAGTTTAAACCCTCCCCAACAGCACTCGTAAACCTCCCCACGAGAATATTGGTCCTGGCTCTGTTGAGGTATAACCCATCCACCTTGTACAGGTCCCACCTTCCCCAGAAACAGTCCCAATGCCTCAGGAATCTAAAGCCCTCCCTCCTGCACCATCTCTCCAGCCACGCATTCATCTGTTCTATCCTCCTATTCCTGTACTCACTAGCACGTGGCACTGGGAGTAATCCGGAGATTACTACCTTTGAGGTCCGCTTTTTAATATCTTTGCTAGCTTCCTATAGTGTGCCTGCAAAACCTCATCTCTCTTTCTGCCTATGTCATTGGTACTGATATGAACAATGACCTCTGGCTGTTCACCCTCCCCTTTCAGAGTGTCCTGCAGCCGCTCAGTGACATCCTTGACCCTGGCACCAGGGAGGCAACATATCATCCTGGAGTCACGTCTGCGGCCACAGAATCGCCTGTCTGTTCCCTTAGTCAATGAATCCCCTACCGCTATTGCTCTTCCACTCTTCTTCCTACCCCCCTGTGCAGCTGAGCCACCCGTGATGCCGTGGCCTTGGCTCTGGCTGCTCTCCCCAGAGGAGCCATCACCCCCACCAGTTTCCAGAACTGTGAACCAGTTAGTGAGTGAGATGCACTCTGGGGATTCCTGCCTGGTCCTCCTTCTCTGTCACCCATTCCCTCTCTGCCTGCACATTCTGAGGCTGTGGGTGACCACTTCTAGAAACGTGCTTTCCAAGTATTTCTCAGCCTCGCAGATGCACTGTAGTGACTCCAGCTGCCGCTCAAGCTCCGAAACCTGGAGCTCGAGTTGCTGCAGTTGGCGACACTTCCTGCACACGTTGTCATCCAGGCAGCAAGAAGCGTCCAGGATTTCCCACATGGCACAGGATGTGCAAATCACGGGACTGAGTTGCCCTGCCATGCCCCTATTTATCAGACAATGGAGGTAATTCAGCAGAAATAAGCTTAAAGCTTTACAAGAAACACTCAACAGCTACGCATCAATCAGCACTTCCCTCTCTTAGATAGGCTGTGAACTACTTAGCAGAAATATACTCAAAACAGAACAAAAAAAAACTTACCACAAATACTCACCCTATACTCACCCGATACTCACCTCTCAGCTCCCTTGTGCCAGCCACACCTTTGAATTCTGACATCACTCCTTTGTTGTGTCGCTTGCCAACTGTCTCCCTCGCAGGTAGTCTGCTCACTCCAACTTGGGATTGATTTTGTTTTTTTAATTTATTCATTCATGGGATATGTGCGTTGGTGGAAAGGCTTTGAGTAGTCATCAGGTGAGTCACTCACCACAGAACACCCAGCCTCTGATGATACAAAGCTGGGTGGGAATATAAGTTGTGAGGAGGATGCAAGGAGGCTTCAAGGTGATATAGAAAGTAAGTGAGTGGGCAAGAACATGGCAAATGGAATATAATGTAGAGAAATGTGAAGTTATCCACTTTGGTAGGAAAAACAGAAAAGCAGAGTAATTTTTAAATGGTGAGAGATTGGGAAATGTCGGTGTTCAGAGGGACCTGGGTGTCTTTGTACACAAATCACTGAAAGTTAACATGCAGGTACAGCAAGCAATTAGGAAAGCAAATGGTATGTTGGCCTTTATTACAAGAGGATTTGAGTATAAGAGTAAAGACATCTTACTGCAATTATATAGGGCCCTGGTGAGACCACACCTGGAGTATTGTGTACAGTTTTGGTCTCCTTACCTAAGGAAGGATATACTTGCCATAGAGGGAGTGCAATGAAGGTTCACCAGACTGGTTCCTGGGATGGGGGGATTGTCCTATGAGAACAGATTGAGTAGACTAGGCCTATATTCTCTAGAGTTTAGAAGAATGGGAGATGATGGCCTACACCTGCTCCTATTTTTTATGTTCTTATGTTCTCTGACATGCTCTTCTAGCCACAGTATTTGTCTGCTGGTTGATGTGGTTAGGTTTTTTTTACTGTGGTTTTCTCTGGATACTGAGATAGAGGAATTATTCTAGCTGTGTTAGTAATCTCATTATGAAATAACAAGAGCTGAGTTTCATAAATTCAGCCATTCTGGTTTTCATGCAAAACATGTCGGCCTAGAAATTGGGTTTTGGCTTAGCCAGGGCTTTAGCGCCGGAAGTTAGTGCCGGCGCTAAGTCCCCCTGCGCGCGCCAAAAATTCAGTAGCGCCGCGCCCAAATGGCTGCCGGCGCTACTGAAGGGTCTTAGCGCCTGGAAAAGGGCGCTAACTGCCGTTTAGCGCCGCAATTCCGGCGCTGCGGCACCCGATGCGGTGCGGCAGGCTGGGGAAGTGCAGGCCTCCTCCTTCCGTTAAGGAGGAGCTGCCTGCACCCGGCCGCGGCCCGCGCAAATCTGTTTAAAAATGAGCCCGGCACCTCGGACAAGTGCCGGGCTTGCATCTGTTCTGGGGGGGGGGGGGGGGGGAGAAGTCCGGGGAGGGAGCTGCGGGCAGGCGGCCGGCGGGAAAGCGGCCGGCCGCCGCGGGGCCTTTAATGCGCCGGCGCAAACACATGTTGGACTCTGTTGCCAGAGTCTTAGTTGCGGCTGCCACGGGCGAGGCGGCCGCAACTGAATTTCGGCGCTGGGGCCCGTCGGCATGGCAACCGGGACGCTGCGCACACCGATGACGTCATCGGTGCCGGCGCAGTGCTGCCGGTGCAACGCCGCTTTAGGGCCCCAGGGAATTTTTCAACTGGCCATAACTCTGGCGCTAGTCCCTCTAGATCCTCAAAAGTGGCGCTAAGGCTAGTGAATTTCTAGGCCGCCATAGAGTCATAGGGCAGGATTTTCATTCAGGAGTCGGGTTGGAGGCGGGACTACAACTTTCGGGGTTGTAGTCCCGCCTCCATCGAGATGCGGCCAATCCACGCGATTTTAACTTGATTGACCTTGTTGAGCCCGCCCAGCGGGCTCAGCAGGCCGATTAAGGGCCACCCGGCAACAGGTGACGTCACAGACTGAAATTTCATCTGTCAAGAGGTTTGACAGATGAAATATCAGTGTTTCACAGCTGTTTGAAGCTGTCAAACACTGACAGTCTTACTTCTAACATGAGTCCTTCCCAACAGACTCAGTTAGAAATCTCTCCTGCACAGAAAGCTGCAGGCTGTCACTTTTGACAGTTCGCAGCCATTCTGCTTTCTGTGCCGGTGAGATGAGGGACTCCCGAGACCTAAAGGAAAGAAGGCTTAAAAAGTTTAAAAAAGGTATGTAAAACTTATTTAATCACTTTAGACACACCAAACACACTTACCTTTTCACTCATGTACACATCACTCACCTGAACACTGATATCTCGACCCCTCCAAGTCCTTCAACCCGACAGCCCGCCTCCTCTAATTTGGCGTGGTTTGGAGCCGTCGGGAATCTGACACTTCAACCTTTAAAATAGGGATTAGGCTAAAAACTGCCTGTCAACTTCCTGTTAACAGGCAGTTAATTGGCACTAATCCCTTCCCGCCTCGGGTAGGCGGGTCTCAGTGCGGGGCGGGTACCCGCCTCCTTTGAAAATGGCATAGAGGCAGGTTTGGGTGTGGGATGGGGTCAAGACCCCTGATTTCTCCAATCCCGACTCCACGGCCCAATGAAAATCCTGCCCATAGAGTCATAACAGCACAGAAGGAGGCCATTCGGCCCATCGAGTCCATGCCAGCTCTCTGTAGAGCAACCCAGTCAGTCCCATTCCCTCACTCTATCCCATAGCCTTGCAAGTTTATTTCCCTCAAGTGCCTATCCAGTCTGCCCTTGAAAATATTGAGTGTCTCTACTTCCACCACTTCCATCGGCAACGAATTCCAGGTCATCACCACTCGCTATGTAAAAAAGTTTTTCCTCACATCCCCCCTGTATCTCTTACCCAAAACCTTACATCTGTGTCCCCTAGTCCCTGTACCATCAACTAGTGGGAACAGCCTTTCCCCATCTAGCCTATCCAAACCCGTCATAATCTTGAACACCTCTATCAAATCACCCCTCAACCTCCATTACTCTAATGAAAACAAATCCAGCTTCTCCAACCTGTCCTTGTAGCTAAGATCACCCAGCCCCTGAAACATTCTGGTAAGTCTCCTCTGCACTCTCTCAAGGGCCTTCACATCCTTCCTAAAGTGTGGTGACCAGAACTGGACGCAATACTCCAGTTGTGGCCTAACCAGCGCTTTATAAAGGTTCAGCATAACTTCTCTACTTTTGTACTCAATACCTCTATTTATGAAGTCCAAGATCCCATATGCATTGTTAACCACTCTCTCAATATGTCCTGCCACCTTCAAGGACCTATTCACATTAACTCCCAGGCCCCTCTGTCCCTGCACACTCTTTAAAACTGTGCCATTAAGTGTATATTGCCTCTCCCTGCTCCTTCTGCCAAAATGCATCACCTCACACTTCTTTGTATTAAATTCCATCTGCCCATTCTGCTAGTCTTTCTATGTCCTGTTGCAGTCAATTGATATCATTATCACTGTTTGCCACACCCCCAAGTTTGGTGTCACTGGCAAATTTAGAAATTCTATACTGTATTCCAATATCCAGGTCATTTATATATATCAAAAAAAGCAGTGGCCCCAGCACTGACCCTTGGGGAACACCACTGTCTACCATCCTCCAGTCCAAAAAACAGCCATTTACCACAACTGGTACTGGCACATCTCTTAATCTGTTATTTCATGTCTACTGAACTTAAAGGAAGATTGTTACCATTAAAATGAATGACCTTTTTCTCTTAAGTAAATATGAAATGCCATTGTTTTCATTTACATCAAAAACATCACTGCTGTGTGTTTTAACCCTTCATCCTACTAAAGGAGAAAATAGAAAAATATCTACACACCAAAAATATAATAATGAATAGTCAACATGGATTTCATGAGGGAAAGTCTTGCTTGACCAACCTCACTGAGTTCTTTGAAGAGGTAATAAAAAAGAGTAGACAAGGTTAATGTAGTAGATGCAATATATCTAGATTTCCAAAAGGCCTTCAATAAGGTACCATATAATAGACTTATGAATAAGGTCAGAGCATGCAGAGTCAGAGGACAAGTAGCAGAATAGATAGCTAGCTGGCTGCAAGGCAGAAAGCATAGAGTAGGGGTAAAGGGTAGCTATTCAGAGGGGTAGAAGGTGGGAAGCGGGGTCCCACAAGAATCAGTTCTGGGACCATTGTTGTTCACAATTTATACTAATGATTTAGACTTTGGAATCAAAAACACAATTTCTAAATTTGCGGACGACACCAAATTGGGAGGGATAGCCAACACTGAGGAGGACTGCAACAAATTACAGGAAGACAGAATAGGCATATAATTTGCAAATTCATTTCAACACAGATAAATGTGAAGTATTACATTTTGATAAGAAAAATAAAGAGTTCACATAATAATTGGAAGGTAAGCATCTAAATGGGGTAGTGGAGCAAAGGGATCTGGGAGTATAAATACACAAATCACTAGAAAATGGGACACAGGTTAACAAGGCCATAAAAAAGCAAACCAAGCACTAGGGTTTATTTCTAGAGGGATAGAGTTGAAAAGTAGAGAAATTATGGTAAACTTGTATTGAACCATAGTTAGACCACACTTGAAAAACGTGCATTTATATAACGCCTTTCACGACCACAGGACGTCCCAAAGTGCTTCACAGCCAATGAAGTAGTTTTGAAGTGTCGTCGCTGTTGTAATGTAGGAAGCATGGCAGCCAATTTGCACACAGCAAGCTCCCACAAGCAGCAATGTGATAATGACCAGATAATCTGTTTTAGTGATGTTGATTGAGAAATAAATATTGGCCAGGACACCAGGGATAATTCCCCTGCTCTTCAAAATAGTGCCATAGGATTTTTTACGTCCACCTGAGAGAGTAGATGAGGTCTTAGTTTAGCATCTCATCTGTAAGATGGCACCTCCGACAGTGCAGTGCTCCCTCTTCTTTTTAGGCAGTTCCTCGGAACCGAGGCTGGCTTGCTTTCACATTAAAAATGAGTTCTCAGGTGATTGATGAGTCCAATGCGGGACCTACAGTCTCTGTCACAGGTGGGGAAACGTCTGAGCTCCCAGGCAACGATAGCAGTACGGAGTTCCGGTCTGTCACTGTTGGGGTTGTCCATGAGGGTCCTGACGTTCCAGGTCCCAAACTTCATTTTAACGGGTGGAAGATGCCTGTGTGTGAATTCTTTTAACGTGGGGTGGCTGTTGCACACCAGCTACCACACGGGCTTGACAGAGCAAGGTCTTGGTCCAATGGCAAGGGGATCCAAGACGATTGGAGACCAGGCTCTGCTACAACGGCCCTCATTACTGCACTGGAGTGTAAGCCTCTGGAGTGGGACTTGAACCCACAACCTTCTGACTCAGAGGTGAAACATGAAGGACTGTGTACAGTTCTGGTCACCATATTATAAAAATGATATAGAGGCACTGGAGAGGGTGCAAAAAAGGTTTATAAGTTTGATACCAAAATTTTGAGGTTATACCTATCGCGAAAGGATGAACAGGCTGGATCTCTTTTCTCTTGAAAGGAGAAGGCTGAGGGGTGACCTAATAGAGGCCTTTAAAATTAAGAAAGGTTTTGACAGAGTAGATAGAGAGAGAGTGTTTCCACTTGTGGGGAAGAGCAAAATTAGAGGCCTTCAATATAAGATAGTCACCAAGAAATCAAATAGGGAATTCAGAAGAAACTTCTTTACCCAGAAAGTGGTGAGAATGTGGAACTCGCTATCACAGGGAGCGGTTGAGGCGAATGCTATAGATGCATTTATGGGGAAGCTAGATAAGCATATGAGGGAGAAGGGAATAGAAGGTTATGCTGATAGAGTTAGATGAGGAAGGATGGGAGGAGGCTCAAGTGGAGCATAAATGCCAGCATGGACTGGTTGGACCGAGTGGCTTGTTTCTGTGCTGTATATTCTATGTAATTCTATGTAATCCCACCCACCACAAGATGGCAATGACTCTCCAGACCTATGTGTCTTGTAATTCATTCACAGTATTCAACAAGTCTCCAGTTCTACATAATACTGTTGGGTAAAATGTAGTACAAACTCATTGGTTATCAGCTCTTCAAGTGCCTGCTTGATTCAGTGGTGGCACTCTAGTCTGTGAGTCACAAGGTTGTGTGATCAACCCCCACTCCATGACTTGAGCACATAACTTAGGCTGACAATTCAGTTCAATACTGAGGTGGTGATGCATTGTCGGAGGTGCCGTTTTTCCCATGAGATGTTAAATGCTGGCCCAGTCTGCCTGGTCAGATGAATATAAAAGATGCCATTGTGGCGTACCGATCACAGAAAGGACACAATCCGCTTTCCGGTCCGTAGACTATAAATCAGGCGTCATGCCTTTAAGAAGGATCACACCTTTAAGAAACTCAATCTGCAACATAGTTAAGCCCAGAGCAGGGGAGGAGCAGTCGAAGCTGTGCACTGATGAAAGGCAGTCGTACTTTGTGCAGTCTCGGACTCCATTTTGTGTTCAGCATGCAGCCTCAACAATTAAATCTTTTCTGTTGAACCTCTCCGAGTTCAGTATTTTTTGCTAGGAGTACGTAGACTCCTACATTGGTGACCTCGACGCTCAGGACGACTCCTAAGCGTAACCATGGCTGACACAAACGCAGTTTCTGTGAAGCTGCTGGAGTTCTGGGAGAACCTGGCCACCGCCTGGTTCCTTCAAGCCGAATCGCAATTCCGACTCCGCGGCATCACCGCCAACACAACGATGTATGACTACCTCCTCGCCTCCCTGAGCAGCTCCACAATCACGAAAGTCTGGACAACACTACAAAACCCTCCGGAGGAAGGCAAGTACGCACATCTCAAGGCCGCGCTCATTAAAAAAATCACAGCCTCCCAATTCTTGTGCAACTACCACCTCCTCGACCTCCCGAGCCTCGGTGATTCCACGCCGTCAGACTTGCTCTCACACATGCTTGCTCTGACCGACGAGAAACCGCCCGGCTCCCTCTTCCGCACGCTCTTTATCCGCCAACTACCTCCCAGCATCCGCCCGGCAATCGTGGCGTCCAGCCTCACGGGCCTCGAGGCCCTGGCCGATGAAGCCGATAAGCTCCTGTCCGCCAGCTCCAACCATGCCGTCACCCCCGACCTGGCCTCCGCAGCGTCGGCGCGCGCTCCACCCTCTATCGCGCGGCCACACAGCTCAGCCACGAGGCCCCCCAGGCCCCCACATCCCCCAAGCCCTCCGACCCAGGGCTACTGCTACTTCCATACCCGGTTCGGCGCACAGGCACGCCGCTGCAGCCATCCCTGCACGTTTCCAACCACCCCCACATCGGCCTACACGATGGCCGTGGGGCAAGCAGGCGCGCTGCTGTACGTTACGGACAGTGCCTCCGGATGCCGTTTCCTATGCGACACGGGCGCGCAGCGCAGCATCATCCCCGCGTCCACCCTTGAGATCCAGCGAGGCGGCTGCGGCCCTGCGCTGGCTGCCGCCAACGGCACCGACATCCGGACGTACGGCACCCGCACCGTCACCGTCACCATCGACCTCGCAGGCCGCCGCTACCACTGGGAGTTTATCACCGCCAAGGTGCTCTCCCCGCTCCTCGGTGCGGATTTCCTGTGCGCCCACGGCCTGTTGGTCGACATGCCTCGGCGCCGCCTCGTGGACATGAACACCATGTCACCTATCCCGGGCGCCATGACCCCACCCCAACCCACCGAAATGGCGTGGCAGTGCCGCGCCCGCTCAACGGACGACTACTCAGCACTCCTGGCTGAGTTCCCAGCCCTCACCAACCCGACCTTCTCCGTGAAAGTTTCTAAGCACAGGGTAGAACACTTCATCCCCACCACAGGCCCACCGGTGTATGCCCATGCCCACAGGCTGGACCCGGCCAAGCTGGAGATCGCGCGGGCCGAGTTCGCCACAATGGAACAGCTCGGCATCATCCGCCGCTTCAACAGCCCCTGGGCCTCCCCACTCCACGTCGTCACCAAACCCGACGGGGGATGGCGCCCCTGCGGGGACTACCGGCGCCTAAACGACGCCACCACGCCGGATCGGTACCCCATACCGCACATTCAAGACTTCTCGGCTAGACTGGCCGGCCGCTCAGTCTTCTCCAAAGTCGACCTGGTGCGCGGTTACCATCAGCTGCCAGTCCACCCCACGGATGTTCCCAAGACGGCCATAATCACCCCTTTTGGGCTATTCGAGTTCCTCCGAATGCCCTTCGGCCTCAAAAACGCGGCCCAGGCCTTCCAGCGGCTCATGGACTCTGTCCTCCGGGACCTGAAGTTCCTCTTTGTCTACCTGGATGACATCCTGGTAGCTAGTTCCTCCAAGCAGGAACACATCGAGCACCTCCGCACCCTGTTCCAGCGGCTCAGTGAGCACGGGCTCATCATCAGCCCAGCCAAGTGCCAATTCGGCCTCAGCAGGATCGAATTCCTCGGCCACCACATCACGCAGGATGTAGCCATTCCCCTGCCCGCCAAGGTGCAAGCCATCCAGCAGTTCCCCCGGCCTACCACCATCAAAGGCCTCCAGGAGTTCTTGGGGATGATCAACTTTTACAACCACTTCATTCCTGGAGCGGTCTCCCTCATGCGGCCCCTATATGAAGCCCTCCGGGGTAAGAAAGACAGAATGGCGATCGAGTGGTCGGCGGACATGTTGACCGCTTTCGACTCGACCAAAAAGGCGCTCACCGACGCCACCATGCTCGCTCACCCACAACCCAACGCCAGGGTGGCCCTCACCATGGACACCTCCGACCACACGGTCGGCGCCGTCTACGAACAGTGGGTCGACGGGGCCTGGCAACCGCTGGCCTTTTTCAGCCGCCAACTGCGCCCCCCGGAGGCCAAATACAGCGCCTTTGACCGCAAGCTCCTCGCACTGTACCTGGCAGTCCGCCATTTTAGATTTCTTCTGGAGGGCCGCCCCTTCACCGCGTTTGTCGACCACAAACCCCTGACATTTGCGATGGTGAAATCTGCGGACCCGTGGTCAGCCAGGCAACAACGCCAGCTCGCCGCGGTGTCCGAATTCACCACGGACATCCGGCATGTCTCCGGTCGAGACAACGTGGTGGCCGACTGCCTATCCCGCCCCGCCGTCCATGGCGTCCACCTGGCAGTGGACTATGCTCAACTGGCAGCGGAGCAACGCACCGACCCCGATCTGCTCTCCGCGCCCACAACCCTCCCAGGGCTGCGACTGACCGATGTCGCCTGCGGCGAGTCCGCCGTCACAGTCAAATGCGACACCTCCTTGGTGCAACCCCGCCCCGTAGTCCCGGCGTCCTGGCAAAAACGGGTGTTCGACATCGTCCACGGCCTCTCACACCCGGCACCCGCACGTCCATTAGACTGGTGGCCAACCGATTTGTCTGGCGCGGCCTGCGCAAAGATGTGCGCGTCTGGTCCAGATCCTGCATAGCTTGCCAGCATGCCAAAATCCACCAGCACGTCAAAGCCCCACTCGAGGAGTTCACCGTGCCAGAAAGAAGGTTTGACCACATCCACATCGACCTCGTCGGCCCCCTGCCGCCATCACAAGGTCACACGCACCTGCTGACAATCGTGGACCGTACCACCTGCTGGCCCGAGGCCATTCCACTGACGTCCACCACCACCGCCGACATCGTGAGGGCGTTCATCGGTACCTGGGTCGCTCGGTTCGGCGTCCCCTCCGACATGACGTCGGATAGAGGCCCGCAGTTCACCTCTGACCTGTGGGCCGCCACCGCCCGAAATCTCAGGGTGGCCGTTCACCGCACCATGGCTTACCACCCCCAAGCCAACGGACTGTGCGAGCGATTCCATAGGTCCATGAAGGCGTCCCTCCACGCCAGCCTCGAGGACGAGGCTTGGATCGACCGCCTCCCGTGGGTGCTACTCGGCCTACGCTCCGCAGTCAAGGAAGACCTGCAAGCCTCGGCAGCGGAACTCATGTACGGCCAGCCACTGCGCGTACCCGGAGAGTTCCTGCCCACCGCCACGACCCCCTGGTCGGCTGACCAGCAACGCCGCGCTTTCGCCAACCGAGCACAACAGTTCGCTCCGGTACCCACCGGCCGGCACGGCGAACCAGCAACCCATGTACCACCTAGCCTGCACATGGCCAAATTTGTTTTCGTGCGCCATGACGCCCACCGAGGACCTCTACGGCACCCATACGATGGACCCTACAAGGTACTCCAGACGGAGAACAAATTCTTCCTCCTTGAAGTGGGTGGCAGAACTGACAAGGTGTCGGTCGACCGGCTCAAGCTGGCGCACCTAGAGCCCGACGAACCCGTTCAAGTGGGCCAACCCCCACCGCGGGGCAGACCGCCCAAGAGCCCGACGCGTCCGACCGCCCCGCTCCCGACACCAACCGCCAAGAGCCGTTCCGGCCGTGCCATCAAGCCACCACGCCGGTTCATACACTCCCTACTAGCAGATTCTGGGGGGAGCTGTGTGGCGTACCGATCACAGAAAGGACACAATCCGCTTTCCGGTCCGTAGACTATAAATCAGGCGTCATGCCTTTAAGAAGGATCACACCTTTAAGAAACTCGATCTGCAACAAAGTTAAGCCCAGAGCGGGGGAGGAGCAGTCGAAGCTGTGCACTGATGAAAGGCAGTCGTACTTTTTGTAGTCTCGGACTCCATTTTGTGTTCAGCATGCAGCCTCAACAATTAAACCTTTTCTGTTGAACCTCTCCGAGTTCAGTATTTTTTGCTTGGAGTACGTAGACTCCTACACCATAGCACTATTTAAAGAACCCCAGGGGACCCCTGGCTAACATTTACCTGACAACCAACACCACCAAAACAGATTAACTGCTCACTATTGTTTGTAGTACCTTGCTGTGGACAAATTGTCTGTCGACATACCAAAGTGACTATACTTGATAATCAATTGGCTGTGAAGCACTGGCGACATCCTGAGAATGTGAAAGGCAATATATAAATGTTATTTCCTTACTCTACACTTTTATATCAGTATTTGTTCAGAAACATTGGGGGAAAATTTGAGTCGCGCCCCCTTTGGGGCGCTAACTTTGCTGGGGCACTACTTTTAGCGCCTCAAAAAAATTAACACCCTCGCGGCCGAAATTCATTGGTAGCACCCCAAGAGGGAAGCGGGGTGCTACTGGAAGTGCTCCCCCTCCCTCTTGGGGCGCTGCGAGGGAATATTGTGGCGCTACGAGCCGCGGTACTGCAGGCCTTCCTCCCCTTCTTAAAGGGGCGTGGCCTTACGCAGCGCAACCCAGGGCCCAGCCAGGCCACCAGGGATTGTGTAGTGTATGTAACCTGTACCACCTTAAGAGACTACCTTAAGGTGATGGACTACTTTCTGATGGCTCCTGTATATTGTAGTACCGGTGGTGACCACACCGGTATATAAACCCTGTGGAGCAAAAGTGTATTTCAGTTCAGCCCTGACCCTCAGTTACTAAAGACCTGTTTAAGTATTCTGTTGTCTGTGTCCAGTTATTCAGCATAACTACATTTAAAAGCACAGACTCAACAGTGGCGACGAGTCTCATCGTACCTAGCGGCAGTTTTGCATCCAAGGAAGCTTCGTCCTCAGAACGGGCGTCGAAAAGGGGCATCCGCCCTCAACATCCTGCTGAGCACTGCATCGCACGGGAGGCCATCGGGAACCCGGGTTGGTTTGCTGGCCACGAAGTCCACCATCAGCAACAGGCAGTGATCATCCCTTCTATGACAGCGGCGGGTAAGCCCGATCGAGCGGCACGGAGGGGAAGTCGGCCGAGTTGTCAGTGGGAGAAGGGGAGGGAAAACGAAGAAAAGGGCGGAGAACACAATCGCAGCCAGTGTCAGGGGCCGGACTGCAATCGGGGCAGAGACGCGCAGCAGCCAGAAAAGCGTTGATGTCCACGAGGACCGCGGGAGCGGCGGGGAACAAGAGCAGCAGCGTCGGGGGAAATAAAGGACTGCTGGGAGGCGAGAACGGCAACAGCGCGGTAATCGCCATTTTAGTCGGCGGGGGAAGAAGAAAGCGCGGGAAAAGTCGCCAAGCGCGGGAAGCCGCCATTTTGAAAAATAAAATAAAATAAAGGGAACTCAACAAGGATGCCAAAAACGGGTAACATCACTGCTTTTGATAGCGATGTAGAAGATTGGGCCACTTATGTGGAACGCGTTGAAGTTTACTGTACAGCAAATGAGGTACCGGTGGATAAGAAAGCACTAACCCTATTAAACTCGATGGGTGTGAAGACATACGGGTTATTAAGGCACCTTGTAACACCAGATAAACCGGTAGGAAAGAGTTTCGCGGATATTGTTACTATCCTGCAAGAGCATTTAAACCCCACGCCGCTGCTGATAGCGGAACGATTTAAATTTTACAAAAGAATTCAGCTTAAAGAGGAAAGCAACGCTGAATTCTTAATCGAACTGCGCAAGTTATCAAAGTACTGTCAGTTCGGTACAGGACTAGCAGACGCCCTGAGAGATAAGTTTGTGTGTGGGCTACTAAAGGAAGGAACCCAGAAGCGACTGCTAGGGGAAAAGGATCTTACGCTGGACAAAGCTTTCAGCATTGCAGCATCCCACGAGGCAGCAGCACGAGGCACTGCAGAAATGCAGCAAAGGCCATCGGAATTCAGCACCAATGAAATGGCATTGGGCACAGTAAAGTGCTATCGTTGCGGAAGGACAACGCATGACCAGAACCAGTGCTGGTTCAAAGATAAAGAATGCAGGCAATGTGGCAAACTTGGTCACATAGCGAGAGTATGCCGGTCAGGAAAGAAGACCAGCAACAAAAAGTCGCCGCAGGAGAAGTACAAAAAAGTACACAAGGTGACAGAGAACAGTTTGGATGAACAGAAGACGGATTCAGACTCCAGCAGTAAGGAACTGGGTTGTCTAAAAATACATAATGTGGGTAACACAGCAGACCACCAAACTATCTGGGTCATGCTTCGGATAGCAGGAGTCCAAGTGAAGATGGAATTGGACATTGGATCTGCATTGACGGTCATGAATAAGCAAGATTACAAAAGGTTATTCTCACACATTCCCCTGAGGGATACGGAGAGTGTATTGAAAACATACACGGGGCAAAGAGTATACCCCATCGGAAAGATAAAGGTAAAGGTGGTCTACAATGGTAAAGAAAGTCAGGGAATGGACTTGTATGTGTTACCTGAGGGAGGTCCGCCACTACTGGGGCGGGAATGGATCCGGAGAATAAATGTGGACTGGCATTCCTTACAAGCACTAACTGTAGATTCCTGTAAAGAGGATGACGTCAAACCTAAACGACTGTCCAAAATATTGGACGATGCTAAGGAGGTGTTCCAACAGGGACTGGGAACACTGAAAGGAATTACGGCAAACATCAAGGTTGAAGAACATGCAAACCCAAAATTTTTCAAAGCCAGACCGGTACCTTATGCGATACGACCTGCTGTGGAAGCAGAGCTGGAAGGGCTAGAACGTTCAGGAGTACTGTCAAAGGTGGAATGGAGCGAATGGGCCACACCCATTGTTCCCGTCATGAAGTGTTCGTTGAGCAACAAGCCGGGGGAACCTGGGAAGGTTCGCATCTGTGGCGATTTCAAGATCACTGTTAATCCGGTTCTTCACACGGTGCAATATCCGCTTCCACGGATTGAGGATATCTTCGCTTCGCTGTCTGGCGGGAAACACTTCACCAAGATAGACCTGGCGCAGGCGTACCTACAGATGGAAGTTGATGAAGCGTCACGCCAGTATCTCACGATCAACACACATAAGGGCTTATATCGGTATAATAGACTGGTTTTTGGAGTGGCATCGGCTCCAGCGATTTGGCAAAGGGCCATGGAGCAGGTATTACAGGGAATTCCAGGCACACAATGCTACCTGGACGACATTCTGATTACAGGAGATGATGATAAGGAACACCTCGCGAATTTGGAACAGGTGCTCACCAGATTGAAAGAATATGGACTCAGAGTTAATCGCCAGAAATGTGAGTTCTTTCAGAAGCGAATCTCGTACTGCGGCCACGTCATTGACCAGGAGGGGCTTCATAAGTCACCTGACAAGATCGAAGCTGTTGTGAAAGCTCCCGCTCCGGAAAATGTATCCCAGTTGAGGTCGTTCCTTGGGTTGATTAACTATTACCACAAGTTTCTTCCAAATTTATCCACGGTGTTATACCCGCTGAACACTCTTTTGCAAATGGGAGTACCATGGAAGTGGAGCGAGGGCTGTAAGCGGGCTTTTCAAAAAAGCAAGGCACTGATCACCTCTAAGGAAGTGTTGGCTCACTTTAACCCAACGCTGCCTATTCGTTTAGCTTGTGATGCTTCTCCATATAGTATCGGGGCAGTGCTTTCACATAAGTTGCCAAATGGCTTGGAAAGGCCAGTCGCGTTCGCATCCAGATCATTGACCTCCGCAGAGCGCAACTATGCTCAGATAGATAGGGAGGCTCTCAGCCTCGTGTGGGGAGTTAAGAAATTTAACCATTACCTGCAAGGCCAAAAGTTTACGCTGCTGACAGATCACCAGCTGTTGGTTTCCATTTTTAACCCTAAGAAGGGTGTTCCGGTTATGACGGCGCAGAGGCTTCAGAGATGGTCCCTTTTCCTAGGGGCACATCAATATGATATCGAATTCAAAGGTACAAAGCAGCATGGTAATGCTGATGGGCTGTCGCGCCTGCCACTACCTACAGCGGAAGAGGCACCGGCAGTTGACCCTGTCGAGATATTTCACTCGACCATCATCGAATGCTTACCAGTCACCAATGCGAGTATTGAGAGAGAGACCCGAAATGACCCGACACTGTCTCGGGTCTACGATTTGACAGTGAAGGGATGGCCAGCACATGGCAAACCACTGTTACCTGCATTCTCAGCCAGACGAGAACAGCTGTCCGTCTGTCAAGGAACATTGATGTATGGAACAAGGGTGATTATTCCTCCTAAATTAAGGGAGAGAGTTCTGAAGGAACTGCATGAAGGTCATCTGGGGGGAGTCAAGATGAAAAGCCTTGCTAGGGCTTATGTGTGGTGGCCAGGTATCGACAAACAAATAGAGGATCTGACTAAAAGCTGCTCAGGGTGCCAAAAAGTTCAAAACGCACCTCCAATTGCACCGCTGCATCCGTGGGAATGGCCTTCAACCCCATGGCAACGTGTGCATATCGACTTTGCAGGTCCATTCATGGATTCCATGTTTTTGATAGCGGTAGACGCACATTCTAAATGGCCAGAAGTGATTAAGATGTCGACCACTACCTCTGAAAAGACGATTGCAGTTCCAAGAACCATATTTGCAAGGAATGGGTTGCCGGAACAAATATGTTCAGACAACGGACCACAGTTCATGTCAGAAGAATTCCAGAAATTCATGAAAAAGAATGGGGTGAAACACTATACATCTGCCCCATATCATCCGGCTACAAATGGGTTGGCCGAGAGATTTGTACAAAAGTTCAAAAAGGCGATAAAGGCCATGAGCGAAGACCATATTCCACTACAACACAAGGTGGACAATTTCCTGATGGCATATCGAAACGCCACGCATGCAGTGACAAATCAAAGCCCTGCCATAATGTTCTATAACAGGAGGTTGCGGTCCCGGTTGGATTTGTTAAAACCCAATGTGCGTAGGGAAGTCAAAAACAAACAATTCCAGCACGTAAATAACAAGGCCACTCGGAGTTTCGAAATAGGACAACCAGTGTTGGCCAGGGACTATAGGAATGATAAATGGCAATCCGGAACAATTCGTGCCCGACAAGGACCCTTGATGTACACGGTAGATGTTGGTGAGAACGTAATACGACGTCATGCTGACCAACTTGTGGAATCGAGAACAAGGGTCGACCCCATGTCTACGGCAGAGACACCAGTTCAAGAAGTTATTGAGCCTGTAGCATCTACCTCAGACTCGAACGTACATGATGATGTTCAATCCATAAGAGATCAAATGGATGAGTCACCCCAGCAACGAGAACCAGAGACCCCTGAAAGGCGTTATCCGGCCCGGATCAGGAGGCCTCCTCAGAGACTGAATCTTTGAACAGTTTTGTATGAAAGTTGTATATATGTTATCCATGTTATGTTTAAATTGGGGTGTACACTGTTAAGCTAAAAGGGGAGGAATTGTAGTGTATGTAACCTGTACCACCTTAAGAGACTACCTTAAGGTGATGGACTACTTTCTGATGGCTCCTGTATATTGTAGTACCGGTGGTGACCACACCGGTATATAAACCCTGTGGAGCAAAAGTGTATTTCAGTTCAGCCCTGACCCTCAGTTACTAAAGACCTGTTTAAGTATTCTGTTGTCTGTGTCCAGTTATTCAGCATAACTACATTTAAAAGCACAGACTCAACAGATTGGAGTGCCGGGAAAAGAGGCCGGCACTCAAGAGAAGTGCTGGGCTGACGGAGCGCAGCCGGCTTCAGAGGAGGCCGGGAATGGCAGAGGGGGCAGGTGCTGGCAGGCGGCCGCCCGGCACCTCCCCTTTAATTTGCGCCACCCCAGCCGCAAGTAGGCCCCCCTGACCCCGTCGGACATAGCATCCGGCGATAAGTCAGGGGGCGCTACCAAAGAACGTGGCCGGGGCGGGAACGGGGCGCTGCACATGGCGATGACATCTTCGCCAGCAACGCAGCAGCGCAGCACCGCAGGGCACTAATGGTTACCTCCACCGCTAACCTCCCGCTGAATTTCGCAGGAGGCGTTGGCAGCGCCGTGCCCGGGCGATAGTTGCTATTCACAAAGCAACCAAATTTTTAGGCCAAAATATATAACAGTTCCCAGAACATTAAATCAGGAACGAAAACATATGTCCTGTTATCTTCAAGTCAGAAATGAATTGTTAAACACTGCCACATTGCTGGAAAACACGATGAAACAAAATGAAAAATGTTTCACTTGCAATGTTAAGACTGCTTGTCCGACATACAGCTCTGGATGAGCAGAAATTTTCTCAAATTAAATATTGGGAAGATCGAAGCCATTGTTTGTGGTCCCCGCCATAAACCCTGTTCCCTAGCCATTGACTCCATCCCTCTCCATAACATCTGTCTGAAGCTGAACCACACTGTTCGCAACCTTGGTGTCATATTTGACCCTGAAATGAGCTTCCGACAACATATCCGCAGCATAACAAAGACTGCCTACTTCCACCTCCGTAACATCGCCCATCTCTGCCCTTGCCTCAGCTCATCCGCTGCTGACACCCTCATCCATGCCTTTGTTACCTCTAGACTTGACTATTCCAATGCACTCCTGGCTGGCCTCCCACATTCTACCCTACGTAAACTTGAGGTCATCCAAATCTCGGCCGCCCGTGTCCTAACTCGCACCAAATCCCGTTCGCCCATCTCCCCTGTGCTCGCTGACCTACATTGGCTCCTGTTTTCAAATCCCTCCATGGCCTCGCCCCTTCCTATCTCTGTAATCTCCTCCAGCCCCACAACACCCCGAGATATCTGCGCTCCTCTGATTCTGCCCACTTGAGCATCCCTGATTATAATCGCTCAACATTTGGTGGCCATGCCTTCTGTTACCTAGGCCCTAAGCTCTGGAATTCCCTGCCTAAACCTTTCTGTCTCGCTACCTCTCTTTCCTCTTGTAAGATGTTCCTTAAAACCTACCTCTTTGACCAAGCTTTTGGTCACCTGCCCTAATTTCTCCTTATGTGGCTTGGTGTCAAATGTTTTGGCATTTAATACTGCTATGCAGCACCATGGGACGTTTTACTATGTTAAAGGTGCTATTGTGGCGTTACCACATTGGGGAAACACTGTGGCCTAGAAATTCAGTTTGGGGCGCCCAGCTCGCCTGGGCGCCGGAATTACCGCTGCGCGCGGAGCCACTTGCGCCAGCGGAATATTCAGTTTCAGCGCCCCAAGTGGAAGCCGGCCGCTAAACAAGGGTTTTGGCACCCCGCTTGGGGCGCTGAAACTGAATATCGGCGTGCAAAGTGCCGCAGCGCCACCCGCTGCGGCACGGCAGCCTGCGGTACTGCAGGCCTTCCTCTCACTCTTAAGGGGGAGGTGCCTGCAACAGCGCGATCCCCGCTCGCGAGTGCCGGCAAATGAGCCCGGCACCAAGGAGAAGTGCCGGGCTCTCTGGAAACAGCCGGCAATGCTGTGGGGGGGGGTAGGAGGCCGGGGACGGAGGTGCGGGCAGGCAGCCGCCGAAAAAGCGGACGGCCGCACCTCCACCTTAACTCGCCCCACTACCGGCACAGGTAGGCCCCTGTGTACCGGTCGCTGTTTGCGGCCGGCGCGGAGGAGGCGGCAGTGACCAAATATGGCCAGCGGGGCGATAGCGGGGCGCTGCGCACACCGATGACGTCATCGGTGGCGGCGCAACGCTGCAGGCTAACGCCGCCATTAGCGCCCCGCTAAATATCGTGGTAGGTTTGGCCAGTGGCGCAAAAGCCCTCTTTGGGCGCAAACTGGTGGCGCAGGCCACTGAATTTCTAGGCCCGTGTGTATGTAGATAAACCTGTATAATCCCCTTTTAACTGCTGTATTCCCCTCCCCCCGCAAGACAGTTGCAAGCTGAGAGGAATAAGGCATGTTCAGACTTGCCTGCTGCTGAGAGAAGGAAAACCAATCAGGTTCCAGCAGGTGACCAATCCATGAGTCATCACAGGCTCGTGGGCTTTACAAATTCAGTACTGTATTGTGAGAGTTGGAGTAAAGACCTATTTCTTGTAGCTTGCTGTGTTGCCTATTTCTTTACGCGGGAGACTGTAGTCTCCCACATTGGTGACCCCGAATGTCGGCGGCCGAAGCCCCCGACTCACGTAGCCCTACAGAGGCCAGCAACGACCCGACGGCAACCAGCAGCAGCCCGATGTCGGCCAGCGCCGCATCCTTGAAGCTCCCCACCTTCTGGGACACCAGCTTGGTTCGCGCACACGGAGGCCCAATTCACCCTTCGCAGGGTTCAAGACGATGAAGAAAGGTACCTCCACGTAGTCTCAGCACTAGCAAGCTCCACCGCCGCCGAAGTTCTCGACCTGCTGGGGAACCCACCACAGACCGGCAAGTACTCAACCATTAAGGGCCGCTTGCTGCAGGCTTACGGCCTGTCTGGGGAGGAGAGGGCCCGTAGGCTTCTTTCACTACCAGGCCTCGGCGACTCTACCCCGACCCAGTTGATGAGCCGGATGCTTGCGCTCCTGGGCTCTGAACCGCAGTGCTTCTTGTTTTGGGCCCTTTTCCTCAGCCTGCTTCCTCAGCAGGTACAGACTGCCCTCGCGGGGTCCCCGATCACGGACTGTGTACAACTGGCAGCCGCCGCGGACAAAGTCTTCGCCGTCGCCCAACTTGGCTGTGCAGCCGCGAGGCCCCCCGACACCACCGAGTGCGCGCCGCCACGCCAGGCCACAGAACTATGCCGCTACCACGCGCGTTTCGGCCACAATGCCCAACGCTGCAGAGCACCCTACTCTTTCGATCAAACCAAGAGGGCTGCCCGGCCCAACGGGCCAGCCCCGCGCCGCCGTCTAGGCCCGCTCGACCGCACCTCCGCCGCCACGATGGCCATTGGCACCGCAGGTAAACTGCTGTACATAACCGACTCCCTTTCAGGGCGCAGATTCCTTTGCGACACCGGAGCCCAATGCAGCATAATTCCTGCCTCCCAGCTCGACATCCAGGCAGGCTGCAGTGGCCCACCCCTCGTGGCAGCAAATGGCACAGCCATCGCTACTTTTGGAAAGCGACGGGCCGAGGTTTGTTTCAACGGCCAGCGATTTACGTGGGATTTCGTGACGGCCTCGGTGGCACATCCCTTGCTGGGCGCCGATTTTCTTTACACCCACGGACTCCTGGTCGACGTCCGCGACAGGCGCCTGATCGACGCAGCAACTTTCGCTTCACTGGCCTGCCAGCAGAGCAACAGCCCGGCCCTCGTTGGGTCCTGCTCTGCCCCGGCGGATGACGACTACGCCCGCCTACTCGCAGAGTTCCCAAGGCTCACACAACCGACCTTCTCAGCCGCGGCAGCCAAGCATGGTGTCGAGCACCACATCGCCACTACGGGACCACCAGTGTTCGCCCGAGCCAGACGCCTGGACCCAGCCAAGATGGCGGTGGCCAAGGAAGAATTCGCCACGATGGAGAAACTGGGCATCATCCGCCGCTCGAACAGCCCCTGGTCGTCCCCCCTCCACATTGTTCCCAAGCCGGGCGGTGGCTGGCGCCCCTGCGGCGACTACAGATGGCTCAACGACGCCAGAACGCCCGATAGATACCCCATTCCGCACATCCAAGACTTTTCGGCACACCTAGCAGGAAAGTCCGTCTTTTCCAAGGTCGACCTGATTCGCGGCTACCATCAGGTCCCCGTCCACCACGCAGACGTCCAGAAGACAGCGGTCATCACCCCCTTCGGACTGTTCGAGTTCCTGTGCATGCCCTTCGGGCTCAAGAACGCCGCACAGGCCTTCCAACGGCTCATGGATCCCGTCCTACGGGACCTGAGCTTCCTGTTCATCAATCTGGACGATATCCTCGTGGCCAGCACCAGCGAGGCCGAGCACATCGCGCATTTGCGCCCTCTTTTCCAGCGCCTCAGCCAACACGGGCTAATTGTCAACCCGGCCAAATGCCAGTTCGGAGCAGCCCAAATTGACTTTCTCGGCCACAGAATCTCGCCAAGGGGAGCCATTCCCCTACCTTCCAAGGTGCAGGCGGTGGTGGACTTTCCCCAGCCCACCTCAGTCAAGGCGCTGCAGGAATTTTTGGGGATGGTCAATTTCTATCACCGTTTCGTGCCCAAGGCCGCCTCACTCATGCGCCCCCTCTACGAAGCCACCAGGGGCAAAACGGGCAAAGAGCAACTCACCTGGTCCAGCGAGATGGCGACAGCCTTCCACCAGACCAAAAGCGCCTTGGCCAACGCCACACTACTGGCCCACCCCCTCCCGGGCACCAAGACCGCCCTCACCATGGACGCCTCGGATTACGCCGTCGGCGCTGTCCAGCAACAGTGGGTCGAAGGCGCGTGGCAGCCACTGGCATTTTTCAGCCGACAGCTGCGCAAGAACGAGCAGGCCTACAGCACGTTCGACAGAGAGCTCCTGGCCCTGTTTCTGGCAATCCGGCACTTCCATTTCCTCCTGGAAGGCCGGCCGTTCACCGCATTCGTGGACCACAAGCCGCTCACTTTCGCCATGGCCAAAGTAACCGAACCCTGGTCCGCGCGCCAACAGCGCCAACTCAACTTCATCTCGGAGTTCACCACGGACATCCGCCACGTCGCCGGCAAGGACAATTTGGTGGCCGACTGCCTCTCAAGACCCTCGCTCCACGCAGTGCACCTGGGCATCGACTACGCCAGCATGGCGAGAGACCAGGCCGCCGACGCAGAGATCCAGGCCCTCAGGACATCAACCACCAGCCTCACTCTGGCCGACATCCACTTCCATGCAGCCGGCACAACCCTCCTGTGCAACGTCTCAGTCCCCTCGCCTAGGCCGGTCGTCCCATCCGCCTGGCGCAAGCGAGTTTTCGACATCATCCATGGCCTCTCACATCCAGGGATGCGTGTGTCTCAGAAACTCATGTCCGCCAAGTTCGTCTGGCCTGGACTCCACAAGGATGTGAGAGACTGGACCAACACATGCGTGGCGTGTCAGCGCGCTAAGGTCCAGCAGCACACCAAGGCGCCATTGGAGTGTTTCCCGGTGCCTGAGAGGCGTTTCGACCACATCCACGTCGATCTGGTAGGCCCCTTGCCGCCATCGCATGGTTTCACACACCTGCTTCCGATCGTCGACTGCACCACCAGATGGCCCGAGGCGGTTCCCCTCGCCTCCACCACCACGACCGACGTTGCACGAGCATTCGTCTCGACATGGGTGGCCCGGTTCGGCGTGCCGACCGACATATCCTCGGACAGAGGCCCCCAGTTCACCTCCCACTTGTGGAATGCCATCACCGCCGGCCTCGGCACCAAGTTGCACAGGACAACAGCCTACCACCCGCAGGCCAACAGGCTCTGCGAGCGCTTTCATCGTTCCTTGAAAGCCTCCCTCCGCGCCAGCCTGGCTGACACCAGCTGGATCGACAAACTACCCTGGGTCCTCCTGGGATTGCGCACTGCGCCCAAAGAGGACCTCCGCGCCTCCGCGGCCGAGATGGTCTACGGCCAACCGCTCAGAGTACCAGGCGACTTCCTCCCCCTGACAACGGAGCCGTGGTCGGCCGCCAGACAGCTTTCCCTGCACCAGGACGCGGCCCAGCAATTCCGTCCAGTGCCCACTTCGCAACACGGCCCGCAACCGTCCTACGTGCCTCGGGACTTACGACATGCGGAGTTCGTCTTCGTGCGCCGGGACGCGCACAGAGGCCCGCTGCAGGCACCATACACTGGCCCCTTCTCAGTATTGGAGACGGGGGACAAAGCTTTTCTTATCGACGTCGGCGGGAAGCCGGACCTTATTTCAGTAGACCGCCTCAAACCGGCGCACCTGGACCTCAGCTTCCCGGTTCGTCCGGCTCTTCCCCCACGGCGGGGCAGACCTCCTGCGTTGGCGGTGGCCCCACAAGAGGACCAAGACACGCCAGAACCTTACTTACCGGCCGCCGCCCCACCTTCGCCGGCAGCCCGTCCAGCCAGCCCACCGACAGACCAGCCGCCAGACCAGCCGACGAACCAACCGGCCGACCTCCCAGACAGCCCTCCTCACGCGCCAGATGGCTACTACAGCCGTTGCGGCCGTTTGGTCAAACCTCCGCAGAGACTGACTTTTACAGTTAACAAGGATTCTGGGGGGGCGTATGTGGCGTTACCACATTGGGGAAACACTGTGTGCATGTAGATAAACCTGTATAATCCCCTTTTAACTGCTGTATTCCCCTCCCCCCGCAAGACAGTTGCAAGCTGAGAGGAATAAGGCATGTTCAGACTTGCCTGCTGCTGAGAGAAGGAAAACCAATCAGGTTCCAGCAGGTGACCAATCCGTGAGTCATCACAGGCTCGCGGGCTTTACGAATTCAGTACTGTATTGTGAGAGTTGGAGTAAAGACCTATTTCTTGTAGCTCGCTGTGTTGCCTATTTCTTTACGCGGGAGACTGTAGTCTCCCACACTATATAAATACAAGTTGTTGTTGTTAAAGGCTTATTCTGTACTGGAAATCTTTCATTTCATGGAAAGCAAGAACTCACAGCAATCTGATGGCAACTGTCATTCTTGTCACGATAACCTACAGGGAATAAAGCTCTCCTTGTTCACTATGTATAACAAATTCATCAAACTATTCTTAATAAACAGCTTTGTGATTTTATTACGCACAGCACACTACAGCCATGATTTTAATTCCCTGGCGGGAGTCATGCATCTGGGGAAGGGCTGAGGCAGATGGCAAATCGTCTGAACCTCTGCAGAGTGAGGCCCGGGAGATTTGAACTCCCAAAGCTCATCTGCATAGGCCCCGTCAGCCCCCTGCCTAAATCTGGCGGGAAGCGGTGAGCAGGAACAGGATGTTTGGCGTCAGGAGACTGCTGCTGAAGACCCAGTGGAACGGTCCCCGACACACAGGTAAATGGTTGGAAGGGAGGTCAGGAGGTCACCGTGGTCAGGGCAATGGGAGAAAAGCTCAGGAGAAGGGAGCACTCCTGTTCCTCCTGGCCCACAAGGAAGCAAAAATAAATAAAAGAGCGTACCTTTCTGGGCCTCTAAAAGAAGAATTCCTTGCCAGCTGAAAAGTACCGGTTATAATTACAATCCAAGGGAAGGCAGCAAGATCAGAGGAGGTAAGTTGTTGCAGTTATTTTAACCCTGGTTTCCACCAGATGGGCATAGTTAAAATCGCGTCTTAAAACCCTTAGTTGATACTCAATGATTAAAGGTGTATTGTCGAATATAAATGTCTTTTTATGATGCTGTCCATTATATTCATCACAGTACAATGTTATGTTATATGTTCAATACAATGATGAATTTTGTACAATTTAAATAATTGCACCATGCATTCACAAACATAGATAATGCATTAACCAGTTTATCATAGAGACTGAGCCCTTTGACAATTCAATCGCAACTCAACATGTCACAAACCTATACTTGTAATTTTGCACAAATGAAACAAACCTACTGCTTGCTAAATTGATGTTGTACCAGTGTAAGGGCAATTAAGTTTGAGCCAGCAGCTGTCTAGCCTATTACAAGCTAAATATTACAAACAACATATAATCCTTCAAAGCATCAACAGTTCAAAACCACAAAAAGTTCGACATTCTCCCACACAACTAAAGTCTTGCTACAGATAGGAAAAACCAAAAGGAGAATTTTAACTTTCCTTGATCGGTGGGAAAAAGCGAAGGATAGGAAGGGCAGCTGTTAAAATGGAGCGGCTCTATCTCCCATTCAGCTCCCACCAATTCCCCATTTTAACACTGTTGGTTTTGGTGGTGGATAGTGTTCCTGCCAGGGTTTGGCAGGAGCTTCATTAATAAAAGCAAACAGGGTCCCATGATATTCATCTCTTGAGCGGGGCACTAGGTAATGCTGTTGGCTAAGGCAGCGAGGCCCGCTAAGGTAAAAGCTTCTCAGGGTCCCACAAGGAAAGTCTGGGGGGGCAAAATTGGGTCGTGCCTCCTTTGGGGCGCTAACTTCGCCAGGGCGCTAAAAGTAGCGCCCCGGCACCTAAAATTCACTGGTAGCGCCCCAAGAGGGCGGCGGGGCGCTACTGGAAGTGCCCCGCCTCCCTCTTGGAGCGCTACCAGTGAATATCGCGGTGCTAGGTGCCGCAGCGCCAAACTCTGCGGCACGTCGCACCGCTGTACTGCAGGCCTTCCTCCCCTTATTAAAGGGAAGGGGCCTTGCGCAGTGTGACCCAGGGCCCCGCTGGACCACCAGGGATCAGAGTGCTAGCAAAAGAGCCCAGCATTCAAGAGGAGTGCCGGGCTCACTGAGCGCAGCCGGCACCCCATGGGGGGGCTTCACAGGAGGCCGGGGACAGCAATGGGGGCAGCTGCTGGCAGGCGGCCATGACGTCTTTGCCAGAGGTGCAGCGCCGCGGGGCACCAACGGTTACCGCCGCCGCTAACCTCCCGCTGAATTTCGCGGGAGGCATTAGCGGTGCTGCGCCCAGGCGCAAATCAACCGAATTTTTCCCCCTGGGCCTCTGCTGACCTGGGCTCCCCCAGCCACAAGATTCCCCTCCTCCCAAACTTGTATTGCTGACACAGCCTTTCCTTGGTACCTGTGAGCGGCCTCGGGTGGTTCGATCTTTGTTCCTCCCCCTGCCGGTCAGCTGCCACTTTCCGCCTGAAACAGGTGCGCAGCCAAAATCTGACAGCCCTCTGACACAGTCTCCTGTGTGGGTCTGCTGTCTACTCCCACTGGCTTCCCACCAGGAGTTAAAATCAGCTCTAAAATGTTTATTTACTGTTAATAGAATTGAGATGACTTCAAGTTTGAAAACAATTCATGTCTCTACATGCTATGGTGAGAAAAATTTAGAGTGAATTTCTGGTCTATCTATGATACCCCACAACCATACATTGTACCACGTGTATTAAATTAATGTCAAACCTCAGCTCATATATTAGCTTCTGCAACATAATTCAGTAGAAGCCACATTGTGAGAAAGTGTGCATTTTCTTACATAACGTGCTTGGAGCTATTTTATTGTTATCGGTTAAAATGTGTTCAAACAATTGCACGCAAAGGCTTATTGTGTCGGATTCTTCCACTCTGAAATTCTAGATAGGTTTACCTATTTTAACATTTGCTTCAGGAATGACTCCACCTTTGATTTATTAATGAGAATATTCTCTCAGCAATACCTTGTTCTTTAATATATTCAAGGAGGTTTTAATCTTTGGAGATGTTCATTTTTCTAAATTACCAGTGGCATTTGTATTTAATAGCATGTAAACTGAATGCTTCACACCACACTGATTACAGGAATACAATTACGATAGCAAAATACTGCAGATGCTGGAAATCCGAAATAACAACAGAAAATGCTGGAAAAACTCAGCAGGCCAGGCAACAACCGTGGAAAGAAATTAGAGTCGACATTTCGGGTCTAACCCTTTTTCAAAACTGGAAAGGATCTATTTCATTTCCTTTCCAGTTTTGAAAAAGGGTTAGACCCGAATCGTCGACTCTAATTTCTCTCCACGGATGTTGCCTGGCCTGCTGAGTTTTTCAGCATTTTCTGTTGTTTTAACAGGAATACAATTGATAGGTGTTCTTAAAATAATTGCAACTTCCTCTGTCTGCTATTCGAACAAACATGTTAACCCATGTATTTTAAATGGTTTAATGTCCACTAAAATAGCAAAGATGTCATATGAACATGTTAAGTATTTCTCTGCTAATATTGCCATTAGTAATTTCTAGATTTAGATATTTTGTTATCGCTCCTCCTTGCCTGAAGGTCCTAACTCTTGATGGGTACATACTATGGGACACTTGGCAGTACCTGGCCCAAGAGACCATTTGCCTTGTGTAGCCAGTGAGTAATGGCAGGCATCAAAGCTCAGTTTAATGCTGTTTCCATCCAATAGACACACAGGTGCACTTTCCAGCTCAGACCAGTAAAAAGCAATTCGGAGATGGGGCCTGATGCGCCTCAATAACTTCAAGGCTCAAAGTTAACTGGATAAAACAAGGCTTTTATTAGCAAAGAAAGATGCCTGTGGCTTCACCTAGCATTCTGGTGTTCTGCTGCAAGACAAGCCTGGGCTTGTCTTAAGTAGGGCCAGGTATGGGCGGAGCCGACACACCCAATGGGGAGAAAGGGGGCGGTGCACTATATACAATACAAGGTAAAGCACAGGAGCAGGCAATACAAACACAGGAGCAGGCAATACAATATATGTAGTTAAATACAGAGTCTGATGAATGACATATTTCATCACAGGGCCCTGGCCAATTGTTTTATTGCTCTTTCAGGTCAAGAGGCACTTAATCCTATTGGAGCATCCCTATTGTTCCCCTGGCTGTTAGCAGCTCAGTCTGCACAAACCAGGGTTTAAAGCAGCGACTTTCTTGACTTACATAACTCAGCACTACACAAGATGATGTCATTACCCAGTAAGCCAGGAAGAAAAGAGTTTAAACAGTATAATATTGAAATGGGAGCCTTTGTTTGATAATCAGGCTTTTTTCCACAAACCTAGTGCTAAAGTAAAGCTTGAATATCTGTCAGTAAACCGAGTTTCAAATGTTCCCCTTTTTGTTTAGAGTAAGGGGTTTCTATTGTCCCTGTTGACAAATTGATGTCAATGCACCTTTAAGGGCCAGAAGTTAAAATGAGTTTTTTTTAATCTCATAGGAATGCTGAGCAGAAGAATGCTGATAATTTGGCCAACTCAGCTTGTGATCTATTTGAATCCCAATGAACACATAACTAGTTTGCCAAAAAATGTTCCGCTTGGCTTCAACTGATGCCTGGATAAGAACTTCCACATCAAGTCTATTCCATGGGAATAATTATAGGGACAGGAGGTTACCCAGCTTTGAGTACATACCAGATACGTTACATTACTATTATCTTCTGTACATATATAGGTTATCACATTAGTAGCCGAGCATTACTGGGTTTATTTTAAGAATTTCAAAGATACACTGTGGACTTTCTCAGCAGTAGAAATAACCCATTCAAGCACTAAAATGAATATTATGATTTATTCCACAAATATTTATGAAGGAGACAAAAATTATATAGCCCAAAAAATTACTGATGGTGATATTAGCAGATGAACACTCCCGTGACATTACTTCTGCTGTTTTAGTGGTGGTTTAAGCTGTTTAAAATAAGTGGGTTAAACCTGTGTTATCAGCAACAATCAATTCTGGGCTTATATTTTAAAGATCTAGGGGTTGAAATTCCTCTGTTCACTATTTTCAGCACAGTGGTTAAAGTGCTTGCATCATATTCCTGTGTCCGCTATTTCAACAAGGTTGTTAACCCATTAAAATTAGGTTAAAAATTCTGATAAAACAGAGGACATGGGAATTTGCTTCAAACACTAGTGTGTTAAAAATAACCCGCAAAAGAATTTCCACCCCATAACTTATGGCCAAGTTGTGCAGAATGTTGTGCATTGATGCAGTGTACCACAGAGACACAAGGTCTGAGATTCCCCTCCCAGCCATAATATTCCCCACATAAGTTTCAGATCCCAGTTAAAGAGAAGCAAAACAAAATGGGGCAGTAAATCAACCCCCAATATACTCTGCGACTCGGTACAAGTCAAGGATTGTGGCATAATTCACGAGCACTTTATTCTGGTCCTTCTTTTAAAAACATACTAACAGATCTCCCATGCCACTGCTCATGTTGGGTCAGAGGACAGGGGTATTATACCATGTATCACTCTCCTGCTAAAGTACAGCTGTGTGGACCTTAGTGAGCCCCTTTAAGATCACAAGGTATCATTGCTGGGCCTCCTTCCGTCAATTAGAAGTCAGACTGGCTTTTCCTTTTTTAACTGTAGTGCCTGAGGCCAATTAAAAGCTATTTTCTGTCAGTGGAGAAGTTTTTCTGCAAATTAGAAATAATTGGAGATCATTTGATCAAGGCATTTGATAAAGTCCCTCAAAAGAGACTGTTAACTAAAGTTGAAGCCCATGGAATTGAAGGCAAATTATTGACCTGGTTAGGAAATTGGCTGAGTGGCAGGAGACAGAGAGTAGGGATAATGGGCAGGTACTCTAATTGTCAGGATGTGACTAGTGGTGTCCCGCAGGGATCTGTGTTGGGGCCTCAACTGTTCACAGTATTTATTAACTTAGATGATGGGATAGAAAGCCACATATACAAATTTGCCGATGACAGAAAGATAGGCGGCATTGTAGGCAGTGTTGATGGAAGCATAAAATCACAAGGGGATATTGATAGATTAAGTGAATGGGCAAAACTGTGGCAAATGGATTTCAATGTAAGCAAATGTGAGGTCATCCATTTTGGACCTAAAAAGGATAGAACTTTCTAAATGGTTAAAAAGCTAAAAACAGTGGCGGTCCAAAGAGACTTGGGGGTCCAGGTACATAGATCATTAAAATGTCATTAACAAGTACAAAAAATAATAAAAATGGCTAATGGAATGCTGGCCTTTATATATAGCGGATTAGAATACAAGGGGGTAGAAGTTATGCTACAGCTATACAAAACCCTGGTTAGACCACACCTGGAGCACTGTGAGCAGTTCTGGGCACCACACCTTAGGAAGGATATATTGGCCTTGGAGCAAGTGCAGCGTAGGTTTACCAGAATGATACCCGGATTTCAAGGATTAAATTACAAGGAGAGATTGCACAAATTAGGGTTGTATTCCCTAGAATTTAAAAGGTTAAGGGGTGATCTGAACAAAGTTTTCAAGATATTGGCCCAGTAATTTGGGTCCCAACGTGTGAGTACGCACGGGGTACTCACGTGTGGACCCGATGGAAGTGCCAGTTTCTTGCATGCACAGCGCATGCGCGGGAAAACGGCACTTCCGGTCCCCTGAAAGCAGGGGTTAAGAGGTGAAACACATGCGACGTATGAGGCAGCGCGTGCACGTTGAACTTCCTTTTTTTTGACAGGTTTGCCCGTGCGTGAAGGCCTCCACTTTCTACACATTAAAAAAGCAGACGTAAGGACTTCATTTTAATAGGTAAGTGGTCAATTAATTAAAATTAGAACATTTTTTCCACAGGTTTATTATTTTTAAATACTTTACAGTAAGGTAAGTGTATTTTTAGCTCCGATTTTTTATAAAATTATTTTTTTCAAAAATTTTAATTATTGTTTAAAATGGTTATTTAATGTTATTTATAGTTGATTTAAATAGTGTGATTTTTAAAAAAAAATTATTTTAAGGTTATGTACTGTTTTGGGCGCCCGGAGTTTTCATGAGTTTGACAGGTCTTATGTCAAACTCATGAATGGACTTTTCCCTCCTCCGATTGGTTGCCCAGTGCTCACGTGATCCCAGCCGACGCATCGCACTAAGTACGCCGCTGGATCACGCAAGCACAGCGCGCCGGGAGCTGGAACGGGCCACAGAGAGGAAATCCACGCAGGCCCAGGCCTCAACTGTCAGCGTGCAATGTAAGTGTAGGTCGGGGGCTTGCACCCGCGGGAAGCCCCCAACATGAATTTCTGGGCCATTATGGGGAACAGATAAGGTAGATAGAGAGAAACTATTTCTGTTGGTTGGAGAGTCTAGGACATGGGGATATAGTCTAAAAATTAGAGCCAGACCTTTCAGGAGTGAAATTAGGAAACAGTTCTATACACAGAGGGTGGTAAAAGTTTGAAACTCTCTTCCGCAAACAGCAATTGATGCTAGATCAATTGTTAATTTTAAATCTGAGGTTGATCGATTTTTGTTAACCAAAGGTATTAAGTGATATGGGGTAAAGACAGGTGTAAGGAGTTAGGTCACAGATTAGCCATGATCTCATTGAATGGCGGAACAGGCTCAAGGGACTCAATGGCCTACTCCTGTTCCTATGTTCCTAGAAGAGGCTGGAGTCAAAAGAACAGAAAGTTTGTTGCAGAGACTCATAAAGTTATCCCCACCCTCCCTTTATATATACTCACATGGATATGGGGCAAAGGCAGGTATATGCAGTTAGGTCGCAGATCAGCCTGATCTCATTGAATGGCGGAACAGGCTCAAGGAGCTAAATGGCCTACTCCTGTTCCTATGTCCTATGTTTGGCTCCCAGTTAAGCAATGCCTCGGTTTCAAAATTCTCATCCTTGTTTTCAAATCCCGCCATGTCCTCGCCCCTCCCTATGTCTGTAATCTCCTCCAGCCCCACAACCCCCTGAGATATCTGTGCTCCTCTAATTCTGCCCTCTTGAGCATCCCTAATTATAATCGCTCAACCATTAATGGCCGTGCCTTCTGTTGCGTAGGCCCTAAACTCTTGAATTCACTGCCTAAACCTCGCTACCTCGCTTTCCTCCTTTAAGAAGATCCTTAAAACCTATCTCTTTGACCAAGCTTTTGGTCACCTGCCCTAATTTCTCCCTATGTGGCTCGGTGTCAAATGTTTTGTCTTATAATACTCCTGTGAAGCACCTTGGGATGTTTTACTACGTTAAAGGCGCTATATAAATACACATTGCTGTTGTTGTTGTTGTTGTTGATATGCTATTTTAAGTGTGACTCAGAAATTTGCGTAAGTGACAGCTGAAGTGTAATAGACACATCTCAAAAATCTTAAATTGTGATGCTAGCACTAAATCTACTCAATCAAGCTATACAATGGGGGGAATTTTAACCCTCTCCCACATGACGGACAGGAGAGGGTCAGGCGGAGTGGGGGGGGGGACAAGTGGTTAATTCATCAAAATCAGGAAACCCGACCCCAATCCAGCATGAACACACCTCCTTCCATTTTAATCACGGCGGTCTGAGTAACCCGCTCTGGAGAGGCGGCTCCATGATTATACTAAGTAAACAAAAAGCAGGACAAATCCAACCCGGCCAATTACCGCCCCATCAGTCTACTCTCAATCATCAGCAAAATGATGGAAGGTGTCATCGACAGTGTTATCAAGTGGCACTTACTCGCCAATAACCTGCTCATTGATGCCCAGTTTGGGTTCCGCCAGTGTTAGATCCGTGTATCTTAATGTTGTGTCCTTCAATAATCAGACAAAAGACTGCAGGGAATGATCAACAGGTGTTTACTAAATGAGGGTTCAAACTGCAACTGACTGTACAGACCACTACTCAGGGTTTATATACAGGTGTGGTCACTGCCAGTACTACAGTATACAGGAGCTGTAAAAAGCAGTTCTCCCCTTAAAGGTACATACATTACAATTCCTCCCCTTTTAGATTAACAGTACCATAACACTCATTTAACAATTAAATATCAACGAATTACAATTAACACTTTTAACATGCAACATTAACTGAAAATAGTCTATTTATAAATTCAGTCTTTGGGGAGGCTTCCTGATCCTTTCTGGATAGTGCCTTTCCCGAGTGTCTTGCTCTTGGTGCGGAGGCGATTCTAGCCCCCTGTCGTCGGTTGGTTCATCAGCTTCCGGTGCTACTGTTTCTGGGGTAGATGCTACCTGTACGTCGGGTTCATCACCAGGTACGTATGACGTATGGGCGAGGCATGGGGTTGACTTGTTCCTGTGACTCTAGGATCTGGTCAGCATGGCATCTCACGATGCTCTCCCCAACGTCCACTGTGTACATTAGCGGGCCCTGCCGTGTGCATATTGTTCCTGGCTGCCATTTTTCTGTTTGGTAGACGGGGGCCAAGACTGGTTGCCCTACATTGAAGCTCCTTGTTGGCTTCTCATGGATGTGCTGGAATTGCTTACTCTCAACATCTCTTCGTACGTTTGGTCTGAGCAAATCCAGGCGAGATCTTAACCTTCGGTTAAAGAACATCATGGCTGGGGCCTGGTTGGTGACTGCATGTGTCGCATTCCAGTAGGCGAACAGGAAATTGTCCACCTTGTGCTGCAGCGGAATGTTGTCATTGTACATAGTCTTTATTGCCTTCTTAAAGGTTTGTACGAACCTCTCAGCCAATCCATTTGTGGCTGGATAATACGGGGCGGATGTGCAATGCCTTACCCCATTCCTTTTAATAAATCTTCGAAACTCTTCGGACACAAACTGTGGTCTGTTATCAGAGCAAATCTGCTCTGGCAAGCCGTTCCTGGCAAAAATGGTCCGTAGGACTGCAATAGTTTTCTCCGTGGTGGTGGAGGACATTTTGATCACCTCAGGCCATTTCGAGTGCGCATCCACGGCTATTAAAAACATTGAGTCCATGAATGGACCAGCAAAATCAATATGCACCTGTTGCCATGGAGATGAGGGCCACTCCCATGGGTGTAGAGGGGCATGTGGTGGTGCATTTTGGACCTTCTGGCATCCTGAGCAGCTCTTTGTCAGGTCCTCAATTTGCTGATCGATCCCCGGCCACCACACATAAGCCCTAGCAAAGCTTTTCATTTTCACCCCTCCCAGATGACCTTCGTGAAGCTCATTGAGCACTCTCTCCCTTAACTTGGGTGGAATTACCACTCGGGATCCACACATCAAGGTCCCCTGGCATACTGACAGCTGTTCTCTTCTGGATGAGAATGCTGGCAACAGTGAGTCGCCATGTGCTGGCCATCCCTTCACCGTCAAATCATATACCCGAGACAGTATCGGGTTATTTCGGGTCTCCTTCTCTATACCAGCGTTAGTTACTGGCAAGCATTCAATTATAGTCAATGAAATATTTCGACAGGATCCACTGCTGGTGCTTCCTCCGCAGTAGGCAGTGGCAGGCGTGATAGCCCATCAGCGTTTCCATGCTGCTTCGTGCCCTTACACTCAATTTCATATTGGTGCACCCCTAGAAAAAGAGACCATCTTTGTAGCCGTTGCGCAGTCATCACCGGAATGCCCTTCTTTGGATTAAAGATGGAGACAAGTGGTTGATGGTCAGTCAGCAAGGTGAACTTCTGCCCGTGCAGACAGTGATTGAACTTTTTCACTCCCCACACTAGGCTGAGGGCCTCCCTGTCAATCAGGGCGTAGTTATGCTCGGCTGAGGTTAGTGATCATGATGCAAAGGCTATTGGCCTCTCTGAGCTGTCCGAGAATTTGTGCAACAGCACCGCTCCAATGCCGTAGGGTGACGCATCACATGCCAACCGAATTGGTAATGCCGGGTTGTAATGGGCCAATACCTCTTTCGATGTGGTTAGTGTTTTGCTCTTCTGGAAAGCTCGTCTACATTCGTCACTCCACTTCCATGGCACCCCAGTTTGCAGTAGGGTGTTCAGTGGATGTAGTATTGTAGACAAATTTGGCAAGAACTTATGGTAGTAGTTTACCAGCCCGAGGAACGACCTCAGTTGTGACACATTTTCCGGTGCTGGAGCCTTGACTACTGCCTCAATCTTCTCTGGGGACTTATGTAGCCCCTCTTTATCGATAACGTGGCCACAATACGAGATCTGTTTTCTAAAAAACTCGCATTTGGGGTGTTAGCTCGGAGCCCATATTCCTGCAATCTAGTGAGCACCTGCTCCAGGTTGGCAAGGTGATCACTGTCATTTTTGCCCGTGACCAGGATGTCGTCCAAATAACACTGGGTCCCTGGGATCCCTTGCAGGACTTGTTCCATTGCCCTCTGCCAAATAGACGGAGCTGATGCTACCCCGAATACCAGCCGGTTGTATTGGTAGAGACCTTTATGGGTGTTGATTGTGAGGTATTTTTTTGATGCTTCTTCTACCTCCATTTGCAGATACGCCTGGGCCAGATTAGTCTTAGTGAAGCGTTTCCCTCCAGATAGCGAGGCGAAAATATCTTCAATCCGCGGAAGTGGATATTGTACAGTGTGAAGGACCGGGTTCACTGTTACCTTAAAGTCCCCACAGATGCGAACCTTCCTTGGTTCCCCAGGCGTGCTGCTCAACGACTTTTTCATCACAAGGATGATGGGTGTAGCCCACTCGCTCCAGTCTACCTTGGACAGTACACCTGAACGTTCCAGAATCTCCAGCTCTGCTTCGATGGCTGGGCGGATCGCATAAGGCACAGGTCTGGCCTTAAAAAATTTTGGGCTTGCGTTTTCTTCAATTTTAATCATCGCTGTCATGCCTTTTTGTGTTCCGAGTCCTTGCTGGAACACTTCTTTCGCGTCAGTTAGGAACTTTGACAGTCGCCCAGGTGTGACGTCGTCATCCTTTTTGCCAGCCATAGTCAGTGCCTTTATGGAATGCCAACCTAGCTGTGTCTTCCAGATCCATTCACGTCCTAGTAGTGGTGGTCCTCCATCTGGCAATACATATAGGTCCATTTTTGGTGTTTCCTTGCCGTTATATATAACGTTCACCCTTATTTTTCCTTTGGGGTAGACTTTTTGCCCCGTGTACGTCTTCAAGACAATCTTTGTATCTCTCAAGTGTATATGTGAGAATAGCCGCTTGTAGTCCCTTCAGTTTATGACTGTTAGGGCTGATCCTGTGTCCAATTCCATTTTCACTTGGACTCCTGCTATCTTGAGCATGACCCAGATAGTTTGGTGATCCTCCGTTTTGATCACATTATGTAGTTTCAGACAACCCAGCTCCTTGCTTCCAGAGTCTGTATCACTGTTCTGTTCGTCTGAACTACTCTCCGTCACCTTATGTACCTTCTTGTACTTCTCCTGTGGAGATTTCTTGCTGCTGGTTTTCTTTCCCAACCTGCAGAATCTTGCTATGTGTCCTACTTTTCCACACTGTCTGCACACTTTGCCCTTGAACCAGCAATCATTATGGTCGTGTGTTGTTCTGCCGCAGCGATAGCACTTCACTGTTCCGTATGACATTTCATTTGTGCCATATTCTTCCGGTCTCTGTTGTATCTCTGCAGTGCCCCGTGCTGCTGCTTCGTGTGATACTGCAATGCTGAAAGCCTTGTCCAGCGTAAGATCCTTTTCTGATAGACGCCGTTTCTGGGTTCCTTCACTTTGAAACCCACACACAAACTTGTCCCTTAAAGTATCTGCTAGTCCCGTTCCAAACTGGCAGTGTTTCGATAGCTTGCGCAGTTCCGTTAAATACTCAGCATTACTTTCATCTTTATGCTGGTTCCTTTTGTGAAACTTAAATCTTCCTGCTATCAGCAGTGGTGTGGGGTTTAAGTGGTCCTGTAGGATTGACACTATGTTTTCAAAATCCTTTTCTACTGGCTTCTCTGGGGTTACTAGGTTTCGTAGTAAGCCATAAGTTTTTGCACCCATTGAATTCAACAATACCAGCGCTTTCTTGTCATCTGGCACTTCATTCACCTTGCAGTATACTTCTATGCGTTCGACATATGTTGTCCAATCTTCGACTTCATTGTCGAAAGCTGTGATACTGCCACTCTTCCGCATTTTTGGGTGTGGTTAGACCGGCTTAAAATGGCGTCTCCCGCGCTTTCCTTTCTTCCCCGCTGCGGCTTAAAATGGCGTCTCCCGCGCTTTCCTTTCTTCCCCGCTGCGGCTTAAAATGGCATCTCCCGCGCTGCTGCCAACGCCGCTCTCGGCGGTCCTTGTGGCAAATGGCGATACCCTGTGGGTTTCGTGCGCTGCTTCTGTGCTGCTGCCAACGCCGCTCTCTGCGGTTCTCATGGCAATGGCAGCGCCTTGCGTTTTCCTGCGCGCCTCTCTCCCCCGTTGACGCTGCTCGGCCCTTGAACACCGGCTGCGCTCTGCCCTCTCTCGTCTCTCTCCCCCGTTGATGCCGCTCGGTCCTGAACTCCGGCTGCGCCCTGTGCGCTCTGCCCTCTCTCTCTCCCCTGTCGACGCTGCTTGGCCTTTTTCTGTGCCGCTCGGTCGGCTCTAGCCGCCGCTGTCCGGGAAGGGTCTGCGCAGTACCTGTTGCCAGCCCGTTTCGCTGGACCACCGTGACTGGAATGCCAAGCCTGGCTCTCGACAGCCTCCCCTGCGATGCTCAAATCTCCGCTGGATGACTGGGCGGTTGCCCGTGGTCGACGCCCGTGCTTCTGGACTCGACCTCCTTCCACTGTTCTCCAGGAGCGAATCCCTGGGAGGTGATGCAGAGTTGCAGGTAGGTTCGAATCTACCTCGCCGCCAATGTTAGATCCGTGTATCTTAATGTTGTGTCCTTCAATAATCAGACAAAAGACTGCAGGGAACGATCAACAGGTGTTTACTGAATGAGGGTTCAAACTGCAACTGACTGTACAGATCACTACTCAGGGTTTATATACAGGTGTGGTCACTGCCGGTACTACAGTATACAGGAGCTGTAAAAAGTAGTTCTCCCCTTAAAGGTACATACATTACAGCCAGGACCGCTTGGCTCCCGACCTCATTACAGCCTTGGTCCAAACATGGACAAAGGAGCTGAATTCCAAAGGTGAGGTGAGAGTGACTGCCCTTGACATCATGGCAGCATTTGACCGAGTCTGGCATCAAAGAGCCCCAGTAAAACTGAAGTCAATGGGAATCTGGAGGAAAACTCTCCACTGGCTGGAGTCATACCTAACACAAAGGAAGATGGTTGTGATGGTTAAAGGTCAATCATCAGAGCCCCAGGACATCGCTGCAGGAGTTCCTCAGGGCAGTGTCCTAGGCCCAACCATCTTCAGCTGCTTCATCAATGACCTTCCCTCCAACATATGGTCAGAATTGAGGATGTTCGCTGATGACTGCATAGTGTTCAGCACCATTCACAACTCCTCAGATAATGAAGCAGTCCATGCCCACGTGCAACAAGACCTGGACGAGGTTCAGGCTTGGGCTGATAAGTGGCAGGTAACATTTGCGCCACAGAAGTGCCAGGCAATGACTATCTCCAACAAGCGAGAGTCTAACCACCTCCCCTTGACATTCAATGGCATTACCATTGCCGAATCCCCCACTATCAACATCCCTGGGGGTTAGCTTTAACCAGAAACTTAACTGGACCAGCCACATAAATGCTGTGACTACAAGAGCAAGTCAGAGGCTAGGTATTCTGTGGCGAGTGTCTCACCTCCTGACTCCCCAAAGCCTTTCCACCATCTACAAGGCACAAGTAAAGTGTGTGATGGAATACTCTCCACTTGCCTGGATGAGTGCAGCTCCAACAACACTCAAGAAGCTCGACACCATCCAGGACAAAGCAGACCGCTTCATTGGCACCCCATCCACCACCTTAAACATCCACTCCCTCCACCACCAGTGTACCGTGGCTGCAGTGTGTACCATCTACAAGATGCACTGCAGCAACTCACCAAGGTTTCTTCGGTAGCACCTCCCAAACCCGCGACCTCTTCCACCTAGAAGGACAAGGGCAGCAGGTGCATGGGAACACCACCATCTCCAAGTTCCCCTCCAAGTCACACACCATCCTGATTTAGAAGTAGATCACCGATCCTTCATCGTCGCTGCATCAAAGTCCTGGAACTCCCTACCTAACAGCACTGTGGGAGTACCATCACCACATGGACTGCAGCGGTTCAAGAAGGCGGCTCACCACCACTTTCTCAAGGGAAACTAGGGATGGGCAATAAATGTTGGCATTGCCAGCAACGGCCTGATCCCATAAACTAATTTTTAAAAATTTTAATGAGGCTCGGTACTTGATATTTTGGTAGTGATTTGAATTTAATGCCTTCTGCACGTGTTTTCCAGGAAGGTCCCAAGTTGAGTCATTGGTCTTTATTGAGTTCGCAGATCTTAGCCAAGCAATGCAGGAGACTACAGTTGGTCTCAGAATCCCTAGGTTGGGGACAGGAAAAATCAACCAGGGTTCATCACTGCCCAGGTACTACTGCTGAAAAGTGTGTGTGTCCGTGTCTACATGCATCGGTCAGGTGGAACGATGATGTTAAAGAGCCTGCTGACATTGAGTCAAGACTCGACCATGAAGATTATATCAGCAGAATCCAATGCCTTCAAGAGGAGGTGAGAAGCTTACTTTGCCAGGATAGTCTGTCCTCACCCTAAAATATATTGAAGTGATGTATTGTAAATTGTTTTGAATGTTTGTAATGTCCTTTTTCAGTTAAGGATCTTCTGAAAATGTCAATAATACATTGTGAGATCATTAAATGTAAATTTATATTTAGCATATTCATGAACAAATATTTGTGGTCTGCAAGTGAACTATAAAGCTCCAGCGAGCTCGATTACAATACCTTGGTAAGCGTTGCAGTGTCAGTCCTAAAGCAACATTGCTGCAAAAGATTCAACAGGTATTGTACATGCAGGTTAAGCTTACATGATTAGCAGGGTCTTATAGATTTGTTTTGCTTTGATATGAACGAATTATTATTTTAATTAGGACCATGACAATGTAAAAAGGAAGATTATTTGTCAAAAAATCATTAATAATTAGTCCCAGTGCGACAGCGGAAACTGCAGAGAAACAATATAAATTGCCAATAGCAAGAGACCTTCAAAGCAGTAGAGAAAAGCTTCCAGATGCTGTGTGTTTTGTACTAAAAAAAAAGCATGGCTACTATGTTTACTCCCAATTGTAATATGAAAATGTATTTTAAACTTTGTGCTTTTACAAGAAGCTTGCTGCTCTTGCCTGGACTTGGCATGAATACTCTTATTCTTGTAGCCACTGTGATGTGCCTGAAGAAAAACAAAATCTGCATCAAGAAAAGCATCGTGGTTTACATTGTAGGAAGCACGATCTGCAACATCAGCAGTTTGTTATCATGGCCTCTGTTGATTGACTGGCACCTCCATTACAAGTGGTGCTTTAGTTCTTCAGTTTGTGAGTTGATCGCCCACATGAAGCAAATAGTAATTACTGTTTCCTTCTACTACGTGTCCTGCATAACCTTCTCCATCTATCTCACGATTGTGTGTGGCCGGAAAATTGTAGAGCAAAATGTATTCGTAGTTTTCCAGGTGGTTTTCCCTTGTGTGGTGCTCCTTGCTGGGAAGCTTTTTGAGCATTTTTGGGATGGGAAGAAACCTCACTATAACAGTGTGAACCAGACGTGCTTTACGATCATAGACGATGACAGCATGAAGGTGCAACTCCTGATGAAGATGATTGTGTTTCTCCCTCTTACACTATACTTCTACCTTCACATTCTGTACACCACCTTCAGAAGTGCGCAAGCAATGCAGAGAAGCCAAGCTACCAACAAAAAGCTTGCAGTAATCTTTTTATCAATCTTTTTAATAACTTTCATTGCACACACTCCAGGTAGGTCAAAAACAACTATATGTATTTATTAAAGAATTGCAATGTTGGTTGTTGAAACAAATGCTTAATGTGAACCATAGCAACCAAGGAGGTCCCAGGTTCAATTCCTGGATCTGTGCTGAGTTAACTGATTTCAGTTGCAGCAGGAGTGCTACAGCAGCAATGCTGGACTAATGAAAAGAAAAATCAGAGTTCTTGTTGATTTATATTCCAGTGATGCTTTCAGGTACCTGTTAAGTGTGTAGATCAGAGGTGGATATGCTTGGGTTCAGCTGTAATGTCTATCTTCCCCATGTGAAATTTAAAAATCTCATCCTTGTTTTCAAATCGCTCCATGGACTCGCCCCTCCCTATCTCTGTAACCTCTTGCCCTACAACCCTCCGGGATCTCTGTGCTCCGCCAATTCAGGCCTCTTGGGCATCCCACCTTTTAATCACTTCACCATTGGCAGCCATGCCTTCAGCTGCCAAGGCCCTAAGCTCTGGAGTTCCCTCCCTAAATCTCTCCACCTCTCTACATAGAAACATAGAAACATAGAAGATAGGAGCAGGAGTAGGCCATTCGGCCCTTTGAGCCTGCTCCGCCATTCAATTTAAACGGGGCTGATCATCCAAATTCAATACCCTGTCCCTGCCTTTTCCCCATATCCCTTGATCCCTTTAGCCTCAAGAAATATATCCAACTCTGTCTTGAATATATTTAATGAACTGGCCTCCACCGCCCTCTGTGGCAGAGAATTCCACAGGTACACCACTCTCTGGGTGAAGAAAATCCTCCTCATTTCAGTCCTAAATGGCTTACCCCTTATCCTTAGACTGTGACCTCTGGTTCTGAACTCCCCGGCCATCAGAAACATCCTCCCTGCATCTAGTCTGTCCAGGCCTGTCAGAATTTTATAGGTTTCAATGAGATCCCCTCTCAATCTTCTAAACTCCAGTGAGTATAAGCCCAATCGACACAATCTCTCCTCATAGTCATTCCTGCCATCCCAGGTATCAGCCTGGTGAATCTTCGCTGCACTCCCTCCATGGCAAGAACGTCTTTCCTCAGGTAAGGTGACCAAAACTGCACACAATACTCAAGGTGCGGTCTCACCAAGGCCCTGTACAACTGTAGCAAGACATCCTTGTTCCTGTACTCGAACCCTCTTGCTATGAAGGCCAACATACCATTTGCCTTCTTAACCGCCTGCTGCACCTGCATGCTTACCTTCAGCGACTGGTGCACAAGGACACTCAGGTCTCTTTGCACTTCCCCTTCTCCCAATCTATTGCCATTCAAATAATAATCTGCCTTCCTGTTTTTGCCACCAAAGTGGATAACCTCACAATTATCCACATTATAGTGCATTTGCCATGTTTCTGCCCAATCACCCAACCTGTCCAAATCGTACTGGAGTTTCCCGACATCCTCCTCGCAGCTTACCCTCCCACCCAGCTTTGTGTCGTCTGCAAATTTGGAGATATTACATCCAATTCCCTCGTCCAGATCATTAATATATATTGTGAACAGCTGGGGTCCTAGGACCGATCCTTGCGGTACCCCACTAGTCACTGCCTGCCACTCGGAAAACGACCCATTTATTCCAACTCTTTGCTTTCTGTCCGCCAACCAGTTCTCTACCCAAGTCAATACCTTGCCCCCAATCCCATGTGCCTTAATTTTGCACGCTAATCTCTTATGTGGGACCTTATCAAAAGCCTTCTGAAAGTCCAAATACACCACATCCACTGGTTCTCCCTTAACTATTTTACCAGTTACATCCTCAAAAAATTCCAGTAAATTAGTCAAGCATGATTTACCTTTTGTAAATCCATGTTGACTTTGTCCGATCCTGTCACTGCTTTCCAAGTGCTCTGCTATTACATCTTTTATAATAAATTCTAGCATTTTCCCCACTACCGATGTCAGGCTTACATAATTACCCGCTTTTTCTCTACCACCTTTTTTGAATAGTGGGGTAACATTAGCTACCCTCCAATTCATGGGTACCATTCCAGAGTCTTTCGAGTTCTGGAAGATGACCAGTAATGCATCTACTATCTCTCGGGCCACTTCCTTAAGTACCCTGGGATGTAGACCATCAGGCCCTGGGGATTTATCAGCCTTCAGTCCCATCAATTTTCCTAACACCATTTTCCTACAAATACTGATTTCTTTCAGTTCCTCTCTTTCATCAGACCCTATGTTCCCCGGCATCTCTGGGAGGTTATTTGTGTCCTCCTTTGTGAAGACAGAACCAAAATATGTATTTAGTTGGTCTGCCATTTCCTTGTTTCCCATTATAAATTCACCTGATTCTGACTGTAAGGGACCTATGCTTGACTTCACCAATCTTTTTCTCTTCACATATCTATAAAAGCTTTTACAGTCAGTTTTTATGTTCCTTGCAAGCTTACTCTCATATTCTATTTTCCCTTTCTTAATTAATCCCTTTGTCCTCCTTTGTTGACTCCTAAACTGCTCCCAATCCTCAGGATTATTGCTTTTTCCAGCCAATTTATATGTCCTCTCCTTGGATCTTATGCTATCCCTAATTTCCCTTGTAAGCCACGGTTGAGTCACCTTTTTTGTTTTATTTTTATGCCAAACTGGGATGAACAAATTCTGTAGCTCATCCATTCGGTCTTTGAATGTTTGCCATTGCCTATCCACCGTCAACCCTTTGAGCGCCATTCCCCAATCAATCCTATCCAATTCGCTCCTCAGACCATCGTAGTTTCCTTTATTTAAATTGAGGACCCTTGTCTCTGAGTCAACTACTTCATTCTCCATCTTAATGAAGAATTCGATCATATTATGATCGCTCCGACCCAAGGGGCCTCGTACAATAAGATTGCTAATTAATCCTTTCTCATTACATAATACCCAGTCTAAGATGGCCTGATCTCTGGTTGGTTCCTCGACATATTGGTCCAGGAAACCATCCCGTAAACACTCCAGGAATTCCTCCTCCACAGTATTGTTACTAATTTGGTTGGCCCAATCTATATGTAGATTAAAGTCACCCATGATGACTGGTGTGCCCTTATTGCACGCTTCTTTAATTTCCCTTTTAATGCCATCCCCAACCTCCACCTTACTGTTTGTAGGTCTATATACCACTCCCACTAATGTTTTTTTCCCCTTAGTATTTCTCAGTTCTACCCATACAGATTCCACATCATCAGAGCTAATATCCTTCATTACAATTGTATTAATCCCTTCTTTAACCAGTAATGCTACCCCACCTCCCTTTCCTTTTTGCCTATCTTTCCTGAATATTGAATACCCCTGGATGTTGAGTTCCCAGTCTTGGCCATCCTTGAGCCACGTTTCCGTAATCCCAACCAAATCATATTCGTTTACCTCTATTTGCGCAGCCAATTCATCCAACTTATTACAAATGCTCCTCGCATTAAGACACAAAGCCTTCAGGCTTGTTTTTTTAACGCTCTTAGACCTATTAGAATTATTATTTACTGTGGCCACGTTTGATTTAAACCGTTGATTTCTCTGACTGCCACTTTTGTTTTTCTCCTTCCTATCTTTTGCTTTTATCCCTGTTTTCCTTTCCTCTGTCTCCCTGCTCAGGTTCCCAACCCCCTGCCATTTTAGTTTAAACCCCCCCGAACAGTGCTAGCAAACCTCCCCGCAAGGATATTTGTCCCGCTCTGGTTCAGGTGCAACCCGTCCGACTTGTACAAGTCCCACCTTCCCCAGAAGGGGTGGATCCAGTTGTCGTGGTCCATGTTGGTACAAATGACGTAGATAGGACTAGGAAGCCTGTTCTGTTAAAGGAGTATGAGCAGCTAGGGGTCAAATTAAAAAACAGAACCTCAAGGGTAATAATCTCTGGATTATTAACTGAGCCACGAGCAAATTTGGCTAGGACAAATAAAATTAGAGAGTTAAATGCGTGGCTCAAAGACTGGTGTGGGAGAAATGGGTTTTGCTTCCTGGGACACTGGCACCAGTACTGGGGCAGGAGGGAGCTGTTCCGTTGGGATGGGCTTCACTTGGCCGTGCTGGGACTAGAGTCCTGGCGGATCATATAACTAGGGCTGTAGCGAGGGCTTTAAACTAACTAGTGGGGGGGAGGTTCCTAGAGAGGAAATAATAAAAATGACAACAGAGAAGGTCATAGACTTAGGTAGCAGTGGGGAAATTAAAAACCAGAGCGTGTCAGGAAGGGGCAGAAGGTATGGAGTAAAAGGTAAAGTAATAAAAAGGGCAAAAGCAGGAACTAAGTGTCACAAAACATATTTGAAAGTTCTCTATCTGAATGCACGTAGCATTCATAACAAAATAGACGAGTTAATGGCACAAATAACTACATATGGGTATGATCTTGTGGCCATTACAGAAACATGGCTGCAGGGTGACAATGCCTGGGAATTAAACATACCAGGTTATTTAACGATCAGGAAGGACAGGCAGGAAGGAAGGGGAGGTGGGGTGGCTATGTTAATAAAGGAAGGAATCACTGTAATACACAGAAATGATATTGGGTCAAAAGATCAGGATAATGAAACAGTTTGGGTGGAGATAAGGAATAGTAAGGGGAAAAAAACACTAGTGGGCGTAGTCTATAGGCCTCTGAACAGTTGCAACTCTGTTGGACGGAGTATCAATCAGGAAATAGTTGAGGCTTGTAATAAGGGAACATCTATAATTATGGGGGATTTTAACTATCATATTAATTGGACAAATCAAATTGGGCAGGGCTGCCTTGAGGATGAGTTCATTGAGTGTATTAGGGATGGGTTTCTTGAGCAGTATGTAACTGAACCGACCAGGGGGCAAGCAACCTTAGATCTGGTCCTGTGTAACGAGACAGGATTAATAAAAATGTCCTAGTAAAGGATCCCCTTGGAATGAGTGACCATAACATGGTTGAATTCCATATTCAATTAGAGGGTGAGAAGGTTGGATTTCAAACAAGCGTGCTAAGCTTGAATAAAGGAGACTATGAAGGTATGAGAGCGGAATTGAGTAGAGTGGATTGGGAAAATAGATTAAAGGGTAAGACGATACATGACCAGTGGTGTACATTTAAGGAGTTATTTTACAACTTCCAAAAAATATATATTCCACTGAGAAGAAAAGGGTGTAAAAGAAAAGACAGCCATCCGTGGCTAAGTAAAGAAATTAAGGATAGTATTCGACTAAAAACAAGGGCATATAAGGTAGCCAAATCTAGTGGGAGGATAGAGGATTGGGAAAACTTTAAAAGACAGCAAAAAATAACAAAAAGATTGATTAAGAAAGGGAAGATAGATTATGAAAATAAATTAGCAAAAAATATAAAAACAGATAGTAAGAGTTTTTATAGTTATATAAAAAGAAAAAGGGTGGCTAAAGTAAATGTTGGTCCCTTAGAGGATGAGACCGGGAAATTAATGGTGGGAAATATGGAGATGGCAAAAACACTAAATGAATATTTTGTATCAGTCTTTACAGTAGAGGACACTAAGAATATCCCAACACTGGACAAACAGGGGGCTATAGGGGGGGAGGAGCTAAACATGATCAAAATCACTAAGGAAGTGGTACTCGGTAAAATAATGGGACTCAAGGCGGATAAATCACCTGGACCTGATGTCTTACATCCTAGGGTCTTGAGGAAAGTGGCGGTAGGGATTGTGGATGCATTAGTAATAATTTTCCAAAACTCCCTGGACTCAGAAAAGGTCCCGACTGACTGGAAAACTGCTAATGTAACACCCTTATTTAAAAAGGGTAGTAGACAGAAGGCTGGAAACTATAGACCGGTTAACCTAACATCTGTGGTAGGTAAAATTTTGGAGTCCATTATTAAGGAGACAGTAACAGGACATTTGGATAATCATAATTTAATAGGACAAAGTCAGCATGGTTTTATGAAGGGGAAGTCATGTTTGACAAATTTGCTGGAGTTCTTTGAGGAAGTAACATATAGGGTGGATAAAGGGGAACCAGTGGACGTAGTGTATTTAGACTTCCAAAAGGCATTTGACAAGGTGCCACACAAAAGATTATTGCTTAAGATAAAAAATCACAGGATTGGGGGTAATATTCTGGCATGGATAGAGGATTGGCTATCTAACAGAAGGCCGAGAGTTGGGATAAATGGTTCATTCTCAGACTGGCAATCAGTAACTAGTGGTGTTCCACAGGGGTCAGTGCTGGGTCCCCAACTCTTTACAATCTATATTAACGATTTGGAGGAGGGGACCGAGTGTAACATATCAAAGTTTGCAGATGATACTAAGATGGGAGGGAGTGAGGAGGACATAAAAAGCCTACAAGGGGACATAGACAGGCTAAGTAAGTGGGCAGAGATTTGGCAGATGGAATACAATACTGGAAAGTGTGAGGTTATGCACTTTGGCAGGAAAAATCGTAGAGCAAGTTATTATCTTAATGGCAAGAAACTGGAAAGTCCTGAAGTACAAAGGGATCTGGGGGTCCTGGTGCACGAAACTCAAAAGGTTAGTATGCAGGTGCAGCAAGTGATTAAGAAGGCCAATGGAATGTTGGCTTTCATTGCTAGGGGGATAGAATATAAAAATAGGGAGGTATTGCTTCAGTTGTACAAGGTATTGGTGAGACTGCACCTGGAATACTGCACACAGTTTTGGTGTCCATACTTAAGAAAAGACATACTTGCTCTCGAGTCAGTACAAAGAAGGTTCACTCGGTTAATCCCGGGGATGAGGGGATGGACATATGAGGAGAGGTTGAGTAGATTGGGACTCTACTCATTGGAGTTCAGAAGAATGAGAGGCGATCTTATTGAAACATATAAGATTGTGAAGGGGTTGGATCGGGTGGATGCGGGGAGGATGTTCCCGATGATGGGTGAAGCTAGAACTAGGGGGCATAGTCTTAGAATAAGGGGCTGCTCTTTCAAAACTGAGATGAGGAGGAACTACTTCACTCAGAGGGTGGTAGGTCCATGGAGTATGCTGCCCCAAAAAGCTGTAGAAGCTACATCATTACATAAATTTAAAACAGAAATAGACAGTTTCCTAGAAGTAAATGGAATTAAGGGTTACGGGGAGCGGGCAGGAATTTGGACATGAGCCTAGGTTCGGATCGGACATGGCCCCATGGGTAGCGGAGCGGGCCCAGGGGCCGTGTAGCCTGATCCTGCTCCTATTTCGTGTGTCTAATTCTGTTAGATTCAGGAGATGGTTCTGTGATAGTAGATTGGCGGTTAGGATCAGATCAGCCATGATCTTATTGAATGGCGGAGCAGGCTTGAGGGGCCGATTGGCCTACTCCTGCTCTTATTTCTTATGTTCTTATGTTCTCACACATAAAGAATAAGTATTTGGATGAGGTGGGTGACTGGCACTTGTGGAACTATACCTCAGTGCCTTCAGAAAAGGAAGAAAGTAAACGGGGGGGAAAATTGCAATAACATTTTGTTAGGTTGATACCAGGAATGAACAACTAGACTTAACAGATACATCAAGAAACATATTATTCAACAAGCTAAGCCAAACAACCCCAGATTTCAAGGAATTGGATGATCTGTCAAAATTGAGATTAGTCCTAGGAGAAGGAGACAGACCATACCTTGGGGCTAAATATGTAACAACATGTCACAACCTGAGGACTGTTTAAAAGTAAGACTGTTTAAAATTAATATTGAACGTACCAAATGAAGTAGAAAGACTGTTTAAAATTAATATTGTTTAAAAGTAATATTGTATATACCCAACAAATGTCAAATCGATTGACACCTACAGAATGTTGGAAAACTGTACCTTTTTGCAATGTAAGCTTTGGCAATATGGTTCTCTGTAAACTTTCATGCCAATAAAGCATTTGAACTGAACTGAACTGAACTGAACTACTGGGACAATTTCAACAAGAGCAGAGAAGATTAAGAAGAGATTTAATACAGGTTTTTTAAATTATGAACAGTTACATGGATAGATTGGAGAAGCTGGGGTTGTTCCCCTTAGTGCAGAAAAGGTTAAGAGGAGATCTGATAGAGAGGTTTAAAATCATGAAAGGATTAGGTAGAGTAAATAAAGAGAAACTTTCCAATGGCTGAAGGGTCGATAACCAGAGGGCACAGATTTAAGGTGATTGGCAAAAGAACCAGAGGCGGCATGAGGATTTGGAATGCACTGCCTGATAGGGTGGTGGATACAGATTCAGTAGCAGCCTTCTAAAGGGAATTGGATAAATACTTGAAGGAGAAAAAATTGCAAGGATATGGGGAAAGAGCGGGGGGAGTGGGATGGATTACGCTTCGAGAGAGTCGACGCAGACTCGATGAGCTGCTGGCCTTCTTCTGTAATGTACTATTCAATGATTCTATGATTCTACACCGTAAACCATGATATCTTCTTTCACATCAAAACCATTTGAAACATCGCTGCAACGTTTTTTTTTCTGCATGGCTGTTTAAGATGGCGTTCTAGAGCAGAGGCTTTTCTGCATTTCTACTTAAGATGAGTAGAGTTTCATAACTCTCACACCAAGAATGGAAGTATCAAATTATAAGGAATTGTACAAATTTATGAAAGGGCAAACCAAAACGAGTTGTTGAACATTTTTTACACTACAATCAGTAGCAGTGGCTATTGGTGTAAAACACAATTTTGAAATTATAGAGAGCTGTGCCTGAATGAACAATTTCAACAATTAGAGCGTGCAACATTAATCGCGTTGACAGCATGTACCGTTGCTTAACAGCTCATGGATATTTCTATTCTTGTTTTGACAGGAGCAATTCTAAAGCTTGTGCCAGACCAGAATATTTGCTTTGAAACAATGGCCGAGTTCTTGTTTGAGCTTCCAGTCATATTCAATCCCATCATCCTTTTCTGCATCAACAAGGAACTGCGATCTCAGTGCCGATATATTCTGGGCCGCAAATCTTCTATCAGTTTTGAAAGCCACCAACTTTGTATAATATTAAACTCAAAGGAAAATCATGGTGTTAAAGAGCAGGTAAAAAGTCAACACTGGAGGCCCTCAGAAATCGCTGAAACCTACTTTACTGGAAGGTGAATGCGAAAAGATGCCTTGAAAATGAATTAAGATGAGACGGAGTCCAACAGTGTCAGGTTCTGTGTTCAATAGTTTCCTTTACTATTAATGGTAATTTTTTTAAGTGTCTGTGTTTTTAATATTTATCAATCATAATAATCATAATCAACTTTATTGTCATTGTTAGTGCACAAGTGCAGTACAACGAAATGTAGGCTTGCGGCTCCCGAGAGTGTACATTTAGATTAAGACATTTAAACATTCAACATACATTTGGCTTGTAATACATTAACATAAACATAACCATAATAAAGTGCATTGGCAGATGTGCAGGCTTTAGAGTTTATTTGTGGAGTTCAGTAGGATGACAGCCCTGGGAAAGAAGCTGTTCCTAAATCTGGTCGTACAGGTGCGAATGCATCTGTAGCATCTCCCAGATGGCAGGAGGGCAAACAGACTGTGGCTGGGGTGGGTAGGGTCTTTGATGATGGACCGTGACCTCCGTAGACAGCGTTTCTGGTATATGTGCTCTATGGTCGGTAGCCGGGTGCCAGTAATGCGTTGGGCAGTTTTGACTACCCGCTGCAGGGCTTTCCGGTCATAGTAGCTACAGCTGCCATACCATACTGTGATACAGTTCGTCAGGATGCTCTCTATTGTGCAGCGGTAAAAGTTAGAGAGGATCAGGGGTGACAGGTTACATCCCTTCAGCCTCCTTAGGAAATATAGGCGCTGCTGGGCCTTCTTCACCAGAGAGGAGGTATTGAGGGACCAGGAGAGGTCTTCCGTGATGTGGACTCCGAGGAACTTAAAGCTGTCCACCCTTTCCACCACAGCCCCATTGATGTGGATGGGGGTGTGACTTCCGCCTTTAGACTTCCTGAAGTCCACAATGATTTCTTTGGTTTTCTTGATGTTAAGGGCCAGGTTGTTATCGGCGCACCACTTCACGAGATGCTGGACCTCCTCCCTGTAGGCTGACTCATCGTTGTTGGTGATCTGGCCTACTACCGTGGTATCATCCGCAAACTTGATGATGGTGTTGGAACCATGAACAGCCACACAGTCGTGGGTGAAGAGGGAGTAGAGGAGGGGGCTCAGCACAATTGTTACCATGTTAAACAAGTACTATATAAAATGCTGAAATATATTGTGGAGATCAGGTTAACTAATTAGCTTGTTATTGGTTCTTCTGTCAAGACTGTCCATCACTCAAATCTACCTGTCGCTATAAGGAGCAAAATGTCCAGGCTCGGTTACTTGATAATGGAGAACCTCACTATAGTAGGATGTTTCAGCTTGAGAAGGGGAATAAAAAGTAACAAGCGTCAAAGGCTCTCTTTCGCAAACCTTTATTGATCTGCTTAAACATAAGCACCTTTGTGAAAATCTGCAAAAGCTTTTGAATAAGGTTCTTAATCGTCTTGTTACTCTAAAAAAGTACCTTCTGTTGATCAGCCGCAGAGTTGTACTGATAGGGTTTGAGTGATAGTCATGATTACTCAAACCACCCACATTCCAGATCATCCAGTGCCAACAATTGAAGAAACCAGCATGGTGTTCAATGGTCCAATAGCAGACAAAGAGCAGAATGATATAAAATATCAACTTTGCTCTAAGTGCATGCATTTTTAGGTAACTATTTTAACTTAAATCCTTCCCAGAGCTCAGATCATACAATCATTGAATCACAGAGTCATAGGCCACAAATTTGCCGGTGCTTAGAGGGCAGGTTTGGAGGTGGGTCCGCTGTCAAAATAGCAAAGATTGACAGCGGGTAGGAAACCCGCTGTCAACCCACCTCCACGCGAGTCTCCCAGCTGTCTCGTCTGTCAGCGGAGAACTGACCCAACACCAAGCAGTGGGGGATGCAATTGAGCTTGTTAAATGGCTTGTTAAGAGCCAATTTAACACTATTTTAAGGCATCCTTCCAATTTTACATTCTCCTCCATGGGTTACCCACTGCTCGGGCAACACGCCAGTTCACCCTGGCGTGAGTTGAGTCAGCTCTGATGTTTCTGATAAGCTGACAGCTGCAGAAGTGGTGTAAAGGATGCCATGTTGCAGATGGTCAGTTTCAGAGTACAGAAACTGTTGGTTACTGCATTTTTAATACATATAGAGATTTCTTTGGCTTACAAGTGTTTAGAGGCAACTGTATGTCCAGTGCCACCTCATTGGAACAACCTTTCTCACCATTGACAGATTGCTTCTGTCATCTCACCTGCAGCTGCCATCTATTGCAGCAACATCGGTGCCCCTGAAAAAGTCAGACCTTGGTCCTCTGAATCCTTCCACGATCAGCCCCAACACCAACATCACCAGGCACACCAACATCACCAACAACATCACCAACCTTCTCTGCCATCACCTGATGATTCACTGGAAACAGGGCATCAGCCCCTGACAACACTGCTGCCTGGGAGGCCAGCAATGGCATCACTTGATGCTGTTAACCCTGGCTGCCAATGGTTTCATAGCCAAACTGGGAGCTGTGCATGGTAGGTTTGATTTTAGGATCACTCTTTTTGATGACACTAGTGTAAGAATTATCTGAGTGCAGAAGTGGAGGCAAAAAAGGGCAACCTTTAGTTATAGAAAAGATCATAAAACCACAAGGTAGGGCCTTCTTCATCCAAACCTTCAGCCCATTTGATTTTATCCTTCCAGGATACTAAACATGTAGGGGTTGAATTAGCTAACCCTCGAAAACGGGCGTGGGGATCGCGCTACATGATTAACCAGCACCTGCTCATTGTGTTGCGGGCAGCACGTTAAATTCACGCTGCCTGCTGTTTTGCTTGATTGCTGCACGCAGCCAGCGCTACCGACGCTGTTCATTGGTTGCATGCATTAGCAGGGGACCCCTGACGACATCCCTGCTTTTGCCCTCCTGTGTAATGTGCCATTCATCCCGTCGAGCCCGTGCCGGCTATCTGCAAGAACACTTCAGCTAGTACCACTCCCCCGCCCTGCAAATATTTTTCCTGCAGGTACTTATCCAACTCCCTTTTGAAAGCCATGATTGAGTCTGCCTCCATCACCCTTTCAGGCAGTGCATTCCAGGTCTTAACCACTCGCTGCGTAAAAAAGTTTTTTCTCATGTTGCCTTTGGTTCTTTTGCCAATCACCTTAAATCTGTATCCTCTGGTTCTCGACCCTTCCGCCAATGGGAACAGTTTCTCTCTATCTACTCTGTCTAGACCCTCATGATTTTGAACACCTCTATCAAATCTCCTCTCAATCTTCTCTGCTCTAAGGAGAACAACCCCAGCTTCTCCAGTCTATCCACATAACTGAAGTCCCTCATCCCTGGAATCATTCTTGTAAATCTTTTCTGCACCCTCTCTAAGGCCCTCACATCCTTCCTAAAGTGTGATGCCCAGAATTGGACACAGTACTCCAGTTAAGGTCGAACCAGTGTTTTATAAAGGTTCATCATAACTTCCTTGCTTTTGTATCTATGCCTCTATTTATGAAGCCCAGGATCCCATGTGCTTTTAACTGCCTTCTCAACCTGCCCTGCCACTTTCAACAATTTGTGCACATATACCCCCAGGTCTCTCTGTTCATGCACCCACTTTAGGATTGTACCCTTTCGTTTATATTGCCTCTCCTTGTTCTTCCTACCAAAATGTATCATCTTGTACTTTTCTGCATTAAATTTCATCTGCCACGTGTCCGCCCTTTTTAGCAGCCTGTCTATGTCTTCTTGAAGTCTATCACTATCCTCCTCACTGTTCACTATACTTCCAAGTTTTGTGTCATCTGCAAATTTTGAAATTGTACCCTGTATTCCCAAGTCCAAGTCATTAATATATATCAAGAAAAGCAGTGGTCCTAGAACCGACCCCTGGGGGACACCTATTATGTCGCACTTTATCAAACGCCTTTTGGAAATCCATTTACATCACGTCAACCGCATTGCCCTCATCAACGCTCTCTGTTACCTCATCAAAAAACACGATCAAGTTAGTTAAACACGATTTGCCTTTAACAAATCAATGCTGGCTTTCCTTAATTAATCCACACTTGTCCAAGTGACTGTTAACTTTGTCCCTGATTATAGTTTTTAAAAGCTTCCCCACTACCGAGGCTAAGATGCCCTAATGTAATGAAGTGACAACTTTAATTTCTATCCTGGGCTCTTCCTGGTAGTTCATCTGCATTGAAATGATGATTGTTTATATTCCTCTGCAGACATATCAACTTGATCTAACAGAACGCCTTCTTCCCTGGGGATTGCCATTAATGACCATAAACTGTCAGTTGTGGCAGTACCACCGGTTGTCCCTTACATATAGATATATACATAATTCCCTTTAACTTACCTAACTGAATGTACTTAACTTACTTATATGTTAGCTTACCTGTTGGGGCCGTTGCCCCTTTAACTTACCTGTCGGGGCCGTTGCCCCTTTAAGATGTATCCTAACGTGCTGACGTCACGTCACGTATGACGTAACGTGCGTGCGGTGGCCGCCGGCCCGATTCGGCCTTCCAGGACGGCCACCGGCGCAACCCAGCATAGCGTCTTCGGCTGCATCGGCCAGCCGACGGGAGCGACGCGATCTGCTGCTCCCGCGGCAAGCACCGGCACAGCCCGGCCTTGCGACCTCGGCCTCAACAGCCAGCGACGCAACGACGCGGTCATGTGACTGCCCCAAGCGTGGGCAAACATGACAACGCGCATCACGTGATGCCCTAAGCGCGGGAAACGCGAACAACGTGATGACGTCACAACACAAACGCAATGACGTCATCACGCTCCCCACAGGACTGCGAACTCAGTCCTCGTGGAGTCCCCGCTGGGACAAGACCTACACCACGGTGCTCCTAAAGTCAGCCATCTTACCTGCCATCTTACCTGATGTAATTAGTCTGTTCCTGTAAATAAACAACTTGTTAATAGTTCGTCGAAGTCAAACTCTCTTACTTAATGGCGATGTACACGAACCGCTACACAGTGATGAAACCTCATCTCCTTACCAAGAATGGTGGTTGAGACCAGAAAATTGAACTCATTTAAGAAACAGCTAGATGCTATAATAGAAAGATGGTACTGGGGCTAAATTGGGCCGTGTAGCACCCATTTTTTAGGTGCTACACAGCTAACTAAGACTGGAAAATGGGCTCCAAGATGCACGCACACACTTCCAATAGGAAGTGCGTGGAAAGTCATCTTGGTAAAGGGGTTTATACGTGTGCGCCTTACGACCAGCGGCAGTATGCAGAGCAGCAAGGTGATGAGGCCAAACAGCGTGCATTGCTGATTTCAAACCACTACTGCCATTTTGCAACTCCACGCTCTAGCCAACCTTCCTTCTTCTTAGGCAGTCCCTCGGAACCGAGGATGACTTGCTTCCACACTAAAAATGAGTTCTCAGGTAACAGATGAGTCCAATGCGGGAGCTACAGTCTCTGTCACAGGTGGGGCAGACGGTGGTTGAAGGGGCGGGTAGGTGGGGTGCTTGGGTTGACGTGCACTCCTTGCGCTGCTTGTGCTTGGCTTCCACTTGCTCCCGGTGAAGAGACTCGAGGTGTTCGGTGCCTTCCCGGATGCTTCTCTTCCACTTTGTGAGGTCTTGGGCCAGGGATTCCCAGGTGTCGGTGGGGATGTTGCACTTTTTCAAGGAGGTTTTAAGGGTGTCCTTGAAGTGTTTCCTCTGCCCACCTGGGGCTCTCTTGCCGTGTCGGAGCTCCAAGCAGAGCACTTGTTTTGGGAGTCTCGTATCAGGCATGCGGACGATGTGGCCCGTCAATTGGAGCTGATCGAGCGTGGTCAAAGCTTCGACGCTGGGGATGTTGGCCTGAGCGAGAACACTGACATTGATGGGCCTATCCTGCCAATGGATTTGCAGGATCTTGCGGAGGCAGCGTTGGTGGTACCTCTCCAGTGTTTGGTCCATGTCTCTGAAGCATACAGGAGGGTGGGTGTCACAACTGCTCTGTAGACCATGAGCTTAGTGCTGGGTTTGAGGTCCTGGTCTTCAAACACTCTCTTCCTCAGGCGACCGAAGGCTGCACTGGCACACTGAAAGCGGTGTTGGACTTCGTCATCGACATCTGCCCTTGTGACAGTAGGCTCCCGAGGTATGGAAAGTGGTCCACATTGTCCAAAGCCTCGTCATGGATTTTGATAATCAGGGGGCAGTACTGTGTGGTGGGGGCAGGTTGGTAGAGGACCTTTGTCTTACGGATGTTTAGTGTAAGGCCCATGCTCTCGTATGCTTTGGTGAAGGTATTGACGATGACGACGTCAGAATGTGTGCAGCCGCAAGCGTCATCTGCATACTGTAATTTGATGGCAGAGGATGGGACGACCTTGGATCTGGACTGGAGGCGACGGAGGTTGAACAGTTTCCCGTTTGTTCTGTAGATTAGCTCCACTCCAGCGGGGAGCTTACGGAGGGTGAGATGGAACATTGCAGCCAGGAAGATCGAGAAGAGTGTTGGTGCGATGACACAGCCTTGCTTGACCCCAGTCCCTACGTGAATTGGGTCATGGTGGATCCGTTGGTCAGGATCATGGCTTGCATGTCATCGTGAAGCAGGCGGAGGATGGTGACAAACTTTTGAGGGCAGCCAAATTTGATGCGTTCACTCCATAATCTCTCACGGTTGACAGTGTCGAAGGCCTCTGTCAGGTCAAAGAAGGCCATGTACAGCGGTTGGTGCTGTTCCCTGCATTTCTCTTGTAATTGGCGCGTGGTGAAGATCATGTCCATTGTGCCCCTCAGTGGGCGGAATCCGCATTGCGACTCTGGGAGGAGCTCTTCAGCTACTGGAGGAAGGCGATTGAGGAGGAATTTTGCAATGACTTTCCCTGTGGCAGACAGCAGAGAGACTCCTCTGTAATTACCGCAATTGGACTTGTCACCTTTCTTGAAGATGGTCACGATTACGGCATCTCTGAGATCCCCTGGCATGCTCTCCTCCAAATAAGAGAAATGAGTTCATGTATTCGCACCAATATTGCTTCTCCACCAAGTTTTAGCGCCTCAGCGGGGATTCCATCTGCTCCTGAGGCCTTGTTATTCTTCAGTTGTCGGATGGCCTTTTCAACCTCATGCCGGGCTGGGGTTGGGCTGAGGTGGTGGCGGGTAGCATGCTGCGGGATGGAGTTGAGGACACTCGCGTCGAAGACAGAGTCTTGGTTAAGGAGATCTTTGAAGTGCTCCTTCCTGCGGGCACTGACTGCCTCTCTGTCCTTGATGAGTACCTCTCCGCTCTTTGCTCAGGCCTGAGTTAAAATTACAGTTGGATCTCAACGATGTCATCGGGCTGCAACATTTTTTTTTATTATTCGCCTATGGAATGTGGGCGTCACTGGCAAGGCCAACATTTATTGCCCATCCCTAATTGCACTTGAGAAGGTGGTGGTGAGCCACCTTCTTGAACCGCTGCAGTCCGTGTGGTGAAGGTACCCCCACAGTGCTGTTAGGGAGGGAGTTCCAGGATTTTGACCCAGCGACAACGAAGGAACGGCGATATACTTCTAAGTCAGGATGGTGTGTGACTTGGAGGGGAACTTGCAGGTGGTGGTGTGCCCATGCACCTGCTGCCCTTGTCCTTCTAGGTGGAAGAAGTCGCGGGTTTGGGAGGTGCTGCCGAAGAAGCCTTGGCGAGTTGCTGCAGTGCATCTTGTAGATGGTACACACTGCAGCCACGGTACGCCGGTGGTGGAGGGAGTGAATGTTTAAGGTGGTGGATGGGGTGCCAATCAAGCGCGCTGCTTTGTCCTGGATGGTGTTGAGCTTCTTGAATGTTGTTGGAGCTGCACTCATCCAGGCAAGTGGAGAGTATTCCATCACACTCCTTAATTGTGCCTTGCAGATGGTGGAAAGGCTTTGGGGAGTCAGGAGGTGAGACACTTGCCACAGAATACCCAGCCTCTGACCTGCTCTTGTTGCCACAGTATTTATGTGGCTGGTCCAGATAAGTTTCTGGTTAATGGTGACCCCAAGGATGTTGATAGTGGGGGATTAGGCGATGGTAATGCCATTGAATGTCAAGGGGAGGTGGTTAGACTCTCGCTTGTTGGAGATAGTCATTGCCTAGCACTTCTGTGGCGTGAATGTTACCTGCCGCTTATCAGCCCAAGCCTGAATGTTGTCCAGGTGGTGTTGCATGCGGGCATGGACTGCTTCATTATCTGAGGAATTGTGAATGGCGCTGAACACTGTGCAGTCATCAGCGAACATCCCCATTTCTGACCTTATGTTGGAGGGAAGGTCATTCATGAAGCAGCTGAAGATGGTTGGGCCGAGGACACTGCCCTGAAGAACTCCTGCAGCGATGTCCTGGGGCTGTGATGATTGATCTTCAATCAGCACAACCATCTTCCTTTGTGCTAGGTATGACTCCAGCCGGTGGAGCATAAATGCATATATAAAGAAGGACACTGTTGGCTCCGGGCGTGACTCCTTGCTACATGCTCAGGAGAGCAGGTTAAAATTGCAGATGTTGCGATCATGGTGGCTTTCGGACAGGTAAGAGCCAGGGCGATTTTTAACTGCCCACCCACCAGCTTTCTGCTGAGCGAGTAGGGTTAAAATCGCCCCATTAAGGAATGGTGAACTACTTACTGGTTAGTTACTGGATTATTTCTTCTGGCTGCTTTTGCAATTGTAAGCGTTTTTTGAGGGTTCCTATACCTGGCTCTCTTACATGTTCAGCCATTCTTCACTATATTACAGCACAGATTCAGTTCACAAAGGGCTCCCACCACTTCTTGCAGCCACAGTGCACCTCCCCTTTAAGAGCTGCCTTTAAGTAGCACTAACCACCAGCGATATGGGGTCCCCTGCTGATGCATGCAACCAATGAACAGCATCGGTAGTGTAAAGTCTGTGGGTTGTGCAGTTAATAAATACACAGACTTCAGAAGTAACAAACAAACAGGTCTTTACTATTCGAAGGTCCGGGCGAATCTGCCCCAGCAATCATGCCACAACACTTATATACTGGTGTGGTCACTATCGGTATTACAGTATACAGAAGCCAAACAAATAGTGCCACCCGAAAGTAGTCCTCTTAAAGGTGAACAATTACATTCAATAGTTCCCTTAAAGGTAGACGGGTACATACACTACAGGTAGCACTGGTTGTGTGCAGCAATCAAGCAAAACAGCAGGCAGCGTGAATTTAGCATGCTGCCCGCAACACAGCATGCTGGTTAATCACGTAGCACAATCCCCACGCCCGTTTTCGAGGGTTAGCCAACTTAGCCCCCACATGTTTAATAAAATCAAATAGGCTGAAGGTTTGGATGGAGAAGGCCCTACCTTGTGGTTTTATGATCTTTTCTATAACTAAAGGTTGCCCTTTTTTGCCTCCACTTCTGCACTCAGATAATTCTTACACTAGTGTCATCAAAAAGAGTGATCCTAAAATCAAACCTACCATGCACAGCTCCCAGTCTGGCTGTGAAACCATTTTTACTTGTTCAGTGAAGTCCCTGTAGCAATCTGCAGACTGGAAACAATCCAGGACATAATCACTTTGGTGGTATATGCTGCGTAAAACAGATGACTAATCAATCACCGGCATCAATTTCTCTGAAATGTTTTTACATTAAATCATTTAATACCTATTTCAAACTCTTTCTCAATCATTTCCTCTGGTAGTATCAGCAACCTCGTTCCTCACAGCACAGTACAAGAATTTAGAAATCTACAACTTGATAGTCTGAACAAAAAAAACTTCCCCTTTTAATTCTACAGCCTGCAAGCATAAAAACATCTACTGATCTCCTTTGGCATTGCTCACGGTGAGTTAGAGACAGCGGTGGGGCGGTGGGGATCCTCAGACTTGGTAACATGAGAAGGGATTCCTGGAATCTGGCAGCTTAGGAAAAGAATTCCTGGGACTAGGGAGCAGTTCAGGGAAGGGGGAAACATTGAAGTGGCCTCGGAGCCTCAGTATCTCAGAAAGTAGTTACAATGGGAGGAGTCACAGGCCTAGAAATTGGGTTGGGCGCCAAAGTGGTGCAAAAGTCGCCTGAGCGCAGGATTTAGCGCAGCGATCGGAGTAATACCAATCGCCAGAAATTCAGTTTCAGTGCCCCTCGAGGGACACGGGGCGAGGCTCGAGGCGCTCCGCGTCCCTCTTAAGGCGCTGAAACTGATTATCACAGCGCAACATGCCGCAGCGCCACACGCTGTGGCACGGCATGCTGCGGTACTGCAGGCCTTCCTCCCACTGTTAAGGGGGAGGTGCCTGCAACAGCGCGATCCCCGCTCGCGAGTGCCGGCAAATGAGCCCGGCACCAAGGAGAAGTGCCGGGCTCTCGGGAAACAGCCGGCAATGCCGCGGGGGGGGGGGGTTAGGAGACCGGGGATGGAGGTTCTGGCAGGCGGCCGCCGAAAAAGCGGCCGCCCCGCACCTCCACCTTAACTTGCGCCACTGCCGGCACAGTAAGGCCCCGTGAACCGGGCGCGGGTAGCGAACAGCGCAGCTGCGCCGTTCGCTACCAAATATCGCGAACGGGGCGCGAATGGGGCGCTGCGCACACCGATGACGTCATCGGTGGCGGCGCAGCGCAACAGGCTAACGCCACCATTAGCGCCCCTCCTGAATATCGCGGGAGGCGCAGCCAGTGGTGCTACAGCCACTGCCTGCCTCTTTAGGCGCTAACAGGTGGCGCTACTCACCCAATTTCTCCCCCACAGTGTCTACAACCACAGAAACTGGTCAGAAGTTGACCACAGCTGCAAGAAGAAAAGTGATAAGAACTGCAGCAGAGGGCAAGTGCTGAAGAGCGGCAGAATCCTACCGCAGTAACGGCCAGTCCTTCAGGAGAAGAGGTAAAAAAAAAGGGTGAAAAACACAACGACAGGATTATTTATTTTTAATAATACTTGCAGTCAGCAGCATGATAACACGGTAATCATCACTCATCTTGCCACCGTCTGCTCTATACACAAACATGATGAAGTGGCTTGACTACCTACTCCCATAACGTTAACACCCCTTTAATTAAACAACAAGCTCAGTGAAATGCAGTTGCCTTAGAAGCCCTTGCTCCTATTTTCTCGTCTGCTGTCTCTATGCCAGGAGATTTTTGGATTTTCCTACATGGTTTTTGATTAATGTAGCATTTTTCCCTTGGCAGCCACATGAGTCCCAAATGCTGAATGCTGGAGGTTTTTTCTTTATAATAATACCTTCAAATGAGCTGAAGTCATGTCCTCAATGGGGCAGGACTTGTGTGCAAAACCATATCCAATGGGGATTTCTATCAGATCACACTTCACTGCTCAGCTATACACCTCTTCTTCCACTTTCTCACAAGTAATATTCAGATGTTTTATCCCTTAAAATTAGTAATACCACTGACAGGAACCGAAAATATTTAAATAGGTAACTTACCTCCCTAACCAGAAAATAGCAATGGTGTGGAACATAACCATCTTCAGTCAGCATTAAACTTTAACTCCTATCGATTGGAAAAGCACTTCCCATAACTTCTTTTGTAATTCAGATTTTAAGAGTTTTGAAGGAATTACATAGAATGTACAGCACAGAAACAGGCCAGTCGGCCCGACTGATCCATGTTGGTGTTTACGCTCTACACCAGCCTCCTCCTACCCCTCATCCAACCCTATCTGCATAAACATCGATTCCTTTCTCCTTCGTGTGTTTATCTAGTTTCCCCTTAAATGCATCTACGCTGATCACCTCAACTACTTTGTGTGATGGTGAGTTCCACTTTCTAAACACTCTCTGGGTAAAGAAGTTTTTCCTGAATTCCCTATTGGATTTATTAGTGACTATCTTATATTTATGGCTCCTGGTTCTGATCTCCCCCATAAGAAAAAACATCAGTGAAGCGAGTAATGTATGTTATAAGCAAGTACAAACTAAATAACAACACCCACCTGTAGTGTGTAAACAGGCACTGCAAAAGAATAAATTGTATTATAGAAAATCACAGATTCAGTCAATGGTCTGTGTTAAGTTAGCTGATCTAAGCCAGGACAACAGTAGGGATGACGAAAGGTCATCGACCTGAAACGTTAACTCTGTTTCTCTCTTCACAGATGCTGCCTGACCTGCTGAGTATCTCCAGCATTTTCTGTTTTTATATTAGTAGGGATGCTACAATTAGCTGCAGTACCCCTGCAGTGAACAGCAGGAAATCTACCAGTGTTCCCATTCCCCATTTCTAACCAGTGACTCCTACTGAAGAGTGAACATTTGTAGTCATTAGCCAAGGGCTGGATTTAGCTGAACTCTATGACCCTCCCCCAGCGTGCCAACATTCACTGTATAAACTCTTGCATGATGAATGGGCATTTGGGTGATGACCCACCCCAGCTAGAGTCAAGGCCCTCCAGAGAGAGGAGAAAATTGAATATAATGGCAGAACTTTCAACCACGGTGGGGGTGTAAAATAGGCGACATCAGATCAGCCAACCCTCATACACCCCAATTTCCTTTCCATTGGCTTAAACAGAAATGTCTTCTTAACCCAAGGCCAAAGGTTCTAAACTCAGGATCTGTCACTGACAAAGAATGGAAGTGGGAGACCTAGCGGAGAGGAACTCTCCCTAATTCAGGGAACTTTCTCTGATGCAGCTGTAACAACAACAACTTGTATTTATATAGCGCCTTTAACGCAGTAAAACGTCCCAAGGCGCTTCACAGGACCGTTATCTAACAAAATTTGATACCGAGCCACGTAAGGAGATATTAGGGCAGATGACCAAAGCTTGGTCAAAGCGGTAGGTTTTAAGGAGCGTCTTAAAGGAGAAGAGAGAGGTAGAGAGGTGGACAGGTTTAAGGAGGAAATTCCAGAGCTTAGGGCCTTGGCAACTGAAGGCACGGCCACCAATGGTGGAGTGATTAAAATCGGGGATGCTCAAGAGGCCAGAATTGGAGGAGCACAGGTATCACAGGCGGGTTGTAGAACTGGAGGAGATTACAGAGGTAGGGAGGGGCAAGGCCATGGAGGGATTTGAAAACAAGGAAGAGAATTTTAAAATCGAGGCATTGCTTAACTGGGAGCCAATGTAAGTCAGCAAGCACAGGGGTAATGGGTGAACGGGACTTGGTGCAAGTTAGGACACGGGCAGCTGAGTTTTGGATGACCTCATGTTTACAGAGGGTAGAAAATGGGAGGCCGGCCAGGGGTGCATTGGAATAGCCAAGTCTAGAGGTAACAAAGGCATGGATGAGGGTTTCAGCAGCAGATGAGCTGCGGCAGGGGCCGAGTCGGGCAATGTTACAGAGGTGGAAATAAGCAGTCTTAGTGCTGGCGCGGATATGTGGTCGGAAGCTCATCTCAGGGTCAAATATGACACCAAGGTTGCGAACAGCCTGGTTCAGCCTCAGACAGATGCCAGAGAGAGCGATGGAGTTGGAGGTTAGGGAATGGAGTTTGTTCATCCAGCACTGGATGTTGGACAAGCAGTCTGACAATTTAGAGACAGTGGAGGGATCGAGAGAAGTGGTGGTGAAGTAGAGCTGGGTGTCATCAGCTTACATGTAGAAACTGACATTGTGTTTTTGGATGATGTCGCCGAGGGACAGCACGTAGATGAGAAATAGGAGGGGGCTAAGGATCGATCCTTGGGGGAAACCAGAGGTAACAGTGTGAGAGCGGGAAGAGAAGCCATTGCAGGTGATTCTCTGGCTACGATTAGATAGATAAGAATGGAACCAGGCAAGTGCAGTCCCACCCAGCTGGACGATGGTGGAGAGATGTTGGAGGAGGATGGGGTGGTCAACCATGTCAAAGGCTGCAGACAGTTCGAGAATGATGAGGAGGGATAGCTTACCATTGTCACAGTCAAATAGGATTTCATTTGTGGCTTTGATAAAAGCCATTTTGTGTGACAGGGGCAGAAACCTGATTGGACGGATTCAAAATGGAGTTCCAGGAATGAGGGGCATGGATTTGGGAGGTGACAGCACTTTCAAGGACTTTGGAGAGGAAAGGGAAGTTGAAGTTGTGGCGGTAGTTTGCAAGGAGGGAGGGGTCAAGGTTTTTTTTGAGGAGATGGGTGATGACAGCAGATTTGAAGGGGAGGGGGACAGTACCTGAGGAGAGAGAACAGTTAACAATGTCAGCTAATATGGAAGTCAGGAAGGGAAGTTGGGTGGTCAGCAGTTTAGTGGGAGTAGGGTTGAGGGAGCAGGAAGTGGGTCTCATGGGCACAATGAGCTTGGAGAGGGCATGAGGGGAGACAGGAGAGAAACTAGAGAAAGATGTGAGTTCAGGGCTAGGGCAGGGGGGAATCTTAGAGGAAGTTTGGCCAGGTGGGCTAGGGGAAAGGTGGGAAGTAGCAGAGACAGCTGAACAGATGGTGACAAAGAAGTCCATGAGTTCCTCACACTTGTTGTTGGAGGTGAGGATGGAGGAGACAGGAGAGAGGGGTTTAAGAAGACGGTTTGCAGTAGAGAAAAGAAGCCGGGGTTATCTTTGCATTCCAAGATGATCCTGGAATAATAAGTAGTTTTGGCCGACGAGAGCAGAACCCGATAGTGCTTTATGTGGTCCAGTCAGATGTGGAGGTGAATGGCTAAACCAGTTGTCCACTATATCCATTCAAGTCTGTGTCCCTTGGACTTAAGGAAACAGAGATGAGGGCCATACTAGTGTGACCGGCCTGGGTGAGAGAGAGTAATGGTTTTAATGGGGACTAGGGCATCAAAGGTCGAGGTGAGGGTGTCATTGAGCAGATCGGTAGCTGCAGAAATGTTGTGGTGAAAGGAGGGCCAACGGCTAGACAGTTGGGATTTTGAAAGTGCAGTTGGAAGTGAATTGGGAGAGAGTTTTTCCAGGGGTGGATACAGACAGAAATAGGGTTGGGAGGGGGAAGAGGGATGTGGGTGGAGAGCGGTACGAGGAAATGATCAGAGATGGCCTTATCTGTGATTGACACAAGGGGAGTAGCAAGGCCATATGAGATGGCAAGGTCAAGGGGGTGGTTGTGAATATGGGTAGGGGAGTTTATATGGAGGGAGAGATTAAGGGAGGATAGGAGGGCAGTGAACTCAGAGGAGAGAGCATGATGAGTTGAGATGGAGGTTGAAATCACAGAGGATGAGAAGTCGCTTGGTGCAGAGGCTAAGGGAGAAAAACAGTGAAGATATCTCGGTAAAAACTCTTTATGGTACTTGGGTGGCCCTAGAAAATGAGGATTTTAAATGAGAGGTGAGGGGGTGGAACAAGGTGAGATTCTCAAAGGAGAAGAAGGTGCCAGAGGAATAGGGGGACAGACTGAAGGGATAATTACTAGTCCTAGCCCTTTTAGGGCTACACCAGATCAGGCATATTCCCCAGACGTTCACCTTCAACTAAAGTTAGAGATAGCCAAATTCTATAAGATGCTTAATTGGGTCTAAAGGTCCAGGCCATCTCTCTCTAAAGGAAAGGAATGACGTAAAGATGTTACCGTCCTCCAGATAGCACTTTTAACAAGTTTAACTAGACTGTAACCTTCCGGATATTATGAAGGTCCGGAAAACACCCCAGAATTCTGCAACTCCTTACAAAAGAGTGTACAGAAATTCAGTTCACGGGTTTGATACAGAAATACTATGTGAGACAATTCTAAAAATATATAGATTTATTTAAGAGCCGACATACAGTTAACAGCTGGTGAGCCAATCGCAACTTTAACAGTTCAAGATACAAATAGCTTACATTTCTTATTCTCAGAGATCCTTATTCTCAAATCTTAACTTCATACATTTTTACATTTCTTATTATTTCTAATCCAGAATATCCACCAAAATCAAATAAGAGTACCTTTTTGATCCCCGCGCCTCAAAGAATTAAAAACTTACAGAGACTGCCTCTGAAGTTAAGAATCATCCTTTCTAGTGACTTCTGACTTTCTATCTGAAAAGCTCTATTTTTATATTTTTTTTTAGTGGTTTATCCTTTGAAGTTTTCTGCTGGTGTAAGCTAATTATCTCTAGTCATTCTCTGTTGAATTCTTTTCTATTCTTACTGCCAATTTAGCTGTTGACTCTCAGAATCCTGTCTGCTGTATAGGTGTTTCAAAAACTTATCATAAAATGACTATAACAGATTTATCTCTTTGATGTCATTTTTATCGAAGGTCTTCCATTCAATTCTAAAAGCATCTCTGCTGTTTGAAAGCAGACGTCATGACTCCTATGTGTTCCAACTTCAACACAAACACAATGTGATTGCTTGGCGCATCTATTGAAGTCATATCTACAAAGTCTTCTGTAGGTATCATTACAACATGTAAATCAAAACCACTTCAACCAGGGTGTTCCATGCATTTCTTAGCTACTTCAATTGGTTGCATATATAATCATGTTTCCTGTTTCTCATTTGATGTTACTTTTATGAAGGCACATGGTTTTTTAATATTCTGTGTTCCTGTTCGAAGTGTTAGTTTTTAACACTTTACTTTGGCATAGCTATTGTGTTGGTTCCAATGTTCAGACATAGAGGAACCTCCAGCCTGCTGTTTCAATAGGGCCATTGTCTTAGTATTAACAATCAATTCCCATTTCAAAAGCTTGTGTGGTGTTTACAACTTTTGTGTTAACACTTCATTTTATCTCAGAAGCCTGTATAGACAGCCTGTGTCGCCGAGGCTTTCCAGACTTATAAACCCAGTATGTCATGTATTAATAATATCAGAAATCTGTTCATAGGATGGTGTATCTTTCTGAATTATGGCCTTTCCTTTACAAGACCAAGGTGTGTTTTGGTGATAAGAGCTACACCGTCACCACAACAGTCTGTGCGGGGCAAGGTGTAGCCAGGCGGGGAGGCTTCATTTAGGGGGAAGGTTTTTTCATGCTTGGCCAGGTTTCCATCAAGGCCATGTAATCGATGCAATCATCCACAATAAGCTCATGGATGGCAAGAGCCTTATTCACAAGTGAACAGACATTCTGGAGGGAGATGCAGACAGAGCCAGTGATAGCTGATCCACTGGCAGAGTCCACGGTGTCAGCACTGGGAGGAGTGAGTTGGACGGGAAGGCGGTAAGGCTACCAACCACATTTTGAGGCCATTACTGCCCCGCTAACACCAGGCGAAGGCAGTGAATATAGACTCCAATGTTACTATCAGTTCCCTTGTATTCATTTCCCCAATATTCTGCCTTTGTCTCACCTCCTCTCCTGAAAGTACTGATTGTTATTGGGGCACATTACCAGAAGGAACTGGACAAGAGGGCTAGATTTTCGGGGGGCCGTCAGGCGGGGTTTCAGGCGTGTGGGGGGAAAATCCCGAATTTGGTGGTCCCACCACCATCCCGCCCAAAACCCCGCCCCACATAAGTTTCAGGGGCGGCGGGTACCCGCCCCGCACTGGGACCCGCTGAAACCAGGCGGGAAGGAATTAGTGCCAATTAACTGCCTGTTAACAGGTAGTTAACAGGCAGTTTTTAGCCTAATCCCTATTTTGAGGGGTTTCGTGTGGGTTTCCCGAATGCTCCAAACCACGCCAGGTTGGAGCGGCGGGCCGTCGGGTTGAGGGAATTGCAGGGGTCGCGATGTCAGCACACAGGTGAGTGATGGGTGCATGAGTGTAAAGGTAAATGTGTTTGGTGTGTCTAAAGTGTGTAAAGAACTTTAACTTACCTGTACTTACCTTCACAGCCTTTCTTCCTGTAGCCGTCGGGGGCTTGCTCACTCACCCGGCACTTAAAGCTGAATGGCTGCGATCTGTGAAAAGTGACAGCCTTCAGCTTTGCGTGCCGGTGACAGTTCTAAATGAGTCTCTGCAGAATAGAAACATAGAAACATAGAAGATAGGAGCAGGAGTAGGCCATTCGGCCCTTCGAGCCCGCTCCGCCATTCAATGAGATCATGGCTGATCATTCAAATTCAGTACCCTGTCCCTGCCTTCTCCCCATATCCCTTGATCCCTTTAGCCTTAAGAAATATATCCAACTCTTTTTTGAATATATTTAATGAACTGGCCTCCACCGCCCTCTGTGGCAGAGAATTCCACAGGTTCACCACTCTCTGGGTGAAGAAATTCCTCCTCATTTCAGTCCTAAATGGCTTACCCCTTATCCTTAGACTATGACCCCTGGTTCTGGACTCCCGGCCATCAGAAACATCCTTCCTGCATCTAGTCTGTCCAGGCCTGACAGAATTTTATAGGTTTCGTTGAGATCCCCTCTCAATCTTCTAAACTCCAGTGAGTATAAGCCCAATCGACACAATCTCTCCTCATACGTCATTCCTGCCATCCCAGGTATCAGCCTGGTGAATCTTCGCTGCACTCCTTCCATGGCAAGAACGTCCTACCTCAGGTAAGGCGACCAAAACTGCACACTATACTCAAGGTGCGGTCTCACCAAGGCCCTGTACAACTGTAGCAAGACATCCTTGTTCCTGTACTCGAACCCTCTTGCTATGAAGGCCAACATACCATTTGCCTTCTTAACCGCCTGCTGCACCTGCATGCTTACCTTCAGCGACTGGTGCACAAGAACACCCAGGTCTCTTTGCACTTCCCCTTCTCCCAATCTATTGCCATTCAAATAATAATCTGCCTTCCTGTTTTTGCCACCAAAGTGGATAACCTTACATTTATCCACATTATAGTGCATTTGCCATGTTTCTGCCCAATCACCCAATCTGTTCAAATCGTACTGGAGTTTCACGACATCCTCCTCACAGCTTACCCTCCCACCCAGCTTTGTGTCGTCTGCAAATTTGGAGATATTACATCCAATTCCCTCGTCCAGATCATTAATACATATAGTGAACAGCAGGGGTCCTAGGACCGATCCTTGCAGTACCCCACTAGTCACTGCCTGCCACTCGGAAAACGACCCGTTTATTCCAACTCATTGCTTTCTGTCCGCCAACCAGTTCTCTATCCAAGGCAATAGCTTGCCCCCAATCCCATATGCCTTAATATTGCATGTTAATCTCTTATGTGGGACCTTATCGAAAGCCTTCTGAAAGTCCAAATACACCACATCCACTGGTTCTCCCTTATCTATTTTACCAGTTACATCCTCAAAAAATTCCAGTAGATTAGTCAAGCATGATTTACCTTTTGTAAATCCATGTTGACTTTGTCCGATCCTGTCACTGCTTACCAAGTGCTCTGCTATTACATCTTTTATAATAGATTCTAGCATTTTCCCCACTACCGATGTCATGCGATAATTCCCCGCTTTTTCTCTACCACCTTTTTTGAATAGAATGACTCATGTCAGAACTCAGAGTGTCAGTGTTTCACAGCTTCAAAACAGCTGTGAGACACTGATATTTCATCTGTCAAGATGTCTTGACAGATGAAATTGCAGTCTGTGACGTCACCTGTTGCCGGGTGGCCCTTAATTGGACTGCTGAGCCCGCTGGGCGGGCTCAACAAGGTCAATCAAGGGAAAATTGCGAGGATTGGCCGGATGTCGAAGTAGGCGGGTCAAAAACCCGAAAGGGGAAGTCCCGCCTTCTTCCCGACAGGTTCGGCAAAATCTACCCCTTCATGTTACCTCATCCAACTACTGCCCTGTTTCAGATCACCTAACTCAGCACAGAGGGGAAATTAGGGATAGCATAAGATCTAAAAATTGGCCAGAAAAAGCAGTAAACCTGAGGATTGGGTGCAGTTTAGGATTCAACAAAGGAGGACAAAGGGATTAATTAAGAAGGGGAAAATAGAATATGAGAGTAAGCTTTCAGGGAACATAAAAACTGACTGCAAAAGCTATTATAGATATGTGAAGAGAAAAAGATTGGTGAAGTCAAGCATAGGTCCCTTGCAGTCAGAATCAGGGGAATTTATAATGGGGAACAAAGAAATGGGAACCAACTAAATACATATTTTGGTTCTGTCTTGACAAAGGAGGACACAAATAACCTCCCAGAGATGTCGGGGAACATAGGGTCTAATGAGAGGGAGGGACTGAATGAAATCAGGATTTGTAGGGAAATGGTGTTAGGAAAATTGACAGGATTGAAGGCCGATAAATCCCCAGGGCCTGATAATCTACATCCTAGGGTACTTAAGGAAGTGACCCTAGAAATAGTAGATGCATTGCTGGTCATCTTCCAACATTCGATAGAATCTGGAACAGTACCCATGGATTGGAGGGTAGCTAATGTTAACCCACTATTCAAAAAAGGTGGTAGAGAGAAAATGGGGAATTACAGACCGGTAAGCCTGACATCGGTAGTGGGGAAAATGTTAGAGTCCATTATAAAAGATGTAATAGCAGAGCACTTGGAAAACAGTGACAGGATCGGACAAAGTCAACATGGATTTACAAAAGGTAAATCGTGCTTGACTAATCTACTGGAATTTTTTGAGGATGTAACTGGTAAAATAGATAAGGGAGAACCAGTGGATGTGGTGTATTTGGACTTTCAAAAGGCTTTCGATAAGGTCCCGCATAAGAGATTAGCGTGTAAAGTTAAGGCACATGGGATTGAGGGCAAGGTATTGAATTGGATAGAGAACTGGTTGGCAGACAGAAAGCAAAGAGTTGGAATAAACAGCTCTTTTTCCAAGTGGCAGGCAGTGGCTAGTGGGGTACCACAGGGATCGGTCCTTGGACCCCAGCTATTCACAATATATATTAATGATCTAGACGAGGGAACTAGATGTAATATCTCCAAGTTTGCAGACGACACAAAGCTGGGTGGGCGTGTGTGTTGTGAGGGGGATGCCGAGAAACTCCAGTATGATTTGGACAGGTTGGGTGATTGGGCAAAAGCATGGCAGATGCAATATAACATGGATAAATGCGAGGTTATTCACTTTGGCGTCAAAAACAGGAAGGCAGATTATTATCTGAATGGCAATAGATTGGAAGAAGGGGAAGGGCAACGAGACCTGGGTGTCCTCGTGCACCAGTCGCTGAAGGTAAGCATGCAGGTGCAGCAGGTGGTTAAGAAGGCAAATGGTATGTTGGCCTTCGTAGCGAGAGGGTTTGAGTACAGGAACAAGGATGTCTTGCTGCAGTTGTACAGGGCCTTGGTGAGACCACATCTTGAGTATTGTGTGCACTATTGGTTGCCTTATCTGAGGAAGGATGTTCTTGCCATGGAGGGAGTGCAGTGAAGATTCACCAGGCTGATACCTGGGATGGCAGGAATGACGTATGAGGAGAGATTGGGTCGAATGGGCTTATACTCGCTGGAGTTTAGAAGAATGAGATGGGATCTCATTGAAACTTATAAAATTCTAAGAGGACTAGACAGACTAGATGCAGGAAGGATGTTCCCGATGGTCGGGGAGTCCAGAACCAGGGGTCACAGTCTAAGGATAAGGGGTAAGCCATTTAGGACAGAGATGAGGAGGAATTTCTTCACCCAGAGAGTGGTGAACCTGTGGGATTCTCTACCACAGAAGGCAGTAGAGGCCAATTCATTAACTATATTCAAGAAGGAGTTAGATATATTTCTTAAGGCTAAAGGGATCAAGGGATATGGGGAGAAAGCAGGGACAGGGTACTGAATTTGGATGATCAGCCATGATCCCATTGAATGGCGGAGCAGGCTCAAGGGGCCGAATGGCCTACTCCTGCTCCTATCTTCTATGTTTCTATGTAAAAATCAAATCTAGTACATGCTGGTTTATATAGCTTAGTTGTACACCAGGAGGTGTCAACTTTCAGATGCGACATTAAACCAAGGCCCTGTCTGCCCTCTCAGGTCGACCTAAAAGATCCCATGGCACTTTTCAAAGAGGGGAAGTTCTCCCGGTGTCCTGGCTAATATTTATCCCTCAACCAACATCACAGAAACAGACATTATAAATCATTCTGTGGATATGGGCATCACTAGCAAAGCAAGGCCAGCATTTATTACCCATCCTCAGTTGCCCATGAGAAGGTTGTTGTTCAGCCTTCTTCTTGAACTGCTGCCAGTCTATGTGGCAAGGTACTCCCACAGTGCTGTTAGAAGACCATTATGTATTGTGAGACCACCTTGAGGATGCAAAATGACACTATCTGAGCTTCACACCCACTACAGTATAACTACAATCAGTTTGAAGCTACCTTTTTTCAATATTATTGTTCTTAAAGTTAATGAACAGCTTGTCACCTCGGCATTAATTTTAAAAAAGGTTCCTGGCATTCCAGCATCAGGGAGCAGAGGTCTCACTGTACATTTAGGCTCATTATCAGAGCTCCCCTTTGCCCGCCTGCAGAACACTGTCGATCCAACAATTTAACTTGCTGCTGCTGCCTTACATGGCCCAGAAGAGATACCAGTGCCTAGTTGGTACTTACAGTATAAGGAGGCCATTTGTATTATTTCCGATGGTTTGATTTCTACAGCTTCTACCCAAATCCATTGGTTAATACAGCGGACAGCGCCGCCCCTGCCCGCCACATCTCCGCCACTTTGTATACTCCCAGCAACACTGGCACCGATGGCAGACTCTGTATATTGTAGGCAGGATCTCTTGTCCCCCTCCCCCGCCACCCCACCCCCCCCCCCCACCCCCTCTCAATTCACCACTGCAAAAAGTTGCAATTTTGTGCACTTCAGTGTTTCCTTTTCCTATCTGATGGTGTCTTCGGTACAACTGCAACTTAAGTCATAACAAATCTCATTCTAACTACTTTTTATGTGTCATATGTGAGGCTGCTGGATTTCAGTTTTCACATAGAAACAAACTGATTTGCAGAGTGTGATCCCAAAACACTAATAAAAAATCCTGAAATTCAACATAATCAAAAGGAATTGAACTGATGCAGCCATCTTTATGGTTGACCTTTATTCAGAGCTATTTTTCAGTTGTACATTGTTTTTTGAGTTGTCAACTTTTATAGGCTGTGCCAGCTTTTTACTGAAGCTGTTCATAGCTTTTCCGAGCCTCGTAAGCTTGAATGTATATAGGATGGTGAATGAATATAGTATACAACTCAGGAATCAGGCGGAACTTCTGAGGAAATTCAAGGCTTATATTTCCGCAGCCTACATGCCTAGCTAAATTCTTCCATGACAAAATGTCATTACAACACTGATGCCGTGATTCTCCGACCTGTGATCACTTCAGGTACAGCTCCCCACTGGGAGCGCAGAAGCACTAAATTTACCCTATAAATTACTGCAGGAATTTTCCAGCGTGCGGTTACATATCCATGTCAATATCAGGTTGTCTGGGATAGTATCACAGCCATCTGTCATAGTCCCACACTAAGTCCCACAATGATGTTCCAGTATTCTGGGATTACCTTCTCTAGCCATATGGTAAAATAGGAAAGGATAGAAATGTTAGGGAGCGCAACACGTGATACAGTGCACCAAACTCGCTGTATGTCACAGCATGAGCTTACATTTTTGGTTCCACACAAGATGAGTTCCTGATCTCGGTCAAGCTGTCAGGGTTTGGCAACTCAAGAGCAAGCCATTGGATTCTCTCCATTTAACCCACTCCAAGAAAAATCCTAGGCCATGGAAAACTGAAGATAATGATATGGAACACCTAGAATCATAGAATTGTACAGCATTGAAAGAAACCATTCAGTCTATCATGCCTTTGCTGGCTCTCTAAAAGAGCTAGTCACTCAGTCCCATTCTCATAGCAATTCCCCATACCCTTTCAAATTTTTATTTTTCAAATATCTATCCGCTTTCCTCTTGTGGATATTGCTTCTGATGTCAGCCTTGGCTCAGTCTGGTGCCGCCTCTGAATCAGAAGGTCATAGGTTCAAGCCCCACTCCAAGACATTAGGAACATAGGAACATAGGAACAGGAGTAGGCCATTCAGCCCCTCGAGCCTGTTCTGTCATTCAGTGAGATCATGGCTGATCTGTGACCTAACTCCATATACCCGCCTTTGCCCCATATTCCTTAATACCTTTGGTTAACAAAAAGCTATCAATCTCAGATTTAAAATTAACAATTGATCTAGCATCAATTGCCATTTGCAGAAGAGAGTTCCAAACTTCTACAACCCTTTGTGTGTAGAAGTGTTTCCTAATTTCACTCCTGAAAGGTCTGGCTCTAATTTTTAGACTCTGCCCCCTAGTCCTAGAATCCCCAACCAGGGGAAATAGTTTCTCTCTATCTACCCTATCTGTTCCCCTTAACATTATCTTGGCTGACACTTCAGTGCAGTACTGAGAGAGTGCTGCACTGTCAGAAGGGGCGTCTTTTGGATGAGACATTAAACCAAGGCCTCATCTGCTCTCTCAGGTGGACGTTAAAGATTCCATAGCACTATTCGAAGAAGAGCAGTGGAGTTCTCCCGGTGTCCTGGCCTATATCATTAAAACAGTTTATCTGGTCATTTTTTTAATTGCAGTTTGTGGGACCTTGCTGTGTGCAAATTGACTGTCACATTCCCTACATTACAATAGTGACTACCCTTCAAAGGTACAGTGCTTTGAGATGACCTGAGGAGGAGATAGGCGTTATGTAAATGCAAGTCTTTCTTTCCTTTCTTTAACTTATTCTCTCCTGGCACCTCAACATGTGGAACTCCTTACTTCTCTGAGCCTTTCTTTCACCTTACAATCTCCCAGCTTTTAAACTGAATTGGCATGATCTGCTCGCTACTTCCTGATTTACTTTATCTTTTCTTTTACTTTTTCCAGCTTTGTGACTGCACTCTGGGTCTTTTTCCACCATTTTGTTTTCTCAGTAAAATAAACCTTAGATGACTGAATGGAAATATCTTGCATCGCATACAATTACAATCAAGTCGAATAACCTCAGATCATATTCCAAAAACATTTTACAACTAAAGAAAATAACTAAACTGCATTAATTTATACAGTTGATTGCAACGAAAAGCACAATTTGTTACAATGTTGCGTTCAGTTGTGGCTGATGATACATTTTCAACAAATCAAGACTAACAGGATTCTAGTATTTCCGATATATGATGCTTAGATTACGTTGCAGTATTGAGATAGAGAGATGCAGGAACTGATGGTACCTTACTGGAATACTTAGCAGATCATACGTAGGCTTTCGTATTGAGAGACAACAATGAGGAAAAGGTCTTGACACAGGATAAATAACAGTATAAGTCATTTACAATGGTTTTATAGAGTTATTTAAAGGAAGATTTATGCTTCCTTCATCGAGTGAAGTTAATGATAAATACAAGAGGTTGCTCATCCATTGGAGCCATTTGTCTGAGCCAGCCAGTGTTAGGCAAGGTTTAGTTGTCTGGAGCCAGTCACATCCGTTTGTTTCTGCAGGCATACGTAGTTAATGTCAAGATTTACACTCAGCCATGGAACAGGAACACAAGCCTCCACACCCAAAGCAGCTCTTGACCTGTTCCGCCCATTTCCTAATTGATTCAGGCATGTATATTATTGTTAAAATACAGACCAAAAGCAGCTTGCAGTTCAATTTTTTTAATAGAGTAATTAATCGGTACTTTTAATTCCAGATTTATTTTTTTACAAGTCCGCTTACAACTTTGAAATATAAACAGAAAATGCTGGAAAATACAGTCAGTCAGTCAGCATTTGTGAAGAGAAAAAACAAGATATGAAGAGCTAGAAATTAGTCTGGGCCCAGATTGCATGCCTGAAGCAAGAGGTCTGAGGATCGATAGAAATTGGTCCTCGGGCCTCTTCTGAACAATTGAAGTGGCCTGCTGCTGGTCGCACCTCCACAGGCAGCTCGCTTGATGGGGAAAAGCAAATATGAACAGCTTTAATCCAGTTTAGTAGATGATGATTGCACCTTTAAGGGAGAGATTATTGATGCGCATTGGCATGCTCTTCTACTTGAGCTGATGGCCGTGCCTTTAAGAGCTAAATTATTGTTAAACATTGACGTGTCCATTTACTTGAGCAGATGGCTGTGCCTTTAAGGAAGGGATTATTGTTACACATTGGGGTGTTCTTCTGGTCGAGCAGATGTCTGTGCCTTTAAGGGAGCAACTATTGTCATGCATTGGCGTGTTCTTCTACTTGAGCAGATGGCTGTGGCTTTAAAGGACAACAATCTCAGAAAGGTCTGATCGATTCTAATTGTATCGCAAGCCTGAACAATCTTAAATCTGAACTGAAATTGTGTTCCCAAGTGGTTTCAATTGGCAGCATTGTATTATATTTTGATAAACAGTGTTAATTGGTACAGATTTCAGCAAAAGGGAAATGTCCATTGTGCTTCCATGATTGTGTTTGTTAAATCATTTGATAGAGAAGTGTTATGTTAATATCATCAATGTCAGAGCTGAATGCTTCAAATTACATGGACAGATTTAGTTAGCGATTCAGCGAAATCTTTAACTCAGCATTTTACTCATCCTCATATTAACACCTAAGCCCTGATTTTTAACTTGGGCAGGGGAATAGGGGTATGGCGGGGGGGATGGGGCCGAAGTGGGCAGCTTGTGGCCCAAGAGATTTTAATTTCTGGGCCTCATTTGATTGCTCTGACACTGATTCCTGCCCAAAGCCGGCAGGAATGACGTCACCACCAGCGGGCGGGAATCAAAATTGGCAGAGGGTCAGGCTGCCACGGAAACGGCCCCAGGTAAGTTAAGTCAGGGATGGGAAGGATCGGTAAAGCCCGCAATCGGGGAGGGGGGAGGCCCGGGGTGGAGGAAGCCCAAGGTGTTATGTATTGTGTGTTCTATTGTGTGTTCTCCTCCCACCTGTGGTGGCGCTGTCACAGGAGATAAATGGTTGGGTGTTCTCTGTTAAGTTTTAGCTCTCTTTGTTCGGAACTTTCCACAACTTCCTTTCCTTCCAATAAAGCACTTCATGTTTGAATCTCTGAGTTCTGAGTCCTAAATTGTGTCTAGGTAGAAAGGTACCGACACAACAAGTGGCAACGAGGAGCGGATGAATCTGCGTACGTTACGGGTGCAGCGAGTAAACAGAAAATTTAATTTGAAACGTGAGATGGCTACTATATTAGGAAACATCGGTGATTTTGATGAAAATGTGGAGCAATGGAGCGCATCTACGGAACGTTTTGACTATTTTGTATTGGCGAATGCGGTGGCAAATGAAAAGGTTGTGCCTACCTTATTGAGTGTAATCGGGCCGAAGACTTTCAATTTACTTCGCAGCCTCGTGCAGCCAGATAAGCCAGGAACTAAAACATATCAGCAACTACTGGAAATTCTTGGAGCACATTTTTCACCAAAACCTCTGTGAAATCTAAATCTCTCAGCAATAAACAAACGGAATCAAGAGGAGGGGGAATCAGTGACGATGTTTATTGCTGCTTTAAAAAGGTTGTCGGAACACTGCCAGTTCAAGGAGGTGCTGAATGACATCATTAGAGACAGACTTGTGTGTGGTCTGCAAAATGCACCCACACAGAAGCGCCTTCTTACTGAGGACAACCTTACTCTTGAAAAGGCCATTGAAGTTAGTGTCTCCATGGAGATGGCAGAAAAGGAGGCTCACCAGTTGAGTTCAACAGGGAGAGTTCACAAAGTGTCGTCTGAGCCTAAAGGTGCGCGGAACGGCACATGTTACCGTTGTGGGAAAATGGGCCATCACGCTAATGACTGCTGGTGTACGGAGCTGGAATGCCGAAATTGTGGCAAAAAGGGCCACATTGAACGCGCCTGTAGAGGTAAAAAAAAGAACAGACAGAGCTGGGAAGCATGGAAGCAAAATGTCTGTATTTGGACAAGAGAGGAAAAAGAGTGTTCATTCAGTGCAGTATGATGGAACAAGCAAAACAGAGGGGAGCGACACCTCTGAGGAGGAAGAGGTGCACATACTGACGGTTGCAGGTGGTTCAAATTGCTACTGGGTGCCACCACTGGTGGAGGGACAATCAGTGCGGATGGAGGTGGACACAGGCGCAGCTGTGTCCCTTGTTTCAGACACTGTCTACAACAAAATGCTAAAGCATCTTACCCTTCAGCCAACAAACATTGTGCTAAAGACGTATACCGGCAAACCTGTGGCCATGAGAGGCGTCATTGAGGTGACAGTTAAATTGAATGGACAGACTGCAAAACTGCCACTATATGTGGTAAAGGGAAATTACCCATCGCTACTGGGACGTGCGTGGCTAGAGAAAATCACGCTGGACTGGCCTGCAGTCCGCATGATGTCAAAAGGGGAGTCAGGTCTGACTGCAGTGTTAAACAAACATGCAGAACTCTTCAATGGGGAACTTGGGAGCATGAAAAAGATTAGCATGAGACTGGACATTAAACCTGACAGCAAGCTGAAGTTTCACAAAGCCCGACCTGTACCCTATGCAATTAGGCCAAAAGTTGAGGCTAACTTGGAGGCCTTAATCGAGAATGGAGTCCTGGAGCCTGTGAGCGTGAGCAAATGGGCCACACCCATTGTTCCTGTCCTGAAAAAGGATAGATCTGTTTGAATCTGCGGGGATTTTAAAGTGACTATTAACCCGGTGCTGTCTGTGGAACAGTACCCTCTTCCCCTCATTGATGATCTTTTTATGGGCCTGGCCGGAGGGCAAAAGTTCAGCAAAATAGACTTATGCCAGGCTTATCTACAAATGCATGTCGATGACAAATCAAAGGAGCTGCTGACAATTGTGACACACAAGGGGCTATACAGGTACTGCCGCCTTCCGTTTGGAATTACGTCGGCCCCTGCTCTATTCTAAAGGGCAATGGATCAGATTTTGAGTGGACTGCCAGGAGTCCAGTGCTACCTGGATGACATCCTTGTCACTGGGACAAATGAGGAGGATCATCTTCTGAACTTGGATGCGACACTACAACGACTGAAAGAGTACGGACTCAGAGTTCGTAAAGACAAATGTGAATTCTATCAGTCTTCAGTTGAGTGCCTGGGGCATGTGATTGACGCTACTGGCCTGCATAAGGCGCCGCCAAATGTCAAGGTGATCGTGGAGGCCCCAGCACCCCAGAATGTGAGCCAGTTACGTTCATTTCTGGGGCTACTTAACTACTATGGGAAGTTTATTCCAGACTTAGCAACATTGCTGAAGCCGTTACATCAGTTGCTATGTCAAGGCAAAACATGGAAATGGACTGAACTGTGCAACGAAGCTTTCGCCCAAGCAAGGAAAGCATTGCTGAATTCGGAGGTCCTGACACACTTCGACCCAAAGCTACCCGTGCAGCTAGCATGTGATGCATCACCATATGGTGTGGGAGCAGTCATATCCCACATCATGCCTTCGGGTGAAGAGAAACCTATCGCCTTTGCATCACGCACCTTGAACAAGGCCGAGAGTAACTATGCGCAGATCGAGCGTGAGGCCTTGGGAATCGTTTTTGGAATTCGAAAATTTCATCCGTACCTGTTTGGGAGAAGGTTCACACTCCTGATGGACCACCGTCCATTGGCTTCAATCTTCAGGCCCCACACCGGAATTCCGTCTCTCGCTGCAAGCAGGATGCAAAGGTGGGCTTTACTGTTGTCAGGACACACATACGACATCAAATATCGCAAATCAGACTTGCACGGCAACGCAGACGGTCTCTCGAGGCTACCTTTGCCTGTTACTCCCCCAGGGCCTCGTCAGATAGACATCTTCTACTTTAGACAAGTGGAGGGAGCACCTGTCACTGCAGTTCAGGTGCGAAGGTACACCCGCAACGATCCAGTCCTGTCTGAGGTAATGGATGATGTCATTCGAGGGAGAGCGATAGGAGATTCTCCTAGTTTGAAACCTTACGTTTCAAAAAGAAATGAGCTCGCCGTCCAGGCAGGTTGTCTTCTTTGGGGACGCCGTGTCATCATTCCACCACCTCTGAGGGAACCTATACTGCAACAACTTCATACAGGCCACAGTGGGATGGTTCGGATGAAGGAAATGGCAAGAAGCTACTTCTGGTGGCCAGGTCTCGATGGGAATATTGAGGAGAAAGCCAAAACATGTTCCCCATGTCAAAGGGTCCGGAATGTTCCACAGCTGGCAACCCTACACCCCTGGGATTGGCCTGCAGAAGTGTGGCAGCGAGTACATGTGGACTTTGCCGGTCCTTTCGAAGGGAAGATGTTTATGGTGGTTGTGGACGCTCGTAGCAAGTGGCCGGAGGTCACTGTGATGAGGTCTACCACGGCAGAGAAAACAATTGAGAAACTTGGTGAGATGTTCAGCCGTTATGGCTCACCAGAACAACTCGTAAGTGACAACGGTCCACAATTTGTATCACAGGAGTTTGCAACCTTCCTGCATGTGAATGGTGTCCAACACATCAGGTCTGCGCCCTATCATCCCTCTACTAATGGCCAGGCAGAAAGGTTTGTGCAAACTTTGAAGCACGCCTTGAAGGCATTGCAAGGTCAGGGCTCAATCCACCAACGTCTGAACAGCTTCCTGTTGTCCTACAGGAACAAGCCGCATGCCACAACCAAAACTTACCCCGCTTCGCTCATGATGAAGAGGCAGTTGCGGACAAGTTTTGACTTACTCAAACCTCCAAGGGCAGAACAGGTTGTCCATTGTCAACAACAAGCTCAAGTTGAAAAGAGAGAGAAAAGAGCCAAGGAGAGATGGTTTCATCCGGGAGAGCACGTCCTAGCTCGAAACTACAACACTGGACCGAAATGGGTTCCTGCTACGGTGATCGCGCAGACGGGCCCTGTGTCTTACACAGTTGAGACTGCTGAGGACGTCGTCTGGAGAAGACACACAGATCAACTGTTGCTAGGAGCAGAGCCAGCCACAGAGGCTCCAACGGCTGGTTGGCCTGAACTGTTTCCGGATGATACCGCAAACCAGCATCCTTTGCCACAGTGCTCTTCTCCAACACAGGAAGTCAAAGAGACTGTTCCACCTGTGCAAACTCCTGACTTTCAACTGACACAGGCACCTTCTCCATCCAGGCCTGTGTCAATGCCTACTGCTGTGGAAGCCAGCGATGACCGCCGGTATCCTGTCAGAGAGCGGCAGCCTCCAAGACGCTTGGATCTGTAGGCTTAGTGACTTACCCACTAGACTGGGGCAGAATAAACCCCAGGGTTGAGTGCATTGAAAGTAACTTACCTGTTGAGGAATAATGTGGACCTTCCATTTAAGAGGGGAGGAAATGTTATGTATTGTGTGTTCTATTGTGTGTTCTCCTCCCACCTGTGGTGGCGCTGTCACAGGAGATAAATGGTTGGGTGTTCTCTGTTAAGTTTTAGCTTTCTTTGTTCGGAACTTCCTTTCCTTCCAATAAAGCACTTCATGTTTGAATCTCTGAGTTCTGAGTCCTAAATTGTGTCTAGGTAGAAAGGTACCGACACGGTGGCATAGTGGTTAGCACTGTTGCCTCACAGCACCAGGGACCCGGGTTCAAATCCAGCCTCGGGTGACTGTCCGTGTGGAGTTTGCACATTCTCCCCGTGTTTGCGTGGGTTTCCTCCGGGTGCTCCGGTTTCCTCCCACAGTCCAAAGATGTGCGGGTTAGGTTGATTGGCCATGATAAAAATTGGCCCCTAGTGTTGGGGGGATTAAATACGTGGGGTTACGGGGATAGGGCTTGGGTGGGATGGCTGTCGGTGTAGGGTTTGGATGATCAGCCATGATCTCGTTGAATGGCGGAGCAGGCTCGAAGGGCCGAATGGCCTACTCCTGCTCCTATCTTCTATGTTTCTATGTTTCTAACACAAGGTACCCATTAAAATGTAAAAAGCACTTAACTGGGCCTCCACCGATGGAGCTCCAGGATGGTGCCTGCCACCAGCCTTTGCTGGCAGGTTTGAGGCCCTTAGTCAGGCCCATGGTTAAAATAGTGTACGCATCCCAGTGACATGACCGGGACATGGCTTTGCCATTTGATTTAGGCCCCTGCTCCTCTGGTGGCCTTCCCGTGCCTTATTTTAGGCAAGTTGAGATGGTGGGGGGCAAGAACGCATCGGGAACATAACGCAAACCCCCTGACCATTGGGAGCAGGGGGTAAAATTCCCTCTCGGGTATGAATGTGTGCATAAAAGTTGAAATATATCAACATATTTTCATTTTTTTTAAAGCTTGGATACATGTAATAAGGGAACGAAAGTGAGCAGTCCTAAAATGTTAATTAATCCAATATAACAAATGTCACAGTGACAGCTAATGGTTACTTGTCAATAGCCTGAATGTGTCAGCAAAAATCATTCCATTTTATATGGTTTAAGCATGACCAAAAGAACAGGAGAGTAAATAACTATGCTTATTGTAAAGTCTGTGGGTTGTGCAGTTAATAAATACACAGACTTCAGAAGTAACATACAAACAGGTCTTTACTATTCAAAGGTCCGGGCGAATCTGCCCCAGAAATCCTGCTACAACACTTATATACTGGTGTGGTCACTATCGGTATTACAGTATACAGAAGCCAAACAAATAGTGCCACACCTAAAGTAGTTCCCTTAAAGGTGAACGGTTACATTCAATAGTTCCCTTAAAGGTAGACGGGTACATACACTACAATCCTCCCTTTTTAGCTTATTACTTACAGAGTCCCCGTTAAACATACATATCTTCAACTTCCTATAAAACAAATTACACCTATAATCTCGGTGGAGTCAATGTCATATAAAACAATTTACAAATATAATCTCGGTGGAAACAGTTCACAGGTTCCGTCTCTGCAGAAACAGTTCATAGATTCAGTCTCTGATCTTGACTCGTTCCGAACAACATTTCTTTGGGGTAGCCGGTTCACCTGGCTAGCGTGACTCCTCCATAGCCTTTTTCTTGACGTAGCAGCTTGAACTTTCGTCCTGTTGAACCGGCAGTGCGGACTTTGACAACCAACTGGCTGTCTTGACATTTACCAGTTTTTCAACTAATTTAGCTCCTTTCGTAATGTCCCGCCTGGAATGGTAGAAGTGCTAATATTTTAGACAGTTATTATCTTCTGCTTCTTCTTTTTCTTTTCTGCCTTTTTGAAACTCTCGGAGCTCCTTTCTCGGCTGCCAGCTGTAGCGCCACCAACTCTCTATGTTCCTTAGACCTTAAGTGCTTCATCCGGATTTCAGCACTTTGAGAGTTTTCATCACAAGCTGGGCAGACCACATCCTCATAATATTCAGTGTCACTCAACAGGTCATGGTAATATTCAGGTTTGTCCTGAGTTAGGCCAGCAAGAGAGACTTCTTCTTCCTCCTCACCCGTCTGGACGTTAGCTGACGGTGGTTCCTTCCCTAAACATCTTTCTTGAAAAGCCTTCTTCATGCATTCATATTCATCCCGCTCTTCCTGGGTTATCTGCCATTCCTTCACGACGGACCTCATTTGTGAGTTCAATACCTTCCTTTCCACCAGTAATTGCGTTATCAGGCTATTTAACCCTTCTACTGAAGTAACGGTTTCCACCTTCTTCTGTTCACCTTGACGTGATTCAACGTACTTTTGGCATCCTTGTAAAATTTGTGTTGCCACCTCAGCTATCTCCGTGACTTTTGAGAGCTCCGAACTCGTTCCCCCTGAAGATTGAAGCTCGTGTTCAGATTGTTCCCCTTGTAGAGTCTTGTCCTTCAGCATATGAAGGAGTTGGCCAACCGTTAACTCTTCCCTGGGAACACGGTGGATCAGAGTCTTCTCCATTTCATCCACCTCTTTCTCCAATACTTCCACCTTACGTTCCTCTTGAACTTTGGCTTTCAGCGCTCGGAAAAGTTGCGCCCTGATGCTCTCTAGTTCATGTTCAGGGACCATTCTTACAGTGTCCTGTTCTTCCACTGCAAGGATTCCCAGTTGAATCTGTTCTTCAAGTTGTTGAACCTCAGACATTGCCGCCTCATATTTGTCTTGGGTGTCCTTCAATGTTTTTATAAGTTCTTGGACATCCTGTCTTTCATGCTCTGCCATGATTTTCACCTCTAATTGCTCATCTATGGATGGAGCTTCTATCGATGAGTCTGTCTTGGCCTTGAGCTCATCAAGAATTTCCTGCAGCCTTTGGACTTCTTGCTCATGTTCAACCTTTAGTTGTTCATATGCTTCTACTAAAACTAGCTTTTCGGAGGCTGCCGAGTTAACCCCCTTCTGAATTGTAGCCTGGGCCTGTTCATACTGTTCTTTCAACTTCTCACACTCTGCTTGTAAGGAGTCGTAAAGAAGAACTGGAATAAAATCCTGGCTCCCTGAAGATTCCTCTTCCTTTGGTTCATTCTGTAAATATTCTAGTTCCTGAAAAGCATCAGGGGAATGTGATTGGTATTTGACCATGATGGCTCTATGGTCGCTCTCTGCTTGAGCTAGCTGTCTCTGTAGTCTTTCCAGGTTCCCCCATTCGGTGTCCCAGAACTTTTCCATATTTTTCATCTCCTGTACGAGACGATCACTCAACTGTTCTAATTGTTGTCGTACTTTGACATAAGTTTGCGTCCGAGCTCGGTGTTCTTCCGTCATGGATGAATCCTTTGCTTGAACAGGCTCAGAATTCTCTGTCAACCTGGAGGTCTGCTCTGCAGCTTTATTCTTCTTGGTACCATAAGTCCTTCTGCATGTCTTCGTTTTCTTTCCCATCGTCGGCAAGTCCCTTTTAGCCTTGTCTTCCATTTCTGACTTGGTCTTATCATCATCCATTTCAGAATCTGAGCTAATAGCTTGCACCGAGCCCTCCCTCATTATGGCTTTTAGGTAATGCCATTCCATGTCTATTTTCTTAATCCACTCCCGTCCTAGAAGTGGTGGTCCTCCCTCAGATAATACGTACAAGTTCATTCTTGGGTGTTCTTTACCCCTATCTCTCACTTTGACTCTTATTTTCCCCACGGGGTATACGTTATGCCCCGTGTATGTCTGTAATACGAACTTGGTATTTCTTAAAGGTATGTGAGAGAATAGCCAGTGGTAGTCCCTTCGGTTGATGACTGATAGAGCTGATCCAGTGTCCAGCTCCATTCTTACTTGGACTCCCGCTATTTTTAGTATGACCCAGATGGCCTGTAGATCCGTTGCTTTACCCACATTGTGGATTCTCAGACTACCCAGCTCCTGGTTGTTTGGGCCTGAGTCTGAATTCTGTTCGTCTGAACTCTTCTCAGCCACCTTGTGTACCTTGTTGTACTTTTCTGGTGGTGGCTTCCTTTGATTATTGGTCTTTTTCCCGGACCGGCATACCTTCGCGATGTGACCCAGTTTGCCACACTTCCTACACTCTTGGTTCTTAAACCAGCATTGATTCTGGTCATGCGTTGCCTTCCCACAACGGTAGCATTTTGTTGTGCTTGAAGTAATTTGGTCCACCCCGAGTGCCGCCGCCTTTAGTTGCATTTCCGCCGTTCCTTTCGCTGCGGCTTCGTGCGATGCAGCTATAAGGACAGCCCTGTCCAGTGTGAGGTCGTTCTCTTCCAGTAGTCGCTTCTGCGTCCCTTCTTTGGACAATCCGCATACGAACTTGTCCCGCAGCGCTTCTGTCAGATTCCCTCCGAACTGGCAGTATTTCGCTAGCCTACGCAGTTCGACCAAGTATTCCGCATTGCTTTCGTCTTTCTTCTGCGTTCTTGCGTAGAATTTGAATCGTTCAGCCAGCATCAGCGGTGTGGGGTTCAAGTGGTCCTTCAGCACAGCCACAATCTCTTCGAAGGTCTGATCCGCTGGTTTATTTGGTGCTATTAGATGCTTCAAGAGCCCGTATGTTTTTGCCCCCATCGAGTTTAGCAATGTTATCGCCTTGTCGTCTTCCTCTATTTTGCTGGCTTCGCAATAGATCTCTATGCGTTCCACGTACGTGGCCCAGTTTTCTATTTCAGAATTAAAGTCGTTAATATTCCCTCGCTTAGGCATCTTTCTTCCCTTGGGGGCAGCACCAGTATTTCCTTAAGTATTCTTCTTTATTTGTTTGTTTCTAAGATGGCGGTTTTCCCGTGAAATCGGCGGTTTCCCGCTCTTTCCTTCTCTCCCCACCCACTTCAATGGCGGTATGTCAATCAAGATGGCGGTTTTCCCGCGAAATGGCGGTTTCCCGCTCTTCCTTTCTCGCCCCGCCCACTTCAATGGCGGTTTCCCGCTTCTGGCGTCTTCTCCGCCTAATGGCGGCTTCCCGCATTTCTTCCCGGTGGAAGGGGTACGCTTCCCCCACAGCGGACAGGTTCAGCCGCTGGCTGGCTACCGCACAGCTCCCCTTACTCGGCTATGTCTTTTCCTCCCGCCCGCACGGCTCTACCGGCGCTGGGTACACCCCGTTAACGGAGGACAGTTCAGCCGCTGGACTGGCTCTCGCGCAGTCTCTCTCTCTCCGTACCCGGCTCTGTCGCTCTCTCACCCGCACGTTCGGTGCTACCGGCCCTGTGTACCCCATTGGTGGAGAACAGCTCAGCCGCTGGACTGGCTCTCGCGCAGTCTCTCACCCCGTTTTCGGCTGTGTCTCTCACCCACTCCCGCACGTTCGGTTTTGCCGGCTCTGAGTACCCCGTTGGTGGAGAACAGCTCAGCCGCTGGACTGGCTCCTCGCAGTCTCTCTCTCCGCACCCGGCTCTCACCCGCACGGTTCCCGTTCGCCTCCCCAGCCCTCTCGCAGACCGGTGTTTCCCTCCCCGGCTGCGGCTGGGTTTCTCTTCCCGCGCCTACTCGCAGGCTCAGCGCTTCGTGGCTGCGGTCACTGCCCGGAGTTTTCCCGCCGATCGCGGTCCGGCTGTCACCCGACGCCGTTGGACCCGACTTTTGGCCGGCACAGCTCCCCCTCGACCGAGGTCGAGTGCTCTGCCCTATACTTCTACACCTTCCCCTACTCACAGTCTCTTCGGCCGCCTTGTTTCTTGCTGGTCGGCTCACTCCGCACCGTGGCAGAAGGGTAGTCAGTGCCTGTTGCTGATACAGCTTCTGTTGTTAGTCTTCCTGCTTTCTGTTGTTGCAGCCTCGTGTTTTCTTTTGGTAGCACGACGAGGGCGGTTGTCTCTCTTCGACGCTCTTCGTTGCTTTTGGTAATCTTGCCGCAGGGTACGATCAGACTCGTCGCCACTGTAAAGTCTGTGGGTTGTGCAGTTAATAAATACACAGACTTCAGAAGTAACAAACAAACAGGTCTTTACTATTCGAAGGTCCGGGCGAATCTGCCCCAGAAATCCTGCTACAACACTTATATACTGGTGTGGTCACTATCGGTATTACAGTATACAGAAGCCAAACAAATAGTGCCACACCTAAAGTAGTTCCCTTAAAGGTGAACGGTTACATTCAATAGTTCCCTTAAAGGTAGACGGGTACATACACTACACTTATAATAAGTGACAATATTTTTTTCACATTGCAGATGTCGAGATGAATTGGAGCATACTGTATTAGTTTCAGCCATAGAGATGCTCTTTGAAGAAAGTGGTAGAATAAAGGGGCCAGATGGTGCCAAAGGGCTAGAAATTCATTATAGCCAAGGAATGGGTGGTGTTTAAGCTAAAAATGGTTAAGTAGCGCCAGTTGAAATTCGTTTAGACTGCACACAAAATTCATCCTCATTCCTCATTAAAATGATTGCAGTCATGATTCTCGTCTGAAAACCCAAGCTCATTGGCATTACACTGAAAAGATGGACTAATATCAGGTGCAGTCTAAACACAAGTAATTATTGCCACAAGCTTTTATCACTACTTAAAGGGGAGGTCCATTGATGCTGCAGCACCTCAATCTCAGCATTGTTGGTGTGCAGCTGCCTCAACAACCATAAGAAGAAGGACAAAGAGAAGGAGCACATATTTACAAATGCTGATGGCAGATCGCCACCCCAGGGAGAGAGCCTGGAGGTTTTCCGAGCAAGCTTTGGAGGCATTAGCTTTAGCAGTGGAGAGAAGGCGGCGGTCCTATACCAACAGGCAGGAGGCCCTCACCACAAGTCTGCCGGACTATGTGGAGGAAGGTGGCACACCACGTCACGAGCAGCACTGTGCTCCCCAGGTTCCACACCCAGTGCAGGAGGAAGTTTAATGAGCTCACATGGGTGGTCAGGGTGAGTGAAGGCTTCAACAAATGCTAAATGCCACCATCTGTACCACAAGCTTCGCACACTGCTCAATGTACCACATCCCCAGCACTCACCCACCAACAATCTCTACCTAGAAACACTCACACCCACATCTTACAGCTTGCACACAATGACAGCTATTCAACTACGGCAGGCGCAAGGGTCATTAGTTATGAAAATTCATGTGATATGTTTACAGATAAATTTATTAATGGTGTTTGGAATATTTTGTGGTCTCTCTCATTTCACCTTTGCGCCCAGGAAGATGTTGTGATATGGTGTGAGACAGGGATGGTATGATGGGAATGTGGTGAGCAACGGGGATCTGGGGTTTCATTCATTTAAATCGCAGTCTGATGAGCCGGTCATGGACAGCCCAACCGGAAGGCTGATTGTCTCGCTGCTTCCACCCTCCCTCCTGTTCCTCCTCCTCCTCATCCTCTTCCTCCTCATCCTCCTCAACCTCTGCCTTGTCGTCCTCCTGAGGCTGTCCTGAAATCCCTGGTGGCAAGGGCTGTGCCCTCATGATGGCCAAGTTGTGGAGCATGCAGCAGACCACCACGAAATGGGACACCTGCTCTGGCAAGTACTGGAGGTCTCCTCCCAAGCGGTCAAGGCAGTGGAACTGTTGCTTCAATAAGTCAATGGTCTGCTCGATGATGTTCCTGGTGGCAGCATGGCTCTCACTGTATGAGTGCTGGGCAGGAGTGTTGGGGTTGTGAAGGCCCTTGTGAGCCAGGTGAAGAGCGGATAGCCCTTGTCTCCGAGCAGCCACCCTCGAGCTTGACGTGATGACTGGAAGAGTGTTGGCACACTGGTCTGGCGCTGGATGAAGACATTGTGGCTGCTGCCAGGATAGCAGGCAGTGACATTGAGGATTCACTGTGTGTGGTTGCACACCAACTGCACATTAAGTGAGTGGTAGACTTTGTGTTTATGGAAGATTTCAGGATTGTTACGCCGTGCCCGCAAAGCCACGTGGGTGCAGTCGATGGCGCCCTGCACCATGGGGAAGCCCGCTATCCTGGCAAAGCCGCATGCATGCTTGTCCTGCTTCTCTCTGGTGATCAGGAAGCCAATGTAGTCCCTTCTCCTACTGTAGAGAACCTCAGTGACCTCCCGGAGTCAGCGATGGACGGCGAACTGTAAGATGTTAGCTATGTCACCTGTTGCAGACTGGAAGGATTGGCTGGTGAAGAAATTGAGGGCCACAGTGACCTTGAATGCCACTGGGAGAGCCGTGGTCGCCCTGGTCTGAGGCTAGAGGTCTGGTTGCAGGAGGCAGAGTTCTGTGACTATCTCCTTGGTGAAGCAAAGCCTCCTAATACACTGCTCCTCACTTAATTGAAGGTAGTAGGAGAAGTGATGTCGGAAGACCCTAGGTGGGTAAGGCATCCTGTTGAGAGCCCTGATTGCCCTCCTCCTCCCTCTGCGCACATGGTCCCATCTTTCTCGCTGCCTCTGCTCCCTCCGTCGTAGATCCTGGAGGGTGAGGTCAACTGCCAGTACAGCCCCATGACTTTTAACAAGTGTTTGAAGCATTTCAAAAATAATGAGGGAGTTTTCTACTTGCCAGAATGCTCCCTGATACCAAATAAATTTGAAATTACTAAAGAAAACTCCTACAGTAGCAGGAAGTAGCATACAGCCATTCAGACTTCAAAAACCTGTCAGGTGCGAATGATTGGTGAGGATTCCTTTAAATAGCATCACTGGAGCTGGCTTCCTGCTGCCACACGCCACGTCAACCTGTCGCTGCTGTCTGCAGCCAGTAAGTTCAATGGCCAAAACGAAGTTGGGAGATCAGCCGTAAAGTGAGTGTTGCACACTCACTGATGTCATGATCTCCATAATTGCGATGTCCCTGGCTATCGAGTGTACCGGCAGCGCTACCGGCAAGACGGATATGGCGTGTGGTGCAGGAACCGGCATCAGGTGGCGTTAGAGGTCTCAGTGGCATTTTAGCACCATGTCGTGGCACTAACATGTGGCACTAAACACACGAATTTCGCCCCAGTCATTAAATCAATAGCCCTCTTGTGGATAGATGGTAAAATAGAAGTGCAGAGTATGGGATAGCTTGTAGTATTAAAACTGGTAGGGGGAAAAATTGGGTGGTGCCCCTTTTGGGGCGCTAACATTGTCGGCGCGCTAATTTTAGCGCTCCGAAAAAGTTAGTGCCCCTCCGCCGGAAATTCATTAGTAGCACCCTAAGCAGGAGGTCGAGCGCTAACAAGAGGCGTAAATCCACCCAATTTCCCCCCCCCCATAGGGTATTACTGTAGTTCTTCCTGCTTCAAGTTAGAAAGTCACCATCTTGCACTCTCGCTTCCTATCTTCTTAGCACATAAATAGCTGCTCTGATTCATATTGGGAATGTATTGGTACAATAGATTTAGACAGCCCAGATTTTGTAGCAAGAATAACGGTGAGGTTATCAGCACTCACCGTTATTTTTATTTTTATTCGTTTATGGGATCTGGGCGTCGCTGGCAATGCCAGCATTTATTGCCCATCCCTAGTTGCCCTTGAGAAGGTGGTGGTGAGCTGCCTTCTTGAACCACTGCAGTCCGTGGGGTGAAGGTACTCGCACAGTGCTGTTAGGTAGGGAGTTCCAGGACTTTGACCCAGCGACGATGAAGGATCAGTGATATACTTCTAAGTCAGGATGGTGTGTGTCTTGGAGGGGAATTTGGAGGTGGTGGTGTTCCCATGCACCTGCTGCCCTTGTCCTTCTAGGTGGAAGAGGTTGCGGGTTTGGGAGGTGCTGCCAAAGAAGCCTTGGCGAGTTGCTGCAGTGCATCTTGTAGATGGTACACACTGCAGCCACGGTACACCGGTGGTGGAGGGAGTGAATGTTTATGGTGGTGGATGGGGTGCCAATCAATCGGGCTGCTTTGTCCTGGATGGTGTTGAGCTTCTTGAGTGTTGTTGGAGCTGCACTCATCCAGGCAAGTGGAGATTATTCCATCACACTCCTTACTTGTGCCTTGTAGATGGTGGAAAGGCTTCAGGGAGTCAGGAGGTGAGACACTCGCCACAGAATACCTAGCCTCTGACCTGCTCTTGTTGCCACAGTATTTATGTGGCTGGTCCAGTTAAATTTCTGGTTAATGGTGACCCCCAGGATGTTGATAGTGGGGGATTCGGCGATGGTAATGGCATTGAATGTCAAGGGGAGGTGGTTAGACTCTCGCTTGTTGGAGATAGTCATTGCCTGGCACTTCTGTGGCGTGAATGTTATCAGCCCAAGCCTGAATGTCGGCCAGGTCTTGTTGCATGCGGGCATGGACTGCTTCATTATCTGTGGAGTTGCGAATGGCACTGAACACTGTGCAGTCATCAGCAAACATCCCCATTTCTGACCTTATGTTGGAGGGCAGGTCATTGATGAAGCAGCTGAAGATGGATGGGGCAAGGACACTGCCCTGAGGAACTCCTGCAGCGATGTCCTGGGGCTGTGATGATTGACCTTCAACCACCACAACCATCTTCCTTTGTGCTAGGTATGACTCCAGCCAGTGGAGCGTTTTCCCCCTGATTCCCATTGACTTCAGTTTTACTAGGGCTCCTTGATGCCTGATTCGGTCAAATGCTGACTTGATGTCAAGGGCAGTCACTCTCACTTCACCTCTAGAATTCAGCTCCTTTGTCCATGTTTGGACCAAGGCTGTAATGAGGTCGGGAGCCGAGTGGTCTTGGCGGAACCCAAACTGGGCATCAGGGAGCAGGTTATTGGTGAGTAAGTGCCACTTGATAGCACTGTCGATGACACCTTCCATCACTTTGCTGATGATTGAGAGTAGACTGATGGGGCGGTAATTGGCCGGGTTGGATTTGTCCTGCTTTTTCTGGACAGGACATACCTGTGCAGTTTTCCCCATTGTCAGATAGATGCCTGTGTTGTAGCTGTAATGGAACAGCTTGGCTAGAGGCTGGAGTTCTGGAGCACAAGTCTTCAGCACGATAGCCGGGATGTTGTCGGGGCCCATAGCCTTTGCTGTATCCAGTGCGCTCAGCCGTTTCTTGATATCACGTGGAATAAATCGAATTGGCTGAAGACTGGCTTCTGTGATGGTGGGGACCTTGGGAGTAAATTAGACAGCTCAGGTGACCAGTCATGCACAGTTAAATGCGGAAATCAGAAAGCTGCTGTCCGAGTTGCCCTGTTCCTCCAGAAGCTGGCAAGTGCTGTGAATTGGATTTTTTTCCTCACCCTTCCGGTCGAGCTGCATCTGGGACCTCGTGAACATTGGATCTAATGGTCCATCTCCTTAACCACTGAAATTTAAGGATCAAGAAAGGAACAGAGCGAACAATGGCCCAGAAATTCGGGTCAGGGGCATCCCACGGGTGCAAGCCCCCGACCTGCACTTACCTTGCGCGCCGGCCGTTGAGCTGTGGGCCCGCGTGGAATTCCGATCCGGGGTCCGGTCCAGCTGCCGGCGCGCAGTGCTTGCGTATCCCAGGGGCGCAGTTAGTTCGATGCGTCCCCTGGGATCACGTGGGCCATGGAGAGCCAATCGGAGCAGGGAATGCTCCATTCATAAGATTGACAAGAAGAGCTGTCAAAACTTATAAATACTACGGCCCCAAAATAGTACTAAATCTTCAAATAAGTTTTAAAAAAGCATCACATTTTTTAAATAAACTATAAATTACATGAAATAACTATTTTAAACAATAATTTAAATTTTTGAAAAAAATAATTTTATTTTCTAACGGGGCTAAAAATAAACTTACCTTGCTTTAAAGTATTTAAAAATATTAAACCTGTGGAAAAAATGTTTTAATTTTAATTAATTCACCACTTACCTTGTTAAACGTAGGCCTTACGCCTGCTTTTTACATGTCTAACTTCTGGAGACTTACCCTCCCGGGAAAACCTGTAAAAAAAAACTAAGTTTGATGCGCACGCGCGGCCTCTCCCGCGCACGCGTTCAACCTCTGAACCCCTTCGTTCAGGGGAACAGAAGTGTCGGTTTCCCACGCATGCTCAGTGCATGCAGGAAACCGGCACTTCCATTGGGCCTACGGGTGAGTACCCCGTGCGTACTCACCCGTGGAGACCCGAATTTCTGGGCCAATATTGGATAAGAAAATAGGGTGAATTAAATACTTAGATACAGAAAGAGAAATAAAGAGAGGGAAAGAAAGATTGGATTAAGAGAGAGAGAAAAAAAAGATACAGAAAGGCAAGGTAAGAAAAATATTAAAAATTTTAAATTTGCAAAACCTCTAGGAACCAATTACTACCTGCGGGAGTGAGACACCACAGTTTCAACTGTCCCCTTTCTGGGACTCCAAGGTTGAGTTTCATGTCAGGACCATAAATCACGCCATTAACAGAGTCTTTATGATATGAATTAGCAGCACTAATGTCTGCGACAAGATTCATTCGAGTTTACAATACAAAGCCAACAATTTCTTGACACTCACAGGGTGGTTGATACCGAGCTCCCATTTTTGCGAGGCTGCCGGCGGAGTGTGTCTATGCATGTGCAGTAGTGCACTGAGTTTTGGAGGAATACAGAGCATCTAGTATAATCAGCCAGTATAGCTTGACTAATGCGACTGGAGCAACATTATTAAAAATGCCTCAGGAACGAAGACTTTTGCAAATCACCCAGCAATTTGTGGCGAATCGCAACTCATGGCGAATCTCTTCCTCGCCACAAATTGCTGGATTTTATATGCACTAATAACGGTGAACTCGTCATTATTTGCCCAGCAATTTTGGGGCACTGCTACATGTCGCAGTGTCTCATATAATTTTTATTCCACTTGTGATGCACTCATGAGAATCGAATGTTTCAGTATGCAGTACTTGCTCCATCCATAATTGTTTATTTAGTGAGTCACTTCTAACAGAAGCTTATTAACAAAATCCTTGGCTCCGCGTGTGTGTATCTGTAGACCTTATTCGAATCATTTCAAATTTTGTAAAGAAATAGGTATCAGAGTGGGGATTACATTTCAGTCGCTTTATATTGTGATTTATTTTTGTTAGATTCAGTCACTTTTTAATGCATGCATTTGTCTTGTTGCTATTTCAGAGCAGGCAGTGTATCAAGTGCATCATAGTGCTTATACACTCAACTGTTCCTATATATGAATTCCTGTGCACCATTAAAGCTTGCTCTGCCATTTTTGTTAGCCATGGCAGTTCTATATTTTAATCCCAATTAACTGCTTGATGAATCAGATCTTATTGGTAGAAGTGAGTAGATGAAACATAAGATTATTCCGGATTGGAAGAGACCATTGCAATCCTTCTGGCTAGTCTCAAAGCTCAAACAAAATAACACACACTTCTGTATTGCTCATGTTCCAAAATGTCTTTCTCTGCCAACTATCTATCCAGTTCTCCCCTGAATTTGCCTACCTGCTTCCATTGTCTCCCAAGGCTGTCTGTTCCATTTATTCGCCACCCTCTGTGTTAAGTAGTGAAGTAAAAACTGTCTGTTTACCTTCCCTCTTCTAAGCTCTAGTCATGCCATCTTATTGTTGAGTTTGTAATCATGTCAAACATATTATTCGGGCTTTTGTGTCCAGACATGTACACAGCGCTGCTAATTTCCTGGCTCCAAAATTGGCAGGAGAGTGGAAATTAGATAGCACTATAAAGTGATGCAGGTAAATACATCTAAGAAGAAAGTATAAGGGGCGGATTACTTTTAATATAAATCACCCTCCCTATTTAAGTAATGATTAAAAAAAGGTTTGCTTCAGTGTCAATTGAAACCGTTTACAGCTCAAATAAAAAGACTGGAACTCCAGACTGAACATGGTCAATCTTATCTGTCATTCAGTAGTGGATATTTGACTGGCAAACTAGAAATGATAATAAGAAGGATCCATCCGAGTCATTGTTTGCTTTTGCCAATCTCTGCAACGCTCTCTGTATTAGAAAATGCACTGGTGCTCTTTTTATTTATTCTTTATCATTTGGAAGAGTGTGCTTGTGCCAGAATTCATCTCACCACTCAAAAAGACACAGGCATCTATATCCCAGACATGCTTTCCTCCATTCAGCCTGTCTCATCACCAATTCCCTTAAAGATCATAGTGTTATTTACAACCACAGCATGTCAGAGCTCCATTCCCTAAGCATATTAGGAGTTTTTTTTTAATGTTTCTATACCTACAGTCTCAATGTCTGCACATTGATCTTCTGCTTGCACATATGTCCTTAGGGTCTCATGCAGAAAGCACTAAGATTTCAGGCTTGAGTGTAAAAATATGAACTAAACTTGTTTCGTGGGAACATTTTTGTACAATTCTTGTCATGTCAATTTCTCTGCTGTACAAGCCACACTGTAACAATTGCCCTGACACTTACATAGTTTCACTTTGACAAGTCAAATCTACATCAGCAGCCAGACATTCTTTCAAAAACTCACTAAAGATCACTTATTAATGTAAAACAAAATGTCAAACAACATGAGAACAGAGGACCTCTTTTTTGAGTTTTGTTAACCCAAAAATATATGACTTCAGTATTCTGAATTTAAAGTGTTTATTCACTGGCTGTAACCTGTAACAGGATGGGGGCTATGTGACGAATGCTCACAGTGTGCGTATGCAAATGTTTAGAAGTAGGAGCCTATTAAAACCTTTGATGTTATGCTATTTTTGAAGAATTTAAACAATTTGTAGGAGTGCTGAATTTTGAAGAGGAAATGTAAATTGCTCCAAATTGGGCTGATTCAGGTTTATTTAATAAAAAAATTCTAAGAAAATAAGAGGAAAGAAACACTTCAATTTATATAGTGCCTTATCATGTTGTTGAACTGTCTCATGGAAACTCACATAGTTGGGGTGAAATAGCCCTCTGTGACATTAGCATATGAATGTTTATTGTGTTTGTATGAAATTGCTTTGTCAATCATTTCGGTGGCAGCATTAACTTTGATACCTTTGTTGAAATACAGGCAAACAAATTTCATACAAAATTGCTATGTATTTGTACACATTCACATAGACTACCCCACCAGCAGAAAACATTTCTCTCTATTTACCCTATCAATTCCTTTCAAAATCCTAAAAACCTCAATCAAATCCAGGGAATACAAAATCGAGTTTACATAATCTCTGCTCATAATCTAACCCTTGTGTAGTGTATGTACCTTTAAGGGGAGAACTACTTTTTACAGCTCCTGTATACTGTAGTACCGGCAGTGACCACACCTGTATATAAACCCTGAGTAGGGATCTGTACGTTTAGTTTTAGAGTAACTCTCATCCAGTAAACACCTGTTGATTGTTCCCTGCAGTCTCGTGACTAGTTATTGAAGGACACACAACATCAAAATACACGGATCTAACATTGGCGACGAGGCAGATTCGAACCTACCTGCAACTCTGCATCACCTCCCAGGGATTCGCTCCTGGAGAACAGTGCAAGAAGGTCGAGTTCAGAAGCATGGGCGTCGACCACGAGCAACCGCCCAGTCATCCAGCGGAGATTTGAGCATCGCAGGGGAGGCTGTTGAGAGCTGGGCTTGGTTCTCCAGTCATGGTGGTCCAGCGAAACGGGCTGGCAACAGGTACGGCACAGACCCTTCCCGGACAGCGGTGGCTAGAGCCGCCCGACGGCACAGAAAAGGCCGAGCAGCATCGACGGGAGAAGAGAGAGGGCAGAGCGCACAGGGTGCAGCCGGTGTTCAGGACTGAGCGGTGTCGACGGGAGAAGAGAGAGGGTAGAGCGCACAGGGCGCAGCCGGTGTTCAGGACCGAACGGCGTCGACGGGAGAAGAGAGAGAGGCACGAAGGAAAATGCGCAGAGCGCAGCCGGTGTTCAAGGGACGAGCAGCGTCAGCAGGGAAGAAAGGGAAACGCGCAGAGTGCAGCCAGTGTTCAAGGGCCGAGCAGCCACAGCGGAGAAGAAGGGAGAGCGCGGGAAACGCCATTTTGAGCCACAGCGGAGAAGAAGGGAGAGCGCGGGAAAACGCCATTTTGAGCCGCAGCGGAGAAGAAGGGAGAGCGCGGGAAACGCCATTTTGAGTCACAGCAGAGAAGAAGGGAGAGCGTGGGAAAACGCCATTTTGGGCCAGTCTAACCACACCCAGGGATGCCGAAGAGTGGCAGTATCACAGCGTTCGACAATGAAGTCGAAGATTGGACGACATATGTCGAACGCATAGAAGTGTACTGCAAGGCGAATGAAGTGCCAGATGAGAGGAAAGCGCTGGTATTGTTGAATTCAATGGGTGCAAAAACGTATGGCTTACTGCGAAACCTAGTAACCCCAGAGAAGCCAGTGGAAAAGGATTTTGGAAACATAGTGTCAATCCTACAGGACCACTTAAACCCCACACCGCTGCTGATAGCAGAAAGATTTAAGTTTCACAAAAGGAACCAGCATAAAGATGAAAGTAATGCTGAGTATTTAATGGAACTGCGCAAGCTATCGAAACACTGCCAGTTTGGAACGGGACTAGCAGATACTTTAAGGGACAAGTTTGTGTATGGGCTTCAAAGTGAAGGAACCCAGAAACGGCTTCTATCAGATAAGGATCTTACGCTGGACACGGCTTTCAGCATGGCAGTATCACATGAAGCAGCCGCACGGGGCGCTGCAGAAATACAACGGAGACCGCAAGAATATGGCACAAATGAAATGTCATACGGAACAGTGAAGTGCTATCGCTGCGGCAGAACAACACACGACCATAATGATTGCTGGTTCAAGGACAAAGTGTGCAGACAGTGTGGAAAAGTAGGACACATAGCAATAGTCTGCAGGTCGGGAAAGAAAACCAGCAGCAAGAAATCTCCACAGGAGAAGTACAAGAAGGTACATAAGGTGACGGAGAGTAGTTCAGACGAACAGAAAAGTGATACAGACTCTGGAAGCAAGGAGCTGGGTTGTCTGAAACTACATAAGGTGATCAAAATGGAGGATCACCAAACTATCTGGGTCACGCTCAAGATAGCTGGAGTCCAACTGAAAATGGAATTGGACACAGGATCAGCCCTAACAGTCATAAACCGAAGGGACTACAAGCGGCTATTCTCACATATACCCTTGAGAGATACAGAGATTGTCTTGAAGACGTACACGGGGCAAAAAGTCTACCCCAAAGGAAAAATAAGGGTGAACGTTAAATATAACGGCAAGGAAACACCAAAAATTGACCTATATGTATTGCCAGATGGAGGACCACCACTACTAGGACATGAATGGATCCGGAAGATACAGCTAGATTGGCATTCCATACAAGCACTGACTGTAGATGCCAAAAAGGATGACGACGCCACACCTGGATGACTGTCAAAAATGCTAACTGACACACAAGAAGTGTTCCAGGAGGGACTTGGAACACTAAAAGGCATAACAGCGATGATCAAAATAGAGGAAAGCGCAAGCCCAAAGTTTTTTAAGGCCAGACCGGTGCCTTATGCGATCCGCCCAGCCGCCAAAGCAGAGCTGGAAGGTTTGGAACGTTCAGGAGTACTGTCCAAAGTGGACTGGAGCGAGTGGGCTACACCCATCATTCCTGTAATGAAGAGGTCATTGAGTAATACGCCTGGGGAACCAAAGAAGGTTCGCATCTGTGGGGACTTTAAGGTGACAGTGAACCCAGTCCTTCACACGGTACAATATCCGCTTCCGCGGATTGAAGATATTTTCGCCTCGCTATCTGGAGGGAAACGCTTCACTAAGATTGATCTGGCCCAGGCGTACCTGCAAATGGAGGTAGAAGAAGCCTCGAAACAGTACCTCACGATCAACACTCATAAAGGTCTCCACCAATGCAACTGGCTGGTGTTCGGGGTAGCATCAGCTCCGGCTATTTGGCAAAGGGCAATGGATCAAGTCCTGCAAGGGATTCCAGGGACCCAGTGTTATTTGGACGACATCCTGGTCACGGGCGAAAATGACAGTGATCACCTTGCCAACCTGGAGCAGGTGCTCATTAGATTGAAGGAATATGGGCTCCGAGCAAATCGCCACAAATGCGAGTTTTTCCAGAAGCAGATCTCGTATTGTGGCCACGTTATTGATGAAGAGGGGTTACATAAGTCCCCTGAAAAGATTGAGGCAGTAGTCAAGGCTCCAGCACCGGAAAATGTGTCACAACTGAGGTCGTTCCTTGGGCTGGTGAACTACTACCATAAGTTCTTGCCGAATTTGTCTACAGTGCTACACCCACTGAACACCCTACTGCAAACGGGGGTACCATGGAAGTGGAATGACGAATGTAAACGAGCTTTCCAGAAGTGCAAAGAATTGATCACATCAAAAGAGGTGTTGGCTCATTTCAACCCAGCACTACCAATTCGGTTGGCGTGTGATGCATCACCCTATGGCATTGGAGCGGTGCTGTCGCACAAGTTCCCGGACGGCTCAGAGAGGCCGGTAGCCTTTGCGTCTCAGTCACTTACCTCAGCCGAGCGTAACTACGCCCAGATTGACAGGGAGGCCCTCAGCCTAGTGTGGGGAGTGAAAAAGTTCAACCACTATCTGCACGGGCAGAAGTTCACCTTGCTGACTGACCACCAACCACTTGTCTCCATCTTTAATCCAAAGAAGGGCGTTCCGGTGATGACTGCGCAACGGCTACAAAGATGGCCCCTTTTTCTAGGGGCGAACCAATATGAAATCGAGTATAAGGGCATGAAACAGCATGGATACACTGATGGGCTATCACGCCTGCCACTGCCTACTGCGGAGGAAGCACCAGCAGTGGACCCTGTCGAAATATTTTATTCGACTATAATTGAACGCTTGCCAGTAACTAACGCTGCTATAGAGAAGGAGACCCGAAATGACCCGACACTGTCTCGGGTATATGACTTGACGGTGAAGGGATGGCCAACACATGGCGACCCACTGTTGCCAGCATTCTCATCCAGAAGAGAACAGCTGTCAGTATGCCAGGGGACCTTGATGTGTGGATCCCAAGTGGTAATTCCACCCAAGTTAAGGGAGAGAGTGCTAAATGAGCTTCACGAATGCCATCTGGGAGGGGTGAAAATGAAAAGCCTTGCTAGGGCTTATGTGTGGTGGCCGGGGATCGATCAGCAAATTGAGGACCTGACAAAGAGCTGTTCAGGATGCCAGAAGGTCCAAAATGCACCACCACATGCCCCTCTACACCCATGGGAGTGGCCCTCATCTCCATGGCAACGGGTGCATATTGATTTTGCTGGTCCATTCATGGACTCAATGTTTTTAATAGCCATGGATGCGCACTCGAAATGGCCTGGGGTGATCAAAATGTCGTCTACCACCATGGAGAAAACTATTGCAGTCCTATGGACCATATTTGCCAGGAACGGCTTGCCAGAGCAGATTTGCTCTGATAATGGACCACAGTTTGTGTCCGAAGGGTTTCGAAGATTCATGAAAAGGAATGGGGTAAGGCATTACACATTCGCCCCGTATCATCCAGCCACAAATGGATTGGCTGAGAGGTTCGTACAAACCTTTAAAAATGCAGTAAGGGCCATGTGCGATGACGACATTCCACTGCAGCATAAGGTGGACAATTTCCTGTTAGCCTACAGAAATGCGACACATGCAGTCACCAACCAGACCCCGGCCATGATGTTCTTTAACTGAAGGTTGAGATCTCGTCTGGATTTGCTCAGACCAAATGTACGAAGAGATGTTGAGAATAAGCAATTCCAGCACATCAATGAGAAGCCGACAAGGAGCTTCAATGTAGGGCAACCAGTCTTGGCCCGCAACTACCGAACAGAGAAATGGCAACCAGGAACGATATGCACACAGCAGGGGCCACTAATGTACACAGTGGATGTTGGGGAGAACATTGTGAGACGCCATGTTGACCAGATCCTAGAGTCACAGGAACGAGTCAACCCCATGTCTCGCGCACCTGGTGATGAACCCGACATACAGGTAGCATCTACCTGTAGTAAACCACTGTTTGTTATTGTTGTTGTTGTTGTTGTTGCACACTGTTGTGCCTATGCATGCCTCAGCTGACTCCGCCCCTGGCTCCACCCACATGCTCGGGTATAAAGGTGACTGCTCTGCAGCCCCCTGCCCTTTTGGATACCAGGCAACCACGAGAGGCATGCTCTGTTCTTTGCTAATAAAAGCCTATTAATTAACTCTCTGTCTTTTATGAGGAATTGATAGCGCATCACTACCCCAGAAACAGTAGCATTGGAAGCTGATGAACCAACTGACGACAGGGGGCCTCCGCACCAAGAGCAAGACACTCAGGAAAGGCGCTATCCAGAAAGGATCAGGAAGCCGCCCCAAAGACTGAATTTATAAATGGACTATTTTCAGTTAATGTACATGTTAAAAGTGTTAATTGTTAAATGAATGTTATGGTACTGTTAATCTAAAAGGGGAGGAATTGTAGTGTATGTACCTTTAAGGGGAGAACTACTTTTTACAGCTCCTGTATACTGTAGTACTGGCAGTGACCACACCTGTATATAAACCCTGAGTAGGGATCTGTACGTTTAGTTTTAGAGTAACTCTCATCCAGTAAACACCTGTTGATTGTTCCCTGCAGTCTCGTGTCTAGTTATTGAAGGACACACAACATCAAAATACATGGATCTAACACCTTGGAGCCCTGGTAACATTCTGGTGAATCTGCGCTGCACTCCTTCCAAGGCCAATATATCCTTTCTAAGGTGCGATGCCCAGAACTGTACACAGTACTCCATATGTGGTCCAACTAGGGTTTTGTATAGCTGTAACAAAACCTCCTCCCCTTTATATTCAAGGCTAACATTCCATTCGCCTTTTATATTTTAAAGAAAAACTTGCATTTGTATAGTGCCTTTCATGACCTCAGGACGTTCCAAAGCGCTTTACAGCCAATGAAGTACTTTTGAAGTGTAATCACTGTTGTAATGTTGGAAACGCAGCAGTCAATTTTCACACAGCAAGCTCCCACAAACAGCAATATAATAATGACCAGCTAATCTGTTTTAGTGATGTTGGCTGAGAGATAAATATTGGCCAGGGTACCAGAGATAACTCCCCTGCTCTTCTTCAAAATAGTGCCATGGGATCTTTTACGTCCACCTGAGAGAGCAGACGGGGCCTCGGTTTAACGTCTCATCCAAAAGACGGCACCTCCGATAGTGCAGCACTCCCTCAGCACTGCACTGGAGTGTCAGCCTAGATTTTTGTGCTCAAGTGTCTGGAGTGGGGACTTGAACCCACGACCTTCTGACTCAGAGGCGAGAGTGCTACCAATGGAGTCACAGCTGACACTTTATTGATCTGTATACATGGACCCCTAAATCTCTTTGGACCTCCACTGTTCCTAGCTTTTCACCGTTTAAAAAATACTCGGATCAATCCTTTTTTGGTCCAAAATGGATGACCTCACACTTGCCTGCATTGAAAACCAATTGCATGGTTTTGCCCACTCACTTAATCTATCAATATCGCTTTGTAATTTTTGTTCCCGTCTACACTACTTACTATGACACCAATCCTAATGTCATCAGCAAACTTGAATATATGGCTTTCTATTGTGTTATCTAAGTCATTAATAAATATAGTGAATAGTTGAGGCCCCAACACAGATCCTTGTGGGACACCACTAGTCACTTCCTTCCAATTTGAGTGCATACCCATTATCCCTACTCTCGTGTCTTCTACCGCATAACCAATCTCCTAACCAGGTCAATAATTTGCCTTCAATTCCGTGAGCTTTCATTTTAGCAGTCTCTTATGTGGAACCTTATGGAATGTCTTCTGGAAGTCCATATAAACTACATCCATAGATGCTCCCACGTAAAAGTAAAGGAACACACTTTTTTAAATTTCATTGTAAATGTAGATTAAAATGAACTAAAATAACAAATGTTTGGGCTTGAGTTACCAGCTTTAAATCATGTGATATTTGCTGTGTCACCATCACAGCTCCTTAAATAAATTACATTTTTGTAACTCACTCCCAGGTATCTGATAATTTCTATACCTACAAAATTTGCATAATAAATACATATTTCAAAGTCTATTTGTCTGAATGACTCATTTTTCTGAATATTTCTTTTAATATGTTCAATGAAAGAGAATTATCCCATTTAAGTGATTCATCCTTGAGATAATTGCACCCTAATGATGATAATGATTTAGTTAAAAACAAAAACAGGCAAGTCATGTACAATTTTCTAGGTACCTACCTAAACAAGGCAACATCCTATGAATGCAATATCCAGTTTGTCAGCCAGATTAGTAAATCATAAATTTTAACTGGATATAAATAAAGTGTAAAAAAAAATTAGGCATGAATAAGTAAGCACAGCTGAATCTATGGCTGGGATTTCACTAACCTCGGCAGGTCTGTGGCAGGCGACATCAGTGGCGGATCCTGACCCCGCTGCAGGCTCCATCCCGCTCTGGAAAATGAATTTCCCTTGATTGGGCTTGTTAAGCCCGCCCAGCACATTTCCCGGCCAATTAGAGGAAGTGGGTCTGGTGACATAATTTGATTACTGTCAGCAGATGGTTTCCTTAAAGGGACCATGTCCAAATTTACTTTGACATTTGTACTGTCAGTGTTCTACAACATTGAGGTGCTGCAACACTGACAAGCACTGCACAAAGGCATAGGGCTGCACCCAAGCTCTCCCATGACTCCCATCATATGCTTATGGAGGGAGTCACAGCACGCAGGGAGCACCCTTCCCATGGGCAGAAGAGACCTCCCCAGGAGATCAACACAGCCTGGTTGCACATTGCAGAGGAGGGCACAAGCAGGGATGTCATCAGGAGGACCAGGCTACAGTGGCGCAAACCTTTCAATGATCTCAGTAGATCATGAAACATTAGTACAAAGCCACACTCAACCTATCCTGCTGTGCCACTCATCACATCCCCATCACTCTGCCTTCCCTACCCTACTCCTGCACATCCTTACTCACACCAACTTACCTTGCACCTCCACCCATCCCTCTCTATCTACATTATCACATCCCCATCTCACTAGCCACGCCTCACACTCACCCTCATCCTAGTCCAATCATTCAAACTAACAACACACAATGGTAGGCACTTGTGTGTTTTAGCCAATGTTCATGTAAAGTTTCTGTTAATGTGATGCCAAACATTGAAACCTTTATTTTCAACACTTTGTGTTCTTGGACAGATTTGTGTGCACCTTTGGAAGTGTCTTAGTGAATTGCACCGAATGGTGAGACATAACGGTGCCCCCCGCAATGGTGATGAGTGTGAAAGGAATGGTTTGGGCATTGTAGGGATGCTTTATGGTGTTGGTGTGGGGTCGTGCCAACCTGGCGCATCATGTGGCAGCCAGGGTGTACAGTGTCAAGTGAAGTAAATCTGGCCATGGTGAAGCCATCCCTGGCCTCCTGGGCTGCAATTTGATTGGGTGCTGATGCCCTCTGTCCTATGCATCAGATGATTGTGGAGAAGGTTGGTGGTGGTGTTGTTGGTGCTGCTTGTGTGCCTGGTGCTGCTGATGTTGGGGCTGATCGTGGTGGGATTCTGAGGACCAAGGTGAGAGAGTATAAAGGGCACCCATGCTGATGGAATAGATGGCAGGTGGAGTAGAAATGACAGAAGCGATCTGTCAATGGTGAGAGAGGTAAGGAGTTCAGACTGCACAAAGTGCTAAATACAGAAAATACTGGAAATGCACAATAGGTTGGTCAGCATCTGAAAATTGTGTTTAACTGGATTCCTGCTTTCAGAATCTTAGGCCTGATCCTGTGGGGAAAGGGGTCTAGGTGGCACAGTGGGAGCAATGTTCTTTTATCACCAAGATACTTAGACAGCACCTCCCATCCCTATGACCGCTACCACCAAGAAGGACAAGAGCAGCAATATCATGGTAACGTCGTCACTTTCAAGGTTCCCTCCAAGGTACACACCATCCTGACCCAAACATATACAGGTAGACTATCCTTTATCCGCACTTCCGAAAACCGAAAACCTCTAAGAATCGAAAGTTTTTCGTGGAGCGTAAGTCGTGCGCACGACATGACCCGAGTGGCGCCAAACATGACAGGAGTGGTCCGGGAGCTCTGCCTTTCCCTGTGAGCAGGGCAGAGGGTCACAGAGTTCCCTCCTGGGTAGGAGATTGCAGGCCGAGCCGGGCAGTGTGAAGGAGGTACCGGGAGAGTGATCCCAACAATACAGCGGCCCGTCCGATAGCTGCAGCGGCCCGTCCGATAGTCTTTTCTTCCCCCCCCCCCCCGACCTGATTTGCGGGCCAGCTTAGTGTAGGAGTCAGCCGATATCCGGCTTTCCCACAACTGGCGGCGGCAGTCGAGCCCCAGACCTCCGCTAAGTCAAGGAATTCAGATACAGAGCAGAGGGAGCCGGAAACCTCGATCTAACGGCAGAAGTCAGCAGCCGTTTTGTTAGTTTTTTTTTCTTCCTCTAGCATTTTTTTTCTTCCCCTAGCATTTTTTTAAACAGTCAGGCTGTGGAAAGAGTCTCTGTAGCTTAGCAACAGCTTCAGAGACGCTTCCAAGGCAGGGCCCGAGTGTTTACAAGCTGTTGCTAAGCAACAGTGTTTGTTGTCAGATATGGAGATGAAAACCTTCTGAAATCCGAAAAATTCCGAAAACCGAAACACAGCTGGTCCCAAGGTTTTCGGATAAAGGACAATCTACCTGTACTGCCATTTTTGGGTCAAAATCCTGGACTACCCTACCTAACACCATATGGGAACAGCAAGGATTGCAGTGGTTGAAGAAGGCCCACCACCACCTTCACAGAGCAACTATGGATGGGCAATAAAAATGTGCTTTTGCCATCATTGCCCACATCCTGAGAACAAAAAATATACACTGGGGTTTGCACTGAAATCGAGTTTAGACTCCTCTCTTTAACACTTGTTAAAAGTAATGTGAATTGAATTTGGAGAGTCTTAATCCAGTTGCAAATGTATACAGACTGACAGCATAAAACAATCCCTAATCCAGGACAAATTTAGCAACCTTGCTCAGAATAGAATGATTAAAGACTGTAATTTTGCTAAAACTGTTTTTCTGCCATAATTTCAAGAAAATACTTGACTGATTTGATGTCTAAAGCACAGCAGGAAGTATTATTTATTTGTGTTCTTTTTATCGGTTTCAAGACACCACATTCTTTAAACAATATGCTTCTGGTTCTGCACACAAGTTAAGGGAGTAGGTTTATTATTTGAAGCATTGGAATACTGCGAGTTTAAAAATAAATTTGGGAACGCATGTTTCATCCTGTTCCCACCGGTGGTCAGGTCCCACTTTAAAATAAAATGGTGGTAATTTTCCATTTTTATCCCTGTTTTAAAGACATTTCATATTATTCTACTTTCATGTCTCCTCATACAGCTCTTCATTCCTTGATGGTGGCTCGCCCTCATTGCTTTCTTTCCTGACGGAAAGTTGCGACACTCCCTGCCTTTGACAGTATAGCTAAGGTGAGAAACTGATACCCATGTCCTACCAGAGCATGGTAGAGCATGTTTGAGCAGCTACATGTTGTGCCTTAAGACACAGCTGATTTTGTTAACCTAGGTAGCTTGAATTGTTTAAGTATTATGCATCATTTGATATTGTAATCTTATCTCTAATAGCAAGTTTTATTAAAGAGACATCCAGTATGACTATCAAACAAAGGAAAAACTGTGATGAATACACTTACATTCAGCATCTAGGTTCACGTATTAATCACCTTATATGATATGCTGCTGTGTTTGAAAAAAGTAACTACTATTGTGCCTGTGCATAATTAACCTTTGCATTTATTATTGTTATATTAAAAATACCCATCAGTGTTATCCACTGCTTGCAACTGCTCTGCCCAGTGTGAAGGTGAGCCATAGAGACCAAGAAAGTCCCAGGTACAATCCTTGGCCCGTGCTGAGTTAGCTGATCTCAGCTGGAGCCATGGTAAGGGATCTACAACTGGCTGAAGCCTCCCTGGAGTAGGGAGAGAGAAACAATCAGCCTCCGGCCCAGCTTCTAATCACTAATTCCTCTGTGGACCTCAAATCTAAATCTGTCTGACTTTAAACTTGACAAGTGGTAGCAACATTATAGCAACCCATTATATTGCTTCTTGCTCTCCAGAAACTGACTGAGTTCACCATAGACAGATTTTATTAATATTCCTGACTTTCACTTGTATTCCACTGGCCAGGTATAATACATTTCTGTTTCTGCATAATTTTGAATCCCGGTCTGGTTTCCTACCAAATCAGGGAAGCTCACTCCATCATGTTGAGCCTGGCTGAGTAATGAATCCACCTCCACTATTTATTGCAATGCTTTGAAAAAATGGTAGGATTTGCACCACTTTCTTTTGAAGAATTAACACTTAGCAATCAAACTCCCAAAAGGAAGATTTTGAAGGCTAGGATGGAAGGCTCCTGTAAAGTGTGGTGTATTATCACTACAGTGAAAGACCACTATCTTGAACCTTACAGAGATTCCAGGAATCAGACAAGTCCAACAATTGTATAACTGGGCAACGAACAGTAGGCAGAATGTAGCAAGTCAGTCTCTTCCTACCTATTCCTCTCCACAGTAGTGTGCCTCCAATACCATTACTTTTTGGGAAAGGATCATTCAGATTTTTGTTTTCAATTAGATCAAAACTGAATTTTTTTTTACAACAGGCAAGATGGTCAGACAATCACTATAATAATATTATAAGATCACAAGATAATTACCGATGAAGGAGACCATTCTTAATTTTGCAATCCTCAAGTACACAAATATCCCCCCTCCCCCAATTGCAGCATCCAATTGGTTCTGAAATGATTCCAGGGCATTCACCTCCACTACTCTTTCTGGAAGCCCATATACTGATCACTCTTTGTGTGAAGAAGTTCATGATATCAGTCTGGATGGCTCAGTGGGTAGCACACTCGCCTCTGAGTCAGAAGGTTGTGGGTTCATAGTCCCACTCCAGAGACTTGAGCACAAAAATCTGGGCTGACACTTGAGTGCAGTGCTGAGGGAGTGCTGCACTGTTGGAGGTGCCGTCTTTCACGTGAGACGTTAAACTGAGGCCCCATCTGCTCTCTCAAGTGGACGTAAAAGATTCCATGGCATTATATTGAAGAAGAGCAGTGGAGGTATGCCCAGAGTCCTGGCCAATATTTATCCCTCAATCAACATCAGTAAAAAAAAACAGATGATCTGGTCATGATCATGTTGCTGTTTGTGGGAGCTTGCTGTGTGCAAATTGACTCATTATTCCTACATTAGCACAGTGACAATGGCCGCGACTTCGCCTTCCGGGGTGGCCGGGGTTGGTGGCGGGGTACAACCCCGCTACTGGTTCCATCCCACTCTGTGAAAAGAATTTACGCTGATTGGGCTTGTTAAGCCCACCCTCTGAGGTTCCCGGCCAATTGAAGGAAGCGGGTCTGATGACATCACTTGATGACGTGTCATCAGCCAGTTTCCTTAAAGGGACCATGCGCAAATTGTTTTTGACAGTTCTGCTGTCAGTGTTCTGCAAGACGGAGGGTCAGAGGGATCTGGGTGTGCAAGTACACAGATCCCTGAAGGCGGCGGAACAGGTGGATAAGGTGGTAAAAAAGGCATATGGGATACTTGCCTTCATTAGCCGAGGCATTGAATATAAGAGCAAGGAGGTTATGATGGAGCTGTATAAAACACTGGTTAGGCCACAGCTGGAATATTGTGTGCAGTTCTGGTCGCCACACTACAGGAAGGATGTGATCGCGTTAGAGAGGGTGCAGAGGAGGTTCACCAGGATGTTACCAGGGCTGGAGCGCTTCAGCTATGAAGAGAGACTGGGCAGGTTGGGTTTGTTTTCCTTGGAGCTGAGGAGGCTGAGGGGGGACATGATTGAGGTGTACAAAATTATGAGGTGCATAGATAGGATGGATGCTGAGGAGCTTTTTCCCTTAGTAGAGGGGTCGATAACTAGGGGGCATAGATTCAAGGTAAAGGGCGGGAGGTTTAGAGGGGATTAGAGAAAGAACTTTTTCACCCAGAGGGTGGTTGGAGTCTGGAACTCACTGCCTGAAAGGGTTGTGGAGGCAGAAACCCTCACAACATTTAAGAAGCATTTGGATGTGCACTTGAAATGCCATAGCATACAAGGCTACGGGCCAAATGCTGGAATATGGGATTAGATTAGACAGGGCTTGATGGCCGGCGCGGACACGATGGGCCGAAGGGCCTCTATCCGTGCTGTATTACTCTATGACTCTATGACTCTATGACATTGAGGTGCAGCAAACACTGACAAGCACTGCACAGAGGTGCACACTGCACCCAGGCTCTCCCATGACTCCCTCCATAAGCTTATGGAGGGAGTCACAGCACGCATGGAGGTCGTCTTCCATTCCCATGGGCGGAAGAGGCCTCCCCAAGAGATCAACACAGCCTGGTTGCACATTGCAGAGGAGGACACAAGTGGGGATGTCATCAGGAGGACCAGGCTGCAGTGGCGCAAACCTTTAAATTATCTCAGTAGATTCCGAAATGTTACTGCAAAGCCAGACTCAACCTCATCCTCCTGTGCCACTCATCACATCCCCATCACTCTGTCTTCCCTACTGTATTCCAGCGCATCCTTACTCACACCAACTTAACTTGCACCTCCACCCATCCCTCTCTATCTACATTATCACATCCCCATCTCACTAGCTACCCATCACACTCACCCTCATCCTAGTGCAATCATACCAATTAACAGCACACAAGGGTAGGCACTTGGCTGTTTTAGCCAATGTTCATGTGAAGTTTCTGTTAATGTGCTGTCAAAAATTGAAACCTTTATTTTCAACACTTTGCGTTCTTGGACAGATTTGTGTGCACCTTTGGAAGTAGCTTAGTGACTTGCACTGAATGGTGAGACATAACGGTACCCCCCGCAATAGTCATGTGTGTGAAAGGAATGGCTTGGGAATTGTAGGGATGCTTTATGGCGTTGGTGTGGGGTGGTGCCAACCTTTTTTTTTTATTCATTGATGGGATGTGGGCGTCGCTGACTGGCTAGGCCTGCATTTAGTGCCCATCCCTAATTGCCCTTGAGAAGATGGTGGTGAGCCGCCTCCTTGAACCGCTGCAGTCCATATGGTGTAGGTACACCCACAATGCTGTTAGGAAGGGAGTTCCAGGATTTTGGCCCAGCGACAGTGAAGGAACGGCGATACAGGTCCAAGTCAGGATGGTGTGTGGCCTGGTACATCATGTAGCAGCCAGGGTGTACAGCATCAAGTGAAGTAAATGTGGCCATGGTGAGGCCATCCCTGGCCTCCCAGGCAGCAATTTGGCCGGGTGCTGATGCCCTGTGTCCTGTGCAGCACCAGCTGATTGCGGAGAAGGTTGGTATTGTTGTTGGTGCTGCTGGTGTGTCTGGTGATGCTGGTGTTGGGGCTGATCGTGGTGGGATTCTGAGGACCAAGGTGAGATTTTTTCAAGGGCATTGATGCTGATGGAATAGATGGCAGGTGAAGCTGAGATGACAGAAGTGATCTGACAATGGTGAGAGAAGTTGTTCCAATGAGGTGACACTGGATAGAGAGTTTGCTCCAAACACTTGCAGCCTGCATAAACCTCAATCTGTCTTCCAAATGCAGTAAGTAACAGCTTCTAACCTTGGAAAGTGAAGACCTATGAAATGGGAGCTTTTATCGACCATTTGCAGCTGTCACGTAAAGAAATCATCCCATTCTATGAAAGAATTTTGGCCTTATTAAAACATGACAAACTGGGTTTGGAAATCTAGAAACCGAACTGTGAAAAAGCTGTGAAAGCATTCTGGCTATACAGATAAGATAGTTGTTGACACTGAATCAGTAACCTTATTGAAACAGAAGGTTAAAGGCTCCGGTAGTCTGAAACTTTCAGAATAAAACAATGGTTCACCCTGGTTAAGGTGTTCTAATTTACACTTCGTAAAGAAGAACATAAAATTAAGAAACATCTGCCCTCGTAAAAATGACATCAAGTAAAACGCACCTGCCGTTACACCATTTTTTATGGTAAACTTAGAACACCTAGAAAAGAGACATAATTCTGTAATGCTACCAACTGAGGTGACTGTAAGAATTGCAGGGGTCAGCAGAAAAATGACTCGAGATAATTAGCTTACATCAGCAGAAAACCTTAAAGGAAATACCACTGGAAAAGGGTATAAATATTGAACTCTCAAATGGGATAATAGACTCACTTTAAAGGGGCAAAGCAATTCTCGGCTTTAGAGGCGGCTCTGTAAGTCTCCAACTCTTTGTACCTTGAGGAGCAAAGGTATTTGATTTTGGTGGATATCCTGTAGAAAACTAAGAACTGTAAAACTGTAGCAAAGTTAAGATTTGAGAGTAAGGTTCTCTGATAATAGAATTGTAAGCTTTCTCTTTTTGGAACTGTTAATGTTGTGATTGACTCATCAACTGTAAATTACAAGTCGGTTCTTTAATAAATCTATATATTTTTAGAATTGGCTCACATAATACTTCTGTATCAAACTCGCAAACTCAATCACTGTATACTCTTTGGTGAGGAGTTGCAGAATTCTGGGGGAGTTTTCCGGACCATCATAATATCCGGAATGTTACAGTCTAGCTAAACTTATTAAAAGTGCTATCTGGAGGACGGTAACATTTTCAGGTTGTTCCTTTCCTCTAGGGAAAGATAGTCCGGACCTTTAGACACAATTAAGCGTTTTTAGGATTCGGCTACCTCAAACTTTAGTTGAAAGTGAACGTCTGAGGAATACGCCTGATCCGGGGTAGTCCTAAAGGGGCTAGGACTAGTAATTATCCCTTCATGCTGACACAACACCCGACCTCCTTACCTAATTTGATCCCTGAGCAGCGGGCAAGCCATTGGCGAACTCTAAAAATCTAAAGGTAAGCATAAAATACTAGTTAATTGCCTCTTAACTATCTCTCTAATGATGTAAATTCCCTACCTGCTGTCAAAAAAAAACATTTTCCCAATCGACCCACCTCCAAACGCCCTCACTGACCCCCCGAAAAATTCCGGCCAACACTTCAAAAGTACTTGATTGGCTGAGATGTCCTGAGGTCATGAAAGGCACTATGTAAATGCAAGTCTTTCTTTTTCTTTCTTTTACTAGTTTAAGTTTCTGTACTTGTCTGACTCACACGATTTAAAGTCATTTTCTGCATTTACATTTCCTATATTTACTTTTCACCCATCGTATCATACAAACTAGAGATCATAATGTAGAATCTAATGGTTAAGTAAGTTATTCCCTTACAGTAATTTAATGCAAGCCAGTTTGAATCAATTCCACAGTCAGTGCTTGAAGCTATGAATTTATAAGAAACATCCAGAAAATAAAAAGACAGAAACAATAAAGAACACAGTAGCAAATGAACCTCATGACAATCATTGAGAAACGGAGCACCTCAGCTGCCCTGTGGGTGCCTCATGCCAGCTTGATGCGATTTTCAGGCGGGCCTGTGAAGCAGCACACCTGCCCATTTTGGGCAGAATTCAAAAATCCCCCACATTATGTCAAAGCATTGGCAAAAGAACCAGAGGCGACATGAAGAAAAACTTTTTTACGCAACGAGTGGTTAGGATTTGGAATGTACTGCCTGATAGGGTGGAGGATACAGACTCAATCGTAGCCTTCAAAATGGAGTTGGATAAATACTTGAAGGAGAAAAAAATTGCCGGGATATGGGGAAAGAGCGGGGGAGGGGGACTAACTGGATTGCTCTTCGAAAGAGCCAGCGCAGACTCGATGGGCTGAATGGCCTCCTTCTGTGCTGTACCATTCTATGATTCTATGATCTAAGATAAATTGGTAGTAATGGGGGATAAAATGACGAATGAATGCCTTTCAACACAGCTCTGCCACTTTGCAGGTGGCAGAAAGGTGTCATTGCAAGGGATCATCCTGCACTGCACACTAAGAAAGGCAAGTTGGAGGAAGATAAATTAGGAGAGAAACATTGGCTTGCAAATTATATCAGATTCTTTGGCCTTAATTCCTCCCTGTTCGCAAGCATGAAATTGAATGCAAATTATCTGAATTTACGTCCAAACACGTTTTTCAAGTTTCTTAATAGACATTAAATTAATATGTAAATGTAATGGTAATGAGATGCGTATGCATGCAACACCAGCAACAATTTTATTATTCAAGCACAGAGTGATTGTATTTATTCAGTTCTCTGCTCTGAAGGTAAGGCATCCTTGCTCCAATTCAAAATGCTCTTGTGGCTTTTATTTTATAATAGAAGAAGCATTTACTTACTGCACTTCAAAAAGCAAGATTAAAATTAACTTGTTGTTGTGACAAGAACAGGTTCAGGTAGGATCTAACTGCACATTGACTTAGGAGCCCGGAGGAGGCCTCTTTATACAAGGGCAGTTTCAAGCTGTTTTACTGCAATAATAACTCATAATTTGTCATTTCTAAAAGGAATTTAATGACAGTATTTTATGGCATGGTCAGGCTCCACCTAGCTGTGCCATGGGTATCTGTTTAGCACTCAAGACTCCCACATACTGAGTATTCAAGCCCAGTTACAATACACGGGGTAAGTGATGATTATAGGCAGTCATGTAATAGCAATTCTAGAGGTTGGTATACTGTAAATCACATATGAGATTTTGATTCTAGTGTATTCTGGGGCATATTCCACCCCTCAGAAAATGTTGATGTCTTATTTGGCATATTTCTAGCAACTTGGAGTATACTTTTTCTTATATCTCTAATATATTAAAATCTTACATCTACACACACTTGCGATCTAAAACCTTACTTCCTGTTGTGTTTTTCTCGTACTTGCCTGTCACCATTTTCCATTATAAATTTCTAGATTCACATTTATAATGGAAACTGTATTGTAAACTTGTCACATTGTAATTCTAGCCTCTCTCCAGTGGTGGCACTGGATCACCTCAGTCTTGCATCTCCCAGCTCCTTGGTTTATAGAAACATAGAAGATAGGAGCAGGAGTAGGCCATTCGGCCCCTTGAGCCCACTCCGCCATTTAATGAGATCATGGCTGATCATCCAAATTCAGTACCCTGTCCCTGCTTTCTCCCCATATCCCTTGATCCCTTTAGCCTCAAGCAATATATCCAACTCCTTCTTGAATATATTTAATGAATTGGCCTCAACTGCCCTGTGTGGCAGAGAATTCCACAGGTTCACCACTCTCTGGGTGAAGAAATTCCTCCTCGTCTCTGTCCTAAATGGCTACCCCTTATCCTTAGACTGTGACCCCTAGTTCTGGACTCCCCAGTACAGCAAAGAATATTCTATGGTCCAACCAACTCTATCTCTGTTTCCTAAATTGCCATAAGTTTTGCCATTTAGCTATGAACTGTAATAGAAAATTAAAGTATTATATAAGCATAAGGGCAGAATGTATGACTTTAAAATGGGAACTGGATTGTATCTATGCATCCTGGTCTCTATGCAGCCCACCCTCTAACTCTGCTTCCCCTGAAGACTACACTTGGTCTTAACTCCCATTGTGCAATGCCACAGGATACCAAATAGTACCAAATACATAAATAATTTATAATGTACGTACTTGTTCATAATATGTTTTAAAAACTTATATAATACAGAAAACATGCTTCCTGGTGGCTCAGTGATTTCATCCAATAAGTTGCTGAGCCATACAGACCAGAATGGCCAGCCAACTGATCACCACCAGCTACCACTACCTAGCTAGCACACAACAGTAGCCAATCATTAGAAGTCACCCATCCAAAATCAATAGCCAGCAATGGGAAGCGCCTGTCTACCGTCAAATTACAGCCAGTCAGTTAACCACCACCACCAGCAGCCAACCAGCTACCAGAAATCAGCCAACCACTAGCAACAAGCCACGAGAAGCAGACCAGCTGTCACCAGCAGCCAGCCACGACAATCCAGCCATCCACAGCCAGCAGCCAGATCCACCCATTCCACCAGCAGCAAGCCCAAATGTATCCAGTCCGCAGCCAGTCACCAGCAGCCTCTCACCAGTTCTCAGCAGTGAGCAATGCCCAGTGCACTGCCAGTCATCAGCAGTCAGTCTAGACCTGGAGGGAAATAGAAGAAAGAAAGGTGGGGGATGGAGACCTGGAGAGAGAAAGGTCCAAAGGCACAAGTTGGAAGCTGGAGATAGGTCAGGATTTGGAGCCTTTAGAGGTGGAGGGAGGTTGGAGTTGGAAGCCTGGCAGGACAAACATCAGCAGCTGGAAGGAATTGGAAGCTGATGGGGATGTGTGAAGAGAGGCAGGAAGTTGAAAGTCTAATGGTGGGAGCGGGTGTTAAGAGGCAAAGAAGAAAGGTTGGAAGCTGGAGGCCTATGACTATGAGAAAAAAAGTCAGAGCTTGGAAGCCTGGGGGAGAGTTTGGTACGTTTGTGAAAAAAACTGAAGAACAGACTGCAAACAATTAACGGCATCAATTATTGTTTCATTTTCCCAGGCAAACAGAAACCAGCTAGAGTCTATTCATAACCATATGTCACCATTCTCAATTATGCTGCCCATGTTTTTGTTCCAATGAATTAAGAAATACTGCAAATACTGAAGCATACAGTTCAGGAACATCCTAGCTTCAATCTCTGGTCTGTGCTGAGTTAGTTGCAATTGGCCTCAAGGTGTGGAAAATTGGTCAGTATTCTAACTTCACTTTAAAGAGGGTAACAAAGTAAAGAGAGAAATGACAATTGGAAAAAATGTGTTAGAAAATAAAAGGTAACAGTCAAATATTGAAGAAACCAGTGAAAAGGAAAAGCAAAATAAATGGAAAAGGCTGAAAAATAGAAATACAGAATGAAAATAACAACAACAACAACTTGTATTTATATAGCGCCTTTAATGTAGTAAAACATCCCATGGTGCTTCACAGGAATGTTATAAGACAAAAATTTGACACCGAGCCACATAAGGAGAAATTAGGGCAGATGACCAAAAGCTTTGTCAAAGAGGTAGGTTTTAAGGAGTGTCTTAAAGGAGGAAAGAGAGGTAAAGAGGCGGAAAGGTTTAGGGAGGGAATTCCAGAGCTTAGGGCCTAGGCAGCTGAACGCATGGCCATCAATGGTTGAGCAATTATAATCAGGGAGGCTCAAGTGGGCAGAATTAGAGGAGAGTAGGTATCTCGGGGGGTTGTGGGGCTGGAGGAGATTACAGAGATAGGGAGGGGCGAGGCCATGGAGGGATTTGAAAACAAGGATGAGAATTTTGAAATCGAGGCATTGCTTAACCGGGAGCCAATGTAGGTCAGCGAGCACAGAGGTGATGGTTGAACGGGACTTGGTGCAAGTTAGAACACCGGCAGATGATTTTTGGATGACCTCAAGTTTAGGTAGAATGTGGGAGGCCAGCCAGGAGTGCTTTGGAATAGTCAAGTCTAGAGATAACAAAGATATGGATGAGGGTTTCAGCAGCAGATGAGCTGAGACGGGACGGAGACGGGCGATGCTACGGAGGTGGAAATAGGTGATCTTAGTTATGCTGCAGATATGTGGTCGGAAGCTCATTTCGGGGTCAAATATGACACCAAGGTTGCGAAGAGTCTGGTTTAGCCTCAGATAGATGCTAGGAAGAGGGATGGAGTCAGTGACTAGGAAATGGAGTTTGTGGCGGGGACCAAAAACAATGGCTTCAGACTTCCCAGAAAAGGAGAATAAGGAAGGAGTGACAGGAAAGAACATTTAAATATAGTAGAATAGATCCAAATTGAAGGAAAAATTACAAGAATGAATGAAAGAAAGACTAGGCTGAAAGGAGATGGTGAGGAACAAGGAAGGCTAAAAAGTAAGGAAATTAAATATACAATCAGTATGTGTATAATTGTATCAACAACCCCAATGTGCTAATATATTCAGCTTGGCACAACTGGTAATACTCTCACTCCTGGGTCACAAGGTTGTGGATTTGAGCCCCATACCAGAATTGGAGCTCACAATCTAGGCTGATATTTTACTGCAGTACTGAGGGAATTGTTAAAGCTGATATCATTTGAATGGGACATTAAACGGAGGTCTCATCTCCCTGTTTTCTCTAAGAACCCATAGCACTAGTCAAAGAAGAGCAGAGATTTCTCCTAGTGTCCGGCCAACATTGTCAATCATTGCCACCTAAAAAACAGATTAATGAGCTATTCATCTTATTGCTATTTGACAATTTTTACTGGTACAAAATAACTGCCATGCTTACCAACATAACAACAGTCACTGCAGCTCAAAAGTAATTCACTGTACAAAGTAACTGAGACAATTTTATAGTGTGATAAGGTGTTATATAGATGCAAGTCCTTTCTATCTATGTCCTTTCTATCTATTCCCTTATGAGTGCCATGTGACAAAATAGTGCAGTGACATAAAATATGTGGATAATCAAAGTGTAAAGCAGGAAATAAAGTGTATCAAACTAGACCTGAACTAAAGTAAGAAGAGAAATACAATAGGAAAGACACTGAAAAAGCAAGAGAGTTACAGTAGGAAAAGGAGTTTATGCTGTGCAATTATATTCAGCTACTTCCAGCCGTACTTTGAAATTTAAGTTAAAGATCTGTGTTTTGGCTCTATCAAAATAGATCTGAGAGAGAGAAAAAGAAAACACAAGAGAAATCATACAGAAGAGCTTGGGCAGGTATATTTAAACCCTAAATGAAAGCATCAAAATGTTACTGCAGTGTATTTAATAGTGGCAGCTCGCATTGCTGCTGTTTGAGTTCTGACAGTAAATGGGCTCCCTCTGGCAGTGGCTGACGTAGCTGCTTTCCGCTGTTTTACACTATAAAGGATCTGGAGGCTGAGAAACAGCCCAGCACCACCTAAACTCAGCTCAGATTTCATTGCACTGTGCAGTCAGATAGGAAACAACTAAGCAACTTTTAACAATGTTCCTATCCCTCAGTGGAATTGGCTTTGTGCTGGAGTTATGATGAAGAATTTGGGAGTTTTAAGAGCTGTGGGAAATTGAAAGTTTCATAAAGTGAGCAACTCAAGACCTGAGTCAGAAAAAGACACAGCACCTGCCTCTTGGGATCTTTTTTAAGTGCATAATTTGCATTGTACTGAAATTTGTGTAGGAATCTTATTGGGATTGCACATAGAACAGATCCAGGATAGGACTATCCATTTCAGCTGGAATGAAAATGTACCCCGGATTTTTCACAGCAACTGTCTTCTGTATTCAATGGGGATTCATTCTGATCCAAGGTAAGAAATTACTGGAAGAGTAAAGCTCTGATTATTAATCACATATTAATGTGAAATCCTGTGTACTTATTTAGTTTTCTTAATCTTATCGCTTTTACCACAGAACAGTAAGTTTTCAATGGTATGTGAGCACTTCCCAGCCTCTCGCCTGAAGTGTTGACTGTTTTTATGGACATATTCACCCTGGCATTCTTTCAGTGACGAGGGCATTTGGGAACTAGTGCACAATTAAAGTCATAATACATGTATTTAATTAAACACAAATAATGGCTTGATTTTGAGTTCCCGTGTGCTTTCTGCCTTTACTTTACCAACTTTCAGCCCAACTAAGCTATTTGTCAAAAAAGTTGGTTTCTGTTAACCCTTAACCTACTGAACAAGCAGGGGCACTAATGTGGTTAGCAAAGCAAATGTTGTGACTGGCGTGCTCATGGTTTTACACTGAGATCTTGATGACTTGCTTCCCCATTGTCCCAGATATCAAAAACTTATAATTTGGTTTAAAAAATCTTTGAATCTGGGAAAAATAATGTAACAAGTCCATGTCATGAAGAAAAACAAAACTACTCAGTCGATTAAATTGCTTGATTATACCCGTCCAGTGCTGAACTGACGGAGCTAAGGTAATGCAAGTCATAATGGCAAGTGACATAAGACCAATCTCTTCTTCTGTATTGATTTTCAATTAAGTATCAACAATAGGAGGTGAGGCTAATTCTTTCCATCAAATATGTTTTGTCTTTATGTTGAAACTATTTGTATACAAGGGGCACTGACTGTACTTGAAAGAGGAATTCAAACCCCTAAATATGATTCAGGTTGTAAGCTTTTCTTTAAATTCGGGAGATACAAATTGGGCTATAATAATAGGGAAAACTGATTATAGGCAATGTGTCAGAGCAGTCTACAAAGTTGCTTAGGATCAGATATAATTAGTGTGAGGAATACACCAGTAATTACATAACTATATTAGGAGATACAAAGAAAATTTGATATAAAAACAGAGAATGTGGGAAGTACACAGTAAATCCATTGAGATTAATGTTGTGGGTAAAAACCCTTTGCTGAGACCTCCGTCAATCCGAGATACAAAATTGTCTATTCTGATAGACCAGCCATGTATTCCCAAATTTTTCTGGTTTTATTGCCTATATTATTTATAACAATACTTGCATTTATATAATATCATGTTGAAACACCATAAAGGGCTTTATACAATGAGTTGTTTCTGGAGTTCAGTGACTATTGTTATGTAGTTTAAGTGCTGAAGTCATTCTGCGCCAGCAACATGCCCCAAATAACAATGTATTAATAGTTCATATGTTTTTGGTGATAATGGTTGGGGGAGGAATGTTGGCTAAAACTCCAGGAGAATCACAGAAACCCCACAGTGCAGATAGAGGCCATTTCGGCCCATCGAGCCTGCACCTACACATATCCCACCCTATCCCCATGTATTTAATCCCCCTAACACTAAGGGTCAATTTATCATAGCCAATCAACCTAACTCGCACATCTTTGGACTGTGGGAGGAAACCGGAGCACCCCCACGCAAACACGGGGAGAATGTGCAAACTCCACACAGACAGTCGCCCGAGGCCGGATTCGAACCTGGGTCCCTGGCGCTGTGAGGCAACAGTGCTAACCACTATGCCACCGTGCTGCCCTGTTCTTCTTTAAATAGTGTGATGGGATATTTAACACCTTCCTGAATCACTGGTATAGGCAGATAGTCCTCGGTTTACCATCTCATCCAAAGCACAGGTTATATATTTGCTTCTATAAGATTTGGATATGGGTATTTTTAACTGCATTTTTTTCTTAAATTTAAATTTATAAAAATCTAGAAACCATTTGGATTTTAATCAGTGTTAAATTAACAACAACAATAACTTGTATTTATATAGCACCTTTAAAATAGTAAAACGTCCCAAGGTGCTTTACAGGAGCGTTATCAAACAAAACTTGACACTGAACCACATAAGGTGATATTAGGGCAGGTGACCAAAAACTTCGTTAAAGAGGTAGGTTTTAAGGAGCATCTTAAAGGAGGAGAGAGAGGTAGAGAGGCGGAGAGGTTTAGAGAAGGAATTCCAGAGTTTAGGGCCTTGGCAACTGAAGGCACGGCCGCCAATAGTGGAGCGATTAAAATCGGGGATGCTCAAGAGGCCAGAATTGGAGGAGCAGAGATATCTCGGAGGGTTGTAGAGCTGGAGGAGATTACAGAGATAGGGACAGACTAGGCCACTGAGGGATTTGAGAACAAAGATGAGAATTTTAAAATCGAGGCATTGCTTAACCGGGAGCCAATGTAGGTCAGCAAGCACAGGGGTGATGGGTGAACAGGACTTGGTGTGAGTTAGGACACGGGCAGCAGAGTTTTGGATGACCTCAAGTTTACGGAGGGTAGAACGTGGGAGGCTGGCCTGGAGTGTGTTGGAATAGCAGAGGAGCTGAAGCAGGGGCAAAGGCAGGTATTAAATATGTTAATGCTGTTTAGTATTTCCTCCACTATGATAGACAGTCACCATCAGGAGCTCCCAGTTCCAGCTTCTGTTATCTTACTTTATTGAACCACCTGATGCCTGAGATTGTTAAAGGTTTGTTATCTTGGCCTTGAATGTACACTGTGGGTCAATAACATATGCATTTGTCTGAAATTCCTCTCTCCACTGCTTGAACCTTTTTTAAATAAATGAGCTAACACCTCCACTAAAATAATGGACAATAGAATTTCAGACCAATGTTAAGTGTGTGTATGCTATTATTCTGCAACATAATTTCAAGGTCATTATTTTGAAAGCTTTCAGTAATAACATAATTTTGACCAAAAAGTTTCAACTATGTGCTCTGTGATACAGTGCAACTAGAATGAACAATGCAAATAAAATTAATTTTTTTAATGCCAGATTCCTCTCTGGAATAAATTATTGTGAATTCTGAAGACCTTCAACCTTGTGTTGCATACCCTCACTAACAAGTCCGTTCTGAATGTAAACTAGGAAGTGTAACTCATTCCTTCCCTTCCTTCATACACTTCGGTACGGACTCCAGCAGTTGTGATGTAAAATCACATTTCCGCGTAGAATTTTCTATTACTTTGTAACCTCTACACTAATCAGGTGCCACTCTAAAGCGTATAGTTAGCGAACCTGTGCTCCCAGCAGGGAGCCATGTTTGAAGTGAGGATGGGTTCGAGAATTGGAGCCACAGTGTTGTAACCTTAACTCTGACTTGTGGCTCCTTCAAGCATAGCTCCCAATCGGGAGCATGGGACGCTAAACTTATCCTAAAGTGTCATTTGTGTCCTGGAGTTTTTATGTTATTCCCCATAGGAGATGAAATCAAAACTTATAAAAATGTTCTGATGAAATAGCTAAAGATACCATCCTTAGTCACCTGGTAACATTGCAGAAAACTTCCTGTAGTTTGAAGTAAATAATACATGAGAGAAAATATTGTTGCAGCCTTATAACTACCTCAATAGCTTCAAAATTGACAAACTATATTTGGCTTTGAGAAAAATAAAGAGTAAAAGACAGAAAAACATGAACAAATTAACAGTTTCCTCTCAATATATAGTCACTGCACATTCTGTCCCATTATTTTTTAAATACCATGAACCAAAGCACTCCTGCTTATATCCAGGCAATGCACATGCATGGACATCAGGTGAGGAACAGGTCTACTTAGCTGTGATTTCTACTCTCATAGTTCAATAGCTGCTGACACTTACTATTCAGGCTCTCACATGATGAATGGCCATCTTGGTGATGCATCAGAGGTTGCTAGTGCCCATCCAACCACACCATACCATAAATAACCATCTCGTAGCATGAAGAGCTAAAAGAGGAAGGGAGGTAACCAGGCCAGGAACTAGAGAGATGTAAAGACAAAGAATGTTTAAATTACAAAGCAAAATCCATCCATAAATAGTAACAATGAACACTTGGAGATGTTTTATGAAGGGATAAGAAACCTGAAGGTATATGCATGTTTTAACCGGCTTCCAGTCCTTTACAGTATAGTATAAAATATGCTGGAGTGTTCATTAGTGCTGCGATTGGTGAGACATTTGTGGCATGTGTTTGTGCCCTTTTGAGGTTACATAGAAGCAATAGCCTTTGAAAACAAATATCTACTAGTCCCCTTACCCTATTCATTTACAGCATAAATATTAATTCCACTTGCCCCTTTCTATTTGCCATGTGGCCATCCAAAAAGGTTAATCTCAGTCTATCCATTTTTCCATCTTTCCGCTTTGGGAACTCGTTTTACTATCCTTTAAGAGTAAACAGTTTTCATTTAAATTTGTCATAAAATGTGACCACTCTCTTGAAAAACTACTTTTTAAATGGCATTATTAGCAGTAAGAGAATGTGACGGACCACTTCCAACATCTGGGATGAGTGAAATGAGCCAGATAAATGAATAGTGTAGGTAGCACTCAACAACATTTTTACAGTCTAACCACAGAGGGAGTTCTTAAGTTTGTGCTAACAGTATCTGATACTCCTTAGGTCAAAAGGAGGGATCGTTTTCTGTTGATGGGATTAAGTTTTCAAATAGTCCTGACAGACTGATGTCCAAGATCATAAAACTATTGCAGAACTGCTCTAGTTTAAAGAAATTACAAAAATAAACACTCTCCGCATGACCCGCCATAGTGCTGTGAGAATGAATTCCAATAACTTAGTTTAAAAAGCGCAGCGAAGGCAACCTGAAAGTTAAAAGTTAACAGAGGTATTGTTCTAGATTTTGTAAAGACTTGTACCTTAACCCAGACTACTGAATTTTGTTTGAAGGCTTCAGAACACTTTATACAGTACATGCCAGCTAATTGACACCGTGCCAGTGGAAACAGGGCTCACACATTGATTCACTCCTCATGACTTTTGTAATCTTTGCTTAGTAAGAGTAATTGGATAAAAGGAACATTTGCTTGTCATTGAGGTGTTTCTATTAAGGTGCATCTACCATGGTTTTGTGTTGCTTTGAAAAGATTACCTATATATACATATTTTGTATAGTTGTTGTTCACTTTGATTGCACAGTGGTTGAGGGAGAGTGCATTTTACATTGATTTTGTTAGCAAGGCTGTGCATTCACTGGGAGAAATGTATGTTTTAAGACCAAGGGAATTTTATCTTGGTTCCTGAAATTCAATTCGAGAAGGGGTGAAAATGGTTTGGGGGAGGTGGAAACATAGGGGGTTCCATCTACATTCACTGGCAATCCTGCTGGGCAGAGGCAAAGGCTGAACCTCACTCATTCCAATTGGCATATGGCACACAGGTATTTTAGCTACAAATTCGAGGCAGAGGGCAGCAAACCCAGCAGTGAATATTTGACATAAAGTGAGCACTAAGAGGAGTTAACAATAAATAAATTGATTGTATTGCATTTTTAATCATAATTCTCATTCTCCAATCTCAATCAATGTTTATACAAGATTACTTATTTGCCATTAGATATGAATTAAATAATGCGGAAAGGTACCACCTTGAGAGGTACAGAGCCATATGTACCAGAAGATCCCAATTCAATACACAGTCTATGCTGAGTTAGCGGATCTCATCCGGGGAGCCACGATTGGTTTAAGCGATCCTGAGCCAGTGAAGAGAAAACATTCAGCTAGGGCTCCTGCTCCTGATTGTTATATCCAGTGAATCCTGTTGGAAAATGCAGATGTGAACATTGGATGAGAAAAGGATTGGGCTTGTTTGTCCTCCACAGTTAAATAGTCTGATAAAGCTCACTGTCTGGGCCAACAAATGTGGAATGGTGATTTAGGTGAAGTAGTGGATGGCTTTTGGTACCTATGGAATTGTACCCAAGCATAAGTTAGTGCCTGCAGGAGCATAGGGGGAAAAAAAAGCATCTGGGGTAGGGGGAAACCTAAAGGTCAATTCTGACCCGCAGCTGCCCAGCATAAATGGACAATAATGGCCTGAAAGTGGTTTTGGGTGGTAGGGGCCTTTAAATTGCCTGTTTCAAATGGGAGACCACTGTTAATATGTAAATTGGGGTCCTATGACATGCATAGGCTCTCCATTACAATTTTGAGAAATGCTCCTCCTCGCCCCACAAAAATGCACGCTGCTGCCGGCTCCTGCATGGGTCCCTTCACCTCCCCACACCCTGCCCCCACCCTCCACCTCAAGGCCCGGACTGATAGTGGGCTCCACATAAGACCCGGACAATTTCTTGCCCTGCCCAATCATCGAGGTACATTGGAGCATCAGTTCGGCACTCACTGCTCGCCAGATCCATGCAAATGAGGCTCAGGCCTCAAAATGGCTCAGGCCTCATGACAACAACAATGGGTGGTTGGCAAGTGCACTCTGTACGCTGACCTCACGATTTGCACCAAAAGTTAAATTCAGCCCCTAAACGTTAAAACATTTATACATGCATGTCTCTATTTTTATGAAGCCACTGTATAAATACAAGTTGTTTTACTACTGTTGATTATTTAAAAAAATGTTGTGCTTATGTGTGCATCACTTTTCTGCACTTAGAACATGTAAAATATTTATGAAGATTTACCTTGTATGAGATTTTGTAACTTTAAAAAAAACAACACATATTTTAGCAGGGAAAGTACCATCAGAAAATGATGTATAGTCTGTTTTCTGTTTGTGAGAGATCAGATTTATCTTAAAAGGTTATTTGAAATGAGATGCTGCAGCAAGGAAAGTGAAGTAGAAGAGATCAAATAAATGAGAAAATAAAATGACACCATTACAAATATATTATTTATATATAATAGAATATATTGCTAACAGTCCATCCAGTTAATGTTTGATTAAATGATTTGTAGTGAAGTAACAGCAGAACTGAAAGTGACTTATCAGGATTAAGATCCTAATTTACTTAGAAGTGAAACTATTTCTAGTTCATGTTTCCATGTTCAACAATGGGCAATGATGATGAAATCTGATGGGCAGTCTCATTCCTAATTCAGTCCCAGAAGATTCTGTGGTATGTGTCTGAGAGTCCACAAAATGTCAGCGTAGGAATACAGTATCATTTTGGCTCAATTGGAAGCACTTTCAACTCTGGGTCAGAACAGGCATAATCTAAGCTCACACTCCAATAAAATATTGAGAGAGTATTCATTATGAGAGATTCTGTCCTTTGGATGAAATGTTAACTGCAGTCCTGGCTATCTACTCAGGGATGTTCAAAAAAACTAGAGGTTGTATTCTGGAAGCATGAGAGCAAATCTTCATCCAAACCTATGTTGGCGTTTCTGGGCTGATAGCAGTGATGCTAGTGTCTCTGTTATAAAGGAGTACTATCATACAGTTTAACTATCATTTGGAAATTACTCTTTAATATTCAAGATGTAGTAACCACTACTCTCCAGATTGGCAAACATTATCATGGTGCAATAAGATTTTAAACGGAGTAGAGGAAGAGTAGGACTTTGGTGTGCCGATACACAGACCATTACAGATGGCAGTGCAAATAGATAAGGCCATTAAAAAGGCAGACAGGATCCTTCATTTAGTGTCTAGAGGCATAGAATGAAAAAGCAAGTAGGTAGTGTTTAACTTCTACAAGATCTTAGTCAAACTGAGTTGGAGTATTGTGTGTATTTTTGGCCACTAAATATGAAGGATATAAAAGTGATGGGAAAGGTATAGTTTAGATTCACAAGAATGTTATCTTGGACAAGGGTTACAGTTAGTAGAATCTTGAGCAGTTAGAGCTCTTTTCATTGGAGCAGAGAAGAGTTTTATAAGGGCTTGTGAAAGGAAAAAAAATTGCAGGGCTACAGGGAAAGGGCGGGGGAGTGGGACTAGCTGAAGTGCTCTTGCAGAGAGCAGGCACGAGCTTGAAGGGCCGAATGGCCTCCTTCTGTGCTGTAACCATTCTATGATTCTATGATTCTATGAAATTAGAGTGTTGCTTGAAAAAGGATATGGGGAATAACCAGAAGAGTGAGATTAGGTGATTTACATGGAGAAAAACACTGACATAGATTTAATGGGTTGAATGACCTGTTTCTGTGCAGTAACATTCTCTGAGTGTATGATTCTATGCATTTGGTTGGTTTTGACTGGTGTGTTAGATAATTCCCTAGATCACTGCAGGTAACATTAACAAGTAAAAACTGGCTCTGTAATGCCTACAACAACTTGTATTTATATAACGCCTTTAATGAAGTAAAATGTCCCAAGGCGCTGCACAGGAGTATTATAAGACAAACAATTTGACACCGAGCTACATAAGGATAAATTAGGGCAGGTGACCAAAGGCTTGGTCAAAGAGGTAGATTTTAAGGAGCGTCGTAAAGGAGGAAAGAGAGGTAGCAAGGCAGAGAGGTTCAGGCAGGGAATTCTAGTGCTTAGGGCCTAGGCAACAGAAGGCACGGCTACCAGTGGATCACCTCAAGTTTACGTAGGGTAGAATGTGGGAGGCCAGCCAGGAGTGCATTGGAATAGTCAAGTCTAGAGGTAACAATGGCATGGGTGAGTGTTTCAGCAGCGGATGAGCTGAGGCAAGGACGGAGATGAGTGATGTTACGGAGGTGGAAATAGGCGGTCTTAGTTATGCCGCGGATATGTGGTCGGAAGCTAATTTCAGGGTCAAATATGATACCAAGGTTGCGAACAGTGTGGTTCAGCCTCAAACAGATGTTAGGGAGAGGTATGGAGTCAGTGGCTAGGGAACGGAGTTTGTGGCGGGTCTTCTGGCTCTGGTCTTCACAACATTTAATTAGGGGAAATTTCTGCTCATCCAGAACTGGATGTCGGACAAGCAGTCTGACAATTTAGAGACCGTGGAGGGGCCGAGAGAAGTAGTAGTGAGGTAGATCTGAGTGTCGTCAGTGTACATGTGAAAACTGGCGCTATGTTTTTGGATGATGTCTCCGAGGAGCACCTTGTTGATGAGAAATAGGAGGAGGCCTAGATCTATATTTGCTTTCACCTTCATTTTTTTAAATTTCTATGCAAACTGGGAAGTTTTGCATTTCTGCATTTCAGAGATGAATCTCAAATGAAAATAGAAAGGATAGTAATTATATAAAGGAAGAATTCATCAAATACTTAAGAAGAAGCCCTAGGGTCAAAACTGGTGAATACGTCATTCAAACAATTCCCCACAGTGGTAACATATTACTTCTAACAGTCAAATAGTGTATGTGTATTTTTTTTCACATTTTTATATTTTGTACTAATTATTATAATTAGCCATTTTGGAAGGTTTTTATTTGACTGACAGCGTTTTGGAACTTGACTGAGTTCACTGTACATTTTGCGATGTAAGCAAGCCACGTTGGGAAAAATCACTAAAATGCACAGTTAAAATTGAATTCATAAACAAATTAAAATGTGAAGGGTTAGCTAATAAATGAAGCAGACAATGAAAAAGAAAAATGGTTTTATTTTAGTTTTAAGTTTGAAGCGTAGTTCAGGAATAAAGTCCTTTGTCGTTCATTGTGGTGCAATAATATCATTTCAAATCAGAATGAGACTAGTTGCTGTGGCAAGCAATGAATATGCTGCAGAGACAGGAAATAGTCTGTGGCCAGCCTGCACCATAGATAAGGGAATTGCGCAAATTATTCCTACTGCTCTCAAGCCGTGACAAAGGATTTCCTCCTTAAGTGTTGAACAGATTACTGGGTCAGAGCTCAACATTTTATAAGATTTGTAATAGTGTTGTCTCCAATTTACTTAACCTTTAATTCAGAGTTTACTTAAATATGATGTAGCTTTTGGTGAAATTCAATAGCAAATGAAAGAAAGATTTGTCCCAAGTGATGTTCTGACAAATAATTATGTGATATTTTTTATTCTGCTTCAAGTTAAAATGTAAATTGTCAGAACTAAAATGAATAACAATGAGTGCTAATCAGCAATAACACTGCACTACATCAAAGGACTGAGGAACCCAAACCGAGCATGCTTATGGGACAGGACGATAGTATCATTGCCACCTCCCTGGTTTGAACCAGTAAGTCCAGTTTCTGGGTTGACGGTCCGGAAATTTCTCTAAAATGTAAACTCTACACTCAAAGGGGTTGAAATCGAGCTGTGTGACATTAGTAACAAACATGTTAATGCATTTGTGTGAAATTCCCTTAGCCCACTGTTTTAACAAAGACGTGAACTCATTTATTTTGAATGCAAGTGGCGACTTGTCTCAGTTGGTGGCACTCACACATCTGAGTCAGAAAGTTGTGAGTTCAAGCTCCAACCCACTCCACGACTTGAGCACATATTCCAGACGGACCCCTTAGCACATTTCCGGAGGTGCTGGCTTTTGAATGAGACATTAAACCAAAGCCCTGTCTGTCTGTTTGGGTGGACAAATAAATAAAAGACCCCTGTAGCACTATTTGAAGTGGAGCAAAAAGTTCTCCCAGTGTCCTAACCAAGATTCCTACGCCAACCAACAGCGCCAAAAACAATTTCACTGATCATTCATTACATATTCTGTTTATGCCTCTCCTCCGTAATCCAGCTGGGTGGGGCTGCCCTCAACTGATTCCATTCTTAACTGTCCAATCGTAGCCTGAGAATCATCAGCAATGGTTTCTCTTCCCGCTCCTGCACTGTTACCTCTGCAATCCCCCAAGGACCTATCCTTCGACCTTTTCTAGTTCTTATCTACATGCTGCCCCTTGGCAACATCATCCAAAAACACGTCAGGTTCCACATATACTCTGACAATACCCAGCTCTACCTCACCAATACCTCTCTTGACCCCTCCACTGTCTCTGATTTGTCATACTGCTTGTCCAACATCCAGTACTGGAGGAGCAGAAATTTCCACCAACTAGATATTGAGAAGACTAAAGTCATTTTCTTCGGTCCCCGTCATGAAGTCCGTTCCTTAACCACTGACTCCATCCCTCTCCCAGGGCACTGTCTGAGATTGAACCAGACCGTTCACAACTTTGGCGTCCTATTTGATCCTGAGATGAGCTTCCGACCACATAGCTGCTCAATCATCAAAACCACCTATTTCCATCTCCGTAACATCGCCTGTCTCCGCCCCTGCCATTGATACCCTCATCCATGCCTTTGTTACCTCTAGACTTGACTATTCCAATGGGCTGGCCTCCCAATTTCAACCCTCCATAAACTTGAGCTCTTCTAAAACTCAGCTGCCCCATCCTAACTCGCTCCAAGTCCTGTTCACCCATCAACCCTGCACTCGCTGACCTACAGTTTAAAATTCTCATCCTTCTTTTCAAATCCCTCCATAGCCTCACCACTCCCTATCTCTGTAACTTCCTCCAGCCCTACAACCCTCCTAGATCTCTCCACTCCTCCAATTCTGCCCTCTTGTGCATCCCCGATTTTAATCAGTCCACCATTGGCAGCCGTGCCTTCAGCTGCCTAGGCCCGAAGCTCTGGAATTCCCTCCCTAAACCTTGCCACAACTCCAGCTCTCTCTCCTCCTTTAAGACAATTCTTAAAATCTACCTCTTGTCCTAATTTCTCCTTATGTCTTCTTCTTCTTAGGCAGTCCCACAGAACCGAGGATGACTTGCTTCCACAATAAAAATGAGTTTGCAGGTGACCAATGAGTCCAATGCGGGACCTACAGTCTCTGTCACAGGTGGGGCAGACGGTGGTTGAAGGGGCGGGTGGGTGGAGTGCTTGGGTTGATGTGTGCTCCTTGTGCTGCCTGCGCTTGGCTTTCGCTTGCTCCCGGCGAAGAGACTCGAGGTGTTCGGCGCCTTCTCGGATGCTTCTCCTCCACTTTGTGCGGTCTTGGGCCAGGAACTCCCAGGTGTGGATGGGGATGTTGCACTTTTTCAAGGAGGCTTTGAGGGTGTCCTTGAGGCATTTCCTCTGCCCACCTGGGGCTCTCTTGCCGTGCCGGTGCTCCGAGTAGAGCGCTTGCTTTGGGAGTCTCGTATCGGGCATGCGGACAATGTGACCTGTCCATCGGAGTTGATTGAGCGTGGTCAAAGCTTCGATGCTGGGGATGTTGGCCTGAGAAAGAACACTGACGTCGGTGCACCTATCCTGCCAATGGATTTGCAGGATCTTGCGGAGGCAGCGTTGGTGGTACCTCTCCAGTGCTTTGAGGTGCCTGCTGTACATGGTCCATGTCTCTGAGGCATACAGCAGGGCGGGTATCACTGCTGCTCTGTAAACCATGAGCTTAGTGCCGGGTTTGAGGTCCTGGTCTTCAAACACTCTCTTCCTCAGGCGACCAATGGCTGCGCTGGCACACTGAAGGCAGTGTTGGACTTTGTCGTCGACGTCTGCCCTTGTTGACAGTAGGCTCCCGAGGTATGGAAAGTGGTCCACGTTGTCCAAGGCCTTGTCGTGGATTTTGATAATCGGGGGGCTGTACTGTGTGGCAGGGGCAGGTTGGTAGAGGACCTTTGTCTTACGGATGTTTAGTGTAAGGCCCATGCTTTCATACGCTTCGGTGAAGGTGTTGACGATGGTTTGGAGTTCGATCTCCGAGTGAGCGCAGACACAAGCATCATCTGCATACTGTAATTCGACGACAGAGGATGGGATGACCTTGGATCTGGACTGGAGGCGACAGAGGTTGAACAAGGACGTCTCCTTATGTAGCTCAGTGTCAAATTTTGTTTGATAATGTGAAGCACTTTGGGACGTTTTACAATGTTAAAGGTGCTATATAAATGCAAGTTGTTATTGTCATTACGAGCTCTTACTAGGTACAAATTGGCTGCTGCATTTGCTTACATTACAGTGACTACATTTCAGAAGTAATTCAGTGGCTGTGAAGTGCTTTGGGACATCCTGAGGATGTGTTATAGTTCTTTCTTTCTATAGCAAACAGTGGGAGTTCATTAACACATTTGTTGCTAACTTCCCATGGCGTTACTTTAACTGAAAAGCCTGTTTTTCTTTCAAATATAAGACATTATGTTCAATGAATTTTCATTAGCAGCATCAAAAACATCAGAATTGTAGTTATAATCCCACTTCCTGTCCTGCCTGTTTTGCCTGCTATCCAGTTTGAGATATAGCAAAAATTGGCAACCCTATAGAATAGGTGACAAACATGGAAGAAGTTCAAAACTTGTATTATGTTTTGATCATAGGCCAAATGGCCTCCTTCTGTGTTGTATGATTCTATGTTTCTCATATAGTTCTGTTAATCATAGTGTGAACTCCTAAGTGGCTTATAAGTATATGACTATTATACTAGCCTTGACCTAGTGGTTTTCAGTGCTAAGGATTTATGGCCACGATTTTGCCGGTGCTCAGCAGACGTGATGGGTGGCGGGTCAGCTGTGCAATTTAAAATGATTGACAGTGGGTCAGGAACTGAGCAGACCCAACAGGCAGTGGCGGGGGACCCAATTCAAATCATTAGTGGCTTGTTTACAGCCACTTACCAATGCTTTTTTTCCCCAGCTTTTTGAATTTGACAGCTCGCCCATGGGTTTCACACTGTTGCTAAACCGCGTCTGTGAAGCTGAGGCTGGAGGTCACTTGCAATTGAATCAGCTGATGAGTTGACAGCTTCAAATGTCAAGTCAAAGCTCCTAGCTGATTGAGAAAGGTTCCCTTAACCACTGGCTTCTCTAAACTGCATTTCCACTACAGATTTAGAATGATGCAAGTCTTTACACAAGTCTCCATCCAGTATGACCTCACTGCTTCGCCCAGCATTGACAGATCACTTCTGCCATCTCTACTTCACCTGCCATCTATTCCATCAGCATGGATGCACTTTATACTCTCACCTTGGTTCTCAGAATCCCACCACGATCAGCCCCAACACGAGCAGCACCAGGAACACCAGCAGCACCAACAACAACACCACCAACCTTCTCCACAATCATCTGATGCATAGGACAGAGGGAATCAGCATCCGACACATTGCTGCCCGGGAGGCCACGGATGGCCTCACCATGGCCAGATTTACTTCACTTGACACTGTACACCCTGGCTGCCACATGATGCGCCAGGTTTGCACCACCCCACAACAACACCTTAAAGCATCCTTAGGATGCCCAAGCCATTCCTTTCACACTCATCACCATTGCGGGGGTACTGATATGTCTCACCATTCACTGCAACTCACTAAGCCACTTCCAAAGGTGCACACAAATCTGTCAAAGAAAGCAAAGTGTTGAAAATAAAGGTTTCAATGTTTGACACCACATTAACAGAAACTTTACATGAACATTGGCTAAAACACACAAGTGCCTACCCTTGTGTGTTGTTAGTTTGAATGATTGCACTAGGATGAGAGTGAGTGTGAAGGGAGGCTTTGAAATGGGGAAGTGATAATGTAGATAGAGAGGGATGGGTGGAGGTGCAAGGTAAGTCGGTGTGTCTCGACTTGAAGCAAATCTGCTTACCACTGCCAGACTCCCCCGCTGTGACTGGACCTCAAGTCCTGACACCTGGCCTCAAGGCTAGTTCGGGGCTTGTTTAATTCTGGCAGGGAGCAAGGCTGGTTACAGTGGAGAGACTGGTTAAGGGGGTTAGCAGTGGCAGGGTGTAATTAGCTAATGAGCTTGACTCAGTGATAGCATTCTTGTCTCTGAATCAGAAGGTTGTGAGTTCAAATGCCCATTTCAAAACTTGAGTGCATAATCTAGGAATATGTGTCAATGCAGTACTGAGGGCCTGCTGCACTATCAGAGAAGAAGAGCAGGGTGGTCATTTTTAACTTACAGAATTGGCATAAACAGGTTCAGTAGACTTACTGGCCCATTAACCCTGACAATCGTCCCGGTTTTTCAGGCAGTAGGCCCCTTTTAGTATGCAAATTGGGGTACTATGCCGTACATAGGATCCCGACTGCCGTTTTAGGATTGAACTGTTCGAGTGTGTGGCGTGCAGTTTGCTTTTGGGGTTTCTCCCTCTCTGAAGCAAATAATCGCCCTAACATAAAAAATTTATTTTATAAATGATTTCAAATAGAATCATAAACACCATGAAAATGCTGACCGTTCTCAATTTGTTGATGGTATAAACGTTATCCTTGTTGGAGACCAGTGTGATGACTAACTGGTTACCCAGTCCCAGGTTCTAATCCTCAGTGAATGTTGAGTTAACTGATCTCAATCAATTGTTCTCAGTACTAGGGAGGGGAGAATCAGGTTCCTGTTATTGATTTTTACCCAATGACCTCTGGAGAAAATGCTTATGTGTGTACATCAGGTAAAGACAGTGTTGGACTTCGCTGAGAAACCACCAAGAATGAAGTTCACACATAAAGAATGGCTACTTGCATGAATTATCAAAGGGCTGTTGGCACCAATGGAAATGCATCCCAGCATGAATCAACTAACCCAAGTAACCATTCTTCATCTCTGAGCAATGAGGATAGCTGAACCTGGAGATTGTTCCAGCTAAGGTCTCTCCTATTCTCATCTGACACCTACACAAGCGCACCTTCCAGCACTTGGGGTCACTTGGAGAAAACCCTTCTTGATTTTCTTTTCCATAGCTAATAGGTATTGATGTCAATTGCAGTGCCCCAGCTGTTGCCTTAGCTAATACAATAGCAAAATACTGTGGATGCTGGTAAACTGAAATAACAACAGAAAACGCTGGAAAAACTCAGCAGGCCAGGCAGCATCCGTGGAGAGAGAAACAGAGTTAATGTTTCAGGTCGAAGACCTTTTGTCAGAACTGGAAAAAAGCAGGAAATGGAGCAGATTTTAAAGCAAGTATAGGGCTGGGAAATGGGGGAGGGGATGAAAGAACAAAAGGGAAGGTCTGTGATAGGATGGAAGGCAGGAGAAGTAAAGAGGCATTAAGAGATATTCACGGCAAGAGGAGATGGTAATGGGACAGGTTAAGCAAAAAAGGATGGATCTAGATGAAGTGTGAATTGCGCTGGCAGAACGAAAGGCAGCTGCCATGTGGGAGGGGTTCTTTCATCCCCTCCCCCATTTCCCAGCCCGTAAACTTGCTTTAAAATCTGTTCCATTGCCTGCTTTTTTCCAGTTCTGACGAAAGATCTTCGACCTGAAACGTTAACTCAGTTTCTCTCTCCACGGATGCTGCCTGGCCTGCTGAGTTTTTCCAGTGTTTTCTGTTGTTGTCTTAGCTAATTCACTTCAAACCACGAACCAAATCAGCCTAGTCTATGTGGCTTGTTATTACACCAGGCACTGATTATACCACCAGCCAACGAAGACACTTTGTTCATAACAACTGATCACGTTTCCAAACAGCCATTGTTGAGACAGCAAGTATCTATCTTAGTGGCTGAATTTAAAAAGAAGCATTAATTAACCACTCGCTCCTGTTCCGCACATCTCTGCCTTGCTCTGAGGCTCAGGCATTCTGAGGACATTAATATAACATAATCGTGACTTAAGATGAGCTGAAATAATCATTAGCTGTTCTTAACTAAATCAACCTGACAATCGTTAACAATTTAACAAAAAAAACTTGTCAAAAGAAACACATCCTAATTACAAGGAAGAAATTCTTGACAGTTTCATGAATACAGTATTTGGTAGAAAAACAAAGTCACTGCTATTATACATCTCAGAAGAGCTCGGCTACACATAGTGGGTTGAGCTGGATAACCAGAATTTCAAGTAGGAAAGCAGATGTCTCTAAAGGATTTGGAACATAGGGACAACTTACACGCACCTGGGATTTGCATAACATTTTACTATCATTTCAATCACAGCCATATTTCCTCCATTAGGGGGATTGCAGCATGTATATTATTCAAGTTAACATTTGTCCTCTAAGGTCATAACTTACATCATCAGCATCTTTAGTGCCTACTCACTGCCCATGCCTTGCCCACACCCAGCAAACCCTGACCCACCATCCCTTAAGCAGCTGCCAATGAAGGAAGGACTCTAGCCTGTCAACCCTGCATACTTAGAACTAAATGTAAGACGCTCACCACTTATATCTTCAAGCGCCATATAGCCTGAAATGCACCATAGCCAATAAAGTATGTAAGTTCACTAAAACTTTTTAAAAACAAAGTAGATATTTCATATCATTGCCATCCAATTGTAATGTAAAGCTGGATGATTCCCAGCTTTCTATTTTCTGTAGGTAGAAAGCAGGAGATTTGCACCTTGTCTGTCTGCCGTGGTGACCCTGCAAAGGGGAAATGTTTTTTATAACGAGTCCTTCCTCTTCAAGGTTAAGAGTATTGTGTGCTATTTTGCTTGGCCATTTCCCTTTCATAACATATAAATTAAGGGAGAAATTTAAATAGAAAGCATATTGTTTTCACTGAAGGCTCCATATGGAAGGAGCTGAGTTGCCAAAAAGTAAATAAAACAAGTTGCCACACTGGAGGTCCCTCCAACACGCACTCTTGGTGTGTGGTGGTATTAGAAATGATGATAAAGTTCACTTCAGTCTTTGAATGCTTACTCTGTGAGCAGATGGGCAAAGTGTCCTTAGCTGTTCTATGATTCTTTTAGAATGAGTGATTCTACAATTGGTCTTTTCCAAGAAGTCTCTCCGCTGATTAAAACCTGACTGAGTCGCAGGAAATTTCCAGGAAATCAAGCTGTGTGCCAACAGAGAAGGAATAGCTCATCACTGATGTAATCATCCAGAATTTTCTCAAGGGTTCTCCCAATTAGCCAGCATAACTTGATCAGAAGATCAAAGGAAACCCTTTCAATATGGTGTATCCGGGATTTCTGAGCAAGTTATGGCAACCGGTCAGAAGAACCTCGAGGAAATTTCTGGTGCATATCTCTTTCTCTAGAACCTTCCAAATGCTAACTTCCAAAGTACACCAGGTCACAAGAGATGCTCCTTCCTTTCCCTCTTTAAAATACTTCAAGAACGCATACACCACACACCTTTTAATATCTGAGATATTAAAACATCCATTAATATCATTTGGTGATAATCCCATTCATAACGAAAAAGGATTCTTCAGTGGAATGCAAAATCTAATTGGCCTCTGCACAGTTCTGATTATTTGGAAGCAGTTTTCTGAGGTTTTCTATTGATGAAGCAAGTGACTTTTTCAGCACAGCATCCCATAACTAATGCAGCAAATTTCTCCAATTTGTGCCTGTATTGTGATTTTCATAAAAAGTCTTAGAGATAGTGAAATATGCTGATTTTGAGCAGATCTAAGCAATATCAAATCACTTTCCCCAATTAAAGGGGCCTGGTAACCATTTCCCAGCATCCTTTACAAATTCTCCATGTATCTATTAATAAAAACTGATTACCTTTACAGTCCAAAAAGAAGGAAGTGACATGTCAAGGTTTATATTTCTTTTGTGAGGGAAGCGGAAATTCTCTTTTGTTTATTAGGTGGTTCAATCATAGAAGAGGCCAATTTCTGTTCTCCCTTTGCCCAGGAAACAGTGCAAGTGCACCTGGGGCTATTAGTTTAGAGAAAACTGGGTGCTTGGGGACCGACTAGAATTTTGCCACACCACAAAAAATCTTCTGTTGACTTGAGGCACGAAAAGCAAGATAACCATAGTGTCTTGCATCAATGAGTTTTGTAACTTTAAAAATAAAATAGTGGACTGGGTGGTGTAGTTAGACAATCAACCTGGGAGCTGAACTTAAAGTCCAGCCCAGAATGATAGAATGAAATGTTCTCCTTTCTATCGATGAAGAAGATTCAATTTGAAATGAGTTTGGGCAAAAATAAGTTTGGACAGTCTCATCCCAATTTCCAGTAGGCATGTCAGAAAACTGTTCTTAATTCTGAGTAATTGCCAATATTCAGCTTGACTCAGTGGTCGTATCTTTGCTTCTGAGTCAGAAGTTCTGGGTAGGAGGACCACTCCTAGCACTTGAGCACACAATCTGGGCTGACAGCACAGTGCTGCAGTGAAGGAGCTCTGTATTATTGGAAGTGCTGTCTTTTGGATGTTAAACTGAAGTCCTGTCTGCCTGTTCGGCTGGATGTAAAAGATCCCAAGGCTGTATTTAAAGAAGAGTGGGGAAGTTCTCCTGGTGTCCTGGCCAACATTTATCTCTCAACCAATACCACCAAAAACAGATTAACTGGTCATTTATTTCATTGTTATCTGTGGGATTTTGTTGCGTGTAAATTGGATGCTGTGTTTCCCGACAGGGACGACACTTCAAAAAATCTATTAGCTACCAAATGTTTTGAGACATCCTGAGGACATGAAAGACACTAGTGGGCCAGATTTTCAGTGTGCCGTGAGACGGGCTTTTAGGCGTGCGGGGGCCAAAAATCCCAAATTTGGGGGTCCCGACACCATCCCGCCCAAAACCCACCTCCAAGTAAGTTTCAGAGGAGGCGGGTACCCGCCCCGCACTGGGACCCGCCGACCCGAGGCGGGAAGGGATTAGTGCTAATTAACTGCCTGTTAACAGGTAGTTAACAGGCAGTTTTTAGCCTGATCCCTATTTTGAGGGATGTCGTGTGGGATTCCCGACGGCTCCAAACCACGCCAGGTTAGAGCAGGCGGGCCATCGGGTTGAAGGACTTGGAGGGGTCGCGATGTCGGTGTTCAGGTGAGTGATGGGTGCATGAGTGCAAAGGTAAGTGTGTTTGGTGTGTCTAAAGTGTGTAAAGAAGTTTAAATTACATGTACTTACCTTAACAGCCTTTCTTCCTCTAGGCGTCAGGAGTCCAGGGGGTCGATTTTCTGGCAGCCGTCGGGTGGCTTTTCATGCGGCCGGGGGCCGAAAATCGGCGAAAAAGTGGGTCGCGACCCCCCCCCCAGCCTGATTCCCCGCCCCGTCCGACTTTTGGACCGCCGTTTCTCTCCGACCTGCTTCAGTCCCGCCCACCGCTGGCGGGACTGGCCGTCGGAACAGTAATGATCAATCATCACCTTGTTTAAGCCGATTTTAGGCTGCCCTTGCGACTTTCAGGGGTTCCCCACGCAAAACACGCCTGCGGGGAACTCCGCTGATGAAACCTGGCGTGAAGCTTGCCGGCTTGCTAGCTGTCAGCTGCAGGCCAGGGAAAGCTGCGATTTAAAGGGACAGCACTTGTATGCTGAAGGACCTTGTTGCTGCAGGCTTGGGGCTACTTCTTCAAGGCTTAGGCACAGCTGTGGAAGGTTGGAGCCTCACACACTTCTCCAATGCGATCTCCTGGGAAGCCCCTCTCGCCACCCTCACTCAGCGGAGGCATCTACGAGAAGCATGGGACACCTTTTTTTCCTTCCCTTCCTGCCATTAGAGGATCTCCAGCAGCAGAGGCGGCAGCAGCAGAACCAGGAACAGCAGGATTAGCAACAGGAGCACCAGGCTGCTGCTCACTCACCTGAAGCTGCACAGGCCAGAAGGGGCCAGCGCTTGGAAGTGGCTTGAGAGCACCTTGCTGCGCTTTAGGGGGCCATGGTGACCCATTTCTGCACTGGCAGTCCTACTCAGAAGGACTTCCATGAAGATCTGGTTTCTCTGTTCAACAGATGGCCAACGCTCCTCAAGAGATGTCATTCTCTTATGAGCACTCACCATGTTTTCCATACCCTGGCGAGTTATCTCCTCCATGGAGGTTGCCAACCTTTCCATGGTGATGCGTTCATGCGCCAATGACTCCACAAAGGCTCTGCTCATGGTCGCTATGGACTCCTCCATTCACTCCACACTCGCAGCGACCCTGGAGACAAAATCTGCCAGAGACTCCTGCATCTGTGCATGGAGATCCATCACCTCTTCTCTTGCGGATGGACCCAGAGGCAGAGGGTCGACATGCAGTGCAGCTGAGCTGAGCTGGCAGAGTCCTGCGCCCTCTGACGAGAACTCTCCACTGCTGTCCCTGTCTCCAGAATCTGCTGAGGGTCACTTGTGAGCTGTGAAACACCAGATGACACTACTCTATGTCCCGAAGGTCCCCCCGAGGTGTGAGTGTCTGCGCTGGTGCTGGGTGCGCTTACTTCTGCTGACGCTGCACCCTCAGAGGTTGGAGCTTCCTCTGAGGAGTCTGGCTGCACAGCCTCTTCCTCCTCCACAGTGAGGGCGGGGGCTCTGGATGGTACTGTGGGGGAGTAAAGGAAGGAGTTAGAGATGTAATGCCAAGGTTCTTCTGGTGACTCCCAGCGAGTTGGCATCTTCTAACACCTGCATCGATTCAGCATTGCTCTCAGTGGGAGGCCTCTTCCTCCCTGACCTAGGGAAGAGGACCTCCCTGTGGGCCCTAACCCCATCCAATAATGCCTGCAGTGAAGCCTCGTCGAATTTGGAGGCAGCTCGGGGTCTGGCACTGGCCAAAGCTGCTGCAGGCTCCTCTGCCATCCTATATGGTTCGTTTGGAAGCCTTCAGAGGATGCAGTGCTTGCTATGGACCTTGAAAGCACCATGAATGATGACATCATACTGTGGGGATTTCTGACTCGAATTGGACAATTAGCAAGGCTTCCCACATGCTGGGAATTAATTGGCCACTTGAGGGAAAATTGCATGGAGCTGGCTGACACTTTTTTATGTGTGTCAGAAACCTCACATTCGGGGAAACCCGACCATTTCCCACACAAGGCGAAAATCGGGGCCCATCACTCAACCGGCACTGAAAGCTGAATGGCTGTGATCTGTCAAAAGTGACAGCCTTGAGCTTTCGGTGCCGGTGACAGTTCTAACTGAGTCTACGTAGAAGGACTCAGGTTAGGAGTCAGACTGTCAGTGTTTCACAGCTTCAAACAGCTGTGAAACACTGATATTTTATCTGTCAAAAACTCTTGACAGATGAAATTTCAGTCTGTGACGTCACCTGTTGCCGGGTGGCCCTTAATTGGCCTGCTGAGCCTGCTGGGCGGGCTCAACAAGGTCAATCAAGGGAAAATTGCGGAATTGGCCGGACGTCGATGGAGGCGGGACTAAAACTCGAAAGTTGTAGTCCCGCCTCCTTCCCAACTGCCGAATGAAAATCCAGCCCACTATATAAGTGCAAGTTCTTTCTTCTTTCCAAATTGGCAAACTCACTCAGACCACAGAATGGATGGATTGGAAAAAGGAAAAATATCACACGGGTTTAATAGATGGTGCCCTGCTGAAGATAAGACTGAGGCATGTTGTCGGGACAGAGCAGTGGGAACTGTACTCTGCATCTAAATGCTGCTTCCTTCTCTTTCCCTTGCCCATCAAGCCAAATCTCCCCCCAAGATCTCCCCCCCCCAACCCCACCCTAGCCCTGAACCTATGATTTTCTCCAGTTTCTCTCCAATCTCCTCTCATGCTCTCTTTGAACTCATCCTGCCCATGATATCTACCTCCTGCTCTCTTGGCCCTAAACCCACTAAAATGCTGACCACCCAACTTCCCTTCCTGGACATCCCACAAACAGCAATGAGATAAATGACAGATATTCTGTTTTAGTACTGTTTAGTGGAAGTGACAGGGTTGTATATTCAAATTAGATACAAAATTATCAAATGTTTGCTAATGGAGAATGAAAACAATATGCCATTTTTCACTAAAAGATGAATTTTGCCTCCATATGGTGTTCAGCTGTGACATGGCATGATGAGTAATGGTATAGGAACAATTTCTACACAACTACTTCGTTTTGGAGTCTTATATCTCTCTCAGATAGAAGTTAATGTACAACATTAAATACAAGGGCAGGGTTCTATAATTGTTGTTCGCTACAGTGCTAACTTACTATAAAAGTCTCACATTACATTATTATATACGATTGCTATAGCATACAATTTAATCTAAGGTTGTAATGTAATCCCTCATACACTCATATCTTGAAGTAGCCATTTTAGACAGCAGAAAAGTATCAAATAATCATCCAGATAAATGTAAGTGAGTGAGGTCATTCAGTCCATCTAGCTTCCATTGAAACATATTTGCCTGGAGTTTCTGCTAGGTTGTGCTGGTTTTTCTCAGCGCAATTCGCCTGAAATCGCCCAAACCAGTGCAAAAGATCGAGGAATTTCAAGCGCAAATTACGTCCAGCACCAAATTGAGTTTCCACGATCTTTTGAGCTAGTTTAAAAAACATCGTGCTGGAAGCTGGCCCCGCCATCAACACTGGCCACGTCTCCAGATCGAATTAATCACCATGGCGAGTTCGTATTTGTTTGCAGGCCTTTGAAGCGGCTCTTAAAATTAAGCTGTTTTTCTTAGGTGCAAGGACACTAATATCAAGAAGCACATCATTATGCAAACGGTGATGAATACCTGAAATAGTCTTCTTGGTAGGATTGCAGAGGCAAAGGTTCTGGAATCGATCAAGAATTTAGGGAGCTAGGTGAAGGATTAAGGAGCAGGACCTCAAAGGTTGTAATCTCTGGATTACTCCCGGTGCCACGTGCTAGTAAGTATAGGAATAGGAAGATAGAACAGATGAATGCGTGGCAAAAGGGGTGGTGCAGGGGGGAGGGCTTTAGTTTCCTGGATCACTGGGTCTGCTTCTGGGAAAGGTGGGACTTGTACAAGTCGGACGGTTTACACCTGAACCAGGGGGGAACCAATATCCTTGCGGGGAGGTTTGCTAGCACTGCTGGGGAGGGTTTAAACTAACTTGGCAGGGGGTTGGGGTACAGAGTGGAGCTATAGTAGGGGGTGATTTACGGCCAAATACAGAGGGAAAAACAAGTCAGCTGGGAAGGCAGAGCAAATATGTGAAGGCAAAAGAGAATATGGCAGGGCTGGAAGGCATTTATTTTAATGCAAGGAGTCTTGCAAATAAGGTGGATGAACTGAAGTTGTTGTTGAACACATGGGAGTACGATATTGTTGCTATCACGGAGACATGGTTGAGGGAGGGTCAGGACTGGCAGCTCAATATTCCGGGGTATAGAATCTTCAGGCAAGACAGAGGGGGGTGTAAAAGGGGAGGGGGTGTTGCAATATTAATTAAGGAGTCAATTACTGCTGTAAGGAGGGATGATATATTAGCGGGTTCCTCTAATGAGGCCATATGGGTAGAACTTAAAAACAAAAAGGGGGCAAGCACTTTGCTGGGAGTGTACTATAGGCCCCCAAACAGTCAGGGGGAGATAGAGGAACAGATATGTAGGCAAATCTCAGAGAAGTGCGAAAATAATAGGGTAATAATAGTGGGGGATTTCAACTTCCCCAATATAAATTGGGACAGTCAGAGTGTGAAAGGCTTAGAGGGTGCAGAATTCTTAAAGTGCATCCAGGAGAGCTTTTTGAGCCAACATGTAGAACGTCCTACAAGAGAGGGGGCGGTACTGGACCTAATTCTGGGGAATGTAGCCGGGCAAGTGGTGGAAGTGTCAGTAGGAGAGCATTTTGGCGACAGTGACCATAATTCGGTGAGATTTAAGGTGGTCATGGAAAGAGACAAAGACGGCCCGGAAATAAGGGTTCTAAATTGGGGGAAGGCCGATTTTAATATGATAAGGCAGGATCTGGCCAAAGTGGACTGGGAGCAGCTGCTTATAGGAAAATCCACATCAAAACAGTGGGAGACTTTCAGAAGGGAAATAGAGAGAGTACAACGCCAACATGTTCCTGTAAAGGTCAAGGGTGGGACCAACAAGCAAAGGGAACCTTGGATGACAAGGGATATACAAAAATGCATTAGAAATAAAAGGGGGGCTTTTGGCAGTTACAAAAGACTAAAGACAGAAGAAGCCCTAGAGGAGTATAAAAAGTGCAGGGGCATACTTAAAAAAGAAATTAGGAGGGCGAGGAGGGGCCATGAAATAACACTGGCGAGCAAAATAAAGGAAAATCCTAAGATGTTTTATAAGTATATTAAGGGCAAGAGGATAACCAGGGAAAGGGTAGGGCCCATTAGGGACCAAAGTGGCAATCTGTGTGTAGAGCCAGAGGATGTAGGCGGGGTTTTAAATGAATTTTTTTCATCTGTGTTCACTATGGAGAAAGACGATGCAGACATAGAAATCGGGCAAGGGGACGGTGACATACTTGAACATATTAGCATCGAGAGGGAGGAGGTGCTAGCAGTTTTAGCGGGCCAAAAAGTGGATAAATCCCCAGGCCCGGACGAGATGTATCCCAGGCTGCTGTGGGAGGCAAGGGAGGAGATTGCAGGGGCTCTGACACAAATTTTCAGAACCTCTCTGGCCACAGGGGATGTACCAGAGGACTGGAGAACAGCTAATGTAGTACCATTATTCAAGAAGGGTAGCAGGGATAAACCAGGGAATTACAGGCCAGTGAGTCTAACATCTGTGGTGGGGAAATTATTGGAAAAAATTCTGAGGGACAAAATTAATCTCCACTTGGAGAGGCAAGGATTAATCGGGGATAGTCAGCATGGCTTTGTCAAGGGTAAATCATGTCTAACAAATCTGATCGAATTTTTCGAGGGGGTGACTAGTGGGGTGGATGAGGGAAATGCTGTGGATGTGGTTTACATGGACTTCAGTAAAGTTTTTGACAAAGTCCCGCATAGGAGACTGGTCAAGAAGGTAAGAGCCCATGGGATCCAGGGTGCCTTGGCGCGTTGGATCCTAAACTGGCTGAGTGGCAGGAGGCAGAGGGTGATGGTCGAAGGTTGCTTTTGTGACTGGAAGCCTGTGTCCAGTGGGGTACCTCAGGGATCGGTGCTGGGTCCCTTATTGTTTGTGATCTACATAAATGATTTGGATGAAAATGTAAAAGGTATGATCAGTAAGTTCGCAGATGACATGAAAATTGGTGGGGTGGTAAATTGCGAGGAGGAAAGCCTCCAGCTACAGGACGATATAAACGGGTTGGTCAGATGGGCGGAGAAGTGGCAAATGGAATTTAACCCTGAAAAGTGCGAGGTGATGCATTTTGGACGGACAAATAAGGCAAGGGAATACACAATGAGTGGTAGGACCCTAGGAAGTACAGAGGGTCAGAGGGACCTTGGTGTACACGTACATAGATCCCTGAAGGCAGCGGAGCAGGTAGATAAGGTGGTTAAAAAGGCATATGGGATACTTGCCTTCACTAGCCGAGGCATAGAATATAAGAGCAGGGAGGTTATGATGGAGCTGTACAAAACGCTGGTGAGGCCACAGCTGGAGTACCGTGTGCAGTTCTGGTCGCCTCACTATAGGAAGGATGTGATTGCTTTGGAGAGGGTGCAGAGAAGATTCACCAGGATGTTACCTGGGATGGAGCGCCTCAGCTATGAAGAGAGGCTGGACAGGCTGGAGTTGTTTTCCTTGGAGCAGAGAAGGCTGAGGGGGGACCTGATTGAGGTGTACAAAATAATGAGGGGCATAGATAGGGTAGATAAAGAGGAACTTTTCCCCTTAGTGGGGGGGTCAATAACAAGGGGGCATAGATTCAGGGTAAGGGGCAGGAGATTTAGAGGGGATTTGAGGAGGAACTTTTTCACCCAGAGGGTGGTTGGAATGTGGAACTCAATGCCTGAAAGGGTGGTGGAGGCAGGAACCCTCACAACATTCAAGAAGCATTTGGATGAGCACTTGAAATGCCATTGCATACAAGGCTATGGACCAAATGCTGGAAAATGGGATTAGACTGGACAGGGATGGATGGGCGGCGCAGACACGATGGGCCGAAGGGCCTCTTTCTGTGCTGTAAAACTCTATGGCCTAGAAATTCACTGGCCTTAGCGCCGCTTTTGAGGCGCTAGAGGGCCTAGCGCCGAAGTTATGGCCAGTTTAGAAATTGACAGGGGCCCTAAATCGGCGTTAGGCCGGTAGCGCTGCGCCGGCACCGATGACGTCATCGGTGTGCGCAGCGTCCCGGTTGCCATGGTAACCCGCCCGAACTCGGAAATTGAGTTGCGGCCGCCTCGCCCGTGGCAGCCGCAAGCAACGTTCTGGCAGAGGTGCCTTACACAACTTTGCGCCGGCGCATTAAAGGCCCCGCGGCGGCCGGCCGCTTTCCCACCGGCCGCCTGGCCGCAGCTCCCTCCCCGGACTTCCCCCCGCCCCCCCCCCCGGAACAGAAGCAAGCCCGGCACTTGTCCGAGGTGCCGGGCTCATTTTTAAAAAGATTATCGCGGGCCGCGGCCGGGTGCAGGCAGCTCCTCCTTAACGGAAGGAGGAGGCCTGCACTTCCCGAGCCTGCCGCACCGCAGCGGGCGCCGCAGCACCGGAATAGCGCCGCAATGCGGCGCGTGGCGCCAGTTTTGAGGCGCTGAGACCCCTCAGTAGCGCCGGCAGCCGTTTGGGCGCGGCGCTACTGAATTTTTGGCGCGCGCAGGGGGACTTAGCGCCAGCACTAACTTCCGGCGCTAAAGCCCTCGCTGCGCCAAAACCGAATTTCTAGGCCTATGACTCTATGAGATGTTGTGCTGAAGGAGACAATGGCCAAGAGTTTTAAAAGCTTTTATTTTTTTTTTATTTACTAAGAAACTGACTACTGTACACCAATGTAACTAGTAAATGGTTCTGTATAGAAACATAGAAGTTTATTATAAGTCATTTTCAGTTATTTAAATTCGGGTTACTCACAGGTAGGTGACTAGACGCTGATTAAAAATGCTCATTTTTTTTTGATAAACCCATTTTCAGCTATATTAATAAAATGCTTTAGAAATATTACGTTCTAAAGCACTGCCTGATTGGTCTGGTTCATGGAAGATTTTACATTCGGCAATATGCATTTCTTAAAACTAACGCAATTTAGCACGCAATTTGCACCCGGATCGGCAATTGCACCCTAAGCAGAAACTCTTGGCCATTGTCTCCTTCATCACAACATCTAACTCCTTCTTCATCGATTCCAGAATCTTTGCCTCTACAATTCTACCAAGAAGACTATTTCAGGTATTCATCACCCTTTGCATAAAGACATATTTGCCTTTAACCACTTTGTATCAATGTCCCTTTGTCTTGCAGTTCTGAATTTACTCTTTCTATTCCATTTTGTATCTTGTATATCTCTAATTCACCTCATTGCAAGACTGAGCCATCTTAGATTTTCTATTTTGTTCTCATAACTCACAATCAGCCTTGTTGCCCTGCTCTACACCCTATCCAGGGCTTAGATGTTTTTCTTCTGTCTCAGTGGCCAGTACTGGATAGGACAAGAACTGGATATTTGAAGAGGAAAAAATTGCAGGGCTATGGGAAGAGAGCAGGGGAGTGATACTAATTGGATCGCTCTTTCAAAGAGCCGGCATAATCACAATGGGCCAAATGGCCTCCTTCTGTGCTGTATGATTTTATAATTCTATGAACTGAACTCAGTATTCAAGATGTGACAAGACAAGAGCTCTGAACAGTTTCAAAATGAGGGCCTTAGACTTGCACTCTAATGATTTGGCAATATTGCAAGGTTTTCTGTTAACTTTGTTGATTGCTGCTCCACAGTGACTGAACATGTTATAACTCCTAGATCTTTTCAGCCCCCAATTAGTTTAACACTATTCACTAAGTAAGCGTGCGAATGCTGTGTTAGTTTGATATTCATCCATTTGGAATCATAATCCTTTTATAGTGTTTTATAAAAGGAGATAATAATAGAAGCACTTCAGTGAAATAGGACTAGTTTCTGGCATAAAAAAGTAGAATATTATTCACTTCGAACTAAAGAAGTTTACAGCACAAAGAAAGCCATTTGGCCCATCTCTTTGCTAGAGCTATCCAAAACTAATCCCACTACCCTGCTTTATCCTCCTAATGTTCCCTTATAAGATCCAATAGTCTCTGCTTCAACCACTCCCTGTTGCAAAGCATTCCATGCTCCAATAACCCTCTGTATAAAGCCACACTTCTCTCCTCACTACTTCAGTGATCATTTTAAATTGATGCCGCCTTTGGAAAAGATTTGTGATGGTTAAAAGCAAACAAAATATTACTTTAATAATTCAATTTCAGACCCGGCCACAAGTACCACAATTTAAAGTTTGGGGTTTTGCATGATTTTTAATGAATAAAATTTGCATTCAGAATTGGTGCAAAGAAAACATTTTTCCTGCTTCTGCTTTGAAAGGTTAGATTCTCCCCCTCCACTTGAGAGGCGTTTAAGAGCTAAGGCCATGATTATAGGTTACACTCTTATCTACTAGGGTTTGTTTCATCAAAGCTCGACATTCATTTGAAATGTTGTTGGTTAAAGTGCATTCCAAGCACTTCAAACAGTAATGAAAGGACACAGAAAGGATGCAAGAGTAAGAGATAGAGTTACTGCAATCTTATATAATATGTGTCATTTTTGTTCAAGCATGCCACAAAATAATTAAAGGGACAGGGTACTGTTTTTTTGTGCTCTATGGCCTGAAATTCATGCTTGTCAAATGTAGGATCTTAATATATCCTCTTATGCATTCCAGGCCTCCAGGTGTATAATTTCTAGGTGTGTAGTTTCTGTATAATTCAATTCAAAAGCTACTGTTCATTCCTAGAAAACTTTCAAAGGGCATGATAGGCAAACGTTTTCCATTGATTTTGCAATTTGTTTGTGCCAATATATTGTTTACTTTTGCATCCAGCTGCCTGATTTTCCTCCATCTCTTGAAATTAAGATGCGGGCACTGTACCACACTGGAAGAGCAGTCAAGAGCTGATTTTATCGGAGTACCATGCACAATTTTTTAAACTTATATAATAAATTGTCCATGATCGTTTGGTGATTCTAAATATTTTTTATATACAAGATGGCAATGGAGTTGGGAGAGAAACTTCACAAACTCACTCCACAGACATATCTGGTGCCAGAACCACCAGCTACTTTGTGACATTTGATAGAAACATAGAAACATAGAAGATAGGAGCAGGAGTAGGCCATTCGGCCCTTCGAGCCTACTCCGCCATTCAATGAGATCATGGCTGATCATCCAAATTCAGTACCCGGTCCCTGCTTTCTCCCCATATCCCTTGATCCCTTTAGCCTTAAGAAATATATCCAACTCCTTCTTGAATATATTTAATGAACTGGCCTCCACCGCCCTCTGTGGCAGAGAATTCCACAGGTTCACCACTCTCTGGGTGAAGAAATTCCTCCTCATTTCAGTCCTAAATGGCTTACCCCTTATCCTTAGACTATGACCCCTGGTTCTGGACTCCCCGGCCATCGGAAACATCCTTCCTGCATCTAGTCTGTCCAGGCCTGACAGAATGTTATAGGTTTCGATGAGATCCCCTCTCAATCTTCTAAACTCCAGTGAGTATAAGCCCAATCGACCCATTCTCTCCTCATACGTCATTCCTGCCATCCCAGGTATCAGCCTAGTGAATCTTCGCTGCACTCCCTCCATGGCAAGAACGTCCTTCCTCAGATAAGGCGACCAAAACTGCACACAATACTCAATTGATATAGCAATTTACAATGGTAAATGTTGACAGAAAAGTGTGATACAAAATGGTGACAACAGGAAGCAAGGTTTGTGAACAGGAAGTGTGTGCCCTATGCAAGATTTATTATAGTAATATATAGATACTGCCTTCCTGTCCCTGGAGAAGAGATGCAAGTTAGAATCTACTCTTGAGCTAAAAGAAAAGGTCAACAAAGTGATTAAAATGGGAGAATGTCAAGTTTATGACAGAACCGTTTCTTTGTCCAGTATTCAAATTCAATAATGACAACCAACTCAGTCGGTAACACTCTCATTAGTGATTCAGAAGATAGGAGTTCAGGTTCCACGCCGGGACCTAAGAGCATAATCTCAACTGGCATTACATTGCAGCACTGTTACATTATGGGAGGTGCCACCATTAAATGGGAAGTTAAACCAAAATCCTGTCTGGCTCTTCTGGTGGCTCAAATAGATATTGAAGGTGAATTGGGAATATTCAAAGAGCAGGGAGTTCTCCAAATGTCCTGGCCAACATTCCTCCTAAAAATTGATCTGAGTCTATTCAAATTGTCTCAGATCCCAAGTCAAGGGTTATTTTCATCCCTGTAGTTTACAAGATAACCTCTTTTATTGATGGTCACTTTAAGAAAGAAAGAAAGACTTGCATTTATATAGCGCCTTTCACGACCACCGGACGTCTCAAAGCACTTTACAGTCAATTAAGTAATTTTTTGAAGTGGAGTCGCTGTTGTAATAAGGTCATATCTAAGGCTGGGCATTAGTATTGATGACATTGGCGGATGAACACTTAGCACCTTTGTATGACATTCCTCTGTCCACTATTTCAATGGACACCTTAACTCATGTAAAATTATTGGATTAAGGCCATCAGTGCAGTAGCAGACAGGGGAATGTTACACAAATGTGTTAAGCGTTCATTTACCAATATCATCAACAGCAATTTCTACCCTACAGTTGTAAAAAGAGAGTGATAGTAGTAAGCATGCATTAAATGCATGTTTGCTGTGCCATGTACACATAATTAAATTAATGTGTACTTATGTATCAAAGGTAGAAACTGGCAGTAATGCCAGGCAGAAATATTTGCTAAATAGGTAATCTAGTAGCAGGGTGTGAGAGAAACTTGAGTCACGATAAGCAGAAAAACAGAATGCCTTGTGCAACATTTTTCAACGTAACTTGAAAACTCATTTTCTATATCAGCATCTGCTACAGCTTGTAACATAAAATGACTTGTTTTGGAATATAGCATTTAGTTTATATGGGTTTCATAGTTACTGAAATTAGTTACATAGATAATAATGACCTGTAATTTCCGATAGGAGGCTTCCTGCGTGCGGATGCCTCCGATCTGAAAAAAATCTATGCTCTTACCTGAGGTCTCCCGAAGCCCGGGCACTTCTGATGCTGGGCCCCTCCACAGTTGAAATGCCCAGGGCCCATGTATCCCGGGGTACATGCAGTTCGCAAGCGTCCCTGGGATCACATGGGCCAGGCCAGTCAATAGGAGAAGGGAATCTCCCTTCATACTTTTGACAGATAGATTTGTCAAATATATGAATGGAGATCACCCCAAAAACACATCAAAACATTAAATACATTTTTTTTTAATCACTGAGTTAAAATTACATTAAATTAAATATTTTAAACAAAAATGTAATAATTAAAGTTTTTTACAGGGCTAAAAATAAACGTGCCATTTTTTAAAGTATTTTTAAATTATAAATGAGTGAGAACATTTTTTTAAAAAAACTTTTTTTCAACTCTTATGCTGGTAAAAGTAGGCCTTACGCTTGCTTTTACCAGGCGTAAGATTTTGAAGTGTTTTCAGCAGGCGGAGGTTCTGCAGAAAGCGGAACTCTCCCCCCGTAGAGGCCCTTCTCCAGGGCAGGCATGCGATCTGTCAGGAGCATTCTTGACAGATCGGAAATGCTGGTTTTCAGCGCATGCTCTTCGCATGCTTGAAACCGGCATTGCCAATGTCCCTACCGGTGTGTACACAGCTCGAACACACCCATAGGCATCGGATAATATGGGCCAATGATAAAAGACTTTATTGGTTAGGGCCACAGATGAACAAAATAGAATTCAGACCTGGGAAGGGGAAGCAATCCTGGGGAGGGGACCTTGAATGGGCCTGCTGTGGGCCAGAGTTTATTTGTGGGTCCAGGAGGAGCACTCTTACTTCTCCTGGGCCCACAAAGGTAAAAAGTGCAAAATTTACTGGGCCGTTTTTTGAGCGGCCTACTGTGGTTCCTTTAAGGACCGCTGGTTAGGCCACTCTGCGCCTGGTATAACTGAGTTAGAATGTGCACAGTGCACGCTCCACCAACGTTCCCGCTAAGCTGCACGGCCACTCGGCCGCACAGCAGTCTGGTGGTCCGACACAGGCTGCTCGCTGGCTTTTATATGGGTGGGAATTTGAATGGGCCGTGCAGCCACTTAAAGGGACCGCGCACCAAAAAAAAAGAGTGAACCTTGCACTCCACCCACTTGTACCTGAATTTTGCATTTGAGGTGCCGAGTTGCATAGTTAAGCAGCCGTATGCCTGTTTCAGGCATGCGGGCTGCTCGTCCATTTACTGGCCCGCCTGAATATTTCATCAGCTAGGCCTTGGGCGTCAAAGGAGCAGCTGTGGTACCCTCTGATTTTCAACTGCTGGCCGCCCATTTTCAAGGCACAAAATGGGCACTGGTGTGTTCAATTTCTCTTAGTCTAATAAATTCCATCAAGTTTGCAGACACATATGATGGATGGGACATCATATGGCGAGACATTTCCTCTTCAGCAAGAAAGGAAAACTAATCAGTGATCCCTGTTTGAAGTGTGCCAACCAATGATATTTCATAGGACATCAATAGTGGCCTGCAGTCCACAGCCCAGAGCAAAGCTTACTCGTTTAACTGAAGAATATGTGACGGCAAACAACGTCACTCAGAGATAGTGGGGAGGGGAGATAATGAAAACGCCTTTTACAAGGTTGATCCTCCATTCTCGACATCAAGACAATAGTTTAGAATTCCTTTTGTTTAATTCACTTGATGGCACTTTGGCACTGCCAAGTTTATGTAGGTTTTGGTCTATTAGAAATCATAATGCTCCTTTTATGTTGCTTTTTATATGGATGACCGATGTTAAGTATCAACAGAAACAGTAAACTTATCATGCCAATGAAATGTATGAAATTCACTAGTTGACGCTATCAGTCATTGTCAATGCTTTTATAGTAACTTCTCATGACTTGTTAATCAGCGCTCCAGTGAATTTGGCCTTTTTGAACCACAGCGAATGGTATGTAACTAAAGGCATGCTATGGTTTTTCTTTGTTCAGGTTCAGCTCCTCGAGTCAAGCTGATTGCACCAGAACTGACTATATCTGACAAGCAGCTGGTCATTGAAGTAAATGGAACACTCACAATCACATGCAGGTGAGATTACATTTACCTTTTTACCATAAGATACTTCTTTCTGTTTTCCTTTTCTCTCTCACCTACTTTCTCTCCATACAGCGTGTCATCATTTTAACTGGCATTCAAGAGATTCTATCGGCGATTCTACCCTATAGATCAACTAATGCATCAAAATAGATGAGGTGACTGGATTGTTAGTTTTATCATAGTGGTCCATCGAATTTTCCAGCCTGATTGAAAACTGTCTGTATATCATACATAGTGCGACTGGGTCTACTACTGCTGAAGTATTACTCCCTCTTCTTTAATCAACTCGCACAAAGCAAATGGTTATACATTACTGTGGGTTCAGTCAATATGACAACATTACTTAAAGCCAACCAGTTATAAATACTAATACAAAAGCAAAATACTGCAGATGCTGGAAATCTGAAATAAAAACAGAAGCTGCTGGAAATACTCAGCAGGTCAGGCAGCATCTGTGGAGAGAGAAACAGAGTTAATGTTTTAGGTTGATAACCTTTCATCAGAACTGGAAAAAGTTATAGATATAACAGGATTTAAGCAAGTACAGAGGTAGGAAAAGGGGGGAGAGGAGGAAAGAACAAAAGGGAGGGGTCTGTGATAGAGTGGAAGGCAGGAGTGATTAAATGACAAAAGGGAATATTGTGCGAGGCAATAATGGTGGTAATGGGATAAGTAAAGTAACAAAAGATGGGTCTAGAGGAGGTGTAAATGGCAACAGCAGAACCATTACCGCACCTGCTGTCTGAAAAAATGGGAGCAGTGGTTATGATCTGAAATTGTTGAACTCAATATAGTGTCTGGAAGGTGTAAATACTGCTCACTATTATTCATAACATTCAACCCATGGAAGTAGTTTTTTACATCTGGCTATATGATATATGCATCTTAATGTAGGAATATGATGCATCTTTTATCCATCTATCTATTCCTATTGAATATTTCATAATACATTCGTGTAGCATCTTATCGCATCAAAAAATTTCAAATATTTCACACAATTTAATTAGCTTTGAAGCGTTGGAGACATGTAAGCAACACAGCCATTCTGCACTAGCAACATCCCACAAACAACAATGTGCTAAATGGCCAGTTAGGTTTTTTTTGGTGCTATTGATTAGGGGAGGAATGTTGGCCAGGCACAGATCTCCATGTTCTTCTTTGAGTAGTGCCATAAGTTCTTAAGCATCCATCTGAAACACCGGCACAGACAGAGGGCATTGTGGATTAATAGCTCATCCAAAGGTACAGTACTAAGGTAGTCGCCCACCCATTCTTTGTTTGGACGTCTATTTTGCTCACAGACTACTTTTTAAATTATTTTTAATGCACACCAGTCAGGAAATGTCTAGTTGTCAACGTTTTTGTCCATTTTGGCATTTTATTTGGCCACTGTTGTGGGTTTTGCAGCAAAATATCAAAATCAGACCAATTCAAACTATTCCAGCATATGTAAAACCATTAAATCCTTCACATGCAGTTCAGTGCCACCAACAGAGAAACAGCTAGTCCTGGTTATAAAAATAGAGAAAGAAAGAATCCACATAAATACCTTACGTAATAACTAGGAACCATTGGAATACCTCCAAATATATGTAGGAACTAAATCAAAACTCTATAAAAATTAATATAAAAAAACGATAAGGAGCACGACAGCATCTGAACAAAGAGCTGGAAAACAGGTAAAAGGCAGGAATTTTTTAAAATATTCTCCTAAATCATGCTTCTGACACAATCCTCTGCCCATTTTTGGCAAAAGGTGGCAATCTAGAAGACACTTCCAACACTGCATAGGAATGTCAGTCCAAATTAGGTGAGTTACCTATGGATCTGAAGGTTCTGGGTTTGAAGAGTGCTACCAAGTGGTCTAAGATGATACACATAAAAAACAGGAACAGGAAAACTCCACCAGGCCTAATAAGTTAACCCTCTTTTGGCCGATCTTAGTCCCACCTTAGATACCTTCCTAAGCCCTTCTATATCCCTAGTCCCCCTTTCTCTAGAAAGATGTTGGAGAATGTTTGACAGCACGGTGGCATAGTGGTTAGCACTGTTGCCTCACAGCGCCAGAGACCCGGGTTCGAATCCGGCCTCGGGTAACTGTCGGTGTGGAGTTTGCACATTCTCCCCGTGTTTGCGTGGGTTTTCTCCGGGTGCTCCGGTTTCCTCCCACAGTCCAAAGATGTGCGGGTTAGGTTGATTGGCTATGATAAAAATTGACCCTTAGTGTTAGGGGGATTAAATAAGTGGGGTTACGGGGATAGGGTGGGATATGTGTTGGTGTAGGGGTTACGGGGATCGGGTGGGATATGTGTCGGTGCAGGCTCGATGGGCCGAAATGGCCTCTATCTGTACTGTGAGGTTTCTGTGATTCTGTGATTCCACCAGAAACAAGCATGAAGTCAGCAGAGCAACCGCAATGCCCACTCAAAGTCAGTTTTGGAAGACCTGAACCATTTTTGGGCTCACCTCTCGTTTAAATGCCACAGGCGAGCTGCAGACGTCAAATGTGCAGCTCGCCGTTCGTGAGAGCGCAAGAAATAGACTGGCTTCCATGCTGAGCCAACCGGCAGTTTAGGCGGGGATGGGGAGAGTTGGCAAACCTGCTCAACTTGGTCCAACAAATATTAAAACGTAAAAATTCTTCAGCAATTTTTGAGGTGGCCTCCAGCAGTCTTTTTAAGGATCGCTGGCTAATTCACTCAGTGCCTGCTACAAATGGGCGGAGCATGCGTGGCGTACGCTTTGCGCATTTGTAGCTGAAAATTGCAATCAGGGTCCTACGATCAGTATAGGACCCCGATTTGCAGATGTAAGCAGCCTCCCGCTGGAAACAGGTGGGTTTGCTGCTCGCTCGTTTACAGGCCCACCTGAAACTTGCAAGAAACAGGAAACAGCAATTGAAAATCGACCCCCAATCTAGCTTTGAACCTATTTATTGTGTTCACTTCAACTTGTTCTACAAGTCTGTTCCACCTGGTTTCCCTTTGTAAATATTAATTTAGAATATAATAAAGTCTAGTTATTTGATTAAAGCCATTTGGCTCATCAAGCTCGCTTCATCAAAGCTACGTATGATTATTCTATCATGGACTTCCCTCACACATCATCTACTGATTCCTTACTTTAATGAGTACTAATTTCCTGTGTTTCCTGTTTTTTGAACCCATCATCATAGGGAACAATTTGTCTGAATCCATTTAGAATTCACTTTATAAGCTTGCAAATTTTCAGTTAGGTCATCTCAAAGTTTCCTATTTTCCTGAAATCAGCTTGGTTACTCTATGAGGCAATAATATCTATAAGCAAATGTAGTTGAATGTATTGTAAATAAATCAGTGCCTGTGCAACTGTTCTATTTAATTGATGAGTTGCCCAGCATTGCCCAGCATTGAGCAGTCTTTCATCACTTGCAAGACAAAGTATTTGTTTTACGCCAAGCAATGCTAACTACTGATCAAAATAGACCGAAAAGTGCATTATTCAGGGAGATCCTGTCAGATAAGTAATACTTTGCACAAAGACATCTCTCAGAATGAAAAAAAGCAGCATACAAGAGTTAAAAGAAAGTTAATTCAATGTTTGTGAGGCTGGTCTATGACTTTTAGTTAACCTTTTTAACAACCCAAACTACAATTTGAACCTAACTTTTAAAAAAAAGACCAGGGGAGGGAATAGGGTTAAATAAACAGTATACAGGACTGGGACAGGGTGGGAAGACCTTAACATAACAGGGAGCAGGATGGGAGAGATGAGATATCCTGAAAGCAGGATGATTAACTACCTACATATGTGTAACCTGCTTGATTTAAACCCGTAATATCTTTTCAAACTGACAGGGCAAATATTTATCTGTGTCCCACTGATTGTTAATCTGAACATCAGAGCATTTCTAGTTCATGCATTTCAGTTTTACGTTAAAAATGACAGAGCTGACTATTTCACACGCTATTTATGTGTGATTGTTTTTATGCTGTTTCTGAAATAAAAGCAAATATAACTCTATCAGGTACTATGTATGTTATTGTGTTTTTAAAGTTAGTTGCACCTCTGAGTGAAATCTAAAATATACTTCGAGAATATACTTGGTTGCAATTCATGCTAAATTATATGCTTGAAGCAGGTATTTCAATCAATGGAAAAATATACTTCAAATGGGAATTGTACAAAATTAGTTAAGCTGCTTTGAGGTCAGCATTTCAATGATTCAAAGGAAAACTGAGAGATACGATAGTGAGGTCCAATGGCTATGGGCGTCATCCAAACCCATAGAATGTGTTGTACTCTTGAACACTTGCCACAGTATTTTATATTCTTTACAATAAATCATCCTACAGGAATAGCAGAATCATTAGAAAATGTTCCCATTTGAATTTCCCATTGGGCCCAAAATACCAAAGATGTAACTGGGGTGGATCTCTGGTGAAATCACTGGAAAATGGTGTGGAATTGTGTTAAGCCTGAACTCTGTCTCATTTTTTAGCTCCAGACATTTTCTGATGGGGGTGGGGGGGAATGAGTGCATCTTCCGCCCGCCCCACTCTCCGTCATTGAGGTAGGTCAAGGGAGCTCCTTGGCTACCACCGGAATTCTGCCCTATATGCCCTTAAAAGACTTCCGCGGGGCTTATGTCAGCTGAGTGTTGACATGAGTTCCACTGGGGCCCCAGAAACGGCCATAGTCCATGCCAGGAGTAAGGTAAGCAATCTTAGAGGGGATTGATTACATTACTGTACCAGATTTTTAGCTTCCATTGAAGCAAAGATTCCTTGGAGGCACTTTTTCTTTGGCCTGACAAATCTGAGAGATGTCTTTTTGTGAAGTAGGAGGAAAAGTTGATAAAGCAGCAAAAAAGCATATGGGATCCTAGGTTTGAAATTAGGGGCAAAAGCAAAGAGGTAATGTTCTACCTATGCAAATCATTGGAGAGGCTGCAAGTAAAATATTGTGTCTAGTTTTGGGCTCCCTTCTTTTGGAAGGATGTCAAGGCCATGGAAAAGATGCAAAAGAAATTTACTAAGATGATACCAAGGATGAGAGGCTTTAACTATGAAGAGTAATTAGAAAAATTAGGTTCCTTTCATTAGAACAGAGAAGGTTAAGAGGGTATCAGATTGTGTTAAAAATATGAAGGATTTTGATGAGTTAAATAAGGAATCTCTTTCTACTGGCTGGCAAGCCAGTAACTAGAGGGCGTGCATTTAAAATCATCACTAAAAGAATGAAGGGAATAGTAAGGAAATTCTTTTTACATAGGGCATTGATGCAACATAGAATAAAAAAGGAAAACAATTAAAGGGTATAGGGAAAGGGCACATGAATGGGACTAAGCGGATAGTTCTTTCAGTGAGCTGGCACAGTTCTACAATTCTAAGCATTACTCAGCTGAAAGAGCCTACATTTTGCTTTATACTCATCAGTCCAATTTGGTCAATAGTGAGCATCACTTGGCAGAACGTAAATACACACATACAACATCTATTTTATGTGTTAAAATTGCTGAGTGGGTCACTCCATTCCATTTTAGAATGCATTGAAAAGTCCCATTTCATATTAGCTCAGTAAGAAATGCATTATAAAAGGGTCAACATTTATCTGTGGTACCTGTTACGGTGATAGAGAGCGCGGTAATTGGCAATTATGGTGTTAAATGCCTATCATATAACGTTATATGCACCTTATGTTAGCATTGAGACACCCCATGCAGCCCAATAGACAAATACTGTTTCCTAGATTATGCTGTGCAATTGCAGTCCTTAAGGACTCTATTATGAGGATTGTTTTATGTTGTGGGTTCATGCCCACAAGAAATTAGACTAAGGCTGTCCGTTAACGGCTTTCTTGAAGGACAGGACAATAGGCTAGGGGGAAGATTTTCTTTGTGTGGTATGCACAACAAAATCATAACCCTGTTTACAAATTCTCCATTTACAATTTTGCTGCACATAGTGCACAGAAGACATCTTGACCCTAAGGGGAAAAATTCGGTTGCTTTGTGCCTCCCGTTAGCGCCTCAATGGGGCCCAAAACAACTAGCGCCCGGGCACGGTGCCACTAATGCCTCCCGTGAAATTCAGCGGGAGGTTAGCGGCGGCGGTAGTGCCCTGTGGCGCTGCACCTCCAGCGATGATGTCGTCGCCGTGCGCAGTGCCCCACTCGCGCCCCAGCCGCAAATTTGGCTCGCGCTCCCTGACCTACCACCAGACGTTATGTCTGACAGGGTCAGGGGAGCGTTTTGCGGCCAGGTCGGCGATAATTAAAGTGCAGGTGTCAGGCAGCCATTTTTATTTGGGCCGCCTGCCTGCACCTGCCCCCTCTCACCTCCTGCTGCGGGGTGCCGGCTGCGATCTGTCAGCCCGGCACTCCTCTTTGAGTGCCGGGCTCGTTTGCTGGCCGAGCAGGGCCTCGGTCAGGGGAAGGAGGCTTGCAGTACCATGGCGCTACAACCGACGTGCTTGGCACTGCTGCATGTAGCACTGTGATATTCTATGGGAGCGCCCCAAGAGGGAGGAGGGGTGCTTCCAATAGTGCCCTGCCTCCTGCTTGGGGCGCTACCATTGAATTTTGGGTGTGGGGACGCTAACTTTTTTGGGGTGCTAACAGTAGCGCCCAAGCAAAGTTAACGCCTCAAAGGGGGCGCGAGCCAATTTTCCCCCCATATTGGAAATTAAGCTGTCTGGTATTTTCATGTGGCAAAACAAAGCCATTTTATGTAAAATAGAATATTCTTTTTACTGGATTATAATGGTCTTTTGTATACTGTAACCTGTAACCTGTGCTCTTTCTGTTGTAACAGCATTGTATCTATAATTGTTTTTCAATGCTCATTGTTTTATAATGTGGTATTTTCTGAAAGACCCCTTTTAAAGTCATTCTTATTCCACAAAACTGTCTTTTTGACCTGTTTTGCTTATACTTTCCTCCAAATATACGTTACAGTCTGAGAGCGAATAATCTGTGAAATGTGTTTCTTGCATCAAAAAAAATGTCAACTCTTGCATACTGAGAATGGACAAAGTTCTGTATGCATTTAAAATAAGTATATCCTAAAACCAGACAGATTATTATAGATTTAGAGCATCAATGGAATGGAATGAAATGTCCATTTTGCTCGGGGAGTTCACTGCAATGTAGAAAATATTTTTATTGATTTTTTTTAAATGACCGCCCTCGTATTTCATTTTATATTTCACTACTCTCCAAGGCATATAGCTCACTTCACACAGCACAATCCTCGCTGGGAGGACAGTCTCCATGTAGCAGAGCTGCTATTAGTTAAAATGGTTACAATATCCAGTTGCTTGGTGAGTCTTAGACTGGAAAATTCCACTTGTCAGCCTACCAGGGGAAATTACTTTCCATACTTTGGTGAGTTGAAAAACAAAGCAGGAGTCTGCATCTAACAGTCTGTCTTAATCCCTCCATCTCCAATCCCTCATTGTTTATGTCTTTAATTTATTTACACATCCTGTCCTTTCTGATCCTTTGGAACTTTACGCAACCCCACTGATTATAATTAATGGTTAATTAATGAAATTATAATAGTACAGTTGTATTTATATAATGACCCAGATTTCGCTGGAGCGGGGCATCTTGCGGCGTGCCATGTTAGTTAGACTTTTTCCCTCATCCTTCAGCCCAAAATTGTTTTGCCCTATAAAGCTGCTGAAAGGGCGAGCTGATAACGGCGTGGTGATGGCAGCGGGGCAGCTGGGACCTTGGTGAACGATGGGACCAACAAATGAGACTGAAGGATTGAGAAAGAAACAGAGGAAGGAGGGTGAATTAGAGTGGGTGAATTAGAATCAAATCAGGTACAGAAAGAGAAATAAAGTGGGTGAAAGAAAGATTGAATTAAGAAAGAGAGAAAAGAGATAGAAAGGAAAAGTAAGAAAAAAATTCAAACGTAAAACTTAAAATGTAAAAAATCTCTAACAACAATTTACTACCTGTAGAAATGAGATGGCACAGTTTAAATTGTTCCCTTCCTGGGCTGGAGAGGTTGAGTGGCATTGCAAAAACATAAATCTCCTCATTCAAAAGGTACTTACGCTATTAAGTAGCAGCCCTAACTTTCTGCAGCGAGATTAATTGGCAATTAATGCGCAAATGCAGTAATTTCATGAAACTCATGGAGCAAATCATCCAGCAACTTGTGGCGATTTACAACACATGGAGTATCACCTTCTCGCCACAAGTTGCTGGACAATTTACACATTAATAATGGTGAGCATGAGGAAAAACCTTTTTATGCAGCGAGTGGTTAGGATCTGGAATGCACTGCCTGAAAGGGTGGTGGAGGCAGATTCAATCCTGGCTTTCAAAAAGGAGTTGGATAAGTACCTGAAGGAAAAAAATTTGCAGTGCTGCGGGGAAAGGGCAGGGGAGTGGGACTAGCTGAAATGCTCTTGCAGAGAACCGGCATGGGCTCGATGGGCCGAATGGCCTCCTTCTGTGCTGTAATCATTTTATGATTCTACGAACACCATTAAACTCGCGTTACTTTGGCAGCAAAATATGGGCCAATGTTTTATCATGTCATTGGCATAAAGAATTACTTTTGAAGTACAATGACTGTTCTTATGTAGCAGCCATTTAACACCAATAATGTCCAGAAAGAGCAGTTCATTGAACGATTGGTTAACTTATATATTGGTAGTATTGCTTGAGGGAGGGATGTTAGCCAGAACATTGGGAAGAAAAAAAGAAAGACTTGCATTTATATAGCAATCTTCATGATCTCAGGATGTCCCCAACACTTTACAGCCAATGAAATAATTTCGGAGTGTAGTCACTGTTGTAATATAGGTAGTACAGCAGCCAATTTGTGCACAGCAAACTCCCACAAACAGCAATGTGATAATGACCAGATAATCTGTTTTAGTGATGTTGATTGAGGGATAAATATTGGCCAGACACCAGGGATAACTCCCCTGCTCTTCTTTGAAATAGTGTCATGAGATCTTTTACATCCACCTGAGAGAGCAGTTTAACATCTCATACAAAAAATAGCACTTCCAACAGTGCAGCTTTCTCTCAGTACTGCACTGCAGTGTCAGGCTAAAGTTTTCTGCTCAAGTCTCTGGAGTGGGACTTGAACCACACAACCTTCTGACTCCAGATACTAGGGTGCTACCAACTTAGAATCATAGAATCATAGAAAGTTACAGCACAGAAGGAGGCCAGTTCAGTCCATTGTGTCCGTGCCGGCCAACAAAGAGCTATCCAACCTAATCCCACTTCCCAGCTCTTGGTCCGTTGCCCTGCAGGTTACCGCATCCCAAGTGCACATCCAAGTACTTTTTAAATGTGGTTAGGGTTCCTGCCTCAACCATCCTTTCAGGCCGTGAGTTCCAGAACCCCACAACCCTCTGGGTGAAGACATTTCCCCTCAAATCCCCTCTTAACCTTCCACCAATTACTTTAAATCTGTGTCCCCTGGTTTTTGACCCCTCTGCTAAGGCAAATAGGTCCTCTGTATCCACTTTATTTATGCCCCTCATAATTTTATACACCTCAATAAGGTCTCCCCTCAGCCTCCTCTGTTCCAAGGACAACAGACCCAGCCTATCCAATCTTTCCACATAGCTAAGATTCTCTACTCCCAGCAACATCCTTGTAAATCTCCTCTGTACCCTCTCTAGTGCAATCACATCTTTCTTGTAATGTGGTGACCAGAACTGCACGCAGTACTCTAGCTGAGGCCTAACTAGTGTTTTACACATTTGAAGTATAACCCACCTGCTCTTGTATTCTATGCCACGGCTAATAAAGGCAAGCATTCTGTATGCCGTCTTAGCCACCTTATCTACCTGGCCTGCTACCTTCAGGGATCTATGGACATGCACCCCAAGGTCCCTTTGTTCCTCTACACTACTCAGTGTCCTACCATTTAATGTGTATTCCCTTTCCTTGTTAGCCCTCCCCAAATGCATTAACTCACACTTCTCTGGATTGAATTCCATTTGCTACTGTTCTGCCCACCTGACCAATTTATTGATATCTTCCTGCAGTCTACAGCTTCCTTCTTCAGTATCAACCACACAGCCGATTTTAGTATCATATGCAAACTTCTTAATCATACCCCCTATATCCAAGTCACGATCATTGATATATACCTCAAAAAGCAAGGGACCTAGTACTGAGCCCTGCAGAACCCCACTGGAAACAACCTTCCAGTCAAAAAACACCCATCAACCATTACTCTCTGCTTCCTGTCTCCGAGCCAGTTTTGAATCCAACTTGACACTTTGCCTTGGATCCCATGGGCTTTTAACTTCGTGACCAGTCTGCCATGTGGAACGTTATCAAAAGCCTTGCTAAAGTCCATATACACTACATCAAATGCACTACCCTCATCTACCCTCCTTGTTACCTCCTCAAAAATTTCAATCAGGTTTGTCAGACACGACCTTCCCTTAACAAATCTGTGCTGACTATCCTTGATTAATCCGTGTTTTTCTAAATTAAGATTTATCCTGTCCTTCAGAATTCTTTCCAATAATTTTCCCACCACCGAGGTTAGGCTGACTGGCCGGTAATTACTCGGCCTATCCTTTTCAACCTTTTTAAACAAGGGTACCACATTAACAGTCCTCCGGTCCTCCGGAACCACACCTGAAGCCAGAGAGGATTGAAAATAATGGTCAGGGCCTCTGCTATTTCTTCTTTTGCTTTGCTTAACAGCCTGGGATACATTTCATCCGGGCCTGGGGATTTATCCACTTTTAAAGCTGCTAAACCCCTTAATACTTCCTCTCTCACTATGTTTATGTCATCTAATATTTCACACTCCTTCCCCCCCCATAACAATGTCTGCTTCGCCCCTCTCCTTTGTGAAAACAGACGCAAAATAGTCATTAAGAACCCTACCGACGTCTCCCGCCTCCACACACAGATTACCCTCATGATCTCTAATAGGCCCTACCCTTTCTTTAGTTATCCTCTTACTCTTAATATATTTATAAAACATCTTTGGGTTTTCCTTGATTTTACTTGCCAAGAATTTTTCATGCTCTCTCTTTGCTTTCCTAATATCATTTTTAATTGCACCCTTGCACTTTCTGTACTCCTCTAAAGATTCTGGAGTATTTAGCTGTCAGTATCTGTCATACGCCTCCCTTTTTTCATTATCCTACCCTGTATGTCTCTAGACATCCAGGGGGCTCTAGATGTGTTAGTCCCACCTTTTTTTTTTAAGGGCACATATTTGGTCCGAACCCTCCGGATCTCCTCCTTGAATGCCTCCCACTGCTCTGACACTGATTTACCTTCAAGTAGCTGTTTCCAGTCCACTATGGCTAAATCCCCTCTGAGTTTAGAAAAATTTGCTTTTCCCCAATTTAGAATTTTTATTCCTGGCCTATCCTTGTCCTTTTCCATAACTACCTTAAATCTAACAGAATTATGGTCACTAGCACCAAAATGCTCCCCCACTGATATGCTTTCTACCTGCCCAGCTTCATTCCCTAAAACTAAGTCTAGAATCGTCCCCTCCCTTGTTGGACTTGCTACATACTGGCTAAAAAAGTTCTCCTGGATGCATTTTGGGAATTCCGCACCTTCTATACCCTTCACTGAAATCTCCTACTATTACTGCCCTATAGTTTTTGCACTTCTCAGAAATTTGTCTACATATTTGTTCTTCTATCTCCCTCTCACTGTTTGGGGTACACTCCCAGCAGTGTGATCACCCCTTTTTAGTTTTTCAATTCTACCCATATGGCTTTGTTTGATGATCCCTCCAACATATCATCCCTCCTCACAGCTGTAATAGTTTCTTTAATCAACACCACAACCCCCCCTCCCTTTTTACCTCCCTCTTTATCCCGTCTGAAATTCCTGTAACCAGGAATGTTGAACTGCCATACCTGCCCCTCTTTCAGCCACATCTCTGTAATAGCTATAATATCATAGTCCCAAGTATCTACCTGTGCCCTCAGCTCATCTGCCTTGTTCGCTATACTCCTTGCCTTGAAGTATATACCATTTAGTACAGGCAAACCTCCTTTGACTACTATCTAGCCCTTGATTCCTCTGTCCTTCCAATTTATTTTCTACGTTTTTGTTTTCCAATTCCAGTTTTTCTTCCCTCCCTATTGACTCTATTACTTAGGTTCCCATCCCCCTGCCAAGCTAGTTTAAACCCTCCCCAACAGCACTAGCAAACCTTTCCGCGAGGATATTGGTCCCGTTCTCGTTCCCATTGAGGTGCAACCCATCTGGCTTGTAGAGCTCCCACCTCCCCCAGAAATGGTTCCAATTCCTCAGGAATCTAAAGTCCTCCCTCCTACACCATCTCTCCAGGCATGCATTCATCTACTCTATCTTCCTATTTCTGAATTCATTAGCACGTGGCACTGGTAGTATTCCGGATATTGCTATCTTTGAGGTCCTGCTTTTTAACCTCTTTCCTAGCTCCCTAAACTCTGCCTGCAGGACCTCATCCCTCTTCCTACCTAGGTTGTTGGGACCAATATGGACCACGACCTCTGGCTGTTCACCCTCCCCCCTCAGAATGCCCTGCAGCTGTTCAGTGACATCCTTGACTCTGGAACCAGGGAGACAACATACCATCCTGGAGTCACGTCTGTGGCTACAGAAACGTCTGTCTGCTCCCCTAACAATTGAATCCCCTATCACTATTGCACTTCCTCTCCTCTTCCCCCCTGCCTGTGCAACTGAGCCTTCCATGGTGCTGTGGACATGGCTCTGGCTGCACTCCCCAGAGGAACCATCGCCCTCACCAGTACTCAGCACCGAATACTTATTCAAATAGTACCATGAGATCTATAATGCTACATCTATTTTCCCTTAGAAAAGTTCAGGTAATACCTTTGATAAATGAAACATAAATTTGTTAGTTCAGGAAAAGTTCTGCTCACTAAAAAATGACTGCGGAGACGTGAAGTCATATTTCCAGCACCCAAGCCTCTAATTATTCTGAGCTGGTATCGCTGATCCTATAAAAAGCACTGCAATTATTTCCATTTAAGGGAGACTGCATTAATTATAACCGCTATTTTGTCTTCATTTGCTCTTTTCCTGATGCCACCCTTTCCTCTTTCTGTTGAGAGGCTGAGAAAGGGTACAGGCAGCACATTTGTCTAGCAAAATGTGAATCCAATTTGTAAGTAAAAATTTGGAAAGAAATATACCTTAAATGGCATGATTTTAAATGGAGTAGAGTTAGAAGACCTTGGTGTGCAGATACAGAGGTTAATAAAGTTGCAGTGCAACTAGATAAGGCCATAAAAAGCCAAACAGGTTCCTTTGCTTTGTGTCAGAGGTATGGGGACAATTTTCAACTGGAGCGCACATTGCCCAGTGACTCCAGCAAGAGGCCCAAAACATTTTTGTGTTCATAGCCTTATCTAAATATTTTGGACAAGCTGCCAATGCTCACCAAGCACACACGGGCAGCTCACCACTGGCTGGGGTGTGCAGGGAATTTGGTGGCTGAGCCGGAAGTCAGGCCCTGGCGAGTGGGGCCAATCCAGGGTAGCGTCACTGAATGGCTGGCAGTGAGCCTTAAGGTTTTTGTGGGTCCAGGAGGAGAATTCGTGCACAACTAGCCCCACAAAAATCATTGTAGCATAGCTTTTCGAGCCATTTTCTGGGTGGCTTCTAGCAGTCCCTTTTAAGAATCCTGCCTTGCAGCCTATCCTTTGTTCTTTCCTCCCCTCCTCCCTTTCCCTGCCCCACAATTGCTTAAAAATCTGTGACTTCTCTAACCTTTCCCAGTTCTGACGAAGGGTCAGCAACCCGAAATGTTAACTCTTTTTCTCTCTCCACGATGCTGCCTGATCTGCTAAGTGTTTCCAGCATTTTCTGTTGTTATCCCTTTTAAGAATTGTTGGTTAGGCCAATCAACACCTGGTACAAATGGGCAGAGCATGCACCGAATACACGCTGCCCATTGGTACTGGAAAATTGCGGCAGTGGAGTGGTGCAGCTGGCATAGGACCCTGGTTTAAATATTTTAATAAGACTTCTGCTTGTTTCGGGTAGAAGCGCTAACTGCCCATTCCAAGACCCACTTCAAAATGTAGTTGGGTGAGCCGCAAGCAGTCATGAGGGTCAGAGTGGGGATCTTTTATCCCAATTTTCAACTGCCCTAATTTCCAGTATGAACAGAGGGGCAGCAGTCGAAAATTAGAGCATAAGAGCATAAGAATTAGGAACAGGAGTAGGCCACACGGCCCCTCGAGCCTGCTCCGCCATTCAATAAGATCATGGCTGATCTTCTACCTCAACCTCACTTTCTCGCCCTATCCCCATATCCCTTGATTCCCTTAAGTATGCAAAAATCTATCAATCTCAGTCTTGAATATACTCAACGACTGAGCATCCACAGTCCTCTGGGGTAGAGAATTCCAAAGATTCACAACCCTCTGAGTGAAGAAATGTTTCCTCATCTCAGTTAAATGGCCGACCCCTTATTCTGAGATGGTGACCCCTGGTTCTAGACTCTCCAGCCTGGGGAAACATCCTCCCTGCATCTACCCTGTCAAGCACTCTAAGAATTTTATAAGTTTCAATAATATCACCTCTCATTCTTCTAAACTCCAGAGAATATATCACAATGGTGAACCTCCTCTGTACCCTCTCCAGGGCCTTGACATCCTTCCTGTGGTGCAGTGTCCAGAATTGGACGCAATACTCCAGCTGAGGCCTAACTAGTGTTTTGTAAAGGGTTTAGCATGACTTCCTTGTTTCTGTATTCAATGCCCCTATTTACAAAGCAAATAATCCCATACGCTTTCTTAACCGCCTTATCAACTTGCCCTGCCACCTTCAAAGATTTGTGAATATGCACCCCATAGAGTAGAAAATCAAGGAGGTATGCAAAGCTTGTAAAAGACCTGGGTATTGTGTGGCATTCTGGGCATCCCATTCTAAGGAGGATATAAAAGCAATGTGAAAGATGCAGCATAAACAAGAGGTCACAAATTTAAGATAATCATGAAAATAAGTAAAGTGAAGATGACAAAGGAATTATTTACACGGAGGGTGGTTAGAATCTGGAATTCTCTTCCCACAAACTGTTGAAGCGGTATCCATAAATTATTTTTAAAGGAATTAGATTGTTGCTTAGAAAAGAGGAATATTAAAGGGACTGAGCAGAGAACAAGATTAGAGCCTCAAATGGAATAAAATATTGGCACAGACTTGATAGGCCAAATGACCTGCTGCTGTTCTGCAATATTCTTAAAATTCTACAGGCACTGTAGATATCACTCCCTGTGAACCGGGAGAAGTACACAAGATAAAAACAGAACTATATCTTCCTGCTGAATCTTGTTCCAGGCACTACTGAATGTCCCTACTGAGGACTGGCAAGAACCCACCAGTAGAGGTTAGCCAGTCAAGGCTGAGATCCAGATTCCAGCCCTATGAATGCATGTCGAGGACTCTGCTGCTAGGATGATCTGCAGACAGCATCAGTCTCATTATTGTGCATTCATTACTCAGCCAGTTCATTATTTAAGCTGCTCCCTCCTGCAACTTGTTTGCATTGTTTAGTTATTTACCTCTTCTTCCATTTTTCAAAACCACCATCCAGACATCCTACTTCCAGCTGAGAATTTGACTAATAAGTGACAAACACTTTGATGACATCTGACACCAGTGCTGCTCTGTAGCACTTTGGCGAGCTCACCCAAGGACCAGTAGCTGTCTACAATCACATTTTTCTCTCATAGCAAGATCCAGCCAAATATATGATGAGCTTCATCACACAAATGGTGGGTGGACCCAAGTGTCACCCAGCGGTGAGAGTTAATCCCGCAGCCAAAGACATGTAAAGTGATTGCTTTGTTACAGCACTGGCCACCATCCCACACAACCCACATCATTTAAATTGTAAAGTGGATCCAAAGAAAGATGGTAGCAAGCTTCTGCAGTTCAACTCTCATGTTTGAATCTTTCTAATCTTTGAACTGCATCCAGGACTGAGAGAGTTAGAATTAAGAGCATTATATGTCAGCCTGGCACATTTGAGAATCCAGCCTATTCTTACCAAGAAAAGAACTGCAGTCATTTCACAGAGCTGAGAGGTTATTTTACTCTGGGTGCCTACATGTCGATAAGCTGAAGAGTACAAAGTGGATGTTAGCAGCGCATTCGGCCATACTGTTTAAAGGGGTAGTGCCTTCATGAGGAAATATTGAGAAAGCCTTTTTATTGCGTAGTAGTACATAGTATTTATACCACAGAAACAGGCCATTCAGCCCAACAGGTCCATGCCAGTGTTTATACTCCACACGAGCCTCCTCCCACCCTTCATCATCTAACCCCATCAATATATCCTTCTATTCCTTTCTTCCTCATGTGCTTATCTAGCTTCCCCTTAAATGCATCTGTGCTATTCGTCTCAACTACTCCAAGTGGTAGTGAGTTCCACATCCTAACCACTCTCTGGGTAAAGAGGTTTCTCCTGAATTCCCGATTGGATTTATTAGTGACACTCTTATGTTTATGGCCCCTAGTTCTGTTCTCATCTGTAAGTGGAAGCATCTTCTCTACTTCTACCCTATCAATCCCTTTCATAATCTTAAAGACCTCTATCAGATCACCCCTCAGCCTTCTCGTATCTAGAGAAAAGAGTCCCAGCCTGTTCAATCTTTCCTGATAGGTGTAACCTCTCAGTTCTGGTATCATTCTAGTAAATCTTTTTTGCACCTTCTCCAGTGCCTCTATATACTTTTAATAATATGGAGACCAGAACTGTTCACAATACTCCGAGTGTGGTCTAACCGAGCTTCTATATGGTGAGGGAAGGGGGCAAAAGCATTTTGGTCACAATAGCTTCATATACATACTGATGCTCTTTGATGTAATTTAAGTAAGCAAACTTAAAACGGCCTGCCAACTGCTTTTTCATGAAGAATGCTCTTTAAAGCCACACTGTCTTTTCATTTTATGATCCAGATGTAGCTGGAGATAGTTTAAAAAAAACATTTTTTATTCATTCACGGGATGTGGATTTATTGCCCATCCCTAATTGCCCTGGAGAAAGTGATGGTGAGCCACCTTCTTGACAACTGAATGACTTGTTAGGCCATTTCAGAGGGGCAATTAAAAGTCAACCACATTGCTGTAGGTGTAGAGTCACATATAGGCCAGACCGGGTAAGGACAGCAGATTTCCTTCTCTAAAGGACATTAGTGAACCAGATGGGTTTACGAGTTTCACCATTACTGATACCAGATCTATTTTTATTTAATTAACTGAATTTAAATGCCCCAGCTGCCATCGTGGGATTATGAACTCATGTCTCCAGATCATTAATTCAGGCTTCTGGATTACTAGTCTAGTAACATAACCACTATGTTACCATTCCTACCAAGAGGTACTTCCAACAACTGCATATCTTTCAAAATGCTACTGCACCACAAATATTGAAAAATATAAGAAGTCACACAACACCAGGTTATAGTCCAACAGCTTTATTTGAAATCACAAGCTTTCGGAGTGCTGCTCCTTCGTCAGGTGAAGTGGAGAAATGCATAAAGACACAGCTTATATAGTCAGAGAATAATGTCAGATGTTTACAGGTAATCTTTCCAACTGCCATTTATCACAATGTAATGTAATCACATGTAATGTTTTCCTGACTGACCTGTTTGGACACCATTCACACCTTTGATTGCTGTGATTATCTCTCTGCCGAGGTGTGATAAATGGCAGTTGGCAAGATTACCTGTAAACATCTGACATTATTCTCTGACTATATAAGCTGTGTCTTTATGCATTTCTCCACTTCACCTGACGAAGGAGCAGCGCTCCGAAAGCTTGTGATTTCAAATAAAGCTGTTGGACTATAACCTGGTGTTGTGTGACTTCTTACATTTGTCCACCCCAGTCCAACTCCGGCATCTCCACACCATTGAAAAATATGAGGTGAGAAAAGGCTTTTCTTAACTGAATGGTGATGGCACATTGCCATGGGCAGCACGGTGGCATAGTGGTTAGCACTGTTGTCTCACAGCGCCAGGGATCCGGGTTCGAATCCGGCCTCGGGTGACTGTCTGTGTGGAGTTTGCACATTCTCCCCGTGTTTACGTGGGTTTTCTCCGGGTGCTCCGGTTTCCTCCCACAGTCCAAAGATGTGCGGGTTCGGTTGATTGGCTATGATAAAAATTGACCCTTAGTGTTAGGGGGATTAAATACGTGGGTTACAGGGATAGGGTGGGATATGTGTTGGTGTAGGGGTTACGGGGATCGGGTGGGATATGTGTCGGTGCAGGCTCGATGGGCCGAAATGGCCTCTATCTGTACTGTGAGGTTTCTGTGATTGCTGATCATTGGTAATACAGGTACAGCTATTTTTAATCCCCACCTCCACCAGCCACTCACCATCTCACCACCTTTATGTCCCACCTTTTTATTTCTTCTCATTACATCCTCTTCTTGTTGAAATCAAGATTTTCCACACAGCCTTCTACTCTGCAGGCTTTTAAAAGATAGCTTTGCATCATCTATTCATTACTTTTCAACTTGCTTCATCTCTTTTAGTCTTTTCAATCTTGATGGGCATTTCATTGATTTCAAAAATAAAGCTACACCAGCCACTGATCATCTCGCTAGCTTTTTGTCCCAAAATGTCACCTGCTCTCAAGGTCACTAGTTTTTATCTCAACATTAGGTTCTGGAAAAACTATCTTATCTGCATTTTAAGAAATTACAGTGCAATTATATGCCGTAAATACATATCCTGGTTTCTTTGATGCATTTTGTACAGTAAATCAAAAAGCAATGTAGGTTCAATTTGAAAGAAAGAAAGACTTGCATTTATATAGCGCCTTTCACGACCACCAAATGTCTCAAAGCGCTTTATAGCCAACTAAGTACTTTTTGGAATGTAGTCACTGTTGTAATGTGGGAATTTGAACAGAGAGAAATGGGTTTAATGGCTTTCTATAGCCCTATATTAGCGGAAGAATGAATTGCTTGTTTCTTTGCCCTTAATAATCATGTCATAAATTATACTGGCATGTTCACCTGCAAATTAATTTATATATATTACAACATATTGTACCACCCCTATCACACTGCTAGCTGTTGCTTTGAAACCTCTACACTTTTTAGTCTGACTTCTATCATGGTTGGGCAGCATTTGATATCAATGCAGCCCTCTATCAGTCTGGACAGCCCACCCAATGAGGCAGTGGGTGTATAAAGTCACATTATATCATTGTAGCTCAGCTGTTACCACTCTCCCCTCTGAGTAAGCTTGTAGGTTTGAGCAGTGGGAGAGCCAGTGGCCCCGATTTTCCCCGAGCCGTTGGGCGGGGTTTCAGGCGTGTGGGGGGGGGGGTAATTCTGAATTTGGGGGTCCCGACACCATCCTGCCCAAAACCCCGCCCCATGCTACTTTCAGGGGCGGCGGGTACCTGCCCCGCACTGGGACCCACTGAAACCAGGCGGGAAGCGATTAGTGCCAATGAACTGCCTGTTAACAGGTAGTTAACAGGCAGTTTTTAGCCTAATCCCTATTTTGAGGGGTTTCGTGTGGGATTCCCGACGGCTCCAAACCATGCCAGGTTGAGCAGGCGGGCCGTCGGGTTGAAGGAGTTGGAGGGGTCGCGATGTCGGTGCTCAGGTGAGTGATGGGTGCATGAGTGCAAAGGTAAGTGTGTTTGGTGTGTCTAAAGTGTGTAAAGAACTTTTACTTACCTGTACTTACCTTAACAGCCTTTCTTCCTGTAGCCATCGGGAGCCCATCACTCAGCCGGAACTTAAAGCTGAATGGCTGCGATCTGTGAAAAGTGACAGCCTTCAGCTTTGAGTTACTTCCCTGATATCTGGAACAAAGGACTCATAACGCCCATATACAAAAGTGGGGACAAAGTCGACCCAAATAACTATCGAGGCATCTGTGTAAACAGTAACCTGGGGAAGGTATTCTGTAGTATCATAAACAAAAGACTTATAAACTTCCTTGAGGAGCACAATGTCTTGAGTAAAAGCCAAATTGGATTCCTGCCAAACTATAGAACATCAGATCATATCTTCATCCTACAGACCCTAATTGACAAACACGTTCATCAAAACAAAAGCAAAATCTACGCATGCTTTATAGATTTCCAGAAGGCTTTCGATTCCATCTGGCACGACAGTTTATTCCTGAAACTTATCGAAAGTGGGGTAGGGGGAAAAACATATGATATAATTAAATCAATGTATACAAACAACAAATGTGCAGTTAAAATTGGAGACAAACAAACAAAATACTTCCCACAGGGGCGGGGGGTGACACAGGGCTCGCCCATCTCACCGACACTCTTTAATATTTACATAAATGAATTGGCAAAACTACTTGAACAATCTACAGCACCCGGCCTCACCCTATATGAATCCAAGGTTAAATTCCTCCTCTATGCAGATGACCTGGTTCTGCTGTCACCAACTAAGGAGGGTCTACAGCAGAACCTGGATCTGCTGGAGTCGTTCTGCCAGACCTGGGCCCTGACAATAAATACCCCAAAAACCAAAGTCCTTGTGTTCCAGCAAAGATCCAGACATCAGGGACCCAAAATAAATTTCACACTAGGAACAACCAAAATTGATCAAACCACTAACTACACATACTTGGGCTTAAAAATCAGTTCCACGGAAAATTTTCATCTGGCTGTGAATGAACTGAAAGAGAAAGCAAGAAGGGCTTTCTATGCCATAAAAAAATCAATCCAAATAGAAATCCCAATTAGCATTTGGCTCAAAATTTTCAAATCAGTAATTGAACCAATTGCACTCTATGGCAGTGAGGTGTGGGGACCGCTAACACAACAAGAATTTGCAAAATGGGACAAACATCCAATTGAGATCCTACATGCAGAATTCTGTAAAAGTATCCTCCGGACTCAAAGGAAAACCATAAACAATGCATGCAGGGCAGAACTAGGCCAATATCCATTAATAATCACTATCCAAAAAAGAGCCACCAAATTTTGGAAACACCTAGAAATGAGCAACCCCCAATGCTATCATTACGAAGCCCTGAAATGCCAAGAGAGGACCATAAAGAAGAATACCCTCAGTCAATTAGTCCTGGGACTCAGTGAAGTAACTACTAACACTACTAACAATAACCAGCCCCAGGACAGTGACAGCGTAACACAAAGAATTCGACCCAACACAATCGTCGCTAAGCAAAAGGAAAAATATCTGTCATATTGGGCAGAAACAACAAAAACCCAAAGCAAACTCAAATGCTACTTGGCCCTAAACAGACAATACAACATGGCTGATTACCTGACCAGGGTAAAGGATAGCAAACTGAGAAAAACCTTGACAATGTACAGACTTAGTGAACATAGCCTGGCGATCGAAAAAGGTAGACACAGGCAGACCCGGCTACCAAGAGAAGACAGGATATGCTCTCACTGCAGTCAGGGAGTGGTGGAGACAGAGATGCACTTCCTCACAGCTTGTCGAAAATATCAGGGCATAAGGGAGAATTTCTACCCAAAATTCACAAAAATATGCCCGGAATTCAGAAATTTGAATGACGACCAAAAACTCCCATACCTACTAGGGGAAGAGAGAAATTGTGTAACCTTAGTGGCACACTACGTTACAGCTTGCCATAAACAGAGGGACAACCACTAAATCTAAGAAAAGAGTATATACAAATTATATGAATGTATATTTATACACTCAGGGATATATCTGTTTGTACACTGTATGGATAGATCTGTATTTTTGTGTACAACCATGAATGTTTTTCGATGCTTTGGCAACATAAGATGTACCTTGTCATGCCAATAAAGCGAATTGAATTGAATTGAATTGAATTGAGTGCTGCTGAGAGTTCTATCTGAGTCTGTGCAGAAGGACTCATGTTAGAACTCAGACTGTCAGTGTTTCACAGCTTCAAACAGCTGTGAAGCACTGATATTTAATCTGTCAAGAAATCTTGACAGATGAAATTGCAGTCTGTGATGTCACCTGTTGCCGGGTGGCCCTTAATTGGCCTGCTGAGCCCGCTGGGTGGGCTTAACAAGGTCAATCAAGGGAAAGTCACACGGATTGGCCGGACGTCGATGTAGGTGGGTCAAAAACCCGAAAGTTGAAGTCCCACCTTCTTCCCGACAGGTTCGGGAAAATCTACCCCAGTGTGTGTGTGGTGGAGGGGGGAGGGGTTATGACCCAGCACCCCCCATCTCAAACAGTTTGATCTCAGACTATTTTGTAGGTCAGGACTCGACCAAAACTAACTGCAAAATAATTTACTCACTTAACTTTTAACTTCCCAATTGCGTTGCCACTTTGAGTCGGGCATGAACAGAAACATGGCATTGGAGAATGGCATTGTGGCTCTGCTGTGCGAAGTCAGACAAACTTTAAACTCCCCCAATCCTTTGACCTTAGTTCCTGTTGTGTATGTGCCTTTAAGAGAAGAACTGATTCTATACTGCAGTACCGGCAGCGACCACCCCTGTATATAAAGCCATAGCAGGCTTCTGTATTTCAGTCTTGAATTACTCCCTGTTCAGTAAATACCTGTTTTATTGTTCTCCTGCAGTCTGAGTATTATTGATCCTCGGACACTACAGTTCCACCCAGGGTTTGGGCCTCACTCCATAACTTGGGCGCATAACTGTGGCTGACACTGTAATGCGGTACTGAGGGAGTGCTGCATTGTTGGAGGCCCCATTACTCAAGTGTGATGTTAAACCAAGGTCTCGTTTGCTGTTCAGGTGGACATTAAGAATGCCATGGCTCTTTCTGAAGAACATCAGGGAGCACTCCCAGTGTCCTGGTCACATTTCTTTCTCAACTACTACAGATTAATGAAGACTCATCTCATTGAAACGTGTGGGATGCTACTGGAGCAGAATGCCTGCCGTATTTGACTACTATATTCCAAAAGTATTTCATTATGGGTAATTCCACAAACCCATGCTCCCGGCAGGGAACCACATTTTCAGTGAGCGTGGGCCAGAAAATCAGAGCCCCTCTACCTCCAACCCACACTTCCTGAGATACGTGTCTAACCAATAATATTTTTCTTTTATTCATTCCTGGGATGTGGTGGTGAGCTACCTTCTTGAACTGTTGAAGTCTGTGTGGTGTAGGTGCTCCCACAGTGCTGATTATTATTTCTTGCAGCAGTTTGTTACAATTGGATAGCTTGCTGGGCCATTTCAGAGAGCAGTTAAGAGTCAACCGCATTGCTGTGGGTTTGGAGTCACATATAGGCCTAAAAGGACAGTAGTGAACCAAATGGGTTTTTCTGACAATCCAGTAGTTTCATGGTCACCATTACTGATACTAGCTTTTCACTAGTTATTTAATTAACTGAATTTAAATTCCACAGCTGCCTGTGGTGGGATTTTGAAATCATGGGCCAGAAATTCGGGTCTCCACGGGTGAGTACGCGCTGGGTACTCACGCGTAGGCCTAACGAAAATGCCGGTTTCGTGCATGCACTGTGCACGCGCAGGAAACCGGAACTTCCGTTCCCTTAAAGGAAGGGGTTCACAAGTCAAATACGTGCGCCGGAGAGGCAGCGCGTACGCCTGGAACTTGCGTTTTTTTTGCAGGTTTCTCTGGGAGGGTAAGTCTCCAGCAGCTACGCTTTTAAAAAGCAGTCGCAAGGCCTGCTTTTAACAAGGTAAGTGGTGAATTAAGTAAAATTAAAACATTTTTTCCACAGGTTTATTATTTTTAAATACTTTAAAGAAAGGTACGTTTATTTTTAGCTCCGTTAGAAACTGTAATTAATTTTTTCAAAAATTTAAATTATTGTTTAAAATAGTTATTTTATGTAATTTATAGTTATTTTAAAAATGTGATTTTTAAAAAAAAATTATTTGAAGTTTTAGTGATGTTTTGGGGCTGATCTCTAATTCATGGATTTGACAGGTCTTCCTGTCAAATCTATTAATAGAGATTCCCTGCTACAATTGGCTCTCCATGGCCCACGTGATCCCAGGGGACGCTTCGAACTAACTGTGCCCCTGGGATACGCAAGCACTGCGCGCCGGCAGTTGGAGCAGACCCAGGATTGGAATCCCATGCGGGCCCACAGCACAATGGCCAGCGCGCTAGGTAAGTGCAGGTCGGAGGCTTGCACCCGCGGGAAGCCTCCGACCCGAATTTCTGGCCCCTGTCTCCAAGATTATGGGCAGGATTTTCATTGGGCCGTGGAGGCGGGATTGGAGGCGTGTGAGGGTTTAAAATCGCGAAATCAGGGGGCACAAACCCATCCCGCCCCCAAACCGCCTCCATGCCAGTTTCAAAGGAGGCGGATACCCGACCTGTGCTGGGAGCCGCCTCCCCGAGGCGGGAAGGGGATTAGTGCCAATTAACTGCTTGTTAACAGGTAGTTAACAGGCAGTTTTTAGCCTAATCCCTATTTTTATCCCTGAAGTGTGAGATTCCCGACGGCTCCAAACCACGCCAAGTTAGCGAGGTGGACTATCGGGCTGAAGGGCTTGGAGGGTTCGAGATGTCCGGTGTTCAGGTGAGTGATGGGTGCATGAGTGCAGAGGTAAGTACGTTTGGTGTGTGTAAAGTGTTTAAAGAAGTTTTACTTACCTTTACTTGCCTTTACAGCCTTCCTTCCTTCAGGTCTCAGGAGTCCCTCATCTCACCGGCACAGAAAGCAGAATGGCCGCGAGCTGTCAAAATCTGCAGCATTCTGCTTTCTGTTCTGGAGAGATCTCTAAATCAGCCTGAGAGGAAGGAATTAACTTGGAGTACAGATTGTCAGTGTTTGACAGCTTCAAAGAGCTGTCAAACGCTGATATTTCATCTGTCAAAAAGCTCTTGACAGATGAAATGTCAATCTGTGACGTCACCTGTTGCCGGGTGGCCCTTAATTGGCCTGCTGAGCCCGCTGGACGGGCTCAACAAGGTCAATCAAGTGAAAATCGAGTGGATTGGCCACATCTCGATGGAGGCGGGACTACAACTCCAAAAGTTGTAGTCCCGCCTTCTACCCGCCTCCAGTATCAAAATCCAGCCCTATTAGTCCAGGCCTCTGGATTACTAGTCCAGTAAAATAGCCACTATGCTATCGGTCCCCTATGGGAGAATCCAGCTGGGGAACTGATGAGCTTTATAATACAAAAGAGGAACACAAGTTTGAGTCAATAGTGAGATAAAAATGGAAAAACAAAGCAAAGAAAACTACGAGTAATGCAGCTCTTATGCCTGTGATTAATTGTAGCCATTATGGTTTATCAACAGGGGGCAGGCATCGTTGCGTTGGTTTGGACCCAATCATCCTGATGCTGCAAAAGACAGATTAAACATAACCAACTACAAGTGTAATGAGAAGAGGAAGTATTTTTGCAGTACCATGACTTTGAAGAAAGCTCATCGCAATGATACTGGATACTACACTTGTAAATATGTCACTTCTGCAGCCAATGAAAACCCAGAATCCCAGACCTATTTATTTGTCACAGGTAAGGGAACCAGTTTAAAATATCCAGTGTCTGTAACTGTGGGCCTTGTCTGTCTGTGTTTATTCCAAACCGATAACCCCAAGTGCGATACAGTGACCCTTTGACTGTAAAATACAAAAACAAACAAGGAAATGTCTAAATGAGCTTACAGCTCAAAGAATAACAGCTTAATTGAGACAATAGCTTCCTAAATGATAGGCAACATAGCCTACACTTGCTGAATAATAGTTTGATTGAGTTCATACTTATTGACAAATCAATATTCCTACGAACATGAATTTTGAATTGATAGGTTGGCCTTCTGGGATGCTATGGTGTGGAGAAGTGGGGCACATGTCAGCACCTGTAATTCAGGGGAAGATGCAGACTGGAGACTCGTTGTTCCCTTACAGAGAGGAAGGGTGTAGCAGTGAGTAAGTTACTCCAGGCCTCAGCTGTGCCCCTTCTAGTGATCTTTTTCCATCACAGAATGGCATGTAGTGTGAGGAAACCAACATGTGGGAGAACAATTCATTTAAATAAGGGGACTTTATTTTTAGCAATAAATGTAATCCAGGTATTCGGTTGTGTATTATCCAGTTTATTTGTAATGTTGCTTTAAGATTGTTCTCAGATCACTATAAATTGCCTAGTTATTACATCGGTAATCAATGTGCTTGCTTCTCGTGATCCCACAAAAATATAAATTAAAAATTTTGGATGGATTCTTGAGGTGAAAGACATAGCTGCTGAGGAATGAAACACTTTTTCCACTTTTGGCAATCAATTTTAACGTAAAACGCCCCACACTCAGGTATTGCAAGAGGAGGAAGGGACAATAAAGATTCCACTGCTTTACCTCAACAAAGTGCCAATGTGGTTTTCTTCCATTTCTCACACCAGCCTTTCTGAATGAATCTACAAGCTGTCCGTTGGCACTGTATTACAACTGGTCCTGTGCTGTGGGCCCAAGCCTACTACAAGCTGGGTTAAAACTCCCCAAAATCATTTCACTTATTCCCTTTTCTACCAAGAGAGAGAGAGGAGACTTTTACTTCCTCATCCTGCCCTAGATTCAAACCCATCTTCCAGGTAATTTCATAGCAACAAATACGGGCGTGGGCCACTGAAAAGTACTGTAAACCAACTTGCTAATCTTCAGTTACTTTACCTGAACATTGGTTCAAAAATTATTCTCAGCACTTAGCAATCACATATAACTGGAATATGCAAACCAAATAGAAACATAGAAAAATAGGAGCAGGAGTCGGCCATTTGGCCCTTTGAGCCTGCTCCACCATTCAATATGATCATGGCTGATCCTCTATCTCAATACCATATTCCCGCTCTCTCCCCATACCGCTTGATGCCTTTTTGTGTTTAGAAATCTATCTATCTCCTTCTTAAATATATTCAGTGACTTGGCCTCCACAGCCTTCTGTGGTAGAGAATTCCATAGGTTCACCACCCTCTGAGTGAAGAAATTTCTCCTCATCTCAGCCCTAAATGGCCTACCCTGTATCCTGAGACTGTGACCCCTCGTTCTAGGCCCCCTAGCCAGGGGAAACCTCCTCCCTGCATGCAGTCTGTCTAGCCTGTAATGATATGCAGTAACATGTCATTCTAGAATGGTACACTAGGTGTAGCTGTATGTTTTAGTAGTGGGCTACATCTATAGGGGTTGTCTTGTTTAACACGAGGCACTGGTCGAGAGAGTCAACATGGCTACTGTATACAAGTCAACGTGGCTGAATAAATGACTAGCACAAGCTAGCTGTTCATAATAAAAACGTCTATTTATTTATGAACATAACATAGCCCTGTCAGGATTTTATACATTTCAATGAGATCCCCTCTCATTCTTCTAAACTCTAGTGAATAAGAAGTGAACTCTTGGGGCTTGATTTTGCCAGGCCCGAGAAGGCGGGATTGGAGGCATGTGAGTTGTTAAAATTACCAAAAATGGCGGGCAGGCCCGATCCTGCCTCCGAGCAATTTTCCCAAATGCGTGTTTTCTGAAACACTTTCCATCCCACCTCCAAGAGGCGGGATAGGCCCTTAAGGCCCTTAACAACCACTTAATTGCCTCTATAATCCCATTTTGAGAGGCCGTTCTGATTTTTAGACATTCCCCCCATCCTACATGCCTCCTCTGGAACATGCCAGGTAATGCTGGCGGCCTCACCAGTGGATTGCTTAGTCACAGCTGCAGCTCCACCATTACAAAGGAGTTTTCACCGATGATCATTTGCAGGTTGCAGAACTTTGTTGTCTAAGGTCTGGGGGAACTTTTAGCAGGCCTATTCATTGTTGTGGAAGTTTGGAGCCTGACACCCATCTGCAGTGTGAGCTCCTGGGAAACCCCTCTCCCCACCTTGACTAAGCGCTTCCTCAACTGAGGTATATACCAGAAGTATGGCGACCATTTAATTCCTTTTCTCCTGGACATCAGATTTGGACTCAGAGCAGCCGCGGCAGCAGCAGAACCATGAACAACAGCACCACCAACAGCAGGAGCAACAACAGGAGCACCAAGCTGTTAGTCACCCACCTGAAGATGCACAGGCCAGAAGGCGCCAGCGCGCGACAACATTGCTGCCCGGGATGCAAGGGTCGCACTCATCCTGGCCAGATTTGCTTAGCCTGCATAATCAAACACTTTAGTCTCACTCCTTCTTACCAGAGCATCGACAATGGACAAGAACCTACGGAATCCTATCACTCTGGCCACCATTCTGACAATCGCAAGGCGCCCTAAGCCCTCAATGTGAAAGTTCCATTTGTGAAATGACAGAGGCCACAACTTCAACAGTTTGCCATCAAAACACTTTATGGCTGGTCCAAAAACAAAACAACACAGCACTCAAGTGACTACCCTTGTGACTACTTGTGCTTTATCTTCCTCTTACACATGCTCCTACGTGGTGCTTCCCTGTGGCTTCAGCAGATGTGGAGGCCCCTTGCTCACTCTCTTGCTGCTCCTGTCACAACGCCTTTGGCGGGCGTCCTCTGGGGTGGCAAACCTGTGCGGGCTCGCCAACAGTCTGCTGCTCCTGCGGCTGTGCAGGGACTGAGACGCCCATCTCAGTTGGGTGAGGACTTTGGTGGGGCTCTGACCAAGGGCTTTGCAGTGGCATGGTCATGTGAGTGTTTGGAGAGGAGCCCCCACTTCCTTGTTCTCTGCCACCAACATCCCTCTCATGGGTCAGCCCCACTTCAGAGTTAGCAAATGGCTTGACAGCACCTTGCTGCACTTTAGGGGGGCCATGAGGACCCGTTTCTGCACTGGAAGACCTACTCCAGAGGACTTGCATGAAGGTCTGGTTTGTTTGCTCAATAGCTGACCATTGCTCCTCAAGAAATGTCATTCTATTCTGAACAATAACCATGTTTTCAATACCCTGGCGACTAAGCTCCTCCATGGACGTAGCCATCCTCTCCTCTACTGTAGCCATCCTCTCCTCTACGGTAGCCAGCCTTACCATGGAGGTAGCCATCCTTTCTACGTAGGTTGCCATCCTTTCTGCGGTGATGCGTTCATGCGCCAATGCCTCCACAAATGCTCTGCTCATGTTTGCGATGGACTCCTCCATTCACTCCACACTCGCAGCGACCCTGGAGACAAAACCTGCCAGAGACTCCTGCACCTGTTCCTGGTATTCCAGCACCTCTCTCCTTCTGGATGGACCCGGAGGCACAGGGTCGACATGCAGCAGAGCTGAGCTGGCAGAGTCCTGTGCCCTCTGACGAGGACTCTCCACTACTGTCCCTGTCTCCACCATCTGCTGATGCTCACTTGTGAGTTGTGATACACCAGGTGACAACACTACTCTATCTCGTGAATGTCCCACCGAGGAGTGAGTGTCTGCGCTGGTGCTGGGTGTGCTGAATTCTGCTGACGCTGTACCCTCAGAGGTTGCAGCTTCCTCTGAGGAGTCTGGAGGCTCAGGCTGTTCCTCCTGGATAGTGGGGACGGGGGGTTTCGATGGTCCTGTGGGGGAGTAAAGGAAAGAGTTAGAGATGTGAGGCCAAGGTTACATGCACATTGAATATTGCAAATGTTCATAAGTCAATCTGTTAGAGCATCAGAATTATTATCAGTGACTCATGCAATGTCAATGAGACAGATGGAAAACTATTCTGTCACCAGCTTGCTGTGACGCGCCCGTCTGTCCGTCCCCCACTTGGGTATCCTCCTCGATCCCAGCAATCTCCAGGGCCACCTCCGCCCAGGGAGTGAGCTGGGCAACTGGGGGTGGCCCTCCTCCTGTCATGGCTCTTTCCCTCTTATTGTGGGCTCTCTTTTCCTGCAATCAAATCAAATCAACTTTTATTGTCATTGTGCAGTGCAGTACAATGAAATGTAGGCTTGCGGCTCCTGAGAGTGTACATTTAGATTAAGACATTTAAACATTCAACATACATTTGGCTTGTAATACATTAACATAAACATAACCATAATAAAGTGCATTGGCAGATGTGCAGGCTTTAGAGTTTATTTGTGGAGTTCAGTAGGATGACAGCCCTGGGAAAGAAGCTGTTCCTAAATCTGGTCGTACGGGTGCAAATGCATCTGTAGCATCTCCCAGATGGCAGGAGGGCGAACAGACTGTGGCTGGGGTGAGTAGGGTCTTTGATGATGGTCCGTGACCTCCGTAAACAGCGTTTCTGGTATATGTGCTCTATGGTCGGTAGCCGGGTGCCGGTAATGCGTTGGGCAGTTTTGACTACCCGCTGCAGGGCTTTCCAGTCATAGTAGCTACAGCTGCCATACCATACTGTGATACAGTTCGTCAGGATGCTCTCTATTGTGCAGCGGTAAAAGTTAGAGAGGATCAGGGGTGACAGGTTACATCCCTTCAGCCTCCTTAGGAAATATAGGCGCTGCTGGGCCTTCTTCACCAGAGAGGAGGTATTGAGGGACCAGGAGAGGTCTTCCGTGATGTGGACTCCGAAGAACTTAAAGCTGTCCACCCTTTCCACCACAGCCCCATTGATGTGGATGGGGGTGTGACTTCCGCCTTTAGACTTCCTGAAGTCCACAATGATTTCTTTGGTTTTCTTGATGTTAAGGGCCAGGTTATTATCGGCACACCACTTCACGAGATGCTGGACCTCCTCCCTGTAGGCTGACTCATCATTGTTGGTGATCTGGCCTACTACCGTGGTATTATCCGCGAACTTGATGATGGTGTTGGAACCATGAACAGCCACAGTCGTGGGTGAAGAGGGAGTAGAGGAGGGGGCTCAGCACACATCCTTGTGGGGCCCCCGTGTTCAGGGTCGGGGGGGGGGAGGTGTGGTTACCTAATTTGACAGACTGGGGTCTGTTTGTTAGGAAGTCCAGGGTCCAGTTGCAGAGGGAAGTGTTCAGGCCAAGAGTTTGGAGTTTGGTGGCCAGCTTGTTGGGGACGATAGTGTTGAATGCTGAGCTGTAGTCTATGAACAGCATTCTGATGTAGGTCTCTTTACCATCTAAGTGATTCAGTGCCGAGTGTAGAGCAGTTGTGATTGCATCCTCCGTTGATCTGTTTGCACGATAGGCAAACTGGTGTTGGTCAAGAGAGGCGGGAACACTGGCTTTGATGTGAGCCAGGACCAGTCTCTCGAAACATTTCATTATGATGGGTGTGAGTGCGACAGGTCGATAGTCGTTCAGGCACGTCACAGCCGTTTGTTTTGGCACAGGAATAATGGTAGCGGTCTTGAAGCATGTAGGGACTACTGCCTGGGCCAATGACAGATTGAAGATGGCGGTGAAGACATCAGCCAGCTGATCAGCACATTCCTTGAGTACCCGTCCAGGGATGCAATGAGGGACATAAGTGGAGTTTGAGTGAGAATGAAGGAGTGGGTGTAGAGAATCCATAGCATAGCTGCTTAGAAGGATACAAAGGACCCTCCCTGTGTGTTGAAAGTTGTTGTTGTCATGGCATCACAGTGATAGGGAGTGTGAGGGCTGCATGATCGAATAGTTAAGTGAATGTGACCATAGAGAGAGGGAATGGGTAAGGGGGCAGGGATGTAAGTGTCAAGTTCCATGTGGAGGAAGAGGTTGGCAAAGCAGAGTGCTGGTGAGGACAGGCGATGGGGATCAGATTGAGGGTGATGGGAAAGTCATACTCACTTTTCCTGTGCGGAGAAGGTCATGAAACCTTTTCCTGCTTTGCAGCCAGGTTCTGCAGCTCAGCGAAATGGAGTTGACCTCCTGGGCCACTTGTAGCCTCACAGCTTTAGTCTGCTGGGGTGGCTTTTTTCTCCCTGAGGAAGGGAACAGCACTTCCTTATTACAGCTGACTCCGTGCACCAGAGCTTGGAGGAAGGGCTCATCAAATCGAGGAGCACACTTTTGCTTGATCGTTGACATTTTCCACAATTCAACTCCTTCATATAAATTGCAGAGCCTTTGCAGTCTCCAGAAGAATCAAGGCTGCTTGTAGGCTTTAAATCCAACAGCATTGATGACGTCGTCGGAGGTGATTTTCTGTATGAAAAGACTCAATGGGCCAGTGGTTCCCACACGCAGGAAATCAGTTGCCCAATTAGGGGAAAATCGCACTTTTTCAACACATTACTTAGGAGTCGGGATCCTGACACGATTTCCACCTGACACGCCCCAGCCCGCCCACACTGGCAAAATCCAGCCCTTAATCTTTTGTAGGTTTCAACATAAAGGATGTGTGGTGGTGTCACATAGTCTAGACTCAAAGCCACTCTTTCTCATAGCATGACAGTTTTAAATAGAAATACAGGAACATATTCAGCGAAATGCAGCAAGGGATGCTGGAATGGAGGGCACGATAAGTTGAGTTAATGTAAGGGCAGATTACAGTAAAGGAAGTGTTTGGTGCCCCTTTGTATTCACTTCTGCTTGGGAAATGGATTCTGAATGTATCGGAAATACTGGTCATTCTCTATTATTTCCTGCCATTTCTATTTTTTTTAAGTTCCCAATATAATATGACACATCAGTGTCAGGATCTTTGAAAACTGGCACTGACTAAGAAGTTCCAAGAGAAGTGATACTATCTAACGTCATTTAGTCGTACATTCATTGACTGAAAGTCAATCTTTCTGCCTCTTTGATTTACTCTAGCTGAAGTCCTTTGAGAATTAGTAAGTAAATTCAAAGGCCACTTTGTGGTAACAATAGTACACTCCCAAAACAAACTTTTTCCAAAGTTGAAAGAACCATTTTGGGTGTATGCTGTCAATTTTACAGGCCATTTGCATCAGAGCTGAAGTGTTGGCAACACAACCATGTAAAGAAGCATAATACTAGTACCAAAATTCAACACCAGAGAATAAAGCTTTGGGAAGGTGGTGCTCTACCCGATTCTTCAACAACAGCAACTTGCATTTATATAGTGGCTTTAAAATAGTAATGTGTCCCAGAGCACTTCATAGGAATGATTATCAAACAAAATTTGATATCGAGCCACATAAGGAACTATTAGGACAGGTCATAGAGCCATAGTCATAGAGTCATAACGGCACAGAAGGAGGCCATTCGGCCCATCGAGTCTGTGCCGGCTCTCTGTAGAGCAATCCAGTCCGTCCCATTCCCCTGCTCTATCCCCGTAGCCCTGCAAGTTTATTTCCCTCAGGTGCCTATTCAGTCTCCCCTTGAAAATATTGAGTGTCTCCGCTTCCACCACTTCCGTCGGCAGCAAATTCCAGGTCATCCCCACTCGCTGCGTAAAAAAGTTTTTCCTCACATCCCCCATTATCTCTTGCCCAAAACCTTAAATCTATGTCCCCTAGTCCTTGTACCAGCAACTAGCGGGAACAGCCTTTCCCCGTCTAGCCTATCCAAACCCGTCATAATCTTGTAACCAAAAGCTTAATCAAAAAGGTAAATTTTAAGGAGCGTCTTAAAGAAGGAGAGGGGGGTAGAGAGACAGAGGTGTTTAGGGAGGAAATTCCAGAGTTTGGAGCCTAGTCAGCTGAAGGCACGGCTGCCAATGGTGGAGCAAAGAAAATCGGGGATGGGCTAGAGGCCAGAATTGGAGAGCGCAGCGTTCTCGGAGAGTTGTAGGGCTGGAGGAGGTTGCAGAGATAGGGAGGAGCGAGGCCATGGAGGGATTTGAACACAAGTATGAACATTTTAAAACTAAGGCGTGGCCAGACCTGTGCCTGAGATATACCCTGGAGCAGGGACTGGATAGCACAGTGGGTGCGACTTCAGTGTAATTCCATCCCAAAATGCTAGTCTGCCTTGTTATATCCATGTATCTTAATGTTGTGTCCTTCAATAATCAGACAAAGACTGCAGGGAACGATCAACAGGTGTTTACTGAATGAGGGTTCAAACTGCAACTGACTGTACAGATCACTACTCAGGGTTTATATACAGGTGTGGTCACTGCCGGTACTACAGGATACAGGAGCTGTAAAAAGTAGTTCTCCCCCTTAAAGGTACATACATTACAATTCTTCCCCTTTTAGATTAACAGTACTATAACACTCATTTAACAATTAAATATCAACTAATTACAATTAACATTTTTACATGCAACATTAACTGAAAATAGTCTATTTATAAATTCAGTCTTTGGGGAGGCTTCCTGATTCTTTCTGGATAACGTCTTTCCCGAGTGTCTCGATCTTGGTACGGAGGCGATTCTAACACCCTGTCGTCAGTTGATTCATCAGCTTCCAATGCTATTGTTTCTGAGGTAGATGCGACCTGTATGTCAGGTTCCTCACCAGGTACTTATGGCCGAGACATGGGGTTGACTCGTTCCTGTGACTCTAGGATCTGGTCAGCATGGCGTCTCACAATGTTCTCCCCAACATCCACTGTGTACATTAGTGGCCCCTGCCGTGTGCATATCGTTCCTGGTTGCCATTTCTCTGTTCGGTAGTCGCGGGCCAAGACTGGTTGCCCTACATTGAAGCTCCTTGTCGGCTTCTCATTGATGTGCTGGAATTGCTTACTCTCAACATCTCTGCGTACATTTGGTCTGAGCAAATCCAGACGAGATCTCAACCTTCGGTTAAAGAACATCATGGCCGGGGCCTGGTTGGTGACTGCATGTGTCGCATTTCTGTAGGTTAACAGGAAATTGTCCACCTTATGCTGCAGTGGAATGTCGTCATCGCACATGGCCTTTACTGCTTTTTTAAAGGTTTGTACGAACCTCTCAGCCAATCCATTTGTGGCTGGATGATACGGGGCGGATGTGTAATGCCTTACCCCATTCCTTTTCATAAATCTTCGAAACTCTTCGGACACAAACTGTGGTCCGTTATCAGAGCAAATCTGCTCTGGCAAGCCGTTCCTGGCAAAAATGGTCCGTAGGACTGCAATAGTTTTCTCCGTGGTGGTGGAGGACATTTTGATCACCTCAGGCCATTTCGAGTGCGCATCCACGGCTATTAAAAACATTGGCCTAGAAATTCACTAGCCTTAGCGCCGCTTTTGAGGCGCTAGAGGGACTAGCGCCAGAGTTATGGCCAGTTAAAAAATTCCCTGGGGCCCTAAATCGGCGTTGCACCGGTAGCGCTGCGCCGGCACCGATGACGTCATCGGTGTGCGCAGCGTCCTGGTTGCCGTGGTAACCCGCCCGAACTCCGAAATTGAGTTGCGGCCGCCTCGCCCGTGGCAGCCGCAAGCAACGTTCTGGCAGAGGTGCCTTACTCCAGTTTGCGCCGGCGCATTAAAGGCCCCGCGGCGGCCGGCCACTTTCCCGCCGGCCGCCTGCCCGCAGCTCCCTCCCCGGACTTCTCCCGCCCCCCCCCCCCGGAACAGATCCAAGCCCGGCACTTGTCCGAGGTGCCGGGCTCATTTTTAAGCTGATTTGCGCGGGCCGCGGCCGGGTGCAGGCAGCTCCTCCTTAACGGGAGGAGGAGGCCTGCACGTCCCCAGCCTGCCGCACCGCATCGGGTACCGCAGCGCCGGAATTGCGGCGCGAAACGGCAGTTAGCGCCGATGTACCGCCGCAAAGGCCCTTCAGTAGCGCCGGCAGCCGTTTGGGCGCGGCGCCACTGAATTTTTGGCGCGCGCAGGGGACTTAGCGTCGGCACTAACTTCCGGCGCTAAAGCCCTGGCTAAGCCAAAACCCAATTTCTAGGCCCCTGAGTCCATGAATGGACCAGCAAAATCAATATGCACCCGTTGCCATGGAGATGAGGGCCACTCCCATGGGTGTAGAGGGGCATGTGGTGGTGCATTTTTAACCTTCTGGCATCCTGAGCAGCTCTTTGTCAGGTCCTCGATTTGCTGATCGATCCCCGGCCACCACACCTAAGCCCTAGCAAGGCTTTTCATTTTCACCCCTCCCAGATGACCTTCGTGAAGCTCATTGAGCACTCTCTCCCTTAACTTGGGTGGAATTACCACACGGGATCCACACATCAAGGTCACCTGGCATACTGACTGCTGTTCTCTTCTGGATGAGAATGCTGGCAACAGTGAGTCACCATGTGCTGGCCATCCCTTCACCGTCAAATCATATACCCGAGACAGTGTCGGGTCATTTCAGGTCTCCTTCTCTATACCAGCGTTAGCTACTGGCAAGCATTCAATTATAGTCGAATGAAATATTTCGACAGGATCCACTGCTGGTGCTTCCTCCGCAGTAGGCAGTGGCAGGCGTGATAGCCCATCAGCGTTTCCATGCTGTTTCGTGCCCTTATACTCGATTTCATGTTGGTGCGCCCCTAGAAAAAGGAACCATCTTTGTAGCCGTTGCGCAGTCATCACCGGAATGCCCTTCTTTGGATTAAACATGGAGACAAGTGGTTGGTGGTCAGTCAGCAAGGTGAACTTCTGCCCGTGCAGATAGTGATTGAACTTTTTCACTCCCCACACTAGGCTGAGGGCCTCCCTGTCTATCTGGGCGTAGTTACGCTCGGCTGAGGTTAGTGACCGAGACGCAAAGGCTACTGACCTCTCTGAGCCATCCGGGAATTTGGGTGACAGCACCGCTCCAATGCCATAGGGTGATGCATCACACGCCAACCAAATTGGTAGTGCTGGGTTGAAATGAACCAACACCTCTTTTGATGTGATCAATGCTTTGCTCTTCTGGAAAGCTCGTTTACATTCGTCACTCCACTTCCATGGTACCCCCGTTTGCAGTAGGGTGTTCAGTGGGTGTAGTACGGTAGACAAATTCGGCAAGAACTTATGGTAGTAGTTCACCAGCCCGAGGAATGACCTCAGTTGTGACACATTTTCCGGTGCTGGAGCCTTGACTACTGCCTCAATCTTTTCAGGGGACTTATGTAACCCCTCTTTATCAATAACGTGGCCACAATACGAGATCTGCTTCTAGAAAAACTCGCATTTTTGGCGATTAGCTCGGAGCCCATATTCCTTCAATCTAGTGAGCACCTGCTCCAGGTTGGCGAGGTGATCACTGTCATTTTCACCCGTGACCAGGATGTCATCCAAATAACACTGGGTCCCTGGAATCCCTTGCAGGACTTGTTCCATTGCCCTTTGCCAAATAGCCGGAGCTGATGCTACCCCAAACACCAGCCGGTTGTATTGGTAGAGACCTTTATGAGTGTTGATCGTGAGGTACTGTTTCGAGGCTTCTTCTACCTCCATTTGCAGGTACGCCTGGGCCAGATCAATCTTAGTGAAGCGTTTCCCTCCAGATAGCGAGGCGAAAATATCTTCAATCCGCGGAAGCGGATATTGTACAGTGTGAAGGACTGGGTTCACTGTCACCTTAAAGTCCCCACAGATGCGAACCTTCTTTGGTTCCCCAGGCGTATTACTCAATGACCTCTTCATTACAGAAACGATGGGTGTAGCCCACTCGCTCCAGTCCACTTTGGACAGTACTCCTGAACGTTCCAAACCTTCCAGCTCTGCTTCGACGGCTGGGCGGATCGCATAAGGTACCGGTCTGGCCTTAAAAAACTTTGGGCTTGCATTTTCCTCTATTTTGATCATCACTGTTATGCCTTTTAGTGTTCCGAGTCCCTGCTGGAACACTTCTTGTGCGTCAGTTAGCATTTTTGACAGTCGTCCAGGTGTGACGTCGTCATCCTTTTTGGCATCTACAGTCAGTGCTTGTATGGAATGCCAATCTAGCTGTATCTTCCGGATCCATTCACGTCCTAGTAGTGGTGGTCCTCCATCTGGCAATACATATAGGTCCATTTTTGGTGTTTCCTTGCCGTTATATATAATGTTCACCCTTATTTTTCCTTTGGGGTAGACTTTTTGCCCCGTGTACGTCTTCAAGACAATCTTTGTATCTCTCAAGGGTATATGCGAGAATAGCCGCTTGTAGTCCCTTCGGTTTATGACTGTTAGGGCTGATCCTGTGTCCAATTCCATTTTCACTTGGACTCCTGCTATCTTGAGCGTGACCCAGATAGTTTGGAGATCCTCCGTTTTGATCACATTATGTAGTTTCAGACAACCCAGCTCCTTGCTTCCAGAGTCTGTATCACTCTTCTGTTCATCTGAACTACTCTCCGTCACCTTATGTACCTTCTTGTACTTCTCCTGTGGAGATTTCTTGCAGCTGGTTTTCTTTCCCGACCTGCAGACTCTTGCTATGTGTCCTACTTTTCCACACTGTCTGCACACTTTGTCCTTGAACCAGCAATCATTATGGTCGTGTGTTGTTCTGCAGCAGCGATAGCACTTCACTGTTCCGTATGACATTTCATTTGTGCCATATTCTTGCGGTCTCCGTTGTATCTCTACAGTGCCCCATGCTGCTGCTTCATGTGATACTGCAATGCTGAAAGCCTTGTCCAGCGTAAGATCCTTTTCTGATAGAAGCCGTTTCTGGGTTCCTTCACTTTGAAGCCCACACACAAACTTGTCCCTTAAAGTATCTGCTAGTCCCGTTCCAAACTGGCAGTGTTTCGATAGCTTGCGCAGTTCCGTTAAATACTCAGCATTACTTTCATCTTTTCTGAAACTTAAATCTTTCTGCTATCAGCAGCGGTGTGGGGTTTAAGTGGTCCTGTAGGATTGACACTGGCCTAGAAATTCACTAGGCTTAGCGCCCCATTTGGGGCGCTGGAGGGCCTAGCGCCGGAGTTATGGCCAGTTGGCAAATTCAGTGGGGCCCTTCCGTCGGCGTTACACCGGTTGCGCTGCGCCAGCTCCGAAGACGTCATCGGTGTGCGCAGCGTCCCGGTTGCCGTGGTGACGGGCCCCAGCACCGAAATTGAGTTGCGGCCGCCTTGCCCGTGGCAGCCGCAACTAAGACTTTGGCAACCGAGTCTTGCAGGAGTTAGCGCCGGCGCATTAAGGTCGCGCGGCAGCCGGCCGCTTTCCCGCCGGCCGCCTGCCCGCACCTCCCTCCCCGGACTCCTCCACCCCCCCCCCGCGGAACAGATGCGTCTGGCCTGCAAGCCCGGCACTTGTCCGAGGTGCCGGGCTCATTTTTCTGAACATTTGAACGGCCAGCGGGCGGGTGCAGGCAGCTCCTCCTTAACTGAAGGAGGAGGCCTGCACTTCCCCAGCCTGCCGCACCGCATCGGGTGCCGCAGCGCCGGAATTGCGCCGCAATGCGGCACTCAGCGCCCATTTCGAGGCGCTGACACCCTCTAGTAGCGCCGGCAGCCATTTGGGCGCGGCGCTACTGAATTTTTGGCGCGCGCAGGGGGACTTAGCGCCGGCGCTAAATTTCCGGCGCTAAAGCCCTGGCGAACCCACAACCGAATTTCTAGGCCACTATGTTTTCAAAATCCTTTTCTACTGGCTTCTCTGGGGTTACTAGGTTTCGTAGTAAGCATTAAGTTTTTGCACCCATTGAATTCAACAATACCAGCGCTTTCTTGTCATCTGGCACTTCATTCGCCTTGCAGTATACTTCTATGCGTTCGACATATGTCGTCCAATCTTGACTTCATTGTCAAACGCTGTGATACTGCCACTCGTCGGCATTTTTGGGTGTGGTTAGACTGGCTTAAAATGGCATCTCCCGCACTTTCCTTTCTTCCCCGCTGCGGCTTATAATGGCATCTCCCACGCTTTCCTTTCTTCCCCGCTGCGGCTTAAAATGGCGTCTGCCGCGCTGCTGCCAACGCCGCTCTCGGTGGTCCTCGTGGCAAATGGCGATGCCCTGTGGGTTTCGTACGCTGCTCCTGCGCTGCTGCCAATGCCACTCTCTGCGGTCCTCGTGGCAATGGCAGCGCCTCGTGTTTTCCTGCGCGCCTCTCTCCCCCATTGACGCTGCTCGGCCCTTGAACACCGGCTGCGCTCTGCTATCTCTCGTCTCTCTCCCCGTTGACGCCGCTCGGTCCTGAACACCGGCTTCGCCCTGTGCGCTCTGCCCTCTCTCTCTCTCCCCCGTCGACACTGCTCGGCCTTTTTCTGTGCCGCTCGGTTGGCTCTAGCCGCCGCTGTCCGGGAAGGGTCTGCGCAGTACCTGTTGCCAGCCCGTTTCGCTGGACCACCGTGACTGGAAAGCCAAGCCTGGCTCTCGACAGCCTCCCCTGCGATGCTCAAATCTCCACTGGATGACTGGGCGGTTGCCTGTGGTCGATGTCCGTGCTTCTGGACTCGACCTCCTTCCACTGTTCTCCAGAAGCGAATCCCTGGGAGGTGATGCAGAGTTGCAGGTAGGTTCGAATCTGCGTCGTCGCCAATGTTATATCCGTGTATCTTAATGTTGTGTCCTTCAATAATCAGACAAAGACTGCAGGGAATGATCAACAGGTGTTTACTGAATGAGGGTTCAAACTGCAACTGACTGTACAGATCACTACTCAGGGTTTATATACAGGTGTGGTCACTGCCGGTACTACAGGATACAGGAGCTGTAAAAAGTAGTTCTCCCCCTTAAAGGTACATACATTACATGCCTTGCCTCTCTATTGATTCTAATGGTTCATTCTGGAATGGGTTTGGACAGTCTCATCTCTGGTGGTACCTGCTGGTTATAGGCCCACAATGCAATACTGAACTAATTGGCATTAAAATTGCAATCTCACTCAGCGAGGCTGCAGGATGATTTGTTGGATTATTGGAAAATGTCATACTTTTGCAGTAGGAAATGTTCCTCTGAGATTAACAAAGTTGAGGGAGCTTTACTATGCATCTAACTGCTATACTTAACCTGGGGGTGCTTAATGCTGATACTGGACGTTCCATTTCTGAGCATTAATTTCCCTTGCCTTAATCAGGACAGAAATTCAACACTTCAATTTGTTTCAATAAAATAATGAATGTCATGTGGCATTGCTCTCAGTAAGTTGGATAATAATGCTGTTTTATAATATCAGGAAATTTATATCATGAAATGCGCAATAATTTCGCCTGTTCCTTTAATGTCACAAAATATATTTGTAAAGAGGCAAATGCCTAGGTCAATTGCAGGTTAATTACTGTTGGTGAGGGAAGTTCACAGATTGGTAGATGCTTGTAAACTTCTGGCTGCAGGTCAGCAGAAACCAGCATGAAATTACTGCCTTTCTTACACTAAAGTATCAAAAGTTTAACAAAGAATGATGTCTAAAATGTGATACCTCAAGTATGATGGATGCACCAGGCCTTTGTATGGATGGATATTTTGGATCATTGTCAATATGGATAGAGAAGTGTGCAATACTATCAAAATACACTATTAATCACCATGCACGGTTTCAATGCAGACTATCCCAAGAATTGAGCGTACTTTTATCAACTCCCAAGAGGAGTTTAAAACCACTTCAATGTGTTAACATTGTTACACAATTTTAAGACCTTTTCATGCTATGCATGACCAGCTTTACTTATTCAGTACAATCCTTTCAGGTTTAATGAGCAGTTTGCATCAAACCTAAGCTAAGATTGTTATATTTTATGATACATTTATTGTGACCTTCTCAGTCTTTCCTTTAGAATAGTGAGCACCCAAATTACTGTGTACTGTATTATTCTTGTAGATGTGAGGTGATGAAAAACAGGTTCCCAGTTTTAAACAGAATCAAATACATTCCACAGTGGACAGGTTTATGTATGAAGTGCATGTGTTCACAGCTCCTTGAATTCCAAACACAGGAACAGCATAAAATAGGTCCAATATGTCATGCATTATATAGCAAAAATGGAATGGCACTGTTTAGCCTAAAATATGGTTTTGGTTCCCTATCAGCTAACTGTGTCAGACAATCAATGTTTTCAAGGGGAGACTGGATGGGCACTTGAGGGATATAAACTTGCAGGGCTGTGGGGATAGAGCAGGGAAGTGGGACTGACTGGATTGCTCTGCAGTGAGCGGGCATGGACTCAATGAGCCGAATGGCCTCATTCTGTGCCATTGACTTTAACTATGCATGAGGATGTGTAAGGTGTAAGAATACTGGAATCGATACCCTGAAATGAGTATTCATCAAGGGCGTTGATTGAATCACTAATGCCTTCACCATAACTGCTCGTCAAGAAACCGTCTGGGGTTTTCCACCCAGTCTATGCCTAGGACTCAATGACATAGGCTTGCTGAGCTGTCCTACATTGATATGTTCAGATTATATTAGCATTTACACTGCAAAGCTCCCATCAGGATCCGCACAAGCTACTGAGTGAATAGATTATCCTTTTCTTGCCAATTATCAAAAAAGAAGTCAGACCACAGTCATAAACTAACAATTAACCCTAGAATCATCATTAGCAGTAATTAAATTTAAACATTGAGTATGCAAATAATTAGTAGATATGATTCATTTTTGAAACAAAAGAGATTACAAAGGCAGTTCAGTTATGTCACAATAACTCAGCATTAACTGTTTGCTCATAATAACTTTACAGTTGAGATCAGTGCCAGAGTTTGAAATAAATTTGTGAGATTAATTTAGTATTAGCCTCCTTAGATAGCTGAAAGTTGACATTAGATAACCAGTCTATTGAATAGATTAAAGTCTATGGGGCAAAAATTGGCTCGCGCCCCTTTGGGGCGATAACTTCGACGGGGCGCTACTTTTAGCACCCTGAAAAAGTTAGTGCCACCGCGCCCGAAATTGAATGGTAGTGCCCCAAGCAGGAGGCGGGGCACTCCTGGAAGCGCTCCCCCGCCGTCTTGGGGTGCTCCCATTCAATATTGCGCCGGTGCAGCAGCGCCACGCGCATCAAGACATAGCGCCGTGGTACTGCAGGCCTCCCACCCCTGATTAAAGGGGAGGGACCTAGCGCAGCATGCGCTGGGGCCCTGCTGGACCACTGGGGAGTGGAGTGCTGGCAAAACTGCCCAGCACTCAAAGAGGAGTGCCAGGCTGCCCGATCGAGGCCAGCACCCCAGAAGAGGAGGCAAGAGGGGGCAGGTGCTGGCAGACAGCCCTAAAAAAAAAGGCCGCCTGACACCTGCCCTTTGATTTATGCTGCCCTGGCCGCAAATACACCCCCCTGACCCTGTCGGACCTAGTCTCTGGCGGTAAGTATGGGGGCGCGAGCCACGTTTGCGGCCGGGGCACTGCGCACGGTGATGACATCATCACCGGCGGTGCAGCGCCGCGGGGTGCTACTGGCTACTGCCGCCGCTAACCTCCTGCTGAATTTTGCGGGAGGCGTTAGCGGCACCGCGCCCGGGCACTAGGTACTTTGTGCCCCATTAGCGCCCCCTCGGAGTGCTAATGGGGCACAAAGCAACCAAATCTTTCCCTCTATATGCTTGTAGTTAGTAATGTTTCCAGAACTGTACAACCTCGTCCTTATGAGCCAGTGTGGATGAACTGGTTGCCTTGCTTTCCTCTGGGAGGATGAAGTTAGCCTTCTGAAACATCAGAGTGATGAACCATTGTCTGCACGTTAAAGATGCTATATAAATGCAAGTAGTTGTTGTTGTAGAGTATCTATCTGTTTCTCCTGGATCCTCTGCTCCTGGATAAATTCACCTTCCGCACCACCAGCTGCATCTGGACTAGCTGGCTTAAATCTTGCCTCCCTTGACCTCAAGGTAGCTGGTACACGTAAATGACACACTTGTATCTGGCTAGTATCACTGTACAATCTTAACTTTTGTAACCTTTCGCTCTCGCTCTCGCTCTCACTCTCTCTCTCGCTCTCTCTCAAGGATGGACTTTTCAATTTTATGCTTTCTATAATACAGTAGACAAAGAACTCCTACACCTTCTACTACAAAGACTGCGACAGAACTAGAACTAAACTAAGAACTGATGACTGAGACTTCATTGTCAAAAAAATCATCTTGTATGTCTTTAATTTCCGAAGAGACCTCCCCAATTCTACAGATCAATCTGAGGGACGCGTGTTAAAAGATTTCGGCTCTTCTGGTGTCAGTCAGCTCACACAGCCCTGTTGGTAGCCTTGATGACCTCCAAGTCGATGAAACACCAGCACCTAGACATGCCTGGTCACTTGTTTACCCCATAGTTTCAGATCTTTTCTTACAAAAGGGTCATGCACAGTTTCTAGATACCTTTATGCTCCCCTTAACAAGCACAACCTATGGACATGATGGCTTGTTTTCTATATCTGGTAAGGAATATTTTGTTTTTATAAATCTTCATGCTTAAATTAGCATTGGCCCTTTCCTTTCCTAGCATTTTGACTGCTCACTCCATTTTGAGGACACATTTAAGGCAATTCTTCAGGCATTTCTCCTACAAGGACAGTCAGAGTCAAGAATTTATTTTTTTGCAGTATAGCTGAAGGTTTTTTTTCTCAATCTGGCACTCATCAAGGTGTAGAATGTGAATGCTGGAGAGTGGAATAGGTTAGTGTTAAATTAAGGGCAATTTGGTACAGTAGACTCATGAAAGAAAAAGAAAAGAAAGACTTGCATTTATATAGCACGTTTCACGATCCCAGATTGCCCCATAGCACTTCACTGTTGTAATGTAGGAAACGCAACAGCCAATTTGCACACAGCAAGCTTCCACAACAGCAATGTGATACTGACTAGATAATCTGTCTTTTAGCTGTTGGTTGAGCGATAAATATTGGCCTCCCCTACTTTTCTTCTAAATAGTGCCATGGGATCTTTAAAGTCCACTTGAGAGGGCAGATGGGGCCTCAGCTTAACATTTTATCTGAAGGACAGCACCTCCAACAGTGCAGAATTCCCTCATTACTGCATTGGTGTATCAACCTAGATTTTATGCTCAAGTCCCCAGAGTGGGATTATGAACCCACAACCGTCTGACTCAGAGGCGAGAATGCTACCACAGAGCCCACCAAGACCAGGATTTGGACAGACCAAATCATTTCACATAGGGTTTTTTCAACCAGCAGATAGAGCAGACACTTACCCCAGCAGACTGAGGTGCATTTGAACCCAAGTCCCAGATTTGAAAGGCAATTGCACCACTCAGTTATGCTTGCCTTCTTTCACCACATGCTCTAGCCAAATCCAAAAATATCAGAGCAACGTTGAATTCTAAACAATCCGAACAGATCCAAAATGAACCAGTTTACATTGATCCAGTTTCAGTAATGATTTGAGAGCGCTACCATATTAGTAACTGTAATAAGCTGATTCTGTACTCTCCTATGATTATCCTGCCAAATATATTTCTGTAGCAATGTAAGTTGAGCCTAAAATCATGGTATAGAGCAACTGCATCACACTTGATTTATCTGCTCAGCCTCCACTAAGATATACAAAATAAATGATTCCGTGATGGAGTAATGTTATGATAGCACCAGTATAAAAGCTCAAACAACACAGTACTCCAGAATCCAATATACAAGACCACACAGATTGAAACTGCCCTCTTTATTTACCAGGGAAAGCTTAAGTCTTTAGGCTGATAGACTTGAAATGTTACATTGACATTACAAGCATGTGGTTGGGTGAAAGGGGTTGCATGAAATGGATAGTTATCGCTGAAACTCAGAAGACCGCTGTACACATTCTATGCCACGAATGAGCCACAAGCATTTGGAATTTGACTTCAGTATCAAAGACAAGAGTTTCTTATCAAAATCAATCAGAATTGCTGAAAAGATTCTCTCCACCTATCTGAAACTGAATCCAATGCCCTAAATGCTCAACGCTGATCCAAGTGTTATATGTTTAGCACATGCAAGTTGCTTTTGCTGTTTATCCGCTGTTTTCTTCTGCCTCCTGACTCGAATATGACTTGAATTCCACCTGTGACATATCCAATGCACGTACTAGGCTAGTGTGAGGTCAGGTTTATTAAATAATATCAACTCTTTTTCAGTCGACGTTTCAATGTTAAATTCAGAAATTGTTTTTGAATGAAAAATGCTTACATTAGTATGGGCGAAAATAAGGAGTAAGAATAAAGAAAGTTAAACAAGGTAAAAGAGAGGAAAAAAGAACCAAGTGGGGTAAGTGTTCATCTTTAACCCGCTTGGCCTGTAAAACGCTGTGCCGGGAGCACTAGATTGACTTTATGATGCCATAGTGGAGGGGATCCCCTAACAGATGATAAAAATTGGCTGGTAATTGAGAGTCCCCAAATGTTATTCTTTCATATATGGTGCAGGAATGCACAGGAATGAAGACAAGTACAATACAAATCACAAAAGAAACATTATGTAGTTTTGTTCACCAAGAAAACAGCAACAGCTTGCATTTATATAGCACCTTTAGCATAGTAATACGTCACAAGGTGCTTCACATGAGCATTATCAAACAAAATTTCACACCGAGCCACATAAGGACATATTTGGACAGGAAAGAGGTAGTTTTTTAGGAGTGTCTTAAAGGAGGAGAGGGAGATAGCGAGGCGGAGAGGTTTTGGGGAGGGAATTCCAAAGCTTAGGGCCTCGGCAGCTGGGAAAGGAGGAAAGGAAAGGAGAGGATACAAATCTAAAAATAAACAATAGCAGGCTGTACTATGATGGCATCTCATTTTACAAGATTTTGTCATGAAAAATCTGATGTGTAACCAAGAACATGGATAACTAGAATGTGGGAAATGGAGGTTTCATTGAAAAACAAGAGGAGTATTTCATTATTTTGTCACCAAGTCAAAGTGATTATATCTTAACAATTATTCCTCTTTGCCTTCCTACTATTTCCCACCTATGTACCATCCCCATTTGAGACTTCAGACAGTTCGGGAGTTTCCAAGCCTTTCTCAGCACTGCTCTGGCACAAGCCTGGAAATTCCAGAAGTGAGGGATTAAGGAAAAGAATCTGTATCCCATAATGGCACAATATATTGTGATTCCATCATACTGTAGCACCCCATGTATAAATTCAATGTTGCTCTTGGCAGGCTAGAAAAATAAATAAATACATTTATGAACACACAACTTTCTTCACACATGTTTCTAATTAAATATAAAAATAGAATGGCCATTCCTATTTTTAGTTCCCTGTAAGAAAACAAATTCTCAAAACAAGTGCCAAGTAAGAGCATAACCTCTCAAAGTCATTTAACGTGCCTGTGGTTTTTCTGTGAATTAAGATGTGCGTCACTGAATCCATTGGACATCAGGCTACATTCAGCTGTTGTCTTCTGAACAATACATCTGTTTTCTCTGGTAACAAGTCATGTGATAGTGGCTTTGCTTAAAGTAACCATTGCTCACCAATCAACCATGGGTACTAAGGAGGAATCAAAATATTCTTTATTCCACCACAAACCAGTTGAATTGGAATAAACCACCTTTGCTGAATTCACCATCCTTTTCACTACAGTTTTTCAGTCGAAGGCATAACACATACCTCACATGTGAATGTTTAAATTGTATAATACCATTAAAGACCAGCGGCATTATCGTGTGGGTGAAGGGGCCCCTTAAAGATTTTAAATGGCTATTTTTTTGTGAATATGGGGTTTGCCATCCATCCGCCCCATCATGGATTTTCGTACTTGAAAGCAAAGGAGATCAAGGAAGATAGAAACATAGACACATAGAAGATAGAAGCAGGAGCAGGCCATTCGGCCCCTCGAGCCCGCTCCGCCATTTAATGAGATCATGGCTGATCATCCAAATTCAGCACCCTGTCCCTGCTTTCTCCCCATATCCTTTGATCCCTTTAGCCTCAAGAAATATATCTAACTCCTTCTTGGATATATTTAATGAATTGGCCACAACTGCCCTGTGTGGCAGAGAATTCCACAGGTTCACCACTCTCTGGGTGAAGAAATTCCTCCTCATCTCAGTCCTAAATGGCTTACCCCTTACCCTTAGACTGTGACCCCTGGTTCTGGACTCCCCTGCCATCGGGAACATCCTTCCTGCATCTAGTCTGTCTAGTCCTGTTAGAATTTTATGTTTCAATGAAATCCCCTCTCATTCTTCTAAACTCTAGCGAATATAAGCCTAATCGACCCAATCTCTCCTCATACGTCATTCCTGCCATCCCAGGTATCAGTCTGGTGAATCTTCGCTGCACTCTCTCCATGGCAAGAAGATATGCTATGGAGATGAGTTGAGACTAGAAGTGGACTTCCCACACATGCTGGTATGCCACCAACCATAGCTGCAGGCCATGGCACATCTCCCTGTCAATGACTGAGGGGAACTGCATGCGCAGTTCAGCACATAGACTGTAGCAGAACTGTGCCATCTGCTGTAAAGAGATCTGAAGCCAAATTTCACTGTAAGGACGACATTGCCAGTGGCAGCCAACAGTCTCCCTCAACTGTCATGCCTCTGCCTCCTTTCAAGATAGCTACAGATGTATCAAACATGTGACTGGTGCATTGTTTGGCAGGGTCAGTACTTACAGCTCCTTTCCCACCAAATAGAAATAGTAGTATGACACAGTTGATCACACTGCTGCATTTCAGAAACTGCAGGAACCATCATTGATGGCATCCATGTAGCTGTCATGAAGTCTTTCCCATGTCAGTAACTGAACATGGTGCAATGGTGTGCTGCATAATTTGTTGTGTTAAACACCGTTAAGATTTCAGTACAACAGTTCCAAATGTAACTTGTATCCTATATGTGTGTGCTGCTGTATGGCCATGAACTGTGATGAGGCTGTCCAAACTCAGTTCACAAAGAGCCATTAGAGTGAATAGAGAGGAGAGGCTTTCATTTCAGGATACTGGGATGCAATTATACCCAAGTTATGCCCACTGTGCTAAACATTCAAAGGATGCGAGGTTGAATGACAGCTTTGAAGGGTTGAGCAGTAAAAGAGTAACCGGTTTTGTGGTGTGCATACTTGGGTTAGATACTTAATATAGGTATCTGCTGGATAGAATTATATCGGCACCTTTCCTCAGGTCTGTCATGTTTGCAGCCAGATCCACTTGGCGTTATAAAGAGCAATCACCCTTTCAACTACTTCCTGCTAGGTGTTTCAGGTGATTCAGGTGATTCTTCCCTGGGAAGGTGCTCTTAAGTGTCTAGCAGGTCAACCCTTCTTTGTCTTGCTTCAAGCACCAACACTTCAAAGACCCCATCAGCAAATATTTTCCATTCATGAGAAAAAGTAAATCTTCTCCTCAGTTCATATAAAATGGAATTTAATTCACAGGGTTTAATGACTTGGATTTCAGAACTGTTTTTTATTATTTAATCAATGTGTTTTAGTTGTTATGAAGGGAAATCTTAAATATGATTTTTGCTGCAGTTGTCTCATAACTGTCTTTGCAACCTACTGAGATTGCTTCAGAATAAAATCCATTTGTTCTATAAATTTCAGACCTGCACAAATTCTGCTTTTCAGTGCAAAATGCAAACAAATGGTGCTGATTCCAGACACCCAGCAGGGAAGCCGCATTCAAAGGAAGTGCAAGTAGAAGATAGAGCTACAACACTGTAACCCCAATCCTCTAATTCATGTTCCCTGCAAGCACAACCCGCCGTTAGAAACGCGGGATGATGCAATTAGTCCGATGGTTTAAAGTAATTCAAAGACTCTGAACACTCAGCATCATTACAATGCAAAATGCGTTCGTTCACCATGTATGCAGCCTTGTGATTTGTTGTACTTAATGTAGGTGAAGTTGTGCTCTCACTTTCTGTGCCCTTTCTATCAAACTCTATGGTCTGCCAGCTTCAATTCCATTTTTAAATCCAAAGCTATAGTTTCATTAGTAAATTCACTGTGGGAGGCAGAAAAAGAAAATCGATGGGCAATTTAAATCACCACAGCAGCAAAGGGGCCAGATCGGAAACTCTAGTGTGAGCAGCCTTGAAAAGTGTTTCAGGCTATGTCCTGGCCATTGTTCCCACCCTGGGAGCTTACATTACAGAGCTTCTACCCCATGCGGTAAGGTGATAGTTCATCCAATACATCCTGCATGTGATTAGAGGGATCAGATCGGAAATTTAAAACCTGCAAGGGAGATTCAGCATTTAAGGGGTTAAAATCCTCTTTCAGAAAACAATGACAATATTGACCACACTTGTGCTGGAATCTTTTAGGAAACATCTGTGTCTTTAAAGTATTATAAATTATTGCCTAGTGTAAAACTAACAGTGTGATTTGTCTGTGTGCTTTTCTTTAAAAAAAAGATCATCAAAGTCCATTTGTGCAGCCCTATCCAGCACATCCTAAACTGATAAAATGGAATGGAAGCAGTCAGGTTGTGGTGATCCCCTGCCGAGTCACAGCGCCAAACCTACAGGTCACCCTGATGACGGTAAGAGACTTAAAATAAATGTTTTTGTAACTGCTTCAGATCTGCAACAAACAAGTTATATAACATAAAGGGGGAGAAATTCAGTTGTTAGCGCCACCGATTAACGCCTAAAGAGACCGAGAAGTGGGGTGCTAGCCAATTTCCGGGCGGGCGCGAGGCGCCTCGCCCCATATTGAGCATGCATTTAGCGCCGGCGCTAAATCTTAGCGCCCGCTCATGGGCGCAGGCTGATTATGACGTAATTTGAGTGTGCAATGCCTTGTGGGTGCCCCGGACCAGAAATTCAGTGGCGCCCCCCTCCGTAGCGCCTGGCGCTAATAGTGACAGCTTACCTGGACGCTCCTCCAGCCCGAGTCGCTCTCGGGCTGGAGGAGCGTTATTTAAAGGGGACTGGTGTGGTTTAAAAGCGGCAGCCATTTTTGGAGCACAACTTCCTCGAGAGCTACAAAGAATTGCTGAGCTGCACACTGAGAGCCATTTGACCACTGAGCCAGTGCAGGCAGACGATCTTCAGCCTTCTGACCATCACCTTGCTGTTGGTGAGCCTTGACAACGGGGAACCTTCCTGTGGGCACTTATTATGGGGGCTGCATTGGAGGGGAACGTCCTGCTGCTGAATCATCTGGAAAGGGCACTGAGATGCTGGGAGAGGGGGGCGGGCATGGCCAGACGGAGGAGGGCCAACAGACGTCGCCACAGCAGACCTTACGCTGGCAGGGTTTTCCGACAGCAGTTTTCCTACATGAACATGCCGGAGGAGCAGTGTGTCAGAAGGCTGCAATTTAGAAAGGAGGTGGTGACTGAGCTGTGCCAGCTGCTTCAGCCAGATCTGCAGCCTCAGATAAGGTGCAGGACATCTCTGTTGGTGGCTGAGAAGATGCCTGCTGGCCTGAACTTCTACGCGAGCGGCTCTTCTCAGGCTGCGCGTCAGAGGCTGATCAGAAGTAGCTTCTAGGCCCCTCTCACGGAATGCTTGCTGCCATTCCAAGAACAGGAATGGAACCGGTCTGATATCCCCAAGCCTGTGAAGGGCAAGATGCATGTAAATAGAAGGCATTGCCATTGTAAATGAAGAAAGTGTTTCATTACACAAAATGTGGTTCCTTCAAACATGAGAAAGCTATGGCAACAGAAAGCAAAACTAATACACTGACACATAACTGCATCTCACACCCGGGAGACTGTCCAAAACATAAATCACATTCCGACCATCTTCCTTGGCCTTGATTCCACTGCACCAACCAAAGCATCCAATGCCCCATCAGTGAGGCGTTCCGCCCTCTGCCTCACCCTTTCCATGTCCTGCTAGGCTGGTGCGCCACAGGTAGGCTCCCACCACTTTGAAGGCCTACAAGGCAGTGAGTGTGTCTGGTGATGCCAATTGACCTGCCCCTTTAAGAGCTGGCCGGCGCCAGTGTGTCTCAGGGAAAGTGATTATTGACAGCACCCTCGCTGCGCCCCGCCGCCGCGAAATTGGGTTGCGCCGCCGGGTTAGCGCCTTAAGAGTAGCGTGCAGCGCCTGATTTAGCGCTGCAATCACCTTTAGGGGTGCTGCAACCCAATATTGCACTAGGTGGCGCTAAATTGCGCCTGGCACTAAACTTTGCGCATCGCCAGGACTAGCGCCCCAAACGCGGCTATATCGAATTTCTAGGCCAAAGTGTCCTTCCAAGAAATGCTAAGTAAAAACAGAAAAGGCTGGAAATATAAAGTAGGTCTGCCAGCATCTAAAAAAGAGAAAAGTAGGATAACATTTAACGTGTCGACCAAATCGTTATCTGCCTTTTCTCCTTTCAGATCCAGACTGACCTACTGCGTCATTTTGGCATTTTCTGATTTTATTCCAGATTTCCACAACTAGTGGGGTTTTTTTATCTCCAAGAAATGTTCATTTTTTCACCACCAAGTGTTAGTAGGCACGTGCTCTTGCTTTGTGATTACCCTCTGAATGTTATCCACTGGTATATAACAAGCTGTTAGAAATAGTAGCATTCTGATAACTTGGTGGGGAAATGTTCCTGAGGAGCAGAAAGGTTCCGTGGTTCAATCCTTGGTCTTTACTAACTTAACTGATCTCAGTCTTGGCGGTGTAAGTGGTGCTACAATCAGGCATGCCAACTCTCCTAAGTCTGGCAGGAGTTTTAGGCAGAAAATTGTAATTTCATACATGTATTAACTTTGCCTAAGATTTCTCTTGGTTTGTTTGCCTGAAGAGTGGGAGAAAGCAAGAAGTTGTTCTGGAAGCAGGAGCCACCATTCTCTTCTTCTTAGGCAGTCCCTCGGAACCGAGGATGACTTGCTTCCACACTAAAATTGAGTTCTCAGGTGACTGATTAGTGCAATGCGGGACCTACAGTCTCTGTCACAGGTGGGGCAGTCGGTGGTTGAAGGGGCGGGTGGGTGGGGTGCTTGGATTGACGTGCGCTCCTTGCGCTGCCTGCGCTTGGCTTCCGCTTGTTCCGGCGAAGAGACTCGAGGTGTTCGGCGCCTTCCCGGATGCTTCCCCTCCACTTTGTGCGGTCTTGGGCCAGGGATTCCCAGGCGTCAGTGGGGATGTTGCACTTTTTCAAGGAGGCTTTAAGTGTGTCCTTGAAGCGTTTCCTCTGCCCACCTGGGGCTCTCTTGCCGTGTCGGAGCTCCGGGTAGAGCGCTTGTTTTGGGAGACTCGTATCGGGCATGCGGACGATGTGGCCCGTCCATCGGAGCTGATTGAGCATGGTCAAAGCTTCGATGCTGGGGATATTGGCCTGAGCGAGAACACTGACGTTGGTGCGCCTATCCTGCCAATGGATTTGCAGGATCTTGCAGATGGTGTTGGTGGTACCTCTCCAGTGATTTGAGGTGCCTGCTGTACATGGTCCATGTCTCTGAAGCATACAGGAGGGCGGGTATCACTACTGCTCTGTAGACCATGAGCTTGTTGCTGGGTTTGAGGTCCTGGTCTTCAAACACTCTCTTCCTCAGGCGACAAAAGGCGGTGTTGGACTTGGTCATCGACGTCTGCCTTTGTTGACAGTAGGCTCCCGAGGTATGGAAAGTGGTCCACGTTGTCCAAGGCCTCGTCGTGGATTTTGATAATCGGGGGGAAGTACTGTGTGGCGGGGGCAGGTTGGTAGAGGACCTTTGTCTTACGGATGTTTAGTGTAAGGCCCATGCTCTCGTACACTTCAGTGAAGGTGTTGATGATGGTTTGGAGTTCGACCTCAGAGTGTGCGCAGACACAAGTGTCGTCTGCAAACTATAATTCGATGACAGAGGATGGGACGACCTTGGTAATAGCAGCTCCAACTGCTACCCAGTTACCCCAGCTGGAAAGTGTTAGTTGAGAACAGGATTGGGTTTAGTTGTAATGCCTTCCACAGACAAATAGTCTATCAACACTCACTGTCTAGGCTCACAGTAATAGCAAGAGCCTTCTATTAAATGTTTGGCCCTATGGTTTTAATGGGGAACATTCACTACCACTATGAATGGTGGGATACTTCTGCTTCCATGGCTGTATTTTGCCTCATCTTGTTCTAGAGCAAGAGAAAGCACTTACAAATCCCTCAGCCAGGTAAGTTGTGAAGAGAGGAAGAGAAATACAAAAAAGGGAGACAAAGAAAGAAAACAGAAAGACATACTGAGAAAAGAGGGTCAGAAAAAGGAGAGATACATAAATATCATATAGGCATCCTCTGTAGTCCACGTTATAGATACAGCCTGATACTTCAATTCATGTTTATACTTTTATCACAGGTACGCAGCTAATGACTAAAAAATATATACCTAGGATTGGTCCAGTATTGACAGCTGTGGCTACAGTCAGCCTCAGCACCCTTGACTAGAGAGGGGAACAAACAGCTAGGGTTCCCACTTCAACTGCTACCCAGTTACCCCAGCTGGAAAATGTTAGTTGAGAACAGGATTGGGTTTAGTTGTAATGCCTTCCGCAGACAAAATTTCTTTTTTCAAAAATATATACTTTATTCATAAAAATTTGTTGAGAAACATGACAATACAGTCCACATCACGTACAATACAATTTAACTGTGGTACATGGCACTCAATTTACAGAGACACATTACAAAGCATTTTCATTACACATTTTATAAGTCATACAGCCTGAGGGGTCAAGATACGTTCCAACACTTGTCACACAGGCAAATAGTCTATCAACACTCACTGTCTAGGCTCATGCACAAGGAAGTGGTGGACGGCTGATGCCCATGATACTGTACCCCAGCACGTCATCACCTTTAGGACAGGAGGAGAGGAAGTGGAGGCAAAGGAGAAAAATAGCAATACAATGCAAAGTTTGCATTGGGGAAAAGTAGGTTCTCTAAGTTGATAAAAGATCTGATTTTATTAATTTATTATATACATAAATTAGTTGTTAATTCTGATTTACATGGAAACAGACTGGTAGAGACCATTGCAGTTCCTACGCCCAGTCTGAACATTTGAAAAATGACATGCACCACTATATCTGTCATACTGCTCAATCATTACTGCTTAATCCCTTACTCTGCCAAATATCTATCCAGTTTTTCTTGACTTTGCCAACATTCTTCACCTCCAGTGCCTCCTGAGACAGGCAGACTGTTCCATATATCCACCATCCTCTGAGTATAGCAGTTAAATTTAAATAGTCTGTTCACTTTCCCTCTTCTGAACTTTAATTCAAGCCTCTGACTGTAGAGTTTATGATTATAGAAAACATATTATTAGCATTCAAGCTATCTGTGATCCATAGATTCTTCGATACATCGATAAGGTCTTCCTTGAGCCTTTTTCTCTCCAGTATAACATTTTCCATTTCTGTAGCTTCTCTTCAAAACCTAAGTCAAAATATCAATTCAGTTGCCTTTCAATGTGCCCTCTCCAATGACCAGGTCTTTCTACAATGATACAGTGATCAGTATAGTACTCCAGGAGAGGATAGACTAGTATTTTATACAAGAATTCTGCATTGTCAGAGGGGCAACTTTTGTTTGAAACATTAGCCTGAAGCCCCAACAACCTGTTCAGATGGACATAAAAGATCTCATGGATCTTTTCCAAGAAAAACGGGCAATTCTCCTGATACCTTTGTTAACATTCATCCCTCAACCAACACCACCAAAAGAGATTAGCTACTGTTTGTGGGATCCTGCTGTGCACTCATTGGCTGCTCCATTTGCCTACAAAATAAAAGTATGTCCTGAGGATGTGAAAAGTACGATATAAATTCAAGTCTATATTGTGCTTGCACTTTTTACTACTGCTGCACACAGTGTGATATGTTCAGTGAACTATCATCGAGCAACCCCAGATACCTCTCTGGTAAACAAATATAGTTTATCTTATATGTCCAACCTTACTCTCCTTCCACACTCTCATCATTTTGCATTTATCCACATTAAACAGCATCTGTCACTTGTCAACCAAACTTCTTAATCTACCACTGTGAACAATAATGGCCCAAGGACTGGTTCCCGAGACATCCTGCTTCCATCCCAGTGTAGCTTCATGTACAACTATGCACAGTTTTCCCTGATGCAGCCATTTCTGAAGATCCCCCCTTCCTTTACTTCCAGCTTTGTAGATCAATCTCCTGTGTAGAAATGTATCAAAAGCTTTGTTAAAATCTAAATATAACATGCACTATTCGCCCCACAAGATTTATCAAGCATAACACCCCCCACCCCCCCAACAATCCATATGGACTCATTGTTCCATATTTTTCTAGGTAATTCATTGTTGCCTCCTTCAAGATGCCTTTTGCTACATGTATAAGGCTCACCGACCTATATTCCCCAGGGCTATCTTTATGCCTCTTTTCATAAATTGGCTTATTCACCTTATTCCAATTTTCAGGCACCATTCATGTTTCCAATGATTCCTTAACAATACTCACCAGCATGTGACTGATCTTATTAGCGACTACATTAAGTACCCTACTGCAATCCCTGCAGGATTGGTGCCTTGTCCTCTTTTGGTGCTCTCAGCCATCCATCAAACCTTTACTTGTAATTTTTATCATTCTTATTTTGCCCTGGAAATGCTATACGTTTTTTTAAATACAATTTATTTATCACATCCGCAGACCACTCTAAATGTGTAATAATTTGCGGATGTGTACTACATCCGTACAGGGCTCCAAATATTTATTAATTTTGAGAGATGATCACATGGAAGCTTACTATAATTCTGGCCAAAGACCAGTATTGATGACATAAATGTCTGTGAAGTGGAATGCCTCAGTCATCTGACTGCTGCAGGAAATGAGGGAAATTATTTTAAAAAATAAATATGTTTAATATGCACTTTGATATTTGTTCTTAAATCACTGTAATTCATTTTTACCTCCCTTGTGGGCAGTTGTTTCTGAGTAATAGAGATATTTGAGCTGGTTCCCAGTTCCCAGTGTCTGAGTGTAACACAGAGACAAGCTGTCTGCTTCCTGCTTTGCAAAAGGAAGCTCCAGGAGAGTTTATAGTGCCATTTACAAACATCCTCCGCCAAGCCGTAAGATTTTACCAGCTTTAAACACGTCCTCTGTTCCAGGAAAATGCGAAAATGTCTTTACGTTCTGCTTGCCCTTTTCCTTTTGCGAACATTTCCCAAAGTTATAGCGATAAATAATGTTGAGAAAGTTCGACTGACACCTCCCAGTGGATTAAGCCATACTAATGAGCAGGTTGCGGGTATGATTACCAGTCTCTGTAGAGTCAGCTGATCTCAATTGGCACAGCAGTTGGGATGCTATAATTGGCCTCAGCACCACCAGGGAAAAATCATCCAGGTATCCGCTGCTGATCACTATTCAGTGATGCCTGCTGGAAAGTGCCTGTGTGGGAACAACATGATGGCACTTGATTGCGATGTCACCCACGCACACACCCACAGACTGCTAACATTCACTGTTTAGGTTCACATATGAAGAGCAACACTTGGGTGAGGTACAGAGGTCCATTACCACCTGCGAGCCTGTATCCTGTATCATGAGTCGGTACCTACAGGAAAAAAAGAGGAGAAAAATTCCCAATCCTGTATTCTAAATCGGAACTGGAATCCAAATCTAAAGCTGTATCTGAAGTCAAATCCTAATTGAAATTAGAATCCAGTTTTGAATCTGTAAATTGAAATAGCATCCATTGTTGAATGTTGGTGGTGGGTTGATCTGGATAAATTTGGCAGATTAAAGTATTGAAGGGTTTCAATGGTTCAGTGTCCCTAGAGAAGCTTTCATGTGTAAGCTATACCGCTTAACCTCTTCAAAAATAGCTTTATTGAAAAGATTGTGACAGACTCTTAGGCCGAGAAATTGAGTGGGGTTAGCGCCCATTTTGAGGCGCTAGAGGGCCTAGCGCCGCAAGTACAGCCGATTGAGAAATTCACTTGGGCGCTGCCATCGGCGTTAGCCGGTTGCGCTGCGCCGGCACCGGTGACGTCATCGGTGTGCGCAGCGTCCCGGTTGCCGTGGCAACGCGCCCGAACGCCGAAATTGAGTTGCAGCCGCCTCGCCCGTGGCAACCGCAACCAACGATTTTTCAAAAGTTCGCTACGGGTCTTAGCGCCGGCGCATTAAGGTCGCGCGGCGGCCGGCCGCTTTCTCGGCGGCCGCCTGCCCGCACCTCCCTCCCCGGACTCCTCCAACACCCCCCCGCGGCACAGATGCATGTGGGCCGCGAGCCCGGCACTTCTCCGAGGTGCCGGGCTCATTTTTCTCCACAGATCAACGGCCAGCGGTCGGGTGCAGGCAGCTCCTCCTTAACGGAAGGAGGAGGCCTGCACTTCCCCAGCCTGCCGCACCGCATCGGGTGCCGCAGCGGCGGATTAGCGCCGCAATGCGGCAGTCAGCGCCCATTGCGAGGCGCTGACACCCTCCAGTAGCGCCGGCAGCCGTCTGGGCGCGGCACTACTGAATTTTTGGCGCGCGCAGGGGGACTTAGCGCCGGCGCTAAATTTCCGGCGCTAAAGCCCTGGCGCGGCGCCAACTCAATTTCTAGGCCTTAGTCTACTATTATGCTGGATGTACGGTCATTTCTCAGGTATGTAAATCTATTCCCAGAGCTATCACACTTCTACAAATTATATATTTTAAAAGCTCAATGAACAGACCTGTTTTGGTGGGTGAGGATGATATGGTTTGCAGTGCTGATAGTGGGCCGGACTGTTCAAGACCACAGACCAGCTAAGCATGAGTTATTACCCAAGAGATATGAGGGCCAATTTTATCTCGGCCCGCCCAGCGGAAACTGGGTTGTGGCAGAGTTAAAATTGCTGTGCACCACCGTTCCCACTCTGCCACCATATTTGCTGAAGCCTGGGCCGTCCAGTGGGAGCCTTATCACTGTCTGCAAATCGGGGTCCACTGGCGTATGTAGGACCCCAATGCATTTTAGAGGGACAACTGGGTGGTGAAGAGGAAGAGGCCCAAAAACTGTAAGTAAATAATTAGTTTTGTAGGGCCTGGAGGAGCAAGATTGCTTCCTCTGATGAAGTTAATTTCCTGCTGGCTGAGTCGGCCTGTGGGCCACCCAATATTGCACTGGCCTGAAACCAGTGAGCTGCAGAGCGATACCAAGTTGGGCCGTGCAGCTCACTGGTGGCAGAATAATGAGTTACATTTTCTCAAATAACTCCAAATCAATTACTGTACAGTTGATGTAATTTTCTTACATTTTATTTTTTAAATCCATCCCTCATTTTGTGGCAAAATATCACAAAATACCCAAGTTTTCCCCTTCTATTTTGCTAAAGGAATTCTTTAAAATGTCTTTATTAATTATTCGTGATGAGGTAAATCCTCTGTTACGGGAACACTGCACTCGTTCAATCTGGTATCCTACTGCTAGATACTTTGGTCACCTCAGAACAAGTACTTTACAATTCTGGTGCTGATTAGCACCTAGCGACAAATATTGGGGGAGGGAAAGCACAGCAATAATGCCCACTAGGGCAGATTTTTGGGGTGAAATAAAAGGTTGCTTCTAACCCTACCTGTCTGGCGGTAACCGGGCAGGTGGGCAGTTAAAAATGAGCAGCTGACTTATCCGCTCGGAATGCAGCCATTTCCAGCCATCTCCGATATAAACCTGCAGGGCTCTGCAGGCAGATGAGGCACCTGCCTAAAGCAGGCAGGGGCCTAATTAATTTATGCACCTCAGGGTTCTATTATGCCAACAGGACCCCGATGACATTTTAACTGGTCCCCGAGTGGTGTTGCCACCACAGCTTTCCTGCCAGGCCGGCAGCTGGATGGAAGGATGAAGAAGTCCTTCCAGGTAAAAAAGGAAGAGTGTCTTTCATTTATATAGCATCTTTCATGACCTCAGGACGTCCCAAAGCGCTTTACAGGCAATTAAGTACTTTTGAAGTGTTGTCACTGTTGTAATATAGGGAAACGTGGCAGCCAATTTGCACACAGCAAGCTCCCACAGCAATGTGATACATGGCCAGATAATTTGCTTTAGATTTTAGTAATGCTGGGTGAGAGATAAATATTGGCCAGGAGACTGGGGAGAGCTCCCCTGTTCTTCTTTGAAATAATGCCATGGGATCTTTTACATTCACCTGAGAGGGCAGAGGGGGCTCCAGTTTAGCAGCTCATCTGAAAGACGGCATCTCAGACAGTGCAGCACTCCTTCAGCACTGCCCTGGAGTGCCAGCCTAGATTATGTGCTCAAGTTTCTGGAAGAATTTCTTTTGTGGGACCTGGAGCAGGAGGAGTGTCAAGGGTTCCTTTGCCTCGAGTGCCCACTCTTCCCTCCCGCAAGACACTCCCGAAACCCTATCCCTGTCCCTTACCTGGAAACTGGTGGGTGGCAAAGGGCCACCCAATCTTCCCCTGCAGGCAACTGCTCTGTGCCCTCTTTCTATCTGGTCCAGGCGGTAAGTGGACCGGCAGCTTTTAAACAAGGCCCAGCAGTTAAAATGGCTTCCTGCTGCCTCTGTCAGGCAGGCAATTAACTCTACCTCAAAGTTTTGCAAATTCGTTTGGAAAGGTATAGAGTATTTTTTTCTTTATCTTCAGAGCTGACATGAATTCTGTTCTGATGTAACTTGCAGTGTTGCAGACTTTACTTGATTTAAGGAGTCGCTCTGATTAGTGTGAATCCAGAGTGTTTGCTTGCTGTTCTCCATGGCTTACAATTTGCATCTGTTGAAAGAACAATGAAAAACTCAGCAGATTTAAGACCAGTGGGCAGGTTGTGTCATTATCCTGTCAACTCTCTTTTAAGTGATGATGTATCATTTAAGAAAATTGTTAGTTTTGATGTCCAACACATTTTTCAACTATAATAGGCTACAAAATGTACTTCTCTTGGCAAAACAAAATAACTAAAAATGTCAGGCACATTCATTTCAGCATTTTTTAATGTGACATGAAATTAACTTTACTACAAAGTGGGCAACTATTAATATTCATTACATATTGATATTCTGATATGCATTTCCTCTTGTGCATCATTGAAACAAATGATGACTGCCAAGCATAAGTAGTCAATCTAAAGTTGTTTATCTCTCTACCTTTGTTAGTTGACGATAGCTTCTAGAATAAAGGGATATAGACAGGTTAAGTGAATGGGCAAGAACATGGCAAATGGAATATAATGTGGAGAAATGTGATGTTATCCACTTTGGTAGGAAAAATAGAAAAGCAGAATATTTTTTAAATGGTGAGAGATTGGGAAATGTTGATATTCAGAGGGACCTGGGTGTCCTTGTACACGAATCACTGAAAGTTAACATGCAGGTACAGCAAACAGTTAGGAAAGCAAATGGTATGTTAGCCTTTATTACAAAAGGATTGGAGTATAAGAGTAAAGATGTCTTACTGCAATTATATAGGGCCTTGGTGAGGCCATACCTGGATTACTGTGTACAGTTTTGGTCTCCTTACCTAAGGAAGAATATACTTGCCTTAGAGGGAGTGTAACGAAGGTTCACCAGACTGATTCCTGGGATGGGGGGGATTGTCCTGTGAGGAGAGATTGAGGAGACTAGGCCTATATTCCCGAGAATTTAGAAGAATGAGAGGTGATCTCGTTGAAACATATAAAATTCTTAGAGGACGTGACAGGGTAGATGCAGGAAGGATGTTTCCCCTGGCTGGGGAGTCTAGAACCAGGGGTCACAGATCAGGATAAGGGGTCTGCCATTTAGGACTGAGATGAGGAGAAATTTCTTCACTCAGAGGGTGGTGAATCTTTGGAATTCTCTACCCCAGAGGGCTGTGGAGGCTCAGTCATTGATTATATTCAAGACAGAGATCGATAGATTTTTGATGTTAAGGGAATCAAGAGATATGAAAGTGGTGCGGGTAGGTGGAGTTGAAGTAGAAGATCAGCCATCATCTTATTGAATGGCAGAGCAGGCTTGAGAGGCCAAATGGCCTACTCCTGCTCCTAATTCTTATGTTCTTATATGCTTACATTCTGACTTGTAAAGGAGGGGTTGGTATATTTTAAATTTACCTTGCCAGATTTATTTAGTAAGAGGAATTTTGTTGTTAACTCTCAGATACATAAGTTTTATTCCCAGCTACTGCAATCAGTGGCAGAAATAAAAAATAACTTGTTATGTCAGTAAGCCATGGGGAATATTATCTACATCTTTAGAATGCTGAGAGGCAAAAAACACATAGATGAAAGCAGTCTGTTTAACTTGGGCCATAAATGCAGGACTAAAGTAATCAAGTAGAAAATTAACAAGCATCAAATGAAGGTGGAGATGAGAATATTTTCCCCATAAGAGTAGTGGATATGTAGAAAAGACTTCCAGTTAATATAATTAATTCCTAGCTAGAGGCATAACTTTGTAGGAACAGAATTGAAAGTTTCAGCGATAAATATGGACAGAGCTGACTAAACACTCCATGGAACATATGGGCCATGTACTGCTGCAGCAGGAAGATGTGATTTGTGGAAAGCAACAGTCAGGGTTGAGTAATAGAAATTTGGGAAAGTATTGATCTTCTGTGGTTTTGCTTGATTACTTTGGGGAGGGCAGGCAAAGACTTTGCAGAATTTTTGCTCAAGATGTTGGTCCTTATTAGGCCTTGTCTAACAAGGTGCCAGCGAATGCATTCTATGCGACATGAAATGAAATAAACTCAATATCACTTGGTTCAATAGGAGTTTCGTTGAAAATGCACAATTCAGTAGTGGAACTATGTCGTCCGCCAGTTTCACTGTATCACCAGCAACAAAAACCACCACAAACCACAATAAACTCAAAATGTATAAGAGTAACACACGAATGGTACATGTGCATAGCAAGGATGTAACACATCTCTGGGTTAAGATTATATTGATGAACTGCTGAAGTTTCGTTCTTATATGCTATGACATCTCCTGAACCTTTCAATATGTTTCTGTCCTGTAATACACTCTAACCTATGTGAGCACATCTTAGGATTTTAATGACATTTATAAATCATGGGAACTTACTGTTGGTGGGAAAATGCTTAATGTATTCATATTACATTCCACTGCCCACTATTTTAAAGGAGATATGAACCCATTTATTTTATATGAACCCATTTATTTTAATATGTTAATGCCAAATAGCTCATTTGAATATGCTAAACATTCATCAGCCTATATCACGGACAGTAATTTCCAGCCTATAATGTCATCTGACCACTTTAGTTCAGTTACATCCTTTACAAATCAAGAGATTGAACAGAGTATACCTTAAACCCAGGAGACTGCCCAGCACACATAGTGACAGAGTGAACTTGGGTTCTATTTAAAACATGCATGATGGGGGTGGCTAGCGATGCAAGGAGTTTGGAAGGAGACTGTGGTTCTCTTGCGAGGCTTGCTGACAGTTCAAGTGCTTCAGCAGATTTATTATGAAACAGTTTCAAAGAGGTGTGCTAATAGATAAAGAGAACTAAAAATGGCACTGCTAATGAAAAAAGGAACCCCCATATCCATAATGATACGTGAATTTGAGTATGAGAATTTATGGATGTTGTAGATGTTCCCTTAACATCGGTAAATGTTATTGTTTCAGTTTGAGTATGTTCTCACTATGCTTCAATTAAATATAACTGGTCAGTTTTACAAGCAGAGATTGAGTTGCTCAACTTTGCCTGAATGTAAATTTAGTTTCAACCATAATATATCTAGTTGTTATTGCTCTGTCATTTAATACTGAATTACTGGGAACCCTGAAAAAAACCTACCTATAGAATTAAAAGTCTGGGGGGAGAAATTCGGTATCGCCCCGTTTGGGACGCAATTATCGGCCGGACGCAAAGTTTAGCGCCTGGCGCTAATTATCGCCACCGACAGCAAACTTGGCTTCTATCGCCCCGGAGATGATTGGAGCACTAAATCAGGCGCTACACACCTCTCTTAAGGCACTAACGCTGAGGAGCGAGGTGCTACCTCAGAGCGCTGGCGAAGCTCATGTTTTGTCAGTCAGCAATGGAACACACACACTGGCGCCAGCCAGTTCTTAAAGGGGAGGGTCGATCTTGCTCTCCATCCACACCCTGCTCATTGCAGCCTTGAATCTCGGCCTGGAGAGACCTGTACATCAAATCTGCTGGAAAGAACAATGGAGAGGCCTAGGGAATGAGTTCAGAGTGCAGCCCCCATAGACTCTTCTAAATCAATGCAAGGAAGGTCAAATCAAAATGTACCTGCAAAGTGCTGCTCAGTATCCAAAATTCCTTCACACAGTGTTGAATCTTTCCAGAAGTCTCTCTCTTTCAGAATGCGTGGTGCAAAAATGTCACCGATAAAAAGGCAGGAAGCGGCCGCCTTTAAATAGCGCTCCCCCAGTCCCTTCCTGATTGCAAACCGTTCCCCTCAACCTGTCGTTGCTAGCGGCAGATGGAACGGCAAGGGACACCACTCAATATCTGGTTCTGGGCCGCACCGGGGTGTTGCACGCTCGACTGATGTCACGATCTGCGGGCGCAGGAGCTCGTGGTGGCAGTGTTTAGCGCCGCCGCAAAATGTCTGGTCAATTTCGCGAGCGGCACAAACATCGCCACGCCCGGGTGCTAGTTGCTTTACACCCCATTAGTGCCCTCTTAGGGCGCAAAGCAACCAAATTTTCCCCCATTGTGTCTTATATGCAAAGTATCACACTTCTAGCATCCCTCAAAGCTTTGCACTAGGAACTGTCACATTCGAAATGTCACACAAGAAAAGTGTATGTCGCACTTGAAATGAATCAGTCATTCATGAAAGAAAGACTTATGAAATAATACTGAGCAGCCTACGGGTGGCGCTGTCCAGGGAGAGTATAAATACTCGGGCATGGGCCCAGCTTGCACAGGACATTCTTAACAGGAACTAGTGAAGGACACAACTAGACCTCCATGTTGTAAAACAGTTGATTAAAGCTTTGTTTAACGCTTAGACCAAGTGCCTAGTAGTTTTCTTACGTCAGCACTTACACCTGATTGGCTCAAAGATCATATTTATTAAAAGCTACAAATTATTACGAAAAGCTTGCAAATTTACCATTGAACAAGTGGCAAGCATGTCCAAAAACTACAAATTGGAAGTAGCAAGTAGGTATGAAAACTACCAATCAAAAATCAACCAAGAGCTACCAGTAAAACAGCTAGTGAGACAGAGAAGGGGAATCAATGAAATTACTCAAAATATTTTGGAGAATGCTTTCCGACATGAGGAACTTACAGGGTTACAGCCAAAAAGCCAGGGATATGAGACTAAGCACAGCTGCTCTTTCAAAGAGCCAGCACAGACACGATGAGCTGAATGGCCTCCTTCTGTGTTGTAAGCTTCTATGATTCTATGACACCTTCTTGTCTTGTCAGTAACCAGAGGAAATTACATTAAAAATAGGATTTGTAACACAACAAAGACATAATTCACAACAATCGTCAAATTTACTCATAAAATTGTCCATGCTCTCTTGAAAATCCATCCAATAACTTCTGACTTGAAGGCCTTGCTCAGGAGCTCAGGGCTTAGCTCTCACTTTAGTTGTTCAGCTTTCATAGAATCATAGAAATTTACAGCACAGAAGGAGGCCATCCGGCCCATCTTGTCTGTGCTGGCCGACAAAGAGCTATCCATCCTAATCCCACTTTCCAGCACTTGGTCCACAGCCTTGTAGGTTACGGCACTTCAAGTGCATATCCAAGTACTTTTTAAATGTGATGAGGGTTTCTGCCTCTACCACCCTTTCAGGCAGAGAGTTTCAGACCTCCACCACCCTCTGGGTGAAAAAAATTCTCTTCAACTCCCCTCTAAACCTCTTACCAATTACTTTAAATCTATGCCCGCTGGTTATTGACCTCTCTGCTATCTAAGACCCTCATAATTTTATACACCTCAATTAGGTCTCCCCTCAGCCTCCTCTGTTCCAAAGAAAACAGCCCCAGCCTATCCAATCTTTCCTCATAGCTAAAATTCCCCAGCCCAGGCAACATCCTCGTAAATCTCCTCTGCAACCCCTCTAATGCACTCACATCCTTCCTGTAATGTGGTGACCAGAGCTGCATGCAGTGTTCTAGCTGCGGCCTAACTAGTGTTTTATACAGTTCAAGCATAATCTCCCTGCTCTTATATTCTATGCCTCGGCTAACAAAGGCAAGTATCCCGTCTGTCTTCTTAACCACCTTCTCTACCTGTCCTGCGAACTTCAGGGATCTGTGGACATGCACTCCAAGGTCCCTCTGATCTTCTGCACTTCTCAGTGTCCTACCATTTATAGTGTATTCCCTCTTGATATTTGTCAGACTTCTGTGCATGTATAAGTGTAATCTTGTGATTGTTTCATATTTATATGTTTTATAATGTATTATGAATGGTTAGAGCAGCTGCATTTCTTTTATGTATGTGTATATCTGAGAGGATACCATCAGAAAGAGTGAAATTCTGGACGATGGCTTCGCTACTCAAGTTTAAAAGAAGCCATGAGTAAAACTCCTGAAATTAAATGTGTTTATTTAAGCAGAATCTATTAGTTACATAAAGTATTGGTACATTTGGAAAAGAAGGGAAACTGTAAATTAATTTAACTTAATTTAAGTATTAAAGTTTGTTGTTTTCACTCTAAAAATCCAGACACTAAATGGATGGGACATTCTGTCCATTTTTTAATTCTAGGTAAGGAACTGCTGTGATCAGTTTTTCTCAGAAAACTTTTCAAAGTAAATATTATTAGTATTATATTTGCTCAAGATATTATATTTACACTTCAAGAAAAGGAAAATAAAAGGAACTAAAATATTAATGTTTAAAGCCGCATTTCAAATTGAAGTAAAAACCGTTGGTTAAACGTGATTCCTGTATTTTAGTTTGTGTAACACTGGTTGAATAAATGTAATTTTTTACATTATAGCTGTGACTTTTAGTTTCCCAGAAGTGTCTACTTTCTGATGTGGCATCTTTCGATCTGGTAATCTAGTTGACAGTCTTGGCCTGGCCACAATGAAATCACCTGTGTGACTGAATAAAGCAGATATTTTAATGAACTCAATGCAGGGTACCTATATGGAAGGCCAAGTTTCCAGTTACATAGTAGGGACATAGTAATGCTTTCTTCCCTCTATGACGCATGTCCTCTGCACAAACATAACTTAAGCATCCAACAAAATGTCACCCCTCCAGCTGGTCGTTCCAGCTCTTATTATTAAAAATATTCTGTTTACTTCCTGGAGCTCTACCTTAAGTCCTCCTGGTCCACGAGTAATGCCACAGGGTGTCCCCAGTATAACATTCCTATGAGTACATCCCTTCCCCATCTCCAACAATGACTGCATCAGTTGGTGGGCACAATTCACAAGTTACAGGAGAGTCTAGGCATTTTAAACTGAGCCTGGAACCCAATGTAGGACTTGACAATGAATAGAAGACAGAATACGGGAGGAAGAATATGATAGACTGGAAAAGAGATAAAGATAGATTTTCAAGGTCCTGAATGTCACATAGCTATAATGAAACTGAGCATCAAATGAAATTCAGTACTTCTTATACTTTTCTCTCTTTTGTTTGATTAGAAATGTAAAACAAAGATAAATTTAAAATATATCTTTGCCTGAGTACTAACTTCTACAAATGCATTGTTACATAAGTAATTGATCTACTTAGATCCAATCAAAAATTTAAATTCTTAAATGGTGTATTACCCATTCATGTGCAATTCCTTAATAGCTGAGTATACCTAAAAGAAATTAAATTCTTACCACATAATTCACACCTAGAGCAATATATACAATGGATATCCTAATATAACCTTTGAGAGATATTGTTTATTATGTGCTTCATTGTAACAGATGATAATTTCTGCCAGTTACAGGACCGCACCATCTTTAAAATCGATGGGACAAATAACACATGGGATCCTAAGCAAGGTTTTATTATTCGAAACCCTGAACATATCCGCTTCTCCATGCTGCAATGCCACACCATGGTCGATAATCACCTTTTCATATCTCACTATATGATGCTTATAGAAGGTGAGTACTTTTTTTCCTTCTGAATTTATAGGGCTAATTTCAACTCCCTGCGGGAAGCCAGCGAGAAAGGACTGGTTGATTTTAACTGCCAGGCCTCATTTGAATGGCACTGGTCAGCTACTCGCCCGTTTTGGGTGGAAAGCGGCAACTGTCCAGCTGGGAGGGGAACGAAGATCAAGTGGCCCGGAGGCCACCCGCTTGCACCAAGAGAAGGCTGCTCGCAGCAAAGTAGGTTTGGGAGGAGGTGTGTTGTGAGGGTCTCGTGGCTGCTCCTTCCAGCTCCACAAAGGAATGTTTTTTTTAACTTAAATTAGAGGGCCAAGTTGGCATTCCAACAGCTTTAACTGGTGGGACAGTCGCAGCTCAGGAGCAGGTTAAAATGCCGTTGGTATCCGATATTTGTCACAGACTCCAGCGGCAGCCTCATCCGCTGCCAAAATCAGTGGTGTTAAATGGGGAATCGGTAGGAACAAAGCGGGAAACGGAGCCGCTCCATTTTAACTGCTCCCCAGCTCCTTTCCTGCCGATCAGGGATGCGTTAAAATTTCCCCTTATTATTTTATTTTATTTTGATGTATTTTCACAAAGCACTTTCTCCTCCCTTCTTCATCAATGTATTGAAATCAAAATTGTTGCGCTGCCTGCTAATCTAATGAGCAACATCTCAGGGCCTGGATTTTAGCCTGGTGCGGGGGGCTGGGTGGGGTGTGCTGCAGGGTGGGTGGCTGTTGTGAGGTCAGTTTTCCCATGTGTCCTGCAGAATTTAACTGCAGGGTTACTTTAAATATTTTTCTGAGGGGTTCCCGCCCACCGGCAGCCTGATTGACAGCTGAGGCCTTTCAGGTGGGAAGCCATCTCCACAGGGCCAAAGCCTATGAGAGAAGTATTGGGGGAGTGAGAGAAATCGTGGGGGGGGGTCCCGATTGCGGGGCGTAGAGTCTGGATCACAGGTGGGATTCCGATCGCGGGGGTTCCGATCATGGAGGGGGCGGGTGGTTGTCCTGATCCCAGGTGGGTCTTGATCATGCGGGGAGGTCGCGATTGCACGGGGAGGTCCCGATTGTGGGGTGGGGAGGGAGTGAATGAGGGGGATCCAAAGATGGTCGGGGGGGCAAATGGTGGTTGGGGGGTCCGATGGTGGTCGGAGGGTCCGATGGTGAGGGCAGGAAGCAGACAGATCGCAGGGGTGCGCGGGGTGGGGTTTAATAGGTAGCATGTTGGGCCTGGAAGTAACACCCCTGCTCCTCCTATCCCACAAGCAGTGCTATAAAGGCAATTGCCTCATGGATTCAGCCCTTCTCACCTCCTTTAAGCTGTCGAGTTTGCCGAGGCCTGGGAAACCTGGCTGTCTGTGGTTATAAATAGAAGGACTGTTAAAATTAAGGCAGGCAGCCTCATTAGAATATTTAAATGACCAACCCGCTTCCTGCGAATGGATTGGGCGCCTGCCCCTTGTCCCGCTTCCGTTAAAACTGGAAGTGGGCGGATTCGAGGTGGATTCGGCACCTGTTGCAGAATTTTTGCATTTTAACCTCTGACATAACACCAACTCATCCGTTTTTGTGCGTTAAGGTTCAGCCCAGTGAATCTCCTTCAACTTTGCCTTCTCCTCACAATCTACATACCTTTAAAATGCAAACTTCCCATGGATTAGCCATTTACTTCATCTTCTCTTCCAGTCTTCTGAACCTTGGTGCCGTTCACACTATTAGCCTTGGCCGTTCAACTAACTTTCACCACGATAGCCACACAATAACTGGAGCCTAGGGGGAAGGAGAGTAGCTTATAGCTCTCTAAAGAGATTCTGTACTAGATTAAAAGAAATGCTGCACTGGCAGTAGTAAATGCTCTTCTAAGGTTGAGGTAAAAGCACTTTGTTGAGGCAGAGGAGAGGGATTGTTATTTTGCACCTAATCCTAGCTATAATCCAACCTGAACATGCCTCATCCTGACATTGCTTGGAACACATGGAAAAGTATCTCATGCCTCTTAACTAACATCCTTCACCTTGGTGATTACAAAAGTTCATCAAACAAAGAAGTCCACTATCTCGCTTCCAGTTTGTTAAACTAAATTATTTGCAGCATTACAACTGGAACTTGATGGGTTAATTTGCCACCATAGCAAAGATGGAAAATGCCACATTACTCCTTTGGCATTTGTGTTCTAACCACTGAAAGCAATAAAATCCAAGGCCAAGTGCTTGATTGTCGTGCTTTCTTAGTATTGCTTATTTTGATATATGATATTTTACCTTTTATCCTCAGTTGAAGGGGCAGAATATGTTCAGCTTAATACCAGTGCGAAAATCAAGGTGCTGTCTGGGGATACACTGTCTATCAAGTGCACAGCGAAGATGGCTTGGAATGCCAGACCTGACTTTCAATGGGAGTACCCTGGCAAAACGGTAAGTTCTAACATATGTCATCTTGAAGTACATTTACTAGATTTTCTGAAGCCTTTCATTAGTATTTTGATGCAAAAGCTTCAAAATTACCGCTTGCATAGTTTGCAGGGGAACACTTTAACATGTTCATTTAGCATTCCTCTGTCGCTACTTTAGCGAAGGCATAATCCATTTAAAATAAACATTTTAATACCTGCATTAAACTATCAGAGGAATGCCAAATGAACATGTTGAACCTTCACCCACTAATAAGGCCAACAGTAATCTCTGGGCTAAAACTTTCAATTCCATGTAATCTAAAAACCTTATACCAGCACAAAATTCCAGTCAGATTTTTTAACAGAAGTCTTTCTGACATGTTACTACAGTTTGTGCTGATAAGCTTAACAGACCATAAAGGACCAAGAGCTGACTGCCCCCTCTGTAACTTGCAGGTGAATATTTAGCAACACGTTTATTTTAAATGGATTATGCCTTCGCTAAAGTCTGGTGACTATTACAGACATTAGCATGAGGTGAAATGAAAGCAGGGAACTACATATCATTATCATCTTACAGAATACTATTGGGGTGAATATACTTGGGACTTCTCCCACTCCACCACAGTAACTTTGGCAGGCATCCCATTTACACATATGGGCTGGATTTTGCCAATGGGGAGCTTTTGGAGGCGAGACGCCCACTTGTCAGGTATCAATCCCGCCTCCATCAATTTCTGGCCAACCCACGCTATTTTCCCTTGATTGACCTTGTTAAGCAGGTGTAGCAGGCCAATTAAGGGAAAGCTGGTTACAGAGAACGTCAGCGTATGACGTTTCATCTGTCAAAAATCTTTGACGGATGAATTGTCATCATTTGACTGCTCTGTGAAGCTGTCAAACTCTGACATTCTCTAGTTTGATGAGTTCTTGTATTCAAGACTCATCAAACCTCTTTCTTTAGCAGAAATTAGATGGTTGTTGCATTGGAGAATGCAGCAGCCATCTGTCATCTCTGCCGCGGAGATGCGAGACTCTCCTCATCCCCAACGATTGAAGTCTGCAGGAAGAAACAAAGGTAAGTACACATTTTCTAACACTTTCCACTCACCTCACATACTCACCGCTCCACACTTGCACCCATCACTTACCTGCACAGTGCACTTTTGCACCCCTCCGACCCCCGCAGACCCACTGCTCGCCTCGATGACCCTGGCGGGGATCGCAGCCTTCGGGAAGCCCGCACTTGTGTGGGTAAAATGGGGATAATCCTCTTACCTGCCTGTGAACTACCTGTTAACAGGCAGTTAAGTGGCTGTAATCGCCTTCCCGCCTCGAGGAGATGGGACCCGGCGCGGGTCGGCTACCCACCTCCTGGCAAGATGGCACAGAGATGGGTTGAGGGCGGGTTGGGCACCCGCTCCCAGATTCTGCCATTTTCCTGGCAGTCCCGCCTCCATACCCGCTTCCCCAGGGCTGGCAAGATCGCGCCCAAAGACACAGATGCCACCAAACTTCCGGCGAAGTTATTGCGGTGGAGCGGGAGAGAATCCCTGTGGAAATTCACCCCTTAGGTTTATGTACAGATGGGGATGAAATGAAGCAATGTGACCTCATTTGTATCGAGCTGTAGTCCAACATGAAGTGGCATTTTCAGGAGACGAGAGAAAATTGCACAGAAGTAAATACAGCTTAATACACAAACAGCAAGTGTTAATAATTGAATATCCACTGATGCTTCTGTGCTCAATAAGTGGCACAGGGAGGGAGCCATATCAATGTGTTAAATGAGTCCTTTTCAAGGTAATGGTCCAGTGAGGAGCTGTTGTGTCTTGGGTAATGGGAATACAATGCATAACTCTTTTTATTTATTTGCAGGCTAATCGGGCAACTATTAATAATACAGGGGTATTGACACTATATAACAGTGTTCTAACTCTGAAGGACATTCAGCTAAGTGACAAAGGAATCTACATATGCAAAGTATTGAATAAAAATATATCGCAAAACAGGACTAAAGTTTTTGTCTTTGGTAAGTTATTGTAAGCCATTTAATTACATTTAATTTATATGACTTGTTATGGCATTCACAGGGGTGCAGTGAGGCAACCCACACCACAATCAGGTACTTCTTGGCATGTCCTGGTGACTGGTTATACAATAAGCTAATAAGCAAAGTAAACCTATTTTCCACTCCCACTCAGCTTTGGGGAATGTTGAATTGTTCGTATCTTCTAAAGCCTCTAGGCAGCTTGTCTATTTGATTTACGATTTCATATTGTTTTAAATTACTTCATCTCAATTTGATACTTAATATTGGAGCGAGTCAATATAACAACAACAACAACTTGTATTTATATAGCGCCTTTAACATAGTAAAATGTCCGAAGGCGCTTCACAGGAGCGATTACCAGACAAAAAGCCACATAAGAAGATATTAGAACAGATGACCAAAAGCTTGGACAACAGATGACCAAAAGCTTGGACAAAGAGATAGGTTTTAAAGAGCTTCTTAAAGGAGGAGCGAGAGGTAGTATGATTTGGACAGGTTGGGTGATTGGGCAGGTGCATGGTAGATGCAGTATAATGTGGATAAATGCGAGGTTATCCACTTTGGTGGCAAAAACAGGAAGGCAGATTATCATCTGAATGGCAATAGATTGGGAGAAGGGGAAGTGCAACGAGACCTAGGTGTCCTTGTGCACCAGTCGCTGAAGGTAAGCATGCAGGTGCAGCAGGCGGTTAAGAAGGCAAATGGTATGTTGGCCTTCATAGCGAGAGGGTTCGAGTACAGGAACAAGGATGTCTTGCTGCAGTTGTACAGGGCCTTGGTGAGACCACACCTTGAGTATTGTGTGTGTAAAGTCTGTGGGTTGTGCAGTTAATAAATACACAGACTTCAGAAGTAACAAACAAACAGGTCTTTACTATTCGAAGGTCCGGGCGAATCTGCCCCAGAAATCCTGCTACAACACTTATATACTGGTGTGGTCACTATCGGTATTACAGTATACAGAAGCCAAACAAATAGTGCCACACCTAAAGTAGTTCCCTTAAAGGTGAACGGTTACATTCAATAGTTCCCTTAAAGGTAGACGGGTACATACACTACAATCCTCCCTTTTTAGCTTATTACTTACAGAGTCCCCGTTAAACATACATATCTTCAACTTCCTATAAAACAAATTACAGCTATAATCTCGGTGGAGTCAATGTCATATAAAACAATTTACAAATATAATCTCGGTGGAAACAGTTCACAGGTTCCGTCTCTGCGGAAACAGTTCATAGATTCAGTCTCTGATCTTGACTCGTTCCGAACAACATTTCTTTGGGGTAGCCGGTTCACCTGGCTAGCGTGACTCCTCCATAGCCTTTTTCTTGATGTAGCAGCTTGAACTTTCGTCCTGTTGAACCAGCAGTGCGGACTTTGACAACCAACTGGCTGTCTTGACATTTTCCAGTTTTTCAACTAATTTAGCTCCTTTCGTAGTGTCCCGCCTGAGATGGTAGAAGTGCTAATATTTTAGACAGTTATTATCTTCTGCTTCTTCTTTTTCTTTTCTGCCTTTTTGAAACTCTTGGAGCTCCTTTCTCGGCTGCCAGCTGTAGCGCCACCAACTCTCTATGTTCCTTAGACCTTAAGTGCTTCCTCCGGATTTCAGCACTTTGGGAGTTTTCATCACAAGCTGGGCAGACCACATCCTCGTAATATTCAGTGTCACTCAACAGGTCATGGTAATATTCGGGTTCGTCCTGAGTTAGGCCAGCGAGAGAGCCTTCTTCTTCCTCCTCACCCGTCTGGACGTTAGCTGACGGTGGTTCCTTCCCTAGACATCTTTCTTGAAAAGACTTCTTCATGCATTCATATTCATCCCGCTCTTCCTGGGTTGTCTGCCATTCCTTCACTACTGACCTCATTTGTGAGTTCAATACCTTCCCTTCCACCGGGGATTGCGGTATCAGGCTATTTAATCCTTCTACTGAAGCAGCTGTTTCAACATTCTTCTGTTCACATTGACGTGATTCAACGAACTCTTCATAGAGTAAACTGTAACACAAAATCTGTGTTGCCACCTCAGTTATTTCCGTAACTTTTGGGAGCTCCGAATTCCTTCCCTTTGCAGATTGAAGCTCGTGTTCCCATTGTGGAGTCTTGTCTCTCAGCATGTGAAGGAGTTGGCTGACCGTTAACTCTTCCATGGGGACTCTGTGGATCAGAGTCTTCACCATTTCATCCACCTTACCCTCCAATGCTTTCACCTTCCTTTCCTCTTGTACTTTGGTTTCAAGCGCTCGAAGAAGTTGCGCCTTGATGCTCCCAAGCTCATGTTCAGAGCCCATTCTTACAGTCTCTGTGTTTCTTACAGTTTCCTTCCCTTCCACTGAAAGGATTCCCAGTTGACTCTGCTCTTCAAGTCGTTGAACCTCGGTCATTGCCGCCTCATATTTGTCTTGGGTTTCCTTCAATATTTTTATGAGTTCTTGGACATCTTGTCTTTCATGTTCTGCCATGTCTTTCACCTCTAAATTCTCATCTATGGATGGAACTTCTACCGATGAGTCTGTCTTGGCCTTGAGCTCATCAAGAATTTCCTGCAGCCTTTGGACTTCTTGCTCATGTTCAACCTTTAGTTGTTCATATGCTTCTACTGAAACTAGCTTTTCGGAGGTTGCCGAGTTAATCCCCTCCAGAATTGTAGCCTGGGCCTGTTCATACTGTTCTTTCAACTTCTCACACTCTGCTTGTAAGGAGTCGTAGAGAAGAACTGGAATAAAATCCCGGCTTCCTGAAGATTCCTCTTCATTTGCTTCTTTCGCAATTTCCTGTTGGAGTTCAGCCAAGGCTGCTATGCTATCTGCCCCTTGAAGTCTCACTGCCATCGAATCTTCTTTATTCTTGCAGTCTATCTCAGTCATTTTCCGTTTATTTTCATTTAACTGAGTGATAAGCTCCTCTTGCAACATGGCCACATTATTCACATCAGGTAAAGAAGCGTTTCTCTTTTCCATGTCCAAGATTTTTTTCTGCATCTCTTTAAGTGCACACTGCGATTCAGCTTCTCTTAACCTTGCCTGCACTAGCTCCGTCTCCAATTGCAGAACAAAATCCTCAGTGTAGCGTGGTTTGCCTTTATGCTGTATCTCTAGATCATGCAAATATTCTAACTCCTGAACATCATAAGGGAGGTGTGATCGGTAATTGGTCACGATGGCTCTATGGTCGCTCTCTGCTTGAGCCAGCAGGTTCTGTTGTCTTTCCAGACTCTCCCATTCGGTGTCATAGAACTTTTTCATTGTTTTCATCTCTTGTACGAGACGGTAACTTAATTGTTCGAATTGTTGTCGTACTTTGAAATAACGTTGAGTTCGAGCTCGGTGTTCCTCCGTAATGCATATGTCTGTGACTTGAACAGACTCAGAATTCTCTGTCTTTATGCACGCCCTCGTTTTTCCAACCTTAGTCAGTGAGTTCATGTTAACCTTGTTTTTCATACGTGGGCTGGACTTATCGTCTTCCGGCTCAGAGTCTGAGCTGCTTGTCTGCACCGAGTCCTCACTCGTCATTGCTTGTAGGTAGTGCCATTCCATGTCTATTTTCTTGATCCACTCCCGTCCTAGAAGTGGTGGTCCTCCCTCATGTAGTACATACAAGTTCATTCTTGGGTGTTCTTTACCCCTATCTCTCACCTTGACTCTTATTTTTCCCATGGGGTATACTTTATGCCCCGTGTATGTCTGCAATACGAACTTGGTATATCTTAAGGGTATGTGTGAGAATAGCCGGTGGTAATCCCCTCGATTTATGACTGATACAGCTGATCCAGTGTCCAACTCCATTTTCACTTGGACTCCAGCTATTTTTAGCATGACCCAGATAGTTTGTAGGTCAGCTTCCTTACTCACATGGTGGATACTCAGACTACCCAGCTCCTGGCCGTTTGGATCTGAGTCTGAATTCTGTTCGTCTGAACTCTGCTCAGCCCCCTTGTATACCTTCTTGTACTTTTCTTGTGATGGCTTCCTTTGGTTGTTGGTCTTCTTCCCTGACTGGCATACCTTAGCGATGTGACCCAATTTGCCACATTTCCTACATTCTTGGTTCTTAAACCAGCATTGATTCTGGTCGTGTGTTGTCTTCCCACAACGATAGCATTTTGTTGTACTCGAGGTAATTTGGTCCACCCCGAGCGCCGCCGCCTTTAGTTGCATTTCCGCCGTTCCTTTCGCGGCGGCTTCGTGTGATGCGGCTATAAGGACAGCCCTGTCAAGTGTAAGGTCGTTCTCTTCGAGTAGGCGCTTTTGCATCCCTTCCTTGGACAATCCGCCTACGAACTTGTCTCACAGTGCCTCTGTCAGATTCCCTCCGAACTGGCAGTATTTCGCTAGCCTACGCAGTTCGACCAAGTATTCTGCGTTGTTTTCGTCTTTCCGTTGCGTTCTTGCATAGAATTTGAATCGTTCAGCCAACATCAACGGTGTGGGGTTCAAGTGGTCCTTCAGAACAACCACAATCTCTTCGAAAGACTGATCCGCCGGTTTAGCTGGTGCTAGTAAATCCTTCAAGAGCCCGTATGTCTTTGCGCCCATCGAGTTTAACAATGTTATCGCCTTGTCGTCTTCCTCTATTTTGTTGGCTTCACAATAGATCTCGATGCGTTCCACGTACGTGGCCCAGTCTTCTATCTCAGAATTAAAATCATTAATATTCCCTCGCTTAGGCATCTTTCTTCCCTTGGGAGCAGCACCAGTATTTCTTTAAGTATTCTTATTTATTTGTTTGTTTCTAAGATGGCGGTTTTCCCGCGAAATCGGCGGTTTCCCGCTCTTTCCTTCTCTCCCCGCCCACTTCAATGGCGGTATGTCAATCAAGATGGCGGTTTTCCCGCGAAAATGGCGGTTTCCCGCTCTTCCTTTCTCGCCCCGCCCACTTCAATGGCGGTTTCCCGCTTCTGGCGTCTTCTCCGCCTAATGGCGGCTTCCCACGTTTCTTCCCGGTGGAAGGGGTACGCTTCCCCCACAGCGGACAGGTTCAGCCGCTGGCTGGCTACCGCACAGCTCCCCTTACTCGGCTATGTCTTTTCCTCCCGCCCGCACGGCTCTACCGGCGCTGGGTACACCCCGTTAACGGAGGACAGTTCAGCCGCTGGACTGGCTCTCGCGCAGTCTCTCTCTCCGTACCCGGCTCTGTCGCTCTCTCACCCGCACGTTCGGTGCTACCGGCCCTGGGTACCCCGTTGGTGGAGAACAGCTCAGCCGCTGGACTGGCTCTCGCGCAGTCTCTCACCCCGTTTTCGGCTGTGTCTCTCACCCACTCCCACACGTTCGGTTTTTGCCGGCTCTGAGTACCCTGTTGGTGGAGAACAGCTCAGCCGCTGGACTGGCTCCTCGCAGTCTCTCTCTCCGCACCCGGCTCTCACCCGCACGGTTCCCGTTCGCCTCCCCAGCCCTCTCGCAGACCGGTGTTTCCCTCCCCGGCTGCGGCTGGGTTTCTCTTCCCGCGCCTACTCGCAGGCTCAGCGCTTCATGGCTGCGGTCGCTGCCCGGAGTTTTCCCCCGATCGCGGTCCGGCTGTCACCCGACGCCGTTGGACCCGACTTTTGGCCGGCACAGCTCCCCCTCGACCGAGGTCGAGTGCTCTGCCCTTACCTTCCCCTACTCACAGTCTCTTCGGCCGCCTTGTTTCTTGCTGGTCGGCTCACTCCGCACCGTGGCAGAAGGGTAGTCAGTGCCTGTTGCTGATACAGCTTTTGTTGTTAGTCTTCCTGCTTTCTGTTGTTGCAGCCTCGTGTTTTCTTTTGGTAGCATGACGAGGGCGGTTGTCTCTCTTCGACGCTCTTCGTTGCTTTTGGTAGTCTTGCCGCAGGGTACGATCGGACTCGTCGCCACTGTAAAGTCTGTGGGTTGTGCAGTTAATAAATACACAGACTTCAGAAGTAACAAACAAACAGGTCTTTACTATTCGAAGGTCCGGGCGAATCTGCCCCAGAAATCCTGCTACAACACTTATATACTGGTGTGGTCACTATCGGTATTACAGTATACAGAAGCCAAACAAATAGTGCCACACCTAAAGTAGTTCCCTTAAAGGTGAACGGTTACATTCAATAGTTCCCTTAAAGGTAGATGGGTACATACACTACAGTGTGCAGTTTTGGTCGCCTTATCTGAGGAAGGATGTTCTTGCCATGGAGGGAGTGCAGCGAAGATTCACCAGACTGATACCTGGGATGGCAGGAATGACGTATGAGCAGAGATTGGGTTGATTGGGCTTATACTCGCTGGAGTTTAGAAGAATGAGAGGGGAACTCGTTGAAACTTATAAAATTCTAACAGGACTAGATAGACTTGATGCAGGAAGGATGTTCCCGATGGCGGGGGAGTGCAGAACCAGGCTTCACAGTCCAAGGATAAGGGGTAAGCCATTTAGGACAGAGATGAGGAGGAATTTCTTCACCCAAAGAGTGGTGAATCTGTGGAATTCTCTACCACAGAAGGCAGTTGAGGCCAATTCATTAAATATATTCAAGAAGGGGTTAGATATATTTCTTAAGGCTAAAGGGATCAAAGGATATGGGGAGAAGGCAGGGACAGGGTACTGAATTTGAATGATCAGCCATGATCTCATTGAATGGCGGAGCAGGCTCGAGGGGCCGAATAGCCTACTCCTGCTCCTATTTTCTATGTTTCTATGTTTTATGTTTCTATGTAGAGAGGCAGAAAGGTTTAGGGAGGGAATTCCAGAGCTTAGGGCCTAGGTGGCTGAAGGCACAGCTGCCAATAATGGAACGAGTACAATCGGGGATGCACAAGAGGCCAGAATTGGAGGAGTGCAAAGCTCTCGACGGCTTATAGGGCTGGAGTATTTACAACCCTTAGCTTTGTGAGCATTGGACATGGTGCTACTCATAATACAACCCAGGAATCACTTGTGACCCAATTCCCCCTTAACGTTTGATCCTTCCAGATTTGTTCCATGTGCCTCCTTGGCTCCAAAACAGACCATGGGATATTATCAGAACCAGAATTCAGTGCTGTTCACTCACCTGCTCTTAATGTCCAGGAAGAGAAAGCAAGGAACGCCTATCAGAACTCTTAGGTCTGTAATATTTTTCTTCCTATGCGGAAGTACTTGACCTATACTTAGCAACTGTCCATGCAGCCTATCATATGATGAATTGAAGATGTAGACCCTGTGTTGTAGCATTTCTTAGAGTGCTCCTCAAGCAAGACACTGCTTGCAATTATGCCCCTGAAGAAAACAACAAAGGTGTAGAACTTTCTGTTGGTTTGACATAGGCACATCACCATCACTGCTGACATGTTATACGCAAGATGAAAATAATCACAGTGGAGTTGGTCAAAGTTCCATTCCTCGCTACACTTTTAGGGATGTACATTAAAGCTACGTTAAAGTACGTTCCTGAAAACAAGACAAATGTTGAACATTTTCAAATTACTGTTAGCTAAATGTGAACACCTGGAATTTCTGTGAGGGTTGCCCAATTGTCCACCATAACCTCAGCAGAAACCCTGGAGTAATGGCATCAATTCTACCCCACTGTATCCACAGTACAACTGGCTTCACTCAGTCTAAACTTCAGCTGTTCAACATCAAATTATAGTGCTTCACTGGTCTCCTCATAGTTTTTATTCCCTCTTCCAATTGCAGATAAACCTTTTATTAAAGCAGAATTCAAAAAACGCACCCCTTCGGATGTATTGGCTGGAACAGACCACGTGAAACTAGCTGTGAAAGTCAACGCATTCCCGCCTCCGGAAGTTTCCTGGTAATGTTTATCATTCTGATTCTTCCACAAATTCCACTTTTTAATGAACATATTGATTTAAGAGTCTTTCTTATTTACTTTACCAATTTTTCTCATCTTTTTAAAGATTGCATGGATGAACTACAGAATTTGTTCATCCCTGTCTGGCATAAAAATAAAACAAAAAAGGTGGCTCAACCGTGGCTAACAAGGGAAATTAGGGATAGCATAAGATCCAAGGAGAGGACATATAAATTGGCCAGAAAAAACAGCAAACCTGAGGATTGGGAGCAGTTTAGGATTCAGCAAAGGAGGGAAAAAGGATTAATTAAGAGGGGGGAATAGAGTATGAGAGTAAGCTTTCAGGGAACATAAAAACTGACTGTAAAAGCTTCTATAGATATCTGAAGAAAAAAGATTGGTGAAGACAAGCGTAGGTCCCTTGCAATCAGAATCAGGGGAATTTATAATGGGGAACAAAGAAATGGCTGACCAATTAAATACATACTTTGGTTCTGTCTTCACAAAGGAGGACACAAATAACCTCCCAGAGATGTCAGGGAACATAGGGTCTAATGAGAGGGAGGAACTGAATGAAATCAGTATTTGTAAGGAAATGGTGTTAGGGAAATTGACGGGATTGAAGGCCGATAAATCCCCAGGGCCTGATAATCTACATCCTAGGGTACTTAAGGAAGTGGCCCTAGAAATAGTAGATGCATTGCTGGTCATCTTCCAAAATTCTATAGACTCTGGAATAGTTCCCATGGATTGGAGGGTAGCTAATATAACCCCCCTATTTAAAAAAGCCTGACATCGGTAGTGGGGGAAATGCTAGAGTCCATTATAAAAGATGTAATAGCAGGGCACTTGGAAAACAGCGACAGGATCGGACAAAGTCAACATGGATTTACAAAAGGTAAATCATGCTTGATTAATCTACTGGAATTTTTGAGGATGTAACTGGTAGAATAGATAAGGGAGAACCAGTGGATGTGGTGTATTTGGACTTTCAGAAGGCTTTCGATAAGGTCTCACATAAGAGATTAGCATGCAAAGTTAAAGCACAATGGATTGGGGGTAAGGTACTGACTTGGATAGAAAACTGGTTGGCAGACAGAAAGCAAAGAGTTGGAATAAACGGGTCTTTTTCCGAGTGACAGGCAGTGACTAGTACGGTACCGCAGGGATCAGTGCTAGGACCCCAGCTATTCACAATACATATTAATGATCTAGATGAGGGAACTAGATCTAATGTCTCCAAGTTTGCAGATGACACAAAGCTGGGTGGGCGTGTGTGCTGTGAGCAGAATGCAGAGAAACTCCAGTATGATTTGGACAGGTTGGGTGATTGGGCAGATGCATGGCAGATGCAGTATAATGTGGATAAATGCGAGGTTATCCACTATGGTGACAAAAACAGGAAGGCAGAATATTATCTGAACAGCAATAGATTGAGAAAAGGGGAAGTGCAACGAGACCTGGGTGTCCTTGTGCACCAGTCGCTGAAGGTAAGCATGCAGGTACAGCAGGCGGTTAAGAAGGCAAATGGTATGTTGGCCTTCATAGCGAGAGGATTTGAATACAGGAGCAAGGATGTCTTGCTGCAGTTGTACAGGGCCTTGGTGAGACCACACCTTGAGTATTGTGTGCAGTTTTGGTCGCCTTATCTGAGGAAGGATGTTCTTGCCATGGAGGGAGTGCAGCGAAGATTCACCAGAATGATACCTGGGATGGCAGGAATGACGTATGAAGAGAGATTGGGTCGATTAGGCTTACATTCGCTAGAGTTTAGAAGAATGAGAGGGGATCTCGTTGAAACTTATAAAATTCTAACAGGACTAAACAGACTAGATGCAGGAAGAATGTTCCCGATGGTGGGGGAGTCCAGAACCAGGGGTCACAGTCTAAGGATAAGGGGTAAGCCATTTAGGACTGAGATGAGGAGGATTTTCTTCACCCAGAGAGTGGTGAACCTGTGGAATTCACTACCACAGAAGGCAGTTGAGGCCAATTTATTAAATATATTCAAGAAGGAGTTAGATATATTTCTTAAGGCTAAAGGGATCAAGGGATTTGGGGAGAAAGCAGGGACAGGGTACTAAATTTGAATGATCAGCCATGATCTCATTAAATGGCAGAGCAGGCTCAAGGGGCCAAATGGCCTACTCCTGCTCCTATCTTCTATGTTTCTATGTTTCCTGAAGGTGATGACATACTGGGATATGGTTCCACACGCAATGCTGTGGTACCTTTTTCCAAATGGCTATTCTTGATGAATAAGTCTAGATAGCATGTGTCAACTGCCTATTCACGAAAGGATAATAGTGTGAGGCAATACTCTTCCCCACCCAACTCTCTGGACATGCACTTTTCAGGTGGAATCACTGGACAGTGATTCGAAGCTGGAACTTGGATGATTTTTCGCCTCCCTAGCCCAGATTGTTGAGGCCATTCATAGGCATTTGCCAGTCTCCCAGCTAGGATCAGCTAATTCAGCACAGGCCAGGGATTGAACTTGTGAGCCTCCTGATCTGTGTGGCTTAGTCCCACACCAATTGGTACATTTACCCACAAAACCAATGTTTTATTTTCAAACTTATCAACCTAAGTGAGTTGCAGCTTGTTACCTGTCTGGTGTTGTACCAGACAGTACAGTTTTTGAATGGGTTGTCAAGACATTTCCAAGAAGTAAACGAGATACCAACAAAAGTCTGTTTTTAAAATGAAAGTCGACTTTCCACATTGTTCTGTGTCTGATGATATGGCGGCATTAATTATTGAGTCTATTCAGACTTGTTATGAATTTGCATAATCAGAAAGCAATACTCAGAATTTAAGACGTGAGTTCACCACTGTTCTGCCCCCATCTGATTTTGGACTTGGCCAAAGGTGGCAACCCAACATATATCAAATCAAAGTAGGTAACCTAGACACAGCAAAATGTAATAACATTGCAACATGTAAGGTTAAAGCCTTAAAAACACCAAAGTATAGTATTGATGATCTGTTGACTGTTACACTGATACCAATTGCAATTATCCAAAGTCTCAATTAACCATACTTGATCTTGATTATCCATACTCCTGATAATGTTCAAAAATTTTCATAAGATTCAGGGCTTAAACACACTAACATGCAATTGAGCATTTTTAACTGATTTTTCACAGACTTTGGGTTCTTGATCCAGCAGAATAAGTATCTGTTATCTAGATGTCCAGTGTCTGGTAGAATTTACTATCCACGAGTGGGGCTGGATTTTCACTCAGCAGTCGGGAAGGAGGCAGGACTACAACTTTCAGGTTTTAGTCCTGCCTCCATCGACGTCCGGCCAATCCACGCGATTTTCCCTTGATTGACCTTGTTGACCCCGCCCAGCGGGCTCAGCAGGCCAATTAAGGGCCACCCGGCAACAGGTGACGTCACAGACTGAAATTTCATCTGTCAAGAGGTGTTGACAGATGAAATATCAATGTTTCACAGCTGTTTGAAGCTGCCAAACACTGACAGTCTTACTTCTAACCTGAGTCCTTCTACGCAGACTCAGTTAGAACTCTCAACGGCACTGAAAGCTGCAGGCTGTCACTTTTGACAGATCGCAGCCATTCTGCTTTCAGTGCCGGCTGAGTGATGGACTCCCGAAACCTAGAGGAAGAAAGGCTGTTAAGGTAAGTACAGGTAATTTAAACTTCTTTACACACTTTAGACACACCAAACACACTTACCTTTGCACTCATGCACCCATCACTCACTTGAACACCGACATCTCGACCCCTCCAAGTCTTTCAACCCGACGGCCCGCCTGCTCTAACCTGGCGTGGTGTGGAGCCGTCGGGAATCCCACACGACACCCCTCAAAATAGGGATTAGGCTAAAAACTGCCTGTTAACATAAGAACATAAGAACATAAGAAGTAGGAGCAGGAGTAGGCCATATGGCCCCTCGGGCCTGCTCCGCCATTCAATAGGATCATGGCTGATCCGAATCTAGACTCACGTCCACTTCCCTGCCCTCTCCCCGTAACCCCTAATTCCCTTATCTGCTAGGAAACTGTCTATCTCCGTTTTAAATTTATTTAATATTGCAGCTTCCACAGCTCTCTGGGGTAGCAAATTCCATAGATTTACTACCCTCTGAGTGAAGAAGTTCCTCCTCATCTCAGTTTTGAAAGGGCAGCCCCTTATTCTAAGATTATGCCCCCTAGTTCTAGTCTCACCCATCAGTGGAAACATCCTCACCACATCCACACGATCAAGCCCCCTCACAATCTTATATGTTTCGATAAGATCGCCTCTCATTCTTCTGAACTCCAATGAGTAGAGGCCCAACCTACTCAACCTTTCCTCATACGTCAACCCCCTCATCTCCGGAATCAACTGAGTGAACCTTCTCTGAACCGCCTCGAGAGCAAGTATATCTTTTCTTAAATATGGAAACCAAAACTGCACGCAGTATTCCAGGTGTGGCCTCACCAATACCCTGTATAACTGCAGCAAGACTTCCCTGTTTTTATACTCCAACCCCTTGCAATAAAGGCCAAGATTCCATTGGCCTTCCTGATCACCTGCTGCACCTGCATACTAACTTTTTGTGTTTCATGCACCAGGACCCCCAGATCCCTTTGTACTGTAGCACTTTGCAGTTTCTCTCCATTTAGATAATAACTTGCTCTTTGATTTTTTCTGCCAAAGTGCATAACCTCACACTTTCCAATATTATATTCCATCTGCCAAATCTCTGCCCACTCACTTAGCCTGTCTATGTCCTTTTGCACGTTTTTTATGTCCTCCTCACTCACTGCTTTCCCTCCCATCTTTGTATCATTGGCAAACTTGGATATGTTGCACTCGGTCCCTTCCTCCAAATCGTTAATATAGATAGTAAAGAGTTGGGGTCCCAGCACTGACCCCTGCGGAACACCACTAGTTACTGATTGCTAGCCCGAGAACGAACCATTTATCCCAACTCTCTGTTTTCTGTTAGATAGCCAATCATCCACCCATGCCAGTATATTACCCCCAATCCCGTGACTTTTTATCTTGATCAGTAATCTTTTGTGTGGAACCTTGTCAAATGCCTTTTGGAAGTCCAAATACACTACATCCACTGGTTCCCCTTTATCCACCCTGTATGTTACGTCCTCAAAGAATTCGAGGAAATTTGTCAAACATGACTTCCCCTTCATAAAACCATGCTGACTCTGTCCTATTAAATTATGTTTATCCAAATGCTCTGTTGCTGTATCTTTAATAATGGACTCCAACATTTTGCTAACCACAGATGTTAGGCTAACTGGTCTATAGTTTCCAGCTTTTTGTCTACTTCCCTTCTTAAATAAGGGTGTTACATTAGCAGTTTTCCAATCAGTTAACAGGCAGTTAATTGGCACTAATCCCTTCCCGCCTCGGGTCGGTGGGTCCCAGTGCGGGGCGGGTACCCGCCTCCTTTGAAACTTATGTGGAGGCGGGTTTTGGGCGGGATGGTGTCGGGACCCCCGACTTCGGGATTTTAGCCCCCCGCACGCCTAAAAGCCCGCATCACGGAACACTGAAAATCTAGGCCTAGAATCTACTTTGCATCAGGACACTAATGGCAGTTAGGGCTTCAGGTCAGGAGACCCCAAAGGAATTAGGCTGCCAACGTTGCTTTAAAGAATATTTCATTTATAAAATAGAAAAATTGTTGGTGTTATCTCCACATGCTGGGAATTTTGGGTTAGATTGTTTGCCCATTAACTATGAATGGATCGAAAATCTAGTTCTTATTTAGATAATCTAAACAAATCAACCAGAAACTAAAGACTCTCTGGGGGTGAATTTCCACAGGGGTTTCTCCAGCTTGTCTGTCATAACCTTGGCAGAAGAACCGAGGAAACCCCAGAAAACCAGCATGTCAGACCAGTCCCATTATTTACCCATTCACCAGTGACCACCTCCCCCGCCCCACCCCCTCCTTTTATGGCAGTTAACTGAGGTGTCATTCGCAAAGATCGCAAAGGTAGCTCCAGATGAGTGAGCCCTTTGGGTGCATCAAGCTAAGCCTCCCATAGAAACCCACAATCTCCCCACAATCATCACAGCAGGAGCCTCAACTTTGCCTTAACTATCCTATCCTGAATGGTAATCGTGGATTTTAGTGGAAAAGATACAAAACCGGCCTCGAAGGAACAAAAACCAGATGAGCCTTGGCAAGTGAACCTGGATTTTTTCCAGCAGGAGTTTGGCAGAACTCCTGGCTAAAAATGGTCACATATGCCATCTCGCTAGGGTTTCTGCCAAAATTGCACTGGGAGAGCGGGGAAACCGTGTAAAAATTCAGGGAGGTGATCGCTAAGTTGTTCAGTTTGACTACTCATGTACTTTCTTATCCAATGTCTTTCAGGTTGGGTTACCACCTTTTGCCAAGCCTAAACGTGAGATAGGTTTAGGGTGGTAGGATCACGGCTTGAGTTCTGAGATTTGCTTTGTTGATGATGAAAATTCATCAAAAACATTGACATGCTCATTAATGGTTCCTGCAAAAAAACAGCTTTTAATAAAACAGATCTTTTAGAGATCTGACAGCCTACTCAGAAAATAACTGGCCTATCAAGTTTCAAATCAGAAGGGTAGTAATCTGACCGCTGGTGAAGGGTTCCAGACCTATCACCATCCCAATTATAGACAAATTACAGCTTTTAACCACATTGCCAATTACTTCCAAAATCACTGATCATAGTTACAAAATGCCTGGCCAAAATAATAGATGATGGCCTAGAAATTCAGTTGGGCGCGCCAGCCGTTAGCGCCTTAGGAGGAGTAGATCTCGAGCGCTAGGCGCTTAGCGCCCGGGCGCAGCGCGATCTGCGCCTCGCCCCAACTTCAGTACACATTTAGCGCCGGCGCAAAGTCTTAGCGCGCGTCCTGCTGCGCGTGCAGATCATGACGTCATTTACTAGTGCAACGCCCTTTGTGCGCCCCGAACCGGAACTTCACTCGCGCCGGGCCACTGTGCGCCGGGCGGCCCTAACGACTGTGAAGTGGAACGGTACACAGCCGAGGCGGGCCGCGGGGAGCGCTAATTAAAGGGCACTTACCCTGCACTATAAAGGCCAGCCATTTGGCAGCATTCACTCTTGTGCAACGGTTTTTTGGAGAGAGACCAAGGAGGAGAGCTTACTGGTTTGGACCAACACTAGGACAGGTATTTTTGGCTCAGGCCAGAGCTTAGCAATTATCTTTGCCTTCATTGAGAGCTCATTGTTTGCCAGCATATAATGGGGGCTGCATTGGGTGCCAACGCTGACTTTCAGCCTTATGCCAGAAGGACTTACAGACGCCGTGAGAGAGTGGCAGCCCTGGCTAGACGCAGAGGGGGCAACAGGCGTCGCCAACTGAGGCCTTACCCACCCAGGGTATACCGCCAGCAGTCCTCCTATCTGACCATGTCTGCCACGATGTGTGTAAGGAGGCTGCGATTCAGAAGGGAGGTGGTTGCAGACATCTGCCAGCTGCTTCAGAGAGATCTGCAGCCACAGCTGATGCGCAGGACGTCTCTGTCGGTGGCAGTGAAGGTGACGGTGGCTCTCAACTTCTATGCCACCGGCTCCTTCCAATCCGCTGCTGGGGACATCGCTAACATCTCCCAGTTCGCCGTGCATTGCTGCATCTGCCAGGTGACCGAAGCCCTTTTCAGAAGGAGACATCAATTCATCTCCTTCCCCATGACCCTGGACAAGCAGCAGCAGCGTGCAGTGGGATTTGCAAGAATAGCGGGCTTCCCCATGGTGCAGGGCGCCATTGACTGCACGCATGTGGCTTTGCAGGCACCTCTGGAGCATGCCGAGGATTACCGCAACCGGAAGGGCTACCATTCCCTCAACGTACAGCTGGTGTGTGACCACAGGCAGCGCATCCTAGCTGTCAATGCCCACTTTCCAGGCAGCAGCCACGATGCCTTTATCCTGCGACAGACAACTGTGGCTGACATGTTCCAGGCACAGCCTCCCCCAAGAGGATGGCTTATCGGGGACAAAGGCTATCCTTTGTGTACCTGGCTCATGACCCCGCTCCGCGTGCCCACGACCCCTGCTGAAGAGGCATACAACGAGAGCCATCAAGCGACTAGGAACATCATAGAACAAACAATCGGCGTCCTCAAGCAACGGTTCCGCTGTCTCGATCACTCCGGGGGAGCCCTCCAGTATTCGCAGGAGCGAGTCTCCCAATTCGTCGTCGTTTGCTGCATGCTGCACAACCTGGCTATCCGCAGGACTCAGGCACTGCCACCTCACGTTGGACCCCCACCTCAGGAGGAGGAGCAGGAGGAGCATGAGGAGGAGGAGGACGAGGAGTACCAGCCCAGGAGGGAGGCACAAGGTCCAAGGGCCGCCCGTCGGCGGCTTATTGAACGTCACTTCTAGGCCCCCTGTCAGGGAATGGCTTGTGCCAATGAAAGAACATGATTGCAGCCGCTCCGCAAGCCCTCAGCCGGTTAAGGCAACAAACACTTCAAAGATCAAACATGGACAATGTTAATAAATAAAATGCTTTATTGTACAAACTCAGGGCCCTTCCCACATGAAAACCAAAAACAGACGAAACCCCCAAAAAACACTCAAACACATTACTCGCTCCCACAACCTGGAGAGGATTAACAAAACAGTGCAACTAAAATGGCCGTCATCCTCAGCCTTCGTAAAATACAAACATCACATCCTCAGCCTTCAAAAAACAAACATCCAATTCTCGGCCTCAAAAAACAAACATCCAATTCTCGGCCTCAAAAAACAAACATCCAATTCTCGGCCTCAAAAAACAAACATCCAATTCTCGGCCTCAAAAAACAAACACAACTGGCCACACATTTGACTTTTTGGCCCGCTAGGGCGATGCCTTGGCCATCTTTGTGTGGCCCCTGCCCGCCCTGCTGCTCCTCCTCAAAGTAAGGCCATTGGCTGCTGCAAGGCTGGGGGCAGGCTCCAGAGGGGCACATGTCGTGACGGCAGATGCCCTTGGGGGTCGGCCTAGTCGAGGTCTGGCCGTCGAGCGGGCGGCTGTTGAATGCTGCAGCTGTGGCTGGCCAGCATCAGTCGCTGCAGCAGCTCCTGGCAGCTCCACTGGGGGAGTGGCAGTGGCGGCTGGAGGAATGGGGGCAAGCTGGCGGATGGCAGGCGCTCGCTGGTCGCCTGAGACACTGGCACTCGCCCGGGCCAGCACTGCAGCATGCGCACCAATCTGCCGAGGGACAGACCGCTGTGCTGCTGCAGCGCGCCGGGTGCCCTGGCGATGCCTGGCTGACACAGCGAGTGTGCAAGCAGTGAGTGCCCATGTTGACCTGTTCAGTGACCTCATCAGAGCACCCAGTGACTGCACGGCACCACTGATCAGCTGCCCACTCGCTGCCCGAGCTGCCCCGAATGCCGCCCGACTCGCTGCCTGATCTGCCCCGAATGCCGCCCGACTCGCTGCCTGCTCTGCCCCGAATTCCGCCAAACTGATGGCCTGTGAGGCCCCGACGTCGGTGACACTCCAAGAGAGGGACTCGATGGCCTCAGGCAACCGTGTCACTACCCCCATGAGCTCCGTGTGCCGGCGCTCCGAGTCCGCAGACAAGTCCTCGAGGCGTTCCATCTCCTCGGCGAAGACCATCTCCGGACTGGAGGCCGGACTCTCCCTCTGGGGAGAAGGCCGCCGAGCTGGCCGACCCTTCCTGCGTTGCTGGACGCCGCTGGGCCCAGCAATTGGACTCCCCTCCGACCCTTCCCCCCTCTGGGGAGAAGGCCGCCGAGCTGGCACCCCCCTCCCGCGTTTCTGCAGGCCGCAGGTCCCATGAGCTCCCCTCCCCTCCGACACTTCCGCGATGCTCCCCTCCAGGGAAGACGTGTCCCCTACATTGGCATGGGTTGCCACGGCTGAGGGTACCCCTGATGGGCCGCCTTCCTCTTGCTCCTCCTCCTCCTCCTCCTCTGAGGGGCTGTCACTGGCAAGTTCAGGGACCTCCTCCTCACCATCTGAAAGCAGGAAGGCACAAGAGTAGCTTTAGAGTGAGGAGAGGGCGTCAGCGAGGGATGCATGAGTGGTGGCATTCAGCGCATTGGTCGGACAGTGGCAAAGGATGTAGATCTGATGCGCAAGTGGGACGAGAGAGGTCCAAACGTTGATGTCCTTACCATTGGTGCCCAGAACAGGGTCGGCATCTCCACATGCAACGGGGCCAATCACCCGGCCACCCATGATGCGCTCCACGCGATGTTGCAGCTCGGTGAGCGGCTGGATCTGGGGTCGGCCTCCCCCGGTCGCAGTCCGGCTCTTCTTGTTATTGGCCAGCTTGGCCTGCAAGAGAAAGGACGGCCTCTAAGTACAGTGTGTCGCCCTGATCTTGTGTGCACTGCCTCCCATGGTGGAATAGCCTGGCCAGTGTGTCGCCCTGATCTTGTGTGCACTGCCTCCCATGGTAGAATAGCCTGGCCAGTGTGTCACCCTGATCTTGTGTGCACTGCCTCCCATGGTGGAATAGCCTGGCCAGTGTGTCGCCCTGATCTTGTGTGCACTGCCTCCCATGGTGGAATAGCTTGGCCAGTGTGTTAAGTGCAGAATGTGCAATTGATGTTCATGCCTGTCCCATAGCTGCTGGATGAGGGCTGGCCATTAGGGCTTTCAGGTCCCTTTGCCCATAATGTGAGGTGCACATGCAAGGATGAGGAGGTCACTGGAAAGGGTACTCACCCTGACAATCCGCGTGAGGTCATTAAACTTTTTGCGGCATTGGACACCGGTCCTGGGGACCTCGCTGTTGGCTGACACCTTGCTGGCGACATGCCTCCAGGCTCTCCGGTAGGCGCGGACCGGCGCCTTCCTGCCATTGTCCGGGTGCAAAATATGGCGCCTCTTCTCCACACCACCAACCAGCACACTCAGATCACGCTCTGAGAAGCACTGCGCTCGTTCACGGGCCCTCTGCATGGCTTCAGGTGCTATTTGGGTCCAGCAGCAGTGTTCAGGCCTAGCTGGAGGGCTCCACTATCCAGGGCGTGGCAGCAGACAAAGTCGACCCTTCCCCCTTAAGAGCTGTTCGGCGCCAGGGTGTCTGCTGTCAATCACGAGATGGCCGCACCTGCGCTGCGCCCGGCCTGGGCGCTCTCGCTCAGCACCTCCGGCTTAGCGCCTAAAGAGAGGCGTCCAACACCAGTTTTAGCGCTCGAGCAAACTCTTAGGGCGAAGCTAATGAATATCGGAGAAGTGGCCTCGAATTGGCGGCGGGCGCAAACTTTAGCGGCCGCCCGACTTTACCGCCCCAAAAGTGGCTACAATGAATTTCTAGGCCGATATGTACTGAATGGTAATAAACTACTTTTTCAATATACCTTTTTCCTCTAATTTTCTCACCTATGGACAAACAATCACTCTTCCCAAGAGACATTGTTAAGCAGAGCAGATGGTACAGTCTTGTCGCACAGGCATCTTATCAGAGTAGTTTTGTGATTGGCAAACGGTACGTGCAATTTAAATTGTGCTTTCTGTCAGTATTGCCATCACCGCCTCTCCCATATACAATGAACCATTAACATGTAGCTCCCCATCTAGTGTGCTGAGGCTGAGAACTGTTGAAACTCACTCAACTGAAGCAGCCTGAAACTGTAAACCAGGAAAACCTGATTGAGAGTCAAGCAACCCTGCTACTGAAACTACCATGCCACTTCATAGCCTTTCTGTCAAGTAGTCTGTTACAATGGAAGCAGTGATTGCATCTTTTTTTTCCAATTTTCTTCCACTCCTCTCCTAGAGGTGTTGACTCATGATGAGGTCTGTTTCTACAGGTGTCCAGAGCCCTCTGGCAAGTCACATTTCTTTGTATGTGGGCCTTGACAGTGATTGTTGGCAGGCTATTCAACTGTGGAAAGCACTACAGCTGAGCCCAATCATGGCATCACTTAACATCAACACACAGGCGCATTCCATCGGTGATCACTGGCTACCAATCAGGAATGGGAATCTTGGCTAATTTTTCCACTCCCTTTGACAGTTAAGGAAGCAGGCCCCAAAACTCCTAGGGCCCAAGAGGGCAGAAAGGGTTATTTCCACCCAAACGGACTGAGAATTTGAAGGGCAACCTGCTTAAATCAGGATTCTGTCTCATTTGTAACGTTCCTTTAAAATCTGCCCTTGCCCCTGCCGCACATCAGGAAATTCTTCCCATTCTACCCTTAGAAGGACTCAGCAGTTTTAATGGCAGCTGAGAGCTGGTGTGCAGCTCACTGAGACCCAGAAAAAGGCTTCAGCTGCTCCAACAATGGAGAAGAATCAATTTGCGGGGTCCATTACCTTTGAAATTCCCCCAAGTCGCTCCCTTAGAAGCAAAACTTCCACTTACATTATTCGTTTTGTCAGCCATTCCCCGGCGTTAGTGTCCTACTGTCAGATTGTTTTTTGTGCCACTCTGCCATCCACCAGCCAATTGGGGTGGGCATCACTGAAGCACCTTGGCAGGCGCAAAGCACCCACTCTGGTCATGAAAATAACCAACCTCTCAAGTATGGGATGGTGTCTGTGGTGTCACCGTCAGCCAGATGGGGGTTCCGCTCTGCCGCACATACACTGCTGGAGCAGTCCCCATCCAATGTAAGGACTGCAGTGTTTTTAGAACATTTTAAACATAAAGGCAGGCACTGTTTTGTATGAGATAACATGAAAATATAAAAAGGACATCTGCTACAGCATGATTTCTCTACCTCTAGGTAGTGTAATTTTGCAAGCAAGAGGTTATTGCTGTTGCAAAGAATGGTTATGCCCACAACCACCCTAGATCAATGAGACTAGCACTTTAACTAAAGCCTGCATAAGGAAATTGCCATTTGAAGTCAGTTTCCTGACTATAAGAAGGCTCCTGAGTCTAAGCACAATAGCTTTGAAAACCAAAAATAAAACAGTACCAGTTAATAAAACAAAAAAAAGAGTCATACTTGAGAAGTTCCTTTGAGGAATTATTTAGTATTCGGAGTTGTCATAACTCAGTGTAGCCTCTCCTGCCGTTTATGTACTAAAACAAGATTAATTCCAAGAATTTTCATGAAATATTTAATTTATTTTCCAGACAATGAATTGTAAGAAAAACAAAGTCAAGTGCCAGTATAAAATACTTCTTAAAGTTGTGTGAGCAGTGGTGATTAATTCACCCTGGAGGGGGAAGCAGTTTTGTGGGCGGGGCCTGCTTCTAACGCAATGTTTTTAAAACTAGTGCAAAAGATGGCGGAAATTTGATTTGCTTTGCACCGAATGCAATTTGTGCTTAAAGTTCCTCAATTTTTTTGCGCCGGTTACGCCGATTGTGGGCGAATTGTGCCGAAAGAATCAGCGCAGCCGAGTGGAAACTCCAGGCCATAATCTAGGCTCACAGGAACAGGAACTGTGGTCCTAATAGTTCACCCAGCATTGGACTGGCAGAGAGCAAATCACTCAGCACAAGCCAGGATTTGAACCTAGGCTCTTGTTGGTTCGTACGGCTGAATGATTTACAGCATGTTCTTTTGATAACCTTTAGTGAGAATTGCCCGAATGTGGGTTGATGTGCATGACGGGTGGGGAAAAAGTAGTATTAAGACTTTAACTGCAGCCAGCACTCTACAGCTAATGAATTACCCCTGTACCAGTAGCTTTTGTTTCACTTGAAGGTGAAAATGAAGAAAGGAAAGTAATGCCATGGTGCCTTATCATACATTTTAGAATCACCTCAAAACATTTCATTACACAATTAATTATTTTGAAGTGCAGTGGCTGCTATCAGTAGAAAACTGCACCAGCCATGTCGTGCACAAGAGAATCCCACAAATACCAATGTGATGAATACTCAGTTCATCTGTTTCTGGTGACGAAGAATGTTGATCAGGACTTTGAGAGAACTCTCAGGTTGTTCTTCAAATAGGGCTGTTGGATCGTTACCATTCACATGACCCATCAGAAAACCATCAGTGTAACATCTCATCTGAAGGATGGCATTGATTGACAATGCAGCACTCCCTCAGTATTGCACTGGATTGTCAGCATAGATCAGGTTCTGGGACATGAACTTCTGATTCAGAAGTGTGAATGCTACCAACTGAGCCAATTAAGTAGATTACATTGAAAGAGTAAACATTAAAAATTAAATGTTGCAATTGGGATAAAATACACCAAGATGTTCATCTAATCTGTAGTTTTGTGTAACAGGTACAAAAATGGAAAACTCATTACACAGAATCAGACTTGTTATCTCCAAGACCGATATGCATTGAAAATAATGGATGTATCAGAAAAAAATGAAGGGAATTACACTATTTCACTGACCAACAAGCTGCACAATCTACAGAAGAACCTCACCATCACACTAAGAGTCCATACAAATGGTAAGCCCATTACAATCCATTCATGCCTAACAGCGCATGAACTAAGATAGTAAGTTGCATATGCCACAAATCTGAAATAAAAACAGAAAAAGCTTGAAAAACACATGTTGGTCAGTGTCTGAAAGGAATAAAGACAGGCTAATGTTCTGAGTGCATAGCCTTCATCAGAACTTTGCATCTAACTACTGTATCTAACTACACCCAAAGCATTAGCCTGACCTTTTTTCTTTTTTTCAGACGCTGATGGATCTGCTATGTATTTCCAACATTTCTGTTTTGATTTCAGCATACATAATGATCTGGGTCAGCTGGAAGAGCCTCAGGGGGAGTGAATGTAATGCAGAAAAAATCACCCAAGCTATTTTGATTTCATTAGAAGTAGCAAGCATTCCTTTGGGGGGTCAGATACATTTTTCCAAAAAATTCAGAGTATGCAATGCAGTTTTTTTTTGTACAGCAGCGTTCCCTTGTAGCTTGTAAATGATTTATTGTTTGCACATTGTGTTATGTTTAGTTTTTCTTTGCTTTCTTGTCAAAGTAGTTTTCTTGAAGAACAAAAAGCGAAGCCAGACACAGTGAAAAACAACAGCTTTGCAGCAAAGGAACGTTGATAATAATTATAAGCAGTACTTGAACCAGTGAAATTTCTTTTGAAGTAAGCTTGATATAAAGCTCCATGGCCACAAGAGCGATTGTCTGTCAAGGGAATTTTAAAAAACATGAGGTGATAGCTTGCGAAAAGCACCATATTTTTTCTTTCTTATTGGTGAGTGGTGGGAGTCTGGACAGGCAGATCTGATTGCTCCCAGGTTTTATGCCCTTGTTCTGAAAGTATTGATAAGAAGTTGAAGCAGGGTGTGTAATTTACAACTGGAAGTCGGGCATTAAGCTGTATATTTCACTTGGCAGCAAAGAGCAGCGGTGGTCAGGAAGAAATTGATAGTGTGGAGCTATAAGAGAATTACATATATTTAAAAGGAGGAGCCAGAATCCCTTGCCAGACATGTTGTAACAATTCAATCATTGAAGGCTCCTGTGATGGCTCATGCTGGTAATTGCACTGGCGAGTGTGAGACTGCTCCTACAGACAGAAAGTCAAAGGTTCAATGCCTGGTCGATACTCAGTTAGTAATAATGGCATCACCATCCAGTAATGTATGGTACTTGAAAGTGTGTATTTGTGGGCAGCAGGTGAGATCAGGATTGGGCTTGGCTATGAGGTGAAATATCCTGCTGATATTCACACGTGAATTCGGGATTCGGGAGTGCAGACATCTATGAACATATTCTCCAGCAAGAGTTAGTGCCTATGGGAAAGGCTGAGAAAAATGTGACAGGAGTTCAAGAAACAATTGTGTGCAGTATTTCTGTTAAAATAGTACTCACAAATTAGTTACTGGAGTAGAATTTTATTTCACTGCCTGGTAATCTAGCGATCGGATCACCAGCCCTTTATAGAACCCGTTGTGTCCGATGATGTGTGGGAGTTAAATTATCATTAATAGCCCAGTGATGCTTCAGCATCAGTTGTGTGTGTTAATTTAAGGGGTCGGCCATTTAGGACTGAGATGAGGAGAAATTTCTTCACTCAGAGGGTGGTGAATCTTTGGAATTCTCTACCCCAGAGGGCTGTGGAGGCTCAGTCGTTCCGTATTTTCAAGACAGAGATCAATAGATTTTTGGATATTAAGGGAATCAAGGGATATGGGGATAGTTCAGGAAAGTGGAATTGAGGTAGAAGATCAGCCATGATCTTATTGAATGGCGGTGCAGGCTCGAAGGGCCAAATGGCCTACTCCTGCTCCTATTTCTTATGTTCTTAATTCAACTTACTCACACTGTTGAGTTCAATAGCCCTTTCAAGCACTTACAGCTTAAACAAAAATACTTCCACCCAAAAGAAAAAAGGTGTTACAATTAAATATAATTATTTATCACTGTTTTATTTAGATTCAGCAGGCTATATCCTACATTAGCTCATTCTTGGGCAGGAATTCAAAACTCCTTACCTCCTTCAGTCTTTTCTTACCTCTGCCAAGAGTTAGGCTTGGCTCAGTGGGTAGCACTCTCCACTCTGAGTTGGAAGGTGGGTTCAAGCCCTCCTCCAGAGTCTTGAACACAAAATTTAACTTGAGGGAGTGTTACACTATTGGAGGTGCCATCTTTTGGATGAGATTGTTCACTGGCTGTAAAGTGCTTTATGATGTCCTGAGGACCTGAAAGGCACTATATAAATGCAAACTCTTTCTTTATCTATATGATTTGAAAACCTAAGCTTGATATCACCTAACTACTACTTTCATGATATTTTCTTCCTAACCTTCACCAGGTTAGTGGTGTGCTGCTCTGTGGTCCTTGACCTTTTACCTTTCTTTCTCCATCTTAAAAGAACCATCTTCACGTGAAAGCTTTTAGTAAATCTGTCCTTTTCATTTATTTGCATATGTCTCAACTACATAAATCTTGTAACAACAATTCTGTTACATGTCTGTAATATGATCATGAAGAAAATGATACACAGCTCATCTGTTTTCTTCCTAACAAATTAACAAGATTGTCTAGTTATTTTTTAATGAAAGATTTTGATCATGAAATTTGCTCTTTAAAAATCTCAGATGATTGGACTGTATTAATATACAGAGCTGCAAAATAAATAATGTACCGTGCATATTATACAGAACTGCAGAACATATAAGAACATAAGAAGTAGGAGCAGGAGTAGGCCATTTGGCTCATCGAGCCTGCTCTGCCATTCAATAAGATCATGGCTGATCTTTTACCTCATCTCCACTTATGGCTTGCGTTGTATGTTATACAGAATCAGACAATATATACCACTGTATATTATACAAAATTACACAACATATATTGTACACTGTATATTGCACAATATTACACATGCACCGCACTCTGTATATATTACAGAATCACACAGCATATACTGTACACTGCATATTATACAGAATTACAAAACATACACTGTATGTTAAATAGAATTATGCAATATAAACCCATCGTTGTATATTGTACTTTTACATAACACATATCAAGCATTATATTATGCTGAGTTTTCCTCCAATAGTTAATTCTCAGCACTGATTTAGTTCAAAGTGGATATTCTTTGCTTCGCTCCCTTATTTGGAGAGGCTACTGGGCTGTTGGCCCCAGATGATGATGCCGGTGGGGTTTCAGCTGTTTCTAACTGATATAAAGTACATACAAACCTAGGAATGTTAATATAGGAGGTTTCTCATTTGGTGATTTCATTAAACAAGCAATCACATACTAACAGAGATCCCTTTGGCTTGGTTCACCCTGGTATACCAGCTCCAACAAATATATATTTTATTGTGAGTTGATGAAACAAATAACTGAGTCCCTTGGAGGCCTCACAGTGTAGTACTTCCAACTGAAAATGTGTACCATTAGCGTTCCCTTCTTATAGTACTTATCACAGACACTGTAAAGTTCTAACAAAGAGTCTATATCTGTATCATTAGGCCATCTTATCTTTTCTCAAGGGCTGGTGGATCTGCAGTGTCATTTCAGTATTTTTGATTTTCATTTCAGTTTCCAGTATTTGCAGTTTCATCTTCTTACCTCTATCTTACCGCTGATATTATTACCGCCAAAAATACAGGTGCCGAAACTTCTTGGGGGTTCTGATGGTCTTCCACTATCTTTAGAAGTTTCCACTTTGTCTTGTAAGCAGCAGCACATCCAACTGTCTCTTACAAGGCAAATGACGACAGGGGAATGGAGCCTGGGGTAGGCATTCCTTACGTCTGGAGATCCTGATCCAGTGGCTCATTCGGGACCTGGCATATGGGAATAGGAACCAACACATTCATTACAGCTCTCACACAGCACAATTCCAGCTCACTTGTAGGAATGCCCTTTCAATGCTAACGGTCAGTAGTCCACATTTGACATAATAGCAAAGCCACACTGCATAATTTCTCTTATGAGGATCTCATGCTCATAGTTGGAACACAAAGAGGATCATTTTAACCCCCAAGAACAGGTGAATAGGGTACGGGTGAGAAGTAAACAATTTTTCAATCTCAAACCCGACTGCAACCTGCCCACTTCTGGTTTTATCGGAGGCGGGTCGGTGGGTAAAATCTTTTAAGGACACTGCGTGCCTCCATTTTAACAGGCTTTTTATTTTTAATCCATGGAGGGCGGATTTCCCGGGCCCCAGGAATTCCAGCAGGTTAAAGGAGGCGGGAAGGGCTGGATCCATGAGGTAAGTGCATTTACAGCACTGGATCCATGAGGTAAGTGCATTTACAGCACTACTTGTGGGCCAGGAGGAGCAGGACTGTTTCCCCCTGGCCCTACAAGCTTACCTGCTTCCCTCCTCGCGGTCAGCTGCCCCCCGCCCCAACCTACGATTTCCAACTCCACCCCCCCATCTCACCAACCCCCCAATCTCCACCCCAACCCCCGCCCCAGCGATCTCCAACTCCCCCGATCTCCCGCTACCCCCGCGAGCTCCCCCTACCCCTCTAATCTCCCCCTGCACCCCTGCGATCTCCATCTCCCCCCTGCTCTCCCCCCAATGATCTCCGATTAACCCCTCCGATCTCCCCCCACCTCCACGCTCTCCCCCAGCCATGATTCACCCCTGACCTCCACGCTTTCCTCCCTGATCACAATCTCCCCCTACCCGCAGTCACCCCCTCCCCGCGATTTCCCCCACCGCACAATCTCTCCCTCCCTCCTCTCTACGCCCCAGCTGCGGCCTTGTGCCACAGGCTTTCCCGCCCGACAGGGAGGTAGCCTGTCAATCAGGCTGGTTGCTGGGCAGGAAACCTGGTGAAAAAAATTGAAATAGGTCCTGCTATTAATTTCAGTGGGACGTTCGGGAAACTCTTCCGGGTTTCCCGTCCGGTACTCATCTTCCCGCTCCGCCCCCACCTCCCTGTAAATATCAGGGCCAAAGTAATTACACACATCCAGTGAGTGTATTTATGAGTGGTCAAGTTTCTCATCAGCCAGCAACAATTTTATTAAAGCCCTTGAAATTTTGAAAAATTTGTGAAAAATTTAAACAGAAGAATCAGATTTGAAGTTTAGAATTAGAAGGCCTGAGACTTGGAGGTATATTAACAAGAGGGACTGAAAGTCCCAGCATAGATCTAGATTGATAGGCAAAATTGATATGCCTCAAGGATGTTACTTTAGTATTGCACTGCTGATTTCCTTTATGTACAATAAACATATTTTTGATGTAGAGTTGTATGAATGGAGAACAGATGGTATAGAATAAATACTTCAATATAAAATGCACACAATTGTGAATTAGTACTGTAAAAAAAAACTTGCCAACAACTAATATGCCCTCAGATCCATAAATTGGCATAATTGAATCAATAATACCCATTGCCTTATGTACTGTAACATGACACGTCTTTGGATAGCATTGGAAATCCTCCACATCAGACAAATAAACCACCTTGCAAACGGTAAGAGAACCAGTGCAAAAAGGGAATCACCGTTTATGGATCTTACACATGATAAAAGACACCAGAGTTGGTGCAAAATATGAATCCAGTCTCTGGGAGCAGGGTTGGAGCTTTACATCCTCTTTATGTTAAAGAGCTATTTGAAGCAGAAGTGCGTCTGTAATCCTTCTGAGTGCCAGTGCTATCGAAACTGTCTTGGTTATGCTGCAGGGCAGATTCCACAGCACCAGAGCAACAAACAAGCAATTGCACATCTGACCGCTTGCATGAGAATTGCCCTTCGAAGGATGCGATTCGTGACATTGTTTCTCACCACAAAACCATCCACACACTGGAATTCCTGTTCGTGCTCCTTGGTGTAAGAGGAACTGCTCCATAAGCTGCGAGGAACTGTTTCAGTAGTCACAGAGGTCCTGAAAATATGCCAGGAGGGGATTACATTGGAACTCTTGATGCTTTTGTTCGATATTCCTATCTTAGCAGGTTGAAATAAGCGGTTAAAATAGAGGAGAAAGGAGCTTCAAATGCATTAAGGGTTCCTATGTTGGTACTGCACAGCATAATTTCAGGACCAAAGATCTTTTGCAGTCTCTCATTACTAAACGTAGAGGGGAGGGGAATAAATGGAAAAGTTTATCTAAATCTTGCAGAATTATGTTGTAGATTTTTTTGGTAGAAATTGTGCTGTGCGATATTAGCATATGAATACTTAACACATTCATATGAAATGATTTTCCCCACTACTTTAATCAGTTTGCAACACCTCCATTTCATAGAAACACATTTAGCGTTAATGATATTGCACAACATATTGCAAAATCCCACTGAGAGTGACTATAAGATTGTTTTTAGATGGTTTCCAAAGGGAGTGTTTTGACTAATTATTGCACCTCACCTCTTTGCAGTCAGACTATTCCAATCCGACTTTGAGTCAGGGTCAGAGTGCCATGAGTACAAAGTTCACTAACTTCAGTTTGGGCCAAAACAAATAAAAATAGTATTTAATAATGAAATGCAGACAAGAGAGAGAAAATATGCAGAAAAACACATGGAGATGATTGTTGAGTAGCTTTACATTGGGTACACATGTGGAAACCACTCCATTTGTGACTATTTGATTGTTTTTCATTGCATTTTTTAGTCACTGGCATGTACATAAACATCTAAAATGATGGCCAGAAGAATGGGTCACGTCAAACCCTTTAATATGGAATTTCCTTAAAGATACGCTGCACGTTCATTTATTTCCTTTATCACACTGAAAACACAGTGAAGAAAAGCAGGTATAAACGGCAGTTTAACACAGGCACAAGATGTTCTACACAGGCACAAGTGCACGTACAAGTAATAGGCTCAAATCTCTTTTTATATATGTAAAGATTGTTTGCAGCTGCACTTTGTTTATAACATAGATTCTGTAGTCTACTTGTGCTAAACAGTCCCTTCAAGAAAGTGCATGTGTCCTCCAAAACAGACCAGCCAATGAGAGGTGAGACCATCCAAACAGCAATCATTTGCGAGAGACTAAATTTGCCCCATCTGGTGCACAGACAGCAAACACTTCTTGTAAGGTTCCTGTTTAACTACAAAAAACCATGAACCAAAAAATATAGAGGGGTGAATTTCCACAGGGGTTCTCCTGCTCATCTGCCAGAACAGCCACAGAAATCCTGGATAAACAGCATAACCAAAGGTATGGCTGGTGAGTGGGGGAACCGCCATAGAAATTCTCCCCTATGGTAACAATGGGGGCAGATTTTGTCTCGTTTCTGGCCAGATTTCAGTTCCGCTGGATTCTCGCTCAGTTACAGCCATGCTCAATATTCGATAGTTAAGGTCGGCTGTCTAAAGTTCCCGCTGAAAACCGATGTAAGTTTTATTAACATATTAAAAGGTGGATGTGGAATGGCTGTGTGCCATATTTCAGCCTCAGGCCTATGCTGGAGACTGAGGCCGTGATTCTGCCGGCGCTCAGAGAGGCGGGTCAGAGGTTAAAGTCCGATTGATTGATGGCGGGTCCCAAACCCGCCATCAACCCGCCTCCAAACAGCCTTCACAAATGTCGGGTCCCCGATTTGCGAATGGACCCGACACCTAGCGACGGGAAACGGATTAAAGGCAATTACCGGCCTATTAACAGGTACTTGTCAATAGTGTTTAGCCTGTTTTTCGATTTTCCCGCATCTGGGTCGGGTTTCACGACGTCCGGACACCACGCCAGGTAAGTGTGGCATGTTGTGAGTCTGGTGTAATGTTTGTGAAAAGATGACAGCTGCAGAAGTGGCGTGAAGGGTGCAATGTTGCACTTGGTGAGTTTCAGAGCAAAGAAAATGTTGGGAAATGCATTTTTAAAACATACAGATTTCTTTAGCTTACAAGTTTTTAAATCCAACTATGGGCTCGATTTTTCAAGCCCCGAGGTGGCGGACATGGAGGCGGGACAGCACGTAAAATCGGAGAAATTGGGGCGGGTGGCAAACCTGCTCCCATCCCGCCTCTGTGCCCTTTTGCCAGGAGGCGGGAAGATGTGTAGCTTCGGGTCCCGTCTCCTGGAGGCAGGAAAGGCTTTTAATCCTTTTAACTGCCTGTTAACAGGTAGTTAACAGGCAGAAAAAGGGATTAGTGCCATTTTACCTTCACAGGTGAAGGCTTCCCGACTTGGAGAACCCCGCCGGGTTGGAGGAGACGTGGAGGAGGTCTGTGGCGGTCAGAGGCACCTGGAAGTAAGGTGTAGAGGTGAGTGATGGGTGCAAGTGTGGAGTGGTAAGTATGCAAGGTGAGTGATAAGTTTAAAAAAGTGTTCACTTACCTTTTTTTTACTTCTGTAGCCTTTAGCCGTGCTGGATCGGGAGAACGGACATCCAACTTGTCAATTTCAGGTAATGGCTGATGGACCCTCTGATCCATCAGACATCTGAAATTTACTTTTTTACAATGTTTTTTCAGTCCTCACCACAAAAACGAATCAAACTCAAGAGAATGTCAGTGATTGACAGCTTCACAGAGCAGTCAAATGCTGTCATTTCTTCTTTCAAGAAGTCTTGACAAGATAGCACGTCTGACGTTGATGTGATCTGTCAGTGACTTCTTCCCTAATTGGCTTGTTGAGCCTGCTGGGCGGGCTTAACAAGCTCAATCAGGGAAAAATCCCTCTGGTTGGTCAGGCGAGGATGGAGGTGGGACATTGACGTGACAAGCAGCAGTCCCACCTCCAAGTCACCTCCTTTGACAAAATCCAGCCCTATATGTCCAGTGCCACCTCATTGGGACAACCTCTCTCACCAATGACAGATCGCTTCTGTCATCTCACCTGCAGCTGCCATCTATTCCAGCATATGGAGGGAGTCATTGGAGAGCCTGGGTGCAAGAGTTCATCTTTGTGCAGTGATTGTCAGTGTTTTCAGCACCTCAATGCTGTCAAACACTGAGAAATCAACTGTCAAAATAAAATTGTGCGTGGTCCCTTTAAGGAAACTGGCAGATGACGCATCATCAAATTACATCATCAGACCCGCTTCCTGTTAATTGGCCGGTAAGCCCGCAGGGCAGCTTAACAAGATCAGTCAAGGGAAAATCACGTCTGTGGAGCGGAGGCAGCGGGGGGCGGGACCGGAACCCGGAAACCAGCTGACCCGCACCCATCCAGACACCGAACGCAAAATTACGGCCTGAGTCTCCAACACACCAGTGAAATGTTCTGGGGGACTATCCCTTGGGCAGGAGTGGGCCTTTGGTGTAGCGGTAGCATCCCCGCCACTGGGCCAGAAGGTGTAGGGTTTCGAACCCCGCTCCAGATAGTCCCGGCAAGTGGAGTCAGAGCTCCGGCTCTAAATTCTGGGTTGACATCCAGCGGGGGTACTTGCGTCCGTGGGTGTGGGTGGCCCCCCCCCCCCTCATATGGGTTGTGGGAGCCCGTAAAACCCTCCCTAATGGCTGGTATGTAGATGGTTACGGTCACGGAAGGAGCTTTAACGCGGCCAGAAATCCTTCCATCACTTCATACAGTTCCCCAAAGGGAACAATGTGAAGACACGTACGACGACGATCCCTTGGGCAGGAGGGCATTTAAAAGGCCCACACACGCTGAAGGAAAGTATATTATGTCTTCCTGTAGATCTTTGTTTTTTTTTCTCAGCTGTCATTTGTCTACAGACTGATGCCTGCATCTATGGGTTCCTTTCCCTTCATCCTGGCCTACCATCTCTTAATCCCGTGCTTCTCCAACCTTGGCAAAGGTTTCCCGATGAGTTGAAATGCCTTTTAATTCTCTCCAGAACCTTTCTAAATCTTTGTCCCCCTCCTTGTGATGCTCTGCTTTAATTCACCCCACCCCTTTACATTTAATTTACATGTAATTTGCATCCCCATTTCTTGGTAGACGCATAAATGTCACTCGACCACTTGGCAGAAGCTACATGTCTTTTAGCGATGTGTCTACCATGGGTGGGGTTGCACATCCCCATAGAGGAAGGAATGCATCTCCATGCAGCTAGTAGCAGGGTTTGTGAGTCTCCTTGTAGTGGGCCTAGTGAGCACTGAGGTGGGTCGTCCAAGATAGTGAGACTGTTCGTGTTCCTAGTGATCTCCCAGGCTGCTTTCGAGTATGGCTGGAAGCAGGAACATGATCATAATATGTACCCTTAATTGTATAAAGGCTTCATAGAAAATATGTGAATGTGCACCCATATTTATAATAGCTTCATAGAATATATGTGAATCAGGAAGCTGCCTATCAGTGTTCGATCAGCGCACTAATATTATTCTAATGAGCCCGATCACAAAAATAGTTCAGGCCTCCACCGAGCTTTATTGAGATCGCCCGCCCGATGAACACCAAAAATAAAAATCTGCTCCAATGTACCCGAATAATTGTTGCCGTGTGTTCAAACTGGCCATCAATCACTGCAAAAACACCGCGCATTTATTGTTTCGGTTCTGTCGTACACCAACTCACAAGGAAGGTGCCACAAAGCACTGAAATGACTTATTTCCAGAACTAATCCCATACACAAGAATCTATTGCATCAAATCAGAGCAATAAGGGTCTGTTTGTGTATAGCACCATTGGAAAATTTGAACATTGATCAGCTCTTTTTTGTACTGAATCAAATCATGAAGCTAAGAAATCACAGCAGCTCCACTGAATGAAGTTGTATTGGGGGCTGAGATGTCATGTCTACTCTGGTTACCAGCAGCTAGTTTGGAGGGACTGACAATCACATTGGAAAGTAGTCCAGTCCCGGCAATTTCAATAATTACGCTGTTAATGGAATTGAATTACAGTTATTTCCACAGTTCCCTGAACACGTTTGTAATATAAATCATGATAATGCTGCCAAGTAAGGTGTTTCTTTTTTCTACTAGAGTATTACAATCTCTCTCTCTACCATTTTACCTTTCAGTAAAACCACAGATCTATGAAAAAGAAGTGGGATTCCCAGAGGAAAAGGTTTATCAGCTTGGGAAGAAACACCATCTGACCTGTACTGTTTATGGAACTCCGATTCCCAAGATTCACTGGGAATGGCAGCCCTGCATCATCAGGATGTCCTATGCAACGTAAGACTTATTGCCTCTTCTTTTCCCATAACAAATGCTGGCTTATGGCAATAAATATGGCTTAGGGTACAAAGGGGGAAGGTGGAATCAGTAACTGGATAGCAATTAATCTGACAGACCTACTCAGGAACTAGCAAACATATTTCTGTATATGCATCACAAGATTTATATAAATATCATTGTGCTTCCGATCTCTTTGTTCTTGTCCAAGAGTTTATACTTAAACTGGGTCAAAGGAAAAGATTCTTATTTTCTGGTCAACAGTTTATACAGCATACAGGTCTTCCCTCCTGACTTTTAATCTCTAATCCTTCAATGCTATCATATTTCTCATAGAGCTTCATTGTAGTCAATCGACTTTATTTAGTTTACATGATAGATGTGTCAAGGGGCAGTGGGAGGCCTTATTCTGAAGGTGACATTAGAGAGAAGAGTGTGATAGCAGTGGCCTTCACCTATGTGGGCCTTGAGAGCATTCTTATCTTGGCCTAACAGAAGGTGAAGCTGCTTTCCTGTGTGAAATGACGCATGATTTGCTTTCCTGTTGTTGTCTGGCTTCCTCCCTCATGGAAAGCCATTCCCAGTAACCCAATTGTTCTATTCTCCCCAACTGTAGTGTGGCTGATTTCCTCTAGGTTTCAGACTTGTATTGCCTGCCTAATCTCTCACTGGCATCTAGTCCAACAGCCTGTAATCAAACATGGAATGTTTTTTGTTTCTTTGAGCATCCATCTGCACATATATTCCTTTGATTATAATTGACAAGTGAATTTTCTCACAACACTGTGGGCATTTTCTCTCAAAATGTTATAAATCAATTGCAGCTGCTTTCTTCCTTAGAAGCCATCCAGGTCTGTTTGTAACCATTTCTTATCATCTGTTGACAGGTGTGAAACAAACAATGACGTGAAAATTAACATTTCAGAAAATAAGACATTCCTTCACACAAACCTAGGCAACAGACTCGAGACTATCATTCACAAAGTGAAACTACATCAGAATAAAAACAACGTATGTATGTGATCTATCTGTATTTGGTGCAGTCGCACTACAGGGTTAAGGCTGTTGCCAAAATCTGCACACAACAAAAACCTGAGGATGTTACAGCGCAGAACATGTAACATAGAATGTTATGGTACTGAACTAAGAACCCAGAGACTGTGGGGATCATTTTCACTGTGGGCGCGGGTGGAAAAACTGGCAATTGCGGATCGACCGCCTATTATACACCCTGCCCGCATTTCCTTTCCATTTGCAGACTACGGGAAGGAAAAGCAGGTGGTGGGTACACCGGGCAGCTGATCCACACCCACCAGTTTTCCGCCCGTGGCCAAAATGAAAATTACCCCCCGCCCCCACTCCCCGCCCCCCCCCCCCCCCCCCCCCCCACCTTGTGAGTTTAAATCCCACCATGACAAGTTGTCAAATTGAATTCAAAAAATCTGATAACTTGTGGGCTGGCACAGAAAAGAATAAGCATGAAAGCTGCCAGATTGTTGTAAAAACCCAACTGGTTTACCATTGTCCTTCAGGGAAAGGAACCTGCCACCCCTACCGAGTCTTGCCTACAGGTGACTCTAGCCCCATACTATGTGGTTGACTTGCAATTTGCTCCAGGATGCACTGGATAGGAATCAGAAGTATGGATATGTAGAAGCAAGCTGCTGTAATGAAAAACAGGAAAAAGATTGGTTTAAGAAAAATCATAGCAAAATAAGCATAAAATTCTGTGGCGTTGTTTATGAGGGAAAGTGTCTAGTCAATTCTGACATAAAACCCCATGGCTCAACTTATGGAGGTTCAGAGTAAGTCTACAACTTTATTTATGAGATGTCAAGTGGGAACATTCTCACTCTGGAGTCAGAGGTACTAAGGGTTGTGTTATTGAATCTGGAACTCGCTGCTATAACAAATTTTTATTCCTTTTTAGCTTAGGAAGCTTTAGCCACAAACGTAATTTAATTTAAAGCACTGGCGGCTCAAACTGACCCTGCTTTCCCTTCACCACAAGGTTTAAGTTTGAGCTTGGAGGCACTGTGGCTTTCTATACCTCAAAGCAGCAGGATCTTAGGCCACAGCTTCTCTGAGAAAGCAGATAAATCTCGTCTGTCTCTTCTAATAAAATTCTGAACTAATCCAAAACAGGCCTCGAGTGCCAGTGTTAAAATATTCTTTGATCTCAAACACTGCAAAATAACTTGATTTCAAAAACAGTATCTTTCAGCATTAGAAAACAGGCTGGCACCATTCCTGACTAATCAATTCTTGTGTCTAGTTAACTTATTTGTAGTTAATTTATCCAGGAAAATAACAATCTCTGTTGTACAAAAGTCTTCAGAATAGCTAAGCTTTTGCTTGTCACTTCCTTTATTTTAGTTCCATCCTATAATTGCAACACTGCATAGTTTCATCAATTTTAATGTTGGTAAATATTTTCAATATATTTCACCTGGCTTTCCTCTTGCTTCTCCTCAAGCTGTTCCCTTGTATAGCCCTTCTTCCATTAGTGAGATGGACAGAGGGGCTTCACCTACCTTCCCAGCTCTGGCACTATTGTGGCTACACAAAGCATAAAAGCCAGGGGTAGATTTTCATGGGGCAATCGACCTGGATTTTCCTCCTCCTGACAGACAGAGGTCAGGGTGGGACTTCCTCCTGCCACCCTGACCCTGCCATGACCCCAGCCTAGTTTCCTCAACTACCAAGAGGAAGGCCGTTGTTGCTGAGCCAGGAAGATGGAGCAGGACACCTGTTACAGCTCCGGCATCGGACAAGAAGGGATCGCTTTTAAAAGGGGCACAAGAACCCCAAAGGTTCTAGCAACTTTTGTTTCATGAAGGCCTTGAAGTGGGCAAAGTTATGTTTCTGGCACCATTATTGAGGGAGACTCCTACGCCCTCTCCCTCCATCCACTGACCTAGGGAGCTTGCCGCTACTACCACAGAGACTACTGCCACCCTACTCCTTGCAGTCCCTGGGATCGGCAAAGACTGCGGCATATATAAGCCGCTTCCCACCTGTTTCAGATGGGCGGACTGCTAGCCCATTTATAAACCCGCCTGATAATTGCATCAGACGGGCTTTGGGCATCAATGGGGCACCAAGATGCTCCCCGCCGCACCCCGTCCTGCCACCCATGATTTCAACTGCCAGCCATCCATTTTACAGGCAGTAATGGGCAGCCAGCAGTTAAAAATTGCCCCCATGCCTTTCACACGTACCCTCAAATTTTTCACTAGGCAGACTTTAACACTTTAGATACGAATTATTTCACAGACAGTAAGTGAACATACAGTCGAAGCAAATTCCACTTATTTAACTCAATTTCATTTCTCTCTTCAAAAATCAATCCTTTGGTGGGCTGACTTTCTTTTTTTTGGTATTACCTTTCTTTCCAACTATTTCTAATTACAAATATTGTCCTTCTGCATTTTATCTACCAGCTCTATGTTTCAGGTTTACAGGGGCTGTGATCCTGTCTTTCTCCTTTGACAGTGATTCATTCGCTCATTAGTCTGTCAATAATACCAGCTATCTCTCCTTCCACTTGGGGTGTGAGTTTAAAGAAGCCATCTTCTAATGTTCTAAAGTTGAATGGATGCCACTTTGGCTATTGGGTTATGAATGAGAAAATCGGCCCTCGTTATATTCATTTGAAATAGACTGTGAGCTACGATATTCCACAAAATTGCCCGTCTGGCTTTAACGCACAGCTTCAATGTCTACAGCTTATGTGTTTTGAAGCCTGTGTAAATTCAATTTGTTTTAAAACCCAACACTTAAACATAACTCAATCACAAAATCCTTTCTATGAAGACAAAGATGATCAAAAATCCTGAAACGTGAAAGTAGGCATCAGGCCTCTGTACCCGATTTGATTCAGCACAACAGGCAACCCGGCCATTGTATAAGCAGCCTCAAAATGTTAAAGTATTTTGGACAGCCCCAGGAACATCTGTAAGCCATTAGTTACACAGCATGTGAAAGGTAACACACAGGGATCTATGTGGGAAACATGTGGCATTGTTAAATAGGTGTGTGACATTTATGTAGCTTCTCAAGCCCTTTGAGATACGAAATAAATCTAAATCACATATTGCACGAAATGCACAGCAGGCTGGCCAGCACCTGAAGGGTAAAGATGGATTAATATTTGGGTGGAACCTTACACCAGTTCTGGCATCTCATCTGAAATGTTCATCTCTTTTAGAGGCTGACGCAAATGTATAGTTCTAGAATTTTACTTCAGATATCCAGTATTTATCTTTTTTCTTTTTATCTATGCCAAGTAAATACTGCCGCTTTCAAAATCAACCCACACCCTATTGCACCCTCAAATACCAATTCCTGCATCACCAGCTCCAAAATACTGAGCACACTGCCGTGATGGACACGCAGCTTCTGCAACCTACACGTTCCATGTGTACAAGGAGTTGAAAGTGCAAAAGACACTGGGTAGAGTTTCTGCTCTGGGTGCAAGCACCGATCCGGGTGCAAATTGCACCCAAAATTGCACCCGTTTTGAGAAGTGCTTTTTTCTCCCCTCAGGTTTCCGCTCAAACTCACTTGCAAATCGCCAAACGCAAAATCTGCCCTGAGCTAGCGCAATTGGGCAGCGTTTTGAAACCTCAATTTTTAAGAAATAAATTTTGCTTTAAAAAATATTCCTTAATATAATTAAGTGGTAACTTGGTGTAGTTTGTTTGATGCAGATAAAAATGGGATCGATCACAAAAAATAAGCATTTTTAATCATAGTGTTGAGCCACCACCTGTGAGTAACCTGATTTAAATTATTGAAACTGACTTTAAAAGATATACAGAACCATTTGCTAGTTATATTGATGTACAGTAATTAGTTTCTTAGTAAATTTAAAAAAATTTCATTCAAAAGCTTTTAAAACATGCATAGTAGTGTCCTTGCACTCAAAAGAACCAGTTTAATTTTTAGAGCCCCTTCGAAGGCCCGCAAACAAACGCAATTAGCGGAATCTCCCAATGGTGATTAATTCGATCTGGGGGCGTGGCCAGTTTTGTGGATGGGGTCAACTTCTAGCACAGTGTATTTTAAACTATTGCAAACAATCGCGGAAACCCAATTTGCACTGAACGTAATTTGTGCTTAGAATTCCATGCTCTTTCGTGTGGGTTACGCCGATTTCAGGCATATTGCGCCGAAAAAAACCAGTGCAACCGAGCAGAAACTCTACCCCACTAACTCTACAATATACAGATGCATTTCAGCTATACCAGTTGCAAATGTATGACTTACGTCTATGCATTCTGTAGCGTTCTCTTGTAGGAGCTAGGACAGGATGCAGGTAAAAGCTTGTCATCTGCTAGATGATCATTCCCTTATCTCTAACCTTCAACCTCTCTCCATCCCAACCTTTCTTTCTTTTCAACAACATTACTATGGTAATGTGAACTTTCCTGTCCATTTCTCCTAAGCTCTAAATACACCATTTTGCACTCCCCCTTCCTTCCAACCTCATATTGTTGAAATCAAGACTCAATGAACTGTCTCCTACTCCAACTCATTTATTCCCAGGATTTCAAAACTTATCTCCCTTCACCCTCTTAAGCCCAAACTGGATATCAACTAACCATACATGTCAACCATCTGAGTTGGATATGGACAGGCAGCATTTTGAGGTCAGTGTCTGTTTGTCTACATTTACGGAAGAAAAGGAGTGCCACTCCCTGCTCCACACCTCAGTGCTGTTCTCGGCTCCTACCTGATGATGGGTCTGCTTCTGTTCTGGGGGGTGGAATGTTACAGTGGATGGATTTCTCGTGAAAATTTTGCGAGATCAGGAATTCCCACAGAAGAGTTTCACAAAGTGTTTTCAAAGGAAATAAATTCATGCAGCTTGCATGAATCATTAAGCAGAAGCAAGAATTTTTCCCAGAAAAGTAGGTGTATGAATGGAGAGGGGAAAGAAAATCAGTTAGCAAGTCCAATTGCAGCATTCTGGAAAGCTGCCAAGGAGAGGGGAGAACTAGGAAGAAGGAGAAAAGAAGGAAAGCTTGAATTGAGGGCAGAGGGTGGGGTGGGGGGGGGGGGGGAATGACTGCCATTGTGAATGGGGGAGCAAGATGGGAGAAGAGTTCCAATGTGAACCAGAAGGGAAGGAGAATGCTGCCGTTAATGAAGGGGAACAGGGCTAATGTGAATGGAGGAGGAGCATGAATGAGAGGGACAGAAAAGTGCTAGCGGATCGGGTTGGATAGGGAGAAAGAGTGCCTCTATGTCACTGAGACAAGCATATAAACTATTTTAAAACCATTTAATATTCAGATTTTACAACGAAGAGTACTAATCGCCCACAATTTCTCCGTAAAACATTAGGGTATAGCCCTGCAATTTTTGCCAAAACTTTCCACTATACAAGTGATGCAATGTTGGGTATACTTGCAGCTTAATTTATGACAAGATTATGGCCCATTGTACTTTCAGTGTCACTACCTGTCATAGTCCTATATTTATGGCTGTATGTAAAGCTGCTAATCAGCTTCTGTTAGTTTTCTGAGTTGACATGTATGTTTAACCACTACTTCTTTTATTTATCTCCTCTTCTCTCCAATTACTTTTCAACCTTGATGGTGTCCTGCACTATGGACCTTGGCTCTTCACCACAATTTCTCAATATTTTTTTTTAATTCTCCCGGTCGGAATAATCAGAAATAGCTATCGCACACATGAGGTCGCAAGTGCCATTTAACGGTAACATGTATCTTATTGTTTAATTTTTGCAATCATTATGTAACCATTTAGCTTTGTTACTGATAAAGAAATTAAATACAAGTTTATTTCCTTGGAGGTGGCAGTGATGTGGAGCCACATTGATCTCATTATATTCCAGGAACAAGGGGGAGTCACGTTAGAAAATGATTCGATGGATGAGGATGGGCTAAAATCAATTATCTTTTAAAGACATTGCATTACTTAAGTTTTGTGTTGAGTGCAGAGAATCATTTAATGAGCAGCCATAAAATACAGCCTGTGCAAGCCAGCAGAAAAGGGTTTTGTCTCTTGATATTTGGACCAAATCCAAATTAAACCTTGCCATTTTCACAAAGCTGTTTAATTTGGATCAGCATCTAGCGTGGGATCAGGCCGAGCTGCCTGCAACCACTTCTATTTAATGTGAGTGTCACACGGTGCTTTCTACTAGGTAAGAAAGGGAGAGAAAAAGACTTTCACTCATCTCATTTTAAAACAACTGATAAAAACACATTTTATATAACAATGGGGGTGATTTTGCCAATGGGGGCGCATTGGACTGCTGCTTGTCGGGTTTTAGTCCCGCCTCCATCGACTTGTGGCCAATTAAGGGGAAGCCGGTTGCAGAGAACGTCAGTATATGACGTTTCATCTGTCTCAAAATTTTGACAGATGAATTGTCATCGTTTGACAGCTCTGTGAAGCTGTCAAACTCTGACATTCTCTGTTGTTTGATGAGTTCTTGTATTCAAGACTCATCAAACCTCTTTTGTGAGCAGAAATTCGATGGTTGTTGCATCGGAGAATGCAGCAGCCATCTGTCATCTCTGCCGCGGAGATGCGAGACTCTCCACATCCCCAACTGTTGAAGCCTGCAGGAAGAAACAAAGGTAAGTAAACATTTCCTATCACTTTTCACTCACCTCACATACTTACCTCTCCACACTTGCACCCAGGACTTACCTCCACAGTGCACTTTTGCACCCCTCCGACCCCCGCAGACCCACTGCTTGCCTCAGTGACACTGGCAGGGGTTTCCCAATGTCGGGAAGCCCGCACCTCTGGTGGAAAAATGGGGATAATCCTCTTAACTGCCTGTTAACTATCTGTTAACAGGCAGTTAAGTGGCTGTAATCCCCTTCACGCCTCCAGGAGACGGGACCCAGCGCGAGTTGGCTACCCGCCTCCTGGGAAGATGGCACGGAAGTGAGTTAGGGGCAGGATGGGTACCCACCCCCAGCTTCTGCCATGTTCCCAGCAGTCCCGCCTCCCGAGAGCTGGCAAAATCCAGCCCTTAGTTCTTAGAGTCTGTAAAATGTTTGTTATTAATTACCAGAAATTAGTACATTTTTAGTTTAGACAAGGCCCGTTTTAGAGATGTCTGTCCTGTTTATAATAGCAAAATACTGCGGATGCTGGCAATCCGAAATAACAACAGAAAATGCTGGAAAAACTCATCAGGCAAGGCAGCATCCGTGGAGAGAGAAACAAAGTTAACGTTTCAGGTTGAAGAACTGGAAAAAAGCAGGAAATGGAAAGCAAGTATAGGGGCTGGGAAAAGGGGGAGGGGATGAAAGAACAAATTGGAAGGTCAGTGATAGGATAGAAAGCAGGAGAGATTAAGAGACATTGAGAGACATTAAGAGATATTCAATGCAAGAGGAGGTGGTAATGGGACAGGTTAAGGAAAAAAGGATGGCTCTAGATGGGGTGTGAATTGTGCTGGCAGAATGAAGGACAGCTGCCCTGTGGGAGGGAAGAAAAAAAGGGGGCAAACAAAAAGTGTGGATAAAAAAAAGGAAATATATATATGATTGTTGAACTCTATGTTGAGTCCAGAGGGCTGTAGAGTGCCTAATCGAAAGATGAGGTGCTGTTCCTCGAGCTTACGCTGAGCTTCCATGGAACAATGCAAGAGGTCGAGGACGGTGAGGTCTGAGTGGGAATGGAGCGGTGAATTAAAGTGACAGGCCACTGGGAGCTCGGGGTCCCCCTTATGGACTGAATGGAGGTGTTCCACAAAGCGATCACCCAATCTGCGTTTGGTCTCCCCAATGTAGAGGAGACCACATCATGAGCAGCGAATACAGTATACTAAATTGCAAGAAATACAAGTAAATCGCTGTTTCACCTGGAAGGGGTGTTTGGGGCCCTGGACAGTGGGAAGGGGGGAGGTATAAGGGCATGTGTTGCAACTCCTGCGCTTGCACGGGAAGGTGCTGGGCGAAGGGGAAGGGGTGCTGGGAGTGGTAGAGGAGTGGACTAGGGTGTCGCGGAGGGAGCGGTCCCTACGAAATGCTGAAAGGGGAGGTGAGGGGAAGATGCGTTTGGTGGTGGGATCACGCTGGAGGTGGCGGAAATGGCGGAGGATGATCCGTTGAATGTGGAGGCTGGTGGGGGTGAAAGGTGAGGACAAGGGGAACTCTATCGTGGCTCCGGGAGGGAGGGGCAGGGGTGAGGGCAGAAGTGCGGGAGATAGAATGGACACGGTCGAGGGCCGTGTCAACAACAGTAGAGGGGAATCCTCAGTTGAGGAAAAAGGAAGACATGTCGGAAGCACTGGTATGGAAGGTGGCATCGTCAGAGCAGATGCGGCGGAGACGGAGAAACTGGGAGAATGGAATAAAGTCCTTACAGGAGGCGGGGTGGGAGGAAGTGTAATCCAGGTAGCTGTGGGAGTCTGTGGGCTTGTAGTGAATGTTTGTCAATAACCTATCCCCAGAGATGGAGACAGAGAAGTTGAGGAAGGGAAGGGAAGAGTCGGAGATGGACCATGTGAAGGTGAGGGAAGGGTGGAAATTGGAAGCAAAGTGAATGAAATTTTCTAGCTCAGCGCAAGAGTAGGAGACGGCACCGATACAGTCGTCAATGTACCGGAAAAAGAGGTGAGGGAGGGGACCCGAGTAGGACTGGAACAAAGAGTGTTCCACATATCCCACGAAAAGGCAGGCATAGCTAGGACCCATGTGGGTACCCATAGCAACACCTTTGATTTGGAGGAAATGAGTGGAGTCAAAGGAGAAAGGAGACATGTCAGCTGTCCTTCATTCTGCCAGCGCAATTCACACTTCATCTAGAGCCATCCTTTGTTCCTTAACCTGTCCCATTACCACCTCCTCTTGCCTTGAATATCTCTTAATGTCTCTCAATGTCTCTTAATCTCTCCTGCTTTCTATCCTATCACTGACCTTTCCTTTTGTTCTTTCATCCCCTCCCCCTTTTCCCAGCCCGTAAACTTGCTTTCCATTTCCTGCTTTTTTCCAGTTCGACCTGAAACGTTAACTCTGTTTCTCTCTCCACAGATGCTGCCTGGCCTGCTGAGTTTTTCCAGCATTTTCTGTTGTTATTTCTGTCCTGCTTATGTTTGTCCTGATTTCCTTCGCCCCACCATTGGTGGCCGTGCCTTCAGCGGCCTAGGACCTAAGTTTTGGAATTCCCTCTGTAAAGTCTGTAGGTATTATGGCGAATTAATACACAGACTACAAGAGTAACTTTAACAGGACTTTACTATTCGAAGGTCAGGGCGAATCTGCCCAATAAATCCTGACACAGCACTTATATACCGGTGTGGTCACCGTCGGTATTACAGTATACAGCAGCCAAGATAAAGTAGTGCCACACCTAAAATAGTTCTCTTAAAGGTGGACGGTTACATACAATAGTTCTCTTAAAGGTAGAACAGTTACATACACTACAATCCTCCTTTTTTAGCTTACAACATACTTATTCCCCATTAACATAACATCATAACATATATACAACTTATGCAAAACAGTTCACAGATTCAGTCTCTCTGGAGGCTTCCTGACTCTGTCTGGATAACGCCTCGGTGATGTAGTAGTTTTCGGCGGGGTAGTAGGTTCTTCTGGCAAGGTCAATTCGGCTTGAAGGACAGTGTCAGGTTCATCTGATTCTAGTATTACCAGATCGGAGGTAGGTGCTCTGGGTATCTCTGCTTCAACATTAGCCGTGTAAGGTTGTGGAGTAGGTTGGTCCTTTGTGGATGACCCTATGATCTGGTCAACATGTCGCCTTATGATGCTGTCACCAATGTCCACGGTATACATCAGCGGCCCTAGCCTTTTCCCAATAGTTCCAGGCTGCCATTTCTCGGTACGGTAGTCCCGGGCCAAAACTTGTTGACCTATCTGAAAGGATCTAGTTGGCCTTTCATTCATGCCCTGAAATTGCCGGTTCTCTACGTCCCTTCTGACGTTTGGCTTAATCAAATCCAGCCGGCATCTTAGTCTATTGAAAAACATCATGGCGGGAGTTTGGTTTGTGACCGCATGTGTTGCATTCCTGTACGCCAACAAGAAGTTATCTACCTTATGTTGTAGGTTGATGTCTTCATTACCCATGGCCTTTATGGCCTTCTTGAAGGTCTGGACAAACCTTTCAGCTAATCCATTTGTGGCGGGATGGTATGGGGCTGACGTGTAGTGCTTGACCCCATTCCTTTTTAAGAACTTCCTGAATTCTTCGGACACAAATTGCAGTCCAGTATCAGAACAGATCTGTTCCGGCAGGCCATTCCTAGCAAATATGGTCCGTAATACTGTGATGGTTTTTCCCGTGGTGGTGGAGGACATCTTTATTACCTCCGGCCACTTGGAGTGTGCATCAACCGCGATTAAGAACATTGAGTCCATAAATGGACCAGCAAAGTCGACGTGTACCCTTTGCCAAGGAGATGAGGGCCACTCCCATGGATGCAGAGGAGCTTGTGGTGGCGCGTTTTGGACCTTCTGGCATCCTAGACAGCTCTTGGTTATTTCTTCGATGTCTCCATCAATACCTGGCCACCACACAAACGCTCTTGCTAGGTTCTTCATTTTCACTCCACCCAGATGCCCCTCGTGAAGCTCCTTTAGCACCTTATGCTGAAGTTTGGGTGGAATCACCACTCTAGATCCACACATCAAGGTTCCTCGGCACACTGACAGCTGTTCATTTCTTTGCGAAAATGCGGGCAGCGTTGGTTCGCCATGTGCTGGCCATCCCTCCACCGTTAAATCGTAGACTCGTGAGAGAGTCGGATCATTTCTTGTTTCATTTTCGATCATCGAATTTGTTACTGGTAGACATTCCACTATGGATGAGTGGAACATCTCTACCGGGTCCACTGTAGCCGCCTCTTCTACTACTGGCAACGGTAGGCGCGATAACCCATCAGCATTTCCATGCTGTTTGGACCTTTTGTATTCGATGTCATATTGGTGTGCCCCAAGTAACACGGACCACCTCTGTAGCCTTTGCGCTGTCATAGTGGAAACGGCCTTGTTAGGGTTGAATATGGACACCAACGGCTGGTGGTCTGTCAGTAATGTGAACTTCTTGCCCTGCAGGTAATGATTGAATTTCTTTACTCCCCACACAAGGCTGAGGGCCTCCCTATCTATCTGAGCATAATTTCGCTCAGCGGAGGTCAATGATCGGGATGCAAATGCGACTGGCCTTTCCGAGCCATTTGGTAACTTGTGTGAAAGTACTGCTCCAATTCCATAAGGGGAAGCATCACAAGCTAGACGAAGAGGTAACGTTGGGTTGAAATGAGCCAACACTTCCTCAGAGGTAATCAACGCCTTGCTTCTGCGAAAGGTCTTCTTACAGTCCTCGCTCCACTTCCATGGTACTTCTTTCCGCAACAGAGCATTCAGCGGATGCAGCACCGTGGATAGATTTGGCAGAAACTTGTGGTAATAATTAATCAACCCCAGAAACGATCTCAACTGTGATACATTTTCCGGAGCGGGGGCCTTCACGACAGCTTCTATCTTGTCAGGTGACTTGTGCAGCCCCTCTTGGTCAATGACATGACCGCAGTACGAGATCCGTTTCTGGAAGAACTCACATTTCTGGCGATTAACTCGAAGGCCATATTCCTTCAACCTGGTGAGCACCAGTTTCAAATTTGCGAGGTGTTCCTCCTCGTCCTCTCCTGTAATCAGGACATCATCCAAGTAACACTGAGTGCTTGGAATCCCCTGTAAGACCTGCTCCATGGCCCTCTGCCAAATTGCTGGAGCCGAAGCTACTCCAAAAACCAGTCTATTATAACGATACAAGCCTCTGTGTGTGTTGATTGTGAGATACTGGCGCGACTCTTCCTCGACTTCCATTTGTAAGTATGCTTGTGCCAGGTCTATCTTGGTGAAGTGTTTCCCGCCAGACAATGAAGCAAAGATATCCTCAATCCGCGGAAGCGGGTATTGTACCGTGTGAAGCACCGGATTAACTGTGATCTTGAAGTCTCCGCAGATGCGGACCTTTCCCGGTCCCCCTGGCTTGTTACTTGATGAAGACTTCATGACGGGAACAATGGGCGTGGCCCACTCACTCCAGTCCACCTTAGACAGTACCCCCGAACGTTCAAGCTCTTCCAGTTCTGCCTCCACAGCAGGTCGTATCGCGTAAGGTACCGATCTGGCTTTGAAAAATTTTGGGCTTGCATGTTCTGCAATCTTGATTTTTGCCTTAATTCCTCTCGGTGTTCCCAGTCCTTGCTGAAATACCTCTTTAGCTTCGTCCAATATTCTGGACAACCGTTCAGGTTTGACATCTTCCTTTCCGGAATCTACCGTCATTGTGTTTAGTGAGTGCCAGTCTATCTTTATTTTCCTGATCCACTCCCGTCCCAGAAGTGGTGGACCTCCCTCGGGTAGCACATACATGTCCATTCTTCGGTGATCTTTGCCCTTGTGTCTCACCTTGACTTTTATCTTTCCGATGGGGTATACTTTATGCCCCGTGTATGTCTGCAATAATATCTCCGTATCCCGTAGGGGAATATGTTTCAACAACTTTTTGTAATCTTGCTTATTCATGACCGTCAACGCCGATCCGGTGTCCACTTCCATTTTCACTTGGACTTTTGCAATCTGTAGTGTGACCCAGATAGTTTGTCGGTCAGCTTCTTTGCTCACATTGTGAATCCTCAGACTACCCAGTTCCTTGCTGTTGGAGTCTGAATCCGAATTCTGTTCATCTGTACTCTTCCCAGTCACCTTATGTACCTTTCTGTACTTCTTCTGTGGTGACTTATTATTGCTGGTCTTCTTTCCTGACCGGCATACTTTAGCTATGTGACCAGGCTTGCCACATTTCCTACATTCCTGGTTTTTAAACCAGCATTGGTTCTGATCGTGTGTTGTCTTCCCACAACGATAACATTTCGTTGTACCCGAAGTCATTTGATCCATACTGAGTACCGCTGTCTTCCGCTGCATTTCCGCCGTGCCTCTCGCTGCGGCTTCGTGCGATGCTGCAATAAGGACAGCCTTCTCAAGTGTAAGATCATTCTCTTCGAGCAGTCGTTTTTGTATTCCTTCCTTCGACATTCCGCACACGAACTTGTCTCTCAGTGCCTCTGACAGATTTACCCCAAACTGGCAGTATTTTGCTAGTCTACGCAGTTCAACCAGGTACTCTGCGTTGCTTTCCTCTTTTAGTTGCGTTCTCACGTAAAATTTAGATCGTTCCGCTAACATCAGCGGTGCGGGGTTCAAATGATCCTTCAGGACAGCAACAATATAAGCGAAAGACTGATCCGCCAGTTTAGCTGGTGATAGAAGATGCTTCAATAACCCATATGTCTTTGCACCCATTGAGTTTAGTAAGGTTAGAGCTTTGTCATAATTTGCTATCTTATTGACCTTACAATATATCTCGATGCGTTCTACATACGTGGCCCAATCTTCCACATCGGAATCGAAACCGTTGATGTTACTACGCTTAGGCATCTTCACCCTCTTCCTGAGAAACAACAACGAAATATTTCTTTAACTTTTTTTTTTCCAAAATGGCGGTTTCCCGCGCTTGTCTTCTTTCCCCGCCCACTTTCAAAATGGCGGTTTCCCGCTTCTGTCTTCTTCCCCGCCTACTGGCGGCTTCCCGTGTTTCTTCCCCTGGCGGGAGGGGTAAGCTTTTCCCTCGGGCGACGACCGCTGGCTTTCGGGGTTCGCAGCCTGCGCGTCGGCTTCAGTGCGTTCCTTGTTCCTTTTTCTCGGCAGGGGCAACCGGCGCTGGGTACAACCCGTTGACGGCGAACAGTTTCAGCCGCTGGGCTGGATCTCGCTCAGTCTCCCTCGCTCGGGCTCTGTCTCTCCCGCTCGCTCGGGCTCTGTCTCTCCCTCAGCGGCTTCCAATCGCGCCTCCCAGCCCTCTCGCAGTCCGGTGCTTTCCTCCCCGGCTGCGGCTGAGTTCTCCGCGATTTATTTATTTTTATATATCTTCCCGCGCCTTACGATCCCGGTCGCAGCGCTTCGTGGCCTCGGTCGCTGCCCGGCCGTTTTCGCCGGTCGCGGTCTAGCTGTCTCACGACGCCGTTGCGTCTCCCAGCCCGCTTGTACCGCGGCTTCCGTGCTCCACGCTGCCCCAGTCTCAGCACCTCTGGGCCCGACTTCTGTCCGGCTCCTTTCCCCCGACCGTGGTCGAGTTCACCGCCCTTATCCTCCGTTTATTTTTTTATTTTCCCTTTACTCACAGTCACCGTGGCCGACTTGCTTCTCGTGCTGATCGGCTCACTCACCACCGTGGCAGAAGGGACAATCAGTGCCTGTTGCTGATGGAAGGCTTCGTGTCTGAATTCTTCCTTCTTCCTTGCTCTGCAGACTCGAGTTTTCTCTCAGCAGAACGACGAGGGCGGGTGCCTCTTCTCGACGCTCGTTAACTGCTTCGGAAGTATTGTTGCCGCAGGGTAAGATCGAACTCGTCGCCACTGTAAAGTCTGTAGGTATTATGGCGAATTAATACACAGACTACAAGAGTAACTTTAACAGGACTTTACTATTCGAAGGTCAGGGCGAATCTGCCCAATAAATCCTGACACAGCACTTATATACCGGTGTGGTCACCGTCGGTATTACAGTATACAGCAGCCAAGATAAAGTAGTGCCACACCTAAAATAGTTCTCTTAAAGGTGGACGGTTACATACAATAGTTCTCTTAAAGGTAGAACAGTTACATACACTACACCCTCCCTAAATCTCTCTGCCTCTTTCTCATCCTATAAGACGCTCCTTAAAACCTACCTCTTTGACTACCTGTCCTTAATATCTCCTTATGTGGCTTGGTGTCAAATTTAGTCTGATAACACTCCTGTGAAGTGCCTTGGGATGTTTTACTATGTTAAATGCAAGTTGTTGTTGTTATGTTTCCAAGTACTTCTAAATAACTATACAATATGGGAAGAGCCTCTTAATGCGACCAAATCCTCAGACAAAATTCTAAATAACTATGCAATATGGTAAGAATATTGATGGGGACATTTTCCCTTACAAAGTAAGTGCATCCTTTATTCAGCCCTCCTGTGAGGAATGCGCTGTTGATTGTTTGGCCAATGTATTGAGTGACTTGAGCAGATATTCTCTTGAAATCAATGTATCTATTGGCAGGGTGTGCGTTTTACAAAATAGTCATGTTGCACAGATGGTGAGATGGTTCAGTATGTTCGTCTGCTCAAATGAACCTTGACGGTATTCAAATGTTATTATTGAAGGTACAGGTTCTCCTCTCCCCCAGGTTATTTTCCCCTTCTGTTTTGAATGCACTGACCCATACCTTGTTACGAATTATACAGGTGTTGGCAGCCAAGTGGCCATTCTTCACGCGGAAGCCTTGTCAGTGTATGTTGGCCAGCTATTTGACTATATGGAGCATAACAGCTGAGCCTAATTATGTTCCCGTCCACCGTCCACAGACCCATACTTCCAGCAGAGGTCATTGGATAATAATCTAAAACAGGAGCCCTTTTTCTATATGAGAGAGAGAGAGAGATCTGTTAGGTGTGAATTGCCTACTGTGGTGCTGATCTCTGTTTCCAGTACCAAACAGCCACGAGATCCCGCAACAGTGTGTCAATCACTGCCGGGTCCCAGTAATCCTGTTTTCTCCCCTTAACCTAAGACATGTTACCGATTTTATCTACTTTGTAAAGACAAAAGAGAGGGTTTACTGAATTCAGCTAATGTGCAGAACCTTTTTCTTTTGTCTTAGACTGTGAGCACTCTAATTGTGGCTGAAGCCAAGGTCTCAGGGATTTATCACTGTGTAGCTTCCAACACAGAGGGTGTAGACAACAGAAGCATTAACTTCTACATTACAGGTAAGCAATTGCCTGCTATCAGGTGACCTTGCATGATAAAAGTAAAGATTTAAAGCTGGCCATCGGTATTTCAAGCCATTTACCAGCTCATTAGTATTTTACTACGGAGGTAAAATCAAATCCTTTCACTGTGATTGGAGGTTTTCCGTGTCCAACAACCAGATCAGTCGGAGGACCGGACTGGAGACTGTTAAAACTAATCAATCAGACATGGCTTTCTTGCACTGCTGGTAACACACAAAAGTCAGATGGAAAAGTTTTAAAATGAGCTGATGGTTTCTGAGAGTCACAGTTACTGTAAGTTTTTCTAGTGTTTGCCCCCAGTAGAGCCATACATAACAAATAAGTTGCTACATGTAGCTTCTAGAAGCTTTTTGGCCTAAAAATTGGTTCACAATCCCGGTGCAGTGCACATGCTTAATGAAGTCAGCAGCAGGACCTTCTTCTTCTTAGGCAGTCCCTCGGAACCGAGGATGACTTGCTTCCACATTAAAAATGAGTTCTCAGGTGACTAATGAGTCCAATGCGGGACCTACAGTCTCTGTCACAGGCGTGGCAGACGGTGGTTGAAGGGGCGGGTGGGTGGGGTGCTTGGGTTGACGTGCGCTCCTTGTGCTGCCTGCGCTTGGCTTCCGCTTGCTCCCGGCGAAGAGACTCGAGGTGTTCGGCGCCTTCCCAGATGCTTCTCCTCCACTTTGTGCGGTCTTGGGCCAGGGATTCCCAGGTGTCAGTGGGGATGTTACACTTTTTCAAGGACCACAGCAAATTGGTCTGTCAGCCTTATCAGGACAGTACCGGCTCACTGCAAGAGCCAGTTGTGCCCCCAGAGGCAGCTGGCTGCTCACAGGAAGGGCAGCAAGATCCATCGGCTCGGAAAGGTGACTGAAGGTCTTGAAAGTGTCAGAATACATGGAAGGCAATCAAGGGGGAGGTAATTGTTTAAAATAATTAAATTAGCATACCCGCAGACCAATAAACCCTGCCTGACTCTTGGCTGCATTTGGGTCTGGGAGAGGGACATATTAGTTTTATTCTTCACAAGATCACAAGATAATTATGGATGAGCAAGATCTTGTCGCCCATGTTTGTTCATCCATTCAGAAGTATCCTACAGTCCCCCCAGTGCAGCATCCAATTGTTTCTTAGACGCATCCAGGGCTTATGCCTCCACCACTCTACTGGGAAGTTTTTCTTAGGGCTGATTGTTCACTGCATGAAGAAAAATGTCCTCACATCAGTCTTAAAATTACCTTTCACTAGTTTGACCCTATGCCCCCTGGTCCTACTCTCAAAGTGTTATTGAATGTAATATTCTGGGTTTACATTTTTGATAAAAAGGTTATTATCTTATATACATCTCTAAGATCACCTCTCCGACGCCTCCTTTCATGTCTGAAATGCACAATCCTCTCCAACCTTTCCGCATAACACAGATCACTGGCACCAGAGAGCTGGCTGTGCTTTCCCCTGGTCAGCTTCCCAGTAACCACTCTGGGGAGTACTCCACCTCCTGTGTTTCAAAGGGACTGATATTTTCACTTACATGTTTACCAGCCTCCCAAGTCCGTCAAAAGATCAGAGGAAGCCTTTGTAGAGTAACATGTTTGTAGCATAGTTGCTTGAAAGATTTCATTCTTGCTCAACACAGAGAATATACAAAATATTTATTCCCATTTCAAGATTTCATTTTTTTTAACACAACTAGACTTCACTTAATTTATTTTTTATATCTCTTTATTGTTCCTGTGCCATCATATGCCAACACACCAGCAAAAATACACCAAACCAGTGTTATACTCACTGAGCAATGCCAAGGGAGATCAAATAGTACTGTTTAATTTTCAACAGGGTAATTGAAGAAACTGTTGTCAGAGACAATTAGTCAGTGTATTGACTGCTTCTGTAGTGTTGTGTGATTATGATAGTCTGTTGAGGATTAAGCTCTGCGTACAGCATGATTATTATTTGGGCAGTCATTTTACTACATCGCTCATGAGACTGAGTTTAAAAAAAGAGCCACACAGGTTGATTCTCACCACCTAGTCATGAATATAGCCATTCACAAGCATGACTTTGTTGTGGGGTTGGGAGGGGGGGGCGGGGTAATTCCACAGAAAAATAAATCTCTCTATTTGGATAAACAGGTCTCCACAGAACTATTCAGTTAAAAATTAGATAACCCTTGGGAACTGAGTAGTGTAGGGGGTTAAGAGATTGCTCTTTCATTTTTGGGATCTCGGTTTGAATCCATGCTGGACTGATGGGATAAAAGTCCTCTCGCTCTGTAAGTATCTTTCATGAATTACATCTGGACAATTTCAACCTAGCTCCGATAGGCCCACATTACAAAACCACCCCTAATTCTCTCAGTATCTCAAATGGGAAAGTTGTATTTCCCAGCATTAATGTCTCTCACCTTGCTGAGTATTCACATTAACTTTTTTTAATTATCTGTTAACAAAAGACAGCTTATTTTGTGTTTTGAACATTACCGGGCCTGAATTTGATTCCTACATGCTGTTCTTCTTTTATTATAGGCAATAATGACCTTAAGCAGCATTTTTTTGTCCTGTATCCTAAGAAACAGTAAAACTACAGTTACTGTTCTGTGATATTAGCCCCGATATTTATGGGGAAGCGGGGAGGGAGTGGAGGAGTGTGGTAGCATGGGGTGGGTGGTGGGGGGGGGGGGACCCGGAAATCCCAGGGACACAGAAGTCCTGCCGAATTTAACGGCAGGCCCTCATTATCATTTTCTTCTTCTATTTCCCGCTCGGCAGCCAGAGAGGCTGGTTGGCTGCCAGGCAGGGAATCCAGCGACAGGAGGCGGTCCCTGGCAATTGGGAGAGATCGGGGATGGTGGGGGAGGGGTCAGAGCCCGGCAATCAGAAGGGAGGGAAAGATTGGGGCTCAAGATCGGGGCTTGGTGGGGTGGGGGGGTTAGAGCCTAGCAATGGTGAGGGAGGGAAAGATCGGGGCTTGGGGGTGGGTGGGTCGATCGCGGGGCAGGCCAGAGATCGGGGGTTCAAGGTTGGAGGGTGGAGGCCGATCGCGGGGCAGGTGGCTAGTGAACGGGGGTCGGGGAAGGAGGGAGTTTGGCCAATGGCTGGGCGGGCGGATAGGGAACTGGGGTTAGAGGGGGGTGCAGTTGCCGACCACGGCAGCGAGATGAGGCCACGATCAGCAGAAGAGAGGCCAAAGATTTGCTTGACGGGCTGGAGGGGGGGGGGGGGGGGGGAGAACCCCTTCTCCACCTGGCCCACAACAAGTGCTCTAAAAAGCACTCCCCAGCTGCAGCCGGCTGCTCCCATCTCCATGTTACTTCGGGGTTTCCCGAGCCCTGGGAATCCAGGGCGACAGCTGGTAAATTTAAATCAGGCTCCCAACTGCACTGTTGGAGCCTCATTTAAATATTATAATGAAGTGTCTTGCCTCTCCAAGGCAGCACGCACCCCACCACCATAAAAATGGCGGCAAGCACATACGCGGCGAGTTGGGGACACATTCCCCGATTTAACATTTTTAGATCCCCCCGCAATTCAATCCCACCCGTCGGGGTGGGGGGGGGTTTAATATCCTCTGAGCCTGCATTCAGAGTACATTTGAACACACTGTACTTTCCACACTATCAAAACAGGCATATTGTTATGATCGATGGGAGTAAGTTTTTTTTTGGCAGACGCCTTATCCACTCACCCGCTCACATATATCCCGTGCACGCCTATGCCTGCCACCATATAATGATTATGTATTGTTCATATATTTAAAATAACACACAAAATGATATATTCAATTGAATCAAAACTGACTTCAGGGATTTCCTATTATACAATTCTCTGACTTAACCCCTTTAAGCCTATAAAGGACTGACTTCTCAGCTGATGTGCACCATTGTTATCCTGTTGGACACTGTACAAAAATATTATTTGAAGAACAAGGATTGCTGGCACCATTGTTGAGAAAATCTACTATAAGTTGCTAGTTCTGAGATTTATTCTGTTTTATATGATGAGTGACAGTATTTTCCTAGGGAGGTATTTGTAGGTATCTTAAACTTCAGATCCTGGTCAGATCTGAAAAGGAACACTCAATAAAATTAATGTTTATGTGCTCATACACCCACATACTTAAAACTTAAACAAACAGAATCAATGATCCCCTCACCTTCAACGTTAAGTAATTCAAAGCAGAAAGTTCCAGGTTTCAATTCTTGGATCTGTACTGGGCTAGTTAAACTCAGCTGGGAAACAATTGGGATGTCACAAATGATTTCTGTGCCATAGGATAGTGTAGAGGTGAAAAAAAAACATCAGGCAAAGTTCCCACTGCTTCTCACTATCCAGTGATTGATGTTGGAAGATGGAGATCAGATGAGATCGGGCTCAGCTGTCAGCAGAATCAGATAGTCTGTCTTGGCTCATGCCTGGATGTTTTACTAGCACCTTTAGAACTCTAGCCCCAAAAATGTCATAACCTAAGGGAAGAAAATTGGCAAAGGTAAGCAGAGTTTGAAGAAAAAAATACTCTAAGGAACTGGATGGAAACGTTTTGTTCAAGCACAATCTTCGGGCCTCAGGGTTCCAATCTAAATATAAACACAGTCTAAAAGTATGCAGCAAAGAGAATAAATAAAGTCATCCTTTTCACACTAAATATATGCATGAAAAGATATATTCTTAATTATTATTTTGGGCAGTGAGTCATTGGCAACATTGTCCCCAAATATTACAGTTGAGTAAATGTCCTTGAGTCGAACAATAATTCTATTTTTACACCATAATGGTGATATTTGCCTGGTGCTATATTTGCTGGTATCTCAGCTTATTTCTTCTCGGTTGAGAACAGTTGTGTAGAAACTCATAACCAAGGCCAGTTTGTTCTGCTGGTAAAAGGAGACTGTACTGTGGTTCTTCTAGAGACCTTTTTTTGGTGTGGCATGGTTAGATGAAGAGCAAAGCTCCATCTACTCTGTCCTACCCTCAACACGGCACCGCCTACTGCATTCGTGTGATATTTTCCCATTTCCCAAAGTAGGCATCTTGTGGCCTAGCTGAGTGAAATTCCCAAAGTAGCAGCAATTCTTCTTCTTCTTAGGCAGTCCCTCGGAACCGAGGATGACTTGCTTCCACATTAAAAATGAGTTCTCAGGTGACTGATGAGTCCAATGTGGGACCTACAGTCTCTGTCACAGTTGGGGCAGATGGTGGTTGAATGGGCGGGTGGGTGGGGTGCTTGGATTGACGTGCGCTCCTTGCGCTGATTGCGCTTGACTTCCGCTTGCTCCCAGCGAAGAGACTCGAGGTGTTCGGCGCCTTCCCGGATGCTTCTCCTCCACTTTGTGCGGTCTTGGGCCAGGGATTCCCAGGTGTCGGTGGGGATGTTGCACTATTTCAAGTGTCCTTGAAGCGTTTCCTCTGCCCACCTGGGGCTCTCTTGCCATGTCGGGGCTCCGAGTAGAGCACTTGTTTTGGGAGTCTCATATCGGGCATGCGGACAATGTGACCCGTCCATCGGAGCTGATCGAGCGTGGTCAAAGCTTCGATGCTGGGGATATTGGCCTGAGCGAGAACACTGACGTTGGTGCGCCTATCCTGCCAATGGATTTGTAGGATCTTGCGGAAGCAGCGTTGATGGTATCTCTCCAGTGCTTTGAGGTGCCTGCTGTACATGGTCCATGTCTCTGAGGCATACAGGAGGGCGGGTATCACTACTGCTCTGTAGACCATGAGCTTGGTGCTGGATTTGAGGTCCTGGTCTTCACACACTCTCTTCCTCAGGCGACCGAAGGCTGCACTGGCACACTGAAGGCGGTGTTGGACTTCGTCATCGACGTCTGCCCTTGTTGACAGTAGGCTCCTGAGGTATGGAAAGTGGTCCACGTTGTCCAAGGCCTTGTCGTGGATTTTGATAATCGGAGGGCAGTACTGTGTGGTGGGGGCAGGTTGGTAGAGGACCTTTGTCTTACGGATGTTTCGTGTAAGGCCCATGCTCTCGTACACTTCGGTGAAGGTGTTGACGATGGTTTGGAGTTTGACCTCCGAGTGTGCCCAGATGCAAGCGTCGTCTGCATACTGTAATTCGACGACCGAGGATGGGACGACCTTGGATCTGGACTGAAGGCGACGGAGGTTGAACAGTTTCCCATTTGTTCTATAAATTAGCTCCGCTCCAGCAGGGAGCTTACTGAGGGTGAGATGGAGCATTGCAGCAAGGAAGATCAAGAAGAGCGTTGGTGCGATGACACAGCCTTGCTTGACCCCGGCCTGTATGTGAATTGGGTCTGTGGTGGAACCGTTGATCAGGATCACGGCTTGCATGTCGTCGTGAAGCAGGCGGAGGATGGTGACAAACTTTTGAGGGCAGCCGAATTTGAGGAGGACACTCCACAATCCCTCATGGTTGACATTGTCGAAGGCCTTTGTGAGTTCAAAGAAGGCCATGTACAGCGGTTGGTGCTGTTCCCTGCATTTCTCTTGTAATTGACGCGCGATGAAGATCATGTCCATTTTGCCCCTTAGTGGGCGGAATCCGCATTGCGACTCTGGGAGGAGCTCTTCAGCCACTGGAAGAAGGCGTTTGAGGAGGATTCTTGCGATGACTTCCCCTGTGGCAGATAGCAGGGAAACTCCTCTGTAATTACCGCAATCAGACTTGTCACCTTTCTTGAAGATGGTCACAATTACGGCATCTCTGAGATCCCCTGGTATGCTCTCGTCCTTCTAGATAAGAGAAATGAGTTCATGAATTCGCGCCAGTAGTGCTTCTCCGCCATGCTTTAGTGCCTCAGCAGGGATTCCATCTGCTGCTGTGGCCTTGTTGTTCTTCTTCAGTTGTCGGATGGCCTTCTCAACCTCATGCCGGGCTGGGGTTGTGCTGAGATGGTGGCGGGTAGCATGCTGCGGGATGAAGTTGAGGACACTCGCGTCGAAGACAGAATCTCGATTAAGGAGATCTTCGAAGTGTTCCTTCCAGCGGGCACTGACTGCCTCCCTGTCCTTGATGAGTACCTCTCCATTCTTGGCCCACAGTGGGGTAGGACCTTGGGTGCTTGGGCCGTAGGTGGTCTTGACTGCGCTAAAGAATCCAGAAGCAATTAGCACCAAATAAGCTGCCGTTTTATATTGTGCCCACTAGCAATTGGCTTGAGAATGGGTTGGATTGGAACCCAGATCCCAAAGATGAAAGGGCAATTTCTAACCCATTGCTTCATCCACTCTTCTGTTATATTTCAGTAGACAACCTTAAAGATTCTAGCACTGAGTATAATTTTCCATCGGTTTTGTCCCAATTATTGTTTAAAATATCGACACACCTAATTCTTGCGGTTTTGGCCTTGGTGGACACTGCAGCTTGGATCTTCTCTATGTTTGTGTCCCTGTCTGCTCAAGTGTCTGCATTAAATACTGCACAGACGCAACATCACCATGTTCAGCTGTATCCTATTTTTTGAGTACTTGGATGGAGTATAGAATGAGAGATTGAGAGAAAAAGAGTAAATCAAGTCTTGCTCCCTCATCCATTCTGCACTGAATTCTGATCAGCAGATATTGACAATTATAATTCGTGCCTATGCTTGTGGAAAAGTGTGTTTCAAAGAAAACTGAACACTGTAACTGCCTCGATTCTCAATCAATTTCACTAAAGTTACTTTGAATTAAAGGGGTATTGTCATCTTTTTAAGAAACTCCAGTTGAGCCCCCGTTTGAAACAATAGCTTGATCTAGAAATGTCTCTGCTTAGCTAAATGAGAAGCTATCAGCTTTAGTGAGAACCTTTACAATGCAATGTTATAAATTAAAATATAAGATAAAAATAATTAATTTGTAGCATTACACATGATTGCAGACCCTTCGCTTCTAACACAAATATCTCCTTTTTAAATAAAAAAATACAAAATACATAATGTACCATTAACTTCCTTGTGTGTATTATGAGACATTAGAAGCCTTTAATTACAGCCACAGGTTCACTGTCGGTGCACTGTGGGTGGATTTGGGGATGTGTTAAATTATCTGCAGTAAAACAGGAAATTACAGATCTTTTCACTCTCCACAGTCCTACAAGACACATTTTCATTTGTTTTGTTGAACATTGGGGGTGCGGAGCTGGAGTCAACCTTATCCAGCACTCTCAGCAAGAGGCTATCAACACAATTACAATCTCTTGGAAGGACCAGTCCTTGTTTATGATTAAACATTGTGGATTATACTTTTGACTGATACATTAGACAAAACAGGAAGCAACAATTAGTGACTGGCAATGACACATTTGAATCATAAATGACTGAATACATCAATAAATCTGAGATTTCCCAGCCCTGCACTCCCAGTCTAAAACATTGCATTATGAGAAAATATAAGCACAGTTAAGCCCTATTAAGAATATTTCTGGCTCTTTTAGCAATTAATGTGATAGTCCTACTATTCATGCCTCTTTTGAAAGCTATGGGTGTAGAAATTCGCCTCGGGCGATGGCGCAAAATGAGCAGTATCGGATCGGCCGCTCGTTGTACGCAGTGCCTGATACTCAGTGCCACTGCAGTCAATAGAACTGACTATCAGGCACTGTGTATAATGGGCGGCCAATCCAATACCGCCCACTTTGTCCCCTGCCCAAGGCGAATTTCTAGGTAATGGTCTCAAAATTCTGGGTGTTCTGCTCTGCCAGTGGAAATGTGGCGGAGCAGAATTCCCGGTCGCCCATTGACTAGGATGCAGACCTCATCCCAAATTGCAGGGACAGCATTACTTACTTATTTGTGGTAGGCAGCCTGTGCCTGTAAGGGCACATAAAAGGCACCTACTCCAACAGGAGCCAGGAAAATGGCAGCAGCTCCACAATATTTTGAGGAGAGGTCCGAGGCCTGGGAAAGGCCAAAGAGGAACCTCAATTACGTTTTTTAAAAACTCTTAAGGGAGCACATTGCCATATTGGGAGAGGTAATACATCCCCTCTGGGATGGATTAACTCTCCCCAGTGCAGTCCTGGGGCCCTTACTAGGCCCAACACAGAACTCTTACCAGCTGAGAGCAAATGAGGGTTCCTTTTTGCCCAATGGGGCCATGTGAATAGATTCCAGGGGTAGACATGCTTGTTCCCCCAGCCCACGCATCCTTCCCCCTACCCACCCCCCCCCCCCACCTGCCACCCGCCCCCCCCCCCCCCCCCGCCTCCAAGTGGAATTTTCTGCACTTTTTGCACAAGACAGAAGTGTAGTGTCCGAGTATAAATAATACACGGACTGCAGGAGAACAATAATAACAGGTATTTACTGAACAGAGAGTACTCTTTTATTTGGACCCAAAAAAAACCAATTCGACTGTAAATAAACAAAAGTTCAACTAAAGCTTAACAAATCAAATTAAAATTTGGTTATCCGTGTTGGTTATCCGTGTTGATGATGCACTCCAGTCCCCGCGGCGCCCACCGGTCGCGGAAATACTCAAGCGCACCGGCGGACACCGCGTGCTCCATCTCCAGGGCCACCCGGGCGCGAACATGGCCGCGGAAGAGATGCAGGCAATCCGGCTGGACGACCCCCTCGACCGCCCGCTGCCTGGACCAATTGATGGCTCTTTTAGCCAGGCCCAGGAGCAGGCCCACAAGGAGGTCCTCCAACCTGTCCGCTCCCCTCCGCACCGGGTGACCGTAGATCAAGAGCGTGGGACTGAAGTGCAACCAAAAATCGAGGAGCAGCCCCTTCAAGTAGTGAAAGAGGGGCTGCAACCTCTCACAATCCATATAAACGTGAAACACGGACTCCTCCAGGCCGCAAAAAATGCAGGCGGCCTGGGAGTCCGTGAACCTACTTAAAACCTTATTGCACGGGACCGCTCCGTGCAACACCCTCCAGGCCAAGTCCCCGATGGAACAAGGGAGGACTCCCGCATAGAGAGCCCTCCATTGGGGACCTCCGCTACCGCCGGTCGGCAAAACGCCACGCCAAGGCGTGTCCGGACGGTAGACGAAGATGGCAAAGTGGAGAGTGTGCAGGAGCAGCCCGTACAGGAAACCCCTCCGCGCGGAATGAAAAGGCACGGAGGGTATTTCCTCGAGACGGCTCAAGTTGTGAGGCGCCGGTTCCCGAGGGGAGTTTCGGGGCCGGGCGCCGATGAGGAATTCCGTCCGAACGGGGGTAAGCTCGGACGGGATCGCCCCACGTGCTTGAGCCGCCTCGATACACCTAGTGGAGTCGGGGCCCAGTGCCGCTTTTACCGATTCGATGGTTTCGACCGCGAGCCGGACGTTGGCCCAGGACAGGCGCCGCGCCAGCTCCTCCGGCGCCATCCAGCCCGCTCCTCCGCCATCGAGCAGGTCCCCGACTCTGGTCACCTTGCCAGCCACAGCCCTACCCTCCGCCAGCCGCCCGAACCCGTGTTCGTGGAGGTGCGGATTCCTGAGCAGCGGCTCCCGAAGGAGAGCCGCCGCTCCTGACGGGGGAGAGCTCCGCCTGGAAGCGACGTAGTTCCAAACCCATAGTAGTTCCTGGTAGAAGACAGGCAGCTCCCGCAGGCCGGCACGCCTGCTGCCCACTTTCGCAAACAGGAGCTGCGTGTCGTAATTGAGGCCATGCAGCTGGCGGAAGAAAAACGTCGCCAGCGCACACCATCTCGGAGGATTCTCGACGTACAGGTATCTCTGCAGCGTCTGAAGACGGAAAGTCGCAGCCTGGGTGCGAAGGCACACCAGCGCCTGACCGCCCTCCCTAAGCGGGAGACACAGAACCGCGGCAGAGACCCAGTGCTTCCTTTTGTCCCAGAAGAAGTCGATGAGCTTCTTCTGAATCTTGGCGACAAATGCAGGGGGAGGGATCAAAGTGACCAACCCGTACCACAACATGGCGGCCACCAGCTGGTTTATGACCAGCGCTCGACCCCTGTAGGACAACACTCGGAGCAGTCCTGTCCAGCGTCCTAGGCGAGCGGTGACTTTGGCCTCCAGCTCTTGCCAGTTCGCCGGCCAAGCGTCCTCGGCAGGGCTAAGGTAGACTCCCAAATAGAGGAGGTGCGTGGTGCTCCAGGCGAAAGGCCTGAACTCCTCCGGCAGGGAGTCCACCCGCCACTGACCCACCAGGAGTCCGGAACATTTCTCCCAGTTGATCTTGGCGGAGGATGCGTCCGAGTAAATCTGCTGGCATTCCCGCATCCTCCGCAAGTCAGCGGGATCCGTGACCGTGAGGAGCACGTCATCGGCGTAAGCCGAGAGGACCACCTCCACGCCCGGCCCTTGCAGAGCCAGTCCCGTCAACCTCTTCCGCAAGAGGCGCAGGAAAGGCTCCACGCAAATGGCATATAACTGGCCGGACATGGGGCATCCCTGACGCACCCCCCTCCCGAAGCGAAGGGGCGCCGTCAAGGACCCGTTAACTTTAATCAGACACTCCGCGGCGGCGTACAGAAGTCGGATCCGGGCGACGAAATGCGTCCCGAACCCGAATGCGCGCAGAGTCCCGAAGAGATACTCGTGATCCACCCTGTCGAACGCCTTCTCCTGATCCAGGGAAAGGAAGGCGACCGACAGACCAGCCCTCTGGGAGTGGTGGACCAGGTCCCGGACCAGATGGATGTTATCGTGGATGGTCCGGCCCGGGACCGTGTAGGACTGGTCGGGGTGGATCATGTGGGCCAGCACGGTGCCAAGGCGAGCAGACATGGCCCTGGCAAAGATTTTATAGTCCGTGCTGAGGAGGGAGACCGGGCGCCAGTTCTTAAGGAGGCGGAGATCGCCCTTCTTAGGCAGCAGGACAATGACCGCCCTGCGCCAAGAGAGGGGCATCTCCCCGGTCGCCAAACTTTCCCCCAGGACCCGCGCGTAGTCGCCCCCCAAGACGTCCCAGAACGCCCTGTGGAACTCCACGGTCAGCCCGTCCAGCCCCGGGGACTTTCCCCTAGAGAGCTGGCGGAGGGCGCCGGTCAGCTCCGCCAGACTTAGCGGAGCGTCCAATTTTTCGGCGCCCTCCGGGCCAACCTTCGGCAGGTCCTCCCACAAAACTCTGCGCGCATCCTCGCTGGATGGATCCGGAGAGAACAGAGCCCCGTAATAGGCGCGGGTCTCCACGCTGATTCCCTCCGGATCCGAGACCAGAGATCCGTCGTCGGCCAGCAGCCCCAAGAGCTGCTTACGGACCCCCCGTCTTTTTTCCAGCGAGTAGAAGAAGGGGGAGCCGCGGTCCAGGTCCCGCAGGAGCTGGATCCGCGACCTCACGTACGCGCCTCGGGACCCGACGAGCTGCAGGTCCTTCAGCGCGCCCTTCTTCTCTTCGTACACCTTCCGCAGGGCCGGGTCCTCGACGACCTGACCGAGACGGGACTCCAGGTCGAGCACCTCCTTCTCCAACCGCCCGACCCGGGCCTCCCGCCTCTTGGTCGACCCCTTCGCGTACTCCTGACAGAAGAGACGGATGTGAGCCTTGCCCACATCCCACCATAGCCTCAAGGAGGGGAAGCCCCCCTGCTTCCTTCTCCAGTCGGCCCAGAATCGACGAAACGAATCCCGGAACCGTGCGTCCTCCAGCAGCAGGTTGTTAAAATGCCAGTACACGGACCCCCCCCGCGCGCAGTGGAGCGAGCTCCGCCCACACCAGGTGGTGGTCCGTGCACGGCACCGGCCGCATGGAAGCTGCCGGAACGCAGGAGACGAACGCCCGGGAAATGTAGAGGCGGTCGATTCTGGACCTTCCTCCCCCAGACCTCACACTAGTGAAGGCGCTGGAGTCGGGGTGGAGATTTTGCCAGACGTCCACCAAGTCGAAGGACCCAACCAGGTCCCTCAACTTCTCCATCGCCGCCGGGCTTCGCGGGGGACCCGAACGGTCCCTCGCCTCGAGGGTGCAGTTAAAATCCCCCCCGAGGATGACGCACTCGCCCACGTCGATGGAGCCCAAGAGAGCGGACACTTCTTCGAAGAAGCGCACTTGCTGCGCACTGGTCTGAGGGGCGTACACGTTCACTAGATGGAGCGGCACGCCCCCCAGGCGAACAGTGACATGGAGCAAGCGGCCCGGCACGTGCTCCTTGACCCCCAAGATCTCCGGCTGAAAATGCGGGGCCAGCAAGATAGCCACCCCGCTGGAATTGTTGGAGAGGTGACTCATGCTGACCCCTCCTTGCCACTCCAGGAGCCACGTGGCTTCGTCTCCCGGAACGGTGTGGGTTTCTTGCAGGAAGCACACCGCATACTTCCCGTCCCGAAGGACCGAGAAGTTATTGAATCTGCGGCGCGCCTCCCTGCTGCCGTTGATGTTGAGGCTGGCTATGGTTATCTTCATGTCAAAAGCATAGTGCAACCTCTACCTACACCTAACGGGGCGAGGAAGCGCAGCCGCTGGTCCGCCGCCACTTCCTCAGCAGCCCAGTGAGAAACGTTGTGAGCCGACGCAGCTCGAGCGGGTTCACACCCTCGTCCGCGCCCAAGATCTTAACGGCGGCGCGGACGGAATCGATGAGCAGCGCCAGCTCCGACCACCTGTCGAGGGCCAGCCGGACCTTATTGCGCTGACCCAGGCACGTGGCCATAAAATCCCGGAGTTCCCTTACGGAAATGAGGGGAGACTTGGCAAGGGGCACGAGGTCATCCATCGCCATGTCGGCGCTGGAGTCCGAATCGTCCTCCGTGCCCATCACCGAGTCCCCATCCTCCTCCAGGGGGTCGTCACCAGCGGCCAACCCGTCCGCCGCGCAGTGCGAAGCGAACGACTCGGCCGCGCCAGCCAGCCCCGCCTCCGCCCGGATCCCACCCCCAGGATCGGCGGCAGAGGATTTCTCCCTGGGCTCCTCTAGGGGTGCCGGGCCAGAAGACGGCGGCGGTTCAGAGCTCCCCTCCGCCTCAGACGCCGGAACGACCGGAGAAACCGGGGAGAGAACAATTTCCAGCTCCTCCAGTACGTCCGGCACCAGAGACGCAGCCAGGGGGCCATCCTCCTCCCCGCCACCAACCTCCGACCCAGCGGACGGGGGGTTTTGAATTAAAAGCTCTACCAGGACGAGCATCCCCTGGGAGACGTCCGGGTCGCATTGGGCGAGCTCATTATCCTCGAGCTCGCCCGACCCAACCCCCAGGCTGCCCGACCCGGCGAGGGGTAACGACACCGATAAAAGGTCAACTTCAATTACTGCCGCGGGTTGTTCCGCAACCCCCCCCACGGGCAGGGTCTCATCCCCATCCCCGGGAGGCACGTGCTGGACAGACACATCTGCCTCAGCCTCCCGAGGGACAGGCGACCCCTGCCGATCGCTGGTGATGACGACAGCGCTGGGGGGGCGGGGGGGCGCAGTACCCGCGGCGGGCGACGACTCCCCCTGCTCGGAGGGACCTTCCTCCTCCCGGTCCTCCTCCTCATCCAGGGGGTCGCGCCTTCTTTTTAGCACGGAGGGAGCGAGGGAGACCTCCATGTCTGCAAAGGCCTCCTCCTCGACTCCCTCCGGCGGAGCAGGTTTGTCGGGTTCCTCGGGCCCGAGCCCGGCCGCAGGTATTGGCATTACCGCTGCGGCGGTTGCGGCCACAGGCTCGGGCACGGGGCCCCTCCCGCTCACATCTGCCCTGATCAACTCCGCGAGGAGCGCGGGTGTAAGGGGCTCAAGGGGCAAGGGCTCACCATCCACGGGGGGACCTGCCCTAAGGTGCTTCTTTTTTCCCCGCGCCTTCTTTCCGGCCGGACACGCTCCCTCCCCCCCGCCGGAGGCCTTGGTGGCATCGGCCCCCGACGTCAACCGCGCATCAGACGTACTTGACGCGTGGGCAGATCCGGGGGGAAGGGCGGCGGCGGCGGCGCCAGCCTCGGCCGCACGAGATGATCCGGCGGCCTTGGAGGCAGGGCAGTTCCTCCTGATGTGCCCCACCTCCCTGCAGGCATGGCACCTCACACCGTCCGACGTCCAAAAGGCGCGGTAGGCGGTCCCCTCGTGGAGGACGACGAACGCCCCTTCAGTGTCCTCCTCCCGCGCCAGCTGGATAAACAGCTGGCGCCGGAAGGAGAAGACGTGGCGAAGGCTGGCCTCCCGGAAGCCGAGCGGGATGGGCGTGATCCCCGACCTCACCTCCCCAAGTTGTCGCAAATGGGGAAGGAGGAGCTCACCAGGAACATAGGGCGGGACGTTGGAAATAATGATCCTCTGCGCGGTGGCCTCGAGAGGATCCACCGGCAGGAAGGTCCCGCCCACGGTGAGCCCCTTGGCGACAGCCAGGGACACCGCCCGCTCCGACCCCAGGAAGAACACAGCCTTCCCATACATTTTCGAGGCCGCGACGATGGCTGAGGGGCCGACAACCCCAGCCATGGCCTTGACGCAGGCCTCGATGGTCATAGTGGGGTGAGTGTAGCTCTTCACCCCAAGCTTTTTTGTTATTAATCGAAAAGGTGACGGGGCAGCAGGAACAGCGGGAGCAGCTGTGGCCGTGGCTACCACTCTCGCATAGGTCCCGGCTGGCCCCGCCACCGGCGAAGACGCAGTCGCCATTCTGGGGTGCTTTTTTTAAGGGCTACACTCACCCCAAGTCACAGGCCTGAAGGTGTTAATGGCCTCGGTGTATATATATTTTTTTTGTCCTCTATTGAGCAGAGGGAGCTGATTAAAATGAGGACACACCTCTCTCCTTATTGATTTAAATTGGGAGAGTGGCCTCTCCCCTCTGCTCAATTGGCAATTAATAAAATAGATGAAACTAAGGTGCCTTAGAAAGACAGGCAGAGAGAGACAAAGAGAGAGAGGTGGGGGGGTGGGAAGGAGGGAGGCCGCAAAGGGCAGTGTTGCCACTCAGGATGGTGGGTGGGTGTAGGCAGGGTTGCACTCTCCGATGGAAAAAGTCTTTGGTGATGGTGGTCTTCTGGCAGGGGGAGAAGACGTCTTCACCTGGAAAAGCTGGAGAAGCCCAGGCTTAGTCCTGCAACAGGTCTTAACGATGTAATTAAATTAAATTAAAGACTTCACCTTGGGCAGCTCCAAGCTCTCCCAGGGCAGGCAATAGAAGGGATGCTAATTAGTGGTGTGTGTGGCCTAGCTTTTAACAAGAGCACACACACACACACACTACACCCCTTGATGATCCGGCCTTGCTTCTTCTTTTCTCCCCCCACCTAAAATACAAAGTCTTGGGAGAGTGCCCCAAATAACACCCACCTGTAGATGTTCCGGATGAAGTTTTCTTCCCTCCTTTCAAGCAGTTGGTTTCTCTCCCCTCTCTCCCTCTCCTGAAGTGGAGGCCAAATTGGGGAAGCAGTGATAGAAAGGCCTCTCCCCTGGTTGATGTTGATGTAGGCCTCCTTTCTCCTTCTCCTCCTCTGTCCTCTCTCTCCAGGCACCTCAGTTGATGTAATGATGGTGGAGTTGGTGGTGGTGGTCCAACGTTCTCCTCCTCTTCCTGGTCAGGGGACCACCACTTTAATCCACTCTCCAAAGTCTGGCTGCTCCCTCTGCTCGTGCTTGCAGCTGAACAGAGGGTACTCTTTTATTTGGACCCAAAAAAAAAAAAAAAAAAAAAAACCAATTCGACTGTAAATAAACAAAAGTTCAACTAAAACTTAACAAATCAAATTAAAATTTGGTTTTCCGTGTTGATGATGCACTCCAGTCCCCGCGGCGCCCACCGGTCGCGGAAATACTCAAGCGCACCGGCGGACACCGCGTGCTCCATCTCCAGGGCCACCCGGGCGCGAACATGGCCGCGGAAGAGATGCAGGCAATCCGGCTGGACGACCCCCTCGACCGCCCGCTGCCTGGACCAATTGATGGCTCTTTTAGCCAGGCCCAGGAGCAGGCCCACAAGGAGGTCCTCCAACCTGTCCGCTCCCCTCCGCACCGGGTGACCGTAGATCAAGAGCGTGGGACTGAAGTGCAACCAAAAATCAAGGAGCAGCCCCTTCAAGTAGTGAAAGAGGGGCTGCAACCTCTCACAATCCATATAAACGTGAAACACGGACTCCTCCAGGCCGCAAAAAATGCAGGCGGCCTGGGAGTCCGTGAACCTACTTAAAACCTTATTGCACAGGACCGCTCCATGCAACACCCTCCAGGCCAAGTCCCCGATGGAACAAGGGAGGACTCCCGCATAGAGAGCCCTCCATTGGGGACCTCCGCTACCGCCGGTCGGCAAAACGCCACGCCAAGGCGTGTCCGGACGGTAGACGAAGATGGCAAAGTGGAGAGTGTGCAGGAGCAGCCCGTACAGGAAACCCCTCCGCGCGGAATGAAAAGGCACGGAGGGTATTTCCTCGAGACGGCTCAAGTTGTGAGGCGCCGGTTCCCGAGGGGAGTTTCGGGGCCGGGCGCCGATGAGGAATTCCGTCCGAACGGGGGTAAGCTCGGACGGGATCGCCCCACGTGCTTGAGCCGCCTCGATACACCTAGTGGAGTCGGGGCCCAGTGCCGCTTTTACCGATTCGATGGTTTCGACCGCGAGCCGGACGTTGGCCCAGGACAGGCGCCGCGCCAGCTCCTCCGGCGCCATCCAGCCCGCTCCTCCGCCATCGAGCAGGTCCCCGACTCTGGTCACCTTGCCAGCCACAGCCCTACCCTCCGCCAGCCGCCCGAACCCGTGTTCGTGGAGGTGCGGATTCCTGAGCAGCGGCTCCCGAAGGAGAGCCGCCGCTCCTGACGGGGGAGAACTCTGCCTGGAAGCGACGTAGTTCCAAACCCATAGTAGTTCCTGGTAGAAGACAGGCAGCTCCCGCAGGCCGGCACGCCTGCTGCCCACTTTCGCAAACAGGAGCTGCGTGTCGTAATTGAGGCCATGCAGCTGGCGGAAGAAAAACGTCGCCAGCGCACACCATCTCGGAGGATTCTCGACGTACAGGTATCTCTGCAGCGTCTGAAGACGGAAAGTCGCAGCCTGGGTGCGAAGGCACACCAGCGCCTGACCGCCCTCCCTAAGCGGGAGACACAGAACCGCGGCAGAGACCCAGTGCTTCCTTTTGTCCCAGAAGAAGTCGATGAGCTTCTTCTGAATCTTGGCGACAAACGCAGGGGGAGGGATCAAAGTGACCAACCGGTACCACAACATGGCGGCCACCAGCTGGTTTATGACCAGCGCTCGACCCCTGTAGGACAACACTCGGAGCAGTCCTGTCCAGCGTCCTAGGCGAGCGGTGACTTTGGCCTCCAGCTCTTGCCAGTTCGCCGGCCAAGCGTCCTCGGCAGGGCTAAGGTAGACTCCCAAATAGAGGAGGTGCGTGGTGCTCCAGGCGAAAGGCCTGAACTCCTCCGGCAGGGAGTCCACCCGCCACTGACCCACCAGGAGTCCGGAACATTTCTCCCAGTTGATCTTGGCGGAGGATGCGTCCGAGTAAATCTGCTGGCATTCCCGCATCCTCCGCAAGTCAGCGGGATCCGTGACCGTGAGGAGCACGTCATCGGCGTAAGCCGAGAGGACCACCTCCACGCCCGGCCCTTGCAGAGCCAGTCCCGTCAACCTCTTCCGCAAGAGGCGCAGGAAAGGCTCCACGCAAATGGCATATAACTGACCGGACATGGGGCATCCCTGACGCACCCCCCTCCCAAAGCGAAGGGGCGCCGTCAAGGACCCGTTAACTTTAATCAGACACTCCGCGGCGGCGTACAGAAGTCGGATCCGGGCGACGAAATGCGTCCCGAACCCGAATGCGCGCAGAGTCCCGAAGAGATACTCGTGATCCACCCTGTCGAACGCCTTCTCCTGATCCAGGGAAAGGAAGGCGACCGACAGACCAGCCCTCTGGGAGTGGTGGACCAGGTCCCGGACCAGATGGATGTTATCGTGGATGGTTCGGCCCGGGACCGTGTAGGACTGGTCGGGGTGGATCATGTGGGCCAGCACGGTGCCAAGGCGAGCAGACATGGCCCTGGCAAAGATTTTATAGTCCGTGCTGAGGAGGGAGACCGGGCGCCAGTTCTTAAGGAGGCGGAGATCGCCCTTCTTAGGCAGCAGGACAATGACCGCCCTGCGCCAAGAGAGGGGCATCTCCCCGGTCGCCAAACTTTCCCCCAGGACCCGCGCGTAGTCGCCCCCCAAGACGTCCCAGAACGCCCTGTGGAACTCCACGGTCAGCCCGTCCAGCCCCGGGGACTTTCCCCTAGAGAGCTGGCGGAGGGCGCCGGTCAGCTCCGCCAGACTTAGCGGAGCGTCCAATTTTTCGGCGCCCTCCGGGCCAACCTTCGGCAGGTCCTCCCACAAAACTCTGCGTGCATCCTCGCTGGACGGATCCGGAGAGAACAGAGCCCCGTAATAGGCGTGGGTCTCCGCGCTGATTCCCTCCGGATCCGAGACCAGAGATCCGTCGTCGGCCAGCAGCCCCAAGAGCTGCTTACGGACCCCCCGTCTTTTTTCCAGCGAGTAGAAGAAGGGGGAGCCGCGGTCCAGGTCCCGCAGGAGCTGGATCCGCGACCTCACGTACGCGCCTCGGGACCCGACGAGCTGCAGGTCCTTCAGCGCGCCCTTCTTCTCTTCGTACACCTTCCGCAGGGCCGGGTCCTCGACGACCTGACCGAGATGGGACTCCAGGTCGAGCACCTCCTCCAACCGCCCGACCCGGGCCTCCCGCCTCTTGGTCGACCCCTTCGCGTACTCCTGACAGAAGAGACGGATGTGAGCCTTGCCCACATCCCACCATAGCCTCAAGGAGGGGAAGCCCCCCTGCTTCCTTCTCCAGTCGGCCCAGAATCGACGAAACGAATCCCGGAACCGTGCGTCCTCCAGCAGCAGGTTGTTAAAATGCCAGTACACGGACCCCCCCCGCGCGCGCAGCGGAGCGAGCTCCGCCCACACCAGGTGGTGGTCCGTGCACGGCACCGGCCGCATGGAAGCTGCCGGAACGCAGGAGACGTACGCCCGGGAAATGTAGAGGCGGTCGATTCTGGACCTTCCTCCCCCAGACCTCACGCTAGTGAAGGCGCTGGAGTCGGGGTGGAGATTTCGCCAGACGTCCACCAAGTCGAAGGACCCAACCAGGTCCCTCAACTTCTCCATCGCCGCCGGGCTTCGCGGGGGACCCGAACGGTCCCTCGCCTCGAGGGTGCAGTTAAAATCCCCCCCGAGGATGACGCACTCGCCCACGTCGATGGAGCCCAAGAGAGCGGACACTTCTTCGAAGAAGCGCACTTGCTGCGCACTGGTCTGAGGGGCGTACACGTTCACTAGATGGAGCGGCACGCCCCCCAGGCGAACAGTGACATGGAGCAAGCGGCCCGGCACGTGCTCCTTGACCCCCAAGATCTCCGGCTGAAAATGCGGGGCCAGCAAGATAGCCACCCCGCTGGAATTGTTGGAGAGGTGACTCATGCTGACCCCTCCTTGCCACTCCAGGAGCCACGTGGCTTCGTCTCCCGGAACGGTGTGGGTTTCTTGCAGGAAGCACACCGCATACTTCCCGTCCCAAAGGACCGAGAAGTTATTGAATCTGCGGCGCGCCTCCCTGCTGCCGTTGATGTTGAGGCTGGCTATGGTTATCTTCATGTCAGAAGCATAGTGCAACCTCTACCTACACCTAACGGGGCGAGGAAGCGCAGCCGCTGGTCCGCCGCCACTTCCTCAGCAGCCCAGTGAGAAACGTTGTGAGCCGACGCAGCTCGAGCGGGTTCACACCCTCGTCCGCGCCCAAGATCTTAACGGCGGCGCGGACGGAATCGATGAGCAGCGCCAGCTCCGACCACCTGTCGAGGGCCAGCCGGACCTTATTGCGCTGACCCAGGCACGTGGCCATAAAATCCCGGAGTTCCCTTACGGAAATGAGGGGAGAATCGGCAAGGGGCACAAGGTCATCCATCGCCACGTCGGCGCTGGAGTCCGAATCGTCCTCCGTGCCCATCACCGAGTCCCCATCCTCCTCCAGGGGGTCGTCACCAGCGGCCAACCCGTCCGCCGCGCAGTGCGAAGCGAACGACTCGGCCGCGCCAGCCAGCCCCGCCTCCGCCCGGATCCCACCCCCAGGATCGGCGGCAGAGGATTTCTCCCTGGGCTCCTCTAGGGGTGCCGGGCCAGAAGACGGCGGCGGTTCAGAGCTCCCCTCCGCCTCAGACGCCGGAACGACCGGAGAAACCGGGGAGAGAACAATTTCCAGCTCCTCCAGTACGTCCGGCACCAGAGACGCAGCCAGGGGGCCATCCTCCTCCCCGCCACCAACCTCCGACCCAGCGGACGGGGGGTTTTGAATTAAAAGCTCTACCAGGACGAGCATCCCCTGGGAGACGTCCGGGTCGCATTGGGCGAGCTCATTATCCTCGAGCTCGCCCGACCCAGCCCCCAGGCTGCCCGACCCGGCGAGGGGTAATGACACCGATAAAAGGTCAACTTCAATTACTGCCGCGGGTTGTTCCGCAACCCCCCCCATGGGCAGGGTCTCATCCCCATCCCCGGGAGGCACGTGCTGGACAGACACATCTGCCTCAGCCTCCCGAGGGACAGGCGACCCCTGCCGATCGCTGGTGATGACGACAGCGCTGGGGGGGCGGGGGGGGCGCAGTACCCGCGGCGGGCGACGACTCCCCCTGCTCGGAGGGACCTTCCTCCTCCCGGTCCTCCTCCTCATCCAGGGGGTCGCGCCTTCTTTTTAGCACGGAGGGAGCGAGGGAGACCTCCATGTCTGCAAAGGCCTCCTCCTCGACTCCGTCCGGCGGAGCAGGTTTGTCGGGTTCCTCGGGCCCGAGCCCGGCCGCAGGTATTGGCATTACCGCTGCGGCGGTTGCGGCCACAGGCTCGGGCACGGGGCCCCTCCCGCTCACATCTGCCCTGATCAACTCCGCGAGGAGCGCGGGTGTAAGGGGCTCAAGGGGCAAGGGCTCACCATCCACGGGGGGGCCTGCTCTAAGGTGCTTCTTTTTTCCCCGCGCCTTCTTTCCGGCCGGACACGCTCCCTCCCCCCCGCCGGAGGCCTTGGTGGCATCGGTCCCCGACGTCAACCACGCATCAGACGTACTTGACGCGCGGGCAGATCCGGGGGGAAGGGCGGCGGCGGCGGCGCCAGCCTCGGCCGCACGAGATGATCCGGCGGCCTTGGAGGCAGGGCAGTTCCTCCTGATGTGCCCCACCTCCCTGCAGGCATGGCACCTCACACCGTCCGACGTCCAAAAGGCGCGGTAGGCGGTCCCCTCGTGGAGGACGACGAACGCCCCTTCAGTGTCCTCCTCCCGCGCCAGCTGGATAAACAGCTGGCGCCGGAAGGAGAAGACGTGGCGAAGGCTGGCCTCCCGGAAGCCGAGCGGGATGGGCGTGATCCCCGACCTCACCTCCCCAAGTTGTCGCAAATGGGGAAGGAGGAGCTCACCAGGAACATAGGGCGGGACGTTGGAAATAATGATCCTCTGCGCGGTGGCCTCGAGAGGATCCACCGGCAGGAAGGTCCCGCCCACGGTGAGCCCCTTGGCGACAGCCAGGGACACCGCCCGCTCCGACCCCAGGAAGAACACAGCCTTCCCATACATTTTCGAGGCCGCGACGATGGCTGAGGGGCCGACAACCCCAGCCATGGCCTTGACGCAGGCCTCGATGGTCATAGTGGGGTGAGTGTAGCTCTTCACCCCAAGCTTTTTTGTTATTAATCGAAAAGGTGACGGGGCAGCAGGAACAGCGGGAGCAGCTGTGGCTGTGGCTACCACTCTCGCATAGGTCCCGGCTGGCCCCGCCACCGGCGAAGATGCAGTCGCCATTCTGGGGTGCTTTTTTTAAGGGCTACACTCACCCCAAGTCACAGGCCTGAAGGTGTTAATGGCCTCGGTGTGTATATATATTTTTTTGTCCTCTATTGAGCAGAGGGAGCTGATTAAAATGAGGACACACCTCTCTCCTTATTGATTTAAATTGGGAGAGGAGCCCTCGCCCTTCTGCTCAATTGGCAATTAATAAAATAGATGAAACTAAGGTGCCTTAGAAAGACAGGCAGAGAGAGACAAAGAGAGAGAGAGAGGTGGGGGGGTGGGAAGGAGGGAGGCCGCAAAGGGCAGTGTTGCCACTCAGGATGGTGGGTGGGTGTAGGCAGGGTTGCACTCTCCGATGGAAAAAGTCTTTGGTGATGGTGGTCTTCTGGCAGGGGGAGAAGACGTCTTCACCTGGAAAAGCTGGAGAAGCCCAGGCTTAGTCCTGCAACAGGTCTTAACGATGTAATTAAATTAAATTAAGGACTTCACCTTGGGCAGCTCCAAGCTCTCCCAGGGCAGGCAATAGAAGGGATGCTAATTAGTGGTGTGTGTGGCCTAGCTTTTAACAAGAGCACACACACTACACCCCTTGATGATCCGGCCTTGCTTCTTCTTTTCTCCCCCCACCTAAAATACAAAGTCTTGGGAGAGTGCCCCAAATAACACCCACCTGTAGATGTTCCGGATGAAGTTTTCTTCCCTCCTTTCAAGCAGTTGGTTTCTCTCCCCTCTCTCCCTCTCCTGAAGTGGAGGCCAAATTGGGGAGGCAGTGACAGAAAGGCCTCTCCCCTGGTTGATGTTGATGTAGGCCTCCTTTCTCCTTCTCCTCCTCTGTCCTCTCTCTCCAGGCACCTCAGTTGATGTAATGATGGTGGAGTTGGTGGTGGTGGTCCAACGTTCTCCTCCTCTTCCTGGTCAGGGGACCACCACTTTAATTCACTCTCCAAAGTCTGGCTGCTCCCTCTGCTCGTGCTTGCAGCTGAACAGAGGGTAACTTAAGACTGACGTACAGAAACCTGCTATGGCTTTATATACAGGGGTGGTCACTACCGGTACTGCAGTATAGAATCAGTTCTTCTCTTAAAGGTACATACACAACAAGAAGCAAATTCAGTCCCAAATTCTGGTCCTAGTTAGTTGATACACCTTGACACCCAATCAGAATTTCAGGGCTTGTGTTCCAAAGGATTAAGTTCTTTTGATAGTTTGATATTATTGAAAATATTCATAACGGTAATGCCACATCCAACATACGGAAGGACTATTCAATTAATAGATCTATAGCAATGGATTTTCATTTTAAAGTAATAAAGGAGAAAGATGTAAAAGAAAGGCACTAGGCATTTATGCATATCAGTCTAACCAACAGTGATATCACTGCAATCAGTTACTGTGACTTCTCAACTGTTCACAAGGGCTCACTTAACTTTAATATTACTTTGTAATTTTTCCTCCAGTCTCATATTTGCATTTTTTATTAATCACACATCATGGTTGTAAGAACACTGGATATATATTCTGACAGGAATATGTATCAAAGGCACCAGACAAGTCCCTAACCTTTCACCTTAACACTGTGTTAACCATCTGGGTTTCCACCCAGTTTATGCCGAGAGGTTAATGATACCCAAATTTGGCTTACATCAACCAGTTCAGATTACATTAATATTTACACTAGCAACCTCCCATCAGGGTCTGCACAAGTTAATGAATTAAGCCTTTCTTGCCAATTGTCAAAGAAGAAATCAGACCATAGATATGTATAAGTGTTTATTAATCTTAGAATCACCGTTAGCAGCACTTAAATTTAAACAGAGGTATACAAGTAATTAGTAGATAGATTAATTTTCAATATAAACATTAAAGGTTACAAAGTCAGTTCAGTTATCTCACAGTAACTCAGCATTAACTGCTTGCTGATTATAAATTTTAATGTTGAAATCAGTGTCTGAGATTGATATAAATTTTGCGATTATTTAAGCTTAGACTCCTTAGGTAGCTCTAAGGAGAATCCTTAAATTAACAGCATTAAATAGCCAGTCTATTGAATAAAGTCTATATGCTTGTAGCTAGCAATATTTCCAGAACTTAAACAACATTATGGGCTGGCGCAAATGAACTGGTTGTCTCTGGGAGGATGGTGTTAGCATTCTGAAGCATCAAAGTGATGAACTTCCATCTGTCGAAGTGCTATCTGCTCCTCCTCGAGGCTCCTCCTCGCTTATGGATAAATTCATCTCTTGCGCTCGTATCTATATCTGGACTCACTGCTTAAATCTCACCTCCCTTGATCTCAGGGAAACTTATACATCTAAGTGACACACTTGTATCTGCCTGTATCTGACTTGTATAGCCATGTCTTCTGTCCCTGGAAAAGAGTGTTTTGTTTGTATAAGCTGTCCTGGTTAAATTAGCATTAGCCATTACCTTTCCCAGTATTCACTCTGACCAAATTTTAAGGACACATTTAAAACAATTCTTAGGACATTCCTTTACAAGGTGAAGAGCCAATGCCCACAGTGACAAACACTATCAAGGCTGAAAAAAGCAGAGGCTTTAATTCCCTCTGGTTAGAAATTGTCATAACATTATTTTTAAAGGGTTAATAAATGCATTAAAATAGAGCACAACATTTTATGTAAGCTGTCAGCCTTGGTTAAGTGGTGGTTCCAAGCTGCATTCCAAAGATTTAAGCACATAAACTAGGCTGCCACTTCAATGCAGTGCTGAGGGAGTGCTGCACTGTCGGAGGCGCCGTCTTTTGGATGAAATATTGAATTGAGGCCCGTCTGCCCCCTCAAGTAGACGTAAAAGATCCCATCATTATTCAAAGAAGAACAGGGGAGTTGTCCTGGTGTCCTGGCCAATATTTTTCCTTCAACCAACATCACTAAAAAAAGATTATCTAGCCATTTATCTCATTGATATCAGTGAGAGCTTGTTGTGCACAATTTAGCTGCGACATTTCCTTACATTACAAGTTACGATACTTCAGAAGTATTTCATTGGCTCTGAAGTGTTTGTTCCAACGTCATGAAAGGTGCTATAAAAATGCAAGTACCTTCTTCCTTTCTAAATGCGTTAATCAGTGCATGACCAGAGGGTATTTAATCCCAAAGAAAAAAGACAAGATAAATCAAGAAGTAGTGATTAGGCAATTTCAAGCTTGAGTTTTAAAACAAATCTGAATAATCTAAGAAAAAATAAAGACTGAAAGAGGTAAGGAGTGTTACAGTTCTGTGGTCCTGGGATGGAATACGTCAGGACAGGAGACTGTACAATAAGTCCTGATTTCAACACCGTGAGGGTGCAGGGTTGAAGGAGAGCATATAGGACACTGTACTTGTTTGTACAGACAGTGAATGTTAATGATATCATGTGAGAACTCATGGAAGAATGGCTAAACCTAATACTGTGAGGGAGCTGAATTAAAATGCATACTAGTAGCTGAACAACCCTGGGTTACTGGTAGTATCCACTAAATCAGCTCTCTCAAATCTTAAAGCCAGTAACCCTGCATGGATTCATCAGCATTCAGTGTTCAGACAAAAAATATTTTATAATCTATGGGAACAGAAAATAAAAAGGAAGTTAACATTAATAATAATGCTTCATAATTGTGTTTTTAAAAGGGCCACTGAAGTGAAGTTCTATCTTTGTTTCTGAAAAATAATTTATATTTATATATAACACTTGGCAAATGGAATAGGGTGGTAGCACTATCGATTTGAGACTGCTACGTGTTTAAAGTGGCACAGTGCTGTCAGGCCCAAATTATACTGCAGGTCCCATCCAATAGATGTTCTTTGCGTGAACGTTTTTTTTTAACGGGCATTATGTGGAGAATTCTATCTCTTGTTAAGAATCACTGAAGATATTTTGCAGAAAGGCTTATAGGATTCTATGTGTCACTTTTGTTTACTGCCTTTGTCTGTTTTGGATTAGATCAACCAGATGTCGTGCATCTCGAAGCGAATGTCAATGAATCTCGAACTGAAGGGGGCGACCTAAATCTCACCTGCCGAGTTACAAAGTACTTCACGAATGAAGTTGCATGGTATTACCAGTCCTTGGTGAATTCGTCAGAGGTTAAACTAAATCTTTTCACCCAGAATGTTTATGGAAACTACTCCATCACATCGTTTCTCAGTATCAGAAATGTGACTGAAAGCAACACTGGCATTTACAAGTGCAAAGCAACGAACTGGTCTTACAGGAAAGAGCACGAGAAATACACAATGGTCTATGTAGAACGTAAGTGTGTCCCACAAGAGCAACTTCAACTTTTTTTTAATTCATTTATGGGATCAGGGCGTCGCTGGCAATGCCAGCATTTATTGCCCATCCCTAGTTGCCCTTTGAGAAGGTGGTGGTGAGCCACCTTCTTGAACCGCTGCAGTCCGTGTGCTGATGGTACTCCCACAGTGCTGTTTGGTAGGAAGTTCCAGGATTTTGACCCAGCGACGATGAAGGATCAGCGGTATACTTCTAAGTCAGGGTGGTGTGTGACTTGGAGGGGAACTTGGAGGTGGTGGTGTTCCCATGCGCCTGCTGCCCTTGTCCTTCTAGGTGGAAGAGTTTGCAGGTTTGGGAGGTGCTGCCGAAGAAGCCTTGGTGAGTTGCTGCAGTGCATCTTGTAGATGGTACACATTGAAGCCACGGTACGCCGGTGGTGGAGGGAGTGAATGTTTAAGGTGGTGGATGGGGTGCCAATCAAGTGGGCTGCTTTGTCCTGGATGGTGTCGAGCTTCTTGAGTGTTGTTGGAGCTGCACTCATCCAGGCAAGTGGTGAGTATTCCATCACACTCCTCACTTGTGCCTTGTAGATGGTGGAAAGGCTTTGGGGAGTCAGGAGATGAGACACTCGCCGCAGAATACCTAGCCTCTGACCTGCTCTTGTTGCCACAGTATTTATGTGGCTGGTCCAGTTAAGTTTCTGGTTAATGGTGACCCCTAGGATATTGATAGTGGGGGATTCGGCAATGGTAATGCCATTGAATGTCAAGGGGTGGTGATTAGACTCTCGCTTGTTGGAGATAGTCATTGCCTGGCACTTCTGTGGCACGAATGTTACCTGCCACTTATCAGCCCAGGCCTGAATGTCATCCAGGTCTTGCTGCATGTGGGCATGGACTGCTTCATTATCTGTGGAGTTGTGAATGGCGCTGAATGCTGTGCAGTCTTCAGTGAACATCCCCATTTATGACCATATGTTGGAGGGAAGGACATTGATGAAGCAGCTGAAGATGGTTGGGCCTAGGACACTGCCCTGAGGAACTCCTGCAGCGATGTCCTGGGGCTGTGATGATTGACCTTCAACCTCCACAATCATCTTCCTTTGTGTTAGATATGACTCCAGCCAGTGGAGCATTTTCCCCCTGATTCCCATTGACTTCAGTTTTACTAGGGCTCCTTGATGCCAGACTCGGTCAAATGCTGCCTTGATGTCAAGGGCAGTCACTCTCACTTCACCTCTGGAATTCAGCTCCTTTGCCCATGTTTGGACCAAGGCTGTAATGAGGTCGGGAGCCGTGTGGTCTTGGCGGAATCCAAACTGGGAATCCGTGAGCAGGTTATTGGTGAGTAAGTGCCGCTTGATAGCACTGTCGATGACACCTTCCATCACTTTGCTGATGATTGAGAGTAGACTGATGGGGCGGTAATTGGCCGGGTTGGATTTGCCCTGCTTTTTGTGGCCAGGACATACCTGGGCAGTTTTCCACATTGTCGGATAGATGCCAGTGTTGTAGCTGTACTGGAACAGCTTGGCTAGAGGCACGGCTAGTTCTGGAGCACAAGTCTTCAGCACGATAGCCGGGATGTTGTCGGGCCCATAGCCTTTGCTGTATCCAGTGCGCTCAGCCACTTCTTGATATCACGTGGAGTGAATCAAATTGGCTGAAGAATGGCTTCTGTGATGGTGGAGACCTTGGGAGTAGGCCGATATGCATCATTCACTCGGCACTTCTGGCTGAAGTTGGTTGCAAATCTTCAGCCTTGTCTTTTGCACTGACGTGCTGGGCTCCACCATCATTGAGGATGGGGATATTCTTGGAGCCTCCTCCTGCCATCAGTTGTTTAATGGTCCACGGCCATTCACGACTGGATGTGGCAGGACTGCAGAGCTTTGATCTGATCTGTTGATTGTGGGATCGCTTAGCCCTGTCTATAGGATGCTGCTTCCGCTTTTTAGCATGCATGTAGTCCTGTGTTGCAGCTTCCCCAGGTTGGCACCTCATTTTTAGGTACGCCTGGTGCTGCTCCTGGCATGCTCTTCTACACTCGTTGTTGAACCAGGGTTGGTCCCCTGGCTTGGTGGTAATGGTAGATGGAGGGATATGCCGGGCCATGAGGTTACAGATTGTGGTGGAATACAATTCTGCTGCTGATGATGGCCCACAGCGCCTCATGGATGCCCAGTTTTGAGCTGCTAGATCTGTTCTAAATCTATCCCATTTAGCACAGTGGTAGTGCCACACAACACGATGGAGGGTGTTCTCAGTGTGAAGACGGGACTTCGTCTCCACAATGACTGTGCGGTGGTCACTGCTACCAATGCTGTCCTGGACAGATGTGTCTGCATCGGGTAGATTGGTGAGGACGAGGTCAAGTAGGTTTTTCCCTCTTGTTGGTTCACACCACCTGCCACAGGCCCAGACTGGCAGTTGTGTCCTTCAGGATTCGGCCAGCTCGGTTAGTAGTGGTGCTACCGAGCCACTCTTGGTGATGGACATTGAAGTCCCCCACCCAGAGTACACTCTGTGCCCTTGCTACTCTCAGTGCTTTTCCAAGTGGTGTTCAACATGGAGGAGTACTGATTCATCAGCTGAGGGAGGGCTGTCGATGATAAGCAGCAGGAGGTTTCTTTGCCCATGCTTGACCTGAAGCCATGAGACTTCATGGGGTCCGGAGTCAATGTTGAGGACGCCCAGGGCCACTCCTTCCCAACTGTATACCACTGTGCCACCACCCCTGGTGGGTCTGTCCTGCCGGTGGGACAGGACATACCCAGGGATGGTGATGGAGGATTTCGGGACATTGGCTGAAAGGTATGATTCTGTGAGTATGACTATGTCAGGCTGTTACTTGACTATTCTGTGGGACAGCTCTCCCAATTTTGGCACAAGTCCCCAGATGCTGGTGAGGAGGACTTTGCAGGGTTGACTGGGCTGGATGTGCCATTGCCATGTCTGCAGCCAGTGCCGAGGTCGATGCCGGGTGGTCCGTCCGGTTTCATTCTTATTATTTTGTTTCATAGCAGTTAGTTACAACTGAGTGGCTTGCTAGGCCATTTCAGAGGGCAGTTAAGTTTAAATGGACTGTTTGTTTTTATTTTGCCCCAATTAAGAAAATGTTAAAACTTCCCCCGTGAATTGGCTGCTTATGCTTTTAGTGGCTGTGCCATACCAACCAAGAAGGTCTCAGGTTTGATCCCTGGTCTGTCCTGAGTTAGCCGATCTCAGCTGAGTCAGAGGTAGAGAGCCCATAACTTGCATGAGTGACTGTAGATAAGGGAAAGGGTAAATGGTCACAGGTTCCTGAATTTGATCCAGAAGCCCATGCTGGAGATACATATGTGGCTGTCAAATATGGAAAGAGCTGAATTGAGCTGTGATTCACCTTGCAGTTGAATAGTTTACAGACACTATGGGCTCGATTTTCAGTGTGCCGTGGAGTCAGGTTTGGAGGCGTGCGGGGGGTTAAAATCCCAAAATCGGGGGTCCCGACCCCATCCCGCCCCAAACCCACCTCCATGCCAATTTCAAAGGAGGCGGGTACCCGCCCCGCACTGGGACCCGCCTACCCGAGACGGGAAGGGATTAGTGCCAATTAACTGCCTGTTAACAGTTAGTTAACAGGCAGTTTTTAGCCTAATCCCTATTTTTAAGCTTGAACTGTGGGATTCCCGACGGCGCCAAACCACGCCAAGTTGGAGGAGTCGGGCCGTCGGGTTGGAGGGGTCGAGATGTCAGTGTTCAGTTGAGTGATGTATGCATGAGTGCAAACGTAAGTGTGTTTGGTGTGTCTAAAGTGATTAAATAAGTTTTACATACATTTTCTTACCTTTTCAGCCTTCCTTCCTTTAGGTTCGGGGAGCCCCTCATCTCACCGGCACAGAAAGCAGAATGGCTGCGATCTGTCAAAAGTGACAGCCTGCAGCTTTCTGTGTAGGAGAGATTTCTAACTGAGTCTGTGGAGAAGGACTCATGTTAGAAGTAAGACTGTCAGTGTTTGACAGCTTCAAACAGCTGTGAAACACTGATATTTCATCTGTCAAAACCTCTTGACAGATGAAATTTCAGTCTGTGACGTCACCTGTTGCCGGGTGGCCCTTAATTGGCCTGCTGAGCCCACTGGGCGGGCTCAACAAGGTCAATCAAGTTAAAATCACGTGGATTGGCTGCATCTCGATGGAGGTGGAGCTACAACCCCGAAAGTTGTAGTCCCGCCTCCTTCCCGACTTCTGAATGAAAATCCAGCCCTATATCTGTCTAGTCTCGCACATGAAGAATGGCCTTTTGGGTGAGATATCTGAAATTTACCATCCCCTGTGGAGCGCTATCCCAGCAAAGAGTGAACATCTTCAATGGAGGGGAACAGTAGGGGAGAAAAATGGTGGAAAAAGGTTGAAACTAAATGAAGGAAGATGTTGTTCATTATTTAACTCTTTAGATTATAGGGTTATTCCATATCATACCTGAACATAACGCCACCCACTACATCCAACATTGCACAGTTACTGAAATGAATACTTGGTACTTTTTAATTTTTGTGTTCATCAAGAATATAAATGCTGGGGAATTGGAATGCTTTCTATTTCAGGCACCGGTATCAGCATCAAAGACTCCCAGGTTAGGTGTCACATGACCAGATGCAAAATAAAACTCTTCCGCTGAAGCAACATGCCTCGGCCCCAACTTCAGAAGGACACACCTTATTTCACCAGTGTGACATTTTTCTGTTTTCCACACCAGCCATCTTGTGACATCCCTGAATGAGATTGCCAATAATTTCCAAATTAAGGACAGTTCTCTACTGTAGGCCCACTAAGAACTGGATTGAGACTGCCCAAACTCGTTTCACAAAGGACCTGTACAGCAGATAGAGGTGACTTTCATCCATAGTGTGGGCTGGACTTCAAACCTGAAGTGAAAGGATTGGTTCCTACCTACTGCACCATCCAATTTCCATAACTGGCTTATATTATTATCTTCAACTTAGCTTCTTTTTAATATACATACAATTACATTTCATAACCGCTAAAACATTTTGAGGCTTTATTTTGAGGGGAGATGGAATAGCATAGTTATAATATATTATGCTATTAGTACGTTAGCATAACTGACCAAAAGGTCACTAAAGTGTTACATAGAATTACATAGGAATTGCAACACAGAAACAGGGTGTTCGGCATAGCCAGTCCATGTTGGTGTTTATCCTCTACATGAGCAGTAGTCCTAATCCCATGTGCCCGCTCTGTTCCCATATCTCTTTATTTCCCCTTTCTTCAACTATCAACATAACCGATCCTTAAATGTTAACACAGGCCAGGAATTTCCTTGGAGCTGCTCCCACTCTGCTGCTATAACGTCACTGGAAATGCAGAGGGAAACCCTGTTTTTGCACATAAATGGCGTTCCTGCCATAAATGGCGTTCCTGCCACACCTCCAGTGAAGTTACGGCAGCGGAGTGGGAGCAGCTCCAAGGAAATTCCCAGCCATGGTCTCTGCTTGGTTCACTATCTCTGTTAGTGCTTACCACAGTCTCACAAGACTCTTCTGTTCTCTGACCTAAATCTCTTACATTTAACCGTAGAACTACGTCCCCTCATTCTAGACCTCTCTGTCACTGAAAACAATCTGTTTCTATCTATCCATCCCTTCATAATTGTAACCAGCTCTATCAAATCATCCTGTAATCTCCTAATGAAAACAGCTCCAATATTATTGATATAGTTTTACAGCTGTTCAAGAATAACTATGTTTAATGGTCCAGGGATACTACAGCTTTTATGTCAATGTGATTAAATTTTCATATTGCATCAATGCCAAAACGGCAGCATAACTGGAGAGTGAATTCTGGTGACACATCGAATTCTGGCAAACAATGCGAGATGACTTCAAGGAGCTAGCCTTATTACGTTTCAGCTGTATTACATTATTTTTAAGTTATCATTAATTTTGACCATGGAGCACACATTAAGGGTATGGTAGTGTAGTGGTTATGTCATCTGAGCTAGTTAATCCAAAGAGTTGTGACTAATAATGCAATGTCAAATCCTACCATGGATGTTTAAGAATTTGAATTCAGTTTAAAAAAAAAAAAAAAAAGCTGGTATCAGTTAAAAAGTTACTATGAAGCTGACAAATTGTCATAAAAACCCAACCCAACGATGCTGTAGAATAGAATTATAGAATAGTACAGCACAGAAGGAGCCCCTTCAGCCCATCGAGTCTCTTTTGAAGAGAAATCTAGTTAGTCCCACGCCCCCGCTCTTTCCCCATATCCCTGCATTTTTTTCTCCAATTCCCTTTTGAAGTCTGTACCTATCTGTATCCATCACCCTATCAGGCAGTGCTTTCCAAATCCTAACCACTTGTTGCATAAAACACTAGTCCACATGTCGCCTCTGGTTCTTTTGCCAATCACGTTCAATCCTCTCGTTATCAGCCCTTCAGTCATTGGAAACAGTTTCTCTTTATTTACTTATTTATTTAGGGAAGGAAACCTGCCACCCTTACCCGGTCTGGCCTATATGTGACTCCAGTCCCACACCAACATGCGTGACTCTTAACTGCCCTCTGAAGTCACAAGTCACTCAGTTGTGTCAAACTCAGGGCAACTAGGGATGAACAATAAATGCTGGCTTTCCCAGCAACACTCACATCCCAAGAATGAATAAAGGAAAAAACATACTTAGGTTTTAGGTTGAATTTGCATTGAGTGATTATGCCAGTTCTGACAAAAGGTCATCGACCTGAAACATTATATGAGTGATTATGCTTATTCAGAAGCATTTCCTTACAAGAGCTCAGCTTTAGTAGACAATTATGCACTCCTCTGGTAGATTTGCATGCTCTGCCCTATCCACATTAATTTTAGGCCAAAAGATTAGTTTAAGCATTTTTCTTATTCATTCACGGGATGTGGACATCACTGGCAAGGCCAGCATTTATTGTGCAACCCTAAATGCCCTTGATAAAGGTGGTGATGAGCCGCCTTCTTGAACCGCTGCAGTCCTTGTGGTGAAGGTACTCCGACGGTGCTGTTAGGGAGGGAGTTCGAGTATTTTGACCCAGCAACGATGAAGGAATGGCGATACATTTCTAAGTCAGGATGGTGTGTGACTTGGAGGGGAACTTGGAGGCGGTGGTGTTCCCATGTGTCGGCTGCCCTTGTCCTTCTAGGAGGTAGAGGTCACAGGTTTGGGAGGTGCTGTCAAGGAAGCCTTGGCGAGTTGCTGCAGTGCAGTGGCGGGAGTGAATGTTTAAAGTGATGGATGAGGTGCCAATCAAATGGAGTGCTTTGTCCTGGATGGTGTTGAGATTCTTGAGTGTTGTTGGAGCTGCACTCATCCAGGCAAGTGGAGAGTATTCCATCACACTCTTAACTTGTGCCCTGTAGATAGTGGCAAGGCTTTGGGAAGTCAGGAGGTGAGTCACTCGCCACAGAATACTCAACTTCTGACCTGCTCTTGTAACCACAGTATTTCTGTGGCTGGTCCAGTTAAGTTTCTGGTCAATGGTGACCCCCCAGGATTTAATGGTGAGGGTTTTGGCGATGGTAATCCTGTTGAATGCCATGGGGAGGTGGCTAGATTCTGTCTTGTTGGATATGGTCATTGCCTAGCACTTGTGTGGCACGAATGTTACTTGCCACTATCAGCCCCAGCCTGAATGTTGTCCAGGTTTTGCTGCATGTGGGCATGGACTGCTTCATTATCTGAGGAGTTTGCTATGGAACTGAACACACTGCAATTATCAGCGAACATCCCCACTTCTGACCTTATTATGGAGGGTAGGTCATTGATGAAGCAGCTGAAGATGGTTGGGTCTTGGACACTGCCCTGAGGAACTCCTGCAGTGATGTCCTGGGGCGGATTAGCCTCCAACAATGACAGCCATCTTCCTTTGTGCTAGGTATGACTCCAGCCAGTGGAAATGTTTTCCCCTGATTCTCATTGACTTCAATTTTACTCAGGCTCCTTGATGCCACACTCAGTAAAATGCTGCATGGACGTCACTCTCACCTCACCTATAGAATTCAGCTCCTTTGTCCATGTTTGGACCAAGGCTGTAATGAGGTCAGGAGCCGAGTGGTCTTGGCGGAACCCAAACTGAGCATTGGTGAGCGGTTTATTGGTGAGTAAGTGCTGCTTGATAGCACTGTCGATGACACCTTCCCTCACTTTGCTGATGATTGAGAGTAGACTGATGGGGCGGTAATTGGCCGGATTGGATTTGTCCTGCTTTTTGTGGACAGGACATACCTGGGCAGTTTTCCACATTGCTGGATAGATGCCAGTGCTGTAGATGTACTGGAACAGTGTGGCTAGAGGCGCGGCTAGTTCTGGAGCACAAGTCTTCAGCATTACAGCCGGAATGTTGTTGGAGCCCATAGCCTTTGCTGTATCCAGTGCGCTCAGCTGTTTCTTGATATCACATGGAGTGAATCGAATTGGCTGAAGACTGGCTTCTGTGATGGTGGGGAACTCGGGAGGAGACCGATATGGATCATCCACTTGGCACTTCTGGCTGAAGATGGTTGTAAATGCTTTAGCCTTGTCTTTTGCACTGACGTGCTGGGCTCTGTCATCATTGAGGATAGGGATATTGTTGGAGCCTCCTCCTCCTCCCGTTAGTTGTTTAATGGTCCACCACCATTCACGACTGGATGTGGCAGGACTGCAGAGCTTTGATCTGATCTGTTGATTGTGGGATCGTTTAGCCCTATCTATAGCATGTTGCTTCCACTTTTTAGCATGCATGTAGTCCTGTGTTACAGCTTCCCCAGGTTGGCACTTCATTTTTAGGTATGCCTGGACATACCGAGTCATGACGTTACAGATTGTGGTGGAATACAATTCTGCTGCAGCTGATGGCCCACAGCATCTCATGGATGCCCAGTTTTGAGCTGCTAAATCTGTTCTGAACCCATTTAGCATGGTGGTAGTGCCACCCAACACGATGGAGGCTGTCCTCAGTGTGAAGACGGGACTTTGTCTCCACCTAGTATGAAAAAGGAAACATTCAGCACAGAACAGCCAGCAATAGAGGAATTTCTATTGGTCAAATCTTAAAATATTTGGGCCTACTCACTGTGGGAAGCCTTGTTGCTGGGCTGTAGAGTAGACCCTCTGACAAAAGCCAAGTTCTCATTGTAATGATCAGTAACGTGTCATTCTAGAATGGTACATTAGGTGGAGCTGTACGGTTAGTAGTGGGCTACCCACAAGGCAGTAGTCAAGATGGATGCCTGTACACTAGTCCACATGGCTGAATAAATGACTAGCTCAAGCTAGCTGTTCATAATGAAAACGTCTATTTATTTATGAACATAACATGGTACCAGGATTGGTAATATCTGCTGAATATTGTGAAACGCGACATGGAGAGTTTGAAGCCACCGGAGGGTTTGAAGCTCACGGGGAATGTCGACTGCAATTGGCGGACTTTCAAACAACAATTCAAACTCTACGTTGCTGCCATCGGGTTCGGTATGAAGCCAGATGCAAGGAAAATAGCGTTGCTGCTTATGGTTGCAGGCCCACAGGCGATAGAGGTATTTAATACGTTTGATCAAGAGGAGCACAGAGAAAAGATGGACGATGTGCTAAAGAAGTTTGATACATGGACACAGCAGCAAAATGAGACTTTTGATAGTTTTGTGACCAATCTGAAACTGTAAGCACAGACATGTAATTTCTCTGAACTGAAATCATCCATGATTCGTGACCAGATTGTGTTTGGTATTCATGATAAAAAGGTCAGGGAACGTGTGTTGAGAGAAACTGAACTAACATTGGAGGATGCTGTGAAAATATGCCATGCCAGTGAGCTAGCTCAACAGCACGCAAAGACTTTCAGTGAAATTAATAATAATGCGACTGTAGTGAATGACAGTGCTGCTGTCAGTGCTATGTCCTACGAGGGGAAGAAACATGGGCAGAACAGAAATGCAAAGCAATCGGAGGATGGAACTTTCAATTGTAAATGCTGTGATTACCAGCACCAGTCAAGACAATGCCCAGCGTTTGGGAAAATGTGCTCAAAATGTAATGGAAAGAATCACTTTGCCAAACAATGCTTTTCAAAAGTAAAAACAAAGAAAGGGCAACAAGTCAATGTGATTGAGGACACATTTAAGTGAGACATTTTTCGTAGGAATGGTGTCATGTGACAATATCGAAAAGGATACAGAAAATGTGCAGCCCTCAGGAATGGACAATGCTGAACATAAAGTTAATGCAGTAAAAGAGGAGAAATGGATGATGCCACTGCAGGTAAATGGAGCATTAGTTACATTGAAACTAGACACTGGGGCAAAAGCAAACTTAATCAGTATGAGTGACATTAAAAATATGAAAGAAAAGCCCAAAATATAGAAAAAGTCAGTGCTACTGAAGAACTATAATGGACAGAAAATAGATAGCTTAGGTGTATGCAGACTTAAAGTGACAGTCAAAAGACAAAGTGCATCATCTCATGTTTTCTGTTGTGGCTGAAGGACTTGATTCACTACTAGGTGACAAAGCTTGTGACGACTTAGAACTGGTCAAGAGAGTCTACCGTATAAACTGTGCCATAAGCAGACCAGATGACTCAGTGGATTCTGTAGTGAGTAATTTCCAGAATGTGTTCAAAGGATTTGGAGTTCTACCATTTACTTACAAGATCCAGCTAAAGGAGGATGCTCAGCCAGTGGTACATGCTCCACGGAGAGTTCCAGCACCCCTGTGTGACCGGCTCAAGAAAGAACTGGACAGAATGACCACACTAGGAGTCATCAGGAAAGTCGAAGAGCCAACAGACTGGGTTAACTCCATGGTATGTGTAAAGAAAAAGAACAATGATCTAAGAGTATGCATGGATCCAAAGGACTTAAATGCAAACATAAAACGTGACACTACCAGATTCCCAAGCGAGAAGAAATCACCAGTGAAATGTCAGGTGCCAGATACTTCACAAAGCTCGATGCCTCACAAGGATTTTGGCAACTAAAACTGGATGAAGAAAGCACAAAATACTGTACCTTCAACACACCATTTGGCAGGTATTGTTTCCTCAGAATGCCTTTCAGGATAATATCTGTATCTGAAATCTTTCATAGAGCGATGGAACACATAATTGAAGGTCTGGAAGGAGTTCAGGTCTATATTGATGACATCATCTGGGGCTCCACACTGAAAGAACACAATGAGAGACTGACTAAAGTGCTACAGAGCATATGCTGGAATGGACTGAAGCTCGACAAAGCCAAGTGTCAGTTTGGCGTCCAGGAAGTCACTTTCCTAGGAGATAATCTATCTGGTAAAGGAATAGAGCCAGATATGGAAAAAGTAAACGCCATACTCAACATGCCCTGACCCACTGACAAAAAAGGAGTGCTACGCATCATGGGGATGATAAACTTCATTGGAAAGTTCATTCCTAACTTGTCAGCCAAGACAGCCTGTCTGCGAGACCTGCTACATAAAACAAATGAGTTTGCATGGACAGAAAGACATGAACAAGAGTGGATGAACCTCAAAACAGTGCTGACAACCACACCTGTACTCGCCTTCTTTGACCCAACAAAGAGAATCAAAGTGTCAACGGATGCATCAAAAGATGGCCTAGGCGTGGTCTTGCTACAAGCAGAGGGTGAAGATTGGAAGCCTGTTGCCTATGCCTCCAGGTCTATGACTGATTCTGAGTGTCAATGCGCCCAGATTGAAAAGGAATGTCTAGGCTTGGTAGTTGGACTAGAAAAGTTCCATGGCTACATATATGGACTTCCCACCTTCACAGTTGAGACAGACCACTGCCCACTGGTTGCCATCATAAAAAAAACCTGAATGAGATGTCTCCAAGGATTCAACGACTCATGATGAAGCTGCAAAGATATGACTTGGAACTGATCTACACACCAGGCAAACACATAGTGTTAGCAGATGCACTATCCCGAGCACCCACAATGAGTCATGTGAGCTCTACTGAGGAAGACGTGGATGTTCATGTGAGTATGGTCACTGCTGTGCTGCCCGTGTCAGGCACAAAATCAAAGCAAATAGCAGAAGAAACAGTAAAAGATACAGTGTTACAAACAGTAATAGAGAACATTCATCATGGTTGGCCAAAAGGTTCCTGTCCAAAGTACTATCACATCAGGTCAGAGTTAAGTGTCGCAAGTGGACTATTACTAAAACAGAACAGAATAGTCATTCCACAGGCTCTACGTCAAGACATGCTCAAAAGGATTCATGAGGGACACCTCGGAATTGAAAAATGCAAAAGGAGAGCAAGAGACACTGTTTATTGGCCTGGCATAAATAAGGACATTGAGAACATGATAGGCATATGTGAGACATGTCAGAAACACCAAAACAAACAAGCAAAGGAACCAATGATAGTAGCTGACTTACCAACAGCACCATGGCAAAAGGTTGGTATGGACCTCTTTCATTTGAATGGTAAAGACTATCTAATAGTGATTGACTACTATTCTAACTATCCTCAGATGGCGCTGCTCTCAAGCACATCAGCAAGCAGTGTCATAATGCATGTTAAATCCATCTTCGCCAGACATGGAATTCCCAGGATTGCCGTTAGCGACAATGGTCCGTGCTTCAACTGTAAGGAGTGGCAACAGTTTGCAGCACATTGACTTTCAACACATCACATCCAGTCCTCTGTATGCTCAGTCGAATGGTAAGGCAGAGAAAGGTGTTCAAGTTCTCAAACAGCTACTGAAGAAAGCAACAGAAAGCAAGTCTGATCCTTATCTCGCCCTGCTGAGCTACCGAGCCTCCCCTTTAGACTGTGGTTCTTCACCTGCTGAACTCCTAATGGGTCGCAAGTTGCGCACCACGCTATCCTGCTGTGCAAAAGAAAAGCAGAGTAAGGAACTAAGACAGAGACTTCAACTGTTAAAGCTGAAACAGAAATCATACTATGACAAGTCATCCAAAACTCTGAAACCATTGACAAGGGATGATGTTGTCAGGATTGAGGATCCAAATGCATGGAACAGTAAAGCTACAGTTCTTGAGGAAGTAGGACCAAGGTCATACACCGTTAGAACTGAGGAAGGACAGATTCTCAGGAGGAACCGCCGTTCCCTCCTGAGAACACAAGAAACTATCCAAGAGCAAATCGATGACAATGCCGCAACTGAATCTTGTGACTCACCACCAGAACAATCTAACACAAACACACGTACAGGCTCTCATGAAAGCACATCAGACTTACCTGTGCTGAGAAGATCCACACATGAAGTAAAAAAGCCTGATAGACTTAATCTTTGAGCACAAAGAAAACTATAATAAAAGAATGAAAAGCTTAGAGTTCATAAAGTAAAGCTTTGAAAATGTGTTGACTGTTGTGAAGATGTTTATGTCGTTATGATTGATTGATATTGATTTTGTTTAACCTCTAAGGAAGGGGGATGTAATGATCAGTAACATGTCATTCTAGAATGGTACACTAGGTGGAGCTGTATGTTTAGTAGTGGGCTACCCACAAGGCAGTAGTCAAGATGGATGCCTGTACACTAGTCCACATGGCTGAATAAATGACTAGCTCAAGCTAGCTGTTCATAATGAAAACATTATTTATTTATGAACATAGCACGGTGGCATAGTGGTTAGCACTGTTGCCTCACAGCGCCAGGGACCCGGGTTCAAATCCGGCCTCGGGTGACTGTCTGTGTGGAGTTTGCACATTCTCCCCGTGTTTGCGTGGGTTTCCTCCGGGTGCTCCGGTTTCCTCCCACAGTCCAAAGATGTGCGGGTTAGGTTGATTGGCTATGATAAATTGACCTAGTGTTAGGGGGATTAAATACGTGGGGTTACGGGGATAGGGTGGGATATGTGTTGATGTAGAGGTTACGGGGATCGGGTGGGATATGTGTCGGTGCAGGCTCGATGGGCCGAAATGGCCTCTATCTGCACTGTGGGGTTTCTGTGATTCTGTGATTCTGTGATAACACTCATCTCTTTGAACAGTTATATACATACACCCACATAAGGCTGGTGAACTTCCACAAAGGATGAGTCACTGGTTTCCTGGAATGGTGAGGTCGCCTATTCAGACATTTTTACACCCACAGTATGTTTTACTGTTCCTCCGAGTTAACTGTTCCTCCATTGACCTTGGCCCTTCATTTGGCTGAAACATTGAACCAGCATACTAGAAACAATATAAACATTTTATAATTTTGAAAATTAGTGAATGACAAGGTTGAGGGGGAGTAATTTCCACTTCCTTCTGGTAATGGTGTGCTCTTTATAAATATTTCGATCTGCTTATCCCATTGTGTGGATGCATCTCCACCAGCACTGTAAAAAGCAAACTGTAAAATCAATTATCATTAATTTTTCCATCCTTTCTGTTTTTTTCTTTTGCATAATCCTGTTCTCCTATTGTTTAAAATAATAGGGGTGATTCTGTGATCCAAATACAATGGGGAACTGTTCTCCCCAGAAGTGTGGGTCAGAAAGTTAGCATTCAATTGTAACAAAAAATACATTTAAAAAAAGACTCCTCAACAAAAGTGTCGGATCACAGAATCAAGCAGTGGACATGCGAGAATTGACATCCCTATCCCTCTTCGAGCTAAGCGGGGGAATGATCAGCTAGGGTTCCTATTCCTGATCTCTATTCAAATACTCTTGCTGGAAAGTGCGCATATGTGGAACTCAATTCAGGATCGCAATGCCCTCCATAGTCCAATATTTTGAGGAGACTAACTCTCTAGGCCCACATTTGGAGAATAGTCTTTTGGGAGAGCTGCTGGAAGAGGACGTTCCCCCATGAAACCATACCCGGCAAGTGTCGTACGAACACACGAAAGTGATAGGCAGGAATAGACCAGCTGGTCCATCAAGCCTGCCCCACACTCATGATGCCTAGAGCATCATGACTAGACGCTTCCTACCACACCCCCAACCTCCTGCCTCACACCTCACAGCCATGTAATCTCCTGAGAGAGGCAAAAAAAACCAGGTCCAATAAGCGGGAATAACCCCTCTTCCATCTCCTCAGGCTATCGAAACCAGTCCTTCAGGAGAGGGAAAGGAGGTGAGAATTAGAAAAAATAATAAATAAACAAAAAAAAATGTTGTATTTTCTCTCTCATTGCAGCTAAGACCATCCCAGTTCTGCAGAAGAACCTGATGAACCTGGAGGTCAACAGCAGCAGTACGGTGATCCTGAACTGCAATGTCAGTGGGCGACCCCCTCCCAGCATCTCCTGGTACAAAAATGAGCAACAGGTTCTCCCAGCTTCAGGTGCGTTATGTGATATTTACTATTTCTGCTATGTTTTTTGAACAAGGTGGTGAAGATAGTAGATGGTCATGCCAGTTAGTCCGAGAGGTAATGTTCTCTCTTAGGGGGAGAAATTGGGTGAGTAGTGCCACTTGTTAGCGCCTAAAGAGGCAGGCAATGGCTGTAGCGCCACTGGCTGTGCCTCCCGCGATATTGAGTTGGGGCGATAATGGTGGCGTTAGCCTTTTGCGCTGCGCTGCCACCGATGACGTCATCGGTGTGCGCAGTGCCCCATTCGCGCCCCGTTCACGATATTTGGTTGCGAACGCCGCATCTGCGCCATTCGCTACCCGCGCCCAGTTCACGGGGCCTTACTGTGCCGGCAGCAGCACAAGTTAAGGTGGAGGTGCGGGGCGGCCGCCTTTTTCATCGGCCGCCTGCCAGCACCTCCGTCCCCGGCCTCCTGACCAACCCCCGCGGCATTGCCGGCTGTTTCCCGAGAGCCCAGCACTTCTCCTCGGTGCCGGGCTCTTTAGCCGGCATTCGCGATCGGGGATTGTGCTGTTGCAGGCCCCTCCCCCTTAACAATGGGAGGAAGGCCTGCAGTACCGCAGCGTGCCGTGCCGCAGCGTGTGGCGCTGCGGCACGTTGCGCTGCGATATTCAGTTTCAACGCCCTAAGAGGGACGCGGAGCGCCTCGAGCCTCACCCCGTGTCCCTCGAGGGGCAATGAAACTGAATATCTGACGATCGCTGAAGACTCGAACGCTGCGCTAAATCCTGTGCTCAGGCGAACTTGGCGCTAGTTTGGCGCCTCAACCCAATTTCTAGGCCTTAGTCTTTTCAAATATGCTCATATCCTGTACTCTGGACCTGGGTTTCTCAATTTAAAAAAAATTAAACTCCAAAATATCAAAAGGAGATTTCAAAGCTCCTTTTTTTAGGATAGATTTACTTGTATCTCTAAACAGTATTAACTGTTAACAATTTTTTATTATCTCCAGCTTTTGTCCATCTGGAAATGGTATTTAAAGCATGTGGGGCAGCTTTCAAGAGAATAACTGCCCTCTCACATGTGGAACATGTAGACAAAATTTCTTGGCAAACCTTTTGAGGGTTTATAGTTCAGAAACTTGTCTTATTGGTGATGGTTTATATTCTAATGTCATGTTCACCATGAACTTTGACAAACATTCCCATGTATCTACATAACAATAGTCACTGTATTCATGCTGCACGAAGAACTTTGAAATGTTTTGATGTGAAAGTTGCTATACAAATGCAAGTATTATTCAAGGTATTTTTACTCAATTTCAATGCATACTAGCAAGAGATATCACATTCTGTTTATATTATTGTTTCAATGTGCACAAAAATTTAGACTCTGAAAATGTTCTATCATTCCCTGTGCCGCCTTCTTGTTCACTTTATTCCCATCGATCAATTTTTATCAATTTCCACTTTCTGTATTTTCTTCATTTTTTGTCTAAACTTCTAGCTGTATTTTTATTTATCTGTCTGTGTACAATAACATCTAGAGGGCGAATTGGTGTGGTTACTATGAGTAGCAGCATTGCAAACCTGTTTACAGAGTCACTGCACAAAGCAAACACAACACATTACTCTCCAAATAAATTGTATATAAAGTATATAAATTGCACCTTCGTGCCGATTTTTATGCCTTCGAGCATGCAGCTTATAAACCAATCTGCTTTATAGGCAACCATAAAATAAGGAGTGCAACTTATGCACCAGATTTAACGGTGTTTGCCTTAAAACAAATGCAATTCGCTTTTGTAAACCAAAATGTTATGAATCTGTGTACTGAGCCATACTGATCAGGAGGGCCTCAGATTAATTCCCCAGTCTGTACCAAGTTCTCTGATTTCAGCCAAAGTTGCAGTAGGGATGCAATCATTTGTCTCAGCAGCCCTTGTTTAAAGAAAGGAACAATCAGCCAGGGTCCCTGTGCTTGATGGCGCTCCAGTGACTACTGCTGGATAGTGTGCATGCTTGGAAGTCAGGTGGGAACTCGGATCAGGCTGAGCTATGAGGACATCCATAGTTAAATTGCTTGCCGACACTCACTGTAAAGGCTTGAACATAAAAAGAATTACCAGCAACCATGGAACTGTAATGCAGTGTGAATCAGTGCATTTGGGAGAGGAGGAGAGAAAACTGGGGGGGAGGGGAGGGGATGGAAAGCTGTGCAATCAATGCCAAGCATTGTTTGAATACTGTTGGCATTCTATCCATGTCCAGGAAAGCTTAAAAAAAAGATTTTATTTGAAGACAATAAATGTGCTCAATATCTGGCACCACCACCAGGGAAGAAGATAAAAACAAACATTTGGATTGCAGACACACCGTTTGATTTTTACATTGACCTCAGCTCTGTCTACCCTTTTCCCTCGTGTAATTTCCTTTTATTTAGCATCTTAATAAGATGCCATGAAAGTGTTATACAGCCTCCACATTGTAATAAATCATGACATAAAAAATGTAAGATGTTTCTTACATCATTGCATTAAAATAAAATCAGAGGAGTGCGTAAAGAGTCTTTGGATTTTCAAAAAGCATTCGATAAGGTGCCACACAAGAGATTGTTGCTCCATGTAGCGGAAATGCAGACATCAGGTGAGAACAGGATCAGAGTTGACTGTGATGTTCCCCTTAGTCTAATACTCACAGCCAAGGTCCACGTATGAATAATGGCCACTTGAGGGAGGCATCGGAAAGTGTATCCCCACAAACAGTCATCAGCATCAGAAAAGGAGGCAAAGGCAGAAATTTTACATAGGATTACATAGGATATACGGCACAGGAACAGGCCATTCGGCCCAACCAGTCCACGCCGGCATTTATGCTCCACTCGAGCCTCCTCCCGTCTTTCCTCATCTAAACCTATCAGCATAACCCTCTATTCCCTTCTCCCTCATATGCTTGTCTAGCCTCCCCTTAAATGCATCTATACTATTCGCTTCAACCACTCGCTGTGGTAGTGAGTTCCACATTCTCGCCACTCTTTGGGTAAAGGAGTTTCTTCTGAATTCCCTATTGGATTTCTTGGTGACTATCTTATATGGATGGCCTCTAGTTATGCTCTTCCCCACAAGTGGAAACATTCTCTTTGTATCCACTCTATCAAAACCTTCATAATTTTAAAGACCTCTATTAGGTCACCCCTCAGACTTTTTTCAAGAGAAAAGAGACCCAGCCTGTTCATCCTTTCCTGATATGTATACCCTCGCATTTCTGGTATCATCCTTGTAAATCTTCTCTGCACCGTCTCCAGTGCCTTGGTAGAAAGAAAGGTACAGATTAAAAAATCAGACTGATCTATGACAGTTCTGAACTACAATTGACACTTGACTGAAACATTATAGGCTACAGTCTAGAAATTACTGTTGTTACTATTACATACAAATACAATGCATTCATATGACATTCCTATACCTGTAATTTTAATTTATATAGCACCTTTAATGTATAAAAATGCACCACAGAGGTGTAAGGGAATAATATGGATGCCAAGCCTAAGAAAACATAAGGAAGGGTAACTAAAAGATTGATAAAAGCAATCGGTTTTAAGAGGGTCTTAAAAGGTAGAGAGGCAGGGTGGTTTAAAAGGGAATTGTGGAGAATGGGACCTAGGCAGCTGAAGGCACAGCTGGCAATGGTGGAGTGAAAGGAACGGGAGATCCAGGAGAGGCTGGAGTCAGAAGAACAGCGAGTTTGCATGGGTTGTAGTGCTGGAGGGGCTTACAGAGGTAGGGAGGGACAAGGTCGTGGAGCAATTTAAACACATGGATGAGAATTTTAAATTGGAGGTGGTCTTTGTGATGGAGGGGGATATGGCATTGGATGCTCAACACGTGGTTGAATATAACACCAAGGTTGTGAACTATGGAGTCATTAACCTATTTAAAATAAAGGAGTTGGTGCCTCTGTTAAAACAGGGGACTGTCATAAGAACGCATGAAGCACTAGTATGCTAATATAGCACTCAGTAACTTCTAGGCTCGTGACTATTGAGAAATTAAAGGTAAAACCTTTTGGGAAATTTTCTGACTTGACTTTCATCTTGACTAGCCAATATAAATAGTGATAGGTGGGCAGAATATCTTTAACAAAGAGCATTATTTATTTATTTATTATTTAGAACCATTCTAACTTAGCTTTTATTTGTACCGTACATAGCCACGGAAACAAATAGCATGACTTTAAACAGGAATGAAGGTTTTATTTTTAACTGTTTAATTGCCACTTTTGCAGACCAACATTGGCAAAACCTCTTTAAATTTAATACCCAGCAATGTGATTTCTTTCCTAAACCCAGGCATCTTTCTGGAATCAGGAAACAAAACTTTGACCATTGAAAGAGTCAAACATGATGACGAAGGAGAATACAAGTGCAAGGCCACTAATGAGAAGGGAACTGTGGAAACCTCAGCATACATCTCTGTTCTCGGTACGGATCTGCTAGAATGTTCTTCCTATTTATGACAGAAACTCTGGGTAGTGGGCCACAGCAGTGAAATGTTCCTCACCCCACCCCGCTCACCATTCTCATTAAAGTGGTGGAAAGAGGGAAGTCATATTTTGCTTCATTGCATAAACACCCGCAGGGGCACACGCAAACACGTGTATGCACACGCACATACTGTACAGACATCCACTTAGCTATCATTTCTCCAAAGCACGCTAGCCTATACCCTAGTATTTATATCGCAATGCTTTCCCTACAATATAGCCACTGTTTTCTGAGCTTCATGGAAAGGTGGTCAAAACCACAAAAATTAATACCAGAATGCAAGTAAAAGACCCCAAATCTCATGTAATAAATACAGAATTTGATGTATTCAGTCGCCATAACCAAATGGCCCATGTTGTAACAGATACCCATTCAGACCAGTTTTACACCATTTATCTTCTCAGTCATTACATACGCAAGTGTTTCTGTCAAGAAGAGGTTTTTTTGGTGCCATGGCAAGCATTGCACTTTGTTTATATTTGCCATGGCAATAGTATACACAATGGTTTAACGAGGCTTAATAGTTATGTATTAAAGCTCCTCTCACAATACGCACATCATCATTCAAAGGCCAGAAACTAACTTAGTTTGATGGCAGTGCTGTGCCACGATATAGGTTTCTCATCACACCAGAGGTGATCTGTCACCATTGATAAATTTCTTTTTGGGGAATATTAAAACCTTTTCCATGAGCAATAATAATTTTTAATGTCTTTTAATGTCTTTCTTTTTTAGGGTCTGAGGAAAAATCCAACTTGGAGCTGATTATCTTGGTCTGTACTGGGGTAGCAGCCACACTCTTCTGGCTTTTACTCACACTTTTTATCCGTAAACTCAAGAAGGTAAGGTTATAAATAATCTTTCTGATTACTAAATTTATGTTGCACCACGGAACAAAGGATCAAAATGTCAGATGAGAAAAAAATGTATAGATTTATGGCACCCTGGAGGCATCACTGCTTCATACCGACTGACTAAAGCACCCGCCCCATTCAGAGTTTACAGTTAACAACACCTGATACATTGCCAGGGCCATTACATACATCACTAGTTTGTTATTGATGTGTGAGCCCTGAGCAGTATTCTGCATAATGTACTTAGTAAAAGTGGAATTGTTCTTATCTCTACTTGTTTTGTCAGTTTTATTAAAGGGTGGAACCTGGTTCCATGGTTTAAACCTAGGTGTCACCATGGTTCAGTGGTAACACACACCTCTGAGTCATAAAGGTCACAGGTTCAAGTCCCACTCCAGAGACTTGAGCATATAATCTAGGCTGACACTCCAGTGCAGTGCTGAGGGAGTGCTGTACTGTTGGAGGTGCCGTCTTTCGGCTGAGACGTTAAACATCTGCCCCCTCAGGTGGATGTAAAAGATCCCATGGCACTATTCAAGGAAAAGCAGGAAGTTCTCCCCAGTGTCCTGGCCAACATTTATCCTTCAACCAACACCTAAAACAGGTTAAATGGTCATTTATTTCATTGCTGTTTGTGGCCAATTGCTGTGTGCAAATTGACTGCCTCGTTCCCTACATTATAACAGTAACAACACTTCAAAAATACTTAATTGGCTGTAAAGCACTGTGGGACATCCTGAGGTTGGGACGGGCGCTAGATAAATGCAAGTTCTCTCTTTCCTTCTATGGTTGCTGGGATCCCTCCGGTACTGCATCTAAATGCTCACTCTTCACGCTTAACCCTAAACAATGACTCCGATATTCTGCTTTGGTGGAGCTGGGTTCATTTCTGGCGAGCCTGACCTTCCAGCCACCACAAGATGTGTCACGACCCTTACAGGATTTGTAGCGTCACAGTCAGCGAAGTACTTTTGGTAGGCTCTGCCAACCTCTACCGGAAGTTCAACTGGACTGAGGAGGCAGGAGATTGGCTGCAGTAAGCCTGCCACTGCATAACATCGCCAGCAGCCCTTGTGCTGCCATTAGAAGACAACTGTTAAAAAACATCTCATTTTTAGAAATCTGATTGCTGGATTAACCCCCATCCCCCACCCCCCCAACAACTAATAGGAATCTCTGAGGTCCATTATTGCCATGGCGCAAGTAATGGAAAATACATCAGATGATATATTTCTGCTATTTGAAAGTCATTACAACATACTAACCCATAAAATGGGTGGAAATATTACTTCCAGCAGAAAATTCTGTCCCTGCCTCTGCCCACTTCAGTTCCACTGTAAAATCAACAAAATATCTGTGTCAGCTGATGTTGACAACCTATTCGACTCTGTGGGAAAATCACATTGACATTCACAGGTGCACACATTTCCAGCAGGACTTACTAGTTTATCAGTGTCAGGAACCCTGGCTAATTTCTTTTAGCCCAAGTCGCCAAGGCCTATTGTGGTGACCCCACCACTAGCCTGACTTAGATTAGCTAATTCAGCACAGGGCACAGGTCAAATTTAGGACTATCTTGATCTTTATGACTCATTAGTATACTAAATGGTGTTTTTACTCACTAAGCCATCGAGAGAGCTATTCAGGCAGTATTTTGATGGTAACAGAAGAATAAGTGCATGGGGATGAACTGACAATGAACCATAATATCTTTGCAGCCAAGCTCTGTGGATGTTAAAGCTGGCTATCTGTCAATCATAATGGATCCAGATGAAGTACCACTGGATGAGCAGTGTGAGCATCTCCCGTATGATAGCAGTAAATGGGAGTTCCCCAGGGACAGACTCAGGCTTGGTAAGTACAGCAGATTTACAGATAGGACACTTTAAGAGGCAATAATATAACTAAAGGCATGAATTAATCTTTTAACCAAACTTGACTTCGTTTTGATGTTGTCTTTGCAATCTGAATTCACTACTTCAAAACATTCACCCAATTATATCAATGGCTGGCTTCGTAGCAGCCTTGGGCCGCGATTTTATCGGCACTGAGTGGGCGGGTTTGAAGGCAGGTTAAAATCATTTTGATTGACTGCGGGTTGCGATCCTGCCGTCAACCCGCCTCCAAACAATTTTCCCAAGTGTCGGGTCCCTGATTTGCGCATGGACCCGACACCTAGTGGCGGGAAGAGGATTAAAGCCAATTACCTGCCTATTAACGGGTAGTTGATAGTAGTTGACAGGCTATTTTTTAATTTTGCCGCTTCTGCCTCGGGTTTCCCAACATTCGGACACCACGCCAGGTAAGTGTGACATGTTGTGAGTCTGCAGTAATGTTTCTGGATTGATGACAGCTGCAGAAGTGGTGTGTGAAGATCCAATGGTGCACTGGTGAGTTTCAGAGGTAAGAAAATGTTGGAAAATTCATTTTTAATGCATTTACAAATTTCTTTAGGTAACAAGTTTTGAAATCCATGTCCAGTGCCACCTCATTGGGAGAACCTCTCTCACCAGTGACAGATCGCTTCTGTCACCTCACCTGCAGCTGCCATCTATTCCAGCCTATGGAAGGAGTCACTGGAGAGTCTGGGTGCAAGAGCTCACCTTTGTACAGTGATTGTCAGTGTTTGCAGCACCTCAATCAGCTGTCAAAAAAAAATTGTGCATAATCCCTTTAAGAAAACCGTCAGATGACGCATCATCAAATGACATTATCTGACCGGCTTCCTCTTAATTGGCCGGCAAGCCCACAGGGCGGGCTTAACAAGGTCAATCAACATAAAATCACGTCTGCGGGCCGGATGTAGTTGGGGGCGGGACTGGAAGCCAGAAACCACCTGACCCACACCCAACCCATCTCCAATGAAAAAATCGCGGCCTTGAAATCTAGACTCAGCTCACCATTTCTTCCTGTAACTCATTCTTTCTCAGAACCTCAAATTGTGCAACTCCTTATGTTCCCCAGCTTTTTCTTCATCCTACAATCTACAAGCTTTTAAAACCCAAGACTACATCACCCAGCCGCTACTCCTTATAGCTCATCTTCCCTCCAAGTATTTTGAAGCTTGGCACTGTCCTGAATCATGGGCCTTGGTCCTTCATCTGGATTTCTCAATAAAAAAAGAACTCTTTCTAGGGCCCAGCCAAATATAGGGGACCCTGTGAACACAGCTCATTATAAACTTAAACAGTACTGCTTGCCAGTTGTGTTACTTGCAATGCACAGGAGGCAGTGACTAGAATTTGAGCGCCCGGAGCGGAGGAAGTACTCAGGACCCCGATTACCAATTTGCGACTGAATTGGTCAGAGTGTACGCTGTACACGCTCCAACCAGTATCAGCTGGCAGCCCAGCTGAAGAGGATCCCAACATTAAGTACCTCTTTATTTTTGTGGTCCTCCACAAAACCAGCCTGGGCCGCTGCCACACCGGCTCCCCCCAAGAGATCGGCCCTTCTTCCACACAATGACCTTCCACCGGCCCATAGGCAACAGCTGCCACGGAACGCTCGATCTCCGGCTATAGCCCGCTGTCCTGGTGCCAATGAGGTTCGGCCCTCAAAATGGCCAACCACCCCAAGTGCCCGCCTCTTTATTGTTTATATTGACTAATAAATGAACCGTTGTCGTGGCTAATCAATTTCAGAAGCTTACCATCATCGTAGGGAGTTCGCTTCTGTTTGCATGTTGCCAGATCTTTCATGTTGAATTGTGTCTTTCTGCTGGTACGAGTTGTGCAGGCTGAGCCAAAAAACCTGCCGTTAACTGAACCCGTTTCTCTTTGTCTAATGCACAGGCAAAACTCTGGGACTTGGTGCATTTGGCAAAGTGGTGGAGGCATCTGCTTTCGGGATCGATAAATCTTCAACCTGCAAAACTGTGGCTGTAAAAATGCTGAAAGGTACTTTTCTGCACCCTCAATAAATATGGAGATGTAACTGTTATTAAAATCAGCTGCCTATGAAGTAGTGTGCAGCCAACCACAGACATTTTCTGTGTGTTTAACTGGTTGTTGTGCTGTTGCAGATTCCAGTCTCACACTGGATCCTTCTCAAATAAGTAATTCACTGACATATATAGGCACAATGCCAATCCATTTTCAGTTAAAATTAAATACAGAGGCCCAACCCGGTATAAAAAGTAATTCCAGAATTTGGAGCTGGGGAAAGAAGGGGACAAAACTCAAGCAACCAAAATTTTGGGGGACACGTCATCCTCTGATCTCACCCCCATCCCCCACCATGGTTGCACCTACAAATAGGTGGCAGGCTTTTTTGTATTATTATTATTGCTATCATTATTAAAGAATTGCTTAATGCTGTTATAGGATTAGTCTTTTGTGCCAGGGATACGAAAGGGGTGAAATTGGACTTGGGCAGGGGTGCAAAACAGGCGGAATTACTTTTGCCGCCCGTTATATCCACACGCCCAATATTCATTTCTGCTGAAGTCAATGGAACTGTTTTAAAGGCGGTGCATATAACAGGCGACCGGTGCAATAGCGCCTGCTTTTCCATGTCCAATTTCACCCCCACAGTTAACATTCTGTTATTTAAAGGCCTTTTGATGGTACATTTCTGGACCATTCAGTTTTTGTTTGTTGCATGAATTATTTTAAACAGAGACATTTCCAAGGGTTCTTTACACTTATGTGACTGTGCTTCAGGATGTTTAGCAATGCTGATAGAACATTGCAAGAGAAATGGTCGAAGGGTGAAAAAAAGGATTCATCAATAAATGATGCCTTGGAAGTTGCCCATTTTTAGAAGCCACTAGCTAAGTAAATGGTTTCTTAAAGTATTTTGTATTAGAAGCAATGTCTGTCCTTATTGATTGCCCAACACTAACCTATTTTCTTTTGCAAAATTTCACCCCTACTCCCCTGAGAACAGCAACTTCTGCTGGTTCCAAGGGAACAGTCATTATGAAATAGCAACTAGGAGCAGGAACCCTGACCACACCTGGAGTACTGTGTACAGTTTTGTTCTCCATACCTAAGGAAGGATATACTTGCCTTAGAGGGGGTGCAATGAAGGTTCACTAGACTGATTCCTGGGTTGAGAGGATTGTCCTGTTACGAGAGATTGAATAGAATAGGCCTATACTTTCTGGAGCTTAGAAGAATTAGAAGTGATCTCATTGAAACATATAGGCCTAGAAATTCAGTGGGCTGCGCCACCAGTTAGCGCCCAAAGAGGGCACTTAGTGGGTTTAGCGCCACTGGCCACGCCTCCCGCAAAATTTAGCAGGGCGCTAATGGCGGCGTTAGCCTGTAGCGCTGCGCCGCCCCCGATGATGTCATTGGTGTGCGCAGCACCCCGCTACCGCCCCGATCGCGATATTTGGTCGCGTCCCCCGCTGTAGCGATTGCGACCGGTTCAGGGGGGCCTACCTGCAGCGGTAGTGGCGCTAATTAAAGGGGAGGTGCGGGGGCGGCCATTTTTTTTGCTGGCCGCCTGCCAGCACCTCCTCGCGCTGCCGTCCCCGGCCTCCTGAGCCCACCCCCGGGCAGTGCCGGCTGTGTCCCAAGTGCCCGGCACTTCTCCTCGGTGCCGGGCTCTTTTGCTGGCACTCGCGATCTCCGGTCGCGCTGGTGCAGGCCCCTCCCCTTTAAGAAGGGGAGGAAGGCCTGCAGTACCGCAGCGCACCGTGCCACAGCGTGTGGCGCTGCGGCACGTTGCGCTGCGATATTCAGTTGCAGCGCCCCAAGAGGGATGCGGGGCACCTTGAGCAGCGCCCCGCTTCTGTTTGGGGCGCTGAAACTGAATTTCCAGCTGGCGCAAGCGGCTCCGTCCGGAGCGGCAATTCCGGCGCCCAGGCGAGCTTGGCACCCCAAACGGGGCGCCACCGAATTTCTAGGCCATAAGATCTACCCTTGACAAGGTAAATACTGAGAGGTTGTTTCCCCTGGCTGGAGGGTTTAGAACTAGGGGGCATAGTCTCAGGATAAGGGGTCGGCCATTTAGGACTGAGATGAGGAGAAATTTCTTCACTCAGTGGGTGGTGAATCTTTGGAATTCTCTACCCCAGAGGGCTGTGGATACTGAGTCGTTGAGTATATTCAAGGCTAAGATCGATAGATTTTTGGACTCTAAGGGAATCAAAGGATATGGGGATAGGGCGGGAAAGTGGAGTTGATGTAAAAGTTCAGCCATGATCTCATTGAATGGCGGAGCAGGCTCAAGGGGCCGTATGGCCTACTCCTGCTCCTATTTATTATGTTCTTATGTATATCAGGTCCTTTACCCAGTAACTTGTGTCAGCTCAGTGGTAGCACTCTCAACTGTGAATCAGAAGGTTGTAGGTTAAAACAGTGACCACCTTTTTAAAAAGTAGTTAATTGGCTGTGAAGCACTTGGGGAGGTCCTAAGGATGTGAAAGATGCTATATAAGTTTTATCTTTAACATGTCAGGAGAACTTGGCCTTTTCTATTTGTCCTTTAAAAATTAGATAGATAAAAATTGCAGTTTAAATTTTTGTATCAATTATTAATCATGGTGTCACGAATTTGGCAATGCAATGAATAAAACATAAATATTTCTATAATAGTTTATTTTAATCTATGGATTCTAGTCAATAATTCACAGAATCAGGTGTATTCATTTGGAGGTTTCTGGTTTTGTGCAAAGTAGTAAATATGACTTTCAATGGGCTGTTACAACACAAGGGCACAGTACTCACGTGAAAGGCCCAAGATCAAATTTCAATTTCATTCACTTCCAAGTTTCTACAGAAGGCAGGCGGCACGTTTGCCAATTTGGCAAGTGCTGTCTCACAGGGAGACAAAATCTGACCTAATAGATTAACCAAAGAGTGTCCCCGATGGTACCTCTGGATATGTCAACCTACTGAAGTTCACAGTAGAAAAAGGTGGGGGGGGAGGTGCTAGAAGTGCAAAGAAAAGAAAAAATATGAAGGCAGCTTTCATGTGTTAGCTAAACTCAATATTGTTATAAGGAATTTTTCAGCAGCAAGGTGACATTGAATTTTCCAGCACCAATTCACAGTGGTATATCAATGCAGGGCAGAGGATTGATCCCCAGCTCCCTGCCCCCCCTCTCCAAACCAACCCCCCATGTATCTGACTCATTCACTCTGCCATGTGGTGAGGCCTCCACAGAGAAACGGGGAAATAAATCAGAGCATCAGTCATTCCCAGGCCACTGTCATCTGACTTACGAGCATTTAGCTAAGACAAGCATGAGCAGAGGCTGGGGAGTAGGTTATTTCTTTCATACCCCGGCCACGCTAACTGCAGGTGTCACTTCATCTGAGAGAACAAGGGACGGGAAAAATGGAGGGATTCAAAACCATCCATTTTTTTTTTACTACGAACAAGAAAATAAATAACATATTCTGGCCGCTCCATATTACCCACATATTGTTAATGTATTGTTTGGAATTTTACGTCCATATATTCTGTTTATATAACAGTAACTCAGATATTTATTATTAGAAGTGATGAGATCATAGCCAAATCTTGAGTTAATGCCTTATCATTTCATTGTTCTGTTATCCTTCTAAAAACAGCATCGCAACCTTGGCTTTTTAACCTTGCTTTGTAGACAGATCAAACACATTTCCTGTGTATTAATTCACTTCAATCTCACTCTTTAACAGAGGGGGCTACCACTAATGAATGCAAAGCGCTGATGTCAGAGCTGAAAATCCTGATCCACATTGGCCACCATCTGAATGTAGTGAACATGCTGGGAGCCTGTACCAAGCCTGGAGGTAAGGACTCAAGACTCTTCATCTGCTAAACTAGAGCGCACAAGAATTTTGATGGACCATCCAAGCTACCCACCTCCTCACAATATCCCTCCTCTCTCCAGAAACACTTCTAATTGTCTCTTGAACCTATTATTACCGAATACCATAGTGGCCTTCCTTGCTGACTTACTCCACAAGTCTATTCCCTTTATGTCAAAAAAAAACTGGCATCCCTTCTTGCCTCACTTCCTAATTTGGGATCAGATAACATAAGGGCTTTCTGCAGTGTAGGGAAAATTAACCAATCGTATGCATTGTTTGCTTCACTGCATGTCTAGATAATGGAGGTCACTGACCTACTTACAGTCAAACAATTGTGGTTTACCAAATTAAACATTACACTTGGGCATGTCAAGGAATCTCGTTCTAAGCTTTATATTCAAATTCAGAACATTGCTTTCTAAATCTCTGGCTCCAATATTTGGTTGAAAATATAATTCAGAGGGAGGTTCAGTATTATATGACACATCTCCCATCATTCTGCTTACCTAGAATAGCAGAAATAATGGGAGTAGAAATTGCAGTAAAACACGTATTAATTTAACTATGGGATGGCCTGCACCCAATCTGCGCAGGCATTGGACCCACTGCCAAATCCGCGGGGCCCATCTTTTTAGGCGTCCCATTGACAAATTGGTCACTTCATGAACAGAGCAGGCATCAGGCCTGCTCCACTCACGATTCTTCAACGGCCTCTGCGGCCGCCAACCAAAGATAAGTTTTTGAGATTTTTTTTTCCAAAAGTGCCTTCTTATGGAGCCAGGCGGAGCTGGAGTGCTACCCCCACTCTACAGGAGTCGCAGTCATCCCCACCCCCCCTCCCGTAGTCTGCTCCAACGCTACACCCGGAACTTACCCGAGGGCCGCTGCCGGCGAGGGCGTGGGGGCAAGCTGCCTGTGGAGGGGCAAACTGAGGCCCGAGGACCAATTTATGTCGATCCTCGGCCTTCTTGCTTCAGGTGCAGGCTGTCTCTGCAGTTCAGAGTCTGGGCCCAAAAACAGACCCAGACTAATTTCCAACCACAATGTCTTGAACTTGACGTAATCAGGTCAAGAGTATTTTTTTTTAATCAAATCAATTAAGATTAGCCATGTTTTCTTTATGTTTACTTTAGCATAATAATCAAGTTATGATCAATTACAATAATTAACATTTATTTTTATTACATGTTCAACCTTTTCTATAATAAATGTGTTTCCTTACTGATAAGGTTATGAAAACAAACTAAAAAAGTTAACAATGGTATCTTATTATTTGTTTCAAAAAATGAGTCTGCCCGGTGTGGAAATAGAGCAGAAAAGTCCCAGGGTTGGTCCCCAGTCTGTGCTGAGTTTGTTAATCTCAGTATGGCACTTGGAGTATTACAACTGGCCATAGAGCTAAAGCTAAAGAGAGGAAAATCAGCCAGGGTTCCCATTCCTGATCATTGTCCAGTGATCCCTGCTGGAAAGTGCTTGTGTGCGGCACCAAGTGAAGAACGGATTGGTCTTGGTTGTAATGCCCCCATGGTACAATCGCCTTCCACCACTCATTGTCTAGGCTCATACATGAAGAATGGCAATTTATGGGGAGGAACCAGAAGGCGACTAGTGCCTGTGGAATCATACCCCAGGATAGCTCAGCATCTTCAGTAGAAAAGGGGAGAAAATTGGAGGGGGAAAGTCTTAGGGGGGAAAAAAAGGAAAGATTTTAACTCCGTCTATCAGGTCGACACATCTGATTCCCAGCAGACTAGATGAGCAGTCCACCTGCTCACAGGCCTTTTTGGTAGTGATTTGCTGCACAATATTATTTTCTTTCTGCCATCTGGGAGAGGGCCTGAACTTCAGTAGCACTTACCACTGTCAAGTTGACAAAGAAAGAAAACCCATCACGTGGGGATCATTAGCTTCTCTTGTGCCTCTTTGTGCTACCAGTACTGGAAGGGTTACGCTGTATTATTACTTGAATGGTGAAGTGGGTCTCTACAACTAACTAGTCTAACTCGTACATGCACCATTCTGATTGATGAATTCTGAAAAGCATTTTGTTTGTATTGCTCAATATCTGCATTATGAATAGTAGGTTCTTGTGGATGTTTGCTCAAGCATAACCTGTCAATTCAGAAGGAAGAAATGTTTCCAAGAATAATAAATCCTTTGTAAAAATTAACTTTTGTAGTCAATTTGCCAGTTTTAATCCAATTCTCCTTTTGTCAGCATGCTTGTTTCAACAAGAACAGTGTACTGCACAGATTTTAAAAAATCCCATGGGATAGATAATCACTGGCTGTTCTCTAAAAGTTGTTTTGTTTGTTTTACACCAGGCCCTCTGATGGTAATTGTGGAATATTGCAAGTATGGAAACCTGTCTAACTATCTCCGGAGCAAGAGAAATGACTTCATTTTAATCAAGGTAAGACCAAAAGCTGAGAGCATGATTGAATGCTCAAGGTTACTTTGGTAACCTGAGGGGTAATGGTCTGTCTAACAGCTCAAAAACTGCAATCAACACATCTCCTTTTATTATACCCTTAGGAGTATAATTCCATCTAGCAGCACACTGGGTGACTCATTTGCATTCAACATTATTCTAATGCAGTCATTAACTGGTTTGGAATAAAACGGATTAACAACTGCATTAGAATAACTTGCAAAGGAATTTTTAACTGAACAAATTAAACCAGTGGACTATCTGACAAAATGAAACTTCTTGTACTTTTTAAAAAGAAAACACACACACAAACATCAACACAAGCACCAACACACCACCTGGAATGGTACGGAATCATAGAAACTAGGAGGGGAGAAAAAATAGTAAAAAAGAAACATCTTAGCCATCTGAATTATGAGTCTGCAATTTAAAGGTCTTGTATATATCACCATTCCATTAAAGTCAAGCACAGTCGCCGCACATAAGGATATTTCAGCTGTTGCACATCTGGACAGTATCTATTCATTATGGTGTTGAGTCTTTGCCATTGGCCCTGATCACGCATGGTCCCATCTATTGCACGCACCTGCCTTCCTGCGGTCTCTGTAAATGATAAACCTGCTGTATATTTCCAGTGTCAGAAAAATGTCAACCAGCCTGAGACTCTCGTCGATGAGACCAACCCCGACATAATGGAAAGCACAAAGCGAAGACTGGAGAGCGTGGCGAGTACAGGAAGCTCAACAAGCTCGGGCTTTGTGGAAGATAAGAGTTACAGTGACACAGAAGAGGAAGAGGAAGGTACGTTCATCTTCCTTCCTCGTGTGTACTACTTTGGGAATCATTGAATTGCCAAGATTGTTCCCATTAACACGACTATTAAAAATCTATAACGAGAGTAGTTTATTGTATGAGTGTGGAATTTCCTTTTAAACTAAACTCAAGTGACCCTCTGAAAGGCTCTAAATAGATCTGCTAAGGTATCAAAACATCCTGTTGGACTTCACAATATTATTGGACTGCCGGACAAATCCGATTGCATTGTGTACTTTATATTATCATTAATAATCACTTTACCATTGTCAGTAAACTTAATGTTATCAGAAGTAAATAGCCCCGATAAGCTTGCAAGCTGATAATACTGTACCACAAATTCAGACAGATGTTAACCCTTTGAGGGCTGCAAACTTATTCCAGCAACCTAGTTTGTGCTCATCGAGGTGAGGGAAGTCAATGCTTGGGAATGGAACACGTTCCCAAGTCGAGCACCAGTGTCAGCATCAAGCACTCTCAGGTCAGCTACACCACAGTAACATGCAGAGTAATACCAGTTTTGTGCTGTAGGCCCATGTCCACTAGGAACTGGATTGTGTCGCAATTCATTTCATATAGAATCTTCATAGCAGGTAGACAGAGAAGATTTTCACCCTAACTACCCACCCACCTGGTTTGTGCGCCCTTTTAGATTCTCCCTGTGCTGCTACCAGCAAACATGCAAGTGTGCTGCTGTTGGATGGCACATAGTGGCATTTTCTTCCAGCCACAAGTTGCATAAGCTCTCAACCAACCTCTGTAGGTGTAATGAGGGTCTTACATGGCTGGCCTGTGCAGACTTTCCTTTGGCACTGAGGAAGTTCCATCGGCAGAAAACTATGACTGTGACTTGGAAGCAACCGCACAAGTGTGAGATTGCAATTGTACAGTTCCTTTAAAGCGGCAGTCACGACTTTTGAACAACTGCACATGGACAATCCAGTGAATGTGCGGCCGCTCCAGTGCTGCCACCAGTGTTTTGAATTCCACCCTACAATACAGAGAGGGCAAATCCAGAGCGGGAGCTGCTGACTGTAATGGAGATATGATGGCCTAGAAATTCACTATGGCCCCGCCAGCTGGCTAGCGCCCAAAAGTTAGCGCTGGGCGGGAAGCCTATAGTGATCGTCAGATATTCATTGTTAGCGCCCCAATTCGGAACGGGGCGCTATACCAGGGTGTGCCCGCCTCCGCTTGGGGCGCTGACACTGAATATCAGCGCTCTTGGCGCCGCTGCGCCAGCCGCTGCGGAGCGGCAGGCTGTGGTACTGCAGGCCTCCTCCTTCTCTTAAGGGGGAGCTGCCTGCAACGGGGAGATCGCCGCTGGATAGTGCCGGCAAATGAGCCCGGCACCACGGAGAAGTGCCAGGCTCGCGGAAAGCAGCCGGCAATGCCGCGGTGGGGGGGGGGTGGAGGAGGTGCGGGCAGGCGGCCGCCGAAAAAGCGGCCGGCCGCACCTTCCGCTTTAAAGCGCCCCACTAAGGCAGCAGGACGGCCCCGTTTTCTGGTAGCTGTTTGCGGCCGCTTCGGAGGAGGCGGCCGCAACTAAATATGGGGATCGGGCCGGTTTCGGGGCGGAACCGGGGCACTGCGCACACCGATGACGTCATCGGTGCCGGTGCAGCGCTAACGGCTACCGCCGCCAATACTGCTGCGCTGAATATCTGCGCAAACTCATTTCTGACGCAAAATCACTCTTTAGGCGTTAACTGGGCGCAAAGCTGGCAGCGCCTTAATGAATTTCTAGGCCGATGTATTTAAAATAAAGAATTGGCAATTATGATGCATTTACATCCATCCAGCTGACAGTGAGCCTTGATCTGTCTTGCAGATGCTGAAGACCTCTACAAACGACCACTGGCTATGGAAGACCTGATTTGTTACAGTTTCCAAGTAGCCAAAGGCATGGAATTTTTGGCTTCAAGGAAAGTAAGTTGATTCCCAATTCCTGCAAACATCAGGGCTTCCTCTCATCAGAAGTTTGCATTTTCACTGCTGGTACTGACCCAAAATGTCATCTGTACACCAGTACATCAGACAGTGATACCCTGGTCAAATTTGTCTTAATAAAGTGGGACGGCATGTAATCATTGGAGTTCAATATTCTGTGCTCCAGATTCACTGCACGAAAGGGCCAACATTTACCTTCAGGCGGAGGATGGGCAGGTGGTGGGCGGAGTGCACCGGCCGCCAGCCCGTACTTACGGGCGTGAGGCCTGAAGCCTGGGCCTGGTTAGAATGTGGAACTCGTTACCACAGCAAATGGTTGAGGGAAATAGCTTAGATACTTTCAAAAGGAAACTAGATGAGTACATGAGAGAAAAGGGAATAGCAAGATATACTGAAAGGCTGAGATGAGGTAGATGGAATGGGAGGAGACTCATGTGGAGTATAAACACCAGCACTGACTAGTTGGGCTGAATGGCCTCTTTCTGTGCTGTATATTCTATGTAATTCTATGTAGTTCTATGTCATTTGCATGCTGCTGGCAAGTTGTGAGCACCAAGCAATTGCCCCGCTGCAGCACAGCCGACTCCCAAGCTGACTTGGCCGATGGTTGAAGGTTGGGGCCTGGGGAGAGGGAGGTGATCCCTGGGGGGCCTCCGACGGGCTTGCAACGGGCCAATCTCAAATAGGCCACCCAAGACACTAAGCAGTGCCAAGCACTTCCCCATAGGAAGGGAAAATCAGCGTGTGAGGCAAGCCACATTACTATTTCATGCTTGTTGCAGGCCAAGTATAAGATCACATTGACAGAGACCTGGCAACAGGGATTTTGTCCTCCACTTTCAATAAGGGTAGAAGATAACATAACAAAACACAGAAAAATGAATGTCAGTGTTCGTTTAAAAAAAAATCAAAAGAATAAAATTGGCTTTGTTTCTAAGCTCCTGAATATTCCATTGTAATTCCAGTGCATCCATCGGGACTTGGCAGCACGTAACATCCTCTTGTCTGAGAGCAACGTTGTAAAGATCTGTGACTTTGGCCTGGCTCGTGACATTTACAAAGACCCAGATTATGTACGAAAAGGAGATGTAAGTTTATAGGATGCCAGCTTTCTATCACAGAACCTGAATTAATAGAGCTTCCTGCTTCTCTGTCCAGTGGCTGATATAGTCTTGTGCATCTTTGCAGGCCCGACTCCCACTCAAATGGATGGCACCAGAATCCATATTTGATAAAATCTATACAACTCAGAGTGATGTCTGGTCTTTTGGAGTGCTGTTGTGGGAAATGTTTTCCTTAGGTAAGCCTGAAAAAAAAGGAATAATTAACATCAGAAAGTAATTTTGAATTAACATTTAAGCTCTAAAAGCCGCCTGAGGCTGCATGTCAAAAATCAGAAATAGATGCCAATTTTGAAATTATTAGGCAGTCTTCAGAAGATGTATCCAGTTACTTTTTATATTGTGTACATAACTCTATTGTATACAGATCTCTATATTTATAGGGTTCATCTTATACATTAGAATTAATAATGCATGGATCAAAGAATATTTAATTATACTAAAAAATGCTATTGGCTTGAAATTGTATTGTATGATAATAACAAATGTGTGTGCGTTAAATTCCGTTGTTTGCAGTTTTAGCAAATCAGCCTTCATTGATATATCAAACATGTGAGTTCATCATAAATCTACTTCTGGAGAATATCAATGGCAAAAACCTAGTTGCTCGCTTAATCTGAATTGAGGATTTGTGCATGGCATTTTAATTGAAAGAAATTATTTTCAAAAGTATTAAGGAAATCTGCAGCAACTGCACCATTACGTAAACTAAAAAAAGAGAGCTGCGGGATGATCTCCCCTGATTATTATGTGTTACTGACATAGCAAATGTAGCAGGAAGATTTCCTATGATTTCTTTTGCAATGCTTTTACAATTTTGCTAGAAACAACAAACATAGGAAATTTTCCGTTACTTTTGCACACAACAAACAAAGGAAACCTTCCCTCCCTGCTTGTATTGAGCATGACCATGTCAGTCTACAATATCTGGAATTTTCATTGGCTGAAAATCAGCCTCGAAAACCTCTCAGCCAATAAAAGCCCTGTTTGAAAAGAAAAGGTTGCTCCCACTTCCAAAATGGGCAATAAGAACGAGCAGCTTAAGCAGAGAGGTAAATAAAAGATTATGGAGAAGAATTTGACTTCAATGGAAAAACTAATTGGGTGTGGTGTAAATCGGGCTGCTGATTCACTATCGCCTGTTTTGTGCTTTCGTTAAAGACCAATTTCGCTCCCTATAGGTTTTAAAAAGAAAGGAAACGTGGTTAGAATAGGTAAAGAAGATCAACAGTTGTTTTTGTGACTGGAAGCCTGTGTCCAGTGGTGTACCGCAGGGATCGGTGCTGGGTCCTTTGCTGTTTGTAGTGTACATTAATGATTTAGATATGAATGTAGGAGGTATGATTAGTAAGTTCGCAGATGACACGAAAATTGGTGGAATGGTAAATAGCGAGGCGGGAAGCCTCAGGCTACAGGACAATATAGACGGGTTGGTCAGATGGGCAGAACAATGGCAAATGTAATTTAACCCTGAAAAATGTGAGGTGATGCATTTTGGGAGGACTAACAAGGCAAGGGAATACACAATGAATGGTAGGACCCTAGGAAGGACAGAGGATCAGAGAGACCTTGGTGTGCAAGTACATAGATCCCTGAAGGCAGCAGGACAGGTAGATAAAGTGGTTAAAAAGGCATATGGGATACTTGCCTTCATTAGCCGAGGCATAGAATATAAGAGCAGGGAGGTTATGATGGAGCTGTACAAAACGCTAGTTAGGCCACAGATGGACTACTGTGTGCAGTTCTGGTCACCACACTATAGGAAGGATATGATTGCATTGGAGAGGGTGCAGAGGAGATTCACCAGGATGTTACCTGGGCTGGAGCATTTCAGCTATGAAGAGACTGGACAGGCTGGGGCTGTTTTCCTTAGAGCAGCGAAGGCTGAGGGGGGACCTGATTGAGGTGTACAAAATTATGAGGGGCATAGATAGGGTAGATAGAAAGGAACTTTTCCACTTAGTAGAGGGGTCAATAGCCAGGGGGCATAGTTTCAAGGTAAGGGGCAGGAGGTTTAGAGGGGATTTGAGAAAAAACTTTTTCACCCAAAGGGTGTTTGGAATCTGGAACTCACTGCCTAAAAGGGTGGTAGAGGCAGGGACCCTCACAACATTCAAGAAGCATTTAGATGAGCAATTGAAACGCCATAGCATACAAGGCTACGGACCAAGTGCTGGAAAATGGGATTAGAATAGACAGGGCTTGATGGCTGGCGTGGACACGATGGGCCGAAGGGCCTCTTTCTGTGCTGTATAACTCTATGACTCTATAACATCAAAGTTAATATGAAAGGGGACAGAAAAAATTCAAGAGAAAGAATACAAGTGAAAAGAATATATGGTAGGGCAAGCAGAAATGTTATTCTTATGTCAATTATGTGTTAGGTTTTTAATTTACTAGTTTAGGGTTCATCTTATTCTTGATCTGCAATATTAGCACCAATACCAATGGCACAGCATGTAAACTGAAAACCAATCTTCAGCCCAGAAAGACAAAAATTCCCCTGAACCCGCTGATTGTCCAAAGGTTAAAATATGGCCAGAAAAAATGTTTTTACTTCTACAGCTGTCGGAGAGTGAATAAATCTAATGGGCAATTTTTGAACCATAATTGTTAGCTTGCGGGCTAGATAAAGCTCAGAAATCTAAAGAAATATTAACACTTGTGCCTCAATTTCACCTACCGAGGGGGGGCTCAGTGCGGCCAAGGTAGGTGGCGGGTTGCAACTCCGCTCCTGGCTCCATCCTGCTCTGTGAGAATAATTTTCCATTGATGGTGCTTGTTAAGCCCGCTCTACGAGGTTCCCGGCCAACTAAAAGGAAGCGGGGCTGATGATGTCACTTGATGACGCGTCTTCAGCCGGTTTCCTTAAAGGGGCCATATCCACATTCATTTTGACAGTTGTGCTGTCAGTGTTCTACAGCATTGAGGTGCTGCAAACACTGACAAGCGCTACATAAGCTTGCATGGCTGCATCCAGGCTCTCCCACGACTCCCTCCATATGCTTATGGAGGGAGTCATGAGAGAACCTGGGTACAGCCAGCACACAGGGATAGTCTCTTCCCTTCCGATGGGCGGAAGAGACCCTTCCCAGGGCACCAATGCAGCCAGGTTGGACATTGCACAGGAGGACACAAGCAGGGATGTCATCAGCAGGACCAGGCTGCAGTGGCACAAACCTTTCTATGATCTCAGTAGATCATGAAACGTTACTGCAAAGCCGCACTCAACCTCATCCTGCTGTGCCACTCATCACATCCCCGTTACTCTGCCTTCCCTACCCTGCTCCTGCACATCCTTACTCATACCAACTTACCTTGCACCTCCACCCAACCCTCTCTATCTACATCATTACATCCCCATCTCACTAGCCACTCCTCACACACATTGCATTGCATGGCTTTGCAGCCCAAGCCTAATCCTGTCCTCCCCAAACATCCACACATCTATAGATATGTGAAGAGAAAAAGATTGGTGAAGTCAAGCGGAGGTCCCTTGCAGTCAGAATCAGGGGAATTTATAATGGGGAACAAAGAAATGGCAGACCAATTAAATACATACTTTGGTTCTGTCTTCACAAAGGAGGACACAAATAACCTCCCAGAGATGTCAAGGAACATAGGGTCTAATGAGAGGGAGGAACTGAATGAAATCAATATTGGTAGGGAAATGGTGTTAGAGAAATTGACGGGATTGAAGGCCGATAAATCCCCAGGGTCTGATAATCTACATCCTAGGGTACTTAAGGAAGTGGCCTTAGAAAAAGTAGATGCATTGCTGGTCATCTTCCAAAATTCTATAGATTCTGGAACAGTTCCCATGGATTGAAGGGTAGCTAATGTTACCCCACTATTCAAAAAAGGTGGGAGAGAGAAAACAGGGAATTATAGACTGGTAAGGCTGACATCAGTAGAGGGGAAAATGCTAGAGTCCATTATAAAAGATGTAATAGCAGAGCACTTGGAAAACAGTGACAGGGTCGGACAAAGTCAACATGGATTTACATAGGGTAAATCGTGCTTGACTAATCTACTGGAATTTTTTGAGGATGTAACTGGTAGAATAGATAAGGGAGAACCAGTGGATGTGGTGTATTTGGACTTTCAGAAGGCTTTCGATAAGGTCCCGCATAAGTGATTAGCGTGTAAAGATAAGGCACATGGGATTTGGGGCAAGGTACTGACTTGGATAGAGAACTGGTTGGCAGACAGGAAGCAAAGAGTTGGAATAAACGGGTCTTTTTCCGAGTGGCAGGCAGTGACTAGTGGGGTACCGCAGGGATCGGTCCTAGGACCCCAGCTATTCAAAATATATATTGGCCCAGAAATTCGGGTCGGGGGCTTCCCACGGGTGTAAGCCCCCGATCTGCACTTACCTTGCGCGTTGAGCTGTGGGCCCCCGTGGGATTCCAATCCGGGGCCTGGTCCAGCTGCCGGCGCGCAGTGCTTGCGTATCCCAGGGGCACAGTTAGTTCGATGCGTCCCCTGGGATCACGTGGGCCATGGGCAGCCAATCAGAGCAGGGAATGCTCCATTCATAAGTCTGACAGGAAGTGCTGTCAAACTTAGAAATACTACGGGCCCTTTCTTCTTACAAAACACCACTAAATCTTCAAATAAATTTTTTTTAAACATCACATTTTTAAAATGAACTATAAATTACATGAAATAACTATTTTAAACAATTATTTAAATTTTTGAAAAAAATAATTTTATTTTCTAACAGGGCTAAAAATAAACTTACCTTGCTTTAAAGTATTTAAAAATAATAAACCTGTGGAAAAAATGTTTTAATTTTAATTCATTCACCACTTACCTTGTAAAAAGCAGGCCTTACGCCTCCTTTTTACAATTCTAAATTCTGCAGGCTTACCTTCCCGGGAAAACTTGTAAAAAAAAAACGAACTTCGATGCGCACATGCAGCCTCCCCCGCGCACGCATTCGACCTCTGAACCCCTTCGTTCAGAGGAACGGAAGTGCTGGTTTCCCGCGCATGCGCATTGCATACAGGAAACCGGCACTTCCATTGGGTCTACGGGTGAGTACCCCGTGCGTACTCGCCCGTGGAGACCCGAATTTCTGGTCCATTAATGATCTAGACGAGGGAACTAGATGTAATATATCCAAGTTTGCAGATGACACAAAGCTGGGTGGGCGTGTGTGCTGTGAGAAGGATGCCGAGAAACTCCAGTATGATTTGGACAGGTTGAGTGATTGGGCAGATGCATGGCAGATGCAGTATAATGTGGATAAATGCGAGGTTATCCACTTTGGTGGCAAAAACAGGAAGGCAGATTATTATCTGAACGGCAATAGATTGGGAGAAGGGGAAGTGCAACGAGACCTGGGTGTCCTCGTGCACCAGTTGCTGAAGGTAAGCATGCAGGTGCAGCAGACGGTTAAGAAGGCAAATGGTATGTTGGCATTCGTAGCGAGAGGGTTCGAGTACAGGAACAAGGATGACTTGCTGCAGTTGTACAGGGCCTTGGTGAGACCACACCTTGAGTATTGTGGGCAGTTTTGGTCGCCTTATCTGAGGAAAGATGATCTTGCCATGGAAGGAGTGCAGTGAAGATTCACCAGACTGATACCTGGGATGGCAGGAATGACGTATGAGGAGAGATTGGTTCGATTGGGCTTATACTCGCTGGAGTTTAGAAGAATGAGAGGGGATCTCATTGAAACGTATAAAATTCTAACAGGACTAGACAGACTAGATGCAGGAAGGATGTTCCCGATGGCCGGGGAGTCCAGAACCAGGGGTCACAGTCTAAGGATAAGAGGTAAGCCATTTAGGACAGAGATGAGGAGGAATTTCTTCACCCAGAGAGTGATGAACCTGTGGAATTCTCTACCACAGAAGGCAGTTGAGGCCAATTCATTAAATATATCCAAGAAGGAGTTAGATATATTTCTTAAGGCTAAAGGGATCAAGGGATATGGGGAGAAGGCAGGGACAGGGTACTGAGTTTGGATGATCAGCCATGATCTCATTGAATGGCGGAGCGGGCTCGAGGAGCCGAATGACCTACTCCTGCTCCTATCTTCTATGTTTCTATGGCCACTTTCTAACAACGTTAACTGAATATCAATCAAAGAGAGAATCTTGACCAACTCTTCTTCTCCACTCTTGCTCGAGGCACTGAGGCTAATTTAGTGCCTTCAACTGGTGTCAGCCAATTCCGCATGGCACTGTGATCAAATCTGGATCCTTCTACCTTCCTGCTTTGCATGCCACCGTTCCACAGCTGTCAATGAATATTTACTGAGATCTTTCATCCATAGTCATTACCAACCTTCATGGCAAAAGAAGCTTCCCCAACGGCCAGTGTTGGCATAGTTTGAGTGAATTACTGATGCTGCTTCCTCACTTCCCAGATAAACAAAATCCCTCAGAGTTAGTGAAATGCTCCTTTCGATGGGTAAAGTTAAAACAAAAACATTTCTATAGCTATAAAAATATTATAGGTACTACAATTCAATGAAAGATTTCTGTTTCTTCAGGACTGCTGCATGTTGTGAAATGATTGGTGTCACAGAACGGAAAATATTTTAAATTGGTTTCACGTGACGTGTGAGAAAGGATAATGTTTCTGCATAATGAGTAGTGAGGCATGGGTATGGCGTGTACATACAGAAACTAAACAACAGATAATGAGGAATGAACCACAGCAAATGGGCCACCCAGTCAGGACAGCTTTCCAAATCTAATTAAACACCATCCCCCACCCCCGCCACCACACCCCACCAGACATCACAATAAAGTGGATTGGCTTGGTTTAACAAAAGCACCAATCACATTTTTCACCTAGTGTAGTAAAGTAAGAACGAAAACTTAAGGAACGCAATACTATGTCTAGTAGAAAGAGGTAGAATGGGTGGTTACTTCAGCCTGAAGGCCTTCTCCTGGCCTTATAAATTATTGTGTACTATTTCTATCACAGGTGACAAATAAATCTAAGTAAACACTTAGGCCGCGAATTTAATGGAGGAGGCGGGATGGGGGCGGGACAGCTGGTTTCCTGGTTCTGGTCCTGCTCCCAGCTGCAGCCGCTCTGTAGACGTGATTTTCCCTTGATTGTTAAGCCCGCCCTGTGGGCTTCCCGTCCAATTAACAGGAAGCGGGTCTGATGATGTCAGCCGATTTCCTTAAAGGGACCACAGCCACATTGAGTTTGACAGTTGTTCTGTCAGTGTTCTAAAGCATTGAGGTGCTGCAAACACTGACAAGCACAACACAAAGGTGGACGCTTGCACCCCGGCTCTTAAATGACACCCTCCATATGCTTATGGAGGGAGTCACAGCATGCAGGGAGGTTCTCTTCCCTTTCAAGGGCAGACGAGACTTCCCCAGGACACCAACGCAGCCTGGTTGCACATTGCATAGGAGGGCAAAAGCAGGGATGTCATCAGGGGTCCCTGTCTGCAGTGGCGCCAACCTTTCAATGATCTCAGTGGATCACGAAACGTTACTGCAAAGCCACACTCAAACTCACCCTGCTGTGCCCCTCATCACATCCCCATCACTCTGCCTTCCATACCCTACTCCTGCACATCCTTACTCACACCAACTGACCTTGCATCTCCACCCATCCCTCTCTATCTACATTATCACTTTCCTATCTCACTAGCCACCCCTCACACTCACCCTCATCCTACTGCAAGCATACCAACTAACAACACACAGGGGCCTAGAAATTCAGTGGCGTTTGCGCCCACTTAGCGCCTGAGGAGGTGTTTTGCGGCGGAAGTGTTGTTGCGCCTGAAATTCAGTTCTGGGCGAAATTCGGCGTTAGCCGGTAGCGCTGCGCCGGCACCGATGACGTCATCGGTGTGCGCAGCGCCCCGGTTCCAACACGATGCCGGCCCGACGCCCAAATTCAGTTGCGGCCGCCTCTCCCGTAGCGGCCGCAAAGAGCGTTTGTAAAACGGGGCCTTGCAGCTCCGAGAGGCCGGGGCGTAAAGGTGGAGGTGCGGCCGGCCCTGGCCGCACCTTCCTCCCCGGACTCCCACACCACCCCCCCCCCCCCCCCGCGACATTGGTCTCTGACCCCCGCGAGCCCGGCTCATTTGCCGGGGGAATCCAGCGGCGATCTCACGGCTGCAGGCAGCTCCTCCTTAAGAGAAGGAGGAGGCCTGCAGTACCCCACCTGCCGCACCGCATCAGGTGGCGCTGCGGCAGCTGGACGCCTGAAATTGACTTTCAGCGCCCCAAGCGGAGGCGGCCAAACCCTGCAATAGCGCCCGCCTCCGTCTTGGGGCACTGCAACTGAATTTCAGGCGGGCGCTACGGGAATCCGGGCGCAACGCAAACTTTCGGGCGCTAAACACCAGGCGCGGCGATAGGGAATTTCTAGGCCAAGGGCACTTGAGAGGTTTCTGGTAATGTGTTGTCATACAGTGAAATCTATTTTCCAAAAGTGCCCCTTTTTGGACAGATCTGTGCGCACCTTGAGAAGTGTCTTACTGAGTTCCAGTGAATGTTCAGACATAACTTCCCCCCCCCCCCCCCCCCCCCCCGTTATAGTGACGTGTGTGCATGGAATGGCTTGGATATTAAAGGGATGCTTCACGGTGCTGGTGTGGGATGGTGGCAACCTTGTGCATCATGTGGCAGCCAGGGTTTACAGCGTCAAGTGAAGTAAATCTGGCCATGGTGATGCCATCGCTGGCCTCCCAGGCAGCAATGTTGTCAGGGGCTGATGCCCTGTGTCCTGTGCAGCATCAGGTGATGGCGGAGAAGGTTGGTGATGAGGTTGGTGATGTTGGTGTGCCTGGTGATGTTGGTGTTGGGGCTGATCGTGGAAGGATTCAGAGGACCAAGTTTGATTTTTTTCAAGGGCTCCGAAGTTGCTGCAATAGATGGCAGCTGTAGGTGAGATGACAGAAGCGATCTGTCAATGGTGAGAGAGGTTCTCCCAATGAGGTGGCATTGGACATACAGTTGGATCTAAAAACTTGTAAGCTAAAGAAATCTCTATATGTATTAAAAATGCAGTAACCAACACTTTCTGCACTCTGAAACTGACCATCTGCAACACGGCATCCTTGACACCACTTCTGCAGCTGTCAGCTTTTCATAAACATCAGAGCAGATTCAAAACACACCAGGGTGAGTTGGCGTGTTCCCCGAGCAGCGGGTAACCCGTGGGGGAGAATGTAAAATTAAAGTAAGCCTCAAAATAGTCTAAATTGGCTCTTAACAAGCTATTTAACAATCTGAATTGTCTCCCCCGCCACTTGGTGTCGGGTCAGTTCACCGCTGACAGATCCGACACCTGGGAGACTCGCGTGGAGGCGGGTTGACAGCGGGTTTCCTAACTGCTGTCAATCTTTGTTATTTTGACAGCGGACCCGCCTCCAAACCTGCCCCCTGGGCGCTATTAAAATTGCAGCCTTAGTATGCTTTTGTTTACTGTGTATGTTTAGGTGAAAATTCATCTCAGTCACCATTTTCCTGGGGTCAACACCACCTGGAAATACTGTGTAAAATGCGTTTGTAGAATTTACAAAATCAGTATGGAAACAGTTGAGCTGATTTTCCTTTTGTTGCACCTGGCATAAAGTATTGCCTGGATAGATCATAGTGGAAAATCAGCAGGGGAGGATTCCACGCCTGTATTGGATGGAAAATCAGGCAGGGTCCATTATGGACATGCAACCCTTCCCACCCAATTTCCCTCTGTGTGTTACACCCAGGCGATCTTTTATGTCAAGTTCAATAACAGGATAATCTACTCTAATAAATCATGGAATTATGAAGTGATAGCCAAGCTACCCAATTGACTACAAAGTTCTCTCTATTCATTCAGATAACTGAGCAGTAATTCTACAGTATTACTAACCGTGGTAGGAAGCCTAATTCCCAGCTCTTTTGATGGAAATTTTATTCCATTTTCATGAGATGGAATTTAGCGACTGGGCCCATGTTGCTGAAGATTCACGTGTTAATCAACAAAGTAGAGGTGGGAAGTGTTTCAAACTTGTGACCTCTAATCTATATTGATGCTCCAATTACCTTAAAGCATTGTCACTGACACCAGCCATTGGAGAAGCTACAGCAGCTGGAAAACAATGTTGCAAAAACACGTGCAATTGTTTTTTTTATTCCAGTACAATGAAGTCATCCCGCAATGTAAATAGGGTGGGTCAATAGCACCAGGAGCTACAGGCACTATTACAGTGCTGCTTCTTCAGGCAGTCCTATAATGCGAATGCAAATTGAACGCCTTTTGTTGCACTCTAAGCATAACCCCCTCAATCAGAAAACAGAGCTAATCCACAGGTTTTGTTAACAAAGTGCACATACCCACTTGTGACACACTGATGCTGACTGAATATACATCATTTGTGAGTCTCCGTAGCTACTCTTTGAAGAGAAAATCCTTCAGTCAACTCTCAGATTGACTGCGGTTTTCAGTTTATGTCACCAAAATGGGCCTTTCACATACCAAACCAATTTTGCATTAACAGTGTCATTGATCACAGATGCATAGTACTCCTACAGTTAATAGTACTCAGTAATGACCCACTTTATGGAGATTCCATAACATCAGAGACAGACACAGAGCCAGACTCCCTCTTTTTTAGCAATGGGAATGGTAGGCCTTCAGTCTTGACTGAGTGGTGGTAGGAAGAAAAGTAAATAAGCGAAAGCAGTGAGACATCTCCAATAAACGGCGATTCCCCAAAATCACCTGATAGAATGTAAAGAGGGTATTAAATATCATGTGGCAGCTCTAGAAAGACAATCAAAGCATAACTTCTAATATGATAGTAGGACTGCCAAAGAACATTATCAAATTCAGCCAAGCTTCTCATTGTTCCGGGATGTACTATCCCACATTAGTGATGCTAGATAAATATAAGTAGGGCTGGCCTGTGATTAGTGTAGTTAGAGTTCCGTATCTTGTTGATCTAGGTTACACAAAGGAAAATCTATGTCTCATTTTAAAAACACATTCAGTTGGCCAGTTATCCAGTATTGATTGAACTACCTCAGTCTGTAACATACTTTGGCTGTAACATATTGAAATACAAATGATGGAAAATTAATCTCAGGAAGTAAAGTGGGAGTGTAATTGTTATTGTATTTACTGTACACATGGTGGATGAATGAAACGATTATGATCATGACCAGTATTAGAAACGGGCTGTTGGGGAAATTCCAAAATGTAAAATAAACCATGCAAGCGCAATTTCCTTGTAATTTAAATCTTTAAATGTTAACGTTATAATATTTAACACATTGTATTCAATTTTGTTGTTCACTATTTTAACAGAGGCAATAGGACCACCATCAAAATAATGAACAAAGGAATGTCATATAAACATGTGAAGTGTTCATATGCTAATATTCAAAGAGCCCAATTTCAAGAGAAATATTTTAAACAGAAGTCTATTTTTTCCACCTACTTTTGTATCCTATGGGGTGGAGGTATTGGTTATTGAGGTTTTCATCTGTAACAAAGGAAGCCGGAGAACTCAAGTCATGGTCCAACTCCTACTCTGTCCCATCTTGCTGTGTGAGTTTTTTGACATGACAAAAAGGGGCAAACTAGACTAGAATAAAATCTATCATTTATCGGGGAGGGGGGACGGGCAGAGGGGACACAGTATATGATGCACGCCTGGCCTAAAGACATTTTTTCACCGTGGTGGGGGGTGGGGGGTTTCTCTCTAGGCTCCCGAGCCCATAAAACACCCACAGCAACCAGCCCTCTGCTAATGCTAGTCACTAAGAAGGTTAGAGAACAGTCATGGGTGCCACTCTTTGATACTTCTCTCATTCCCTGTAAGCTGCATTGTCAATACTCATGGCTCTCTCACAAGTTCCTCAATCTTTGGACTATTTCTTTATTTCTTGTGATTCAGGTGAGAAATATAGAAAGCTGCACCTCTTTCAGTTATGATGTAATTGTAGCTAAAGACAGTGACTCAGTGGTATGGAAAGTTCTTACCTGAATCTACAGCATCACCACACCGCCCTACATTCTATATTTTTTTGCAACTGACAGGAATGCGGAATCTATGAGCCCTATTTTGTAAATTTTTATGATTTCATAAGTCTACTGATAGAGTGCACTATGTTCCACAAATGAGTTGCTGCAGGGATTTATCAGCACAATCCTATTTTCAAATGTGTTGGGGAGCAGGGTGGGGTGGGGTGGGGTGGGGTGAAAGAGAAGACGCCATAAGGGCTTTTCATTCTTCCACAGGTAAGTTACATTGAACGTTAGCCAGCGACATTTGCTCTCAGCTCTGTAGGTGTGGCAACAGTTTACTTATGGCAGCTTCCTGCAAGTCTTTTTAAAACGCTTTGAAATATTTTTGCTTATTCCATAGAAGATTAGAAAGAAAAGATCGCCACACAATCTCCTACTTTCTCCCCAAGCACTCTGCACTTGGCCACATTTCAATTTTAGAGATAAAAATGAAGCCTCTTTAATGGTATTGACAGGCATTACCGACTTCTCAGCTGTGTCCCTGGTGGGATTGAGATGATGAGAACGACACTCTTGCAGCTACTGTTTCATTTCCATATGACTTCCATTGAAATTTTCCTTATGGATCCTGTTTTTGCAGGTTATTGTAGTGACTCTGAAAATAACACACTCATGGGGTGATATAACAGGAGCGGCTAGTCTCTCCTGATGGTTAAGGTATTGAGTAGCTATGCCTGACAGATCAGGCTGGTCCAGATTCAATCCTTGATCTGTGGTGAGTTAGCTGATTGCCATAGAAATAGTGGTAGGGCGTGCTAGGGAGCCCCCTGGGGGAAAGGAGGAAAAGTTGATTAAGGATAGGCTTGAACTTGACTGTGTTGCCTACCCGTGGTCATGTGGTCTGCTAATGGTCATTGTCAAGGCTCACACATTCTTACTGGCCAGTTGGACAAGGTATCTGAGGGTAGCCAATACTCTTGGAGTCAATGAATTGGGGAAAATTGGTGGGAAACTAAGAATCTTTTTTCTATTTCATTGCCTCTCTTATAGGTGCCTCTCCATATCCAGGAGTCCAGATAGATGAGGAATTCTGCCACAGGTTAAAAGAAGGAACAAGGATGAAGCCCCCTGAGTATTCCACACCAGAAGTGTAAGATTTCACTGCTAATCTCTTGTTTTATTTTAACAGAATTGTTGCAGTTGGTTTATATTACAATCGTAAATAATGAAAACCAAACGTATAGATCACATCTAGGTTTGCCTTTGAAGAACCAAGTAGGTGTGGCAAAACTGGAGATAATATTTAAATAAAATCTGAGCCCAGAAATAGGGAGAACGCAACTGGAACATAATTCCACTGGGGCGGAATAATTTGCGGCGGAACCCAGATCCACCAAGTTTGCACCTCACTGATAAAAAGTTGGACTTTGTAGTGAAGGGGTGGGTTATTCTTCTACCCACCCCTGCTCCAGGAGTTTGAGGCTATGTCCGAGGTGTTCCCGGTTTACCCCCAGGAATTCCACCCAAAGTGCCCCTGGTAGGCCCAGTGAGACCAATCTCTGCTGAGAGCTGGCCTAGGTTGTCACTGTGGGCCTGAATTGGGGCCTGAAGCTGAAAGTTAAATGCCAGTCCATCACAGAAGGATTGCTGGTCATTACTAAAGGAGCCATAGAGCTCCTTTGAAATTTTATTTTTTAATTCTGGTCTCTTTGTCTTCAGCCTGTCTCATCTGCACTTCTCAGCGCATCAGAGCGCCGCTCCCAGATCCACCATTTCCCTAGGTTGGGCTCCTCTGTTACACCACTGCGGGCACGGGCACCCACCTCAGGGTCAGCAGCAGGTTGAGTGCACTGAGTGGAAGTTCTGCCCCATCAAACTTCCACCAGCTCCAAAGGTTCTGTGGGATTTCTGCCCCCCTGATGTATAAACTGCACTTTGCACAGGTTTTATGACCAGCAGATCATCGGCTGTATCCTGTGTTTGAGATAAATGTTGTCACTCAGGCATTCAAAGTAAAAGGTAGAAGTGTGAATTTTATTTTTGCCAGTTGTCCCCCTGTATGACTCAGTTACACACTGCCTTTACCAACTAAAGCATGATGGGTGTCCACAGCTGTGACTTTTAAAGCAGTATAACCAATACACCATTTTACCACAGATAGAACTAGCAATAAACAAACAAGTCAACATAAATACCTACCCAGCAAGCAAACACTATACAAAGTCTAAACTGGCTTGTACTAGGTAAATACAGACACATTCAAGTTTTGGTCCAAACTCACTTGATTCTGCTTGAAAGCAAGCCCAAATTTCTGCAACAACTCTCTCTCAGAGCTAATACTATTTTAATACATCACTACAGTGTCAGCTGTGGCTCAGTTGGCAGCACACTTGCCTCTGAGTCAGAAGGTTGTGGGTTCTAAGTCCCACTCCAGGGACTTGAGCACATAAAGCAAGGCTGACACTCCAGTGCAGTGCTAAGGGAGTGCTGCACTGTCGGAGGTGCCGTCTTTTGGATGAGACATTAAACCGAGGCCCCGTCTGCTCTCTCAGGTGGACGTAAAAGATCCCATGGCACTATTTCGAAGAAGAGCAGGGGAGTTATCTCTGGTATCCTGGCCAATATTTATCCCTCAACCAACATAACAAAAACAGATTTATCTGGTCATCATCACATTGCTGTTTGTGGGACCTTGCTGTGTGCAAATTGGTTGCCGTGTTTCCCACATTACAACAGTGACTACACTTCAAAAAGTACTTCATTGGCTGTAAAGTGCTTTGAGATGTCCGGTGGCAACGAAAGGCGATATATAAATGCAAGTCTTTCTTTCTTTAAACAAGGCAGCTAATACTCATGCTGTGTGTCTGTTTTAGCTATCAGACAATGTTAGACTGCTGGCTTGGAGAGCCGGGAGAAAGGCCTACCTTCAGTGAGCTGGTGGAACAGCTGGGAGATCTTTTGCAGGCCAACGTTCAGCAGGTAGGAGAACCTGAACAGTTTGGATGTTATTGGGGTGGGGGGGGGGAGGTAGTACAAGAGACAAACATTCTCGGAAGCAGAAATGCCAAAAGAAGTTGTACACTATTTTTTAAATAGCCCACCAATGAGAGTTCTGTTTACTGTGTTTTATACAATGGAAGTGGCATCATGGAGGAGGATTTCCTGTGTGTGCTAGCTGTGGTGAAATAATAAATCCATTTATAAAGAACAAGTTTATGACTTCAGGAACAGAGGTGAAGTCTGGAGGAAGCCTGGGGGAGGGAAACCGGCTGGGGACTGGAGAAGGGGGACCGCCCAGGACCTGGAGAAGGCCGAATGTAAAGGTCGGGATTTGGTGGAGGCTCAGGAGTGAGCTCAGGCCTGCAGGAGAGCACAGAACATGGAGGCGATCTGAGGCAAATTTGAAAATCAGGACCTGGAAGTTATAGGGCAAAGAAAGGGTGAAACTTGGAGCTTGGGGACTGGAGCCTTAGGTTGTTGTGGACCCCCAACCTGCAGAAAAGACAGAAAAAAAGTAACCCACTGCCATTATTATACTGCTGCTCACCAGCAAAACGGAAGACTGGAATTATAGAAATGAATTTCAAACAGTGAGAGCAGATTACAATGCACAGATGCACTAACAAATGCATATAAGACAAAAAGAGGATTTTCAAAGAAATGCAACAAGTACAAGCTCTTCATTGTCTCTGCCCCAGTTTCAAATTCTGCAATGACATGACCAGTGTCTGCCACCATTTTAAACCACTGCAAAGCAAGCATACTTTTGTCGACAGAAATTAAGAATTGGTATACACTGCATACCTGTGACCACTATATCCCTGCATCCTACATTTAACAATTACATAGACTTTACAGCACAGAAACAGGCCATTAGGCCCAACTGGTTTACAGAATCACAGAATCACAGAAACCCCACAGTGCAGATAGAGGCCATTTCGGCCCATCGAGCCTGCACCGACACATATCCCACCCGATCCCCGTAACCCCACGTATGTAATCCCCCTAACACTAAGGGTCAATTTATCATAGCCAATCAACCTAACCCGCACATCTTTGCCGGTGTTTACATTCTACACGAGCCTCCTCCCACCCTACTTCATATAACCTTAACTAACAAGGAAGTTAATGATAAAGAAAGCTGTTAAATCCAGTGACAGTGCTTTCTAATGGTAGTACCTTCATGCTTACTCATAAAAAAAAACTCACATCGCCTCCACTTAAGTTATTTGAGTTGGTTGCTTTCAATTGGAAGTCCAACTCTCACATGGATCTAGTATCTTTATTGGCACCAGTTGCTGCAAGCTTGTACACATGGTATTAAACCCACCTCTTTCTGGTATTACTCACCTTTATTATTATTATTATTATTATTATTTATGTTATGTTCTTTTAACATGACTACATTAAGTTAAGTTACATGCAGTTAAGTCAGCGTGACTTTGCAGAAGATAAACCACCAAGTTCAGGGCCATACCAACAAGGATTTAAATTTATCATAAATCTCCAAGCATAATCTTCAGCTATTGTCCTACTTTCATTTTTCTTTTGACCTGCAAATAAAATGGCAAGTGCCTGCGATTTTACAATGGCTCATTTTGTTAAACAAGATTCCATTCGTAGGAACAACCAAAAATTAGCCAATTAAAATGGACCTGTAATACTGATCTTTTAACACTTCTCTCTTACTACACAACCACTTAACTGTCCGAATTGATGAAATGTTCAGTAATCCAGATGGGCAGTGCACAACTGTTGTGCATAGTAAATTAATCCTGTGAAAATCCTGATTGATGCACAAGGCCTTGCACGTGGTAAGACTCCATTAGTAATATGAACTTAGATAACATGGCTAATCCCTGACTAGATAAACTTATTCTGAAAGTAAGTAGATTAAAAAGAAAGGGAATCTGTATTTACATATATAATGGGAATTTTAACATTTTTATTTTCCACAGATCATGCTATCATGAATATGTCAGAGAGTAATAGTTTGTAAAAGTTACATCAGGATTTTTGAAGAGGTAACAAGGAGGGTAGATGAGTGTAGCGCATTTGATGTAGTGTATATGGACTTTAGCAAGGCTTTTGATAAGGTTCCACGAAGTTAAAAGCCCATGGGACCCAGGGCAAAGTGTCAAGTTGGATTCAAAACTGGCTCGGAGGCAGGAAGCAGAGGGTAATGGTTGATGGGTGTTTTTGTGACTGGAAGGCTGTTTCCAGTGGGGTTCTGCAGGGCTCAGTACTAGGTCCCTTGCTTTTTATGGTATATATCAATGATCTAGACTTGAATATAGGGGGTTATGATTAAGAAGTTTGCAGATGATACTAAAATCGGCTGTGTGGTTGATACTGAAGAAGGAAGCTGTAGACTGCAGGAAGATATCAATAAATTGGTCAGGTGGGCAGAACAGTGGCAAATGGAATTCAATCCGGAGAAGTGTGAGGTAATGCATTTGGGGAGGGTTAACAAGGAAAGGGAATACACATTAAATGGTAGGACACTGAGTAGAGTAGAAGGACAAAGGGACCTTGGAGTGCATGACCACAAATCCCTGAAGGTAGCAGGCCAGGTAGATAAGGTGGCTAAGAAGGCATATGAAATGTTTGCCTTTATTAGCCGTGGCATAAAATACAAGAGCAGGGGGGTTATGATTCAATTGTATAAAATACTAGTTAGGCCTCAGCTAGAGTACTGCGTGCAGTTCTGGTCACCACGTTACAGGAAAGATGTGATTGCACTAGAGAGGTTACAGAGGAGATTTACAAGGATGTTGCCGGGAGTAGAGAATCTTAGCTATGAGGAAAGATTGGATAGGGTGGGTTTGTTTTCCTTGGAACAGAGGAGGCTGAGGGGAGACCTTACTGAGGTGTATTAAATTATGAGGGGCCTAGATAAAGTGGATAGAAAGGACCTATTTCCCTTAGCAGAGGGGTCAAAAACCAGGGGGCACAGATTTAAAGTAATTGGTGGAAGGTTTAGAGGGGATTTGAGGGGAAATTTCTTCACCCAGAGGGTTGTGGGGGTCTGGAACTCACTGCCTGAAAGGTTGGTATAGGCAGAAACCCTAACCACATTTAAAAAGTACTTGGATGAGCACTTGGGATGCTGTAACCTGCAGGGCTACGGACCAAGAGCTGGGAAGTGGGATTAGGCTGGATAGCTCTTTGTTGGCCGGCACGGTCACGATGGGCTGAAATGGCCTCCCTCCATGCTGTAACCTTCTATGATTCTATGCTACTGTGCAGCATAACAATTTTTACAAAAGTTGGTACTTGTAAAAATATTTGCATTCACCCTCTAAGATATGTAGTTACTCCTGCCACACACATTACAGCCCTCCCATAGATCACAAACCACTAATGTGAAATGTTAACATTCTCCTGCCTTGAAGAATCATGTTGCTCGTTTGCACAATTGCACGTTATACAGTCAGTTTGCTATAATAAGAAAATGCTGCCATGCATATTGTTTACAAGATTCTCAATTCATAATAGCACACCCTGAAGACACGAACTGCACAACAATGTTTAAACTGTCTTTCAAATTTTACTCATAGCGTACTGATTTGCTAGCAGAATGTGGCCCAATTAGATTAGTCAAACACGATCTGCCTTTTACAACCTCATCAACAATGAAGAAATAAGAGTTTTAACAAAGAGTTCATACTTTATTATACTCCGACAACTCCCAAAAGTGGATTATTTCGTAACTGGTCTGTCAACATCTGAAACTTTCTTATATTCTTTTCCTCTGAGAAAGACGAGCATTTTTTAAAATTCTGTTTGAATGAGCCTGAGCAGACATCTAGAGTTGAGAGGGAGATACAGATGTATTCTTAGTGTTACTATTAAAAAACTGTGCCCGCTACTAAATGTCTAGGTTCCTCTCACAGATTCAAATTGTGTATGCAACATTAATAGGTATCTATATGAAATTATTTTGTCTGCAAATTTAAAAGGGGTATTATTCCATTTGTTTTCAAAGGGTTTAGTGCCTCCATTAAAATAGTAGTAAGAGGAATTTCATATGTATGCATTAGCACTTTTGTTACTAAGATCACACAATGCAATTCAACCCCTTTCAACATGATCCAAACCAAGTGTTGTGATGTTGCAGCAGATGCCCTCTGCCGCTGAGTGAAATTTCCTTCTGAGTACTTTCACCAGAAATATGTCAAAGTAGAAGCTCACATTCTGATAAGCAATTCCAAAAAAGGGCAGCTGGCAACATCAATGATCATCATCGTACATCTGTCGGCATCGTGTGTGACTGTGTTGCTAACTTTTTCACAAGAGCTCACAATCCCATACAGCATCTTGCTTGTGGTCTGCTCTCAGGAATGCTCCAACATTCTGGACCATGGAGTACTGAGATGTGGGTCTAAGACCACAGTTCCCCACATGGTACGTTCCTGAGGACAAATGTGCCATCCTGAGTAATTACCAGATGGAAGCCAGGAGCTTCCATGCACGAAAACAATGATTAGGACCGCTATTAAAATTGTAGATTCTAATAATTTGGCATTAATTGCTGCAGAAGCCCACTTAGAGAGGCTGCAGAATGGCTGATATATGAAATGAAAAAAATGCCACAGTGGAACAGTTGGAGTACTCTTGTGAATTTGAAGATGAGTAGTGGGAACATTACTTCAGATCTAACCATCCTATAACTGACCTCAGCGTGCTTGATGCTGACACTGGGTGCCTGAAATGGAAAATGTCCAATCCCACCAATAAGATCCCTTGCCTTAATCAGCACAAAATCTTACAAAGAAGGAAGAAAAACTATCTTATAGATTCTATACTTTAATAGACCTTCTCCAAGGCAATTAGGGATGGGTAATAAATGCTGGCCTTGCCCAGATCCCAGGAACAAATTTTAAAAAATAGAGCCCTTTCACTTGCTCTGTGGATGCTGGGATAGCCCCTCCTCATGTTCCAAGCATTTACTTTCTGTCATTGAACAACAAAAGAAAGAAAGGGGCCACCACTGAATTCCCAGCTCTGGTGACACACCATGGCTAGACAGGCCATGAGCAGAGATGAAGAAATACACAGAGCCTGCCAAGGGCTATTGGTGAGGGGGAGGTGGACTGCAGGGTCCCCAGGCTTCATTGTGTGTCACTTGTGTATACAGTATTTGCAAAAATAATTTTACACGTCAATTTTAGAGGATGAGATGTCCCCATTAAATGTTGAATGCATTATTTTTTAATCTAATGAAAAAGATGTGGCTTTTTCATTAGAATCCATGATTGTGAAGGGAAGAGTGGAAGTAAAGGGTTGTTCTCCACCTAGAACTAGGGCCCGCCCCTGGAGGCTCACTTGCCAAAAGCTCCTCCCTCCAACTCTAAACAGTCAAACTTTCCCTCCTTCAAAATGCAATAAGCCCAAACTAGGCAATGACAATGACAGCTCCCAACAGAAGCAGAATCCCACTGCCCCCACTCGCTCCCCTCACACAGCCTATTTGAACCCCAGGGGCTAAGATCAAAATCAAATTGTGTAAGCCCTCAGAAATGCACTACTTCGAGCAGAGCTCTGGCACAAAAAATAATGTCAATGTACAGTACTCCCCCTGCAAGCACATAGCAATCAAAATGTAAAATGGGTTAAATAATATGTAGCTGCATGTAAATGTTCAAAAATTCAATTTAAAAAATCAGATTGTTAAATCAATGCAGCTTGAGCTGGCCAGTCTGCTGTGCTGAATACTGAGCACATTCTCATTCTCTGACTTGCTTTCTTTTCTTTATTGTAGGATGGAAAGGATTACATTCCTTTGAACACTATGTTGCTAGCAGATGGTGATACAGGCCTCTCCTCTGCAGACCCCATTCTCACAGAAGACATATCAAATCCAAAAGTTAATTACAATTGCACAGGAGTCATTGGGTAATGCATCCTTAGTTATTAGACTAATCAAGACGTGCTTATTAAATTGTACAAAAGAAAACAAAGCTCTTTTCCTGTGTAAAAGGTTCTGGAAAAATACGCTACTGTTTGTATTATTGTGTCATGTCCTGTTGCAAATTACCGACCTGCCTATACTGAGTTGCCATTCTTTGTCCCTCTTGCTGATAGACTCAACGGCAATAATGCAAAGAAGAGGCCATTGAGTGTGAAAACATTTGATGAGGTTCCTGTAGAAAACAAGACTACTGTGATACATGAGGTAAGTTTTTAATATGGACTTGGCAATCTAGAATTAAATGATGTCTAAAATTGCACACTAAGTTTAAAAGCATGAAGCTTGAAATGAGAAAACGTAATTTGGCTGATCAAGAACATTCCTGCCATAGTCCATGTAGGACCTCAATCTTAGACTCCCCAGCCACCATCCACTTCACCCATTTTCTGTAATCTCTCTTCAACCTCCATTTAAATCAAACAGATCTATTAATTTCTCGATAACCCACAATCTCCTTTCTTGACATGTATTGATCCAGTTCCTTTTTAAAGATATCAGCTGACCCAGATATAACTGAAAATGGTTTACAACACCGTCCCCTGCACAAAACACCAACCCAGTAATACATCACACAAGGAAGCATAGTCTCTCTAGAATCCTCTCCAAACTCCCCACCCAACAAAACATCCTGATTTGTGGAGCATGTAACACTATACACCAATTAACTTTGTTAACAGACTCATTAGCCTAGAAATTACACCGTGCAATATTAGTGTACATATGTTTAATGTATTCATATGAAATTACTTTGTACACTGTTTTATTGTAGGTGTTCATTAAATCCATTTAAAATAACAAATTAACAACGCCGATAAATAGCAAAGTAATTTTATACAAGTTCATTAAACATTCGTACATCATATTACACAGGATAATCTATACACTTTTATATCCTCATATCCTCCTGTAAATGATGTGTAGGCAAAATGTATAACTGCATCAATATGTAAGCCAGTGTAAAGTTATGAAAAAAGAAGACTTTTCTCAAAAAAGAATTACAAAGCAAAAGCCCTTGGCACCCTGATGTTAATGGTAATATTAAGCAATTTCTCAGCCCCTTCTCTGGGAGAAGCCATTGAGGTAGCTTAGCTCCTCCAATGCTAAGGCCTCCAATATGCATTCCTGTGGTTGCACAAAAAGCCAGTAGAGGTCGGACTAAATGAAAGTCGGCCTTATTGTTGTCTAGTGGGTTATTTTTGACAACAGATTCAGACTGCTATTCATGGTAAACCAATAGTTCACAAACAGACCACATAAAGCTCCTCTCAAATAAAAGTACAAAATGAAGATCAAGAATAACTAAACAAACATACTTTTTGTTTTTACATTCCCACAGCTAAAATACCAGTGCCTATTTTTAGAAGTGACTGCTGAGGCCTAGTAAAGGATTTGACAGTAAACGTGTTTATTTTCCAATGCAGAACATAACTGATTGCGTCACACAGGTAGCACTAGAGAGTAATCCGTCATCCCTTTTTGCTCGCTCTTCTGTAGATATATGTTGCACATGGTAACGTATAAGTACTACTGGGTCACATTAGTGAATCAATACACAGTGTCACAGATAGTAGGTCACGAGTTTTCTAACAATGCTTTGGGTCCCTGATCTTATCCAGTGCCACCAGGGGGAGTGCACAAGCAGAAGTAAAGCACTTTCTGACAGAGAAGCAAGGAGAATTAGAGGACTGGATTTTTCCAACCTCGGCAGAGCCATGGCATGTGGGGACCCCACATCTGTCTCGATCCCGGCCTCCAACAAGATTTCTCATTGATTGGGTTGTTAAGCCCACCCTGCGAGGTTCCCAGCCAATTAACAGGAAGCGGGTCTGATGATGTCATTTGATGATGCGTCATCAGCCGGTTTCCTTAAAGTGACCATGTCCACATTCATTTTGAGAGTTGTGCCGTCAGTGTCCTGCAGCATTTGAGGTGAACAGCATATATGCCATAGTATCAGCGAATGGATGGAGCCTAACCTGATAAGAGTTGCAATAAATAATGTAACTGGGATTCTTTCCACCTTCACCTAGAGGATAAAAGATAGGAAGTAGTCTTTGAAACAATCTCTACTGTGACTCAGTCAGGCCAGCAACGTGCATTTGCTAGTGCTAACCTCATCTGGTTCATATGTGGTGGGCTAGGGCACTGTGAAGGTGCTGCTCAAGTGGAGACCTCTCATGTATGAATGCTGCAATCTCGGTTTTTTGTATGTGGTGTGGTGCCAGTCCCTATTGGGCCTGATGTAGACCTATACTTTGTGCTGACCCCAGTGGGCTTATGAGAATCAGGTCATGGGCATTGTCTAAGTGCAGCGCTTGGATTACTTATTCGAGTGCTGTCAACAGTGGGAATAACACATGCCTATTCTCAAAATAAAACCATCAGCGTTACAAACTTAACATTCAGTCCACACTGCACAGACTCCTGCGTTAGCACATAGTTAATAAGAGCATTCCACAAACCCTAGGACCTGGAAATGACTGCGAGTAATGTTATCATACAAACATGTTTGTATCAAATTCCACTCTCCACTATGTTAACTCATTAACTCGTTTAAATTAAACAGATTAATATCTCTAATAAGATAGTGGAGAGAAAAGTTTGATGAGGGTGCATTATTTTCTCACCCTGAATCCAAGGGTTTTTTTTAGGGTCAAATGGTCTACTAGCTCAGTGATAATGTGATTGATTGTTTCCATACTCTTGTTTTTCAGCTTCTTGGTCTATTATTTGATTTAAAAATAGTAACATATTAGTACAAGCTATCAGCTAAACCTTCTACCTCAGTGTTACCTATATAGAGTGAGTTCAACTAAATAATTTTACTGTAGTTTAGGTTTGAGAAAAATAAATGGAGAGACTAGAGCAGAGCCCAGGGAAGGTTGACATTTCTCAGCTCACTGTACGGCCTTGTGCCCATGTATGTTTCTCATTGGATGTGTTACTGTCCACAGGAGGGTGAAACTGACAGTGGAATGGTGCTGGCCTCTGATGAGCTGAAGTGCCTGAAGCGTCTAGAAACCAGATCCCACCCTTTTGGAATAATTACATTAGCGTGAGTACGCCCAGTTCTTTAAAGTTAATTGCAAGGAACTTTCTGGAACAGCCAGGATGCATCAACACTTTTGCTACATTAATAACCAAAGCTGCTGTTCTGGAAAGGTGTTGTATTTGGGAGCTTACGAGTCATGTTCTCCCCCCTTCATCTTCATTCACCCCAAGAGAAAAGCAGAAAGTTACATTTAAATAGTATGTTCACGGTTCTCCAAAAGTAAATTAATCATTTTTTAATTCACTGTTCGACAACATCTTTACACACGGAAAATAGTTGTACTCTGAATTATAGGCGACATCTCAATTCCTCCTAAACCCTCCTCCTCACCCCTTTCCCCGATTGGCAAAGTGTCAAACAGTACTAAGGTAAGTCCATTATACAAATATCGTCACCCATTCACCTGATGGGACTGTTCTCCCATCTTCCAGCAGTATAAATGCATCAAAGTCACTGATTGCTTATAGACGTCACAACTGTCCAGGGACCAAAACAAATTGCTGGTTTTCCAAGACTGCCACTAAAATTCCCTATTGGTCCTGCATCCCAAAACTTTCCAGTTCAGGCTCTCATGAGACCTTGCACATCCACTAATGCACAAAAGTAGCCTTTTGCCCTTGTTTTAAGTCAATGTTAATGTAAAATGCCCCACAGAGGTACTCAAACTAACTCTGAATATGTGCACGGAATATTAAAATAGTGAGGTGAAGGAATGAATGGCAGTCATGGTGATCTATCCCTGAAATGGGATTTTAAAAATTAGGATGTCAGAGGCCAAAGACAGAAATAAGAACTGGTCTATGGTCGTGGAAAGCCACTATATTGCATCTTAAGTAAACCTGGAGAGAAGGCACTGTTACTGGTAATATAGGCTAAGTGTCACAAAACCTATTTGGACATATGCTGTACTATTCTATGATTCTATAAGAATGGGGGAGTGGGACTTACTGGATTGCTCTTCGAAATAGCCAGCGCAGACTTAATGGGCTGAATGGCCTCCTTCTGTGCTGTACTATTCTATGATTCTATGATATCACAGGATGTTCTATATAAGCTGGGTGCAGCACATGATGAGCTATCAGGTGCTCAACTTGGCAGGACAGAAAACAGCTTCTGAGATCATTTGCTCCAAGAAAGGCCAGCTACTAGGGATATCTCATTTGAGAATCGAAACAAAGGGAATTACTGATAGCAAAAAAAGAACAGAGAGGAAGACCAAGATACATTTGGCTTGATAACATCAAAGGGCGATTTTAACTCTACCCACCTGGGTGACTTACCCACTGACAGCCCTCATGGTTCCCTCCATCTTTAACCTACTCCTCTGAGCAGGTGGCACAGGCACCCACCTACAATTTTAACTCCTGCCTAAGCGGGGATGCCATTACGGCTTGCCCGCCAGGTGGAGACAGCGGGAAGAGAATCTGGGACCAGAAGCTGCTATTCAAGGTAAGTTATTTTTAACATGTGCCAGGTCCCACAAGGAAAATGTAGGCCTCCTCTTCCCTCATGCAAGACCCTCCCTAAACCCTCTGCCCGCAACTTACATGGGTGCTGACAAGCCTCCCACTTACCCGATTGTGCTATTCATCGCTAAAACTGGCAACTGGCCTACTGGTCATTTTTAATACTATGTACACATGTGAGACTGAGGCACAATTTAACGTATTTTATGACTAAATCGTTGTCATGGATATTTCAGTTCCATTTGGACTGAACTCTCATCTTTCTTGTTGATTTGTTGCTGTTTATAATTGGTGTTGCCTGGGATAGTGACTTAAGGGTTTTTCTTCATTAACAATCTGTTGCACCTGTTGCTGTTTTAACAGCCATGATTCCTGCTGTTGTTTAGCCGCTTCCTCAATTGTGAGGCAGACAAAAATTTACCTTGGTGTGGTTTTTTTATTTAATTCTTTTTTGTGATTTTTTTAAAATTTCTTTTTCAAATAATTCTGTGACCAGTGATGTATAACCCATTTTAAATATCTCTCCTGAGTAATCTGGAAGAATTACTTCATGTGGTCAGACTACTAAGGACCTCACAGCTTAACCAAATACAGTGAAGCTTATTTTTTACAATCAAGGTCATCTGCTTTGACCGCCTCCTCCTATAGCCCACCACTAGGAGATACCAGAAACTGCCCAGACATAATACTCCCCTCCCACTTTTCCATCAGCTTGCCAAAAATGAAGTATCTCCCACGCTGATTGAAAACTGAGTAGAATTGCATTCATCCCCACTCTGTTGCACTGAGTGTCCATTCATTAGCGTTGAGCACCATTGTGCACGCTAAAGGTTTGGCCTGCAGACGAGGCATTGAGGAATTAATGCTGTATGAATCTGTCATGGCAAGTTTCACAGAGGCAACTGAGTGAAGCATTCAGAGCAAGCAGCTCGTAGCTGTGTCAACAACCAAGCCTGTCTCGCAACTCCCCAGCAGAGGCAACGGCCCCCGTTTTTGTGAACTTCGTGCTCATCAAAGTGAGGATTGTTGGTGCCGGAAATAGGAAGAGTTTGCCCAGACCCACTCAGTATCAAGTCCGACATGCTCAGGTATAGCACAGTTAGATCTCTTATGGCGAAGCCTACCCCAAGGAGGCGGCGTTCTTCTTCAGGTTTGCCTTTCCAGAAGAAGGTGTAGCCACCGCCTTGCTCCTTGAGCTGGCCTTCCCCTGCCCGCCAGGTCTCACTTAGGGCGGCGATGTCAATGTCAAACGTCTGAGCTCCCGGGCAACGATGGCAGTACGGCGTTCCAGTCTGTCACTGTTGGGGTTGTCCATGAGGGTCCTGACGTTCCAGGTCCCGAACTTCATTTTAAAGGGTGGAAGATGCCTGTGCGTGAATTCTTTTAACGTGGGGTGGCCGTTGCACACCAGCTACCACACGGGCTTGACAGAGCAAGGTCTTGGTCCAATGGCAAGGGGATCCAAGATGATTGGAGACCAGGCTCTGCTACAGTTAGATACACAGTAAAGCTCCCTCTACTCCACCCCAACCTCAGAAAAGTATCACATACTGTACCACTGTGACATTTTTTACAATTGCCATGAGCTATCTGGTGGTAACATCTGGATGAGATTGCCAATTGGTGCTATATTAGCGGTAGTTTTGTGGTATGGGCCCATGACCAATAGAAATTGAATTAAAACTGCCCAAGCTCATTTGTGTGGGAGCCTTAGAGCCAGCAGGCAGAGACGTTATTCATTCCTTCACTCTGGGCTGGGTTTGAATCCAGGCCCTGTAAGTCAATGGCCAATGTAACGGTTCACCTTTAAAGTATGTTTTTTGACCATAAATTCTTGTTAAGAAACAGCGTCCTTTTACCGTGTTTTTCCAAGTATAGTTTAAAAGTGAAAATTGCCATTCTTCCACTATAAATGGTGAGAAATCTAATTTTCGCAGCAGCCTTGTCTTGTTAAGAATGGCTGTAATGTCATGGACTATCATACATTGTCCAACAAGCAGCAGTTAAGGCACTTTTTTTTTCTTCTGTCGTTTCAAAATAACTAATATTCCCCTCAACTGTGCACCCTCATGGATGAACTAGGAAGTCATTTTCCTGAAATTTTGCACCTCTGATATTAGACATTCATTGTTCTGTTGCAACTGTGATATGAACATGTCCATGTGTTTTCACTGGTAATGTTTTTCTGACCCTGTGCTTTCAGCTCACTGTCACTCATTAAAGCTTAATTTTCACAAACCGAAATGGGATGGAAAAGAACACTTCATATATATTATACAACAAAAGACATTAATAAGCATGAAGCAAAGGCAGTTTGCAGGCTCCTTTGTGGGTTTACAATTTTTATATGCATAACTGGCTGGCTCAAAACCAATTGAAACAGAATACAGATCTGTAATTCACCCAGCGCCATCTCTAATTCAATCTAAAATAAATTAAAGTCGCCTGATGTTCATTCCCCACTTTCCCCAAATAGGCACCAGTGCTTAAAGAGTTACTTGGTTGAAATCTTTGTAAATGAAATACTATTCTGAACTTTCCTGCCCCAGTAACTTTACTGCAGTACTCATGAGGTTAATCTTGGAGGTTAATCTTGGCTGCATTAATCATCCCAATGAGCTGCAAGGATATCATTAAAAATATTAAATGTCAAAATCAACAGTTAAACTTTGGTTCGGAGTGTAATTTAAGTGATGGACAACCCTTCCCAGCCAGCTATTCCTGCCCTTGGGACAAAGTACAATCGGACCACTGGCTGTGAATCTGTGAGACTCACAACATCCCTTATTGTGTGGTCAACTATCCCTAATGCTCGGTCTTTTATCTCACACTCCAGTCATCTGGATATTTTCCAAGAAACACAGATACTTTTATATTTTCCCTTGTATCTCTTGACAACTTTAATACCTGAAAATTAAAAACGGAGTCAGAAGAAGTTAGTTGTCGAGAGTCAACAGAGCTTTGAACGAAACCCAATTTGCCAAAGAAAGAAAATGTCATCTCCGTGTTTTCACCTCTCTGTTTGAAAATAGTCACCATTTCTCCTCATTTCAGTTTAATTGACAGAATAGGTATTTTATTAGGGATTTGGCAAAAAGGGTGGATAATTGTGGTTCTTGTGTAAGTTGGAATATAGCCAATTCAATAACTATTTTATAAGGTTTGTATCTGAAAGGCCTTGTTTTGCCCTGTCAGTGGTTTTGGCCAGGTATGTGAACTCTGACGTAGTCGAGGCTACTTCCAGTAGTAATACCATCTTCATGACAATTAACTGCATGACTACATGACCAGGCATGTCCAAAAGCTGGTGTGATTACATCAATGCTCAGTGAGGTCATTGAAATTAACTATTTGCTTGTAGCGATTTGTTAGCAAGAAAACAATTTACTACTGCCAAATAGTTAAACATTACAATTTCACTAGGCACTTACTATGCATCTATATTCAGCTTGTCAATTGACAGATTGGCTTGACTGATATTACTTCAAGTCAGAAGGCTGGGAGTTCAAAGCCCCAGTGCAGGACTTGAGCACATAATCTAGGCTGACATATGGTGTACAGTAGCATAGTGGTTATGTTACTGGACTAGTAATCCAGAGGCCTGGGCTAATAATTCGTGAGCCACTATGGGAGTACCTTCACCACAAGGGCTGCAGCGATTCAAGAAGGCAGCTCACCACCACCTTCTCAAGGGCAATTATGGATGGGCAATAAATGCCAGCCATGAACGAATAATATAGTACAGGAAACTTTGTGCTATCCGGCACCGACGGGACCGAGCTGTTGCTGTTCCCTCAAAACTGCCGGACACACCAGCGTTAATGTTGAAGCATACGGAGCTTTTCATCTCCGTATCTGACAGCAAACACTGTTGCTTAGCAACAGCTTCTAAACAGTCGGCCTGTATCTTGGAAGCATCTCTGTAGCTTAGCAACAGCTTCAGAGAGACTTTCCAGAGCCTGACTGTTTGGGAAAAAAAAAAAAGCCACGAGAAGAAAAAAAACCTAACAAAATGGCTCCTGATTTTTGCCGGTGGCTCGAGCTTGCCGGACACTTAGGGCTGGATTTTGCTAGGGCCGGGGAGGTGGGATTGGAGGCGTGTGGGGGATAAAAATCGCAAAACTGGTCTGCGGGCCCAAACCCGCCTCCATCCCACCTCCACGCAATTTTCCTAAATTCGTGTCTGCTGGTCCCGACTCCGTCCCGCCTCCAGGAGGCGGGATAGGCCCTTAAGGCCCTTAACAAGCCCTCAATTGGCTCTATAATCCCATTTTCCTAACCACTTGCAAGTTTACTCGTTTTCCCACGTGAAACACGCCTGGTGGGAAACACACATCTGAAACCTGGCGGGAGCACAACTGGCTTGCAGAGTAGCAGCTGCAGCTCAACCATTAAATGGCAGATTTGAACAGGCTTTAATTGCAGGTGGCATAACTTTGCTCTCTCAGGTCTGGGGGATCTTTCAGAAGGCATACCCACAGCTCTGGAAGTTTGCAGCCTGACAACCATCTCCAGTGTGACCTCCTGGGAAACCCCTCTCGCCACCTTCACTGAGCGCTTCCTCAACTGAGGCATCTACCAGAAGCATGGGAGCCATTTTTGTCCTGCCCTTCTGGATATTACATGAGGCCGCCCAACAGCAGCAGCAACAACAGTTGCGCCAAGCTGCTGCTGCCCCACCTGAGGATGCACAGGCCAGAAGGGGCCAGCGCATGGAAGGCCGTCGGCGCAGGAGATACCCCCCAAACAGGGTCTACAGACGCAGGGTCAGCTACCTCAACATGTCTGAGCAGCAGTGCCAGCGACGGACTCCTCCATTCGCTCCACACTCGCAGCAACCCTGGAGACAAAACCTGCCAGAGACTCCTGCATATTTTCCTGGAGTGCCATCACTGCTGATACTGTGGATGGACCCAGAGGCAGAGGGTCGACATGCAGCTGAGCCGAGCTGGGAGAGTGCTGCGCCCTCCGACTAGGACTCTCCACTGCTGTCCCTGTCTCCACCATCTGCTGAGGCTCACTTGTGAGCTGTGATACACCAGGTGACAACACTACTCCATGTCCCGAAGGTCCCACCGAGGTGTGAGTGTCTGCGCTGGTGCTGGGTGCATTGCCTTCTGCTGACACTGCGCCCTCAGAGGTTGCAGCTTCCTCTGAGGAGTCTGGATGCTGAGGCTGAACCTCCTCCTGCGTCCTGGAGACGGGAGCTTGTGATGGTCCTGTGGGGGAGTAAAGGAAAGTGTCAGAGATGAGAGGCCAGGGTTACCTGCACAGTGCATATTGCAGATGATCAGAGGTCCATCTGCTAGAGCTTCCAAGTCATTATCAGTGAGTCATGCAATGCAATTGAGAGAGTTGGAAAACTCTTCTGTCACCAGCTTGCTCTGCTGCACCGGTCTCTCCGTCCCCCACTTGTGTGTCTTCCTGGATGCCGACGATCTCCAGGATCACCTCCTCCCATGGGGTCAGCTGGGCTAAGGAGGCTGCCCCTCCCCCTGTCCTGGCTCGCTCTTTTCGGTTGTGAGCTCTCTTTTCCTGCAATGGGGGAGACAAGTGGAGTTTGAGCGAGAATGAAGGAGTGAGTGTAGAGAATCGATGGCATAGATGCTTAGAAGGAGAGAAAGATGGAGTGAGATGGCAAGACCAAGGGCCCTCCCTATGTGATGTAAGTTGTTTTCATAGCATGACAGTGATAGGGAGTGTGAGGGCTGCATAGTCCATTAGTTAGGTGAATGTGACCATAGAGAGAGAGGGAGTGGGAAAGGGTGTATGGATGTCAGTGTCAAGTGGGATGTGGAGGAAGAGATTGGTAAAGCTGAGAGCTGGTGAGGAAAGGCAATGGGGATCAGATTAAGAGTGATGGGAACATCATACTCACTTTTCCAGTGCGCAGAAGGTCATGGAAGCGTTTCCGACACTGGATCCATGTTCTGCTGGTATTCGAGCTGGCGTTCACCTGCTCTGCCACCCTCAGCCACACAGCCTTGGTTTGCTGGGGTGGCTTCTTCCTCCCCGAGGAGGGGAAGAGCACCTCCCTGCTCTCTGTCGCTCCCTCCACCAATGCCTGGAGGCCTGCCTCGTCAAATCTGGGGGATGCCTTACTCCGATGTGTCGCCATGATTGATGATGGTAGCAGCAGCTGCCAGGGCCAGAAGCTTGGCAGTCTGCTGAAGTGAGCAAGGCTTGTGGAAACCCTTAAATGAAGCAGCAGTGATGATGTCATCGGAGGCGAGCTTCCCACCTGAAAAGCTCACTGGCTAGGGGTTCCCACACGTGGGGAATCAATTGGGCTATAAAATCAAAATTGCATCAATTTCCCACATCGTTCAGGATTCGTGTGGGAAACACGAAATGTGGGGAACACGACCCCAACCCGCCCCCATAGCAAAATCCAGCCCTTAGCCTCCGGATAACACAAAGTTTCCTGTACTAAGGGGTGTCACAATGTCAGAGGTGCTGTCCTTCCTGGTGGATGTTAAAGATCTCATGGCACTATTTAAAGTAGATAAGGGATTATCCTGGCTAACATTCCTCCCTCAGCCATTGCCGCCAAAAATGAATTAACTGGTTATTCATCTCATTGCTAGGCTCTTGTGCACAAATGGTTACCATATTTTTCTGTATGTCACGGCACTTCACTAAATGGTTCACTAAATGCAAAGTGCTTTGAGAAGTTTTTGAGAGAAGGGATATAGTGCAAGTTTCAAAGTCTCTCTTTTTTATACGCCTATTCACAATCCACAGTTTATTTGTTTTGCTATTGTTTCTCTTCAAGCTCTAATAAAGGTTTCACTTCTTTTGGTGTTCCTTCTTCATACCTTATCATGAACCATTTCTGACAGAATATTCTCTGTGTCAGCCATGACTCAGTTAGTAGCACCCTTGCCTCTGAGTTAGAAGGTTGTGGGTTCACGTTCCACTCCAGGGACTTGAGCACATAAAGCTAGGCTGACACTCCAGTGCAGTGCTGAGGGAGTGCTGCACTGCTGGGGGTGCCGTCTTTTGGATGAGACGTTAAACTGAGGCCCCGTCTACCTTCTCAGATGGACGTAAAAGATCCCATGGCACTATTTTGAAGTATAGCAGGGGAGTTATCCCCGGTGTCCTGGCCAATATTTATCCCACAATCAACATCACTAAAACAGATTATCTGGTCATTATCACATTGCTGTTTATGGGAGCATGCTGTGCACAAATTGGCTGCTGCGATTCCTACATTACAATAGTGACTACACTTCAAAAAGTACTTCATGAAAGGCGTCGTATAAATACAAGTTTTTTTTTGCCAGTATTACTGTGGGACCGGTCAATTGGATCTACATGAGGGCCCTCCAATATTCTTGCACAGCCTCCTTGACTATGCTAAGGGTCTATCTGCAGATGTCTTGGCTGAGCTTCAAATTTATCTATGGTTTTATAGTACTGCACAGCATTGTGCACTGCATTAGTGCACTGGTCTCCTAGTTCCGGCTTTATAATTACACTTTTGAGAAAGCTTTGGATTCAAAATAATTACCAGCCTTAACTGGAGACAGTAACCCTGGCAGGATAAATACAAAAGTGGAGCTATGCCATCTCTATGGTGTCATTTACCAATGTGCATTAATCAACCCTTTTCACTGGCTTGCCAGTGCATACCAATGAACTTTTAATTAAACAGAGTATTCCTACTTCAACAAATACTATTTAAACTGATTAACTGATCAGTCACTTCATCACTGTTTGTGGGATTGTGCAAAATAGCTGCTATATTTGCCTATGTAACAGTCACTGCATTCAAAAATATTTCATTTATAGAGTAAATTCACCGATCCCACAGTCCCAGCAGGGAGCTGTATTTGAAAGAAGTGTACATTGGAGACAGGGTTACAACAGTGTTCTCTTTGAGTTTGACTTCTTGCTGTGGAGCACTGATCAGTGAATTTATCCTTATATGTGAAGCACTTAAAGGCGATCCTGAGTAACATGGTTCTATATGTTCTTTTATTTTCATATTCATTACATTTAAAGTGCTCTACAGAACACTGATGTCCTTCTTAAAATGCTATTTGTTTGATCACATTTGCTTTTAAAATTCATTAAAAAATTACAATGATTATTTCTTCTATCTTTATTCTTCAAGTGACCTGCCACTCAGGAAGAAAGGCTCAATCAAAATTAATTGATTTTCTTTCATTTTCTTTTTCTTCAAACAGAATGAGAGCTGTGAGTAAAAGCAAGGAGTCTGTATTGTCTGAGGCTGAGAACCACGCGACTCCATTCCAGCCTGATGTGTGTGGTACAGAGGATGAAGGCCTGGATTTTGCACTGGAAGATTCAGTCCTGTTACCTATGGATCAGACTTTGGAATGCCACAGCCCACCACCAGATTACAACTCTGTAGTTCGCTACACCACACCACCAGTGTGAATAAACTGACTTTTCCGAATGCTACCGCACCACAATTGTCAGGGCAGCCTCTGAATGAGGAATGTACAACAACACAATATCCTGAATATTGTAAACTGAACTCTTATTTGGCCAAAGGGATTTAGAAAGAGCCATATAACAATGGGTGTCAAATCTACCACTGCTACTTATGTTAAAACCCCAGTATTCATTCACTGCAAAATACACCTGCAGGTAATTTTCTGAAAAGCCCCAGGTTTGAGAAAGACCCCAGTCAGTATCATTATCGCTGCAGTCCTGAGTGGATGTGGGTGCAGCATGTGATCTCACAGCTGTGGTATGTAGTCAGTGAATCAAATTGTAACAGTGAAATATTCAAAACGTGTCCAACATATCCCAGTGAATCATGGGATTGTCACTGAAAAAATTGATTCTTCCTGAGTAAAAAGCAGATTTCCATCATCCATTTTGCTAGCCGACTGTTCTGAAGAAGGGTCAGCACCTGAAACATAAACTCATTTGTTCTCTCCACAGTTGCTGACTCACCTACTGTGTGTTGCCAGCCTTTTCTGTTTTTGCTTCAGCATCTGCAGTATTTTTACTTGAATGTTCTGATTCCCTTGTTCATGATGATTTCGTTACATATTTCCTGATGTTGATCTCTCACATAGTTCATTCAGTAAGAGATCCAGTGTTAATATCATTCTGTGACCCCCCCACCACCAAAAGTTAAGATGTCCTAGTTTTGTATCTTTTTATAATTGCTTGGCTCTTTAGCAACATTTCGCACTGTATCTTAGCCAGTGTTATCGCATAAACTGGCTTCAGTGAATTACTAGAAGAGGTGTGAAATTATATGACTACTAGCTGGGGGGGCCCGGCTTTGCCAAGGCTTTTTTGTAAAATGGCAGTTTGAAGGATTAGGCCCCGCCCACCCCGTACGATTGGTCAACCATCAAGTCAATCAACGCTAATGAGCGGATTCCCCCGTAGGATTAGTCAATGTTTTTTGTATACTGTCCGAACAATTTTTGTCTGACCAAAAAGTAAATATGCCTATGACACTCCCCTAATCATAAGCTTTCTTTTGATATAACATATGTGTAGGTACGCTCTATAACTTTTGAGTGTATAGCGGACATACACACAGACAGACAGACGGACGGATCCTTTTATATATATATATAGACTAGCTGGGGGTGCCCGGCGTTGCCAGGCCTTTTTTGGGCCACGCGGTTAACGGCTGGGCGCTGCCGCTCTAGCGCTCTGTGTTACTGTTTCCCTCCCTGCCCCTCTCTCTCCCTGCCCCTCTCTGTGTCTCCCCCCTCTCTCTCTCCCTGCCTCTCTCTCTCTCCCTGCCCCTCTCTCTCCGTGCCCCTCTCTGTCTGGTGTCTTCATAGTCTAAGGTCCCTGACAAACAGGTTGTGAGTTCAGTTCCCAGGTCTTACATGCCTCAACTAGGTGAATTTGAGCTGGCCCTCCAAATGAATTATGTCTTGCAGAAGTGAGCTGGTCCATCTCGTAGACAAGGGGCAGAGAACATATATCATCTGATTTGTTCTGTTTGATTAACAGCTCGGCAGGCTGTACTCTTGGGTTGATGGTGATAACAAAGAAGTAGTATTTAGAGTGTCTGACTCCAGTGGTGGAGGTGGGTGTGAGGGGCCTTTGAGGAGATAATGAAGGAGAAAATGGGGAAAAAAAGACAATAAGATGATGGCTAATTGAAAAGCAGTGAAATAACCTTTTTCTAGTCACAAACTGTTAGAATTGACCCTGTAACATTATGGGTAGACAAGCTGGAAATGGCATTGCACCACTCCAGGCGTGATGAATTTCCATTTTAATTAATTTCAGGAAAAAGTGAAAATCTTCACACAAAAAAAATCAATGTGTTTTCAACAGTTGCAGCAGATAATTAAAATTCAATTGCTCCACATCTAACTGAAAGCAGTGGAAACTAGAGCCATATAAAGTGTAGGATTATGTCAATCTGAGGATGTCTCCGCTATAATGCAACTACATTCTGGTGGCTTTCCAAACAAAAATCACCAATGACATTCAAGCAAGCTTTTATTTTCCATTAATGCTGGTTCTTCATGGAATTTTGTGCTGGGGTTTTCCATGGTAGCAGTTTGTTATTCAGGAGTGTTAACAATGAATCCCGCCTCCCCCGCCCTCACCTCCATCCCCACCCCCACTCACTGCCCCTCCCAATGCACGATGTGGAATACATGCAGCCCATTGCGATCACACCCTCAATAAGAATTGACTTGTTCTAATCTCATGCAGACGAGTGTAAATCTTACACAATAATTTGATTGAATCCGCCCACCCCCAATCTAATTATAGAGAACCAGGCAGTTCTGACTGGGGCACAATGTAACTGTCATGCGATGCATTCCCATTTGGCAGGGGCATATTATTGTTTTACAATGTTGAGCAAAGTAGTTATATGTTTTAAAAAGAAGAAAACATTGATCGCTCAAGGTGAGAATAAAAGTGTCAAATGCTTCTGAAACAGTATTTTTTAGTAATCTGAAAAAATATTAATAGCCATTTGCAGGGATAACACAAGAACCTCAAGTACTTTAGAACAGCAGGAGTGAGACTGATCAGCAATGATATAAAATAAAATTTCAATTACTTTAGCGACTGAGACTATTTTGTAAGGATAATCAAAAATGTGGATGATACCCCCCTTTAAGCGAGGGTCATTATTGGGTATTAACCTTTAAATAATAGAAGTGTGCTATTTTCTCAGTAGCATTACTTCTGTCTTTATCTTTTTTTAAATATTTGTTGTATTTGATGCAAGAATAAAAAATGATCTGGGTTTTCTTCTTGGGGGCGGTGGGGGGGAAGGGGGAAACAGCACAACTATTTCAGTGACAATTATCCCATGACTTGCCCATTCAAGGAGAAATTTTGAATCTGCTTTATCCGGCTAATTGGTTTTATTCCTTTTCTAATATTCTCCAAATTCAAGTATTTATTTAAAAGTAAACTTACTAATTTAACTACACCTGGTGTTAACATAATTCCAATGCTGAATTTAGTAAAATAACAAAATAAAATATCAAATATATATTTGAAATTAATTACTAAAGCAAAAAGTAATTTCAATATTAGCAAACTAGTGATATTACAATATTTCTAATACTGAATTTATATATATTATAAAGCGATCTGACTGCTAACGTTTTTACATCTTTCTAGTCTATAGTCAGGATGTTACTACATGATGTATTCAGAAAGTCTATGAAGAACTGTTATGGCTGTAATCACTCTAAGCCTTTATATCAATAATTGTAACTAGAGTGAGAGGTCTCAGGTAATCTCATGTTGCTGTATCCCTACTGCTAGACCTTGCACAGGCATTTGTTGTAGCAAATTACATGCAATTAACTGTCCAAACCATTCCAAGTATATATGAGGGATGTCGCTAGATGACAGATTGTGAATGACTATTTTTTTTTAATTAAGTGGAAAAGGGATGCTGCTGCCTAATACAGGGAATATTTTGCTTACTGTGAATTTACAGTGCTTTAAAGGAACTCGGGAATTGGAGTTTTTTCATTAATATGTTAGGAGAAAATATCAACAACAAAAAAATTATTCACTGCAACTCCCAGAATGCTGTAAATCCCATAAATGTCCTATGAACAATTCAAATAGGTCAAATTCCTCTGGGTCTACTGTGAAAGTTACGAGTATAAAAAGATACTCAGTATTGTTGTGTTATGTTATATAGTGTATAGTCTCAAATCTAGTTATTCTATATTGCAATATAAGAATTGAAGGTATATGACATCCCATATAATTTCTTGTCCTCCATCACCTTTATCACCCATTCACATCTTCTCTTCCTCATATCCTCTCTTCCACACATCATGACCAAATAGAATTGAGAGTATAGAGAAATTAACAGCATGGTATGTTCTTTTTCAGGAGATTTAGAACATTGCCTTGAAATTACATAAGAACAAGAGTAGGCCATTCAGCCCCTCGAGCCTGTTCTGCCATTCAATTAGACCATGGCTGATCTGTACCTCGACTCCATTTACCCATCTTTACTCCATAATGCCTTGATACCCTTACCTAAAAAAATGTGTTTGTTTGAAATTCCTCTCTCCACTACTTTACAGAGATGTTAACCCATTTAAAATAAATATGTTAATGGTGCTGTTACAATAGTATTTCAGACAAATCCGTTAAGCATTGGCACACTATTATCACAAACTACTTTCAAGGCTGTGATTTCTTCAAAGTCGGGGATGAAAAGGTTGTAGTGAAGGGGAGGCGCATAACCATGAGACATGGGCTCTGGATGGAGGGAGCTTGATGGGTCAAATGGCCTTTTCTTGCTGCAGGCTTTCTTCTGCTCTTAATTCCTTATTCTGAATGTTTATTTTAAAACAAAAGCTATAGACTATATAATATAAAGAATATCAAATGTCTGGGAGTGAGCTCCAGGCAGTAATTTGAACTTGCAATCCTGATGATGTTCGTTAACACTCAAGCGCTGTTATCTCGAGTTATGGCGTCATCAGGACCTCTCGGTTGGATTCCTGCCAGCCATCGATTATCCTATCCATTCAGTTGCACTTATTTGTAGCTTGTTTTTGTTTATATACAATTAACTGGAACCTTGTTTATTTTGCATAAAGTAACTAATAGTGAGTAACATTTGAAAAGTAAATAACATAATATAAGTAATAGGCTTATATGGTTTTGACATGCGATGAATGAATTTTGTCTACCAAACAGCTAGTATTAATTATCATTATTTTACCCATGCAAAACACCGATAACAGTCACATTGCTCCTTTAAATGACTCAATGCATGGATCAGCCTGTAATTTTTTTTTTACTTTGTCTTTCTGTCTGTGCAGAGTTTATACAGAATGTAATGGTCAGTTTCAATGCCAATGTGGTGAAGTTGCATGTCTCGTCTGCCAGCACAGATATTTCTAATGTTCAATTCAGTAATTTCCAGTGTCCTGAAATTATAGCATAAAATAAGTGTCATTCTCACAGATATAGAAAGAAAGGTCTTATTAGGTGCAAGAGAACTTCATATTGTATTCTCTTCAGCTATTTTCAATGTATTAATATTGTTCCTGATGCGCCTTGGGACGTTTTACTACGTTAAAGGTGCTATATAAATACAAGTTGTTGTTGTTGTTGTAGTAAGGGACAGCCAGCATGGATTTGTTAAAGACAAATCCTGTCTGATTGAGGTAGCAAGGAATGTGTGAGACTTTGCCCAGAATGTATAAGTTTATTTTCTCCAAACCTCTAGACCTTGACATAATAGCCATCTTTAGTATAACTGCTAGTCAATTGAACCTGTTACAAAGGAACAGGGGATAATCTGGAAAATCTTCAACACTTAATGTGACCTTGCTAATAGTTGCTAGTTTCGGTGCCTCTATTGCTGTGGCCCAATCTGCCATTAACACCTCACAGGGGATGAGTCCCCACCTGCCTGTTACGTCCTCCACCATTGTCCCAACTAATCTCCAATATTAGCATATCCTCTGCTAGCTCTGGAATTCCCTACCTAAACCTCTCCGCCTCACCATCTCGCTTTCCTTCTTTAAGATGCTCCTTAAAACCCACCTCGTTGACCAAGCCTGCCCCAATTTCTCCTTGTCGCCTGTCATTTTAATTCACCGCCCCATTCCCACTCGGACCGCACCATCCTCAGCCTCTTGCATTGTTCCACAGAAGTTCACCGTAACCTCGAGGAACAGCACCTCATCTTCCGATTAGGCACTTTACAGCCTTCCGGACTCAATATCGAGTTCAACAATTTCAGATCATAATCTCTGCCCCTATTACATTTTTACTTATATTTTTTATCCACACCTTTGTTTTGGCCTTTCCCCCCCACCCTTTTTTTTTCTCTCTCCCACATGGCAGCTGTCTCCCATTCTGCCAGCACATTTCACACCTAATCTAGAGCCGTCTTTTGTCTCCACTAGTCCTATCACCATCTCGTCTCATTTTGAATACCTCTTAATGTCTCTTCACTTCTCTTTTGTTCTCTCCCAGCCTAGCCTCTTAATCTATTTCATTTCCTGTGCTTCTTTAGTCTTGACAAAGGGTTCACCCGAAACATTGACTCTATTTTCTCTCCATGGATGTTGCCTGGCCTGCTGAGTTTTTCCAGCATTTTCTGTTGTTATTTCCAATTTCTCCTTATGTGACTCGGTGTCAAATTTTTTGTCTTTTAATACTCCTGTGAAGCGCCTTGGGACGTTTTACTATGATAAAGGTGCTATATAAATACAAGTTGCTGTTCTTGGTGAGACAAATCCCTTTTCACGTTGTACTAGGCTTCACTTAATACATATCCACACATCATCATGCACCAGAATTTTGCATCAGCACAAACGTGGCTGTATAACTGCAAACTTAAAGAATGAGGCAACTTTGTTTGTAATTCCTATGAAATGTTTAAGTACAGTGTCCTTAAAAAAAAAAAAAATGATTCAAATAGAATACTTTCATTCTTGTTAATTTTTCATTCCTACTATTGTTTTCTCTTTATTGAGTTATTCATTGAGCTCTTCTTTTACAGCAGTGGTCAGAGGTGCTTACTTCTGTGTGTGCAGACTGCCTTCTCATGGACTCTCTCCTGCCCATGTGTTGTGGAGTCATTTCAAATCACTCAACACAAGTCCGAGATCGAGAGTCCAAACAGCCTTTATTCGCACTGGTGGGGAGACGGCCTGCTTCCTCCTTAGTCAAGCTTCTCCAAATTGTTACAGCAGTTAGTAGATATTTATACATACAGTTTGATGCGTTATACATTGTTCCCGTCTACCTTCTAGAATGTTCTGCATTATAACATCATTTAGCTCTTATCAGCACTTGTTTACTGGCCCTTTGTCCTAGTCCCAAGAATTGTTGACTTCGTGTCTGCTTCCTGATCTACTTACTGTCCTTGGGATATTGTTAGGCCATCTGGTTTCTAGGGTGGTTACACATCTTGAGCATACCCTTTATCTTGCAATATTAGCTCTTTCAACCTAATTTCTTGCAGCATTTGCAGTCCTTTGCCCTTGATTATGTCTTGTAGCCAGCCAGTCACGCAATTATGTGAGGTAATGCGAAACACTGCCTTGCCTGACCATTTTTTGTATCGAACCAAATCCCCATCATGCACCACCACTCTACACTAACTTTTATACATCTTCTTTCCCCCTTTCACCATGGAACTGCCAAGCATCAGACAAATGGTTGTATAGTATAGGAGAGAGCTGGCAGAGACTCTCAAAATTAGAAATTCCTACTGATACCACTTATTATAAGTCATTGTTACTAATTAACTCAAACTTTTAATATTAACAAATTGTATCAAGTTGGTCATTGAAATCTTCTCCTACATTCCCTGAGAGAGATGTTGGAGATAGCAGTTACAAGTGGAAGGTGTAGCGTGAGGTTATTTGAGGGCATGAGGTCTTTTCAAGCAGGGGACAGTGTTTCCCGATTAGTCAGGCACGATGTAGTGATTTTCTAATCCTGTTACAAGTCCGCTCTAGTACATTTGCAGACACATGCACACGCCGCTCACAAGCTGGTTACAAATTTCGGGCCACGTATAGAAGCAGTCAAGTGGATTATTAGAAATTCCATTTGGATAGCAGCTTTCCATTAGAGATGGGAATTCTGACAGCCGCTAAACTGGAATGTTTGCTAGGCATCAGAATGTGATGTTGTTTCTCTCTTTCACCTCTTACACACAGAAGAAATCACTTTTTTTAATAACATTATATTGTCAAAGAAAACTAATATTAAAATAATAACAAATGAGAACATGCCATATAACAAATTTTCTGGAAGCTATTGTCATCCTCAAACAGTTCCCAAAAATGTGTCCTTTTCTACATATTTTACTGACAGATTATGAATAAGGAACACAAGCCTTCCACAGAGAACCGACTCTATTCTAAAGCTTGATGTACATGTTATAAGCTCTCAAACCCATAAATCAGGTTTCTTTTCCATGCTCTAGTTTATCTTTACTTTTAAACTGAAATGTGATGCCGAGTAAAAGGTATGTTTCTGAATCCTACACTAATGCTTGCAGGACAGGCTAATCCTTTGTATTAAAGATGGATATCTATTCATGTCAAGGCAACCTCTTTCTCGAAGAACCACTTGTTTTAAAGTGCCCAAACACCTCATTTTAGATGATTTATTTTCTGAAGGAACAGCAGAGAACTGCCATTTATTCTGTGGGAAAGAAAAAAGGAATGTCAATGTATTATCTGTATAAGAATGTATGCACTGGAGAATCTCTGTATTTCATATATAACCTAAGCTCTACTGGAGCTACTAACAAAAAATAAAGTTTACATATATTTATAACATTATTAGTTCTGGGTTTCTGTTTTTTTAATGTTCTCATTAATTCAGAAAAAACATTGCTCAATGGCTCAGCAAGTAAATGTGCCATGTGTTGCTAGTACTGAGTCATGTAGACCAGGTGTCAGATCTGTTGTGTTCAGGATTATCAGGTCAACGTGCAGCATAACTAGTGGTCCCTAAAGGGACCGCTGGAGTCCGGCACCAAAAGGGTAACTTTTTTTTTTAATACTTAAAGAAAGAAAGAACTTGCATTTATATAGCGCCTTTCACAACCTCCGGACGTCCCAAAGCGCTTTACAGCCAATGAAGTACTTTAGAAGTGTAGTCACTGTCGTAATGTAGGAAAACTTACCTGAATGTGGACCTGGGAGGAGCAGGCCGCTGCTCGCTTGCCTCCCACCCACTTCCAGACTCACCTGAGCGCAGGCAGATTGCGTTCCCCCCTCCACGATTGACGAGTTGCCTCTTGGGCCGCAACTGGCGCCCGCAGTTCCCCAGTACTATCTTAATGCTGTGGTCCTGCCGCTGGCCTCATTAGGCGCGTGCAGTTTATTTGGCCGCAATCCAATAATCCAGCCCATTAAAACAAGAAGTAGCCCCACCAGAGAATTCGTAATGGCGGCTCCAGAGCCTGGTTAATAGTGAATGCTCTACAGAAATGTTATAATGTCACACTTTACATGCGCTTTTATGGTACAAAGATGGGTGGGAAAGCAAGTTGTGCAGAGGACTAAAATCCAGCCCTGGGGAGGCGAGCTTGGAGGCGGGACTGCTGGGAAAATGGCAGAATTTGGGGCGGGTGCGGAACCCGCCCCCAACCCACCTCCATGCCACCTTGCCAGGAGGTGGGTAGCCGACAAGCGCCGGGTCGAGGCGGGAAGGGGATTAATGCCAATTAATTGCCTGTTAACAGGTAGTTAATGTTGGATCCATGTATCTTGATGTGTGTCCTTCAATAATTTGACAAGAGACTGCAGGGAACAATCAACAGGTGTTTACTGGATGAGGGTTACTCTAAAACTAATTGTACAGATCCCTACTCAGGGTTATATACAGGTGTGGTCACTGCCGATACTACAGTATACAGGAGCTGTAAAAAGTAGTTCTCCCCTTAAAGGTACATACACTACAATTCCTCCCCTTTTAGATTAACAGTACCATAACATTCATTTAACAATTAAATATCAACTAATTACAATTAACACTTTTAACATGCAACATTAACTGAAAATAGTCTATTTATAAATTCAGTCTTTGGGGAGGCTTCCTGATCCTTTCTGGATAGCGTCTTTCCTGAGTGTCTTGCTCTTGGTGCGGAGGCGATTCTGGCCCCCTGTCGTCGGTTGGTTCATCAGCTTCCGATGCTACTGTTTCTGGGGTAGATGACACCTGTATGTCGGGTTCATCACCAGGTACGCGAGACATGGGGTTGACTCGTTCCTGTGACTCTAGGATCTGGTCAACATGGCGTCTCACAATGTTCTCCCCAACATCCACTGTGTACTTAGTGGCCCCTGCCGTGTGCATATCGTTCCTGGTTGCCATTTCTCTGTTCAGTAGTCGCGGGCCAAGACTGGTTGCCCTACATTGAAGCTCCTTGTCGGCTTCTCATTGATGTGCTGGAATTGCTTATGCTCAACATCTTTTCGTACATTTGGTCTGAGCAAATCCAGACGAGATCTCAACCTTCGGTTAAAGAACATCATGGCCGGGGTCTGGTTGGTGACTGCATGTGTCGCATTTCTGTAGGCTAACAGGAAATTGTCCACCTTATGCTGCAGTGGAATGTCGTCATCGCACATGGCCCTTACTGCTTTTTTAAAGGTTTGTACGAACCTCTCAGCCAATCCATTTGTGGCTGGATGATACGGGGCGGATGTATAATGCCTTACCCCATTCTTTTTCATAAATCTTCGAAACTCTTCGGACACAAACTGTGGTCCGTTATCAGAGCAAATCTGCTCTGGCAAGCCGTTCCTGGCAAATATGGTCCGTAGGACTGCAATAGTTTTCTCCGTGGTGGTGGAAGACATTTTGATCACCTCAGGCCATTTTGAGTGCGCGTCCACGGCTATTAAAAACATTGAGTCCATGAATGGACCAGCAAAATCAATATGCACCCGTTGCCATGGAGATGAGGGCCACTCCCATGGGTGTAGAGGGGCATGTAGTGGTGCATTTTGGACCTTCTGGCATCCTGAGCAGCTCTTTGTCAGGTCCTCGATTTGCTGATCAATCCCCGACCACCACACATAAGCCCTAGCAAGGCTTTTCATTTTCACCCCTCCCAGATGACCTTCGTGAAGCTCATTGAGCACTCTCTCCCTTAACTTGGGTGGAATTACCACTCAGGATCCACACATCAAGGTCCCCTGGCATACTGACAGCTGTTCTCTTCTGGATGAGAATGCTGGCAACAGTGAGTCGCCATGTGTTGGCCATCCCTTCACCGTCAAGTCATATACCCGAGACAGTGTTGGGTCATTTCGGGTCTCCTTCTCTATATCAGCGTTAGTTACTGGCAAGCGTTCAATTATAATCGAATAAAATATTTCGACAGGGTCCACTGCTGGTGCTTCCTCCACAGTAGGCAGTGGCAGGCGTGATAGCCCGTCAGCGTTTCCATGCTGTTTCGTGCCCTTATACTCGATTTCATATTGGTGCGCCCCTAGAAAGTGGGACCATCTTTGTAGCCGTTGCGCAGTCATCACCAGAACGCCCTTCTTTGGATTAAAGATGGAGACAAGTGGTTGTTGGTCAGTCAGCAAGGTGAACTTCTGCCTGTGCAGATAGTGGTTGAACTTTTTCACTCCCCACACTAGGCTGAGGGCCTCCCTGTCAATCTGGGCGTAGTTACGCTCGGCTGAGGTTAGTGACCGAGATGCAAAGGCTACTGGCCTCTCCGAGCCGTCCGGGAATTTGTGCGACAGCACCGCTCCAATGCCAAAGGGTGATGCATCACACGCCAACCGAATTGGTAGTGCTGGGTTGAAATGAGCCAACACCTCTTTTGATGTAATCAATTCTTTGCACTTCTGGAAAGCTCGTTTACATTCATCATTCCACTTCCATGGTACCCCCGTTTGCAGTAGGGTGTTCAGTGGGTGTAGTACTGTAGACAAATTCGGCAAGAACTTATGGTAGTAGTTCACCAGCCCGAGGAACGACCTCAGTTGTGACACATTTTCCGGTGCTGGAGCCTTGACTACTGCATCAATCTTTTCAGAGGACTTATGTAACCCCTCTTCATCAATAACGTGGCCACAATACGAGATCTGCTTCTGGAAAAACTCGCATTTGTGGCGATTAGCTCGGAGCCCATATTCCTTCAATCTAGTGAGCACCTGCTCCAGGTTGGCGAGGTGATCACTGTCATTTTCGCCCGTGACCAGGATATCGTCCAAATAACACTGGGTCCCTGGAATCCCTTGCAGGACTTGATCCATTGCCCTTTGCCAAATAGTCGGAGCTGATGCTACCCCAAACACCAGCCGGTTGTATTGGCAGAGACCTTTATGAGTGTTGATCGTGAGTTACTGTTTCGAGGCTTCTTCTACCTCCATTTGCAGGTACGCCTGGGCCAGATCAATCTTAGTGAAGCGTTTCCCTCCAGATAGCGAGGCGAAAATATCTTCAATCCGCGGAAGCGGATATTGTACAGTGAAGGACTGGGTTCACTGTCACCTTAAAGTCCCCACAGATGCGAACCTTCTTTGGTTCCCCAGGCGTATTACTTAACGACCTCTTCATTACAGCAATGATGGGTGTAGCCCACTCGCTCCAGTCCACTTTGGACAGTACTCCTGAACGTTCCAAACCTTCCAGCTCTGCTTCGACGGCTGGGCAGATCGCATAAGGTACCGGTCTGGCCTTAAAAAACTTTGGGCTTGCATTTTCCTCTATTTTGATCGTCGCTGTTATGCCTTTTAGTGTTCCTAGTCCCTCCTGGAACACTTCTTGTGCGTCAGTTAGCATTTTTGACAGTCGGCCAGCTGTGACGTCGTCATCCTTTTTGGCATCTACAGTCAGTGCTTGTATGGAATGCCAATCTAGCTGTATCTTCCGGATCCATTCACGTCCTAGTAGTGGTGGTCCTCCATCTGGCAATACATATAGGTCCATTTTTGGTGTTTCCTTGCCGTTATATATAACGTTCACCCTTATTTTTCCTTTGGGGTAGACTTTTTGTCCTGTGTACGTCTTCAAGACAATCTCTGTATCTCTCAAGGGTATATGTGAGAATAGCCGCTTGTAGTCCCTTCGGTTTATGACTGTTAGGGCTGATCCTGTGTCCAATTCCATTTTCACTTGGACTCCGGCTATCTTGAGCGTGACCCAGATAGTTTGGTGATCCTCCGTTTTGATCACATTATGTAGTTTCAGACAACCCAGCTCCTTGCTTCCGGAGTCTGTATCACTTTTCTGTTCATCTGCACTACTCTCCGTCACCTTATGTACCTTCTTGTACTTCTCCTGTGGGGATTTCTTGCTGCTGGTTTTCTTTCCCGACCTGCAGACTCTTGCTATGTGTCCTACTTTTCCACACTGTCTGCACACTTTGTCCTTGAACCAGCAATCCTTATGATCGTGTGTTGTTCTGCCGCAGCGATAGCACTTCACTGTTCTGTATGACATTTCATTTGTGCCATACTCTTGCGGTCTCCGTTGTATCTCTGCCACACCCTGTGCGGCTGCTTCGTGTGATACTGCCATGCTGAAAGCCTTGTCCAGCGTAAGATCCTTTTCTGATAGAAGCCGTTTCTGGGTTCCTTCACTTTGAAGCCCACACACAAACTTGTCCCTTAACGTATCTGCTAGTCCCGTTCCAAACTGGCAGTGTTTCGATAGCTTGCACAGTTCCGTTAAAAACTCAACATTACTTTCATCTTTATGCTGGTTCCTTTTGTGAAACTTAGATCTTTCCGCTATCAGCAGCAGTGTGGGGTCTAAGTGGTCCTGTAGGATTGACACTATGTTTTCAAAATCCTTTTCCACTGGATTCTCTGGGGTTACTAGGTTTCGCAGTAAGCCATACATATTTGCACCCATTGAATTCAACAATACCAGCGCTTTCCTGTCATCTGGCACTTCATTCGCCTTGCAGTACACTTCTATGCGTTCGACATATGTCATCCAATCTTCGACTTCATTGTCGAACGCTGTGACACTGCCACTCTTCGGCATCCCTGGGTGTGGTTAGACTGGCTCAAAATGGCATCTCCTGCACTCTCCCTTCTTCTCCGCTGTGGCTCAAAATGGCGTCTCCCGCGCTCTCCCTTCTTCTCCGCTGCAGCTCAAAATGGCGTCTCCCGCGCCCTCCTTTCTTCCCCACTGACGTTGCTCGGCCCTTGAACACCGGCTGCGCTCTGTGCGTTTCTCTTCTCGCGTCGACGCCACTCGGTCCTGAACACCAGCTGCGCCCTGTGCGCTCTACCCTCTCTCTTCTCGCATCGACGCCGCTCAGTCCTGAACACCGGCTGCGCCCTGTGCGCTCCACCCTCTCTCTTCTCCCGTCAACGCTGCTCGGCCTTTTTCTGTGCCATCAGTCGGCTCTAGCCGCCGCTGTCCGGGAAGGGTCTGCGCCGTACCTATTGCCAGCCCATTTCGCTGGAGTCTCCGCTGGATGGTCGACGCCCTTGCTTCTGGACTCGGCCTTCTTCTGCAGAGTTGCAGGTAGGTTCGAATCTTCTCGTCGCCAATGTTGGATCCGTGTATCTTGATGTTGTGTGTCCTTCAATAATTTGACAAGAGACTGCAGGGAACAATCAACAGGTGTTTACTGGATGAGGGTTACTCTAAAACTAATTGTACAGATCCCTACTCAGGGTTATATACAGGTGTGGTCACTGCCGGTACTACAGTATACAGGAGCTGTAAAAAGTAGTTCTCCCCTTAAAGGTACATACACTACAGTTAACAGGCAGTTTTTTGGCTAATCCCTATTTTGAGCCCTGAAGTGTGGGCTTCCTGACAGCTCCGAACCTCGCCAGGCTCAGCGAGGCGGGCCGTCGGTCTGCGGGGGTCGGAGAGGCCAAGATGTCCGGTCTGCTGGTGAGTAGTGGGTGCATGTGTGCAGAGGTAAGTGTGCAAGGTGTGTGTAAAGGGTTTTACAGTAATAAGTTTTACTTACCTTCACTTCTTCCTGCAGGCTTCCTCCCTTCAGGTCTCGGGAGTCCCTCAGCTCACCGGCACAGAAAGCAGAATGGCCGCTGAACTGTCAAAAGTTGCAGCCTTCTGCTTTCTGGTCAGGAAGGCTTTCTGATTGAGTCTTGAGTAAAGACACAACTTAGAAGACAGATTGTCAGTGTTTGACAGCTTCACAAAGCTGTGTGGGCTTAACAAAGTCAATCAAGGGAAAATAGCGTGAGTTGGCCACAAGTCGATGGAGGTGGGACTAAAACCCAACAAGTGGGAGTCCCACCTCCAAAAGCTCCCCATTGACAAAATCCAGCCCATAGAATCTGCAAAGGGATATAGACAGGCTAAGTGAGTGGGCAAACATTTGGCAGATGGAGTATAATGTGGGAAAGCGCGAGGTTATCCACTTTTGCAGGAAAAATAAAAAAGCAAATTATTATTTAAACGGAGATAGATTACAAAATGCTACAGTTCAGCGGGACCTGGGGGTCCTTGTGTATGAAACAGAAAAAGTTAGCGTGCAGGTACAGCAAGTAATCAAAAAGGCAAATGGAATGTTGGCCTTTATTTCAAGGGGGTTGGAGTATAAAAACAGGGAAGTCCTGCTACAACTGTACAGGGTATTGCTGAGACCACACCTTGAGTACTGCGTACAGTTTTGGTCTCCTTATTTAAGGAAGGATATACTTGCATTGGAGGCAGTTCAGAGATGATTCACTAGGTTAATTCCAGAAATGAGGGGGTTGACTTATGAGGAAAGGTTGAGCAGGCTGGGCGTATACTCATTGGAATTTAGAAGAATGAGAGGTGATCTTATTGAAACATATAAGATATACTGAGGGGACTCAACAAGGTAGATGCAGAGAGGATGTTTCCCCTCAGGGGTACAGTTTTAGAATAAAGGGTCACCCTTTTAGAACTGAGATGAGGAGGAATTTCTTCTCTCAGAGGGTCGTAAATATGTGGAATTCTCTGCCCCAGAGAGCTGTGGAGGCTGGGTCATTAAATACATTTAAGGTGGAGATAGACAGTGTCTTGTTTTGCACACTTTGTACAAAAATAATAACTTGCAGGATAACGGAGTATTACAGTTTCAACTCTTTTATGAAGCATCAGGTCTGTGATCTCAATCAATACAGCACAGTGGGGACAAGATGGAGTTAGGACCCCTTACAGATGCCTACAGGCCAATCACAACTCAGCATGTGATCACATGTGAATATAATAGGTATTCCTTACAGATGCCTGCGGGCCAATGATAATTCAATATGCAAATGTTACATCCCCTGTCTTCTAAAAGAAAAATGTTATGCATTACTTTTAAACCTTTCTTCTACCTAATGTTCTTGGTAGCATAAACATATAAGTAAACACAGCATTTAACTAGCGCTGAAAACATCCCAATGTTTCAATAACAATGTACAGTTTTTTTTTAGGGCAGCAATCTGCCTACACCCTTTGACAGTTCACAAGTCAAGGATAACTCTAAGCTTGACCTCTCGTCCTGACCTTGTGTGGTATGGACCTGAGCATGCTCCTGAATCGGTCAACAAATCAGGTTCAGGTTTAGGTTCAGGTAAGTATGATGTGTTTTGTGTATTGCTCTGTTCATCACACTCTGTTGAACTGATCCTCTCGTCAAAATGACGGTGTTGTTCCTTGGTGTTCAGGAGGTGCCTGCGATTGCGGCGGTACACCTGTCCTTCTGGGGTGCGGACATGATACGATCGCTCAGTGTCAGCTGGCTGGATGACGACTGCTGGCTTCCAGTAGTCATGCTCCTGGATTCTGACGGATTCTCCATTGTGCAGCGGCGGCAGTAGTCTAGCTGACCTGTCATAGTATCTCTTCTGGTTTTGCTGTCTCTGTACATGTTTTGCATTCACTTGCTTGCAGCTGATGACCTCTGGCTGCAGCTGCTGGTTGGTGCTTGGAAGGATTGAGCGAAGTCTACGGCTCATCAACAGCTGTGCTGATGACCTGAAGTTGTCAACCGGAGTGTTGCGGTACTCAAGGAGACTGATGTAGGGGTCTCTTTTGTCCGCTTTGGCTGTCCATGAGTGTTTTTGCAATCTGGACAGTTTTTTCAGCAAGGCCATTGCTTTGAGGGTAATGTGGGCTTGATGTGACATGTGTGAAATCCCATGCCTTGGCAAATGACTCGAACTCTTTTAATTTGTATTGGGGGCCATTGTCTGAGACTAAAGTCTCTACAATGCCATGCCTGGCAAAGGCTGCCTTTAGCTTGTGGATCACAGCTGCAGATGTGGTGCTGTGAAGCTTGTCCAATTCAAAAAATCTGCTGTAGTAATCAACAGTCACTATGTAGTCCTCGTTGTTCCATGTGAACAGATCCGTTGCCGCGACCTGCCAGGGCCTGTCTGGGATATGGTGAGCTATCATGGGCTCTTTGACATTTGATGGGTGGTGTTCTAGACAAATGGAACATTTTCCGACAATGTCCTCAATGTGTTTACACATTCTGGGCCAAAACATAATGTCACGTGCTCTTTGTTTGCATTTTTCCATGCCCATATGTCCAGCATGAATTTTTGTCAACATCTCTTCTCTGAGACTGGTAGGAATGATGATTTTCTCCCCTTTGAAGATGATTCCATTGATTTGTGACAGTTCATCTCTGTGGTTCCAGAATTCAGATATGCTCTGAGGGCATTTCCTCCTTTCCTCAGGCCATCCTTCATGTATGACTTTGCTCAGCAGTGTGAGTTGTGCATCTTTCTCTGTTTCTGCTGGGATCTCCTTCAGTTTTGAGTCACTCACAGGTAAGCTGTTGTACACCATGTGCACCTGCACATCCATGCCTTCACTGAGGCTGCTGTCCTGGTAGCTAAGAGACTTTCTGGAGAGCGTGTCTTCGAAAGGAATGTCTTTGCCTGGACGGTGAATGATTGTGAAGTCATACTTCTGTAGCTGAAGGATCATTCTCTGTAGCCTTGGTGGGGCTGCGGCTAGTGGTTTCCTCATGATTGACTCGAGGGGCTTGTGGTCGGATTCCACAATGACTTGTCGGCCATAGACATACTGGTGGAAACGCTTACATCCAAACAGAATTGCATATAGCTCTTTCTCGATTTGAGCATAGTTGATTTCACTGTCTGTGAGAGATCTGGAAGCGTAGCCGATGGGCTTTCCTTCTTGCAGTAATACTGCACCTAGTCCGTACTTTGACGCATCCACTTGTAGTCTGAGCTCTTTGTTGGGGACGAAGTAGGCAAGAAATGGTCCTGGTTCTCTGGTGATTAGGTCTTTCATTTTCTGAAATGCTGTGTCATGTTGTTTGTCCCACAGGAACTCATTGGATTGTTTGAGCAACTGATGCATGGGTGCGTTGATTTCGGAGAGGCTTGGGGCAAATTTGGCTAAGTAGTTAACCATGCCTAGTACTGTCTCTAGCTCTGTGTGGTTCTTCGGCGGCTCCATCTTCTTGATGGCGGAGATTTTCTCTGGATCCGGCTTAATGCGATCAGTTGAGAGGCGATGCCTGAAATAACTGATCTCGGTGGATTCGATTATGCTTTTCTCGGGATTGAGCCGGATACCTTTCTCCCGTGATCTTTGTAGCATCATACGGAGGTTCCTGTCATGTTCCTCTCTATTCCTGCCATAGATGAGGATGTCATCTACGATTGCGACTACTCCGTCGACGCCTTCATAGGTTTCGTCGATCTTCCACTGGAATTCATCCTGAGCTGAGATAAGACCAAATGGTAAACGCAGAAATCAGTAGCGTCCAAATGGTGTGTTGAACGTTGTTAGCTTAGATGGCTCTTCCGTGAGCTTGATAGTCCAGTATCCTGATCGTGCGTCCATTACACTGAAGTAACGTGCTCCCACTAGCTTGGGTGTGATGTCATCTAGCGTTGGTAGAGGGTAGTGAGGGCGTTTGATAGCCTTGTTCAAATCTCTGGGGTCGAGACAGACTCTGAGCTTGCCTGTACGTGGTTTCTCAACCAGTACTAACGCGTTGACCCACTCTGTCGGTTCTGTTTCCCGGATGATCATTTCTGTATTCTCCATGTTCTGCAGCTCCTCCTTCAGGTGACTATGTAGAGCAAGGGGTATCCTTCTCGGTGGGCAAACCACAGGGGTTGCTGCTGGGTCAAGGTGAATAGTGCATTCACCTGGGAATAGTCCGATTCCTTTGATAGCATCAGCAAACTCCTCCATGACTGTCTGCTTCTCAACTGGTGCTGTCAATGATAGCACTAGCTTGACGAGGTCCATGTCTAAACATGCCTTTAGACCTAGCACTGGAGGTGCTTCAGTGTCAACAATGTAAAAATCCAACATCATGTCGCTTTCTTTGTACTTGCATCTCATCACGCATGTGCCTTTTACAATGAGCTGCTCACCCCCATAGCTGGTCAGTCTGCGTGAGGTGGGCTGTAGCTCACACTCATCCTTCAAGCTGTGATACTCACTCAGAGGAATTACATTAATCTGAGCTCCAGTGTTTAGTTTAAAACTATGCTCTTTGCCCTGTTTTCCTATCTCAATATCGGCATAGGCTTGCTCAGTCTCTGAAATCTGTTTTTTCTGTGACACAGAATCAATAAACAGTTCCTTTGCATTTGGCTCTCTATCTGGCATTTGGCTGTCACTCACTGTGTGTACTGCTTTTCCAAAAACAGTCTTGCAAATTTTAGCAAAGTGGTTCTGTTTACCACATTTAGCACATTGCCTTCCTTTGGCAGGGCAATGCTCCTTTTCTCCATGCATCTTGTTTCCACAGTATCCACAGTTTTTGAAGCATTTTATGTCTGTGGCGCTCATTTTTAGGACTCTCTCTGTTCTTTCTCTTCTGAAACACGCTCTCTGGGCGGTGTTCTTTGGTGTATGTCTATTAACTGCGTGCAGTGTCTGTTCACTCGAGCTGCTCGTGGCACCGGTTATGGTTTTCAACTGTGCTTGGGCTATCTCATGCGATCTAGCTATGTCCATAGCTTTGTCCAGCGTTAGCCCGGACCCAACGTTCAAAAGTTTCTCTCTCACTTTAGCTGAATGTATTCCAAACACGATGCGGTCTCTGACCATCTCATCTTTATCTGCATATACACAGTCTTTTACCAGTAGTTTTAACTCAGTCACGAACTGTTCAAACGACTCACTAGCTCCTTGTACTTTCTCCTGAAACTTGTACCTAGCGAATATCGTATTTGCCTTGGGCATCACATATGCTTCAAAACGGTCAAAATAACTTTTCAGTACCTTTGCTTCATCCGCGGTGAGAGACCATGTGTTAAAAATGTCTCTCCCTTTTTCTCCGATCCACAGGAGTAGGTAGCTGCATCTTTCTTCCTCCCCTTTGCTTTTCAGCGGACCCGAAAACATCAACTCCACGTGTTGCTTGAACTTGCACCATTCTCTATGTAAGTTCAAAGATTCCCAATCCATTCGAGGCAAGGGAGCTCCAACGATGTCCATTTCAAATCCCTGTTCTGACACCATGTCTTGTTTTGCACACTTTGTACAAAAATAATAACTTGCAGGACAACGGAGTATTACAGACAGATTTTTGCAAGATAAGGGAGTGAAGGGTTATGGGGAGTGGGCGGGGAAGTGGCTTTGAGCCAAGATCAGCCATGATCTTATTGAATGGCGGAGCAGGCTCGAGGGGCCAAGTGGCCTATTCCTGCTCCTATTTCTTATGTTCTTATGTTCTTACAGCCACAAGTGCAAGAATCTATCATTTGCTTTAGAACCATTTCCATTGTTGTGATGAGCATTGCATTGTGCTTAAGGAACTTGTAAATACGTGCACTAGGAAATTGTTGAAATGATTGTGAACATCAGATACTTTATGGGGGCAATTTTAACCTAACACGCCCATCGGGAAACTGACGGGATCAGGTGCAACGCTGGTTTTACACCCCACCCGATTTTACTCTCCACTGAAGTCAGTGGAGTCAGCAAGTAAAAGCACCATGAGTTGTGGTACTGAGCCATGCAGACCAGGGGTGTGATCTTGCCAGCCCTGGGGAGGTGGGTATTGAGGCGGGACTGCCGGGAAAATGGCAGAATCCGGGGGCAGGTATCCATCCTGCCCCCAACCCGCCTCCGTGCCATCTTCCCAGGAGGCGGGTAGCCGACCCGCGCCGGGTCCCGTCTCCTGGAGGCGGGAAGGGGATTACAGCAACTTAACTGCCAGTTAACAGGTAGTTAACGGGCAGTTAAGAGGATTATCCCCATTTCTTCAGGAGAGGCGCAGGCTTCCTGACGTCGGGGAAACCCCGGCAGGGTCACCGAGGCAAGCAGTTTGTCTGCGGGGGTCAGAGGGGTGCAAAAGTGCGCTGTGAAGATAAGTGATGGGTTCAAGTGTGGAGAGGTAAGTATGTGAGGTGAGTGGAAAGTGATAGAAAATGTTTACTTACCTTTGTTTCTTCCTGCAGACTTCAATCGTTGGGGATGCGGAGAGTCTCACATCTCCGTGGCAGAGATGACAGACGGCTGCTGCATTCTCCATGCAATGCAACAACCATCAAATTTGTGCTAAAGAAAGAGGTTTGATGAGTCTTGAATACAAGGACTCATCAAACAACAGAGAATGTCAGTGTTTGACAGCTTCACAGAGCAGTCAAACGATGACAATTCATCTGTCAAAATTTTTTAACAGATGAAACAAGGTAAATCAAGGGAAAATAGTGTGGGTTGGCCAGAAGTCGATGAAGGCGGGACAACGACCTGACAAGGAGCAGTCCCGCCTCCAACACGCCCCCATTGGCAAAATCGCTCCCCAGATGTCAGATCTGTTGCATTCAGGATCACCAGGTTCACCTGGTAATTAACTGATTTGCTGCTGCCACTTGCTAAACCCACACCTGTTCCACGCAGCAGCACTGATGATGCCATCTGGTGTTTTCATTGGCAGCTGAAGCAAGTGGGAGCAATGTCCCCGCTAAGCATAGCCGCGCAGTCATCTGCAAGGTCCCGCGCAGGCCGCTCACCGGCTTTTACATTGCAGATACCGTGCATGCGCACAAATTTGAATGAGCTGTGTACTGGGGGAGGACGGCTGCGCGGAAGGCTGTGCAGCTTATGGGGGACATTGACCGGGAGTTAAAGGAATTCCGAACTTATTAAAACGCCAGAGTTCCTTACACTCCCAGCTGCATCACCCCTTTGCTGACAATGAAAACACCAGATGAAGTTCCACCTCAACCCGTGGGTTTCCTGCCCCACGAGTTAGGTTAAAATTACCCCCAACCTGTCCCCAGGCATGGGTTTGAGTTCAGCAGGTGTAGAGCTATTGTTTATCACACTTCTTAATCTTCTTCTCCTTCTTAGGCAGTCCCTCGGAACTGAGGATGACTTGCTTCCACATTAAAAATTAGTTCTCAGGTGACTGATGAGTCCAATGCGGGACCTACAGTCTCTGTCACAGGTGGGGCAGATGGTGGTTGAAGGGGCGGGTGGGTGGGGTGCTTGGGTTGACGTGTGCTCCTTGAGCTGCCTGCGCTTGGTTTCCGCTTGCTCCCGGCGAAGAGACTCGAGGTGTTCGGCGCCTTCCCGGATGCTTCTCCTCCACTTTGTGCGGTCTTGGGCCAGGGATTCCCAGGTGTCAGTGGGGATGTTACACTTTTTCAAGGAGGCTTTGAAGGTGTCCTTGAAGCGTTTCCTCTGCCCACCTGGGGCTCTCTTGCCGTGCCGGAGCTCCGAGCAGAGCACTTGTTTTGGGAGTCTCGTATCGGGCATGCGGACGATGTGACCCGTCCATCGGAGCTGATTGAGCGTGGTCACTTCTTAATAATACTTACATGGCAATGTTGGAGCTGACTGAAGGACATTTTGATGAACCAAATGTCCAGGATGGCTTCTGCACAAAGGACTCATCCTTTTCTTAGCATAGTATTAATTCATGAACTCACATCTTCCAATTCCCAATTTACTAGTACGCCAGAGTATCTTTCACGCCTACTTGCTTCACCCCTTTGCTGCCAATGAAAACACCAGATGGCACCATCAGTGCAGCTGCGTGGAACAGGTGTAGGTTTACCAAGTGGCAGCAGCAAATCAGTTAATTATTGCTCCTGAAGTAAATACTTATTTCTCTGTTCCTAAACGGCTGCAACTTGCACTCAGGCATAACTTATGGGCTCCCCGATGGCTCAACAAGTACCTTCACTGAGTAGCTGAGCCAGACAGATTGGGAAGCCTCCAGGCTCACTTCCTGTCTGTGCTGAGTTAGTCAATCTCAAACAGGGTGGCGACAGGTGTGCGACAGTTAGCCTGGCTCGTCAGTGTTACTGAGGGTAATAATCCATGGTTCTCACTCCTGATTGTTATCCAGGAGTGAGAATAACACTCCTGGCAGGGGTCCCTCTTCTACAAGAAGAGGAATATCAGAAGTTGTGGGGATCGACTAGGAAATCCTAATTTGAATGAGCCGCGCACTGGGGGAGGACGGACGCGCGGGAGGCTGCGCAGCTTACGGGGGACGTTGACTGGGAGTGAACTCTGTACACTAAAAAACTGCCAATACACAGCCAAAACAGTCACAAAATAGCTCCAAAAATCTCCAGCCGCCTAGGACAGCTATCCAGAGGCTTACCTTAATGAAGGTGAGCATCCCTTTAAATATACAAAAGCAAAATACTGCGGATGCTGGAAATCTGAAATAAAAACAAAAAATGCTGGAAATACTCAGCAGGTATTAGACTAGATGGCTTATATGGAGAAAAACAGTAACAGACTTGATGGACCCAATGGCTTCTTTCTGTGCTATAATATTCTGTGATTCTAAGAGTCCGTGTGGATATTGGGTGAGGAGAGAATCATGCTCAGTTTGATGCTGCCAATGCACACTGTCAAGGCTCACACAGGAATAATGCCCATTTGAGTGAGGTACTGGAGGGCTACTGGCAACCATGTTCCAGAAAGGAGTCAAAAAGGGTAGAAATTTATCTGGGCCCGTTTTAGGGACCAGAATTGGCGCTACACAGTGCATGCCCAATCAGGTGAGCGCAACTAGGAAGTAAAATTGGTGAGGGGCCCTGATTATCATAAAATAAGTGGGCTGCCACGCTCCTAGTGCTATTGATTGTCAGCTTGCCAGCTTGCCTAATGGGGGCTATATCTCTTAAAGGGGAGATCAGTGTGGCTGCAGGCAACTTGCATTCAATACAACTTGCAAAAACGGCAGGCAGAAGAGAAGCAGGAAGGGCCGCTGCCCACCCACCTCCCACACCCCCACACCCCCTCCCCCCCGCTCCCCCACCCCAGTTTTCAGACACCGCTTAGAGGTGTTGGTGAAGGAAACAGACAGGGAGAGGGACGTTTTCTTCCCACCGGGCGGCAGGTAGTTATTAAGGCAGGCAGCAGTAGACAGCGGTGGCAAAGCGGGTCAGTGCCAAGAGCATTGCCACATGTGCCTGGCTGCAATGCTGCAAGAAATTTAATGACCTGACCAGGGTTGCTAAGGTAAAACTCCTAACTCAGATCAGCTGCCTTGCTGTTCTCCTTAGTGTGGCAGCCTCAATGGCAATCTCAGCAACATCACCAGATTTCCAAATATACTGCAGCCATTGAAACAAAACCATGCAGCTGCAGTCAAATGTCAACTCTCCAACAGCTCTGTACACTCAAAAACTGCCAATACACAACCAAAACAGTCACAGAATAGCTCCAAAAATCTCCAGCAGCCTAGGACAGCTATCCAGAGATTTACCTTAATGAAGGTGAGCATTCCTTTAAATATACAAAAGCAAAATACTGCAGAAGCTGGAAATCTGAAATAAAAACAGAAAATGCTGGAAATACTCAGCAGGTCAGGCAGCATCTGTGGAGAGAGAAACAGAGTTAACGGGCTCGATTTTCATCGGACCGTTGAGGCGGAATTAGAGGTGTGTGGGGGTTAAAATTGCAAAAACTGGCGGGCGGACCCAACCCCGCCTCCATCCCACCTCCAAGCAATTTTAATTAAATCGTGTCTACTGGTCCCGTCTCCATCCCGCCTCCAAGAGGCGAGTTAGGACGTTAAGGCCCTTAACAAACACTAAATTGCCTCTATAATGCCATTTTGATAGGCCTTGATGATTTTAACCCTTTTCTGACGTGAAGCACGCCTGCTCTGAAACACGATGGTGAAACCTGGTGGGAGCACAATTGGATTGCTGACTATTAGCTGCAGCTCCACCATTAAATAGGATATTTGATCTGCCATCATTTGCAGGTGACAGGACTTTGTTGTCTCAGGTCTGGGGGAACTTTTAGAAGGCATAACCACAGCTGTGGAAGTTTGGAGCCTGACACCCATCTCCAGTGTGACCTCCTGGGAAACCCCTCTCGCCACCCTCACTGAGCGCTTCCTCAACTGAGGCATAAACCAAGTAATCCTAAGCCCTCAATGTGGAAGTCCCATTAGCGAAATGACACACGCCACAACGACAGCAGTAGCCATCAGATTTTTTTATTTACAGTAATCATCTGATGGCTTTTTAACATAAAACATCAAATTTCACCCAAGTGACTACCCTTGTGACTATTTGTGCAGTATCTTTCTATTACGCGTGTTCTTATGTGGTGCTTCCCCTGTGGCTTCAGCAGATGTGGAGGCCCCTTGCTCACTTTCCTGCTGCTCCTGTCTTGACACCTTTGGCGGGCATCCTCTGGAGTTGCGAACCTGTGAGGGCTCGGCAACAGTCTGCTGCTCCTGCGGCTGTGCAGAGGTTGAGACGCCGATCTCAGATGTGTGGACTCTGGTGGGGCTCTGACCGAGGGCTCTGCAGTGGCATGGAAGTGTGAGCGCTTGGAGAGGAGCCCCCACTTCTTTGATGTCTGCCACCAACTTTCCCCTCATGGGCCAGATCCCCCTCAGCGCTTGCAAGTGGCTTGAGAGCACCTTGCTGCACATCAGGGGGGCCATGGGGACCCGTATCTGCACTGGCAGTTCTACTCAGAAGGACTTCCATGAAGGTCTGGTTTCTCTGTTCAATAGATGACCATCGCTCCTCCAGAGATGTAATTCTATTCAGAACAATCACCATGATTTCAGCACTCTGGTGACTTATTACCACCACGGAGGTTGCCATCCTTTCCATGGTGATGCGTTCATGCGCCAATGACTCCACAAAGGCTCTGCTCATGTTCGCAATGGACTCCTCCATTCGCTCCACACTTGCAGCGACCCTGGAGACAAAACCTGCCAGAGACTCCTGCATCTGTTCCTGGAGTTCCAGCACCACTGATCTTATGGATGGACCCAGAGGCAGAGGGTCGACATGCAGCTGAGCCGAGCTGGCAGAGTCCTGCGTCCTCTGACTAGGACTCTCCACTACTGTCCCTGTCTCCACAATCTGCTGATGCTCACTTGTGAGCTGTGATACACCAGGTGACAACACTACTCTACCTCACGATGGTCCCACCGAGGTGTGAGTGTCTGCGCTGGTGCTGGGTGCACTGAATTCTGCTGATGCTGCACCCTCAGAGGTTGCAGCTTCCTCTGAGGAGTCTGGATGCTCAGGCTCTTCCTCCTGGCTAGTGGGGATGGGTGCTTGCGATGGGCCTGTGGGAAAGTAAAGGAAAGAGTCAGAGATGTGATGCCAAGGTTGCATGCACATTGCATATTGCAGATGATCATAAGTTAATCTGTTAGAGCTTCAGAATCATTATCAGCGACTCATGCAATGTCATTGAGAGAGATGGAAAACTATTCTGTCACCAGCTTGCTGTGATGACCCGTCTGTCCGTCCCCCACTTGCGCATCGTCCTCCACTCCCACGATGTCCAGGACCACCTCCTACCAGGGGGTGAGATGGGCTACTGAGGGTGGCCCTCCTCCTGTCCTTGCTCTTTCTCTCTTACTATGAGCTCTCTTTTCCTGCAATGAGGGAGACAAGTGGAGGTTGAGTGAGAATGAAGGAGTGAGTGTAGAGAATCCATAGCATAGATGCTCAGAAGGAGACAAAGTTGGAGTGCGGTGGCAAGACCAAGGGCCCTCCCTGTGTGTTGTCAGTTGTTTCCATAGCATCACAGTGATAGGGAGTGTGAGGGCTACATAGTCGAATAGTTAGGTGAATGTGACCATAGAGAGAGAGGGAATGGGTAAGGGTGCATGGATGTCAGTGTCAAGTGGGATGTGGAGGAAGAGATTGCCAAAGCTGAGTGCTGGTGAGGAGAGGCAATGGGGATCAGATTGAGGGTGATGGGAAATTCATACTCACTTTTCCAGTGCGCAGAAGGTCACGAAATCTCTTCCTGCACTGAATCCAGGTTCTGCGGGTTACTGACAATGAGTTAACCTCCTCTGCCACCTGGATCCACACAGCCTTGGTCTACTGGGGAGGCTTCTGCCTCCCTGAAGAAGGGAAGTGTATTGATTTGTATGTGGGTTCAATGACGACTCATTCATGAAAGAGAATGTCTTTTAATCTAAAGTTTGTTCAACTCAGTTAACAGCATTACAGGAGACACCATCTTAGAGATCCATCTAAAACCGAAACTAAAACTAAACTGCTTGTCTCTCACATGCCCTCTGCTGGTAAGGCATAAATAATCAAACAGGCAAATATGCTGGTAAGGCATCATAATCAAACAGGCAAATACCATCACTATTTGCTGATATCATTACATCTCCCTTTCTTAAAACAAAAGTATTTTACTTTTATCTAACAACATGTTTTCTTTGTATTACTCTGCATTTTAACTGTAACACTTAATGAACTTACATTATCATTATCATGATCAAGGTTTTTTAACCTTGTTTTGTGTGTTCACATGAAATATGTAAATACCTAGAACTTGAAGAAAGAATAAGATAACATTACTTCCTTCTATAAGAAGAGTCCTTAAACTTGCTCAATGAGTCTCTCAGGAGGCTTCACATGTCTTGAGGATTTTCTGATTGATTGTCCTTGAATCTGAGTTGTTGCCTCAGATGATTGGTTCTCAGCTGTGTGATCAGGTTGTTCAACAGTATCAGTCTTGTGACCTGCTGTGTGATCAGGTTGTTCAACAGTATCAGTCTTTTGACTTGCTGTGGCTGGTCCCATGAGAAGATCTCGACGATTTCTTCGCAGAACAGCACCCTCATCTGTCTGAATGGTGTATGATCTTGGTTGAACTTCACTCAGGACAGTTCCCTTCTGAGTCCATATGTTTGTTTTGTCTTTGAACTTTACTTGGTCACCAGTGTGGAGTTCAGGTAGGTTTTGTGTTCCTCTGTCATAGTAGTACTTTTGCTTTTCTTTCTGTTGTTCTTTGAACTTCCTCACTTTCTCCCCCTCTTTTGTTTTCAGGATGTTCTCCGGGATGGGTAGGTTTGACCTTAGCCGATGTCCCATAAGGAGTTGGGCTGGTGACATACCACACTCGAGCGGCGTTGTGCGGTATACAAGCATGCTCTGGTAGAAGTCAGTTCCACTGTCTTTTGCCTTGTACATCAGTCTTTTCACTGTCTGGACCGATTTTTCCACTAGTCCATTCGACTGTGGAAAGTGAGGACTTGACGTTGTGTGGACAAAGTCCCACTCTTTGGCAAAGTGTCGGAAACTTGCATTGTAAAACTGGGGTCCGTTGTCTGTGAAGACCTCGCTTGCCACGCCATGTCTGGAGAATATGGCTTTCATACATGTTATCACAGCATCTGCAGTGGTGGTGTACAGTCTACACACCTCTGGATACAGGGAGTAATAGTCTGTGACTACAAGATAGTCCTTCCCTTGACATACGAATAGGGCAGCGCCTACCTTCTGGTAAGGTCTGTCTGGCACTGGGTGTGGCTTTAGTGGTTCTACCGGATTGCTTGCTCGATATTTCAGGCATATTATGCAGTTTGACACCTCATTTGTCACATCTTGGTTGATTCGTGGCCAGTACATCACCTCTCGTGCTCTTTTCTTACACTTTTCGATTCCCAGATGTCCTCCATGGATCCTTTTTAGCATCTCTTTTTTCAGACTCTTTGGGATAACTATTTTACTTCCTTTGTAGATGATGTCTTCGACCACTGATAGTTCCGCCCTGCAGTTCCAGTACTCTGCCATGTCAGGTGAGCAGTCTTGCTTCATGTTGGGCCATCAATCCAAGATGCTTTTCCTCAGTCGTCTCATTGTTTCATCTTTGTTTGTCTCAGTCTTTATGAGCTCCATTTTTGCATCTGCTATGGGCAGTGCACTTATGATCATGTCCATGTAGGCGTTCACTTTTTCATCCATTTTGGTGTTTGCGGGCTCTCTTGGGTCAACAGCTCCGGACAACGTGTCTGCTGTATACATCAGCTTACCCGGTGTGTACGCAACATTCAGTGTATAGCGTTGCAGCCTGATCATCATTCTTTGTATTCTAAGCGGACAGCTATTTAGTGGCTTTTGGAACAATGCAATCAAGGGCTTATGGTCAGTCTCTACACTGATTTCTTGTCCTGCCACAAACTGGTGAAATCTTTCACAGGCATATGTGATGCTGAGCAGCTCCTTTTCTACTTGAGCATATCACGTCTCTGCGTCTGTCATTGAGCGCGATGCATATGCAATAGGTTGCCAGTAGTCATATTTTTGCAGAAGAACGGCACCGAGCCCACTCTGTGATGCATCTGATGATATCTTGATGGGTCTCGCTGGGTCATAAAACCTCAGAACTGGTTCCTCTGTGAGCAGTTTCTTTAGATCGCTCCATGACTTCTCATGCTCATGATTCCATTCCCATTCTATGTTCTTTTCAGTTAGTCTTCTCAGTGGCGCCATCTTTTCTGAGAGGTTGGATATGAATTTACCCATGTAGTTGATCATTCCATTAAACCTCTGCATGTCCTTTTTGCATTGTGGCTTTGGCATATTCTCAATGGCGGACACCTTTCTGGGATCTGGCCTGATGCCCTCACTGCTAAGGATATCTCCCACGAATGTCAGTTCTGTCACCCCGAGCTGGCATTTCTCTCTATTCAGCTTCAGGTTTGTTTTCCTTGTTGCTTCCAGCACTTTTTTCAGTCTCTCGTCATGCTCAGTTCTCGTTGTTCCCCATACTATGATGTCATCCATTGATGTATCAACTCCCTCCAGGTGCTCATAGATCATATGGATAGTCTTGTGATACACTTCAGGAGCTGAGGCAATGCCAAATGGTAACCTTAGGAATCTGTATCTGCCAAATGGACTGTTGAACGTGCACAGTCTTGAACTTGCCTCGTCCAGTTTCATCTGCCAAAATCCTGATGATGCATCTAACTTGCTGAAATATTTTGCATTTGCAAACTGTGCCATGATTTCCTCACGTGTAGGAAGCTTGAAGTGCTCTCTCTTTATTGCTCTGTTTAGATCTCTTGGATCCAGGCAAATTCTGAGCTTTCCATTCTTTTTGTCCACAACGACGAGGGAACTCACCCACTCAGTTGGCTCATCTATCTTCTGAATCACGTTCAGGCTTTCCATCCTGTCCAACTCTGCCTTCAGTTGCTTTTGAAGAGCAAACGGAACTTTTCTGCATGGATGTATGACCGTTGGCATACTTTTATCTACTCTGATCGTGTGTTCTCCTGGAAGGCAGCCTAGACCCTGAAATAGGTCGTTGTACTCTTTCATGAGTTCATCATAGGCTGTCTCTCCTTCGCTTTCCACAACGAGGACTCTCTTTACCAGGTTCAATCTCTCACAGGCTTTTAAGCCTAGTATGGCTTGCACATCCTTTGGCACCACGATTAATGCTAGCATGTGCTCTCTGTCCTTGTGTGTCACTTTGACAATGCATCTTCCTTTCACTGGTATATCAGTACCTGAGTATCCTGTCACTTTCACTTTTATTCCATGTATCTTTGGTCTGGGTCTAATTTTCTTAAAATCAGTCTCTGATATCACATTAACTTGTGCTCCAGTGTCCAATTTAAATGGAATGTGTATGTCATTCACTTTTAGTGTCAACATCCAGTCTCTTTTTTCTTTTTTGTTTTCAGACACAACATCTACATAGAACTCCTCTATCTCGCTTTCATCTACTGCATGGACCTTGCTTTGTTGCGCTTGGTTCTTACAGCAACGGGCATAATGGTTGTTTTTGTTGCAACTATTGCATGTTTTACCATATGCTGGACACTTTTTTGGTGGATGCAGTGTACCGCATCGACTACATGACTTTCGATTGTCCCTTTCATTTTTGTTCGCTGGCCACGCCTCTTTTTTCACATTGGCGCTCTTTTTGTTAAACGGTTTGTGTCCGTTCTTTCTCACTGCATCCACGTTGCAGCTACTGTCACTGAACAGCTCCTTTGCCTGCGACTTCACAGTCTCTGTAGCCCTACACAGTGCTATGGCTTTTCCCAGGTCTAGATTTTGCTCTCTTAGCAGTCTTTCCCTTAGACCATTATCTGGAATACCACACACCAGTCTGTCTTTTATCAGCGAGTCTGTCAGTCCCCCAAATTCACATGTTTTGCTTCGGTTTCTCAGTTCAGTCACATACTGATCAATAGTCTCTCCCATTTTCTGTATACATGTGAAAAATCTGTGCCTCTCAAACATCACGTTACGTTTAGGTATGCAGTAGGCCTCAAACTGTTCCATTATTTTATCTAGGTTCATTTTGTCTCCATCAGCAGCGAATGTGAAGTTATTATACACCTCCAGCGCTTCATCACCCACGACATGTAAGAACACTGACGCTTTCATTTTATCACTTTTCTCGTCAGCTCCGATTGCCGCTAAATACAACTCCAAACGTTGTTTGAACCTCCTCCAATTTTCAGCCACATTACCTGTCAACTGAAGCTTCGCCGGTGGGTGTAATCCTACCATTTTTTCACTTCGTTAGCTATTCTCCAAAGGTAAGTAACGATGTTCTCTTTTGGCTTGCTAATATGTGGAGAGCTGATTTAACTTCAGATTTTTCCTCTTCATCTCTTTCAATCACTTCTGACTTCTGACACCATGTATTGGTTTGTATGTGGGTTCAATGACGACTCATTCATGAAAGAGAATGTATTTTAATCTAAAGTTTGTTCAACTCAGTTAACAGCATTACAGGAGACACCATCTTAGAGATCCATCTAAAACCGAAACTAAAACTAAACTGCTTGTCTCTCACATGCCCTCTGCTGGTAAGGCATAAATAATCAAACAGGCAAATATGCTGGTAAGGCATCATAATCAAACAGGCAAATACCATCACTATTTGCTGATATCATTACAGGAAGAGCACCTCTTTATGAGCTCTTGCTCCCTCAACTAAAGCCTGCAGGGCAACATCATCAAACCTGGGAGCAGCCCTAGGTCTCTCGCTGGTCATTCTGACTCCAGGTCCCTCTAACATAAAAGGCAAAAGGCTGGCAGTCTTCAGATGAAGCAAGGCTTGTTGCAGACCTTAAATGCAGCAGCAATGATGACGTTGCAGGAGTCTACGTACTCCGAGCAAAAACCACTGAACTCGGAGAGGTTCAACAGAAAAGGTTTAGTTTTTGAGGCTACATGTTGAACACAAAATGGCGTCAGAGACTACATCAAGTCCGACTGCTTTTCATCAGTCCACAGCTTAGACTGCTCCTCCCCCGCTCTGGGCTTAACTATGTTGCAGATCGAGTTTCTTAAAGGTGTGATCCTTCTTAAAGGCATGACACCTGATTTATAGTCTACGGACCGAAAAGCGGATTGTGTCCTTTCTGTGATCGGTACGCCACAACGTCATCGGAGGCGACTTTCAGACTGGAGAAACTCATTTGCCATGGGTTCCCACACATTGGAACTCAATTGGCCAATTAAGTTAAAATCGTATCATTCTCCCACATCGATTTAGAATCGGGTGGCTAACACGAAATGCGGATTACACAACCCCAGCCCGCCCCTGAATCAAAATCCAGCCCTGTGTTTCAGGTTGATGACCCTTCATCAGAACTGGAAAAAGCTGGAGATCGAACAGGTTTTTAAACAAGTGCAGGGGCAGGGAAAGGGGGGAGGGTAGGAAAGAACAAAGGGAAGGTCTGTGATAGGATCGAAGGCAGGAGAGATTAAGAGACATTGAGAGATGGTGCAAGGCAAAAGGAGATGGTAATGGGACAAGTTAAGAAAATAAAGATGGCTCTAGGTGGAAGGCAGGAGAGATTAAGAGACATTGGCCCAGAAATTCAGGTCGGGGGCTTCCCGCGGGTGCAAGCCCCCGATCTGCACTTACCTTGCGCGCCGGCCGTTGAGCTCTGGGCCCCCGTGGAATTCCGATCCGGGGCCTGGTCCACCTGCCGGCGTGCAGTACTTGCGTATCCCAGGGACGCAGTTAGTTCAATGCGTCACCTGGGATCACGTGGGCCATGGGGAGCCAATTGGAGCAGGGAATGCTCCATTCATAAGTCTGACAGGAAGTGCTGTCAAGACTTATAAATACTACGGCCCCAAAACAGCACTAAATCTTCAAATAAATTTTTTTTAAATCACATTTTTTAAATAAACTATAAATTACATGAAATAACTATTTTAAACAATAATTTAAATTTTAGAAAAAAATAATTTTATTTTCTAACGGGGCTAAAAATAAACTTACCTTGCTTTAAAGTATTTAAAAATAATAAACCTGTGGAAAAAATGTTTTAATTTTAATTAATTTACCACTTACCTTGTAAAAACTTCTGCAGACTTACCCTCCCGGGTAAACCTACAAAAAAAAATGAAGTTCGATGCACACGCGCAGCCCCTCCCGCACACGCGTTCGACCTCTGAACCCCTTCGTTCAGAGGAACGGAAGTGGCAGTTTCCCGCGCATGCGCAGTGCATGCAGGAAACCGGCACTTCCATTGGGCCTACGGGTGAGTACCCTGTGCGTGCTCACCCGTGGAGACCCGAATTTCTGGGCCAACATTAAGAGATTGTGCAAGGCAAAAGGAGATGGTAATGGGACAAGTTAAGAAACAAAAGATGGCTCCAGATGAAGTGTAAATGGCACTAGCAGAATGAAAGACAACTGCCATGTGGGAGAGAGAAAAAAATAATAATAAATAAAATAAAAGGAAAAAAAAGAATTGGGGCAGAGGTTATGGTCTGAAATTGTTGAACTCTATGTTGTGTCCAGAAGGCTGTAAAGTGCCTAATCGAAAGATGAGGGCCTAGAAATTCAGTATAGCCACTTTTGGGGCGGTAAAGTCGGGCGGCCGCTAAAGTTTGCGCCCGGCGCAAAGTTGCGCCCCCTTCGCCGATATTCAGTCGCATCGCCCCAAGAGGTTGCTGCTGCACTAAAACAGGTGATGCACGACTATCTTTAGGCGCTAAGCCGGCGGTGCTGAGCGATACCCCCGAGGCCGGGCGCAGCGCTGGTGCGGCGAGTTCTTGATTGACGGCAGACACTCTGGCGCCGGTCATCTCTTAAAGGGGGAGGGTGGATTTGTTTGCCTGCCACACCCTGCACACTGCAGCCCTCAACCTAGGCCTGACCACTTCAGCTTCACCTGTACAACGCCCAGGACTATGGAGAAGGCCAGGGAGAGAGCGCAGCGCTTCAGCGAAGGAGACCTGAGGGTGCTGGTTGGCGGAGTGGAGCGCAGGCGCCATGTTTTGTTCCCAGAAGGTGGCAAGAGGCCGCTGCCCAGCGCCTACCGGAAAGCCTGGAGGGAGGTGTCCAACAGGGTGTCTTCCAACAGCGTGGTTGCCAGGACTCCTGTGCAATGCCGGAAGAAGTTCAACGACCTCACTCGGGTTGTCAGGGTGAGTACCCTTTCCAGTGTCCTCCTCATCCTTGCATGTGCACCTCACATTATGGGCAAAGGGACCTGAAAGCCCTAATGGCCAGCCCTCATCCAGCAGCTATGGGACTGGCATGAAAATCAATTGCACATTCAGCACTTTACACACTGTGCTAGCTCTTCGACCATGGGAGGCAGTGCAGACAAGATCAGGGCTACACACTGTACTAGCTCTTCGACCATGGGAGGCAGTGCAGACAAGATCAGGGCTACACACTGTACTAGCTCTTCAACCATGGGAGGCAGTGCAGACAAGATCAGGGCTACACACTGTACTAGCTATTCGACCATGGGAGGCAGTGCAGACAAGATCAGGGCTACACACTGTACTTAGAGGCCGTCCTTTCTCTTGCAGGCCAAGGTTGCACACAACCGGCGCAACCAAACTGAGACCGGGGGAGGCCGTCCTGACCTCAAAGTGCTCTCCGACCTCGACAGGCGTGTGGAGCGCATTATGGGAGACCAGCTGATTGGCCCCGTCGCCACTGGAGATGCCGACCCTGTTCTGGGCACCAATGGTAAGGGCATCAGATCAGCATCCTTTACCACTGTCCGACCAATGCGGTGAATGGCACCACTCATGCCTCCCTCGCTGCCGCCCTGTCCTCACTCTAAAGCTACTCTTGTGCCTTCCTGCTTTCAGATGGTGAATCGCCAGGTGAGGAGGCGGACCCTCAAGCTGCCACTGTCAGCCCTTCGGAAGACGAGGAGGAGCAAGAGGAAGCCGGCCCATCAGTGCCACCCTCAGCCGCGCCAGCCCATGCCGATGTAGGGGACACGTCTTCCCTGGAGGGGAGCCGGGGGGAAGGGTCGGAGGAGAGTGAAGCTCCGGGGCCCAGCGGCCTGCAGCAATGGGGGAGGGGTGGGGAAGCTCGGCGGACTTCTCCCCAGAGGGTGAGTGTGCCCTCCAGTCCTGCGACGGTGAGCGCAGAGGAGGTGCGCCTCCTAGAGGAAATGGCCGTCCAGGCTGAGCGCAGGCACACTGAGCTCATGGCTGCAGTGGCATGGATGCCTGACTCCATAGAGTCACTGGCAAGGAGTGTGCAGGAATTCGGGGCAGCACAGGCCAGGAGTCTGTAACAATTCAGTGCAGCACAGGCCAGGAGTCTGGAACAATTCAATGCAGCACAGGCCAGGAGTCTGCAGGACATCAATGCAGCACAGGCCAGGAGTCTGCAGGACATCGCAGCAGCACAGGCCACGAGTCTGCAGGACTTCGCGGCAGCACAGTCGGCTTCTAGCCAAGTGCTCAGTCGTGCCATCCATTCACTGGCTGGTGTCATGCGGACACAGACCAGGGCCACACGGGCACTAACTGCTGCCACCCTCGCTGGATCAGCCAGGCATCGCCAGGGCACTCGCCGCGCAGCAGCAGCCCAGCAATCTGTCCTTCAGCTGGTTGCTGCGCATGCTGCAGTGCTGGCCCGTGCGAGTGCCAATGTCTCAGGCGACCAGCGAGCACCTGCGATCTGCCAGGTTGCCACCATTCTTGCAGCCGACACTGCCACTCCGCCATTGCAGCTGCCACGAGCTGCTGGACAGACTGCTGCCGCCCAGCCAGAGTTGGAGCAGTCAGCAGCCGGCCACTCCAAGGCCAGAGCTGGTGCAGGCCGACCCCCAAGGGCATCTGCCGTCTCGCCATCTGCCCCTCAGCAGCCTTTCCCCAGCCTTGCTGCAGCCACTGGGCTCCCATTGAGGAGGAGCAGCAGGGCGGGCAGGGGCCAGGCAAGGATGCGCAAGGCATCGCCCTCGCAGGGCAAAAAGTAGAGGTATGCACAAATGCCTGGTGCTTGTTGGAAGGCCGACACTGGTGCAGTTGTTTTTGTGTAAGGCCGAGACTGGTGTCTATCTGTTTTTGTGTAAGGCCGAGACTGGTGTCTTTCTTTATTTGTGTAAGGCCGAGACTGGTGTCTTTCTTTATTTGTGTAAGGCCGAGACTGGTGTCTTTATTTTTGTAAGGCCGAGACTGGTAGTTTTGTGTTTCTGGAGGGGGCTTCTCCACATGAGCATGTAATGTGGGAAGGGCAGAGGTTTTCAATAAATTTTTGTTGTTAAATTGCAGTGTGCATGGTTTTTTGGTTAAGTCCTGGTTGGCCTGCTCGGCTGAGGGCTTGTGGAGCGGCTACATTCATCTGCTGACATTGGCACAAGCCAGTCCCTGAGAGGGGGCCTAGAACCGACGTTCAATAAGCCGGCGACGGGTGGCCCTTGCACTTTGTGCCTCCCTCCTGTGCTGGTCCTCCTCCTCCTCCTCCTGCTCCTCCTCCTCAGGTGGTCCTCCAATCTGTGGTGGCAGTGGCTGAGTCCTGCGGATAGCCAGGTTGTGCAGCATGCAGCAAACGACCACGAAATGGGAGACTCGCTCCGGCGAATACTGCAGTGCTCCCCCAGAACGATCGAGACAGCGGAACCGTTGCTTCAGGACGCCGATTGTTTGTTCGATGATGTTCCTCGTCGCTTGATGGCTCTCGTTGTATCGCTCTTCAGCAGGGGTGCTGGGCGCACGGAGCGGGGTCATCAGCCAGGTACACAAAGGATAGCCTTTGTCCCCGATAAGCCATCCTCGTGGGCGAGGCTGTTCCTGGAACATGTCTGCCACAGAAGTCTGTCGCAGGATGAAGGCATCGTGGCTGCTGCCTGGAAAGCGGGCATTGACAACTAGGATGAGCTGCCTGTGGTCACACACGAGCTGTACGTTCAGCGAATGGTAGCCCTTCCGGTTGCGGTAATCCTTGGCATTCTCCAGAGGTGCCCGCAAAGCCACATGCGTGCAGTCAATGGCGCCCTGCACCATGGGGAAGCCCGCGAATGCTGCAAAGCCCATTGCACGCTGTTGCTGCTTGGCAAGGGCCATGGAGAAGGAGATGAACTGACGTCTCCTTTTGAAAAGGGCATTGGTCACCTGGCGGATGCAGCAATGCACGGCGAACTGGGAGATGTTGGCAATGTCCCCAGTAGCGGATTGGAATGAGCCGGTGGCATAGAAGCTGAGAGCCACCGTCACCTTCACTGCCACCGACAGAGATGTCCTGCACCTCAGCTGTGGCTGCAGATCACCGGCAAGCAGCTGGCAGATCTCTGTGACCACCTCCCTTCGGAATCGCAGCCTCCGAACACACTGCTCCTCAGACATGTTGAGATAGGAGAACTGCTGGCAGTATACCCTGGGTGGGTAAGGCCTCCTTTGCCGACGCCTGTTGCCCCCTCTCCGTCTAGCCAGGGCTGCCAGTCTCTCACGGCGTCTCTGAGCCCTTTGGATGTAATTGAGAAAGCCAGCGTTGACACCCATTGCAGCCCCCATAGTATGCTGGCAAACAATGAGATGTCAATGAAGGCAAAAACTTTTGTAAAGCTGTGGCCTGAAGCCAGAAGTACCTGTCCGAGTGTTGGGCCAAAGCAGAAAGCTATCTACCTTGGTCTCTCTCCAAAGATCTGTTTCGCAAGAAGGTGTGCTGCAAAATGGCAGCCTTTTATATTGCAGGATGAGCGCCCTTTAATTTGCGCCCCCCGCGCCCCGCATCGGCTGAGCACCATTCCACTTAACAGTCGCTAGGGGCGCCAGGCGCACAATGGGGCGGCGCGACTGAAGTTCCGGTTGGGGCGCACAAAGGGCGTTGCACGAGGAAATGACGTCATGATCTGCGCGCGCAGCTGAGCGCGCGCAAAGACTTTGCGCCGCCGCTAAATCTCTAGTGAAGTTGGGGTGAGGTGCAGTTCGCGCTGCGCCCGGGCGCTACCTGCCTAGCGCCCGACATCTACTCCTCCTAAGGCGCTAACGGCTGGCGCAACCAACTGAATTTCTAGGCCGAGGTGCTGTTCCTCGAGCTTCCGTTGAGCTTCATTGGAACAGTGTAAGATGCCGAAGACGGTGAGGTCTGAGTGGGAGAGGAGCGGAGAATTAAAGTGACAGGCGACCGGAAGCTCGGGGTCACCCTTACGGACTGAACGGAGGTGTTCCGCAAAGTGGTCACCCAATCTGCGTTTGGTCTCCCCAATGTAGACTCTATTTTCTGTTTTTATCCCTTTAAATATCATTGCTTCAGCCTGCTTCCTGTATGTTCCCGCCATAATTTGCTGGGCAGCCGTAAGAATGAGCAAATCAGGCGTTCTCAGGCACCAATTTCCTAAAAGGCTCCTAATTCAAGCGCAGGACCCATATTTGTATAATATAATCAGCCCAGGGTTAATTTCAGGTGGCCACCAAGGATGCAAAAGGAGCGCCTGAACCAATATGGCAGCCCTCACATTTCAGGTGGACTTCTGGCATTGGACGTCCCACCGAAAATTGGTCGGTTCATTTTATGCCCGAAAGCTGGTGATACACAATCGAATTTCTTCTCCAAAGTCTTCAGGAGAGAAAGAAAAGGAAGAAACATTGGCAGAGAAAATTGGTGAGGAAAAGTAAAGAAAATACATGACCTGCACTGAAAACTGGTAAAGGAAATGAAAAACACATGTTTCTAATCATGACTGGCTCCCACTTCCCATTTTGCCTCCCTGCTTTTCAGGATGAATTACCAGAGCATCCCAATTGCGACCTCTCTTAATTTCTGTCACTACTTTACCAATTGAAATTTGTCATTCAATTATATTTTATAACTTGTGGGCTTTCCTTTTCAGATTCATAAAGTGATAACCAGTCCAGCAGCCAACCAAATGAGTTGGAGTTTATTCATTGAGAGCTGTGTAAAATAAGCAATTGAAATGTCAAAAGGGCAGTGTGAGTGTGACCTGTTGGTGTACTGCAACATATTGTGCCGCAGATTGTTGGATCTAGGCTTCAGCCTACAATTCACAACAAGGAGAATTCCAAAGGGGTTAAATTGGCTAACCCCCAAAAACGGGCTTCGGGATCGCGATACGCAATTAACCCATGCCTGTTCATTGCGTGCAGGTAGCACATTAAATTGATGCTGCCTGTTGCTTTACATGATTGCTGCGTGCAGCCAGCGTTACGCACACTGTTCAATGGCTAGTGCTACTCAAAGGTAGCCTGAACATTTTAAAGGGGAGGTGCATTGTGGCTGGAAGAAGTGGGGGGAGTCCTTTGGAAAGTGAATCTGTGCTGTGTTACTTCGATCGATGACTGAACGTGCAAGAGAGCGGGCACCAAGATTTTCTGACAATGCACTGGAGGTCTTGATTCAAGACATAGAGAGAAGGAGAGACATCTTGTATCCACAGAAGGGCAGGAGGCCCTCCAGACATATAAGTAGCAGCGGTGGTCAATGCCAAGAGTGTAGCTCCAAGAACATGGATGCAGTGCAGGAAGAAGTTTAATGATCTGACACGAGTTGCCAAGGTGAGTAAGTTCAATCTTCAAAAGGGATATCCTATCAATTGTGCCTCTAGCCTCGTCCATTGCTCAATTCACTACACCCCCATTACCCACCTACCAACAATCTCTATCAATCAGTACCCAACCCTTCAATTCATATGCTTTACCTCACCTTCACACACTTAACACTGTTGCAAGCCTCGCACCCACAATACACAGCTCATACACATTGGCAGCTAGTCAACCATAAGAGCCACTTCACCTAAACATATTGCAGGACACTCACTGGCACGTGTCTCTCTTTCTTGGAGGAGAAGATGGTGCATAACAGGAGACAGCAGGAAAGAACTGACGGAGGACAAGCGCGTCTGCATGTTTTATTCCTCATGGAGGAGACCATTTTGGCCATCATGGGAAGGGGCATCGCGGAGGCCGTGGCCACTGGCAGGGCTGGAGGGATCAATGATGAGGGTATCTGCATACCTAATCCTCCTTCCCTCTTCCCACTTCTCCCTCATCCCACAATCTCTTCTGTCTCACAAGCTGCAGTTGGTGTAAGGATGCACTTCTTCCTTTTGCCTCTCCCCTCACCACAACAGAACCCTTGTCCCTTTTTCATTTGAGATACCCAAGTACTGGAACCTTCCCAGTCAGAGGAGAAAGAGGAAGAAGACAGTGACGATGAAGAGATACCGTAACTATATCTTACACTCGCAGCCACCAGCTCAGACATTGAAACTGAGCGTATTTTAGAGGCTAGGCTAGAGGAGAGATCTGCACATGGTGAGACACCGAGCACAAGTGCGTAGGAGCCAGAGCAGGGGGAAAGGAGAGTGCAGGTGCCAGCTCACCGGAGGGCGAGGTCGCATACTAGTTCTGCTGCAGAGGAGTCAGATGAGAACTTTTATGGGCCGGGTTACAGAAGAAGGCTGATGGGTGTACATAACCAAATGCTTGGTGCACTGGAAAGCCTGCCAGAAAGCCTGCGCACAATGTCAAGGAGCATGGAGGAGTCCAGCACCAACTTGGCACAGGGCTTTGCGCAGAACTTGGAGGCCATCCTTTCCAACATGGAACGGGTAGTCACTTCTGTTGTGTATGTACCTTTAAGAGAATAACTGGTCTCAGACTGCAGTACCGGCAGTGACCACCCCTGTATAAAAGGCGCTAGTGAGCCTCTGTTGTTTTTAGTTTCACTATTGACTTCCACCAATAAAGACGTGTTTTGTTTAACTCCTGCTGGTCCGTGTCTCAATCATTCACGGACGTAATACTGGCGACGAGCAGATACGAACCTACCTGCAGTCTGCAACACCTCCTGGGATCCATTCCTACAGTGAAGTGAGCAGAGGTCGAGGCCAGAAAGAAAAGAAAGTAAGAAGCAGTAGAAACGGGCGTCGACCGTGGGCATCCACCCTGTGTTGCAGAGTTGAAGATTGCTGGAGAAGCTGTCGGAAGCGGGGCCTGGTTCCTGTTGACGGTGCTTCAGCTAATCGGGCTGGTGGCAGGTAGTGCCCTGATCTTTCCTGGGCTGCGGCAGTCGCGAACTCGAGCGGGTGGTTTGCAACGGGGCCGAGCAGCGTTGTCGGGAAGAAGAGAGAGAGAGGGTGGAGCGCACAGGGCGCGGCCGGTGCTACGAAGCCGGGCTGCGTATAGACCAGTGAAGAGGGAGGCAAGAGTCCCACAGGGTTGTTCCACGACGGGAAGATAATAAAAAAAATATTAAACGCGCAAGAAACCGTGGAAAGCAGCGCTAACAACAGCAGGGAAGAAGGCAAAGCGCGGGAGGCGCCATCTTAATCAGCGGGGAAGAAGGCAAAGCGCGGGAGGCGCCATTTTGTTAAATCAGGGAAGAAGGCAAAGCGCGGGAGGCGCCATTTTAGATTTGCAAGATGCCGAAGACTGGCTGTATCACTGCTTTTGATAAAACAATAGAGGACTGGACCACGTATGTGGAAAGAGTCGAGGTATATTTCGAGGCAAACGAAATAGCGGAGGGGAAAAAGGCATCGATATTGCTAAACTTAATAGGCGCTACAATGTACGGCCTATTGCGGGACCTGATTACTCCAGCCAAACCGAAGGCGAAGAGTTTTAACGAAATTGTTGCTGTCCTACAGGAACACTTAAACCCTGCACCGCTGTTGATAGCAGAAAGATTTAAATTCCACAGGAGAACTCAGCACAAAGATGAGAGCAATGCTGAGTATCTTACGGAACTACGCAAGCTATCAAAGCACTGCCAGTTCGGAGCAGGACTGGCAGATACCCTACGGGACAAATTTGTCTGTGGACTCCTGAGTGAAGGAACACAGAAGAAGTTACTCTCAGAGAAAGAGCTGATGCTAGATAAGGCTTTCAGCGTGGCAGTATCGTATGAAGCAGCAACCAGGGGAGCTGCAGAAATTCAACAAAAACCACAGGAATACGGCACCCACGAAATGACACGGGGATTTGCAAAATGTTATCGCTGCGGCAGAACTAACCATGACCAGAAGGACTGCTGGTCCAAAGACAAAATATGCAGGCAATGCGGGAAGATGGGACACATTGCACGAGTTTGCAGGTCTGGGAAGAAGACCAGCGACAACAAAAAGGCTACTAAGGAACCGTACAAGAAAGTACAAAAGATGACGGACAGAAGTTCCGAAGACCAGATGAGCGATAGTGAATCCGGGAACAGGAGACTAAGCTGTCTCAAACTTCACAATGTAATCACAAAAGAGGATCACCGAACCATTTGGGTCACCCTCACGATAGCAGGGTCCCAAGTTAAAATGGAATTGGATACAGGATCAGCGCTAACCGTCATGAATCGACGAGACTACAAGCGGCTATTTTCACACATACCCTTGAGAGAGACATCCATCGTCTTGACGACGTATACGGGGCAAAAAGTATACCCCAGAGGAAAAGTAAGGGTGCCTGTCGAATACAATGGCAAGAAAATACAGAAATTGTATCTCTACATACTGCCAAATGGTGGACCACCGTTATTGGGACGGGAATGGATCAGGAAGATAAACTTAGATTGGCATTCCATTCATGCAATGATGGTGGACGGTAAAAAAGATGAAGATGTCACTCCTGGACGATTGTCAACAATCTTAGCTAACGCCAAAGAGGTATTTCAACAAGAACTGGGCACGCTTAAAGGCGTAACCGCCTCGATAAAAATAGAAGAGAATGCAGTTCCCAAGTTTTTCAAAGCAAGACCGGTACCATATGCAATTCGCCCAGCCGTCGAGGCAGAGCTGGAGAATCTGGAGAAGGCGGGCGTGTTGTCTAAGGTCGACTGGAGCGAGTGGGCGACACCCATCGTTCCTGTCATGAAGAAAACGTTAAGCAATAAGTCCGGGGAGCCAAGGAAGATTCGCATCTGTGGGGATTTCAAGGTGACGGTGAACCCAGTCCTTCACACAGTACAATATCCTCTTCCAAGGATAGAAGACATCTTCGCCTCACTGTCTGGAGGGAAGCGTTTTACAAAAATTGACCTAGCACAAGCATATTTGCAGATGGAGGTTGAAGAGTCCTCTAGGAAGTATCTCACGATAAACACTCACAAAGGTCTTTACCAGTATCATCGATTGGTATTCGGAGTAGCATCGGCTCCGGCGGTATGGCAAAGAGCGATGGAACAAGTCCTGCAAGGGATTCCGGGGACTCAGTGTTACTTGGACGACATCCTTGTAACAGGTGAAGATGACAGTGAACACCTTAACAACCTAGAACAGGTGCTCACTAGACTACGGGAACATGGGCTGCGAGCCAACCGCCCCAAGTGCGAATTTTTTAAGAAACAGATATCGTATTGTGGGCACGTGATTGATGAAGAGGGGTTACATAAGTCCCCTGACAAAATTGAAGCGGTTGTTAAGGCCCCAGCGCCTGAAAATGTGTCACAACTGAGGTCATTCCTCGGATTGGTGAATTACTATCATAAGTTTTTGCCGAATTTGTCGGCAATTCTGCACCCACTGAATGCCCTGCTACGAATGGAAATGGAGCGATGATTGTAAGCGTGCTTTTCAGAAGAGTAAGGACTTAATCACTTCAAGGGAAGTTTTGGCTCACTACAACCCAGCACTGCCAATCAGGCTGGCGTGTGATGCGTCTCCCTACGGCATTGGGGCGGTACTGTCACATAAATTCCTTGATGGTTTAGAGAGGCCGATAGCTTTTGCGTCACGCTCGTTAACTTCTGCCGAGCGTAACTACGCCTAGATTGAGAGAGAGGCCCTCAGCCTTGTTTGGGGGGTGAAGAAGTTCAATCACTACCTGCACGGTCAAAAATTTACTCTACTAACCGATCATCAACCTCTTGTCTCCATTTTCAACCCTCAGAAGGGCGTACCGATAATGACAGCACAACGGCTGCAGAGATGGTCCCTTTTCCTAGGGGCACACCAATATGACATCGAGTACAAAGGAACTAAACAGCATGGAAATGCTGATGGATTGTCACGTCTACCGTTGCCGACGGTGGAAGAAGAAGACCTTGCAGTGGATCCAATGGAGTTATTCCACTCGACCATAGTCGAATGTCTCCCTGTGACGAATGCAAACATAGAAAAGGAAACACAGAATGACCCGACACTATCACGGGTCTATGATTTAACGGTGAAGGGATGGCCAGCACATGGCGAACCACTGCTGCCAGCATTCTCGCCGAGAAGAGAACAGCTGTCAGTGTGCAGAGGAACCTTGATGTGTGGATCCAGAGTAGTAATTCCACCTAAGTTGACGGATAGAGTGCTCAATGAGCTTCATGAGGGTCATCTGGGTGGGGTAAAAATGAAGAACTTAGCCAGAGCGTTTGTGTGGTGGCCGGGAATCGATAGAGAAATCGAAGAGATGACCAAGAGCTGTGCAGGATGCCAGAAGGTCCAAAACGCCCCACCACAAGCTCCTCTGCATCCATGGGAGTGGCCCTCATCTCCATGGCAAAGGGTGCACATTGATTTTGCTGGTCCCTTCATGGACTCGATGTTTCTAATTGCGGTGGATGCACATTCAAAGTGGCCAGAGGTAATAAAAATGTCCTCAACCACCACGGAAAAAACTATCACAGTTTCACGAACCATATTCGCCAGGAATGGGCTGCCTGAACAGATTTGCTCTGACAATGGACCACAGTTTGTGTCTGAAGAGTTCCGGAGGTTCTTAAAGAGCAATGGTGTTAAGCATTACACATCTGCCCCATATCATCCAGCCACTAATGGATTGGCCGAGAGGTTTGTCCAAACATTCAAGAAGGCTATCAAGGCAATGTGTAATGAAGATATACCCCTACAACACAAGGTGGACAACTTCTTGTTTGCCTACCGGAATGCGACACATGCGGTTACCAACCAAACTCCAGCCATGATGTTCTTCAATCGAAGACTACGATGTCGCTTGGATTTGGTTAAGCCAAACGTCCGAAGAGATGTGGAGAACAGGCAGTTTCAGAATATGAATGAAAGGCCGACCAGGAGTTTTAAGATAGGTCAACCAGTTTTGGCCCGGGACTACCGCACTGAGAAATGGCAGCCAGGAACGATTTGTACACGGCAAGGACCTCTCATGTATACCGTGGACGTTGGGGAGAGCATTGTAAGACGCCATGCTGACCAGATTCTAGAGTCACTGGAAAACGTCAACTCCACACCACGATCTGATACACCTGGTAATGAAATCGACGTTCCAATTGCAGCTACCGCAGAACCGGTAATATTAGAAGCAGATGAACCAAACAACGACATTGATCCCGACTCAACATTGCCAGAAGAACCTGATACCCCAAAGAGGCGTTATCCAGACAGAATCAGGAAGCCTCCTCAAAGACTGAACTTATAATTGCTTAAACTTAACCAATCTATCTTGCAACAGTAATTGTGATTGTAATTAGTTATCATTTAGTTGTTAAATGAATGTTATGTACTGTTTATCAAAAGGGGAGGAATTGTTGTGTATGTACCTTTAAGAGAATAACTGGTCTCAGACTGCAGTACCAGCAGTGACCACCCCTGTATAAAAGGCGCTAGTGAGCCTCTGTTGTTTTTAGTTTCACTATTGACTTCCACCAGTAAAGACGTGTTTTGTTTAACTCCTGCTGGTCCGTGTCTCAATCATTCACGGACGTAATAACTTCCATCAGGACACCTGTGAAGCTTCCATTGCAGCACAAACAGCTTCCATCAATGGTCGGAGTGCTGTAGTGGAAGCTCAGACTGCTGCCATCGTGGCTCTCGATACTACTGTTCAAAGGAGCTTCCAGGGCATCACAGCAGTCCAGCAATCTGTTCTCTAACCGATCAGTAGGATTGTTAAGGCACCGCTCCGGGAGAGTGGCAGTGGCTCCTCAAACCTGCTGCCCTCTCTCAGCATTCCAGCTCCCACCCCTGACACTCTGCCGGTGCCCTTGCTGTTGCCTGTCAGTCAGGTGGCCCAAACTGCTGCAGCCCAGGCTGAGATGGTGCAGTCTGAAACTGGGTCCTCCAGGCCCACAGCTGCTCGAGGTCATCCTCCAAGGCCATCTGCAGTCTCCTCAATTGAAGGTCAGCAGCCTTCCACCACCCATGCTGCAGCCACTGGGGAAGCACCTCAAGGGAACACTAGGATAGGCAAAGGCTCACGGAAGACAGGTACTAATAAAATGCACAAGGGTGATTAATTTAATTTTGCATGCATTATTTAATGAGTAAATTTATAAAATTGGATTGGAATGTGCATCTTCTGGTGGTTTTTTATTTTAGTGTTGTCGGATAGAGGACGATGTGATGGTCAGCGATAGAGGAAAGGTAAGGAGCATGGGACTGTTGGTGAATGGGGAGGTGTGACTGAGGTTACTGGTATCTCGCATGAATAATTTGATCACGTAGAGCCTGGGCAGAAAGGGGCTGCCTACATGGGGTAGCCTCCCTTCCTCCTCCTGTTCTTCCACTTCCTGTTGCACTTCCTCCTCCACTTCCTCCTCCTCCTCCTAGTCAGGTTGTGTAGCATGCAGCATACTACCGCAAATCATGATACCCGCTCAGCTGAGTACTGCAGGGCTCCTCCAGTGCAGTCCAGGCAGCAGAAGTGTTGCTTGAGGATACCGATGCTCTATAACTTTCCTTGTAGTAGCGTGGTTCTCATTGTATGCCTGCTGTGCATGTGTGCGTGGGTTCCATACTAGAGTCATGAGCCATGTCATGAGTGGATAACCCTCATCGCCCAGCAGTCAGCCTTTGATTTGCCGTGGTGGGTCAAATACAGGTGACACAGAGGACTGCCGCAGAATGAACGAATCATGACTGCTGCCAGGATAAAGGACGTTCACCTGCAGGATGCGCTGCCTGTGGTCGTACACTAGCTGCACATAAGGGAGTGAGATCCCTTTCGGTTCCTGAAAATGGTCGAGTTCACATGAGGCGCACCCAAGGAAATGTGCATGCAGTCAGTGGCACCCTGAACCATGCAATCCATGCAAGAAGGAGATGAAAATGTCTCTCTGTGTATAGAGAGCCTCGATGGCCTCCGTTATACAGCAGTGCACTGCAAACTGCAAGATGTTGCTTATAGCTCCAGCAGCAGCCTGGAAGTAGCCAGATGCATAAAATTTAAGAGCCACGGTCACCTTGACAGCCACAGACAATGCAGTCCTTGCCCTGCTTTGAGGTTGCAGTTGTGGCTGCAGCAGTTGGCAGATTTCAGTCACGATCTCTTTTGTGAAGCGAAGACATCTCATGCCTTGATACTCGCTGAAATTGAGGTAAGAGAATTATTCCTTGAAAACCCTTGGCGAATATGGCCTCCTGTCGCGAGCCTTTCTCCCCCTCAACCTTCTCCCTCTTCTAGCAGCTTGTCCTGCTCTGCATGGCCTCTCTTCAATATCCCAGTTATGTTCAATTCTCAGAGGAATCCTTAGCAGGCAACCCATGTCTGGAAGCAACTTTGTGTTTCGGTACAAGATTTTAAATGAGCAAAAAATTACTTCAACGTCAGCCAAAACACTCCCAGTAGAGTATTCAAACTTTAGCCAAGAATAGGGAAGCTCCAAAAACACGTATAATTGCACCAGCAGCCAGAAGAAATAATCCAGCAACTAATCTGGTAATAGTTCATGATCCCTTCAAATAGTGCTGGTGGGGTGCCTTCATTCCGTTTAATGTCATGTCCAGCTCTACGAGGTTAAGACACGGTATTGGCTGGTGTGTGCAGTTCAAAAATGATAGTGTTGGCATCAAATCAGCATTGCACACTGATTCGCTTCATCATCTTGTTGCTCTGCATGCTGCCAACAGTCGTTAGGTGCCCACGTGCAAACTCCTTTACCAAGATGGCATCCTGCACACTTCCTGTTGCAAGTTTGCGTGTGCATCACGGACCCCATTTTCAAACCTTATTTGGCTGCATAGTGCCTAACAAATGAGCGCTACACGCCCCAATTTAGCCCCCAAATCTCAGTTATGTCACTAGGGGAGCATTGAAAAAATACCAGGAATTTCCCCATATGAAGTAAGGGAATTTCAGAGGAAAAGTCACTCATAATCACCTGGTTCTCAGTGACCACCTCCAGAGCTAGAATGGCAATGACCTGGGAATGAGTCACTTACTGCTCTTTGTAGCTGAGCAGTGATAAATGGTATGGAGAATCCAGGCTTGGAAGATATTTTATTAGTTATCATGGGTGACTTTAATCTACATATAGATTGGGCTAACCAAATTAGTAACAATACTGTGGAGGAGGAATTCCTGGAGTGTATACGGATGGTTTCCTGGACCAATATGCCAAGGAACCAACTAGAGATCAGGCCATCTTAGACTGGGTATTATGTAATGAGAAAGGATTAATTAGCAATCTTGTTGTGCGAGGCCCCTTGGGGCAGAGCGATCATAATATGATAGAATTCTTCATTAAGATGGAGAGTGAAGTATTTGACTCAGAGACTAGGGCCCTGAATATAAATAAAGGAAACTACGATGGTATGAGGCGTGAGTTGGGTAGGATGGATTGGGGAATGTTACTTAAAGGGTGGATAGGCAATGGCAAACATTTAAAGATCACATGGATGAACTACAGAATTTCTTCATCCCTGTTTGGCATAAAAATAAAACAAAAAGGTGACTCAACCGTGGCTAACAAGGGAAATTAGGGATAGCATAAGATCCAAGGAAAGGACATATAAATTGGCCAGAAAAAGCAGCAAACCTGAGGATTAGGAGCAGTTTAGGATTCAGCAAAGGAGGACAAAGGGATTAATTAAGAGGGGGGAAATAGAGAATGAGTGTAAGCTTGCAGGGAACATAAAAACTGACTGTAAAAGCTTCTATAGATATGTGAAGAGAAAAAGATTGGTGAAGTCAAGTGTAGGTCCCTTGCTGTCAGAATCAGGGGAATTTATAATGGGGAACAAAAAAATGGCAGACCAATTAAATACATACTTTGGTTCTGTCTTCACAAAGGAGGACACAAATAACCTCCCAGAGATGTTGGGGAACATAGGGTCTAATGAGAGGGAGGAACTGAATGAAATCAGTACTTGTAGGGAAATGGTGCTAAGGAAATTGATGGGATTGAAGGCCGATAAATCCCCAGGGCCTGATAATCTACATCATAGGGTACTTAAGGAAGTGGCCCTAGAAATAGTAGATGCATTGCTGGTCATCTTCCAAAATTCTATAGATTCTGGAACAGTTCCCATGGATTGGAAGGTAGCTAATGTTACCCCACTATTCAAAAAAGGTGGTAGAGAGAAAACGGGGAATTATAGACCGGTAAGCCTGACATCGGTAGTGGGAAAAATGCTAGAGTCCATTATAAAAGATGTAATAGCAGGGCACTTGGAAAGCAGTGACAGGATTGGACAAAATTAACATGGATTTACAAAAGGTAAATCGTGCTTGACGAATCTACTGGAATTTTTTGAGGATGTAACTGGTAGAATAGATAAGGGAGAACCAGTGGATGTGGTATATTTGGACTTTCAGAAGGCTTTCGATAAGGTCCCGCATAAGAGATTAGCGTGTAAAATTAAAGCACATGGGATTGGGGGCAAGATACTGACTTGGATAGAGAACTGGCTGGCAGACAGGAAGCAAAGAATTGGAATAAACGGCTCTTTTTCCAAGTGGCAGGCAGTGACTAGTGGGGTACCGCAGGGATCGGTCCTAGGACCCCAGCTATTCACAATACATATTAATGATCTAGACGAGGGAACTAGATGTAATATCTCCAAGTTTGCAGATGACACAAATCTGGGTGGGTGTGTGTGCTGTGAGGAGGATGCCAAGAAACTCCAGTATGATTTGGACAGGTTGGGTGATTGGGCAGATGTATGGCAGATGCAGTAAAATGTGGATAAATGTGATGTTATCCACTTTGGTGGCAAAAACAGGAAGGCAGATTATTTTCTGAACAGCAATAGATTGGGAGAAGGGGAAGTGCAATGAGACCTGGGTGTCCTTGTGCACCAGTCGCTGAAGGTAAGCATGCAGGTGCAGCAGGCGGTTAAGAAGGCAAATGGTATGTTGGCCTTCGTAGCGAGAGGATTCGAGTACAGGAACAAGGATGTCTTGCTGCTGTTGTACAGGGCCTTGGTGAGACCACACCTTGAGTATTGTGTGCAGTTTTGGTCGCCTTATCTGAGGAAGGATGTTCTTGCCATGGAGGGAGTGCAGCGAAGATTCACCAGACTGATACCTGGGATGGCAGGAATGACGTATGAGGAGAGATTGGGTCGATTGGGCTTATACTCGCTGGAGTTTAGAAGAATGAGAGGGGATCTCATTGAAACTTATAAAATCCTAACAGGACTAGGCAGACTAGATGCAGGATGGATGTTCCCGATGGCGGGGTGTCCAGAACCAGGGGTCACAGTCTAAAGATAAGGGGTAAGCCATTTAGGACAGAGATGAGGAGGATTTTCTTCACCCAGAGAGTGGTGAACCTGTGGAATTCTCTGCCACAGAAGGCAGTTGAGGCCAATTCATTAAATGTATTCAAGAAGGAGTTAGATATATTTCTTAAGGCTAAAGTGGTCAAGGGATATGGGGAGAAGTCAGGGACAGGGTACTGAGTTTGGATGATCAGCCATGATCTCATTGCATGGCGGAGCAGGCTCGAGGGGCCGAATGGCCTACTCCTGCTCCTATCTTCTATGTTCTATGTCTATGTTAGTTATTCTGAAATGCTGAAAGATGGAGGCTGGATTATCCCATGCGCTCGCTGCCTATTTTTCAGCAAATCTCTGTGCAAATTGCCAACGCATCTCCAATCTCTCTTTCTTCTCCAGTCCTTGATTGTTTTGTTATCTCCTGGATCCATGAGCATCTCTCCACAAATCCTTGCTTGAATTTCTCCAATGAGGTTTCCATCTGTCCCTTACCACTGAAATGGCCCTAACCATAGTCATGAATAACATTCTCTCTGACAGTGTCAAAGGTGCATTATCCCTCCTTATCCTCCTCAATCTCCTTGCAGCTTTCGATATAGTCAACTACACCATCCTCCTTCAATACCGCTCCTCTGTTATCCAGCTCAGTGGGACTCCCCTCACTTGATTTCACTCTTACCTATCTGATCGTAGCAAGAATATTTCTACCAATGGTTTCTCTTCCCACCCCCACACCATTACCTAAGGAGTCCCCCAAGGATCTGTTCTTGGCCCTTCCTTTCGCTCATCCAAATGCTGCTCCTTGGTGACATCTTCCACAGACATGCAATCAGCTTCTGCATATATACTAATGATAACTTGCTCTTCCTCTCCACCACCTCTCTCAACCCCTCCAAGCCTTTGTGCTGTCAGACTGCTTATTTAACATCCAATCTTCGATGAGTTGCAATTTCCTTCAGCTAAACATTAGGAAGAACAAAGTAAATTGTCTTTGGCCCCTGCCACAAACTCCATACCCTTGCCACCGATTCCATCCCCCTCCTCTCTGTGGCAGGCTGAGCAAGACTATTTACAACCATAGCCCCTAGTTGACCTTGAGCATCACAAAGACAGCCTACGTCCACCTCCACAACATCACCCACCTCCGCCCCTGCCTCGTCCATCTGGTGCTGAAAATATCATTCATTCCTTTGTCATCTCCATACTTCACTACTCCAATGCTCTCCTGACTGATCTCACATCCTCCACATTTGTCACCTTCAGCTCATTCAAAAGTCTGCTGCCCATATCCTAGGCTGCACCATCTCCCTCTCACCCATCACTCCTGCCCTCGACGACCTACCTTGGGTCCCAGCCCTCCAATGCTTCCAAATTTCAAATTCTCATCTTCATATGGCAAATTGATCCATTCGTCTCAGAGGAGTAATGTGTTATGCTATGGAACATTCTCCCACACCCGCCCAGATCCCATCTCAATTGTGTTACCATGGGGAGGTGCCAAAGGGAGGGAACGAGCCAATCTTGTGCATTTCCTTACAGCGGATTTCATTCGTAGATGCCTAAGGTAAAGTTGGCTGTTTTATTGATCATAGATGGGGCAAGGCATGGATAAATCAAGAAAAGTGCTGATGAAAACAAAAATAAACCCTAAACCACCATTGAGCAAAATCAAAAACGGGTAAAAAAAAAAGGCAGTCCATTAAAAATAATGTTGTTGAAAACATGTTATTTTAAATCACCACTTGCTTAAAATGAATGGCAGATGTACAGCAGATGTTTGATAGATCTGATAGATTAGCTTTCATTGCTTCAGTGCATTCCACTTCTCTGCAATATTTCATGTCTGATATGAATTCCTGTTGAAGTGATTTTAATCTGTTCCCCTTTTTCTGCTTCCAGCTTATTTCACATATTTTTAAGGAAACTGGGATGGTGTAATGTAATGGTTTTGAGACTTGAATGTGATGTATGTCGGAACACTGTCTGATCACAGCTGCATGTGACATAAGTAGAGCACTCTCACAGGACTATCTGATAGAACTGTCATCATAGTCTTGGATTTCAGTTTTTGCAAAATGGGAATTGAGTGCCTTTACTGATCTTATCCTGTTAATAAATCTTGTGCATGCTGAGCAGAAATATGCTGGGCACAGCTTAATAGAATTGGCTGTCAGCAACTGTCTAATGCTTGGACAAATTGAGGTTATTTCAATTTTGAACAGCACTTGTGCTGTGTGTTTTGTTGTTTATTTTTTGGTCAGCCAAGCATCTGAGCACCCATGAAAACCCATCACCGTGGTAACATTTCCCAATTCAAGCTATTGGGAAATCTACGTCTGCCAGTGTGGTTTATTTTTGCCCAATATGAAATGCACATTCTCTCCCCATGGGGACACATCCCATTTGCCCAAGTTCAGAGAGTTTAGATGCAAATTAGCCAAGCCAAACCTTAGGGGCCTCCAAGTGTGCACACGGGTACTGCGGGAGTTTAACTGGCTAAAAACAGAGCTGCTTTCTACTGCTTGTACCCCACCCATTCGAGCATTCCCTTGTAGATTTATCTCGAGCCAAGTGGGCAGAATCTTGGCTCCCAATGACAGATCTATCCTTCCAAGTTTTATTAGTGAGCCAAAGAGTATGCCTCCTGCGAGGCTGACTCTACTCCAGGACACTCAGTGACAGGTTAGTGTAGGCCGGAGCTCTGGGACCACCACTTTCCCTTTTTGTCACAAATTACCTCACAGCTCGGTCCCGAGTCTTGCACGTGGACCAGAGAAAGGCCATGCATTGAGTGCTGAGTTCTAAAGCATGAAAGTGAATTGCTTGGGCACATGCCTCATACATCACAAACTTAACTTGTATTGCGATTTTGCATGACGGAAGACGAGAAAGACCAAAGCACCCTTCCACCCTTCATCCCTTCTCAGTGAGACCTGGAGCACTGTGTCCAGGCTGAAGTTGGCATCCACCAGCACATCCAGGTACTGATATGAATGAAGAATTGGAACAGGTATTTTCCAATCAATATCTTTGAGGTTCCACCTTGGGCCAAGCAAGATCATACCACACATGGGCCTACCCACCATATCCCACTGGTTAGCCTATGTTCATGATGGTGAATAGTGGTTGCTTCTGCCAGCAACTCTATCATCTGTGAAAAGGAGTGCTGCAATATTTTTAGACATGCCTGGAACCGACACTCCAAGGCCATCCCACATGATTTCACCCACCACATAATCAGTGAGGACATTGAATAGGATGGGAAACGGTGGAAACCCATGCCTCACTCCTTTTCCATGAGAGACAGGTTCAGTGAGTAGCTCATCTACCCATGCACAAATCTTAGAGCAAGAGTATTCTTCCCAAGTAAAATCCAAGATTTGGCTTTGTACATGGAATAGCTTCCAGCTTCATCATGAGGACTGCATGAGTGAGTAGGTCAAAAACCTTATGAAACTTGATAAAAGCAGTATAGTGGGGTTTTCCTGAGCCTTATAATGATCTGCAATCTCATATAAAGCCACAAACTGTTCTATACATTCCTTATTTACATTTGGGTGAAGTTATGGTCCGGTATCAGTTCTATTTGCAGGGACATTGTTGTAAAAATTGTTCCTTTTTAATATGTTAAACAGTCAGTAACTTACCTCACAAACTTCAAACAGAAGATTACATTTTATTAAGAGAAGGCCAAGGAAGCCATCCTTTTGATTACATTTTGATTATATTTTTTCCTGTACTGTATTGTATTGTCAATACAAGCTTGGACAGGAATTCATTTTTAAACTAATGTAATCTGGATATCCCTTATAAACATAAATACGATTCTAAAAAAAGACCTACTGGCTACTAAATAATAAATACACATTACACTGAGTTAAAGTACTATGCAAGTTGATGGTTATCATTGCACATTTCTGAAATATTAACTCTATAGTCTACCTTGGTCTGATGCCACTGATGATTTGCTCATCAAGACGAGGGATGCTAGTGCTGGGAAATGGAATACTTTCCACATCAGGCACTCTGTGAAAGTGCTACAGCTCGTGCAAGTATGCTGATGAGGCCCAAGGACCAATTTCTATCACTCCTTGGGTCTCGATGCAGGTGCATGTTTGAAAACTGTGAAGACAGGCCCAAAACAAAATCTACCCTGTAGGAATTGACGAATTCCTACGAATAACTGAGATCGACACAGGAGAGCAATTAAACAGGTCTTTACTCAAAGGAGAGCCCCGTGGTTTACGACGTGACGTCATCGTGTTTGCCCGCGTTTTCCCGCGCTCTTAAAGGGGCCACGCCCCATACATGCAAACTCTATATACAAAACACAGTAATGCCTAACACAATGGTACAGGTTTAGGCTGGTGTTAGAACATCGTTAAAGAGAATTATATACAGTTATCCAGAGTCATTCAGTGGTTCTGCCACAACCCCATATTTTAAGCTATAAGTGCTGTTCTGGGTTCCTAGAATACACATGCTTCAAACAGTTGTTATTCAGTATGACGGCATGTGACTTTATCAACAATTGCAATATTATACAATTGAAACTTGGTAAGCTTCACACTAGTTTGCTAAGAAATTATTTGCTCAGAATTCTAGACTCTTACAGCATAGAAGGAGGTCATTTGGCCCATCATGCCTGTTTGAAAAATGGCTATTTGAAAGTTATCCAATTAGTCCCACTCCACCACTCTTTCTCCATAGCCCGGCAATTTTTTTCTTTTCAATTATATATCCAATTCCCTTTTGAAAGTAACTAGTGAATTTGCTTCTACCACCCTTTCAGGCAGTGCATTCCAGATCGTAACAACTCGCTGCGTAAAGAAATTTATCCTCATCTCCCCTCTGGTTCTTTTGCCAATTATCTTAAATCTATGTCCTTTAGTTACCGACCCACCCACCAGTGGAAAACAATTTCTTCTTATTTACTCTATCACTATTACGCTACGCTTCATTTAGAACTGTTATATAAATGGCAGTAAATGTGAAGGGTACATTGGATCAGGTACAATCAAACAGTAATTTGTTAGGCAGATGTGGTTTGAGTTCATTGGACAGGAATCCATTCGATTGGGTCTCAACAAAGGGAGTTACAATATGCACTTGGACATTGCTACAGTGAAAAATATGCCTACAGAGGTCGATAATATGGTCTGAACTTTATGGCAATGGGAGCACTAGTCTTTGGCTGCTGCATGTGCCAATAGTGTTATGAGTTGACCTCTTGCTATAATTTTTGCATAATATTACAGTGCTCTGAGAACAAACTGCAAGAAACAAAGGGGCACATTATCTAGTGCCATTAGCTTTTAAAGGGATGCTGATTGCTTTAAAGCTGTACTGCTACTAATAAGGTGAATGTAACTCTTCCAGGTGCAGCTCTGGGGGCTCCTGCAGTAGCAAGTGGTGGAGAGAAGGTTAACCCATTTTGAGCAGAGGGCCACCCGCCTCTGAAAAGCTGCACAAGGGCGGCCTGCAGAGAGATAGCAGAAAGAGTGAATGTGGTTGTTACATCGTTATATTATTACATCGTTAAATGGAACTACTTGTTACATCATTATATGGAACTACTTTGGTTAGTGTATTTATATTGCTATGTGGCACACTGTGAAAGGCAGTGCGCAGTGCAAGGTCGGACATCTTGTATCACTCCGCACCATGCGGCAGCAACATCATAAAAGCAAGAATATAACTGAGTAAAGGTCGTAAACTAAAATGAGTTAAAAGTGTCTGTATTACATAGTAATAAGAACACAAGGAGACACAACATGGTGGCAGCGGTATAAGTGAGTACAACTTGTGCCATATGAACTACGAATAAGACGAAAAGTGAATATATGAGCTGATCGTGAGTGCCGGTGCCTGCAGTGATTGAGCGTGAATCGTACGGGCAACTAAGATGGCGGCTGTCGCGGCACTGACTGCGCAAATGCAACCCCTCATGAACTGGGAAGCCGACGATATAGTAGAGGCATTCCGCAAGTTCAAACAGAAATGTGACCTTACATTCAAAAGCTTCCTGAAGGGTACTGCCAATGAGGAAAAGGTTAGTTACATTCTATTGGGGACAGGAGAAAAAGGTCTAGATTTGTATAATAGCTGGAGTTTGACTGAAGAGGAAAAGGAAAACCCTGCAACAATCTTTGAGAAATTCAGCAACCATCTAGAGCCTAAATCCAATCACCGTATACACAGATAAAAATTCCAGAGTCTAAGACAGGAACCCGGTGAAAGAGCTGACAATTTCCTGACAAGGCTGAGAAATGAAGCCAGCAAGTGTGCATTTAAGGAAATGGAGGAAAGGCTTGTGGACCAGCTGATATGGGGGTCAGCGCATGCAGAGGTACAAAAAGCCCTGATAGGGAAGGAAAAGCTCAAAATAACAGAGGCTATAGATGCTGCAAGAGCTCATGAAGCCATGAAGCAGCAAATGAAAACGCTGATTTCTCAAACGGCTGACATGCGGACGGCTTCTGAGACGGACAACAGAGTGGATACAGTGAGAGAAAAGTACAACACACAAAGACATGCACATGATAACGGGAGAAACATGTGCAGAAACTGTGGAAGACCGCACGATTATACAGACAGGAAGAAATGTCCGGCATATGGAACAAGCTGCAATGCATGTGGCAAACTAAACCACTGGGAAAAGATGTGTAGAATGAAGAAAGAAGGAACATACATCAAAAACAAAGGCAGACAGCAGAACCAGAGAAAGAAACACAATATCCATGCCATGGATGAACAGGATGATGAAGATTATGGTCATGACAATACACTAAACATCAAAACCATAAAGGTACAGCTTCACGAGATGTCCAGAGCAGAAAATACTCTGAAGAGAGAATTGCACACCATCATCCAAATCAAAAAGAGGGTCAAAGATCAGCCCATAACCATCAATTTAAAGTTGAAGCTGGACACAGAGGCTCAGAGCAACATTCTCCCATTGAGACTGTACCAGCAGATCTTTCCTGAAAACTTGAGAGAAGATGGCTACCCGAAAAATGGTTGTTTAAAGGCAAGTAATGTCATGCTGACAGCATACGGGGGGAGTGAGATTAAACAACTCAGAATAACCTTTGTCAAAGGGACACATAAAAGAAAGAACATCAACTGCATGTTCTATGTCACCGACACTGAGGGGCCAGTGATCCTGGGATTAAACAGCTGCGAGAAGTTGAGATTGATCTCAGTGAATCACGAGCTGACGGAAACGTCACTGAGGATAGACAGCAACACCCCACTGGAGAACCGCCCACAAATCAAGAGTAAAAAAGACTTGATAGACATGTATCCGGAATGTTTTGATGATACAGTGGGATGTTTCGGAGATTTCCAATACCACATCACCATCGATCCAGAGGTAAAGCCCGTTATCCATGCTCCACGAAAAGACAAAGCTTGAAAGAGAGCTAAAGGAGATGGAAGAAAAGGGAGTGATCGTAAAGGTCACTGAACCCACAGACTGGGTAAATTCAATTGTGGTACGAGAAAAGCTAAACGGGCGTCTCAGAATATGTTTGGACCCCAAAGATCTAAACCAGGCGATAAAGAGGGACCACTATCCCACCCCAACGCTAGAGGAGATTATGCCATCACTGGCAGGAGCCAAGGTTTTCTCAAAACTAGATGCCAGAAATGGATATTGGAACGTGAAGTTGGACGAGGAATCAACAACACTGACAACATTCAACACACCATTTGGGCATTACAAATTCCTGCGGCTACCATTCGGGTTAAAGGTCAGTCAAGATATCTTTCAACAGAATGTAGATGAGACATACAGAGGCTGTGGAGGAGCTATAGGAATAGCTGATGATATTCAGATCTATGGAGCAGATGAAAGAGACCATGATATGCACCTACATGAGGCCATGGAGCGTACCAGGAAGGCTGGCATCAAGTTAAATGACGATAAGTGCATAGTTAAAGTCCAGGAATGCTAATTCTTCGGTATGATTTACACACCAGAGGGAGTCAAGCCAAGTCCTGAGAAGATTGTGGCGATTGCTGAAATGAAACCAGACTGTCAAGAGAACTCTCATCAAAAGCAGTGAGATGGGGGAAGACCAAGACCTTGCCCTCCTATCACTCAGATCAACACCACTGAAAGCAGACATGAAATCACCTGCGGAATTGCTGAATGGGAGGAAGTTTAAGACTACCCTACCAGCAAAAATTCATCCTCCCCAGGACCAGGAGGACTTCAGACAGAAGCTGGCAGAAGCACAAGTCATAGGAAGCAAACATTACGACAAACATGCAAAGATGCTACCAGAATTGCTGAATGGGCAATCAGTGCATGTGCAAGACCCGGTGTTGAAAACCTGGAATCCAGCCAAGGTCATTGGAAAAGCTGATACTCCAAGATCCTACTTCGTAGAGACCGAACCTGGTAACCAATACAGACAGAACAGACTCCACATCAGACCTTCACCTGAACTGGTTAAGCAGCGGACAACATCAGCAACATTGACAACACCAGCTACCACAAGTAGTACGATGCCAGAAACAAGTGCCACAACTCAAACAACCATGAGCATGCACACTCCAACTCCAAGTGCGACAGCAACAACAACAACAAGAGCGGAACACACCAAAACACCGCAGAGAGGAGTGGTCACCACCAAATCCACAAGCTGGAGGGACAACATCCAACCACCTGAGCAATATCGCGAATAAGAAAAGAAAACTCACGATACTTTGTATTTGATAATAATAGTTTAGATATAATATTTTATAAATTAAATTAAATTTCATGTTTTAGTTTTTTTGAAAAAGAGGGATGTTACATCATTATATTATTACATCGTTAAATGGAACTACTTGTTACATCATTATATGGAACTACTTTGGTTAGTGTATTTATATTGCTATGTGGCACACTGTGAAAGGCAGTGCGCAGTGCAAGGTCGGACATCTTGTATCACTCCGCACCATGCGGCAGCAACATCATAAAAGCAAGAATACAACTGAGTAAAGGTCGTAAACTAAAATGAGTTAAAAGTGTCTGTATCACATAGTAATAAGAACACAAGTTGACACAACAGTGGTCTTACCTGTAACCAGATTATGAAACAGGTGAAGGAGAAATCAGCTGAATTCCAAACGGTTCCCAAAAGGGGCAGGTAGTGGGGGCAGTGCAAGTGGGGTAGACATAGGAGGGGAAGGGGGCAGTGAAAGAAGTGGAATAGGGGCTAGCGATAGAGGGGGGTGTGCACTGAGAGAGGTGGAATAGGGGCTAGTGAGAGAGGAGGGTGGGCAGTGAGAGAGGGGGATGGGCAGTGAGAGAGGGGGGTGGGCATTGAGAGAGGAGGGTGGGCAGTGAGAGAGGAGGGTGGGCAGTGAGAGAGGGGGGTGGGCAGTGAGAGAGGGGGATGGGCAGTGAGAGAGGAGGGTGGGCAGTGAGAGAGCAGGGTGGGCACAGAGAGAGGGGATGGGCAGTGAGCGAGGGGGATGGGCAGTGAGAGAGGAGGGTGGGCAGTGAGAGAGGAGGGTGGGCACTGAGAGAACAGGGTGGGCACAGAGAGAGGGGATGGGCAGTGAGAGAGCAGGGTGGGCACAGAGAGAGGGGATGGGCAGTGAGAGAGGGGGATGGGCAGTGAGAGAGGGGGATGGGCAGTGAGAGAGGGGGATGGGCAGTGAGAGAGGGGGGTGGGCATTGAGAGAGTGGGATGGGCAGTGAGAGAGGGGGATGGGCAGTGAGAGAGGGGGATGGGCAGTGAGAGAGGGGGTGGGCAGTGAGAGAGGGGGATGGGCAGTGAGAGAGGGGGGTGGGCAGTGAGAGAGGGGGATGGGCAGTGAGAGAGGGGGGTGGGCAGTGAGAGAGGGGGGTGGGCATTGAGAGAGGGGGATGGGCAGTGAGAGAGGGGGATGGGCAGTGAGAGAGGGGGATGGGCAGTGAGAGAGGGGGTGGGCAGTGAGAGAGGGGGATGGGCAGTGAGAGAGGGGGGTGGGCAGTGAGAGAGGGGGATGGGCAGTGAGAGAGGGGGGTGGGCAGTGAGGGGGGGGATGGGCAGTGAGAGAGGGGGACGGGCAGTGAGAGAGGGGGATGGGCAGTGAGAGAGGGGGACGGGCAGTGAGAGAGGGGGATGGGCAGTGAGAGAGGGGGGTGGGCAGTGAGAGAGGGGGATGGGCAGTGAGAGAGGGGGATGGGCAGTGAGAGAGGGGGATGGGCAGTGAGAGAGGGGGGTGGGCAGTGAGAGAGGGGGATGGGCAGTGAGAGAGGGGGATGGGCAGTGAGAGGGGGATGGGCAGTGAGAGAGGGGGATGGGCATTGAGAGAGGGGGATGGGCAGTGAGAGAGGGGGATGGGCAGTGAGAGAGGGGGGTGGGCAGTGAGAGAGGGGGATGGGCAGTGAGAGAGGGGGATGAGCAGTGAGAGAGGGGGATGGGCAGTGAGAGAGGGGGATGGGCAGTGAGAGAGGGGGATGGGCAGTGAGAGAGGGGGTGGGCAGTGAGAGAGGGGGATGGGCAGTGAGAGAGGGGGATGGGCAGTGAGAGAGGGGGATGGGCAGTGAGAGAGGGGGATGGGCAGTGAGAGAGGGGGTGGGCAGTGAGAGAGGGGGTGGGCAGTGAGAGAGGGGGATGGGCAGTGAGAGAGGGGGTGGGCAGTGAGAGAGGGGGATGGGCAGTGAGAGAGGGGGTGGGCAGTGAGAGAGGGGGGTGGGCAGTGAGAGAGGGGGATGGGCAGTGAGAGAGGGGGATGGGCAGTGAGAGAGGAGGGATGGGCAGTGAGAGAGGGGGATGGGCAGTGAGAGAGGGGGGTGGGCATTGAGAGAGGGGGATGGGCAGTGAGAGGGGGGTGGGCAGTGAGAGAGGGGGATGGGCAGTGAGAGAGGGGGGTGGGCAGTGAGAGAGGGGGATGGGCAGTGAGAGAGGAGGGATGGGCAGTGAGAGAGGGGGATGGGCAGTGAGAGAGGGGGGTGGGCAGTGAGCGGGGGGGATGGGCAGTGAGAGAGGGGGATGGGCAGTGAGAGAGGGGGATGGGCAGTGAGAGAGGAGGGATGGGCAGTGAGAGAGGGGGTGGGCAGTGAGAGAGGGGGGTGGGCAGTGAGAGAGGGGGTGGGCAGTGAGAGAGGGGGGTGGGCAGTGAGAGAGGGGGGTGGGCAGTGAGCGGGGGGTGGGCAGTGAGAGAGGCGAATATAGAGGGCAGCAAGAGAAAGCGTGAAAGAGGGCATCAAAAGAGCAAGACACAGGGGTAGCAAAAGAGGAGGGGTTTGGGGGCATGGCCAGTGAGAAGATTTAGGGCAGTGAGAGCAGGGCTCAGGAGGAGCAGGCATTTGATTTTCCATGAGCTGTGCCACAGCAGATCAACCTATACTAAAACCCTTATGCTTTTTTTGGTCACCAGACCATTAAAATCAATGGATACTGCTGTAATGTGGCAGTCCATTGAAATCTATGAGTTATGCTGTAATGCTCCCAGTTAAAATAGCTCAAAAACATCTCTCTAATCAGTATTTAGTTTCTTCATCTTAATCACAATGTGACATATGTCCTCCATAGGCAAATACTGAGACCAGTCCCCATTTTACCTGATTTCTGTTATATATTTATCATGAAGCTCTTTAGAGAATTTGATTCCAAGCACTAGCACTGAACAAACAATGCCTTCAACCATGCAGAAGAATCAGTGCAATAAATTACAGTGCACTGTTCTTTACATTTAAGGTTGAATGCCACTTAATTAGTGCTGTTGTGCTATTTTGGTGATTTACTTCACAGCCCCACAAATAAAGAGAAAAATGACGTCAAAAAGTAAGGGAAAAAAACTATTCTGGTCATTTTCTGTATTCTGTTTTGAAAGGCTCAGGTGGCCAGACACTAATCAATTTCCAGAGACTGTTTACAGCTCATTGGTTTTAAATGCCTGCAAGGTTTCAACCCCATACTTGAACTTTACAACAGCAAAAGCTGCTGGAAGGGCTTGGCTTACTGAGGCTTTCTTGGCCGTAAGTTGGTTGTTAAATGTTACAGATGTCTATTATTTTACCAAAGCTCATTTTATATGATTAAAATTCCGATTGAATTGCTTCCCTTTTGCAGGCGCTTTGCAAAATCCCACACCCAAGCATGTGTAAAATTGTATCTGTAAAAAGCATGAAGAAAATGAAAGGGTAGCAGAAGGCCAAAGTATTCAGAGAACTCTTTCAAAGCAATTCAAGGGGTAGAGGTTCCTGCTTGTGCATGATTCTGGTGGGAATGGTGTGATACTGGAGATATCGCCAACTGTTAACATATGGCTAAAATTTCTCACACAAATCCCCAATTTGAATTACACAGCTCTGCAACTTCCTCCTTGCTCAATCTGATCTTGTGGAAACAGTTCTTCTCCATCATTGGCAAATAGCTGTGCCTAGGTCTGTAGACATGAATGGTGGCATACTGCTGAGTGTGGGCCAGTTCTGTTGCCATCTGCTCTTCCTGGCATGCCTTCACTGTTCTTCTTTAACAGGCAATAACCTTGCTGGCCTTTAATCCCCATTTTAAATGGGCAAGCTTATCCCTGGGCAGGAAAGGAGCAAGAAAACGAGAAAATCTGAGCTGCCGCATTATGTCCTGCTTTGAATAAAGTTTTGGCAACAAATGCAGCTCTCAAATTGTATGTGAGAGTGAGCACTGCCAGCAGATAACCAGGTTGGGATCCACAACAACAACAACTTGCATTTATATAGCACCTTTAATATAGTAAAACGTCCCAAGACACTTCACAGGAGCTTTATCAGGCAAAATTTGACACCAAGCCACATTAAGAGATATTAAGACAGATGACCAAAAGCTTAGTCAGAGATAGGTTTTATGGAGCAACGTAAAGGAGTAGAGAGAGATACAGAGGTGGAAAGGTATAAGGGGGGAATTCCAGAGCTTAGGGCCTAGGCAACTGACGGCATGGCCACCAATAGTGGTGCGTAGGAAAGTGAAGGATGCGCAAGAGGCCAAAATTGGAGGAGCACAGTGATCTCAGAGGGTTGTAGGGCTGGAGGAGGTTACCGAGATAGGGAGGGGTGAGGCCATGGAGGAATTTGAACACAAGGATGAGAATTTTAAAATCGAGGCGGTGCCGGACCGAGTGCCAATATCGGTCAGCGAGCACAGGGGTGACGGGTGAACAGGACTTGGTGTGAGTTAGGATACGGGCAGCAGAGCTTTGGATGAACTCAAGTTTACAGAGGGTAGTAGGTGGGAGGCCAGCCAGGACAGCATTAGATTAGTCGAGTCTGGAGGTAACAAAGGCAGGGATGAGGGTTTCAGCAGTAGATAGGTTGAAGCAGGGGCGGAGACAGGCGATGTTACTGAGGTGGAAGTCCTTGTGTGCAGCATAACATGGGTGGGGAGCCTGCAAGTTCAGCAGCTCAATTTTTTAACCCCCATTTGCCTAGTTCCTATGCCTTCAGTGAAATCACTTCTGTTGGCAAGAATTTCAACCCTTAAATGATTCAAGATTAAATGGGCTTAATTTCTTGATGCCCTGGTAGAAATTCTGCCCGTGCCAGTGTAACTTCATTGTAAACAAGTTTTTGGTTCACATTTGGTTTGTGCTGTATGAAACTCTTCCGCAAACATATTGTTAACAGCATTTTACATTTTGTACTTTCCCTCAGTGCCTTAGAATCAGTAAAGCTAAGTTTCACCTGGTCTTGACACAACCAAGATATATAGAAACAGGCCGTTGAACATTGAGAAATGATTTCTGTGCTTGTCTGAGTGATGCGCAATGATCCTCCTTAACCGTATGTCCTTTGCTGAAGTTTGGTGAAATGTACTAATGGCAAAGCAAAGTGAGAATATTGTGTGACAAGAGTGCTACAGTTCTGTCTTAACCTGGCTACTCAATTCTGCAAATCCAGGCTGCATTGAGACTTGGAGGCATTCAAATTATGTCTTAATGGAACCTTGAACAAGATCTAATCCAGTCTTTATTTATTTTGACTTTTAACAAGGAATGTCACAATGCAGTTGAGTACAACAACTAAAAGGTCTGATACTGCCCTGATAAGGGGAAAGATTCAAACAGTCACATTACACAGAATTTCTGTACTGCTGCCTTGAATGGTTACAGTTCTCTTAGATGATCATTAGTCATGAGGCACTCAGATGGCAAAGCATTCCAGAGAACCATGGACCACGACATAAAAGAGGCTTGGATGGAAATTTAAAGGGCTGGATTCTCCTTTGCAATCCTGTCCAAAATTGGGCAGCATAGTGGAGAAGAATAAAGGACAATTCAGGTGGTGAGGCCTCATGTTACCTCACTGTCCGACTGGCATATCGTTCACTGCCCCCACCCCCCAATCTACGCTGGGACCGCTGCTGGCCACCATTCACCACATCCCTATCACACTTTCTTGATCTATCTTACTGGATAACAAGAGAAGGAGAACAGTACTGAATCCCAGCACTGGTGGAATTCCACAACCAAGCATGCTCTGAATGGAGGCACAGCAACATATAGTATGTAGGTAAAAGTGAGGTGGGTCACAACGGGTCCCTGGGCCATATTATGAGTACCACCATTGTAGGGAAATGCCTGCTGTACATTCCACTCTCCACTTCTTTTTGGTGACCTGTCAATCCAGAAATTACTGTGTAAATAATCAGAGTCCCCTACAACTCCATGCTGTGGCATATTAGAGTGCTAGTGGTCTGTGTCCTCATGTGACGCAGTATTCATTGAACCTTTAAATTTTGCACATAATTTCTATCATATAACATTAGGAAAGGTAAATTATTAATAAGAACTACTGTACAGCTTTGATAGAATTTGAACTCAAGATTATTTTTTAATTCATTACATGCTTTGCATATTTTGTGAAAAACTAGCTTAATTTCTATGCTGCCGATTCAGGTTGCCACCTTCAAAATGTTAATTGTACAAACATGTGTACCAATTATCTTCTGTTAATGTGACACATTAGAAAATAAAATTGCACTTCCATAAGGTGACACAGGTAGCAGCACTGCTAGTCTGCAAAATATGCCATACTATTACAATCCGACAATCTTCTTAGAAAACCCCAAGTTCCCCGTCATTTACTTAGCAGTTATTATTTATTTCCCTACAGTTGGCAGGACAGGAAGATGACACAAGTGCTTATTGGTGGAGCTACATATTAATCATCAACTTCAGAGCTGTGCACAATTCCTGAATGATACTGGACCAGAAAATGGAAAGAGTGACTTGTCGGCTTGTACACAGCGAACACTTCATGTAGGTAGGAACATAAGCACATAGGAGCAGGAGTAGGCCATTCGGCCCCTCGAGGCTGTTCCGCCATTCAATGAGATCATGGCTGATCTGCGAACTAGCTCCATATACCCGCCTTTGGCCCATATCCCTTAATACCTTTGGTTAATAGAAAGCTATCAATCTCAGATTTAAAATTAACAATTGATCTAGCATCAATTGCTGTTTGCAGAAGAGTGATCCAAACTTCTACCACCCTTTGTGTGTAGAAGAGTTTCCTAATTTCACTCCTGAAAGATCTGGTTCTAATTTTTAGTCTATGCCCCCTCGTCCTAGAATCCCCAACCAGTAGAAATAGTTTCTCTCTATTTACCTTATCTGTTCCCCTTAATATCTTGAAAACTTCAGATCACCCCTGAACCCACTAAATTCCAGGGAATACAACCTTAATTTGTGTAATCTCTCCTCGTAACTTAACCCTTGAAGTCTGGGTATCATTCTGGTAAACTTACACTGCACTCCCTCCAAGGTCAAGGCCAATATCCTTCTTAAGGTGTGGTGCCCAGAACTGCTCACAGTGCTCCAGGTGTTGTCTAACCAGGGTTTTGTATAATTGCTGCACAACTTCTACCCCCGTGTATTCTAGTCCTCTAGATATAAAGGTCAGCATTCCATTGGCCTTTCTGATTATTTTCTGTACCTGTTCATGACATTTTAATGATCTATGTACATGGACACCCAGGTCTCTTTTGACCTCCACTGTTTTTAGCCTTTCACCATTTACCCTGTGCCCTGTTCTATCCTTTTTAGGTCCAAAGTGGATGACCTCACATTTGCCTACATTGAAATCCATTTGCCATAGTTTTGCCCATTCGCTTAATCTGTGGATAACCCTTTGTAATATTATGCTTCCATCTACACTGCCTACAATGCCACCTATCTTTGTGTCATCGGCAAATTTGAATAGAACATAAGACATAGGAGCAGGAGTAGGTCATTTGGCCCCTCGAGCCTGATCTGCCATTCAATAAGATCATGGCTGATCTGCTCTTGGCCTCAACTCCACTTCCCTGCCCGCTCCCCATAACCCTTGGCTCCCATACCATTCAAAAATCTGTCTATCTCCACCTTAAATATATTCACTGACCCAGCCTCCACAGCTCTCTGGGGAAGAGAATTCCAAAGATTCATGACCCTCTGAGAGAAGAAATTCTTCCTCATTTCCGATTTAAATGGGTGCTCCCTTATTCTGAAATTATGCCCCCTAGTTCTAGATTCCCCCACGAGGGGAAACATCCTTTCTGCATCTACTCTGTCAAGCCCCTTCAGAATCTTATATGTTTCAGTAAGATCCCCTCTCATTCTTCTCAACTCCAATGAGTATAGACCCAACCTGCTCAACCTTTCTTCATAAGACAACCCCATCATCTCCGGAATCAACCTCGTGAACCTTCTCTGAACTGCCTCCAATGCAAGTATATCCCTCCTTAAATAAGGAGACCAAGGGGAAAAATTCAGTTGGTTTGCGCCTCCCATTAGCGCCTTAAGAGGGCGCTAATGGGGCGCAAAGCAACTAGCGCCCGTGCGCGGCGATGTTTACGCCACTCACGAAATTAACTAGACATTTTGTGGTGACACTAAACATTACCGCCACGATCTCCTGCGCCGGCAGATCGTGACATCAGTCGAGTGTGCAACGCCCCGGTAGCATCCCAGACCGGATATTGAGTGGCGCCCCCTGCCTTACCGCCTACCGCTAGCAACGACAGGTTGAGGGGAGTGGTTTGCAGTCAGGAAGGGACTGGGGGAGCGCTATTTAAAGGCGACCGCTTCCTGCCTTTTTTTGTTGGTGACATGTTTGCACCACGCATTCTGAAAGAGAGAGAGAGACTTCTGGAGAGATTCAACGCTGTGTGAAGGAGTTTTGGGTACTGAGCAGCCCTTTGCAGGTTCATTTTGATTTGTCCTTCCTTGTATCGACTGTGGGGGCTGCACTCAGAGCTCTTTCCCTGGGTCTCTCCATTGTTCTTTCCAGCAGATTTGATGTACAGGTGTCTCCAGGCTGAGATTCATGGCTGCAATGAGCAGGATGTGGATGGAGAGCAAGATCAACCCTCCCCTTTAAGAACTGGCCAGCGCCATTGTGTCTGTGTTCCATTGCTGACTGATATCACATGAGCTCCGCCAGCGCTCTGAGGTAGCGCCTCGCTCCTCGGCCTTTGCACCTTAAGACAGGTGTGAAGCGCCTGATTTAGTGCTCCAATCACCTCCAGGGGCGATAAAAGCCAAGTTTGCAGTCGGAGGTGATAATTAGCGCCAGGTGCTAATATTTGCGCCCGGCCGATAATCGCGCCCCAAACGGGGCGATACTGAATTTTTCCCCCCCAAACTGTACACAGTACTCCAGGTGTGGTCTCACCAACGCCTTGTACATTTGTAACAGGACTTCCCTACTTTTATACTCCATTCCCTTTGCAATAAAGGCCAACATTCCATTTGCCTTGCTAATTACTTGCTGTACCTGCATGCTAACGTTTTGTGATTCATGTACAAGGACCCCCAGATCCCTCTACATTTTGTAATCTCTCACCATTTAAATAATAATTTGTTTTTTTATTTTTCCTGCCAAAGTGGATAACATTGCATTTTCCCACATTATACTCCATCTGCCGGATTTTTGCCCACTCACTTAGCCTATATGACTTTCTATGCCATCATCTAAGTCATTAATAAATACTGTGAATAGTTGAGGCCCCAACACAGATCCCTATGGGACACCACTAGTCACCTCCTGCCAATTTGAGTACCTACCCATTGGGCTAGATTTTCAGTCGCTTGCGCCAGCAGTTAGCGCCTTAAGAGAAGTGATTTTCGGGCGCTATGCATGTAGCGCCCGGGCGCAGCGCAGTTTGCGCCCCGCCCCAAATTAAGTTGCCCGTTAGCGCAGGCGCAAAGTTTAGCGCCCGCCCGGATGCGCGCGCAGAAAATGACGTCACATCCTCGTGCAACGCCCTTTGTGCGCCCCGATTCCAAACTTCAGTCGGACCGCCCCATTGTGCGGCTGGCGGCCGGAGCGTTTGGAAAAAGGAACGCAACACAACCAGCGCGGGCCCCGGGGGGCGCAAATTAAAGGGGACGTACTCTCCAGTATAAAGGCCAGCCTTTTTTCAGAAAACACTCTTGTGCAATGCATTTCTGGAGACACAACAAGAAGGATAGCTAACTGGTTTCAAGCAGCAAGAGCCAGGTATTTTTGGACTCAGGCCAGAGCGCTGCAAGTGGCCTTTTGGAAATTAGAGTGTTTGCCAGGATTTGATGGGGGTTGCATGGGGTGCCAACGCGGAGCTGCAGCTCCATGTCCGTAGGGCTCGCAGATGCATTGTGAGAGGGGCAGCCCTGGCTAGAGGCAGAGGGGGCTACAGGCGTCGGCCACGTAGGCCTTACCCAGTCAGGCTATACCGCCAGCAGCACTCCTACCTAAACATGAGTGCCGCGCGATGTGTTAAAAGGCTCTGATTCCGAAAGGAGGTGATTGCAGAGATCTGCCACCTGCTTCGCCGAGATCTGTGGCCAAAGCTCAGGTGCAGGATGTCTCTGTCAGTGGAAGTGAAGGTGATGGTGGCATTGAACTTCTATGCCACCGGCTCCTTCCAATACGCTGCTGGGGACATAGCAAACATCTCCCAGTATGGCGCGCATCGCTGCATCCGCCAGGTGACTGAAGTACTGTTCAGAAGGAGAAGCCAATTCATCTCCTTCCCCATGGCCCTGGAGAGCCAGCATCAGCGCGCATTGGGATTTTCCAGACTCGGGGAATTCCCCTTGGTGCAGGGCGCCATTGACTGTACGCATGTGATTTTGCGGGCCCCTCTGGAGCATGGCGAGCAGTATCGCAACAGGAAGGGCTACCATTCTCTGAATGTGCAGCTGGTCTGTGACCACAAGCAGCGCATCATGGCAGTCAATGCCAGCTTCCCAGGCAGCAGCCACGATGCCTTTATCCTGCGGCAGAGTACTGTGCATGACATGTTCCAGGCACAGCCTCCCCCAAGAGGATGGCTACTCGGGGACAAAGGCTATCCTTTGTGCACCTGGCTCATGACCCCGCTCCGCGCGCCCAGGACCGCTGCTGAAGAGGCCTACAACGAGAGCCATCAAACCACCCGCAAAATCATCGAGCTAACTATTGGGGTCCTCAAGCAGCGGTTCCGCTGCCTTGATCGCTCCGGAGGAGCTCTCCAGTATTCGCCGGACCGGGTCTCCCAATTTGTGGTGGTTTGCTGCATGCTACACAACCTGGCTATCCGCAGGACTCAGGCACTGCCACCTGACGTTGGACCAGCACCTCAGGAGGAGGAGCAGGAGGAGCATGAGGAGCAGGAGGAGGAGCAGGAGTACGTTCCCAGGAGGGAGCGACCAGGGCCAAGGGCCGCACGACGCCACCTTATTACACGGTACTTCTAAGCCCCCTGTCAGGGAATGGCCAGGGGCCATGAGGGAAGATGAATGCAGCCGCTCCGCAACCCCTCAGCCGGCGAAGCCAACAAACACTAAGAAGAACAACCATGGAGACTGCATGAATAAAGATAATTTTTTATTACACAAAAATGAAAAGCCCTTCCCACATGAATCCCCAAAAACAATAAACGGGCCCCACAAAAAGCCCAACAAACGACTCACTCCCACAAACTGGGGAGGAGTCACTCCACCTTTCTTCAAACCGGGCCTCAACGTCGGCCTAACGCAAAAAATAAGCCCTCCAACAACACAACCATGGGCAAAATAAAGATGGCCACCGCCATATAAAAGGAAAGCTGCCCACACCCTCTACTGAGTGGCCCGCGAGGGCGAGACCTTGCCCAGCCTTTTGCCTCCCCTGCCCGGCCTGCTGCTCCTTCGCAAGCTCTGCCCAGTGGCTGCTGCGAGGCTGGGGGAAGGCGCCTGAGGCTCAGATGCCCTTCCGCCAGATGCCGCTGGGGGGCGGCCTACACGGCGTTTGGGCCTCGAGGGGCCGTCTGCTGAGTGGCGCACCTGAGCCTGGCCATCATCAGCTGCAGCCGCTTGCCCTTGACACCCCAGTGGGGGAATGGCGGCGACGGATGGCGCAATGTGGGCCAGCTGGCGTCTGGGATGCGCTGGCTGGTGCTGTGGCGCGGTGGCACTCGGCCGGGCCCGCACTGCAGGATCCGCAACAATCAGCCGAGGGGCGGCTTGCTGGGATGGTCCAGCGCGGCGGCTGCCCTGGCGATGCCTGCCTGAGACAGCGCATGTGGCAGCAGTGAGTGCCCCGTGGTCCTGGTGTGCGCGCGCATCACAGCCGCCAGGGTCTTGATGGCATCAGTCAGCATGCGGCCACTCGCGGCAGTTGCTGCCCCGAACTCGCGCACACTGGTCGCCAGCGACTCGATGGCCTCAGGCATGCGCCCCACCATGCTCATGAGCTCCGTGTGGCGCCGGTCCGAATCCTCGGCCATCTTATCCAGCTTCCGCACCTCCTCCGAGGTGAAGGTGTCCGGACTGGAGTCGCGGCTCTCCCGCTGGGGAGGAGGGGGCCGAACTAGGGGACCCTTGCCGCGTTGGTGGCGGTGAGTGTGCCGATCAGCAGCACTCCCCTCTGATCCTTCCCCCCTTTGGGGGGAAGGCCGCGGGCCACGCGCACGGCTCCTGGGTGGCTGGACGCCACTGGTCCCAGAAGCTGCATTGCCCTGCGACAGTTCCCCCAGGCACTTGTCCAGTGAGGAGGTGTCAAGCATTTCCTCCTCTCCTGCGGGACGTGACTGTTCCCCCGAAGGTCCGGCTTGCTCCTCCTCCTCCTCCTGGTCGGAGGTGCTGTCACTGGCAGCTTCAGGGTCCTGGTCGTCACCAGCTGAAAGCAGGAATGCACAAGAGTAGCTTCAGAGTGAGGAGACGGCGTCAGCGAGGGAGTTAGGACTGGTGGCATTCAGCACATTGGTGGGACAGTGGCAAAGGAGGTAGCTCGGATGGGCCAGTGCGACGCGAGAGGGCCAAAAGGCGAGGTCCTTACCATTGCCGGGCAGTGGAGGGTCGGATACTCCGCACGCTGTGGGGACAATCACACGGGCTCCCATGAGCACACACACGCGCTCCTCCAGCCGAGTGAGCTTCTGCAGCTTGGCGCGGCCACCCCTGGCACGCGCCTGGCGATTAAACGCTACTTTAGCCTGCAAGAGAAAGGACGGGCTGTAAGTGCGCAGTGAAGCCCTGATGTAGTGTGCACTGCCTCCCGTGGTGGAATAGCTTGGACAGAGTGAAGCCCTGATGTAGTGTGCACTGCCTCCCATGGTGGAATAGCTTGGACAGAGTGAAGCCCTGATGTAGTGTGCACTGCCTCCCATGGTGGAATAGCGTGGACAGAGTGAAGCCCTGATGTAGTGTGCACTGCCTCCCATGGTGGAATAGCTTGGACAGAGTGAAGCCCTGATGTAGTGTGCACTGCCTCCCATGGTGGAATAGCGTGGACAGAGTGAAGCCCTGATGTAGTGTGCACTGCCTCCCATGGTGGAATAGCTTGGACAGAGTGAAGCCCTGATGTAGTGTGCACTGCCTCCCATGGTGGAATAGCGTGGACAGAGTGAAGTCCTGATGTAGTGTGCACTGCCTCCCATGGTGGAATAGTGTGGACAGAGTGAAGCCCTGATGTAGTGTGCACTGCCTCCCATGGTGGAATAGCGTGGACAGAGTGAAGCCCTGATGTAGTGTGCACTGCCTCCCATGGTAGAATAGCTTGGACAAAGTGTAGAGTGCCGAATGGCCATGTGATGCTCATGACTGTCCCAATGCTGCTGGCTGAGGGCTGGCCAATAGGACTTTCAGCTCCCTTTGCCCATCATGTCAGGTGTACATGCAAGAATGAGGAGGAGACTGGAAAGGCTACTCACCTTCACAATCCTGGTCAGATCGTTGTATTTTTTACGACATTGTTTGTGGGTCCTGGGGGCATCGCCGGTGAACGTCACCCTCTGGGCGATCTGCTTCCAGGCTTTGGTGTAGTCGTGGTGGGTTGGATTCCTCTCACTCTCTGGGAACAAGATCCTGCGCCTCTGCTCCAGAGCTGTGACCATTATGTCCAGATCACCCTCTGAGAAGCGCAGGGCACGCTGACGGGCCTTCTCTGGCGTTGCCATGACTCCCTGGGGCTGAGCAGCAGTGTTGAGGCCTCTTTGCAAGGCTGCAGTGTGCAGGGCGTGGCAGCAGACCAATTCGTCCCTTCCCCCTTTAAGAGCTGGTCGGCGCCACGGGGTCTGCTGTCAGTCCAAAAATGACCGCACCCGCGCTGCGCCCCGCCTGGGCGCTATCCCTCTGGACCGCCGGCTTAGCGCCTAAAGATAGGAGTGGAACGCCTCTTTTAGCGCTCCACCAACCTCTTAGGGCGAAGCCACTGAATTTCCGGCAACGGGGCGCTACTTTGGGGCGGGCGCTAACTTCGGGCGGGCGCTAAGGTTAGCGCCCCAAAACTGTCTATACTGAAAATCTAGCCCATTATCCCTACTCTCTGTCTCCTGCCGATCATCCAATTTCCTAACCAGGTCAGTAATTTTCCCTCAATTCCATGGGCTTCTACCTTAGTTAACAGTCTCTTATGTGGGACTTTATCAAATGCCTTCTGGAAGTCCATATAAATAACATCCATAGACATTCCCCTGTCCACTACTTTAGTCACCTCTTTAAAAAATTCAATCAGGTTTGTCAGGCATATCCTACCTTTCACAAATCCATGCTGACTCTCTCTGATCAACTGAAAATTTTCCAGGTGTTCAGTCACCCTATCCTTAATTATAGACTCTAGCAATTTCCCGACAATAGATGTTAGGCTAACTGGTCTATAATTCCCTGGTTTCCCTCTCTCACCATTTTTAAATAGCGGAGTGACATGTGCAATTTTCCAATCTAAAGGAATGGTTCCTGAATCGAGGAAACTTTGGAATATTATAGTTAGGGCATCTGCAATGTACTCACCGACTTCCTTTAAAACCCTGGGATGGAAACCATCTGGTCCTGGGGATTTGTCACTCTTTAGCGCCATTATTTTCTTCATTACTGTTATTTTACTTACATTAATTTTATTGAGTCCCTGCTCCTGATTTAGTTTCCTTGGGATTTCTGTCATTCTATCCTCTTCCTCTACTGTAAATAAGATAGATACAAGGTCTATTGTATTTCCAGAAAATAGCAACAGATCAATTGAGTCATCAGCTTTTTGGGGGCTCTGTCAGCTCTTTTAAAGCTACTGGTCAACTTTTGCTTGTTTTCTAGGTTAGCATTTATACAGAAGGATATTGAAGTTCCGTGCAAACCTGCATCGATAACGATGAAGGAACCCAGGAATTTGTGCCACATATTCATAGTGTCCTCCAAGGCTAGAAATATTGTGCCCCTTTAACTCTGCAGCAGCGTGCCGGGCTGATCGATCGCTGGCGAAGACAAATGGAAAAAAAAGAGAATTAGCATGTCAGAATTTTTTCCACTTACCTCGTCCGCCTCGCCTTTAACTATCGCCCCCGAAGCGCCTGGCCTCCAGATGAACGCCTCCTGCAACTGTCAGTGTTTTCGCCCGGCGATGCTGCAGGGGATGGAACCGAAGTTCGGGTCCGGGGTGCTACCAGGGCGATGCGCACGCTGGTGATGTCACGATCTCCGGGCGAAGGAGATCGGGGTGCAAGGTCATACCGCCGCCGCAAACTTCCCGCCAAATATAGCGGGAGTCGATCTTCTCGCTGCATCCGGTCGGTAAGTGCTTAGCGCCCCGGGAGGCGATAACGGGAGGTGCTAAAGAGGCCAATTTCTAGGCCCATGAGTTTAAATCCTGCCGTGGCAGTTTTAGAATTTGAATTCAGTTAAAATAAATAAATCTGGTATCAGTAAAAGTGACCATGAAATTGTCAGATTGTTGAAAACCCAACTGGTTCCCGAATTCCCTTTAGGGAAGGAAACCTTCCGTCCTTACCCAGTCTAACCTATGCGTGACTCAGCAACAACAATAACTTGTATTTATGTAGCGCCTTTAACTTAATAAAACTCCCCAAGGCACTTTACAGGAGCATTATCAAACAAAATTTGGCACTGAGCCACATAAGGAGAAATTAGAGCAGATGGCCAAAATCTTGGTCAAAGAGGTAGATTTTAAGGAGCATCTTAAAGGAAGAAAGAGAGACGGTGAGGTTTAGAGGGGGAATTTCAGAGCTTGGGGTCGAGGCAGCTGAAGGCACGGCCGCCAATGGTGGAGCGATTAAAATTGGGGATGCTCAAGAGGCCAGAATTGGAGGAGCACTGATATCTCGGAGGGTTGTCGGGCTGGAGGAGATTACAGAGATAGGGAGGGGTGAGGCCATGGAGAGATTTGAAAACAGGGATGAAAATATTAAACTCCAGCCCCACACCAAAATGAAATGGCCTAGTTGTATCAAACCGCTGCAAAGAATAAGAAGAATAAGACCGGACGGACCACTCGACTGTGAACTGCATTGTACCTTCATCACAAGGACTGCAGTCGTTCAAGATGACAGTCTTATAGATTCAAGAAAACAATCTTATAGATTCCATACTTTAATAGACCTTCTCAAGGGCAACTAGGGATAGGCAATAAATGCTGGTTATGCCAGCAATGCCCATATCACAAGAATGAATATATTTTTTTAAAGTTCAGAAGGGACCCTGACCGATCATTTATGAATAAACTGATTAGCAACTGTATCTGATACTTTTGTCTCTGTCTAATCATCTACACCTGACGTATCCGACCCAGCTTATTAGATATGCTGCTCGAGAGGCACATGTACTTCACACTTCCATTCTTTGTTGCATTTTGTTGTTAGAAAACAAGAATATTCACTTTTCCGGTGTCTGCAGCACAATTCTGAACAAGATTAATCGGTCTTCAAGACGCGCTGGCAACCATACAGAATGTACCATGCCTGAAAAAATTGTATGGTAATAGTTGCTTTTCTACTGCACCTAATAATCCATTTTTATTGATTAAAAATGTTAGAGAAATAAATTTCTCTTTTTCTGAAGTCTAATCTCCTGACCAACAAATGCAGCCAGGAAAGCTGCACTGTGTGTTAGGAGATAAAAATGGAGCTTGCTAGCCCCAGTTTCTGCTAATCCATAACCTTTATAAGGCTTTGATTAAATTAAATGTGCTAACTTCACAGCCTCATCCAAAGGAATTCTTCATGTTCAGAAGTATTTCATGCAAAGAACAGCAAAAAAGCAACAAGAATTTTCGAGCCAGAACTCCATCCCCTGGTGTTGTCATTTGGCTTATATGTAGCATATTTGTGTAAAATCCTACGTAAGCCAATATACGTTCATGTTTATCCAGTGTACTTCTTGTGTCATACTTGTATTGATTTCTTTGTGGGTTCAATGACGAGACATTTATGAAAGAGAATGGCCTAGAAATTCACTTTGGGCCCGCCAGCTGGCGTGCGCCCAAAAGTTAGCGCTGAGCGCGGAGCCAGTTGCGCCCGTCAGATATTCAGTTTTTGTGCCCCAAGTCGGAACCGGGCGCTATTCCAGGGTGTGCCCGCCCCCGCTTGGGGCGCTGAAACTGAATTTCAGCGCTCTAGGCGCCGCTGCGCCACCCGCTGCGGAGCGGCAGGCTGCGGTACTGCAGGCCTCCTCCTTCTCTTAAGGGGGAGGTGCCTGCAACGGGGAGATCGCCGCTGGATAGTGCCGGCAAATGAGCCCGGCACCACGGAGAAGTGCCGGGTTCGCGGAAAGCAGCCGGCAATGCCGCGGGGGGGGGGTGGAGGAGGCCGGGGAAGGAGGCGCACCTCCACCTTAAAGCGCCCCACTAAGGCTACAGGACGGCCCCGTTTTCTGATCGCTGTTTGCGGCCGCTGCGGAAGAGGCGGCCGCAACTAAATATGGCGGTCGGGCCGGTAGCGGGGCGGTAGCGGGGCACTGCGCACACCGATGACGTCATCGGTGGCGGCGCAGCGCTACTGGCTAACGCCGCCATTACCGCAGCGCTGAATATCGGCGAAAGCTCAGCAAGTGGCGCAAAAGCCCTCTTTGGGCGAAAACTGGGCGCAAAGCCTACTGAATTTCTAGGCCAATGTCTTTTAATCTAAAGTATGTTCAACTCTGTTAACAGCATTACAGGAGACACCATCTTAGAGATCCATCTAAAACAAAACTAAAACTAAACTCTGCCTCTGTCACATGCCCTCTGCTGGTCAGGCATAAATAATCAAACAGGCAAATATGCTGGTAAGGCATCATAATCAAACAGGCAAATACCATCACTATTTGCTGATATCATTACATCTCCCTTTCTTAAAACAAAAGTATTTTACTTTTATCTAACAACATTTTTTCTTTGTATTACTCTGCATTTTAACTGTAACACTTAATGAACTTACATTATCATAATCATGATCAAGGTTTTTTAACCTTGTTTTGTGTGTTCACATGAAATATGTAAATACCTAGAACTTGAAGAAAGAATAAGATAACATTACTTCCTTCTATAACAAGAGTCCTTAAACTTGCTCAATGAGTCTCTCAGGAGGCTTCACGCATCTTGAGGATTTTCTGATTGATTGTCCTTGAATCTGAGTTGTTGCCTCAGATGATGATTTCTCAGCTGTGTGATCAGGTTGTTCAACAGTATCAGTCTTTTGACCTGCTGTGTGATCAGGTTGTTCAACAGTATCAGTCTTTTGACCTGCTGTGGCTGGTCCCATGAGAAGATCCTGATGATTTCTTCTCAGAACAGCACCCTCATCTGTCTGAATGGTGTATGATCTTGGTTGAACTTCACTCAGGACAGTTCCCTTCTGAGTCCATATGTTTGTTTTGTCTTTGAACCTTACTTGGTCACCAGTGTGGAGTTCAGGTAGGTTTTGTGTTCCTCTGTCATAGTAGTGCTTTTGCTTTTCTTTCTGTTGTTCTTTGAACTTCCTCACTTTCTCCCCCTCTTTTGTTTTCAGGAGGTTCTCTGGGATGGGTAGGTTTGACCTTAGCAGACGTCCCATAAGGAGTTGGGCTGGTGACATACCACACTCGAGCGGCATTGTGCGGTATACAAGCGTGCTCTGGTAGAAGTCAGTTCCACTGTCTTTTGCCTTGTACATCAGTCTTTTCACTGTCTGGACTGATTTTTCCACTAGTCCATTGGACTGTGGAAAGTGAGGACTTGACGTTGTGTGGACAAAGTCCCACTCTTTGGCAAAGTGTCAGAAGTTTGCATTGTAAAACTGGGGTCCGTTGTCTGTGAAGACCTCGCTTGCCACGCCATGTCTGGAGAATATGGCTTTCATACATGTTATCACAGCATCTGCAGCGGTGGTGTACAGTCTACAAACCTCTGGATACAGGGAGTAATAGTCTGTGACTACAAGATAGTCCTTCCCTTGACATACGAATAGGTCAGCGCCTACCTTCTGGTAAGGTCTGTCTGGCGCTGGGTGTGGCTTTAGTGGTTCTACCGGATTGCTTGCTCGATATTTCAGGCATATTGTGCAGTTTGACACCTCATTTGTCACATCTTGGTTGATTCGTGGCCAGTACATCACCTCTCGTGCTCTTTTCTTACACTTTTCGATTCCCAGATGTCCTCCATGGATCCTTTTTAGCATCTCTTTTTTCAGACTCTTTGGGATAACGAATTTACTTCCTTTGTAGATGATGTCTTCGACCACTGATAGTTCCGCCCTGCAACTCTGCTATGTCAGGTGAGCAGTCTTGCTTCCTGTTGGGCCATCCATCCAAGATGCTTTTCCTCAGTCGTCTCATTGTTTCATCTTTGTTTGTCTCAGTCTTTATGAGCTCCATTTTTGCATCTGCTATGGGCAGTGCACTTGTGATCATGTCCACGTAGGCGTTCATTTTTTCATCCATTTTGGTGTTTGCGGGCTCACTTGGGTCAACAGCTCTGGACAACGTGTCTGCTGTATACATCAGCTTACCCGGTGTGTACGCAACATTCAGTGTATAGCGTTGCAGCCTGATCATCATTCTTTGTATTCTAAGCGGACAGCTATTTAGTGGCTTTTGGAACAATACAATCAAGGGCTTATGGTCAGTCTCTACACTGATTGCTTGTCCTGCCACAAACTGGTGAAATCTTTCACAGGCGTATGTGATGCTGAGCAGCTCCTTTTCTATTTGAGCATATCGCGTCTCCGCGTCTGTCATTGAGCACGATGCATATGCAATAGGTTGCCAGTAGTCATATTTTTGCAGAAGAACGGCACCGAGCCCACTCTGTGATGCATCTGATGATATCTTGATGGGTCTCGCTGGGTCATAAAACCTCAGAATTGGTTCCTCTGTGAGCAGTTTCTTTAGATCGCTCCATGACTTCTCATGCTCATGATTCCATTCCCATTCTATGTTCTTTTCAGTTAGTCTTCTCAGTGGCGCCATCTTTTCTGAGAGGTTGGATATGAATTTACCCATGTAGTTGATCATTCCATTAAACCTCTGCACGTCCTTTTTGCATTGTGGCTTTGGCATATTCTCAATGGCGGACACCTTTCTGGGATCTGGTCTGATGCCCTCACTGCTAAGGATATCTCCCACAAATGTCAGTTCTGTCACCCCGAGCTGGCATTTCTCTCTATTCAGCTTCAGGTTTGTTTTCCTTGTTGCTTCCAGCACTTTTTTCAGTCTCTCGTCATGCTCAGTTCTCGTGGTTCCCCATACTATGATGTCATCCATTGATGTATCAACTCCTTCCAGGTGCTCATAGATCATATGGATAGTTTTGTGATACACTTCAGGAGCTGAGGCAATGCCAAATGGTAACCTTAGGAATCTCTATCTGCCAAATGGACTGTTGAACGTGCACAGTCTTGAACTTGCCTCGTCCAGTTTCATCTGCCAAAATTCTGATGATGCATCTAACTTGCTGAAATACTTTGCATTTGCAAACTGTGTCATGATTTCCTCACGTGTAGGAAGCTTGAAGTGCTCTCTCTTTATTGCTCTGTTTAGATCTCTTGGATCCAGGCAAATTCTGAGCTTTCCATTCTTTTTGTCCACAACGACGAGGGAACTCACCCACTCAGTTGGCTCATCTATCTTCCGAATCATGTTCAGGCTTTCCATCCTGTCCAACTCTGCCTTCAGTTGCTTTTGAAGAGCAAACGGAACTTTTCTGCATGGATGTATGACCGTTGGCATACTTTTATCTACTCTGATCGTGTGTTCTCCTGGAAGGCAGCCTAGCCCCTGAAATAGGTCATTGTACTCTTTCATGAGTTCATCATAGACTGTCTCTCCTTCGCTTTCCACAACGAGGACTTTCTTTACCAGGTTCAGTCTCTCACAGGCTATTAAACCTAGTATGGCTTGCACATCCTTTGGCACCACGATTAATGCTAACATGTGCTCTCTGCCCTTGTGTGTCACTTTGGCAATGCATCTTCCTTTCACTGGTATATCAGTACCTGAGTATCCTGTCACTTTCACTTTTATTCCATGTATCTTTGGTCTGGGTCTAATTTTCTTAAAATCAGTCTCTGATATCACATTAACTTGTGCTCCAGTATCCAATTTAAATGGAATATGTATGTCATTCACTTTTAGTGTCAACATCCAGTCTCTTTTTTCTTTTTTGTTTTTAGACACAACATCTACATAGAACTCCTCTATCTCGCTTTCATCTACTGCATGGACCTTGCTTTGTTGCGCTTGGTTCTTACAGCAACGGGCATAATGGTTGTTTTTGTTGCAACTATTGCATGTTTTACCATATGCTGGACACTTTTTTGGTGTATGCTGTGTACCGCATCGACTACATGACTTTCGATTGCCCCTTTCATTTTTGTTCGCTGGCCACGCCTCTTTTTTCACATTGGCGCTCTTTTTGTTAAACGGTTTGTGTCCGTTCTTTCTCACTGCATCCACGTTGCAGCTACTGTCACTGAACAGCTCCTTTGCCTGCGACTTCACAGTCTCTGTAGCCCTACACAGTGCTATGGCTTTTCCCAGGTCTAGATTTTGCTCTCTTAGCAGTCTTTCCCTTAGACCATTATCTGGAATACCATACACCAGTCTGTCTTTTATCAGCGAGTCTGTCAGTCCCCCAAATTCACACGTTTTGCTTCTGTTTCTCAGTTCAGTCACATACTGATCAATAGTCTCACCCGTTTTCTGTACACATGTGAAAAATCTGTGCCTCTCAAACGTCACGTTACATTTAGGTATGCAGTAGGCCTCAAACTTTTCCATTATTTTATCCAGCTTCATTTTGTCTCCATCAGTAGCGAATGTGAAGTTATTATACACCTCCAGCGCTTCATCACCCACGACATGTAAGAACACTGACGCTTTCATTTTATCACTTTTCTCGTCAGCTCCGATTGCCGCTATATACAACTCCAAACGTTGTTTGAATCTCCTCCAATTTTCAGCCACATTACCTGTCAACTGAAGCTTCGCCGGTTGGTGTAATCCTACCATTTTTCACTTCGTTAGCTATTCTCCAATGGTAAGTAACGATGTTCTCTTTTGGCTTGCTATTATGTGGAGAGCTGATTTAACTTCAGATTTTTCCTCTTCATCTCTTTCAATCACTTCTGACACCATGTATTGATTTCTTTGTGGGTTCAATGACGAGACATTTATGAAAGAGAATGGCCTAGAAATTCAGTTGGGCGCGCCAGCCGTTAGCACCTTAGGAGGAGTAGATCTCGAGCGCTAGGCGCTTAGCGCCTGGGCGCAGCGCGATCTGTGCCTCGCCCCAACTTCAGTACACATTTAGCGCCGGCGCAAAGTCTTAGCGCGCGCCCTGCTGCGCGCGCAGATCATGACGTCATTTACTAGTGCAGCGCCCTTTGTGCGCCCCGAACCGGAACTTCACTCGCGCCGCCCCATTGTGAAGTGGAATGGTACACAGCCGAGGTGGGCCAGGGGGAGCGCTAATTAAAGGGCACTTACCCTGCACTATAAAGGCCAGCCATTTTGCTGCATTCAGTCTTGTGCAACGGTTTTTTGGAGAGAGACCAAGGAGGAGAGCTTACTGGTTTGGACCAACCCTAGGACAGGTATTTTTGGCTCAGGCCAGAGCTTAGCAATTATCTTTGCCTTCATTGAGAGCTCATTGTTTCCCAGCATATAATGGGGGCTGCATTGGGTGCCAATGCTGACTTTCAGCCTTATGCCAGAAGGGCTTACAGATGCCGTGAGAGAGTGGCAGCCCTGGCTAGACGCAGAGGGGGCAACAGGCGTTGCCAACTGAGGCCTTACCCACCCAGGGTATACCGCCAGCAGTCCTCCTATCTGACCATGTCTGCCGCGATGTGTGTAAGGAGGCTGCGATTCAGAAGGGAGGTGGTTGCAGACATCTGCCAGCTGCTTCAGAGAGATCTGCAGCCACAGCTGATGCGCAGGACGTCTCTGTCGGTGGCAGTGAAGGTGACGGTGGCTCTCAACTTCTATGCCACCGGCTCCTTCCAATCCGCTGCTGGGGACATCGCTAACATCTCCCAGTTCGCCGTGCATTGCTGCATCCGCCAGGTGACCGAAGCCCTTTTCACAAGGAGACATCAATTCATCTCCTTCCCCATGACCCTGGACAAGCAGCAGCAGCGTGCAGTGGGATTTTCAAGAATAGCGGGCTTCCCCATGGTGCAGGGCGCCATTGACTGCATGCATGTGGCTTTGCGGGCACCTCTGGAGCATGCCGAGGATTACCGCAACCAGAAGGGCTACCATTCCCTCAACGTACAGCTGGTGTGTGACCACAGGCAGCGCATCCTAGCTGTCAATGCCCGCTTTCCAGGCAGCAGCCACGATGCCTTTATCCTGCGACAGACAACTGTGGCTGACATGTTCCAGGCACAGCCTCCCCCAAGAGGTTGGCTTATCGGGGACAAAGGCTATCCTTTGTGTACCTGGCTCATGACCCCGCTCCGCGCGCCCACGACCCCTGCTGAAGAGGCATACAACGAGAGCCATCAAGCGACTAGGAACATCATAGAACAAACAATCGGCGTCCTCAAGCAACGGTTCCGCTGTCTCGATCGCTCCGGGGGAGCCCTCCAGTATTCGCAGGACCGAGCCTCCCAATTCGTCGTCGTTTGCTGCATGCTGCACAACCTGGCTATCCGCAGGACTCAGGCACTGCCACCTCACGTTGGACCCCCACCTCAGGAGGAGCAGCAGGACGAGCATGAGGAGGAGGAGGACGAGGAGTACCAGCCCAGGAGGGAGGCACAAGGTCCAAGGGCCGCCCGTCGGCGGCTTATTGAACGTCACTTCTAGGCCCCCTGTCAGGGAATGGCTTGTGCCAATGAAAGAACATGATTGCAGCCGCTCCGCAAGCCCTCAGCCGGTTAAGGCAACAAACACTTCAAAGATCAAACATGGACAATGTTAATAAATAAAATGCTTTATTGTACAAACTCAGGGCCCCTCCCACATGAAAACCAAAAACAGACGAAACCCCCAAAAAACACTCAAACACATTACTCGCTCCCACAACCTGGAGGGGATTAACAAAACAGTGCAACTAAAATGGCCGTCATCCTCGGCCTGCGTAAAAAACAAACATCACATCCTCGGCCTTCAAAAAACAAACATCCAATTCTCGGCCTCAAAAAACAAACACAACTGGGCACACATTCGACTTTTTGGCCCGCTAGGTCGATGCCTTGGCCATCTTTGTGTGGCCCCTGCCCGCCCTGCTGCTCCTCCTCAAAGTAAGGCCATTGGCTGCTGCAAGGCTGGGGGCAGGCTCCAGAGGGGCACATGTCGTGACGGCAGATGCCCTTGGGGGTCGGCCTAGTCGTGGTCTGGCCGTCGAGCGGGCGGCTGTTGAATGCTGCAGCTGTGGCTGGCCAGCATCAGTCGCTGCAGCAGCTCCTGGCAGCTCCACTGGGGGAGTGGCAGTGGCGGCTGGAGGAATGGGGGCAAGCTGGTGGATGGCAGGCGCTCGCTGGTCACCTGAGACACTGGCACTCGCCCGGGCCAGCACTGCAGCATGCGCACCAATCTGCCGAGGGACCGCTGTGCTGCTGCAGCGCGCCGGGTGCCCTGGCGATGCCTGGCTGACACAGCGAGTGTGGCAGCAGTGAGTGCCCGTGTTGACCTGTTCAGTGGCCGCATCAGAGCACCCAGTGACTGCACGGCACCACTGATCACCTGGCCACTCGCTGCCTGAGCTGCCCCGAATTCCGCCCGACTGGTGGCCTGTGAGGCCCCGACGTCGGTGACAGTCCGAGAGAGGGACTCGATGGCCTCAGGCAACCGTGCCACTAACCCCATGAGCTCCGTGTGCCGGCGCTCCGAGTCCGCGGACAAGTCCTTGAGGCGTTCCATCTCCTCGGCGAAGAACATCTCCGGACTGGAGGCCGGACTCTCCCTCTGGGGAGAAGGCCACCGAGCTGGCCGACCTGTCCTGCGTTGCTGGAGGCCACTGGGCACAGCAATTGGACTCCCCTCCGACCCTTCCCCCCTCTGGGGAGAAGGCCGCCGACCTGGCACCCCCCTCCCGCGTTTCTGCAGGCCGCAGGTCCCATGAGCTCCCCTCCCCTCCAACACTTCCGCGACGCTCCCCTCCAGGGAAGACGTGTCCCCTACATTGGCATGGGTTGCCACGGCCGAGGGTTCCCCTGATGGGCCGCCTTCCTCTTGCTCCTCCTCCTCCTCCTCCTCTGAGGGGCTGTCACTGGCAAGTTCAGGGACCTCCTCCTCACCATCTGAAACCAGGAAGGCACAAGAGTAGCTTTAGAGTGAGGAGAGGCCGTCAGCGAGGGATGCATGAGTGGTGGCATTCAGCGCATTGGTCGGACAGTGGCAAAGGATGTAGATCTGATGCGCAAGTGGGACGAGAGAGGTCCAAACGTGGATGTCCTTACCATTGGTGCCCAGAACAGGGTCGGCATCTCCACATGCAACAGGGCCAATCACCCGGGCACCCATGATGCGCTCCATGCGATGTTGAAGCTCGGTGAGCAGCTGGATCTGGGGTCGGCCTCCCCCGGTCGCAGTCTGGCTCTTCCGATTATTAGCCAGCTTGGCCTGCAAGAGAAAGGACGGCCTCTAAGTACAGTGTGTCGCCCTGATCTTGTGTGCACTGCATCCCATGGTGGAATAGCCTGGCCAGTGTGTCGCCCTGATCTTGTGTGCACTGCCTCCCATAGTGGAAGAGCCTGGCCAGTGTGTCGCCCTGATCTTGTGTGCACTGCCTCCCATGGTGGAAGAGCCTGGCCAGTGTGTTGCCCTGATCTTGTGTGCACTGCCTCCCATGGTGGAATAGCTTGGCCAGTGTGTTAAGTGGAGAATGTGCAATTGATGTTCATGCCTGTCCCATAGCTGCTGGATGAGGGCTGGCCATTAGGGCTTTCAGGTCCCTTTGCTCATAATGTGAGGTGCACATGCAAGGATGAGGATGTCACTGGAAAGGGTACTCACCCTGACAATCCGCGTGAGGTCATTAAACTTTTTGCGGCATTGGACACCGGTCCTGGGGACCTCGCTGTTGGCTGACACCTTGCTGGCGACATGCCTCCAGGCTCTCCGGTAGGCGCGGAGCGGCGCCCTCCTGCCATTGTCCGGGTACAAAATATGGCGCCTCTTCTCCACACCACCAACCAGCACACTCAGATCACGCTCTGAGAAGCGCTGCGCTCGTTCATGGGCCCTCTGCATGGCTTCAGGCGCTATTTGGGTCCAGCAGCAGTATTCAGGCCTAGCTGGAGGGCTCCACTATCCAGGGCGTGGCAGCAGACAAAGTCGACCCTTCCCCCTTAAGAGCTGGTCGGCGCCAGGGTGTCTGCTGTCAATCACGAGATGGCCGCACCTGCGCTGCGCCCGGCCTGGGCGCTCTCGCTCAGTACCTCCGGCTTAGCGCCTAAAGAGAGGCGTCCAGCACCAGTTTTAGCGCTCGAGCAAACTCTTAGGGCGAAGCTCATGAATATCGCAGAAGTGGCCTCGATGTGGCGGCGGGCGCAAACTTTAGCGGCCGCCCGACTTTACCGCCCCAAAAGTGGCTACAATGAATTTCTAGGCCAATGTCTTTTAATCTAAAGTATGTTCAACTCTGTTAACAGCATTACAGGAGACACCATCTTAGAGATCCATCTAAAACAAAACTAAAACTAAACTCTGCCTCTGTCACATGCCCTCTGCTGGTCAGGCATAAATAATCAAACAGGCAAATATGCTGGTAAGGCATCATAATCAAACAGGCAAATACCATCACTATTTGCTGATATCATTACAATACTCTTAAATCATAACCTCAAATTGCTCCCACTACTACCGCCACCAGTGACTGAACCATCAGTCCTTCATCTGGTGTCTAGCTCAAATGCTCTATCCAGGCACAGCCCAAATTTAGAACAAAATTTATTATTGGGGGTTCTTCACATCCCAAATGGACACAAGGTAGAGTTTCTGAGCCCTTGCTCACAGCAGGCGAGATACCTCGTTGTGTGCTAGGACTTGGAAAATCTATCCTATTATGAACATTTCACATGACCATAATTAGGCTTCACTTGAATCCTAGTGACAACATTGCATTAATATCGACTTTCCACTCATGATAACAGTAGATCATTGTGGCACAGTGAAAGTAAGAACTTTAATTGGATAGTGATATGTGGATTCCTGCACATTTGGATGAGTAATTCAAACAATTAGTAAAAAAAAATCAAGAAAACCAGTTGGCAATAGCAATAGCAAGTTTATATGAAGAAATGTCCCAGTCTCTGAGCCGACTGCTATGAAGGAAATTCTGATTGTTGTGCAGAATGACTATTGATATTCCACAGCTATGTTTCAGTAATTGCAAAAGAATTAAAGATTTTCTCAGCAATAAAATGATTAAAATTGTTAATAAATATATAGAGAAACAACTAAGAATGGGGTTCTACTGCATCGGTAGAGTGCAATTCTGATATTATGGACACCTGGTTAAAAGCTCAGTTTATACGTGCCGGTATGGTTATGGTGAAAGCTTGATTGCAAGAAAGTTTAATAAGCATTTAACTGGTCCAATTAAAGTTCAGAGTAATGAGGTAACCTTGAAAACTTCAAAGAATGTTGTTTTGCATAGCAAGCCTCCATGTTAAGGAGCTTTGATTAAAGGAATATTTATTTAAATGTTAAGCACTGAACATTTGCTCCTTTCTAAACAATGTTTAATATGGGTTTTATGAAGCTTTCCCTCACTATGGATGTGTGCCAAAAAATGTTATCGCCCAGCATTGTGCTGAAGCCCCTCATCACAGTACAGCAAGCATTTGTATAAACCTGCTCAACCGTCCAAAAGTTATTAAACTACTGCAATGTTTCGAGTCCATTATCTGTTTGTGTGGAGGGCTTTGTGCCTGAAATGTCAAGCGTGTCCACATCTTGTTCCATAAATGTGCCAAGCGCAACAGCAATTAGCAATTAGCACGTGATCGGTTCAACCAGCTGTCTACTCGACGTCTCGTAAGCCAGTACCATCTTTTATCTTTTGAGGTAAACTCTATCTGTTTTTTTTTCCATTTACTCTCCTTGGGTCCGTGCGCCAGCTGAGCACGAGAGGGCAGACAGCCAACATACACCCACATTTCTGTCAATCCCACTGGAAACTGGTCATTAGGAGGTTCATGCGAAGGCTCAAAGGTGATTATTATTTCACTTCTCTCCCTCCCTGTAACAAGCGCCTGCTCTCTACTTGTCGTTACACGTGAATGTAGTTAAAATTCAAATATAAATTGAACTAATGGCGGAGTGACATGCCAATGGTCGAACACGGAGTGCCAAATTGTGGTAGGATGCTGGATTGTATCCACAGTTCCTCATTTAATGAGTTCCCAATCTGAATAATGGTACCCAGAGGGAGGCACAGTACCAGTATCACACACGCAGAGTGAGTCAGACTGCTCTCTCACACCTCCTGTAGTGATCAGCTACAAAACAGCATAACAGAGCTCTCAACTGCCCTTTCACCCACTCAGGGAAAGGCACGTGGCAGAAGAAGCTCTGAAAAAGAGAAGGGGGAAGAAAATGACTTATCCAAAATTAATTAATAGGTGAATAAATTAATTGAGCTCCTTCTCCATGATGGACTATGAGTGTGGGGGGAAGCCCCAGGTTTGATTCCTATCTCAACCATAGCGATGTTGGAAGCATTATCTGCTCTTGTTCACAATCCAATGATCCTTGCTGAAAGTGTACTTTTGCGTACACGAGATGAGAACAGTTTGGACACCGCTGTGATGCCCTGACTGGTACACTCACTGTGTAGGCTAACATATGAGGAATGGTCACTTGGGTGAGATTACTGGAGGGCTGCAGTCACCTGTGGAAACATATCTCAGCTGGCAGTCAACAGTGGAGTGGAGAAAATGGGAAAAATAAATTGGAAACCAGATTGAGAAAGTTCAGCAAGATCTTTCCACAGTGATCAAAATGGTGGATACTGAAGTAGGCATTCAGGTTGTTAGTGGCTACTTCCGAAACTGAGGCTGTCCAATAACCCCTCAGTGCCGTGGCAACAATTCAGCTCCAGGACACCACTGAGTTCAGGAACCCCTGCAAGCCTGATTGCTTGATGTTATCAATACACACTGTTAAAACAAGAATATTGAATTTTAAAAATTGAAAACAGGAAAAAAAGGTACAACAAAAGTAAAGTTATTTTAAATACCTAGGCCTCTGCCAATTGTAATCTTTATCTGGGTTGCCAGGAAATATTCAACGGCAGCCCAGTAACAGTTCCTCTCCCTCAATGCGTTCAAAACAATATTCATCATAGTGTCTCATCAAATTCATTCTTTTCCAGCACCTCAAAACTGCAGAGTCTCTTATCTCCCTCAGTCTTTCCTTCCTCATACAATCTTCAGGCACTTAAAATCCAAGCTTGGCTTCATCTAATCACTGTTCCTGATTTACCGAATCCTCTTGTTCACTGTTTTCCTCCTTGTTGGTGTCCTGCACTTACTTATTTACATTGATTCTTTATCTTAGTTCCTCAATAATAAAAATAAATGTCCTTCCTGTCTCCCATGAGAAGCTGTCTGGTCTTCACTCTGTACCTCCCACAGTTGTGCAATTGAGACCAGGAGCTCAGTTCAATGGAAGGATCATCTCACTGCTCCAATGTGCCAATTATGAAATTTGCATTCTCAAAATACAAAATAATAGATTAAGGCAGAAACTATTTTTTAGACCTTATGTTCAGTTACCTAATTTCTGTAACAACCATTTAAACAGCATTGCAGATCTGAGAGCGCAGTTAGCTCATTACCACTGATGTCAGCTTTAGCCAGGGTTCCCACTGCTGTCTAGTGGCCACTACTGGAAGTGGATGTGTGTGGGAGTTGGGTGAGGACAGGATCAAGCTTGGCTGTAACACTTTCTGCAGTTGAACGGCATGCCAACACTCATCACCAAGGCCCACATATGAATATTACCATTTGAATGAAGAACCACATGGCAACTGTGACCCATATTATCATACTGTACTGGAGTCAATACCTTCAGGAGAGAAGGAAAATTCATGAGAAATAAAAGGTAATAATCTTTGAGTAATAATAAGAGGGTCCAGCTTGTTCCTCAGTCATTGATTTTAGCAAATAATATTGCATTTCTTTTTACATGGACAATTTTTGAAAATCCAGTTGGATAAAAGGGATTGGAAGCAAATTTAAACCAAGTAACAAGAAGTTGGCTAATATACTGGCATGTAAACCCTTTGGAACTTAATTTAGAATCATAGGGGGTGATTTTCCCACTGGAGGCGAGATGGAGGTGGGTTTCGGTTTGGGTGGGTTTGAAACCAACCTCCACTGATAGTTTTCAAAAAATTGTGATTTTCCCCTGATTGGTCAGTTGATTTCAGAGGTGTGGGATGTCCTTGGTCAATTAGTCTTTTGGGACTGAAACTCGCCTCTGCTGACATCACTATTCCAGCCTGATTTTACAGCTTCTTGCTCCCTTGGCTCATTCCACGGGATTTCTGCCTATCCTGCACCACCTGCAACATATTTAGAGAAACCACCGGGGGGGGCGATGTGCCCACTGGAGGCGAGATGGAGGCAGGTTTCAGTTTGAGTGGGTTTGAAATCCGCCTCCACTGATAGTTTTCAAAAAATTGTGATTTTCCCCTGATTGGCCACTTGATTTCAGAGGTATGGGCTGCCTTTGGTCAATTAGTGTTGCGGGACTGAAACCCTGTTGACAGCACTTTTCCAGTCTGATTTTATGACTTCTTGCTCCCTTGGCTCATTCCACAGCATTTCTGCGTCTCCTGCACCACCTCCAACATCTTTTGAGAAACCACTATGTCCAATTCCAAGGCAAGGGCCTACCTGAGGCTCTCGGATGAGGCGCTGCAAATGTTGTTGGAGGGGGTGACAGCTAGCATGGAGGTGCTCTTCCACTCATCTCAGAGGAAGAGGCCTGCCAAAGAAACCTCTGTGGGTACAGCTGGCAAGGGATATAACCTCCAGATCTGTGTGCAGAATGGGAGAATGTTTATGTGTATTGATGAAATGCCATCCCTGCTGGAAAGTATTAAAATGATTTGAAGCCAAAATGTTGGCTTTATGGCATCTGTTCTTTCGTGTTAGGCAGCTCCACATTGCGGCCTCCGCCACACTTGCGTTGTCAGGTTGGTGGCCTGAGTGAAAGGAGGCCAGAGAGTCATGTCCATTGTCAATGACGTCCTAGGATGGAGCCAAGGACATGTGCCAACTTGGGCAACCTATGCAAATCTGGCCATGATAATTTCATCCCTTGCATCCCGGGCAGCCATGTGCTCGCGTGCTGCTGCTGGTCGATACACTGGCGCTCTGGCCTCCTCCTGCTCCTCCTGCTCCTCCTCCTCCTCCTGCTCCTTCTCCTCCTCCAGATTCTCATCCTCCTCCTCAGCCTCCTCCTCCTCCTTCTCCTCCTCCTCATCTGAGGAGGGCTGGAACTGAGCCGCTTGCTCATCAGGGAGCTGCAAGCCACGACGCTGTGCAATGTTGTGCAGTGTACAGCAGACCACGACCATTCTGGAGACCCTGTATGGTGTATACTGCAGGGCTCCAGCTGATCGGTCAAGGCAACAGAAGCGCATCTTCAACAACCCAATGGTTTGCTTGATGATGGACCTGGTCGAAGTGTGGCTGGCATTGTAGCGCTCTTCAGCCTCATTAGCTGGCCTCCTGATCGGCATAATTAGCCACTTCATCAGGGGATAGCCTTTGTCACCAAGGTGCCATCCGTTAAGTTGGTTTGGTGGATTGAAAAGCGGAGGAACACTAGATTGCCACAGGATGAAAGAGTCCTGGCAACTTCCACAGAACTTGACGCAAACATGCAAGAACTCCTTCTTGTGGTTACACACCAGCTGAACGTTGAGGGATTGGAAGCACTTTCGGTTGACAAAAATAGCTGGGCTGTGATGGAGTTCCCTAAGGGCCACATGTGTGCAGTCTATGACACCCTGCACCATTGGCATGCCTGCCATATTTGCAAAGCCAACCAAACGGGCAGTTATACTTGCTTGATCCCTTGTAAACTGGATGTAATTGTGGGCCTTAGTAAAAAGGGCATCAGTAACTTGCGTGATGCAACTGTGGGTGGCCGACTGGGAGATGCCGCTGATGTCTGCTGATAATCCCTGGAAGGAGCCTGAGGCAAAGAAGTTGAGTGTGGTGGTGACTTTGACAGTCACTGGTAAGGGGTGTCCACCCGTTCCTCTGGGCACCAGGTCTTGCTGCAGCAGGCCGCAGATCTCTCGGACAACTTCTCGCCAAAGTCTCAGCCTCCTTTGGCACTGCTGCTCACTCATGTTGAGGTAGCTCATCCTTTGTCTGTAAACCCTCTGTGGGGGGTATCTCCTGTGGCGAGGTGCCTCGATGTGCTGGTGCCTTCTGTCCTGTGCTGCATCAGGTGGCTGAGCAGGAGGTTGGGGCTCCTGCTGATGTTGCTCCCAAGCTGCCTGGTTCTGCTGCTGCCCTGGATGGTCCTCATCCTCATCTGAGGTCCGTGCAGAAAGAAAACGAATGGTTCCGATGCTGCTTGCTGATGCCTCCTTTGGTGAAGCGCTCATTGCAAGTGGGGAGAGGGTCTTCCAAGGAGGTCCCACAGTTGAATGATTCAAGCTGCAGCACCTCTGACTTTGGAAGGCCTTCTAAAAGTGCTCAGGGACCTTTTAAAGCCAAGGTCTGGCACTTGTAAGTAATCCTTGCTGCAATAAACAATGTCTCGTCAGACCTGCAGCTGTGAGGAGGCCACCCACGAGTCAACCCGCCAGGTTTACCTGGCGTGGTTCAGGAGGTGCGTGGAGCACGCCAAAATCATCGAAAAATCACAAGGGCCTCTCAAAATAGGCTTAGGGAGGCCCTTAATGAGCATTTAATGATAACAAGTATCACTATGGCCAGCTGGAGGCGGGACCGTTTCCCAACCTCCAAAACTGGCACCGGCAAAATCCCGCGGAGGCGGGTTGGAGGGGGGTTCCGAACCCGACCTCAGTGAATCTGATTTTCCCGCCTTTCCCACCTCATCCGACAGCAGAAAATCGCCCCCATAGAATCATATAATGATACAGCACAGAAGGAGGCCATTCAGCCCATCGTGTCCATGCCGGCTCTTTGCTAGAGCTATCCAATTAATCCCACTCCAACTGCTCTTTCCCCATAGCCCTGTAATTATTTTTCCTTCAAGTATTTATCCAATTATCTTTTGAATGTTACTATTGAATCTGCTTCCACCACCCTTTCAGACGGTGCATTCCAGATCACAATAACTCGCTGTGTAAAAAAAATGTTTCCTCATGCCGCCTCTGGTTCTTTTGCCAATCATCTTAAATCTGTGTCCTCTGGCCATTCTGCCACTGGAAACAGTTTCTCCTTATTTACTCTATCAAAACCATTCATGAGTTTGAATACCTCTATCAAATCTCCTCTTAACCTTCTCTGCTCCAAGGAGAACAACCCCAGCTACTCTAGTCTCTCCACATAATGGAAAGTAAATCTCTTCTGCACCCTCTCCAAGGCCTTGTTATCCTTCCTAAATTTGTGGTGCCCAGAATTGAACCTGTAGTGTATGTAACCTGTACTACCTTAAGAGGATACCTTAAGGTGATGGACTACTTTTTATCGGCTCCTGTACATTGTAGTACCGGTGGTGACCACACCGGTATATAAGCCCTGCGGAGCAAAGTGTACCTCAGTTCTGCCCTGACCCCCAATCACTAAAGACCTGTTTACTTACTTCTGTTGTCTGTGTCCTGTTATTCATTATAAATGCACTTGTAAACACAGACTCAACAGTGGCGATGAGTCTGATCGTACCTAGCGGCAGTTTTGCATCACCTCCCCCAGTACTGATTCTGGGGCCCATTCCAAGGAAGCTTCGTCCTCAGAAACGGGCGTCGGAAAAGGGCATCCGCTCTCAACATCCTGCTGAGCACTGCATCGCACGGGAGGCCATCGGGAACCCGGGTTGGTTTTCTGGTCATGAAGTCCAACATCAGCAACAGGCAGTGATCATCCCTTCTACGACAGTGGCGGGTAAGCCCGATCGAGCGGCACAGGGGTGAAGTTGGCCGAGTTGTCAGTGGGAGAAGGGGAGGGAAAACGAAGAACAAGGGCGGAGAACATGACCGCAGCTGGTGTCAGGGGCCGGACTGCAATCGGGGCAGAGACACGTAGCAGCCAGAAAAGCGCTTTATTGCCACAAGGACCGCGGGAGTGGCGGGGCAACAAGAGCAGCAGCGCAAGGAAGCGTATACACGGGAAAATAAAGGCAGGAAGGACCGCTGGGAGGCGTGGACAGCAACAGCGCGGGAATCGCCATCTTGAGTCGGCGGGGGGGAAGAAGACAAGCGCGGGAAAAGCCGCCATCTTAAATAAAAAAAAATTAAAAGTCATCATATTAAATAATATCCGAAGGGAAAGGAGAAACTCAGCAAGGATGCCGAAAACGGGTAACATCACTGCCTTCGACAACGATGTGGAAGATTGGGCCACTTATGTGGAACGCGTCGAAGTTTACTGTAGAACGAATGATGTACCGGATGATAAGAAAGCACTAACCCTATTAAACTCGATGGGTGTGAAGACGTACGGGTTATTAAGGAACCTGGTAACCCCAGACAAACCGGTAGGGAAGAGTTTCGCGGATATTGTTACTATCCTGCAAGAGCATTTAAACCCCACACCGCTGCTGATAGCGGAACGATTTAAATTCTACAAAAGAATTCAACTTAAAGAAGAAAGCAACGCTGAATTCCTAACAGAACTGCGCAAGTTATCAAAGTACTGCCAGTTCGGAACAGGACTAGCAGACGCACTGAGAGATAAGTTTGTGTGTGGGCTCCTAAGGGAAGGAACCCAGAAGCGACTGCTAGAGGAAAAGGATCTTACGCTGGACAAAGCTTTCAGCATTGCAGCATCCCACGAGGCAGCAGCACGGAGCGCTGCAGAGATACAGCAAAGGCCACTGGAATTCAGCACCAATGAAATGGCATTGGGCGCAGTAAAGTGCTATCATTGCGGAAGGACAACGCATGACCAGAACCAGTGCTGGTTCAAAGACAAAGAATGCAGGCAATGTGGCAAACTTGGTCACATAGCGAGAGTATGCCAGTCAGGAAAGAAGACCAGCAGCAAAAAGTCACCGCAGGAGAAGTACAAAAAAGTACACAAGGTGACAGAGAACAGTTCGGATGAACAGAAGACGGATTCGGACTCCAGCAGTAAGGAACTGGGTTGTCTGAAAATACATAATGTGGGTAACACAGCAGACCACCAAACTATCTGGGTCATGCAGGAGTCCAAGTGAAGATGGAATTGGACACTGGGTCGGCATTAACGGTCATGAATAAGCAAGATTACAAAAGGTTATTCTCGCACATTCCCCTGAGGGATACGGAGATTGTATTGAAAACATACACGGGGCAAATAGTATACCCCAAAGGAAAGGTAAAAGTAAATGTGGTCTACAATGGTAAAGAAAGTCAGAAAATGGACTTGTACGTGTTACCTGATGGAAGTCCGCCACTACTGGGATGGGAATGGATCCGGAGAATAAATTTGGACTGGCATTCCATGCAAGCACTGACTGTGGATGCCTGTAAGGAGGACAACGTCAAACCTAAACGACTGTCCAAAATCTTAGACGATGCTAAGGAGGTGTTCCAACAGGGACTTGGTACCCTGAAAGGAATTACGGCAACCATCAAGGTCGAAGAACATGCAAACCCAAAATTTTTCAAAGCCAGACCGGTGCCTTGTGCGATACGACCTGCTGTGGAAGCAGAGCTGGAAGGGCTGGAACGTTCAGGGGTACTGTCCAAGGTGGACTGGAGCGAATGGGCTACACCCATTGTTCCTGTCATGAAGCGTTCGTTGAGCAACAAGCCGGGGGAACCTGGGAAGGTTCGCATCTGTGGCGATTTCAAGATCACTGTTAATCCAGTTCTTCACACGGTGCAATATCTGCTTCCGCGGATTGAAGATATCTTCGCTTCGCTGTCTGGCGGAAAGCACTTCACCAAGATAGACCTGGCGCAGGCGTACCTACAGATGGAAGTTGATGAAGCGTCACAACAGTACCTCACGATCAACACACATAAGGGCATATATCGGTATAATAGGCTGGTTTTTGGAGTGGCATCGGCTCCAGCGATTTGGCAAAGGGCCATGGAGCAGGTATTGCAGGGAATCCCAGGCACACAATGCTACCTGGATGACATCCTGATTACAGGAGATAACGATAATGATCACCTCGCAAATTTGGAGCAGGTGCTCATCAGATTGAAAGAATATGGGCTAAGAGCTAATCGCCAGAAATGCGAGTTCTTTCAAAAGCGAATCTCGTACTGCGGCCACGTCATTGATCAGGAGGGGCTCCATAAGTCACCTGACAAGATCGAAGCTGTTGTCAAAGCTCCAGCACCGGAAAATGTATCCCAGTTGAGGTCGTTCCTTGGGTTGATTAACTATTACCACAAGTTTCTTCCAAATTTATCCACGGTGTTACACCCGCTAAACACTCTTTTGCAAACGGGAATACCATGGAAGTGGAGCGATGATTGTAAGCGGGCTTTTCAAAAGAGCAAGGCACTGATCACCTCTAAGGAAGTGTTGGCTCACTTTAACCCAACGCTGCCTATTCGCTTAGCTTGTGATGCTTCTCCATATGGTATCGGGGCAGTGCTCTCACATAAGTTTCCAGATGGCTCGGAAAGGCCAGTCGCTTTCGCATCCAGATCATTGGCCTCCGCTGAACGCAACTATGCTCAGATAGATAGGGAGGCTCTCAGCCTCGTGTGGGGAGTTAAGAAATTTAACCATTACCTGCAAGGCGAAAAGTTTACGCTGCTGACAGATCACCAGCCGTTGGTTTCCATTTTCAACCCTAAGAAGGGTGTTCCGGTAATGACGGCGCAGAGGCTTCAGAGATGGGCCCTTTTCCTAGGGGCACATCAATATGATATTGAGTTCAAAGGTACAAAGCAACATGGTAATGCTGATGGGCTTTCGCGCCTGCCACTACCTACAGCGGAAGAGGCACCGGCAGTTGACCCTGTCGAGATATTTCACTCGACCATCATCGAATGCTTACCAGTCACCAATGCGGATATTGAGAGAGAGACCCAAAATGACCCGACACTGTCTTGGGTCTACGACTTGACAGTGAAGGGATGGCCAGCACATGGCGAACCACTGTTACCAGCATTCTCAGCCAGACGAGACCAGCTGTCCGTATGTCAAGGAACATTGATGTATGGAACAAGGGTGATTATTCCTCCTAAATTAAGGGAGAGAGTTCTAAAAGAATTGCACGAAGGTCATCTGGGGGGAGTCAAGATGAAAAGCCTTGCTAGGGCTTATGTGTGGTGGCCAGGTATCGACAAACAAATAGAGGATCTGACTAAAAGCTGCTCAGGGTGCCAAAAAGTTCAGAACGCACCTCCAATTGCACCGCTGCATCCGTGGGAATGGCCTTCAGCCCCATGGCAACATGTGCATATCGACTTTGCAGGTCCATTCATGGATTCCATGTTTTTGATAGCAGTAGACGCACATTCTAAATGGCCAGAAGTGATTAAGATGTCGACCACTACCTCTGAGAAGACGATTGCAGTTCTAAGAACCATATTTGCAAGGAATGGATTGCCGGAGCAAATATGTTCAGACAACGGACCACAGTTCGTGTCAGAAGAATTCCAGAAATTCATGAAAAAGAATGGGGTGAAACACTATACATCTGCCCCATATCATCCAGCTACAAATGGGTTGGCCGAGAGATTTGTACAAACGTTCAAAAAGGCGATAAAGGCCATGAGTGAAGATCATATTCCACTACAACACAAGGTGGACAATTTCCTAATGGCGTATCAAAACGCCACGCATGCAGTGACAAATCAAAGCCCTGCCATAATGTTCTATAACAGAAGGTTGCGGTCCCAGTTGGATTTGTTAAAACCCAATGTGCAACGGGAAGTCGAACACAAGCAATTCCAGCATGTAAATAAAAAGGCCACTCATAGTTTTGAAATAGGACAACCAGTGTTGGCCAGGGACTATAGGGATGATAAATGGCAACCTGGGACAATTTGTGCACGACAGGGACCCTTGATGTACACGGTAGACGTTGGAGAGAACGTAATACGACGTCATGCTGACCAACTTGTGGAATTAAGAACAAGGGTCGACCCCATGTCTACGGCAGAGACACCAGTTGAAGAACTTATTGAGCCTGTAGCATCTACCTCAGACTCGAACGTAGTGGATGATGTTGAATCCATAGGAGATCAAGTGGATGAGTCACCCCAGCAACAGGAACCAGAGATCCCTGAAAGGCGTTATCCGGGCCGGATCAGGAGGCCTCCTCAGAGACTGAATCTTTGAACAGTTCTTGTGTGTAAATTGTATATATGTTATCCATGTAGTGTATTAATTGGGGGTGTCCACTGTTAAGCTAAAAGGGGAGGAATTGTAGTGTATGTAACCTGTACTACCTTAAGAGGATACCTTAAGGTGATGGACTACTTTTTAATCGGCTCCTGTACATTGTAGTACCGGTGGTGACCACACCGGTATATAAACCCTGCGGAGCAAAGTGTACCTCAGTTCTGCCCTGACCCCCAATCACTAAAGACCTGTTTACTTACTTCTGTTGTCTGTGCCCTGTTATTCATTATAACTGCACTTGTAAACACAGACTCAACAGAACACAATACACCAGCTGGGGAATAACCAGTGTTTTATACAGGTTTAGCATAACTTTCTTGCTTTTGTACTCAATTCTTCTATTATTAAAGCCAAGGATCCCATATGCTTTTTTAACAGCCTTCTCAACTTGTCCTGCCACCTTCAAAAATTTATGTACATACGCCCCCAGGTCTCTCTGTTCCTGTGCCCACTTTAAAATTGTACCATTTAGTTCAATTGCCTCTCCTCATTCGTCTTACCAAAATGTATCACTTCACACTTCTCTGTGTTAAATTTCATCTGCCATGTGTCTGCCTATTTGACCAGTCTGTCTATGTCCTCCTGAAGTTTGTTACTATCCTCCTCATTGTTTACTACATTTTCAAATTTCATATCATCTGCAAACTTTGAAATTATGTCCCCTATACCCAAGTCCAGATCGTTAATATATATCAAAAAGAGCAGTGGTCCTAATACCGACCCCTGGGGGGACATCACTCGAACCTTCCCTCCAGTCTGAAAAACAACTGTTCACCACTACTCTTTGCTTTCTATCCCTTAATCAATTTGTACTGTGCTGCCACTGTTCCCTTAATCCCATGGGCTTTAATTTTGCTAACAAGTCTATTTTGTGGTTTTGTCAAAGGCCTTTTGAAAGTACATTTACACAACATCAACCACATTACTTTCATCAATGTCTCCATTATTTCATCAAAGAACTCGATCAAGTTAGTCAAACACGATTTGCCTTTCATAAATTCGTGCTGACTTTCATTTATTAACCCATACTTTTCCATATGCCAATTAAATTTGTCCCAGATTATTGTCTTTAAAAGTTTCCCCACCACCAACATTAGGCTGACTAGCCTGTAGTTTCCGGGTTTATCCCTTTTTTAAACAGTGGTGCAATATTTGCAATTCTCCAGTCCTCTAGCACCAGTCCCATATCCAAGGAGGATTGGAAGTGTGTGGCCAGAGCCTCCGCAATTTCCACCCTTACTTCCCTCAGTAACCTAGGATGTACCCCATCCATACCAGGTGACTTTTCTACTTTGAGGACTGCCAAGCTTTTAAGTACATCCTCTTTATCTATTTTTATCCTATCAAATATCGCTATTGCCGCCTTCTTTGCTGCTGCATTGGCAGCATCCTCTTCTATAGTGAAGGCAGATACAAAGCATTCATTTAATACCTCAGCCATACCTTCTTCTTGCAACAGAGACATGAGTACAAAAATCTAGGCTGACACTCCAGTGCAGTGCTGAGGGAGTGCTGTGCTGTCGGAGGTGTCGTTTTTTGGATGTGACGTTAAACCGAGGCCCCGTCTGCAATGTTCCCTCTAATTTTGGGGGGGGCCGCATGGAGCCCATTGAAAAATTCACGCATGTACAGTTTTTACATTTAAAAGCCAGTGAGATGCTGCGATGCCAAAGGGAACATTGTCCGTCTGCGCTCTCAAGTGGACGTAAAAGATCCCATGGCACTATTTCGAAGAAGAGCAGGGGTGTTATCCCCCGTGTCCTGGCCACTATTTATTCCTCAATCAACATAACAAAAACAGTTTATCTGGACATTATCACATTGCTGTTTGTGGGAGCTTGCTGTGCGCAAATTGGCTGCCGTGTTTCCTACATTACCACAGTGACTACACTTCAAAAGTACTTCACTGGCTGTGAAGCACTTTGGGATGTCCTCAGGTCGTGAAAGGCGCTATAGAAATGCAAGTCTTTCTTTTTTCTTTTTCACATATTTAATTAAATGGTAATGAATCATCCACCTACGGGGCTTACGAAATCTACTACTACTTCAAACTGCCTCAATATTTCCAATGATACTTAAAATCAGACATGTCACAGCCTACTCATGCCATTTAATGAAACTCAATGAGAAAGTCATGCAAAAACATTCTTAATGAGAAGCAATTATAATCAAAGGTCATATTTGAATAACTTACCTCAGGACTAAATCCTGTGACAATCACAACAGGGGGATAAAGAATAAATAAAAAGCAGGGAGAGACTGCTTTAATTCTGAAACTCACCTCAGTCATTTTTTTTTAATGTAGCTGAGCTTTTTTTTCAGCACAGAATGAGGCCATTCTGCCCACGTGCCTGTGTCGTACCTCTGAAAGAGCTATCCAGTTAGTCCCACTCCCCTTCTCATTCCCAATAGGTCTGCAATGGTTTCCTTTTCAAGTATATATCCAATTCTCTTTTGAAAGCTGCTATTGAATCTTCTTCCACCACCCTTTCAGGCAGTGCATTACAGATCGCAACAACTCACTGCGTAAAAATAATTCTCCTCATCGCCCCCCTGGCTCTTTTGATATTTAGTGATTTATACAGGTTTAGCATAGTTCCTTGCTTTTGTGTTCTATGGGGTAGAGTTTCCGCTCAGTTGCGTTGGTTGTTTCGGCACAATCCGCCTGAAATCAACGTAACCTGCACAAAAAATTGTGGCATTTTAAGCGCAAATTAAGTCCAGCGCAAGTCACGTATCCGCGATTGTTTGCAATAGTTTAAAATACATTGCGCTAGAAGCTAGCCCCAAGCACAAAACTGGCCAAAGCCCCCAGGATAAATTCATCACCATTGGGAGTTTCTGCTAATTGCACTCATTTGCAGGCCTTTGAGGTGGCTCCAAAAATTAAGCTGGATCTTTTGGGCGCAAGGACACTGATAGGTACGTTTTAGAAGCTTTTGAATGTAATTTTTTTTTAATCTACTAAGAAACCGGCCCGTATTTTCTGATCCCTACACACCCGTAAGGACCTCACAAGTGCCGGTTTCAGGCATGTGAAGCGCATGTGCTGAAAACCGGCATTTCCGATCTGTCAAGAATGCTCTGCCCTGGAGAAGGGCCTCTGCGGGTGGAGAGTTCCACTTTGTGCAGAACCTCCGCCCGCTGAAATCACTTAAAAACCTTACACCTAGTAAAAGCAGGCATAAGGCCTGCTTTTACCAGCATAAGAGTTTAAAAAAGTTTTAAAAAATTAACTCATTTATAATTTTAAAATACTTTTAAAAAAGGTAAGTTTATTTTTAGCCCCGTAAAAAAACTTTAATTATTTTTTTCAAAAAATTAAATTTTTGTTTAAAATATTTAATTTAATGTAATTTTAACTCATTTTTAAAATGTGATTTTTTTTTAAATGTATTTAATGTTTTGATGTCTTTTTTCAGTGATCCCCATTCATGCTTTTGGCAGGTCTATCTGTCAAAAGTGTGAAGGGGGATTCCCTTCTCCCATTGGCTGGCCTGGCCCACGTGATCCCAGGGATGCTTGCGAACCGCCTGCGCCCCTGGGATACCTGGGCCCTGCACATTTCATCGTGGAGAGGCCCAGGATCGGAAATGGCCGGACCTCGGGAGCCCTCAGGTAAGACCGCACACAGGAAGCCTCCTCTCGAAGATTACGGACCACTGACTACTGTACACCAATATAACTAGCAAATGGTTCTGTATATTTTTTTAAGTCATTTTCAGCAATTTAAAATCGGGTTACTCACAGGTGGTGGATTGACACTGTGATTAAAAATGTTTATTTTTGGTGATAAACCCATTTCCAGCTGTGTTAATCAAACTGCACCAAGTTACCACTCTTAAATATATCAAGGAATATTTTTTAAAACAACATTTTTTTTTAAATCTACGTTTTAAAACGCTGCCCGATTGCGCTGATTCGTGGCAGATTTTACATTCCCAGATCGCCGATTGCGGAACCTCTACCTCATGCCTTTATTTATGAAGACAAGCCAAGGATCCCATATGCTTTTTTAACAGCCTTATCAACATGTCCTGCCACCATCAAAGATTTGTGTATGTGAACCCCCAGGTCTCTCTGTGCCAGCATCCCCTTTAAAATTGTAACATTTAGTTTAGATTGTCTCTCATTGTTCTTCCTTCCAAAATGTATCAGTTAACATTTCTCTGCATTAAATTTCATCTGCCATGCGTCTGCCCATGTCACCAGTCTGTCTATGTCCTCCTGAAGTCTGAAGTCCTACTGTTTACGACATTTCCAAGTTTTGTGTCAGCTGCAAACTTTGAAATTATGTCCCCTATACCCAAGTCCAGGTCATTAATATATATCAAAAAGAGCAGTGGTCCTAATCTTGACCCTGGAGGGGACACCACTCTATACTTCCCTCCAGTCTGAGAAACAACTGTTCACCACCACTCTCTGCTTTCTATCTCTGAGCTCATTTTGTATTCACACTGGCACTGTCCCTTTAGTTTTGCTAACAAGTGGTACTTTATCAAACATTTTTTGAAAGTCCATATACACTACATCAAGCGCACTACCTTCATCATCCCTCTCCGTTACTTCATCAAAGAACTCAATCAAGTTCATCAAACATGGTTTTCCTTTAACAGATCCATGCTGGCTGTCATTTATTAACCCATGTGAGTGGGAATGTAAGTTATGAGGAGGATGCAAAGAGGCTTCAAGTGGATATAGACAAGCTAAGCGAGTGGGCAAGAACATGGCAAATGGAATATAATGTGGAGAAATGTGAAGTTATCCACTTTGATAGGAAAAATTGAAAAGCAGAGTATTTTTTAAATGGTGAGAGATTGGGAAGTGTTGGTGTTCAGAGGGACCTGGGTGTCCTTGTACACAAATCACTGAAAGTTAACATGCAGGTACAGCAAGCAATTAGGAAAGCAAATGGTATGTTGGCCTTTATTACAAGAGGATTTGAGTATAAGAGTAAAGACGTCTTACTGCAATTATATAGGGCCCTGGTGAGACCACACCTGGAGTATTGTGTACAGTTTTGGTTTCCTTACCTAAGGAAGGATATACTTGCCATAGGGGGAGTGCAACGAAAGTTCACCAGACTGATTCCTGGAATGAGGGGATTGTCCTATGAGGAGAAATTGAGTAGACAAGGCCTATATTCTCTAGAGTTTAGAAGAATAAGAGGTGATCCCATTGAAACATACAAAATTCTTACAGGGCTTGACAGGGTAGATGCAGGGAGGATGTTTCCCCTGGCTGGGGAGTCTAGAACCAGGGGTCAGAGTCTCAGAATAAGGGGTCGGCCATTTAGGACTGAGATGAGGAGAAATTTCTTCACTCAGAGAATCTTTGGAATTCTCTACCCCAGAGGGCTGTGGAGGCTCAGTCGTTGAGTAAATTCAAGACAGAGATCAATAGATTTTTGGATATTAAGAGAATCAAGGGATATAGGGATAGTGCAGGAAAATGGAGTTGAGGTAAAAGGGGCCAAATGGCCTACTCCTGCTCCTATTTCTTATGTTCTTATGTTTCTCCAAGTGGCTGTTAATTTTGTCCCGGATTATTGTCTCTAAAAGTTTTCCCACCACTGGCGTTAGGCTGACTGTCCTATAATTGCTAGGTTTACCCCTCTCCCCTTTTTTTGAGCAGGAGTGTAACATTTCAATCCTCCAGTCCTTTGGCACCACCCCCGTGTCTAAGGAAGATTGGAAGATTGTAGCCAGAGCATCTGTTATCTCCACCCTTACTTACCTCAGCATGTACCCCATCCTGACCGGATGACCTATCGAGTATGAGTGCTGCCCGCCTTTTAATACATTGGCCTGTATTTTCCGATGCCTACGGGTGGGTACGAGCTGTGTATACACCCGTAGGGACATCAGAAATGCCGGTTTCAGGCATGCCAAGCACATGCGTTGAAAACCGGTATTTCCAATCTGTCAAGAAAGCTCTTGACAGATCGGGCGCCTGCCCTGGAGAAGGGCCTCTGCGGGGGGGAGAGTTCCACTGTCTGGAGAACCTCCGCCCGCTGAAAACCCTTAGAAATCTTACGCCTGGTAAAAGCAGGCGTAAGGCCTACTTTTACCAGCATAAGAGTTGAAAAAAACTTTTTAAAATTTTTTAATTTTCACTCATTTATAATTTTTTAATACTTTTAAAAAAGGTAAGTTTATTTTTAGCCCCATAAAAAACTTTAATAACTTTTTTCAAAAATTTTTATTTTTGTTTAAAATATTTAATTTATTGCAATTTTAACTCATTTTAAAAACGTGATGGATTTTTTTTTTAATGTATTTAATGTTTTACTGTGTTTTTGGGGTGATCTCCATTCATATATTTGACAGGTCTATCTGTCAAAAGTATGAAGGGAGATTCCCTTCTCCTATTGGCTGGCTTGGTTCATGTGATCGCAGGGACGCTTGCGAACCGCATGCACCCCTGGGATACGTAGACCCTGCGCATTTCGACTGTGGAGAGGCCCAGGAATGGAAGTGTCCGGACCTCGGGAGCCCTCAGGTTAGTTTGTAGATTTTTTTCCAATAGGAGGCATCTGCACGCAGGAAGCCTCCGATCGGAAATTACGGGCCAATTATTCTCTTTATCTATTTTTATCCTGTCCAATTTTCCTACTACCTCCTCCTTTACTGTGGCATTGGCAGCATCCTCCTCTTTTGTGAAGATAGATGTAAAGTGCTCATTTAGTACCTCAGCCATGCCCTCTACCTCCACAGGAAGATCTCCTTTTTGGTCCCTAATGGGCCTCACCCTTCCTTTGACTGCCCTTTCACTAGTTATATATTTATGAAAGACTTTTAGGTTCTCTTTTATGTTAGCTGCTAACATAACCGCTGCTCTCTCTTTGCCGCTCTTATTTCCTTTTTTTAGATCTCTGTAAGTTCTGTATTCAGTTTGGTTCTCTACAGTATTATGAGCCTGACATTTAGCCAAAGCCTTCTTTTCCTGTTTCATTTTAATCGCTATATCTTTAGTCATCCAGGGAGCTCTAGCTTTCCCCTCATGGGAATGTGTCTCGTCTGTACCCAAACTATCTCCTTTTTGAAGGCCTCCCATTGCTCATTTACTCATTTGTCAATCTCAGTCTGAAAAATTTCAATTGACTCAGCATGCACAGCTTTTTGGGAGCGAGAATTCCATATTTCCACTAACCTTTGTGTGAAAAAGTGCTTCCTGATTTCACTCCTGAATGACTTGGCTATAATTTTAAGAACTTGTCCCCTTCTTCTGGATTCTCCGCAAGAGGAAATAGCTCTGCTGTAGCAACCCTATCGAATCGTTTAACATTTTAAGTGCCTCAATTGAATCACCTCTCAATCTTCGAAACTCAAGGGAATACCAGCCAAGTTTATGCAACCTGTCCTCATAACTTAACCCTTTAAGCCCTGGTATCATTCTGGTGAATCTGGACTGTGCCCCCTCCAAGGCCAATATAACCTTCCTGTGGTGCGGTGCCTAAAAAAGAGCGCAGTACTCCAGGGGTCTGACCAAGGCTCGGTACAGCTGAAGCATGTCTTCCTCCCCTTTGTAGTCCAGCCTCCTTGAGACAAAGGCCAATATTTCATTAGTCTTCTAAAATTGAAAGTATCAATTTCTGCCTTTGCGCCCTTGTTACCCTTTTGTATATTTTACAACTCAGAGTTAAAAGCAGCCTGAAAACAAGCATCTTGTGTAATAACTTCACTTCGTGGCATCATCAAGTTCCACTCCAGTGACACCATGAACAGCCCAACAAATTGAGGTCAGTATCCTCACTCATCTAACCTGCTGGAGTAATGCAAGGTAACGGGTGATTGACAGACTCTGCTAAGTGTGTGGGTATCATCCTTTATAATGTTTGGGATTATATGATGGGCTGGATTTTGATTGAGGAGGCGTATAGGAGGCGGGACTACAACTTTCGGGGTTGTAGTCCCACCTCCATCGAGTTGTGGCCAACCCACGTGATTTTCACTTGATTGACCTTGTTGAGCCCACCCAGTGCGTTCAGCAGGCTAATTAAGGGCCACCCGGCAACAGGTGACGTCACAGATTGACATTTCATCTGTCAAAAGCTTTTGACAGCTCGCGGCCATTCTGCTTTCTGTGCCGGTGAGATGAGGGACTCCCGAGACCTGAAGGAAGGAAGGCTGTAAAGGTTAGTAAATGTAAGTAAAACTTCTTTAAACACTTTACACTCACCTAACACACTTACCTCTGAACTCATGCACCCATCACTCATCTGAACACCGGACATCTCAAACCCTCCAAGCCCTTCAGCCCGACGGTCCGCCTTGCTAACTTGGCGTGGTTTGGAGCCGTCGGGAATCCCACACTTCAGCGATAAAACTAGGGATTGGCTAAAAACTGCCTGTTAACTACCTGTTAACAGGCAGTTAATTGGCACTAATCCCCTTCCCGCCTTGGGGAGGCGGGTCCCAGAACAGGTCAGGTATCCGCCTCCTTTGAAACTGGCATGGAGGTGGGTTGGGGGCGGGATGGGTTCGTGCCCCCTGATTTCAAGATTTTAACCCCCCACTCGCCTCCAATCCCGCCTCCACGGCCCAATGAAAATCCTGCCCGATGGATCAGTACAATGTACTGGATACCATTCAACAGAGCATAATGTTTTGTATCAATAGAATCTGACATTTGAAAAGTTTCAATTCCAAAGGTACCATGACATGACATTACATGGTGACATCTATTATGCGTCATCTTGATCTGGATGAGATAGTCATGCTAAATGGGATCCCAAAAACCATATATGCAATATATATGAGTCAAAAATGTATGCCTGCAGTTAATGGATGGTCAAAAAGAGATGAATTCATTTTCTAAAAAAATATATTATAGTTCCTGCTGTGAATTGAATTGATTCTTCAACTTAAGTTATCAAGATGGCTCCGGGAATTTTTTATCCCTCTTCTAATTTTTAAGATTTTTTTTCCCTTTCCTCTCATATGCTGCATATCATACCTTCACCAGAGGGTGGCTTGGCAACATGCCCCAGCCAATTCCCATATTGCTTTATAACCAAGTACTAAAAGGTGTGTGTGAGAATAGAGGTGACAGAGCTGCCAATTCTCTCCCCCATACTTGTGAGAAGCATCTGATCTGTACTCTCCCTAACAGCTCTGCGTGTTGCTTTTCCATCTCTGAGCAAATGTGCTAAGCCTTCAAATTTATCATGGAGCATACATCTCCCTGTTTGATCTTTAATCTTCCTCACTGGACCTGCGCCAAGGGTTAGCCCTTGTGTTGAAAGGTAATAAATAACTGACAAGGAAATGTGGTATTAAACAAATGCAGAGAAAAATATCAGAAGGTGCTGGTTGTAGCTCGTTATCATATACCCCACTTCACTAAAGCATCATGCTCCATATTTGCAATGAATATCAATATATAGATCCAATGCAGACAAGACCACAACAAGACTACACGGCCTTTCACTTTAACTACTTGTGGACCATGGCTTTCCCTTTCCTAGCGTCCCTTTGTATTGGTTCCCAAGAAGTGTATATGGCACCAAGTGCAAAATATAACTTCTGTAGTTGGGTGGTTTCGGTCACTAGATGGTGCGTCTCTGGTTGAATTATACTTTCCTCGGAGTCGATTTTCAAGTGACAGCTTCCATCAGGCAGAGCAAGCCCGCCACATGCCTGATGTACGCGTTCCAAGGCCCAAATCATTTTGATGGGCCCCCTCATTTCCTGCCTGCATATAGAATGAGGAGCTCCAGTTTTCTGCCAGGTTGGAAATCATGTTAGGTAAATCTTAAATCATCCCAGATATGTGTTACTGGAAAAGTTATTTTATGGCCAGAGGACTGACTAGTGAATGTTTATCATTTCCCTTGTTATATTAAATGTAGTTGCCAATATATCCTACTCACTCCATTGGCAAGCTGCTCCTAAAGTACGAGCAGCTCGCTGACGAAATGCTAATGAGGCCTGATCATGACAATGGTTCAGACCTCCAGCCATTTCCATCGGTGCCAGAAACTGGTGCCAGAAGTGGGGTCCCGGTCATTGAGAGGATGATAACTGGTGAAAGAAGAGGAGTGAGAGTGATGATAAGTGAATGGATTGATGGTGTTTGAGAGCTAAAACCTGGAAGGGGCAGAGAGAGCTGGAAGCAGGGGCAAGAGCCAAATTAGAGGGCAGTGTTGGAAGGTGAAGTTGAATGTGGACCTACAGAGGAACACTGTCTTCTTCTTCTTAGGCAGTCCCTCGGAACCGAGGATGACTTGCTTCCACACTAAAAATGAGTTCTCAGGTGACTGATGAGTCCAATGCGGGACCTACAGTCTCTGTCACAGGTGGGGCAGACGGTGATTGAAGGGGTGGGTGGGTGGGGTGCTTGGGTTGACGTGCGCTCCTTGCGCTGCCTGCGCTTGGCTTCCGCTTGCTCCCGGCGAAGAGTCTCGAGGTGTTCGGCGCCTTCCCGGATGCTTCTCCTCCACTTTGTGCGGTCTTGGGCCAGGGATTCCAAAGTGTCGGTGGGGATGTTACACTTTTTCAAGGAGGCTTTGAGGGTGTCCTTGAAGCGTTTCCTCTGCCCACGTGGGGCTCTCTTGCCGTGCCGGAGCTCTGAGTAGAGCGCTTGTTTTGGGAGTCTCGTATCGGGCATGCGGACAATGTGACCCGTCCATCGGAGCTGATTGAGCATGGTCAGAGCTTCGATGCTGGGGATGTTGGCCTGAGCAAGAACACTGACGTTTGTGCGCCTATCCTGCCAATGGATTTGCAGGATCTTGCAGAGGCAGCGTTGGTGGTACCTCTCCAGTGCTTTGAGGTGCCTGCTGTACATGGTCCATGTCTCTGAGGCATACAGCAGGGCAGGTATCACTGCTGCCCTGTAGACCATGAGCTTAGTGCCGGGTTTGAGGTCCTGGTCTTCAAACACTCTTCCTCAGGCGACCGAAGGCTGCACTGGCACACTGAAGGCGGCGTTGGACTTCGTCGTCGATGTCTGCCCTTGTTGACAGTAGGCTCCCGAGGTATGGAAAGTGGTCCACGTTGTCCAAGGCCTTGTCGTGGATTTTGATAATCGGGGGGCAGCACTGTATGGCGGGGGCAGGTTGGTAGAGGACCTTTGTCTTACGGATGTTTAGTGTAAGGCCCATGCTCTCATATGCTTCGGTGAAGGTGTTTACGATGGTTTGGAGTTCGACCTCCGAGTGAGCGCAGACGCAAGCATTGTCTGCATACTGTAATTCGATGACAGAGGATGGGACGACCTTGGATCTGGACTGGAGGTGACGGAGGTTGAACAGTTTCCCGTTTGTTCTGTAAATTAGCTCCACTCCAGTGGGGAGCTTACTGAGGGTGAGATGGAGCATTGCAGCAAGGAAGATTGAGAAGAGCGTTGGTGCGATGACACGGCCTTGCTTGACCCCGGTTCGTACGTGAATTGGGTCTGTGGTGGAACTGTTGGTCAGGATTACAGCTTGCGTGTCGTCGTGAAGCAGGCGGAGGATAGTGACAAACTTTTGAGGGCAGCCGAATTTGAGGAGGACACTCCATAATCCCTCATGGTTGACAGTGTCGAAGGCCTTTGTGAGGTCAAAGAAGGCCATGTACAGTGGTTGGTGCTGTTCCCTGCATTTCTCTTGTAATTGACGTGCGGTGAAGATCATGTCCATTGTGCCCCTTAGTGGGCGGAATCCGCATTGCGACTCTGGGAGGAGCTCTTCAGCCACTGGAACACTGTACTGATCAAAGGAGAGACTTTCGATGTGTTTGGGTATTGAAAGAAAAAACACCAAAAGAAAGACTTCCATCTACAAGTGGGATTGTACAGAGTAACAAGTGCATGACTGTGATAGGGAATAACAGGAACCATAAATGTCTGTGAGTTGCTCTAAAGCATGATCCTCTTCCTTCAGGGCAGCAGCAGTTAACTGAGCTTAAGCAAAAGCAGGAGGAAGTAATGATTGCTTTTTGGTCACTGACATAAGAAAACTACTAGGCACTTGGTCTAAGTATTAAACAAGACTTTAATCAACTGTTTTTCAACATGGAGATCTAGTTGTGTCCTTCACTAGTTCCTGTTAAAGAATGTCCTGAGCAAGCTGGGCCCATGCCCGAGTATTTATACTCTCCCTGAACAGCGCCACCAGCAGGCCACCCAGTATCATTTCATAAGTCATTTCCACATGAATGACAAGATTCATGTCAGTCACTTTAGGGGTTCTGGAAACCAGCATGTGGTAGAATCTCCACACTCCTGCCTATCTATTCCCACAGCAGATGATCTATTCTTTCAGCAGTAACTTTAGGAATGATAGCCGCTCAGTCAATGTCTTCCACAAGGACTACAAGAGGCCATCCCAGCTTGGGCTATACATCCCAGAGCGTAGGTTGACCTTATTAAAAGGGCCCACTATGAAAGAGGTATGGGGCGATATGGCTTGTATCCCAACTACAGAAAGCATTTTAATAAGTATATGCAGAAAGACGGGACATTGCGATGGTATTGTCAAGTTTTGTCACAATTGCTGGAACACATCAGCAGGTAGTCAGAGGTTCCAAACCCGAGGATGATTAGGGTGAAGCCCAGGGTTTCTTTGCTGTGACGAAGCTAACTTCTAGACAGAGAAAGACGAAAATGTTGGTTTGAAAATCAGACACCAAAGCAGCGATGTGTGGACTGCCATTGACTGAATGACAAGACATGGCATGATGCAGTCCCTCTCCCACAGATAGAGGAGTCTCTTGATGACGTTAATGGAGCACAACGCTCCTCCATTATTCAACCAGCCAGTGGTTTTCATTAAGTGGTTAGGAGGGAAGAGGCCAAGTGTATTTGTCGCACCATTTCACTTATTCAAGTACACCTGGATGTCATTTGGTTTGTGCAATGTGCTTGCAATTTTCCAGCTGCTGCGCAGAGCATGATGCTTGATTTGACCTCTCAGATCTTGCTCGTCTAGAATATTTGAGTAGCATGTTTTCAAAGCCCATTTTGAATGGGTGTACAGGAAGCTCCCACATGTGGGATGGAGCTCTTAAAGGGAACAGGCTTTTAATGTGTGTTAGTTGCAATATCTACAGTAATTTTTTTAGTGCTGTTAGAGCCTTTTAAATATTTATGGAATTTTATTAATATGCATGTTTGCAATAAAGTTTAGAGGACAACTTTTACTTAATCATTACTGTATGTTTGTTCATAAATGTCCACAAAAAAGTAATAGCCCAGTAGGTCACCGGAAAAGGGGCTGTAAGTGAATCGTTAACAGGACATCAACAGAACAGGAACAGATGAAAAAAATGGGCACATGAAAAGGGTTTTTTCCAATACAAACTTTCACAAGAGCTCAGAGAGCCACAAGACATCCAGGTGCAAGCTGCACAGTCCCATGGCAGGTGGCAAGTGAAGGTAAAGTTAATGATGGGGATTGATTTGGATATGCACCAAATATAGTAATTCATGGTCGAAGTGGTAAAAAGATGGGCAAAGGCATATCAGGTAGGATCAGCAGGCACCTGACCTGCACTGGTCATTTTAGGCCATAAATCATATCTGCAGGCCTTCACATATCACCTGCCATTCACTGAGGATGGCCGTTTCTGCAGGCTCAGGGTCAACAGGGGACCAGTTGCAGAGCTTTGTCAGCTGCTGTAAAGAAGTCTGATTTCAAAGCATCAGGAACAAAGCAAAACAGGTTTGCCTGAAATTTCCGCAAAGGTTCTCCCGAACTCCCACCATAACTTCGACAAATGATCAGTGAAAACCCTACCAGAGACATATCTTCACACAGGTTCTGCAGGATTTCCACCAATCTTCTGCTGAAGTTATGGCAGGAGCCGAAATTCTACCCCATTGACTGTTACATTGTTAGTGTTCATTTGAAGAGGGGTTAAACAAGCTAATAACTTCACTTTTGTAAAATGCTTCCATAGGCAAAAATCTCCTTTACAATACTGTAAAATGTGGCTCCTTCCCTTTTGTTGATTTTATTATTTTAAAGATGGCAACAAATCAACTGACTTTCCCGATGCCAGTGTTAACCAGGTGCAGTGACCTGACGGTAACCACCTCCCCTTGACATTCAATGGCATTACCATCACCGAATCCCTCACCATCAACATCCTGGGGGCCACCATTGACCAGAAACTTAAGCAACAACAAGCGAGAGTCTAACCACCGCCCCATGACATTCAACGGCATTACCATCACCAAATCCCTCACCATCAACATCCTGGGGGCCACCATTGGCCAGAAACTTAAGCAACAACAAGCGAGAGCCTAACCACCGCCCCATGACATTCAACGGCATTACCATCACCAAATCCCTCACCATCAACATCCTGGGGGCCACCATTGACCAGAAACTTAACTGGACCAGCCACATAAATAGTGGGGCAACAAGAGCAGGTCAGAGGCTGGGTATTCTGTAGTGTATGTAACCGTCTACCTTTAAGAGACTATTGTATGTAACCGTTCACCTTTAAGAGAACTATTTTAGGTGTGGCACTACTTGTTTGGCTTCTGTATATGGTAATACTGACGGTGACCACACCGGTATATAAGTGCTGTGGCATGATTTATAGGGCAGATTCGCCCTGACCTTCGAATAGTAAAGTCCTGTTTGTTTGTTACTCCTGAAGTCTGTGTCGTTATTAACTGCACAACCCACAGACTTTACAGTGGCGACGAGTCCGATCGTACCCTGCGGCAAGACTACCAAAGCAACTAAAGAGCGTCGAAGAGAGGCAACCGCCCTCGTCGTTCTGCTGGGAGAAAACACGAGGCTGCAGCAATAGAAAGAAGGAAGACTTTAGCAACAAAAGCTTCCATCAGCAACAGGCACTGACTGTCCCTTCTGCCACGGTGCGGAGTGAGCCGATCAGCAGGAAGCAAGGCGGCCACGGAGACTGTGAGTAAGGGGAAGTGTAAAGAATATCCGGAGGATAAGGGCTGTGCACTCGACCACGGTCGAGGGGGAAAGGAGCCGGACGGAAAGTCGGGTCCAACGGCGTCGTGAGACAGCCAGACCGCGATCGGCGGGAAAGCCGGGCAGCGACCAAAGCCACGAAGCGCTGAGACCGGGAGCGTAGGCGCGGGAAGAGAGAAACTCAGCCGCAGCCGGGGAGGGAAGCACCGGACTGCGAGAGGGCTGGGAGGCGAATGGGAACCGAGCATGCGGGAGAAACAGAGCCGACCAAGGGAGACTGCGCGAGAGCCAGTCCAGCGGCTGAACTGTTCTCCGCCAACAGGAGTACCCAGCGCCGGTAGAGCCGAGCGGGCGGCAGAGAGAGAGACAGAGCCGAGCAAGGGGAGAGAGACTGCGCGAGAGCCAGTCCAGCGGCTGAACTGTTCTCCGTCAACGGGGTGTACCCAGAGCCGGTAGAGCCATGCGAGCGGGAGAGAGAAACAGAGCCGACCAAGGGAGACTGCGCGAGAGCCAGTCCAGCGGCTGAACTGTTCTCCGCCAACGGGAGTACCCAGCGCCGGTAGAGCCGAGCGGGCGGGAGAGCGAGAGACAGAGCCGAGCAAGGGGAGAGAGACTGCGCGAGAGCCAGTCCAGCGGCTGAACTGTTCTCCGTCAACGGGGTGCACCCAGAGCCGGTAGAGCCATGCGAGCGGGAGAGAGAGACAGAGCCGAGTAAGGGGAACTGTGCGAGAGCCAGCCCAGCGGCTGAACCTGTCCGCTGTGGGGAAAGCGTACCCCTCCCACCAGGGAAGAAACGCGGGAAGCCGCCATTAGGCGGAGAAGACGACAGACGCGGGAAACCGCCATTGAAGGGGCGGGGAGAGAAGGAAAGAGCGGGAAACCGCCATTTTCGCGGGAAAAGCCGCCATCTTAGAAAAAAAAAATAATAATTTAAAGAAATACTTGTGTTGTTCCCAAGGAAAGGAAGATGCCTGAGCGTGGGGACATCAACGATTTTAATTCTGAGATAGAAGACTGGACCACGTACGTGGAACGTATTGAGATACATTGTAAGGCTAATAAAATAGCAAAGGATGAAAAAGCTTTAACCTTACTTAACATAATGGGTGCGAAAACATTCAGGTTGTTGAAGCATCTTCTCTCACCAGCTAAACCGGCGGATCAGACTTTCGATGATATTGTAGCAGTGCTGAAGGATCACTTGAACCCCGCACCGTTGATGTTGGCTGAACGATTCAAATTCTATGCAAGAACGCAACGGAAAGACGAAAGCAACGCGGAATACTTGGTCGAACTGCGTAGGCTAGCGAAACACTGCCAGTTCGGAGGGAATCTGACAGAGGCACTGCGAGACAAGTTCGTATGCGGACTGTCCAAGGAAGGGACGCAAAAGCGACTACTCGAAGAGAACGACCTTACACTTGACAGGGCTGTCCTTATAGCAGCATCGCACGAAGCCGCAGCGAAAGGAACTGCGGAAATGCAGCTAAAGGCAGCGGCACTTGGTGTGGACCAAATTACCTCGAGTATAACAAAATGCTATCGCTGTGGGAAGACAACACACGATCAGAACCAATGCTGGTTTAAGAACCAGGAATGTAGGAAATGTGGCAAACTGGGTCACATCGCTAAGGTATGCCGGTCAGGGAAGAAGACCAACAACCAAAGGAAGCCATCACAGGAAAAGTACAACAAGGTACACAAGGTGGCTGAGAAGAGTTCAGACGAACAGAATTCAGACTCAGACCCAAACGGCCAGGAGCTGGGTAGTCTGAGAATTCATAATGTGAGTAAGGAAGCTGACCTACAAACTATCTGGGTCATGCTAAAAATAGCTGGAGTCCAAGTGAAAATGGAGTTGGACACTGGATCAGCTGTATCAGTCATAAATCGAAGGGATTACCACAGGCTATTCTCACATATACCCTTAAGAGATACCAAGTTCGTATTGCAGACATACACGGGGCATAAAGTATACCCCATGGGAAAGATAAGAGTCAAGGTGAGAGATAGGGGTAAAGAACACCCAAGAATGAACTTATACATACTACCTGAGGGAGGACCACCACTTCTAGGACGGGAGTGGATCAAGAAAATAGACATGGAATGGCACTGCCTACAAGCAATGACGAGTGAGGACTCGGTGCAGACAAGCAGCTCAGACTCTGAGCCGGAAGACGATAAGTCCAGCCCAAGTATGAAAAACAAGGTTAACATGAACTCACTGACTAAGGTTGGAAAAACGATGGCGTGTATAAAGACAGAGAATTCTGAGTCTGTTCAAGTTACAGACATATGCATTACGGAGGAACACCGGGCTCGAACTCAATGTTATCTCAAAGTACGACAACAATTAGAACAATTGAGTTACCGTCTCGTACAAGAGATGAAAACAATGAAAAAGTTCTATGACACCGAATGGGAGAGTCTGGAAAGACAACAGAACCTGCTGGCTCAAGCAGAGAGCGACCATAGAGCCATCGTGACCAATTACCGATCACATCTCCCTTATGATGTTCAGGAGTTAGAATATTTGCATGATCTAGAGATACAGCATAAAGGCAAACCACGCTACACTGAGGATTTTGTCCTGCAATTGGAGATGGAGCTAGTGCAGGCAAGGTTAAGAGAAGCTGAATCGCAATGTGCACTTAAAGAGATGCAGAAAAAAATCTTGGACATAGAAAAGAGAAACGCTTCTTTACCTGATGAGAATAATGTGGCCATGTTGCAAGAGGAGCTTATAGGGGTGAAACTGAAAGAAGCTAAGCAAAGGATGTTGGAACTTGAAACACAGAACCAAATCAGCAGTAACCAGCTATGTCGAGCAGAGAAGGAGTGCAATGGTCTACAGGAGAAGGTGCAATATCTCTCAGCCCAGAATAAGGGACTACTCACTCAGTTAAATGAAAGTAAAGGGAAAATGGCTGAGATAGACTGCAAGAATAAAGAAGATTTGATGGCAGTGAGACTTCGAGAGGCAGATAGCATAGCAGCCTTGGCTGAACTCCAACAGAAAATTGCGAAAGAAGCAAATGAAGAAGAATCTTCAGGAAGCCAGGATTTTATTCCAGTTCTTCTCTGCGACTCCTTACAAGCAGAGTGTGAGAAGTTGAAAGAACAGTATGAACAGGCCCAGGCTATAATTCTGGAGGGGGTTAACTCGGCAACCTCCGAAAAGCTAGTTTCAGTAGAAGCATATGAACAACTAAAGGTTGAACATGAGCAAGAAGTCCAAAGGCTGCAGGAAATTCTTGATGAGCTCAAGGCCAAGACAGACTCATCGGTAGAAGTTCCATCCATAGATGAGAAATTAGAGGTGAAAGACATGGCAGAACATGAAAGACAAGATGTCCAAGAACTCATAAAAATATTGAAGGAAACCCAAGACAAATATGAGGCGGCAATGACCGAGGTTCAACAACTTGAAGAACAGATTCAACTGGGAATCCTTTCAGTGGAAGAAAAGGAAACTGTAAGAAACACAGAGACTGTAAGAATGGCCCCTGAACATGAGCTAGAGAGCATCAAGGCGCAACTTCTCCGAGCGCTGAAAGCCAAAGTACAAGAGGAAAAGAAGGTGAAAGCATTGGAGGAAAAGGTGGATGAAATGGAGAAGACTCTGATCCACAGTGTTCCCGTGGAAGAGTTAACGGTCAGCCAACTCCTTCATATGCTGAGGGACAAGACTCTGCAATGGGAACAATCTGAACACGAGCTTCAATCTTCAAAGGGAAGGAGATCGGAGCTCTCAAAAGTTATGGAAATAGCTGAGGTTGCAACACAGATTTTACTGGGATGCCAAAAGTACGCTGAATCACGTCTATGTGAACAACAGAATGTTGAAACAGCTGCTCCAGTAGAAGGATTGAATAGCCCGATCAATCAATCCCCGATGGAAGGGGAAGTATTGAAATCACAAATGAGGTCCTTAGTGAAGGATTTGCAGGAAACCCAGGAAGAGCGGGATGACTATGAACGCATGAAGAAGTCCCTTCAGGAAAGATGTCTAGGGAGGGAACAACAGTCGGCTAACGTCCAGTTGGGTAAGGAAGAAGTAGCAGGCCCTCTCGCTAGACTAGCTCAGGATGACACCGAATATTACCATGACCTGTTGAGTGACACGGAATATTACGAGGACTTGGTCTGCCCAGCTTGTGATGAAAACTCCCAAAGTGCAGAAATCAGGATGAAGCACTTAAAGTCTAAGGAACATAGGGAAATGGTGGCGCTACAGCTGGCAGCTGAGAAGGGAGCCCCGAGAGTCTCCAAGAAGCAAAAAAGGAAAAGACGAAGCCGAAGATGATAACCATCTAAATCATTATCACTTCTAATGGGAAAGTAGGGAAAAATTACTAAGGCAGTCCAGCTGTTTGTAAAAGTCAGCACTGCTGGTTCAGCAGGACGGAAGTTCAAGCTGTTACGTCAAGGGAAAGACTATTGGATGAGTCACGCTAGCAATGTGAACCGGCTACACCACAGAGATGTTGTTCGGACCGAGTCAAGACAAGAGACTGAATCTGTGAACTGTTCCCACAGAGACTGAACCTGTGAACTGTTTTCCGCAGAGACTATATCTGTAAATTGTTTTACATGAAGTTGAATATATGTTATGTTTAATGGGGAATACGTATGTTGTAAGCTAAAAAGGGAGGATTGTAGTGTATGTAACCGTCTACCTTTAAGAGACTATTGTATGTAACCGTTCACCTTTAAGAGAACTATTTTAGGTGTGGCACTACTTGTTTGGCTTCTGTATACGGTAATACCGACGGTGACCACACCGGTATATAAGTGCTGTGGCATGATTTATAGGGCAGATTCGCCCTGACCTTCGAATAGTAAAGTCCTGTTTGTTTGTTACTCCTGAAGTCTGTGTCGTTATTAACTGCACAACCCACAGACTTTACATATTCTATGGCGAGTGTCTCACCTCCTGACTCCCCAAAGCCTTTCCACCATCTACAAGGCACAAGTAAGGAGTGTGATGGAATACTCTCCACTTGCCTGGATGACTGCAGCTCCAACAACACTCAAGAAGCTCGACACCACCCAGGACAAAGCAGCCCATTTGATTGGCACCCCATCCACCACTTTAAGCATTCACTCCCTCCACCACCGGCATACCGTGGCTGCAGTGTGTACCATCTACAAGATGCACTGCAGCAACTCACCAAGGCTTCTTCGGCAGCACCTCCCAAACCTGCGACCCCTTCCACCTAGACGGACAAGGGCAGCAGGTGCAAGGGAACACCACCATCTCCAGGTTCCCCTCCAAATCACACACCATCCTGACTTAGAAGTATATCGCCGATCCTTCATCATCGCTGGGTCAAAATCCTGGAACTCCCTCCCTAACAGCACCGTGGGAGTACCTTCACCACACGGACTGCAGCGGTTCAAGAAGGTGGCTCACCACCACCTCCTCAAGGGCAACTAGGGATGGGCAATAAATGCTGGTCTTGCCAGTGACACCCACATCCCATAAATGAATAAAAAAAAGAATAATGTGAATCATACCTAGCCTTTCCTGCTATGCACAATACTATATTTTGCTTATAGGCAGATATTAGATTTTCCTCTTCATAGTGAGATAATTCTGGCTGATCTATTAGCCATGATTGTTAAAAATGAATAAATACATTGGTCTGAGGCGTATCGATCCAGGATTTCAGGAGAGGTTGCCTTTTTTAAGGCTTAATTTGGAATGCTGCCAATGTTTTTATCCCATATAGTTCGATAATGAGATAACTCATTTTGGCATTGCATAGATCAGTAGGTTGCTGATGAGACAAACACTGGGTACACCCGACGGCAGTGAGAAAAAGTGCCATTGTTTTGTCGTGCCTGCTCCAATGCTGCAACTGGGTCAACTTTGAATGTTGTGGTTCTCTATTAGCTGAAAATCTACTATTTGGGGCCAGTTTACAGCCAATCAGAAATCATGGCCTAGAAATTCGGGTACTTACCGCACTCCATTAAGGCCCGTTTCTTGAAAAGAAATGACAGCTGCCTCACTTGCACCCACCTCTGGCACAGGACTCGGCAGCCGCCATTTTAGTGAGGGCCATAGTGCTGGCGTTAGCAGCGCTGGCCCTAGAAATGCAAAGCAACAGAGCGTGACGTCAGTTGCGTGACACAACTGCTGGGCCCTAAACTCGCTCAGAAAAGTGAGCATGCAACAGACCTACAGAGACGCTGTCAGCACTACTTAAAGGGACACACACATCTTTCAGGTAAGTTTGGATTTAAGCTTTTGGATTTTTTATATTTTATTGAAGTAATGGCTTGGTGCAATAGATGTCAAAAGTTTTTAAAGTGTGCAGGGAGTGCTGCTGGATGCTCGCAAGGCCTCGGATGGTAAAGGAAGGCCTCTGAGAAGGCAGGAAATACTGGAAATACTCAGCAGATCAGACAGCATCAGTGGAGAGAGGAACAGAGTTTATGTCTCAGGTCGAGATGCTGCCTGACCTGCTGATTATTTCCAGCATTTTCTGCTTTTATTTTAGATTTCTAGCATCCGCTCACAAAGGGAAGAGGAAGACGCAGAAAAGGAAGATGCAGAAGAGGAGGAAGCAGAAGGAAAGATGCAACCCAGACAGCCCCTTTCTGGCCGGGGTATCCGGGATGGAATGATCCGCCTGTGGTCCTAGTGACCACAACCCCAATTCCCCTCTGTTACTGACCATCACAGCATCCTCTTGGCCACAATGCTGAAATAAAAGCCATCACAAAGCAAACTTTCCAATCCAACTTTATACATCTATCCATCCAAAAGGACATCAAGAAATCAACTCATCACCCTTATGCATTCCCTTAGTAACTGTACTGTGTATGCCTATTCTATTGATGTCAAACAGTGCTACCCCAGTGGCTACAGCAGGGATGGTGGAAGGCTGCTGACTTTCAGTGGGGGACACTGCAAATGGCCTTGCAAGATGACCTTGAAGAGCTGGTGGCTGGGAGTGTGAAACTGAGTGATGGTGTTTCTTCATCTTCTTCTTCACTCTCCTCTCCCTCTTCTTGGCCAACCACTGGCTGGGCAGGCTGGATTTCTTGGGTGTGTGAAATGAGGAGTTGTGGTGAGATAAGGGCGGGAAAGCAAGAGGTGCACGGATAACATTTAAGGACACCAGCATTTTGTATTCTTTCAGCTCCACTGCTGGCCAAGTGCTCAGCCATGCCCCTGTCAAGAATGGCCAGCACCATCTCCTCCAAGGGGGTGATGTGAAGTTAGGATTGGGAGGTGTGCCTCATGTTTGGTAGAGATTGTTTGTAGGTAAGTGTAGGGGGGGGTTCATGCATTGAGCAGTGTTTGAGGCTAGTGGTGCAGTTGGTAGGAGATGGCTTTTGACGATGCAATCACTGACCTTGACCATTGGTTTGTTTTCATGGAGCCAGGTCGTGGGGGCGACACTGCTGGCAATGAAGGCCTCGGTGATCTGGTCCTACATCCTTCTTTCTGGAGGGCCTCCTGGCCTCTATGTGTAGAAGACCTCTCTTACAGTGTTGACCCCCTGCACAAAGCTGGGGTGCAGTGTGCGAGACCCTGGGTGCCCCTTCCCTGGCTTGTTGAGCCATTTGTGTTAGTGCTGATGCACTTTTACCATTTTTTAGGTGTGGAAGACACTTCAGCTTTAAGAGCTGAAGACTGCCATTTGGGAATTTTTTTTAAAAATGTCAGAAGGCAGTTGAGCTCTAAGGGTTATTTTTAACTGATTTTTATTTTTTTCATTTTAGAAGGCAGTTCCCCTTTAAGGGACTGACACTGCTTTCTAAAATGACAGGGTAGCTTTAAGAGAACGCTGCCTTGCTCCGGGGATGCTAAGGCCATGCTACATTGGGCCTCCTGCTGAGAGTCACTGGAAAACCAGCCTTACATGATAAGTTTAGCGTTGCGTTAATTTAAATTAGCAGGCAGCACCAAAATACCGATGCTGCCAGCGCTACTAATTCGGGTGGCCATTAACTGCGGCCCGCAGTGTCACTGGCAGATTGGTGGCACATTGGAATTTCTAGGCCCAGAATTTCTAAGATGTGGTTCCCAGCTCCTTAATGAACAGTAAAATACTGGAGGTGCAGAAATTGCATTTAAACATAAAATTTGGATTGATGGTTGCATTGCTTCCTCATGTGTCAAATAAGAAACACCTCTTTGTTATATCTTTTTTCTATGACTTTAAGTACATGGAGAAATGTGGATTAAATTTGGCTTTTGATTAGCAGTATCTTTAAAAGAGTTGTAACTGTCAGAAGAGTAGCCAAATCTTCTGATTTAGCCACATTTCAATAAGATTCATCAGTCCTACATTGTCGTCCTCATTGATGTTGCATGTATTCAGAAATTAATTTTCAGAATATCAGTTTGGGGTTAAGGCACATTGTTGGAGTAGGTAGAGCTTTAATCTGCATCGAGTTGTTTTGTGTCTGACCTCAGTGCTTGTGCTGACATTGTATGATTAATACAGTACATTTCTGCAATATAAAATAGCACCTGAGATCAAAAAAAATATGCTAATACTAAAAAAAATCATTTTCCAACACTAGGTATAACTGCTTGTTGACTACTACTTTTATGTCCCTTTAATTCATAGCTTTGTAATTCATGACTTATTGGTGTTACTTGTTTTGAATATAGAGCTGTATCCTAGCTGTGTCCAAAGTTGAAGCCCATGGAATAAAAGGGACAGTGGCAGCATGGTTACAGAATTGGCTAAGTGATAGGAAACAGAGAGTAGTGGTGAATGGTTGTTTTTCGGACTGAAGGAAGCAACACAGTGGTATTCCCCAGGGGTCGGTACTAGGACCACTGCTTTTCTTGATATATATTAATGACTTGGACTTGGGTGTACAGGGCACAATTTCAAAATTTGCAGAAGACTCAAAACTTGGAAGTATAGTGAACAGTGAGGAGGATAGTGATAGACTTCAAGAGGACATAGACAGGCTGGTGGAATGGGCGGACACGTGGCAGATGAAATTTAACGCAGAAAAGTGTTAAGTGATACATTTTGGTGGGAAGAACGAGGAGAGGCAATATAAACTAAAGGGTACAATCCTAAAGGGGATGCACGAACAGAGAGGCCCAGCGGGTATATGTGCACAAATCGTTAAAGGTGGCAGGGCAGGTTGAGAAAGCGGTTAAAAAAGCATACGGGATCCTGGGCTTCATGTCAGCCCCGAGGAGGCGGGTATGGAGGCGGGACTGCCGGTAAAGTTGCAGAAAGTGGGGGTGAATGGCAAACCTGCCCCCATCCCGCCTCCGTGCCCTTTTGCCAGGAGGTGGGAAGCCCTTCTGCCCCGGGTCCCGTCTCCTTGAGGCATTAAATCCTTTTAACTGCCTATTAACAGGTAGTTAACAGGCAGAAAAAAGGATTAGTCCCATTTTACCTTTCAAGTGCAGGCTTCCTGACCTCAGAGAACCCCGTTGGGGTGAAGGAGTCAAGTAGGAGGTCAGAGGGGGTCAGAGGGGTCTGAAAGTGCAATGTAGAGGTGAGTGATGGGTGCAAGTGTAGAGTGGTAAGTATGTGAGGTGAGTGTAAAGTGTTATAAAATGTTCATTTACCTTTGTTTCTGCCTACAGCCTTCAGCCGCGGTGGTTCTGGAGTCCCGGCATCTTCGTTGTAGATTTCACAGATTGGCTGTTGGATCCTCTGAACCAACAGTCATCTGATTTCTACAAACTAGAAAGGTTTGATGAGTCCTGAACACAAGGGCTCATCAAACTAAACAGAAAGTCAGTGTTTGACAGCTTCACAGAGCTATCAACCGCTGACATTTCTTCTTTTAAGAAGTCTCGACAGATGGCATGTCAGACGTTTACGTGCTCTGTCAGTGACTTCCTCCTAATTGGCCTGCTGAGCCCGCAGAGCGGGCTTAACAAGGTCAATCAGGGGAAAATCCCACTGGTTAACCAGAGGCTGATGGAGGCGGGACTGAGACCTGACAAACAGCAGCCCCACCTCCAGCACGTCTCCATTCACAAAATCCAGCCCATGGAGTACAAAAGCAAGGAAGTTATGATGAACCTTTATAAATGACTAGTTCAGCCTCAACTGGAGTATTGTGTCCAATTCTGGGAACCAGAATTTAGGAAGGATGTGAAGGCCTTAGAGAGAGTGCAGAAAAGATTTACGAGAATGATTCCAGGAATGAGGGACTTCAGTTACATGGATAGACTAGAGAAAATGGGGTTGTTCTCCTTAAAGCAGAGAAGGTTGAGAGGAGATTTGATAGAGGTGCTCAAAATCATGAGGGGTCTAGACAGAGTAGATAAAGAGAAACTGTTCCCATTGGCGGAAGGGTCGAGAACCAGAGGACACAGATTTAAGGGGATTGGCAAAAGAACCAAAGGCGACATGAGGAAAAACGTTTTTACGCAGTGAGTGGTTAGGATCTGGAATGCACTGCCTGAAAGGGTGGTGAAGGCAGATTCAATTGTGGCTTTCAAAAGGGAATTGGATAAGTACCTGAAGGAAAAAAAATTGCAAGGCTACGGGGAAAGGGCGGGGGAGTGGGACTAGCTGAAGTGCTCTTGCAGAGAGCCGGCACGGGCTCGACGGGCCGAATGGCTTCCTTCTGTGCTGTAACCATTCTATGATTCTATGATTCTAGCAACCATTATTTATACCATCTAATTGGCCTGGAGCTGTGGACATCTTTTTTCACATCTCACTAATCGTGCTATACAAACAAAGGTAAATTTGTTTTAAAACGACATGTGTGGAATTGAGCCGACAGACCAGGTAAGCCTCAGGTCAATCCCTTGTCTGTGTTGAGTTAACTAATCTCAGCCAGATGGTAGGGCTGCTACACTTAGCCTCGCACCCCACGGGCAATGTAAGGCAAAAATCAGCCAGGCACTTATTGCTATCCCATGACTCCTGTTTGGAAGTGTGTGAATGTATGACGAGAACGGGACAGGCTTAGTTGTTATCCCCTCAATGGTTAAATGCTCTGCCTGCATTCATTATCTGCACTTGCTTGAAGGATGGCCACAACAACAACAACTTGTATTTATGTAGTGCCTTTAAAGTAGTAAAGCATTCCAAGGCGCTTCACTGGTGCGTTATCAAACAAACTTCGACACCAAACCACATAAGGAGATATTAGAGCAGATGACCAAAAGCTTGGTCAAAGAGGTATGTTTTAATGAGCATCTTAAAGGAGGAAAGAGAGGTAGAGAGGCGAAGAGTTTTAGGGAGGGAATTCCAGAGCTTAGGGCCTTGGCAGCTGAAGGCACGGCCACCAATGGTGGAGCAATTAAAACCAGGAATGCTCAAGAGGCCAGAATTGGAGGAACACAGATATCTCGGAGGGTTGTAGGGCTGAAGGAGATTACAGAGCTAGGTAGGGGTGAGGCCATGGAGGGGTTTGAAAACAAGGATGAGAATTTTTAAATCGAGGCATTACTTAACCGGGAGCCAAGGTAGGTCAGCGAGCACGGGTGTGATGGGTGAACAGGACTTGGTGAAAGTTAGGACATGGACAGCAGAGTTTTCTCAAATGTACAGAGGGGAGAACGTGGGAGGCTGGCCAGGAGTGTGTTGGAATAGTCAAGTCTAGAGGTAACAAAGGCATAGGTGAAGGTTTCAGCAGTGGATGAGCTGAGGTAGGAGCAGAGTCGGGCGGTGTTACAGAGGCACGGATATGTGGCCGGAAGCTCATCTCAGGGTGAAATATAACACCAAGATTGCAAACATTCTGGTTCAACCTCAGACAGTTGCCAGGGAGAGCGATGGAGCCGGTGGCAAGAATACAGAGTTTGTGACAGGGGCTGAAAACAATGGCTTCAGTCTTCCCAATATTTAGTTGGAGGAAATTTCTGCTCGTCCAGTACTGGATGTCGGACAAGCAGTCTGACAATTTAAAGACCAGGGAGGGATCGAGAGAAGTGATGGTGAGGGAGAGCTGGGTGTCGTCAGCTTACATGTAGAAACTGACACTGTGTTTTTGGATGATGTCGCCGAGGGGCAGCACGTAGATGAGAAATAGGAGGGGATCAAGGATAGATCCTTGTGGGACACCAGAGGTAACAGTCCGGGAGCCGGAAGAGAAGCCGCTGCAGGTGATTCTCTGGCTACAGCCAGTTGCCTAACGTACCAGGATCCAACTGGTGCCTCTGGAATTGTACCTCAGAATAAGTTAGTGTCTTTAATAAAGGAGGGAAGAAAACTGGAGAGCATTTTTTTAAAGGATCTCCATTTACTTTATAGCTATATAATTTTTTGGTTCACTCTATCTCCACCAAAAGGGCAGTGAGGTGACTGTGGAATAGTGCTGACTCATATTTGTCATAGTTTTCAGAGATACTCCTGAATTTCAAAACTGTTCCATAATGTGACTCTACACCAATAGATTCTGTTTCTTCAAGTGGAATTGTGAGGTGGGGGGAACAAAATCATTTTAAATATCCCCAGCCTCCAAAATAGTAAGGGGCCCTGCTTAATCCCATCCTCCCCTCTATTTAAGATCGGATCGGTCACCTGTTTTACATCCTGCCCCTTAAAATTGGACAGAGTGTAAAATGGGCATCCAAAACAATCCTGTCAGTTTCCCGCCAGGCGAGGTAGGTCAAAATTACCCCTGAGAGCTTCAAATACTGGTAAATATGCTAGCCTCATCCAAAGATATCAGCAGTACTAGCATATCTATACCCAATTGACTGACCACTGCAATTTTCATTGAAAGTCCAAAAGAGATCCAGGTTATTTATATAATAAATAATACTTGCATTTATTTCACTCTGTCAGATTGATCCCACAATCAATTACTTCTAAAGTGCAGTGATTGTTATGTAGGTAAATGTGACAGTCATTCTATGACAGCAATGTGCCACAAACATCAATGAGATGAATGGCCAGTTAATCTGTTTTTGGTGCTGTTGGTTGTGGGAGGAATGTTGATTCAGACATCGGGAGAATGTCCTGCCCTTCTTTGTATCGTGCTGTGAGATCATTTATGTCCACCCCAACCACAGGAACTGACAGATGGAGCCTTGTTTTAACATCTCATCCAAAGCACATCACCCCTGACAATGTAGCATTCCTTCAACATTGCATGAGCGTTGCTGTGCTTGAGTCCTGAGGGCCCGATTTTGTGGATTGTGTGGGAAATGGTCGGATTCCCCGAATGTGGGGTTCTGACCCGAAAAAAAATGTGTCAGCCAGCTGCACGCAATTTTCCCTCAAGTGGCCAATTAATTTCCAGCGTGTGGACAGCCTTGCTAATTGTCCATTTCTAGTCAGAAAGCCCCACAGTATGATGTCATCATTCGTGGTGCTTTCAAGGTCCACAGCAAGCATTGCTTCCTCTGCAGGCTTCCAAACGAGCCATACAGGATGGCAGAGGAGCCTGCAGCAGCTGTGGCCAGTGCCAGACCCCGAGCTGCCTCCAAATTCGACGAAGCTTCACTGCAGGCATTATTGAATAGGGTTAGGGCCCACAGGGAGGTCCTCTTCCCTAGGTCAGGCAGGAAGAGGCCTCCCACTGAGACCAAGGCTGCATGGATGCAGGTGTCAGCAGATGTCAACTCGAATGTGCATGTAACCTTGGCATCACATCTCTAACTCCTTCCTCTACTCCCCCACAGGACCATCCAGAGCCCCCGTCCCCACTGTGGAGGAGGAAGAGGCTGTGCAGCCAAATTCCTCAGAGGAAGCTCCAACCTCTGAGGGCGCAGCGTCAGCAGAAGTGAGCGCACCCAGCACCAGCGCAGACACTCACACATCGGGGGTCCTTCGGTACATAGAGTAGTGTTGTCACCTGGTATTTCACAGCTCACAAGTGAGCCTCAACAGATTCTGGAGACAGGGACAGCAGTGGAGAGTCCTCATCGGAGGGCGCAGGACTCTGCCAGCTCAGCTCAGCTGCGCTGCATGTCGACCCTCTGCCTCTGGGTCCATCCGCAAGCGGAGAGGTGATGGATCTCCATGCACAGATGCAGGAGTCTCTGGCAGGTTTTGTCTCCAGGGTCGCTGCGAGTGTGGAGCGAATGGAGGAGTCCATAGCAACCATGAGCAGAGCCTTTGTGGAGTCATTGGCGCATGAACGCATCACCATGGATGGCAACCTCCATGGAGGAGATAACTCGCCAGGGTACGGAAAACATGGTGAGTGCTCATAAGAGAATGACATCTCTTGAGGAGCGTTGGCCATCTATTGAACAGAGAAACCAGACCTTCATGGAAGTCCTTCTAAGTAGGACTGCCAGTGCAGATATGGGTCCCCATGGCCCCCTAAAGCGCAGCAAGGTGCTCTCAAGCCACTTCCAAGCGCTGGCCCCTTCTGGCCTGTGCAGCTTCAGGTGAGTGAGCAGCAGCCTGGTGCTCCTGGTGCTCATCCTGCTGTTCCTGGTTCTGCTACTGCCGCCTCTGCTGCTGGAGATCCTCTAATGGCAAGAAGGGAAGGAAAAAAAGGCGCCCCATGCTTCTGGTAGATGCCTCCGCTGAGGAAGCGCTGAGTAAGGGTGGCGAGAGGGGCTTCCCTGGAGATCACATTGGAGAAGTGTGTGAGGCGCCAACCTTCCACAGCTGTGCCTAAGCCTTGAAGAAGTAGCCCCAAGCCTGCAACAACAAGGTCCTTCAACATACATATGCTCTCCGATTAAATCGCAGCTTTCCCAAATGACCGACAGCTGAGAGCAAACAAGCCGGCAAGCTTCACGCCAGCTTTCATCAGCGGGGTTCCCCACAGGTGTGTTTAGCGTGGGGAACCCTTGAAAATAGCAAGGGCCCCTTAAAATGGCATTAAACATGCCAATAATTGGTGATTAGGGTCCCAACGGCCAGTCCCGCCAGCGGCGGGCGGGACTGATTCGGTCGCAGAGAAACGGCGGTCCAAAAGTCGGACGGGGCGGGGAATCAGGTGGGGGGGGGTCACGATCCCCTATTTCTGCGATTTTCGGCCCCCGCCCGCCTGAAAACCCGCCCGACGGCTGGCAGAAAATCGGGGCCCAGTGTGGAGATTGAACCCACAACCTGTATGATCTTGTTATGATGATTATAAACAAATTCTGGCCAAAATCCAGGTAGCATATATAAGTATTAAAACAGTACCTGGAATTACCATGGGTACGTGCAGATCTGCAGAAATTTCGCCTCCGCCCCTGCTATGCGAAGAAGGAAATGGATATCTTAGCATTTAATTACTGGTCTCAATGGACCATTTCTTTTATTAACAATTTAAGGGTAAAAAAGTCACAGACCAGAATAAGTCAAGCCCCATGTTTGAACCACGATAGAGCCTCACGCAATCATCTATATGAACGGAAGCCTATCAATGGCTACAGTGCCTTAATTGACCACAAAATGTTTTACATGATTGTGGTTCTGTTTAAGATTGTACAAATCATCGGGCTTAAAAAAATACCAATGTACGTGTGGTTTTTAATTCATCCCACATGCAAAGGAAAATTGCATCACTGCGAACTATGTTTGACACTAAGAACAGCTAAGGTAAAAAATAGGAAAACAGCACTTTAAAAAGTTTAAACGCAGCTACCTTATAGCTCAGTAGGTGAATACACCTCAATGCGATAATAAAAGCGAGCAGGAAGACCCCAAAGTTCACTTACTGGTCAGTGTTGCATTAGGAGATCTCACAATGAGCAACACTGGAGAAACTACAGCAGGGTTCTGCGCCCTGGATGAGGGACAGGAAAGAATTCAGACGTGGCTTATGCTCCTGATCGAAAGTGCGTCTGTATGGATATGGGTTGAACTCAACTGTGATGCCCCCGCATCAAATAACCTGCTGATACTCACTGTGCTCATAAATGAAGAATGGCTACTTGAAGGAGGTACCAGATGCTGATGATTCAGACCCCAGCTTGAGCTGGAGCCTTCAGGAAAAGATGGAAGAAACTTATAGAGAAAATGTTTTTAAAAAGTTCGCATTGTAGCAGACGTACCATCTGCTGTAATCTAAACTTGGCATTGTACCCAACATGCAGCTGAGTTCGGAGAGCAGGTTGTTTTTGAAAGTAAGCCTGCCCTGTTACAACTAGACCAGCTTTTCATAATATTTATTCCATTAAGGTATTACTCCTTGCTTTAAGGAGCTGAGATCAAAAACGTTGTCCCTTCACTTTGGGGACCTGGCTTCAGACCCGGAGAAAATTCTGGACTGAAGTCCTCCTCTCTCAGTTGGGTGTAAGGGTCCTGTGTGACAAACTCTTGAGCAGTCTCAAACCTTCTCCAAGTTGATGAATCTGCAGCACAAAATGGCCCAAATTCAACACAGATTGCAACTAAAGTCTCAGTCTTACTGAGAGAGGGCCCAGGAATAGTGATGCGGGGAATAAAGATGCCGCATTGGTACATTCGGGAATGTCCCTCTGAGGTTTGGGTTAAGGCACATTTTTGGCACAGATTAAAGGGAGTTTCACTCTGCATCTACCCTCATAGTATCTGACCTGAGAGTATGTGAAAACAAAAAGTCTGGAAACACTCAGCAAATGAGTCACCATCTATGAAGAGAACAAATAATACGTCAGTTGTGAATCAGAATGAACATAATTTATAAAGGAACAAGACAAAGGGAAGGGTGTGAGAAAAATCAGATGCACTAGAGAAGTACAGGAAACTCTTTATTATCCGGCACCAACGGGACCGGCGTGGTGCCGGTTTATCAAAAAGTCCGGATTACAGAGAGGTATAGTTAAAAGGTACGAGAGCTCCATACACAGCAACAAATCCAGGCTTCCCTGTTGCTTAGCAACATGTGCAGGATCTCCGGCCACAGACCAAGCATCCCTGTTGCTTAGCAACAAGTGCACGAACCCCAGTTACACAGCCACAGATCCAGGAACTGCCACTAATATGAAGTAAAACTTACCTGAACCTACTCCTGCATTTTGCCAGTTAAAAGAGAGTTTCCTGTAGAATCATTTTGTAAAGTGCTTAAATAGAAAACTGAAGGATATGGTTTAACAGGAGACGATAGATGGCATAATGTGAGAAATTAAAAACATTTACCACACACTGTTGGCGGGGCTGTCTGCATCTTTAACATCGACCTTTTCTCTCCCTGGGTCCTGGGTCACGAGAGCTTCTTTGGCAGCAAAGTCCCTGAAGGGATGGAGGTGGAGAACCAACAGCGGTGGGTGGGGGGCGGGATTGGGATACTGTGGAGTTGTGGGACCGCTCCTGCTCCTCCTGACTTCACAGCAACAATTTTTTAAAATAAACTTACCTTTTGGTGGCAGTCACCCAGCGACTACTTAAGAACCCAAGCCCCTTCTGCGGTTCTGAATTTAGCAGAGGGGGCCTAAAACAAACGGTAAGCCCCTCGTTTACATACGTAAAGGGTGCCTGTTCGTCTGACCCAATATCGCATCGGAGGTCTTTCACACGTCATTTGAGGACAGGATGTTGGTCCTCAAAATTGACCCTCCTTGTGCGGACTTTGGAGAGGAAAAGGGAAATGGAGATGGGGTGGTAGTTTGCAAGGAGAAAGGGGTCAAGCAAGGGTTTTCTGAGTTAAAGGGTGCTAACGGCAGTTCTGAAAGGGAAGGGGGCATTGCCTGAGAAGAGGAAACCAGTTATAATGTCAGCTAGCACGGAGGCCACAAAGGGAAGTTGGGCAGTCAGGCGTTTAGTGGGAATGAGGTTGAAGGAACAGGAGGTGAGCCTCATGGAAAACATGAGCTTGAAGAGGGCAGGAGTAGAAACTAATGAGAGGCACGGGTTCAGGGCTAGGGTGGTGGGGGAATTGAGGGGTGGTTTAGCGTGGTGGACGAAAGGGAAAAGGGGAAGCAGCAGAGGCAGTTGAACGCATGGTCCCTATCTTGGTGAGCTCATCACACGTGTTAGAAGTGATGGTGAAAGTGGTGGGGAGAGAGGTTTAAGGAGGTAGTTGGTAGTAGAGTGCAAGCATATGGGGTTATTTCTGCTCTCCAGGATGTTCCTAGAGTAGTGGGTCATTTTGGCAGAGGTCCGGTAGATATTGATGTGGTCAAGCCAGATCTGGTGATGGAAGGCTAAACCAATTATGCGCCAAGTACACTCAAGTTTGCAACTTTGGATTTGAGTGAAGATGGAAGCCGTGCCAGGAGGAATGACAGGGATGGAAGACAGTGAAGATTTTACTGGGAACAAGCACACCAAAGGTGGAGGCGGAGTGTGTTACAAATCTGGGCTTGCCGTCGATACCATCTAAAGTTCAATGACATCACTCACTCTTAAAAGCAGTCTGAGTGTCTTACTTTAGTGGGAGATCACACATATATCTTTCTATTGTGGCGGAGCCACTAAAGGACTCAGATCGTTTGTATATAATTCCCTTTAACAACATGTTAGCTACAGCCTGAGTCTGTATCTTTATTTATACTGTTTACTTGTACAGAGCGTGATTACTTTAACAGCGCGGGTAAACGTGATGACGTCACGCCGTTCATCACGTGATCCCCCACTGGCGGGAAGAACGTGATGACGTCATGACATCAACCACGGGACCGCCCTAGGCAGTCCTCGTGGAGCCTCCGAACTGAGCAGACCTACACTCGATGTTCTCCTGTAGTTACTTGTTTAAACCTGTTAGTTTCCATTAAACTTCATTTTGTTTGATCGCCTGAGTGGACCTCAGTCTTTGGATAGGAGCTAGACATTCCTACACTATTTTATATCTATCGTTACAAATAGCGTAACCCAGGGTTCTGAACTGCCACAACTGCTGTGTCCATGGCAATTAAAGCGACAACAGCCCTCAACTTTTATGGCTCCAGATCCTTCCGGCTGCCACAATTGATCTGTACATCGTTAACCAGGAAGCTATCAAGGCAAGCATCAAAGCAAGTGATGGACACCATCTTTCATCCACGGCAGCATCACCCCCAGGCAGCAGAGGCCCAGAGCCTGGGACTTCTACAGGATAGCTGGGTTCCCCAGGTTGCAGGGTGCCACAATGACATGCACGTGGCATTGAAGGCACCAACCAAGCAACTGCTGAAATATGTGAATAGGAAGGGGTTTCATTCCCGGGGCATCGATCTGTGCCACAAGCCAGGCCACGTCTTCACACACCACTGCAGGGGGCATCAGAAGGCAGGTTCTGCAGGACCTCTTCATTGACTGATCGACTTTAACGGCAGCCCCTTAGCCTTACCTTCTTCTCAGCACTCTACCAGATGACACCAAAGCAGATTTCTTTGGCCCAACAGGACCATGCCCAGGAATCTCCACCTGTGTGAAGAGCCTAGCTCATGGTCTATTTGTGACTTTCTGTAATGCTCATAAAACAGCAACTCACAAGACAAGTTCCCAGTGTATTTCAAAGCAAACATGTCTTTTATTGCAAGCTAAAGGGGTGGAAGGCTGCGTGTATAAGGATATAAGGCTGTCAGCTAAAGATTGTGTGGCAATTCTGATGGGGGAGGTGAAGTGAGACATGTGGGGATGTGAGGATGTTAGAGAGGAAGAAGGTGTTCAGGAGTTGATCAATGCAATTGGTATGTATTAGGAGAGTTGTCAGTGCCCTTACCCAGAGTATGAAGGCTTAGTAGTATGACTGTTTCTTTAAGAGTGTGAAGAATGTGGTGGTGCTCAGGGTGGGCAGGGAGGAAAGAGAAAGTGTGGAGACATGCTACCCTTGCCTGCCCTCGTGAAGTGTTTTCACTTCTTTCTGCACTGTTAATCAGTTCTGGGCGTGAAGGAGTTGGGAGTCAGTGCCAGTGCCAGCCCTATGCAGGCAACACGACTAATATTGGTTTCTGGCTTCGTGAAAGGACGATTCAGGACTGTGAGGTTCCTGTTTTGTACCTCATGAAAGAGCGTTTGGCAGTCTTCATCAGAAAAGCTAGTTGGGCTTCTGCCTGCTGCATTGGCGTGGTGCTGCAGTGGACACAGCTGGCACCTATGTGGGCATGATGATGCCAGCCTGGACTGATGATGTGAGTGACTGATGCCGTCAAATGATTTGATGAAAATTGCCAACTCACCGAGCATCCAAAGGGTATTTTTAAAGACTTACACCGTTGTTGCGTGGAAGTTTTCGGAAGGAGGGTGTCAGCAACTTACACAGTTTATACATCCAAGTTACACTAGAGGTGCACCAAAAATACTTACATTAACTTATCCCGGACGAGCCCTAATTTTGGCCGAACAAAGGGCTGAATGGTCGACTCCTATGTTCCTAAACTTGTGTGTAGCTCACTCTCCTGGTGAACAGCATAACGTTCCAGCGCAACAACGGCACGACTGGCATCGAGGGAATTCAAGGCCAAAATCATCTGAGGACCAATCCGGCTCCCTGAGCTGGATACCCGCAATACACATTCGAAACTTTGCTCTCCCCGGACCACCCCTTAAGAGGAGTATTAATAGATTCAATGCTAAACATGTCCAACCAATACTCCTATTAATACGCCTCTTAAAACCACAGATACAAATTGTGACGGGAAATGGCAATGGGAATGGAGAGGTTAAAGGGTCAAAACTAAATACCGAGGCCTAATCAGAACCATATTAATAAAAGCAATTTCTCTGAACTCATTGCTTGTAGATGTTGAACATTGGCAAGACAAAGCAAGCCACCCTGATACTTCCTGTCTTGTGTTTCCCGGTGGAAGGAGCTTCAATCTTCAAACTAAAGTGTTTGGGTTCTGAAATTCTGTTTACAATTTACACATAGAATAAAATGTCCACTACAGAAAAAAATGTGGTCCATTGGGTCCAAAAACACCCTTTCCTGTAGCCCAATAACAAAGATCTAAAGATTAAAACATCCTGTAATGTCCGTGAATGCTTTCTTTCCTAAAATTGCAACTAAAGGAAGTCCAAAGCCTCTCTTACAAGAGATGTGTGTTTACCAGAACTATGCCTCTGAATGCACATAACCTGAGTGAGCACGTATGTACAAGATCCTGGCTAGGATTGAAGAGGGATGTTTACAGTATCTTATTCAGCAATGCTAAGTCCTCAACACGTGCCAAAAATATAAATGTAAACTATTGGCAGCCCAAGGTCTTCAACAACTAATCGCTGCCTGTCGGCTCTCGGCGTGGGGATGGCTGAGTTCTCCTGTTGATGTCAAGATCCATTTTCCTACTTTGGCTAAACAGAATCTGTATTCAGTTTTTAAAAAGCAATTCTTAAGATGGGAAGATCCAGCCAGGCTTCCCACTCCTGATCGCTACCTAATGACTCATGTACGTGGACATTGAGTAAGGACGGGATCAGATTTGGCTGCGGTGCCACACATAATCAAATAGACTGATGACACTCAGGGGGAAAAATTAGGTATCGCCCATTTTAGGGGCGCTAATATCGGCCGGGCGTAAAGTTTAGCGCTCGGCGCTAATTATCGCCTCCAACTGCAAAATTCACCTCTCTTGCCTCTGGAGGTGATTTGAGCGCTAAATCAGGCGCTACACACCTCTCTTAAGGGGCAAACGTCGGGGAGCGAGGTGCTACCTCAGAACGCTACCGAAGCTCAGGCGATGCCAATTACCATGGAGGCTAGACAGACTGGCACCATCCAGTTCTTAAAGGGGAGAGGCCATCTTGCTGGCCAGCCACATCCTGCTTATTGCAGCCCTGAATCTTAGCCTGGAGAGACATCAAAAGCAATTGTGTTGGAAGCACTAATGGATAGGCCCGGGGAAAGAGCTCGGCGCTTAGGAAACTCAAAAGTGGTGCTGAGGGCCAAAACGCCTTAGGATAGCGTTAAAACCAAAACATTTTGCTGACAAGAAAAGGCACCCATCTTTAAATAGCGCTCCCCCAGCCCCTTCCCGACTTGAAAACATTCCCCTCTACCTGTCGTTTCTAGCGGCAGGCACTAAGGCAGGGGGCGCAATTCAATATCCGGTCTGGGGCACTACCGGGGCGTTGCACGCTTGACTGATGTCACGATCTGCGGGTGCAGGAGATCGTGGCAGTAGTGTTTAGCGCCACCGCCAAAACGACTGGTCAATTTCACGATCGGCACTAAAATTGCCGCGCTCGGGCGCTAAGTTCCTAGCACCCCGTTAGCGCCCCCGGAGGCGCTAAAGGGAGGCGATAACCAACCGAATTTTCCCCCCTCAATGTTTAGGTTCACACATGAAAAATTGCCCACCCCATGGAACTGAATGAAGCGCGGCCTTAAAGGGACTGCTGCAGGCCACTCCAAAACAAGTTTACAAAAACCTTTATGCATGATTTTTGTGGAATCAGAAGGAACAAGAAAGCTCCTCCTGGCCCCCCAAAAATCTTCCTGCCTGTTGCTGGAACCTATGGCTCTCCCTGGGATTCCCACAACCCCCCCCCCCCGAATGAGAAACTTCTGGCTCAGCTCCATGCAGGAGTGGATGGATTCCACCCGCCGCCCCCCACCCCCGCCCCCGATCAGCACGCGCCGGCCGATTGCCGATTCTATCTAATGAGGTCTGACCACGAAAATGAATCGGTCCTCCCGCCGACATCAACAGGCGGGCAGAGAGCATGCCCCGCCCACCACCTGCCCAATGTGAACTAAGTACCAGAACCGACCGCTATAGATGCAAATTGCTTTAGGGAAAGATGGGGAGGTAGCCTTTGAAATTGAGTTGCTGAATGTTTCCAAAATGGGAGCCATGGCAGTTTTGTTTGAAAGCCACATGTCTGTAAATGAGTGATCTGTTAGTGGAAAAGGGCCGATGACAGAAGGATTGCTTTTATAATGTCTACAGGTAGTGCTTAGGAAAAGCTACTCCTTATAAGCTGTGCCCGCAGGTGTCGCACTACAACAACAATAATTTGCATTTATATAGTGCCATTAGCTTAGTAAAACACCCCAAGGCACTTCACAGGAGCGTTTATCAGACAAAAATTGATGCTGAGCGTTGGTGGGGAGATGATTGGTGTTATATATATTACTCAATACAACCTGAAAAGACCCAGTGGTATAAATGTTGAGGGTGGTTTTACTTTGACAGATACAGACAATGCAGTACCTCTGATGGAGGTGGGCTCCATGACTAGGGCAAGCCTATGGCACAAGTCACAAGTCCTATACAGTCTCAAGAGGGAAACACAGCCTTCTTATGCAGTGCTTGCTGCTTAGATCAAGAATAGGGCATTTTTGGACAGTAATTAAGGTATGGGGGGTTGTCAGATAATTCCTATAGCCTTTCCTCCGTCTTGCTCCTCCTCATTCTCCTCTTCTTCATCTGCATAGCACAAGTAGTGGGGAATCCCCAAGGGAAGCACCATTACCTCCTCTGTTGAACATCTCAAGGTACAGAAAGGAAACCCCCGAGCACAAGAGCAATGCTAAACCTATCATCAAGGTTCCTTTGGAAAAAAATTATTCCAGTGATCACTTCTGATGGAAAGTTATAGTAATTACAGTCTCCTATTAACGTTCTCTTTAAATCCGGTTCCGCTTGTCAGCAACTGCCTAGCACCGCTGAACACTATACCGGCATTCTTCATGATGGGAAGACCATAGGCAGCAACCATGGGGAACTGGACATCTGACATGACAGTAGAATTTAAGTAGAATTGCATACGGCAGGCAGTTTTTGTGTGGATGTGTCCTGCCTCCAATCTCGCTTCCAGAGGGAAACATTTGTTAAGGGCAGAAATGTGATGTAATAACTCATAAACCCATTTCCCTCTCTGGCTGCTCCAAATATGCTTAAAAACAGGAGGGAAAACAGAAGAAAATCAACGTGGGTACCTTCAGAAAAAGAAGGGAGACATCTGAGATGGGGGAGTTAACAAGAGCCTGTGGGTCCAATTAGCTGGGTGCCCTGCGGGCACTCATTCCTCACTGGAATTACCCTTCACAACAACAACAACAACAGCAACAAACAACTTGCATTATTAAAGCACCTTTAACGTAATCAAACGTCCAAATTGCCTGCAACATTCACTAGCCGAAAGGCATAGAGGCAAATTGCTGCACTTTATTCCAGCCCTGGCTGAGATCAGGTATTTAAGAAAAGTTATTATTCATTGTCCTGACCATATCAGCAGAGCCATTCACAGCAAAGGGAGCCAGTCATCAGATACGGTTTTAACTGAACAAACTATGATTCCTTGATTTGCATTTAATGAGTCACTGCATTCTTGCATTTTATAGAATTCAATGGATTTATTAACTCCAGTAACATATTCTATGTATTGTGTTGTAACAAGCAATTTCTTCCAAATATACCCATCTTGAGTAACCCCCCCAGCGACTATAGCCAAGGTAAAGCAACCAACCCGATCAGATTAAGCATCAGCTGATCTGCAGTATTGTAGTACTGTATATGAATATCTCATAGGCACCTGAAACAACATGTAATAAACCAGTGCTACATCAGCATCCCAATGTCATTAAAACATTTCCTTTTTTGTAATAAAGTCAGTTTTAATTTTCATTTTGCTTTTAGATAAATATACTTGCATTAAACATATGCCAGTCAAGCAGTCTTTGTAGACATTTGAACTAACACTAACTGTGTAAGTAGTGATTTCACACTATTATTCTAATGCTTTAGATTTCATGACAAGGCTCTTGGGTAATCCAGGGCAGGAATGAGGGTAGAGCTGTGTATATTTACACTATATTGTACTACTTTCCTTCATGTGGTGTATTACGATGTCAAAATGTCTCAAAGCGCTTCACACAATGAATTACTTTTTTGAAGTCCAATGGTTGTTGTTGTGTAGGCACATTGGCCTCGAAATTTGAACGTGCCCAGAAACGACCACGCAGGAGGTGCAGTGATCTATCCCTGTGCCAGAATGGCTGGGCCTGAAGCACACGTAATATTGGGCTTCGGGCCTCGTTATCATCAAGCCAGTGAGCTGCGGACATCTAATGGGCATCCCGAGTGTTGTGTCCGTGTATAATAAGACACAGACTGCGGAGAACGGTACAACAGGTGTTTACTCAATGTGGCTCACAGTGGAACTGATCTGTACAAATTACTACTCAGGGCTATATACAGGTGTGGTCACTGCCGGTACTACAGTATACATGAGCTGTAAAAGATAGTTCCCCACTTAAAGGTATATACATTACAATTCCTCCCCTTTTAGATTAACAGTACCATAACACTCATTTAACAATTAAATATCAAACTAATTACAATTAACACTTTTAACATGCAACATTAGCTGAAAATAGTCTATTTATATATTCAGTCTTTGGGGAGGCTTCCTGATCCTTTCTGGATAGCGCCTTTCCCGAGTGTCTTGCTCTTGGTGCGGAGGCGATTCTGGCCCCCTGTCGTCGGTTGGTTCATCAGCTTCCGATGCTACTGTTTCTGGGGTAGATGTGACCTGTACGTCGGGTTCATCACCAGGTACGTATGGGCGAAGCATGGGGGTTGACTTGTTCCCGTGACTCTAGGATCTGGTCAGCATGGCGTCTCACGATGCTCTCCCCAACGTTCACTGTGTACATTAGTGGGCCCTGCCGTGTGCATATCGTTCCTGGCTGCCATTTTTCTGTTCGGTAGTCGCGGGCCAAGACTGGTTGCCCTACATTGAAGCTCCTTGTTGGCTTCTCATGGATGTGCTGGAATTGCTTACTTTCAACATCTCTTCGTACGTTTGGTCTGAGCAAATCCAGGCGAGATCTTAACCTTCGGTTAAAGAACATCATGGCTGGGGCCTGGTTGGTGACTGCATGTGTCGCATTCCGGTAGGCGAACAGGAAATTGTCCACCTTGTGCTGCAGCGGAATGTTGTCATTGTACATAGCCTTTATTGCCTTCTTAAAGGTTTGTACGAACCTCTCAGCCAATCCATTTGTGGCTGGATGATACGGGGCGGATGTGTAATGCCTTACCCCATTCTTTTTCAAGAACCTCCGGAACTCTTCGGACACAAACTGTGGTCCGTTGTCGGAGCAAATCTGTTCTGGCAAGCCATTCCTGGCAAAAATGGTCCGTAGGACTGCAATAGTTTTCTCCGTGGTGGTGGAGGACATTTTGATGACCTCAGGCCATTTCGAGTGCGCATCCACGGCTATTAAAAACATTGAGTCCATGAATGGACCAGCAAAATCAATATGCACCCGTTGCCATGGAGATGAGGGCCACTCCCATGGGTGTAGAGGGGCCTGTGGTGGTGCATTTTGGACTTTCTGGCATCCTGAGCAACTCTTGGTCAGGTCCTCGATTTGTTTATCGATTCCCGGCCACCACACATAAGCCCTGGCTAGGCTTTTCATTTTTACCCCTCCCAGATGACCTTCATGAAGCTCATTGAGCACTCTATCCCTTAACTTGGGTGGAATTACCACTCGGGATCCACACATCAAGGTTCCCCAGCACACTGACAGCTGTTCTCTCCTTGTCAAGAATGCTGGCAGAAGTGAGTCGCCATGTGCTGGCCATCCCTTCACCATCAAATCATATACCTGAGACAGTGTCGGGTCATTTCGGGTTTCCTTTTTGATACAAGCGTTAGTTACCGGTAGGTATTCAACTATAGTCGAATGGAATATTTCGACAGGATCCACTGCTGGTGCTTCCTCCGCAGTAGGCAATGGCAGGCATGATAGCCCATCAGCATTTCAATGCTGTTTCGTGCCCTTATATTCAATCTCATAGTGGTGCGCCCCTAGAAAAAGTGACCATCTTTGTAGTCATTGCGCAGTCATCACCGGAACGTCCTTCTTCGGATTAAAAATGGAGACAAGAGGCTGGTAATCCGTCAGCAAGGTGAATTTCTGCCCGTGCAGATAGTGATTGAACTTTTTCACTCTCCACACTAGGCTGAGGGCCTCCCTGTCAATCTGGGCGTAGTTACGCTCGGCTGAGGTTAGTGATCGTGACGCAAAGGCTATTGGCCTCTCTGAGCCGTCCGAGAATTTGTACGACAGCACCGCTCCAATGCCGTAGGGTGATGCATCACATGCCAACCGAATTGGTAATGCTGGGTTGTAATGGGCCAATACCTCTTTCGATGTGATTAGTGTTTTGCTCTTCTGGAAAGCTCGTCTACATTTGTCACTCCACTTCCATGGCACCCCAGTTTGCAGTAGGGTGTTCAGTGGGTGTAGTATTGTAGACAAATTTGGCAAGAACTTATGGTAGTAGTTTACCAGCCCGAGGAACGACCTCAGTTGTGACACATTTTCCGGTGCTGGAGCCTTGACTACTGCCTCAATCTTCTCTGGGGACTTATGTAACCCCTATTTATCGATAACGTGGCCACAATACGAGATCTGTTTTCTAAAAAACTCGCATTTGGGGCGGTTAGCTCAGAGCCCATATTCCTGCAATCTAGTGAGCACCTGCTCCAGGTTGGCAAGGTGATCACTGTCATTTTCGCCCGTGACCAGGATGTCGTCCAAATAACACTGGGTCCCTGGGATCCCTTGCAGGACTTGTTCCATTGCCCTCTGCCAAATAGCCGGAGCTGATGCTACCCCGAATACCAGCCGGTTGTATTGGTAGAGACCTTTATGGGTGTTGATTGTGAGGTATTTTTTTGATGCTTCTTCTACCTCCATTTGCAGATATGCCTGGGCCAGATCAATCTTAGTGAAGCGTTTCCCTCCAGATAGCGAGGCGAAAATATCTTCAATCCACGGAAGTGGATATTGTACAGTGTGAAGGATCGGGTTCACTGTTACCTTAAAGTCCCCACAGATGCGAACCTTCCTTGGTTCCCCAGGCGTGCTGCTCAACGACTTTTTCATCACAGGGACGATGGGTGTAGCCCACTCGCTCCAGTCTACCTTGGACAGTACACCTGAACGTTCCAGACTCTCCAGCTCTGCTTCAACGGCTGGGCGGATCGCATAAGGTACCGGTCTGGCCTTAAAAAATTTTGGGCTTGCATTTTCTTCAATTTTAATCGTCGCTGTCATGCCTTTTAGTGTTCCGAATCCTTGCTGGAACACTTCTTTCGCGTCAGTTAGGATCTTTGACAGTCGCCCAGGTGTGACGTTGTCATCCTTTTTGTCAGCCACAGTCAGTGCCTGTATGGAATGCCAATCCAGTTGTATTTTCCAGATCCATTCACGTCCCAGTAATGGTGGTCCTCCATCTTGTAATACATACAGGTCTAGTTTTGGTGTTTCCTTACCGTTATATATAACGGTCACCCTTATTTTTCCTTTGGGGTAGACTTTTTGCCCCGTGTACGTCTTCAAAATAATTTTTGTGTCTCTCAAGGGTATGTGTGAGAATAGCCGCTCGTAGTCCCGTTGGTTTATGACTGTTAGGGCTGATCCCGTGTCCAATTCCATCTTTACCTGGACTCCTGCTATCTTGAGAGTGACCCAAATGGTTCGGTGATCCTCCGTTGTGATCACATTATGTAGTTTCAGACAACTCAGCTCCCTGCTTTCGGAGTCGTTATCACTCTTTTGTTCGTCTGAACTATTCTCCTTCTTGTACTTTTTTTTGGTAGGTTTCTTATTGCTGGTTTTCTTTCCCAACCTGCAGACTCGTGCTATGTGTCCTACTTTTCCACACTGTCTGCACACTTTGTCTTTGAACCAGCAATCATTCTGGTCATGTGTTGTTCTGCCGCAGCGATAGCACTTCTCTGTTCCATATGACTTTTCATTTGTGCCATATTCTTGCAGTCTCTGTTGTATCTCTGCAGCGCCCCGTGCTGCTGCTTCATATGATACCGCAATGCTGAAAGCCTTTTCCAGCGTAAGGTCCTTTTCAGATAAAAGCCGTTTCTGGGTTCCTTCACTTTGAAGCCCACACACAAACTTGTCCCTTAAGGTATCTGCCAGTCCCGCTCCAAACTGGCAGTGTTTCGATAGTTTGCGCAGTTCTGTTAAATAATCAGCATTGCTTTCATCCTTATGCTGGTTCCATTTGTGAAACTGGAATCTTTCTGCTATCAGCAGCGGTGTGGGGTTTAAATGTTCCTTTAGTATCGTTACTATGTCTTCAAAACTCTTTTCCATTGGCTCCGTTGGGGTTACTAGATTTTGTAATAAACCATACATCTTTGCACCCATTAAATTTAACAATACCGACTCTTTCTTGTCATCTGACACCTCATTTGCCTTGCATTACACCTCTATTCGTTCGACATATGTAGTCCAATCTTCGACTTCATTGTCAAATGCGGTGATACTGCCACTCTTCGGCATTTTGGGTGTGGTTTAAAATGGCGTCTCCCAATGGCTTAAAATGGCGTCTCCTGCGCTTTCCTTCCTCCCCCGCTGCTGCCAACGCCACTCCCGGTGGTTCTCGTGGCAATGGCAGTGCCCTGTAGGTTTCTGCGCGTCTCTCTCTCCCTCTCTCTGACGCTGCTCAGCCCCTGAACACCGGCTGTGCCCTGTGCACTCTGCCCTCTCTCTCCCCCGTCGATGCTGCTCGGCCCTTTGCTGTGCCGCTCGGTCGGGCTCTAGCCCGCTGCTGTCCGGGAAGGGTCTGCGCACTACCAGTTGCCAGCCCGTTTCGCTGGACCACCTCGACTGGAAAGCCAAGCCTGGCTCTCGACAGCCTCCCCCGCAATTCTCGAGTCTCTGCTGGATGACTGGGCGGTTGCCCGTGGTCGACGCCCGAGTCTCTGGCCTTGACCTCCAATCCACTGATCTCCAGGAACGAATCCCCGGGAGGTGATGCAGAGTTGCAGGTAGGTTCGAACTTGCCTCGTCGTCAATGTTGTGTCCGTGTATAATAAGACACAGACTGCAGGAGAACGGTACAACAGGTGTTTACTCAACGTGGCTCACACTGGAACTGATCTGTACAGATTACTACTCAGGGCTATATACAGGTGTGGTCACTGCCGGTACTACAGTATACATGAGCTGTAAAAGATAGTTTCCCACTTAAAGGTATATACATTACACCGAGGAAGTTCACCGGAGAAGATGGCTTGAAGTTCGGGCCACTGCGACGCCAGCAGCAGCTCTCAGGTAAGTCCTTAAAGGAGACCGGGAAGGGAGGTTGACTGGGAGAGGGGGGGGGCGATCAGGAGGGAGGGTAGTGGTGACCGGGAGGGAGGGTAGCAGTCAGCAGCAATCAGAGAGGGTGGAGGCCGGGATTGGAGAGGGTGGAGGTCGGGATCGGAGAGGGTAGAGGCCAGGATCGGAGAGGGTAGAGGCCAGGATCGGAGAGGGTGGAGGCTGGAGTCGGAGAGGGTGGAGGTTGGGATCGGGGAGGGTAGAGGCCAGGGTCGGAGAGGGTGGAGGCTGGAGTCGGAGAGGGTAGAGGCCGAGATCGGAGAGGGTGGAGGGCAGGATCGGAGAGGGTGGAGGGCAGGATCGGAGAGGGTTGGGGGCAGTATCGGAGAGGGTAGAGGCTGGAGCCAGAGAGGATGGAGGCCGAGATCAGAGAGGGCAGAGGCCAGGGTCAGAGAGGGTGGAGGTCGGGATCGGAGAGGGTGGAGGTCGGGATCGGAGAGGGTGGAGGTCGGGATCGGAGAGGGTAGAGGCCAGGGTCGGAGAGGGTGGAGGCTGGAGTCGGAGTGGGTAGAGGCTGGAGTCGGAGAGGGTGGAGGTCGGGATCGGGGAGGGTAGAGGCCAGGGTCGGAGAGGGTAGAGGCTGGAGTCGGAGAGGGTAGAGGCTGGAGTTGGAGTGGGTGGAGGCCAGGGGCGGAGAGGGTAGAGGCTGGAGTCAGGGAGGGTAGAGGCTGGAGTCGGAGAGGGTAGAGGCCAGGGTCGGAGAGGGTAGAGGCTGGAGTCAGGGAGGGTAGAGGCTGGAGTCGGAGAGGGTAGAGGCTGGAGTCGGAGAGGGTGGAGGCTGGAGTCGGAGAGGGTAGAGGCTGGAGTCGGAGTGGGTGGAGGCTGGAGTCGGAGAGGGTAGAGGCTGGAGTCAGAGAGGGTAGAGGCTGGAGTCGGAGAGGGTAGAGGCTGGAGTCACAGAGGGTAGAGGCTGGAGTCAGAGTGGGTAGAGGCTGGAGTCGGAGAGGGTGGAGGCCAGGGTCGGAGAGGGTAGAGGCTGGAGTCGGAGAGGGTAGAGGCTGGAGTCGGAGAGGGTAGAGGCTGGAGTCGGAGAGGGTAGAGGCTGGAGTCGGAGTGGGTAGAGGCTGGAGTCGGAGAGGGTAGAGGCCAGGGTCGGAGAGGGTGGAGGCCGGAGTCGGAGAGGGTGGAGGCCAGGGTCGGAGAGGGTAGAGGCTGGAGTCGGAGTGGGTAGAGGCTGGAGTCGGAGAGGGTGGAGGCCAGGGTCGGAGTGGGTGGAGGCTGGAGTCGGAGAGGGTGGAGGCCAGGGTCGGAGAGGGTAGAGGCTGGAGTCGGAGAGGGTAGAGGCTGGAGTCGGAGAGGGTAGAGGCTGGAGTCGGAGAGAGTAGAGGCTGGAGTCGGAGAGGGTAGAGGCTGGAGTCGGAGTGGGTAGAGGCTGGAGTCGGAGAGGGTAGAGGCTGGAGTCGGAGAGGGTAGAGGCTGGAGTCGGAGTGGGTAGAGGCTGGAGTCGGAGAGGGTAGAGGCTGGAGTCGGAGAGGATGGAGGCTGGAGTCGGAGAGGGTAGAGGCTGGAGTCGGAGAGGGTGGAGGCTGGAGTCGGAGAGGGCGGAGGCCAGGGTCGGAGAGGGTAGAGGCTGGAGTCGGAGAGGGTAGAGGTTGGAGTCGGAGAGGGTAGAGGCTGGAGTCGGAGTGGGTAGAGGCTGGAGTCGGAGAGGGTGGAGGCTGGAGTCAGAGTGGGTAGAGGCTGGAGTCGGAGAGGGTAGAGGCTGGAGTCGGAGAGGGTAGAGGCTGGAGTCGGAGAGAGTAGAGGCCAGGGTCAGAGTGGGTAGAGGCTGGAGTCGGAGAGGGTAGAGGCTGGAGTCGGAGAGGGTGAGCTCGGGATCGGAGAGGGTAGAGGCTGGAGTCGGAGAGGGTAGAGGCTGGAGTCGGAGAGAGTAGAGGCCAGGGTCAGAGTGGGTAGAGGCTGGAGTCGGAGAGGGTGGAGGCTGGAGTCGGAGAGGGTGAGCTCGGGATCGGAGAGGGTAGAGGCTGGAGTCGGAGTGGGTAGAGGCTGGAGTCGGAGATGGTAGAGGCCGGGATAAGGAGGATAGCGATGGTGATCAAGGGTGGGAGGGGAGCGGTGGCCAGCAGTGCCCCGCGTGGTTTGGATGTGGAGCCGAGAGGTGGTGATAGGTCTTCTTCTTGAGCCACTGCAGTTTGCTTAGTAAAGGAACTCCCACAATGCTGTTAGGTAGGGAGTTCCAGCATTTTGACCCTTATTCTCATATCTCAGCAGCAGTGGGGGAAATTCCAATAAAAACTGGTAAAAAAGGAGCAGCAATTCTCATTGCTTCGGCTCTAATTATCACAGACAGTAACATCAGTTTTCTACAGAACCTATATCCACCCAAGGATGCAATTTTATCCTGGATATAAGCCATTACAGTCAGTAGACAGCTTGTGGATAGCACACCTCTTACCAGAGTCTATCCTCTACAACACTGTAGGGATGATGGCTTTGGGTTTGAGTGCTGTGCAAGATCATACCTGCCTGAACCAGTACCACAAGAGTTGTCAGCACTTAAACCAGACTTCCACATTTGTGTAAGGAAAGTATGAACTGTAATTGCACTTCAATGTTCTGTATCAGTTCAAAAAAACATAAAGTATACAAAAAGAAAAGGCTGCTGAGTTCAGCAAGCCAACGCTACTGCAATTATTAAAAGGATCGACCTGTCTGTCTGTCTGTCTGTCTGTGCATCACTCAAAGGTTATAGAGCGTACCTACACATATGTTATATCAAAAGAAAGCTTATGATTAGAGATGTGTCATAGGCATATTTACTTTTTGGTCAAACAAAAATTGTTCGGACAGTAAACAAAAAACGTTCAAAAAACGGGGAAAAATCCGCTCATTAGCGGTTGACCAATCCTACCGCTTGTGATGAAATAGTCCATTCATCACTGCCTGTGACTGTGGTTGGTTTCAGGTTTCAGTTCCCTTACCTCAGTTCCGTCTCCTCACCTTTGTATTGTATATTGTAATGTATTGTGTGTAGGGCTCCGCCCATACCTGGCCCCTATGTAAGCAAGCTCAGTCTGGCCTCATATCCAGTACTGCAGACCTCCAGATGGAAGATACCTCTCTCCACTGCGTGTTACCTTCTAAGTTAATAAAAGCCTTGTTTTGTTTCGCTAACATCGAGTCTCGGAATTATTGAGGCACATCACTGCTCATTAGCGTTGAGTGACGTGATGGTTGACCAATCCGTGCGCTGCGTCACGGGGGGCGTTTCATGGCGTTTGTGGGCAGGGCCTAATCCTTCAAACTGCTGTTAGTGAGGTGAGTGGCGGCCATTACAGACCGGCCGGGCCTGAAGCTCAAAAAATTTCTCTCTCTCTCTCTCCCCTTCCCCCCTCTCTCTCTCTCCTTCCCCCCTCTCTCTCTCTCTCCGTCCCCCCCCCTCTCTCTCTCTCTCTCTCCTTCCCCCCCTCTCTCTCTCTCTCTCTCTCCCGAAGCGGGAGTACACCCTCGCGGCCATCAGGCACCATTCCCTCCTTCCTCCCCGACAAGTGAAAAGCAAGCTGCGGCTAATCGTGACAGGTGAGGACGGTGTTTGTTGTCCGGTGACTCGGTCGGCGTGCCGCAGCACGAGCTCACCTGGGGTGACTCGGGCCGGGCCTGAGGCGCTAGGGAGGGAGAGGGGAGGGAGGGACAGAGAGGAAAGCAGGGAGAGACAGGGGGAGGCAGAGAGAGAGGGGGAGGGAGGGAGGGAGGGAGAGGAGAGGGGGAGAGGGAGAGAGAGGGAGAGGGGAGGGAGGGAGAGAGAAGGAGGGACAGAGAGGGAGGGAGGGGAGGGGGAGAGAGAGAGGGGAGAGAACAGGGGCAGGGAGAGAGAGGGGGAGAGAGAGAAGGGGAGAAGAGAGAGGGGCAGGGAGAGAGAGGGGGGAGGGAGAGAGAGAGGGTGAGGGAGAGAAAGAGTGAGGGGGTGGGAGAGGGAGGGAGAGCTCGCCTTCTTCCTTCCTTCCTTCCTTCGCAGGGGTCCATCAGGCCAGGCCTGAGGCGCTCCTTCCCCCCCCTCTCTTTCCAGGCTAATCCCGAACTAAATCCAGCAGTGTCTCTCTCTCTCTTCCCCCCACCGTCTCTCTCTTCTCCCCCCCAGTCTCTCTCTCTCTCTCTCTTCCCCCCGTCTCTCTCTTCTCCCCCATTCTCTCTCTCTCTCTCTCTCTTCCCCCCGTCTCTCTCTCTCTCTCTTCCCCCCAGTCTCTCTCTCTCTCACTCCCCTGTCTCTCTCTCTCTTCCCCCCCAGTCTCTCTCTCTCTCTCTCCCCCCTCAGTCTCTCTCTCTCTCTCCCCCAGTCTCTCTCGCTCTCTCCCCCCCCAGTCTCTCTCTCTCTCTCTCCTGTCTCTCTCTTCTCCCCCCCAGTCTCTCTCTCTCTCTCTCTTCCCCCCAGTCTCTCTCTCCCCCCAGTTTCTCTCTCTCTCTCTCTTCCCCCCAGTCGCTCTCTCCCCCCCAGTCTCTCTCTCCCCCCCCGTCTCTCTCTTCTCCCCCCAGTCTCTCTCTCGATTCCCGGGCCTCTCTCACCCCACCCCCCCCCCAGTCTCTCTCTCTCTCTTTCCCTCTCTCTCTCTCTCTCCTTCCCACACAGACAGACAGACAGACAAACTCATTTATATATATAAAAATTATTTCTACTTTTTTCATAACAACATGCCCTCAAAAAACCCTCGGCACCGCCGGGCACTCCAGCTAGTATTAAATAGATGGGTTGATACACCGACCTTGGAAAGGGTGAACTCAATGAGCCAACTGCCATGTTTCCTTATGTTTTACTACCTAATATGTAAAGAAAACTACCTCTTGGAGCACAAGCAGCAGACCTTTCCTATATATATTGCACCCACTAGTTGTCTACAGGAAACAGAAATAAAGCCATTTGCAGTTGGACAAAGTGTATTTTCAAAATGATTTCCCGATGATAGCCAATGCTTGCCCTATTAACACACTTGCCCTATTAACACACTTGCCCTATTAACACACTAACAGATCAATTATAGAGTCTAAAGCAACTGAGTTGAACATAGGTAATTTTAATCACGATAATATTTGTAAAATTACTGTACTCAAAATTAAATGTTTGTGAAAAATATACACTGTTCCCAAATTATGCCTACCATTAATAAATGCACTCTCTCCCATTAATAGAACTCCTGAGTCAAGCACAGTCCTTAAATGCAAGACCAAGTTTTAATACTTTCCAATTATCTAGTTGGCAATGCCCAAGAAACTAAATAAAGTTAATTCACTGGCAACCTTCCCCTCGAGATAGTAGCTCATGAATAATTAAATGGGCTCTGGTACTAGGAATTGCACTTTGGTCATTTTATCCTTGGCTTCTCATTGAAAAATGTGAGACTATATTTAGTGCCAGCTTGGATCAGTGGCAACACTCTCGCTCTGATTCAGCGTATTGGGGGCGAGGGATCGAGCCCCACTCCAAAGACTTGCGCATATAATCTAGGCTGCTGCTTATGTGCAGGACTCAGGACTCATTGTTGGAAGTATTGCCTTTCAGCTAAGATGTTAAACTGTGGCCCCCTGTAGGATAGGGTGTATTTGTATGATTTAGTAAAACATTCTTGTATAACTATAATATGTGAAATTGTATGTTAAAAGCCTAAAAGCCTGTATAAAATGGTGAATGGCTGAGAGAAAAGCAAGATGGGAAAATATGCCAACCTGACTGAAACTCGCTCTGTTTTCAATTACTGAAGTAATGGAATGTAATGCTAAGTTTATGGGGACTATCAGGAACGTGGTATTCAGTAATGTGATAGAAAAGAGATAAGAGTTGGAGAAGAGAGAGCACCCCTCAGTGATACAACTATAAAATAGACAGGTTGTTTAGACAACATCTTGGGAAATGGTCTTTGGAAAGAGAATATCTAAAGATAAAAGGGCCCTTTGATATGCACAAAGCGAGATCTAGTGGGATCAACAAGGTCATAAAACATGTACCAGGTGTCGGATAGCTGTTTGCAGTCACGTAGGCAAAGGAAGGACAGTGTATAAAGATACGGATATTGAACACTGAAGGCAGCACAAACCCAGAATCAGAGTTGAAGGAACTTTGGTCAAGAGAAAACAGCAAGAGGATAAAGAGACCTCGCCACAGTCACTCGGAAGGAACGCCGAGGCTCAAGCGAACAAGACTTTGACTATCTCCTTGTTCAGTATTACTTCTTTGTACTGGATGTTTATGCTTAATAAACCTGTTTTATTATACACAATATACCTGGACCCAGAGTGGTTTGTGTAGTCACGGACTGTTTTACTGATACACAATATACCTGGACCCAGAGTGGTTTGTGTAGTCATGAACTGTTTTACTGATACACAATATGCCTGGGCCCAGAGTGGTTGGTGTAGTCACGGACTGTTTTACTGATACACAATATACCTGGACCCAGAGTGGTTTGTGTAGTCACGGACTGTTTTACTGATACACAATATACCTGGACCCAGAGCGGTTTGTGTAGTCACGGACTGTTTTACTGATACACAATATACCTGGACCCAGAGTGGTTTGTGTAGTCATGGACTGTTTTACTGATACACAATATCACAATATACCTGGACCCAGAGCGGTTTGTGTAGTCACGGACACATTATTATAAGAGCTTTTGGAAGCTACACCCCTCGGCTTGTTTAAGCGGACATTAAAGATTTCATAGCAGTATTTGAAAAACAGCAAGGGAGTTTCCTGGCTTTCATTATCCCTCAACCAACAAACACCAAAATGGATTAACAACAGTGACTTCACTTCAAAGGTAATGAATTGACTGTTAAGCATTGTTGGACGCCCTAAAGATGTGAAGGTGCTACATAAAAAACAAGTTCTTTCTTCTTGTTGCTTTCTAAAACTGGAATTATACAATGAAGAGTATATTGTTAAATAGCTGCAGCAGGAAAGAGGTTTTTATACAATCCTAACTTCATCCAACGTCCACACACACACATTTCTAGCAAGGGTCACCTGATAACGATCACCAACTAGAGCCCAGTACAATTCCCCCATCCCTAACGTAGGGGCACTGAGGGTAATTACATCCCAACACCACCCCTTCGGCCCAGACTATAAACTCAATCTGAGACCTTCTGGTGTGAATTTTACCAACGAGCAAGCAACAACAATTTGCATCCAAACAGCACTTTTAAATGTAGAAAACATTCCAAGGTACTTTACAGAGGCATATGGAAAACACTGAATATCAAGCCACAGAAGGAGATATTATAGGGATGACCAAAAGCTTGGTCAAACAGGTGGGTTTTAAGAAGAATCTTAAAGGACGAGAAGGAAGTGAAGAGGCACAAGGGTTTAGGGAGGACACTTCAGAGGGTGAGGACAAGGCGGCTAAAGTACAAGCACCAATGGTGGGGTGAAGCGGTGGTGAGAGAGGGATACCGGGAAATTATAGACCAGTTAGCCTAACATCTGTTGTTGGGAAATTACTAGAGTCTATATTTAAGGATAGGGTGACTGAACACCTTGAAAATTTTCAGCTGATCAGAGAGAGCCAACATGGATTTGTATAGGTGCAACTCTGTTTCTTCCTCCACAGATACTGCCTGACCTGCTGAGTATTTCCAGCATTTTCTGTTTTTATTTCAGATTTCCAGCATCCGCAGTATTTTGCTTTTGGATTTGTAACGAGTAGGTCAGGCCTGACAAACCTGATCGAATTTTTTGAAGAGGTGACCAAAGTAGTGGACAGGGGAATGTCTATGGATGTTATTTATATGGATTTCCAGAAGGCATTTGATAAAGTCCCTCATAAGAGACTGTTAACTAAAGTTGAAGCCCATGGAATTGAAGGCAAATTATTGACCTGGTTAGGAAATTGGCTGAGCGGCAGGAGACAGAGAGTAGGGATAATGGGCAGGTACTCTAATTGGCAGGATGTGACTAGTGGTGTCCCCCAGGGATCTGTGTAGCAGCCTCAACTATTCACTGTATTTATTAACAACTTAGATGATGGGATAGAAAGCAACATATCCAAATTTGCCGATCACACAAAGATAGGCGGCATTGTAAACAGCATAGATGGAAGCATAAAATTACAAAGCGGTATTGATAGATTAAGCAAATGGGCTAAACTGTGGCAAATGGATTTCAATGTAGGCAAATGTGAGGTCATCCACTTTATAAGGTTCACAAAATTCTACAGATTCCCTCAAACCAAGAAAAGAAGAGGTTTTGGACTGTTTTAAAGAATATTGGGCTGAAAAGGGGGCTTAAAGTCAAAACCCCAGGATTTTGGTTATTTTAAAAAGGACATGTCCAGGCCTGTGGAAGGCTGCGACAAAGGGGTTGGGATGAGCCTCTGTAAAACAAACAGTTTGAGTATTGGCATAGGCCAAACTGTCTGGGAATGTTCTGGACTGTCTCAGTCATTCCACATAAATGACAATAGGACTATGGAAGGACAGTTCCTGCCAAAATTACAGAGCCATCAAGAATATGCATAATGCAGTACATGCCACTGATCAACAAAAGGGACCCTGACCCCAGCAGGAAAAGACAAAACTCACTAATCGGACCAAAGTTTAAACAGCCATTAAACGCTAATTTAGGTTTCAACGAACCATCCCGAAACTAGTTCACACCAACTTAAGTCAATTAAAAATAAATGGGACCAATCAATGTTAACGAGCCCGCCCAAAATTTAACAATGAACTGAGACTGATTTGGCGGGCAGATAAGCAGGCCTCAATTAGTATAAACTAAAGACCTGTCTCCACAAGAAATCAGTTCGATGAGTTCGATGAGTTCAACCAGTTCGAGAAGAAAGGAGAGACCCATCGTTCAAGTTTAAAACACCATCGAAACTCGGCGGTTTCAGAAGCAAGCATCTGGAAGCAGTTCTCTCTCAAAGAAGAAGTAACACATCATCGGACACCTCGCGGCACCAAGGGCCCCACGAAACCAACAACCAAATATTACCAGAAGCCAACCAGGTAATACTGGGCCACCACGACCAACAAGAAACCAACTCGGAAGAAACCGAAGCTCTACAAGTTTTTCCCACTCTACAAACTATTCCTGCATTTGGTGAGCATTTTCCCTGGTCCTCTGGAGTCCAACTTAGTTAGTGTAGTGGGATTGGGAGGGGTGAAGTATTCTGTCTATTGTCATTCTCCCTCGTATATTCCAAAGTGTTCCCCCTTTTAGAGTGATAAGATTTATTATGTTGTGTATATTTTCTTGTCTCAAATAAAATCCAAGTTCTTTTCACTAACTCAGTTGTCTGCTGCAATTTCATGACAACCCCCAAATAAGTCCAGGCCTAGAACCAAGGGAGTGGGAGCGATTCGAACCGCTCATAAGTCAGAGGCGAAGCTGACCCACACACACCACCCCTTACAACTTTGGACCTAAAAAGGACAGAACAGGGTACTTTCTAAATGGTGAAAAGCTAAAAACAGTAGAGGTCCAAGAAGACTTGGGGGTCCAGGTACATAGATGTCATGTCATGAACAGGTACAAAAAATAATCAAAAAGGCTACTGGAATGCTGGCCTTTATATCCCGAGGACTAGAATACAAGGGGTAGAAGTTATGCTACAGCTATACAAAACCCTGGTTAGACCACACCTGGAGCACTGTGGGCAGTTCTGGGCACCACACCTTAGGAAGGTTATTGGAGGGAGTGCAGTGTAGATTACCAGAATGATACCCAGGCTCCAAGGGTTAAATTACGAGGAGAGATTACACAAACTAGGCTTGTATTCCCTGAAATTAGAAGACTAAGGGGTTATTTGATTGAAGTTTTCAATATATTAAGGGGAACAGATAGGGTAGATAGAGAGAAACTATTTCTGCTGGTTGGTGAGTTTAGGACTAGGGGGCATAGTCTAAAAATTAGAGCCAGACCTTTCAGGAATGAAATTAGGAAACACTTTTACACACAAAGGGTGGTAGACATTTGGAACTCTCTTCAGCAAACAGCAACTGATGCTAGATCAATTGTTAATTTTAAATCTGTGATTAATAGATTTTTGTTAGCCAAAGGTATTAAGGGATATGGAGCAAAGGCGGGTATATGGAGTTAGGTCACAGGTCAGCCATGATCTCATTGAATGGCGGAACAGGCTCGAGGGACTCAATGGCCTACTCCTGTTCCTATGTTCCTAGAAGAGGCTGGAGTCAAAGGAACAGAACATTTGCAGCAGAGACTCATAAAGTTACTCCCACCCTCCCTTTATATATACTCACATGGAACACACTTTCCCCACCTCTGTAAAAAAATTTACATGTAAGGTGCACAAGGGTTTTGGGCAGTTTTTCAAGGTAACCTGCTGTGTGTTGTATACAAAAAAATATACACTACTGATAGGAGCATATAATACACACGAGTATTGTACACAGGCTGGAGTGCGTCGCATACAGGATAACGCATGGGCTGAGGCATGATACATACCAGATTACACACAAGCCAAAGCGTGTTAGGAATAGCTTAATGCACAGTATGTTATGTACAGGATGCTACACCGGCTGTTAAGTACATGATAATACACAGGGCTGAGTTACATCCAGGATGACCAGTAGGCTGAAGCCTGTTATGTACAGGATGACACACAAGCTGGAAGACCAAGCACTACTACAGTTGCTGACTTTAGCACTGTTGCTAGTTATTAAATAGCCTGTTATGTACAGGATGGCACATAGGCTGGAAGGCCAAGCACTATTACAGTTGCTGACTTTAGCACTGTTACTAGTTATTAAATAGCCTGTTATGTACAGGATGGCACATAGGCTGGAAGACCAAGCACTACTACAGTTGCTGACTTTAGCACTGTTACTAGTTATTAAATAGCCTGTTATGTACAGGATGACACATAGGCTGGAAGACCAAGCACTATTACAGTTGCTGACTTTAGCACTGTTGCTAGTTATTAAATACGCTGTGTCAATGAAAGCGGTTATTGAAGTGCTTGGCAACATACATGCCAGCAAACAGTAGCGGCTACTTTTACCAGCATGCTGCAACTGCAATGCTGGCTTTACTGACATTAAATACTATTGACAACGTACAAAAATAAGATGAGCAGAAGGGTAAGTGCTTTAATCAAACAATTTATCACTTAAATAATAGCAAAATTAAAAGGTATGACGGTAGACAAGCAATGGCTAGCATTTAAAGAATTAATACATAATTTACAACAAATATACATTCCTTTAAGGCACAAAAAACCCACAGGAAAAGTGGTCCAACCGTGGCTAACAAGAGAAGTTAAAGATAGTGTTAGATCAAAGGAAGAGGCTTATAATGTTGTCAAAAAGAGTAGTAAGTCTGAGGATTGGGAGGATTTTAGAATTTAGCAAAGGCGGACCAAGAAATTGATAAGGAAAGAGGAAAAAGAATATGAGAGTAAATTAGCAAGAGACATAACAACAGATTGTAAACAATTCTATAGGTATGTACTGTAAATAGGAAGGGATTAGTGAAAGTAAGAGTGGGCCCATTAGAGGCAGAGACAGGAGAAATTATAATGGGCAATAAGGAAATGGCAAAGACATTAAACAAATACTTTTATCTGTCTTCATGGTAGAAGACACAAAGAACATTCTGGAAATAATGGGGAGCCAAGGGTCTAGAGAGAATGAGGAACTTGTTTTTTTTTCTCTTCTTAGGAACTTGGTTTTATGAAAGGGAAATTGTGTTTGACAAATCTGTTAGGGTTTTTTGAAGATGTAACTAGTAGGATGGATAAGGGGGAACCAGTGGATGTGGTCATAGAGTCATAACGGCACAAAGGAGGCCATTCAGCCCATCGAGTCCGTACCAGATTTGGATTTTCAAAAAGATTTCGATAAGGTGCCAAACAAGAGGTTATTACACAAAATTAGGACTGATGGGATTGGGGAGTTAAATATTATCATGGATTGAGGATTGGTTAATGGACAGAAAACAGAAAGTAGGAATAAATGGGACTTCTTCGGCTTGGCAGGCTGTAACTAGCGGGGTACCGCAAGGATCGGTGCTTGGGCCTCAGCTATTTACAATCTATATTAATGAATTAGATGAAGGGACTGAGTGTAACGTATCCAAGTTTGCTGATGATACAAAGTTAGGTGGGAAAGTAATCTGTGAGGAGAACGCAAAGAGGTTGCAGAGAGATATAGACAGGTTGACTGAGTGGGCAAGAACATGGCAAATGGAATACAATGTGGGGAAGTGTGAAGTTATCTACCTTGGTAGGAAAAACAAAAAAGCAGAATCTTTTTTGAATGGTGAGAGACTGGGAAATGTTTGCACTCAGAGGGACCTGGGTGTCCTTGTACATGAATCACAGAAAGTTAACATGCAGGTACAGCAAGCAATTAGGAAAGCAAATGATATGCTAGCTTTTGTTACAAAGGGATTAGAATATAAGAGTAAAGAAGACTCTTTACTGTGTACAGTTCTGGTCTCCTTACCGAAGGAAAGATATACTTGCCTTAGAGGGAGTGCAACAAAGGTTCACTAGACTGGTTCCTGGGATGAGGGGATTGTCCTATGAGGAGAGATTGTGTAGACTAGGCCTATATTCCCTAGAGTTTAGAAGAATGAGAGGTGATCTAATTGAAACATATAAAATTCTTAAGGGGCTTGACAGGGTTAATACTGAGAAAATGTTCCCCCTGGCTGGAGAATCTAGAACACGGGGTCAGTGTCTCAGAATAAGGGGTCTGCCATTTAGGACTGAGATGAGGAGAAATCTCTTCACTCAAAGGGTTGTAAATCTTTGGAATTCTCTACCCCAGAGGGCTGTGGCTTCTCAGTTGTTGAGTATATTCAAGACAGAGATCGATAAATTTTTGGGAACTAAGGCCTAAAAATTCGGCTGCTTTGCGCCTCCCGTTAGCGCCCTGAGAGCGCCCAGGCACGGCGCCGCCAACGCCTCCCGCGAAAATCAGCGGGAGGTTAGCGACGGCGGTAACTGTTAGCGCCCCGCAGCGCTGCACCAAGGCAAAGGCATCATCGCCGTGCGCTGCGCCTCGCTCGCGTCCCGGCCATGATCTTCGGTAGTGCCCCATGACTTACCGCCGGACGCTATGTCCGACGGGGTCAGGGGGGCCTTCCTGCAGCTGGGGCGGCGCTAATTAAAAGAAAGGTGCCAGGCAGCCATTTTTGTTGCTGGCCACCTGCCAGCACCTGCCCCCTCTGCCGTCCCCGGCCTCCTCTGAAGCTCCCCCGCGGAGTGCCGGCTGCGCTCCATGAGCCCGGCACTTCTCTTGAGTGCCGGGCTCTTTTACCGGCACTCTGATCCCTGGTGGCCCAGCTGGGCCCCAGGTCGCGCTGCGCAGGGCCGAAGGCCTGCAGTACTGCAGCACGACGTGCCGCAGAGCGCGGTGCTGCGGCACATAATGCCGCGATATTCAATCGCAGTGCCCCAAGAGGGAGGCGGGCGCTTCCAGTAGAACCCCGCTTCCCTCTTGGGGTGCTACCGTTGAATTTCGGCCGCGGAGGGCGCTAATTTTTTGGGGATGCTAAAAGTAACACCCCGGTGAAGTTAGCACCCCAAAGGGGGCGTGACACAATTTTTCCCTCTAAGGGAATTAAGGGATATGGGGATAGTGCGGGAAGGTGAGTTGATGTAGAGGTAGAAGATCAGCCATGGTCTTGTTGAATGACGGAGCAGGCTCGAAGGGCCAAATGGTCTACTCCTAGCTCCTATTTCTTATGTTTTTATGTTCTAAAATCTGTAAAAAAAAATTACCATTGATTGTGTAAATAATTACTAATTTTGTGTTATTCTTTTAATATGTACAATCTGCAAAGATTGGGTCGGGAGGCAGTCTTTCGCTCTCCCTCCTTTCTCTACCTGTGTATCATGTGCCTTAAAACAATCGTGCTAAACAAAGAAATTGTTAACCAAATCAGGAATGTTGGCACAGCTCAAATATAAATGTATTCAGCTAAATCTTTGAAATCACATTGTGCAATATTAGTAACGAGCACTTTAATGCATTTGTATGAAATTCTTCTATCAATTATTTTAATCCATTTAAAATATTGCCTTATTAAGATCGCAGTGCAATTTTGACTCCATATTCACCAGTATCACAGGTAGCTCAATATTGCCCTCTAGTGGAGTAAATGTGGTGCTGCATGTTCCTTGTGGTGAAATATGGCTGGTACAATCAGAGATCAGAATATTGGCTGGAGATCCACCTTGCTGGATCTTTATCCATTGTGCACACAAACTTCCAGTTGGCTTTTATGGCCAACCTAAGGTGCTCTCACCCAAATTGGGGTGAACCTAGGCCTCATTGTAAATGTCCTCAGCCCAACCATCTTCAGCTGCATCATCAATGGTCAGAAATGGGGATGTTCGCTGATGATTGCAAAGTGTTCAGCTCCATTCACAACTCCTCAGATAATGAAGCAGTCCGTGTCCACATGCAGCAAGACTTGGACAACATTCAGGCTTGGGTTGATAAGTGGCAAGTAACATTCGCACCACACAAGTGCCAGGCAATGACTATCTTCAACAAGTGAGAGTCTAACTTGCCCCTTGGCATTCAACGGCATTACCATCGCCGAATCCCCCACCATCAACATCCTGGGGCTCACCATTGACCAGTAACTCAACTGGACCAGCCAAATAAATACTGTGGCTGCAAGAGCAGGTCAGAGGCTGGGTATTCTGCGACAAGTGTCTCACCTCCTGACTCCCCAAAGCCTTTCCAGCATCTACAAGGCACAAGTCAGGAGTATGATGGAATACTCTCCCTTTGCCTGGATGAGTGCAGCTCCAACAACACTCAAGAAGCTCAACACCATCCAGGACAAAGCAGCCCACTTGATTAGCACCCCATCCACCACCTTAAACATTCACTCCCTACACGACCGGCGTACCGTGGCTGCAGTGTGTACCATCTACAAGATGCACTGCAGCAACTCGCCAAGGCTTCTTTGGCAGCACCTCCCAACCCAATGACCTCTACCACCTGGAAGTACAAGGGCAGCAGGCGCATGGGAACACCACCACCTCCAAATTCCGCTCGAAGTCACACACCATCCTGACTTGGAAATATATCACCATTCTTTCATCGTCACTGGGTCAAAATCCTGGAACTCCCTTCCTAACAGTACTGCGGGAGCACCTTCACCACACGGACTGCAGTGGTTCAAGAAGGGTAATTAGGGATGGGCAATAAATGCTGGCCTTGCCAGCAATGCCCACATGCCATGAATGAATTTTTAAAAATCAAATTATAAACAATAAAAATCACATGTGTATGAGCACACATTCTATTTCCCAGTTTTTTCAGGCAATGGTGGGCAAACACACTCTCAGCTGACAAGAACTGCATATTTAAGAGGAGATTGTGTGTGGTCTAAATCCCTGTGTATATGAAAGTGAACTTAATAGTCTTTATTCAGTGTTTGTTTTTTTTGTTGCATGTTTCTATTCAAGAATTTTGCCAACAAGATCTTTTTTCCTTGCTACAAATTGCATTATGAAATGGGAGTTGCAGTCCTGACCCCCTCTCTTGGCATTATTGAAAGAGGATGAAAGAAGAGATGTGAAGCAGCTTTGCTTGCACCAGAGGTGGAGTACCCAATCGTGCCCTGACCCACACAGCCACGTGTAAGGACCGAAGCACACCCGCCTGGGAATGTCTAAGGAATACTGTCTCCCTTGATTCCATTTCATCATGCAAGCAGTGACGGAGTTCTGCCACATGCCTAAACCTGAATCAAACAAGTGAACACCCACTCCACAGGCAATAGACACAATGGGCTCGATTTCACTAATGGAAGCAGGTTGAGGGCGGGCTTCCCGGTGGGCGGGTTTCGATCCCGCTGCCGGTTGCAGCCGCTCGCAGTGTCCCATTTTGCCTTAATTGGATCAATTAGTCCCATTGTGCGCGCTGCCTGCTGCATTGACTGGGAGCGGATCTGTTGCTCTGCACTGATGAGGTCATTGCTGCACTTATGTTTAAGGGCTCCATGTAGCCTCAGCCTCTCATTTCTCGTTACTGCTGCAGCTTGTATGGGCCAAGGTGACCATGACTGCTGCAAAATCCAAGGCTACTCCACGATTTAATGAGGACTCCCTGCGAACTCTTGTGGAGGGAGTAAGAGGGCGCAGGGAGATTCTGTTCCCTCCCGATGCCCGGAGGAAGCCTCTGATGCGCTATCAATTACTCATAAAAGACTGAGAGTTAGAAGAGTAACTAAAGGCTTTTATTAACAACAGAATGGAGGTCTGCCTCGCGTGGTCGACCGGTCCAGGATACAAAGGGCTGGGGAGCAGTCACCTTTATACTAGGACCTGTGGGAGGAGTCAGCCGAGGCATGTCCAGGCATGTACACAGTGGAATACAAACAGGACAAACAGGAATACAAACAGTGGTTTACCACAGCCTCCTCATCAAACAAAGGCAGCCTGGCTGGAGATTGCTGTGGAGGTCAGCGCTAGCTCCATATGTTCACGCACCTGTGTCCGGTGCCAAAAACACCTCAATGATCTTGTGCGAACATCAAAAGTGAGTATCACATCACACTTACCTTCAAACTGCTTCCCTTCTCTTCTCATCACCAGCACTCTGCTTTGTAAGCCTGCTCCTCCACATCCCACCTTACCCTTACTTCCCTTGCACCCTTACCTATCCATCTGTCTCTCTGTACTGAATGACCTCACCATCCTGCCTATGCACCCCTCACACTCGCTCTCACTGTTATGCAATGACAGCAACTGACAACGCACAGGGAGGCAGCTTCCTCTTGGAACCTCACTCCTTCTTGGTCTCCTTCTAAGCTTCTAGGTTTTCGGTTCTTCACACTCACTCCATCACTCCCGCTGAAACTCCACTTGTGTCCCACCTTGCAGGAAAAGCTAGCCCCCAATAAGAGGGAGAGAGCAAAGACAGGAGGAGGCCCACCATCCCTGGCTACATTAACAAATGCTGAGGAGGCTGCGCACGACATCGTGGGAGGTGGCGAGGAGCTGGAAGTGGGGGAAGGAGAGACAGGCACATTAGAGGAAGCTGGTGACAGAGTGCATTTTCATCCCTCGCATTTACAATTCATGATTGACTGCAATGGCATATGATGCTCATAAAGATTCACTTCTGATCATCTGCACAAAAGGATTTGTCTGCTACCTGAAAATCTGATGTCTAACTCATGCCTTTACTTTCTCACATGTCCATCGAGCGCCCCCCTCCCCACTGTCCAGGAGGAAGAGCCAGACGACTCCCCAGAGAAACCTGGAGCCTCTGAGGAAGCAGCATCACCACTACTCAGCACACCCAGCACCAGCGCAGATACGCACACCTCGGTGGGTCCTTCGCGACATCGAGTAGTGTTGTCACCTGGTGTATCACAGCTCACAAGTGAGCAGGAGCAGATGGTGGAGACAACGACAGCAGTGGAGAGTCCTTGTCGGAGGTCGCAGGACTCTCCTAGCTCTGCTCAGCTGCATGTAGATGCTGTGCCTCTGGGGCCATCCAGAAAGAGAGCATTGCTGCAACTCCAGGAACAAGTGCAGGAGTCTCCGACAGGGTTTGCATCTAGGGTAACTGCAAGTGTGCAGAGAATGGAGGAGTCCCTCTCTAACATGAGCACTGCCTTTGTGGAGGCAATGGCGCATGACCATTCTGCCATGGAGAGGGTGGCAACCGCCATGGAGGACATAAATCGCCAGACTAACGAAAACATGGTGACTCTTCTAAATAGATTGTCTGCTATGGAGGAGAGATGGGCACCTATTGAGGAGAGACACCAGAGCTTCATGGACGTCCTTGTTATGAGGACTGCCAGTACAGATACAGGTCCTCATGGTCCTCCTGATGTGCAGTAAGGTGCTGTCCAGCCACTTGCTAGCACTGAAGTGCGGCTGACCCATGAGAGGGATGTTGGTGGCAGGCAACAAGGAAGTGTGGGCTCCTCTCCAAGCGCTCACACGACCATGCCACTGCAGAGCCCTCGGTCAGAGCCCCACATTCCACACCCAACTGAGATGGCCGTCTCAGCCCCTGCACAGCCGCAGGAAGAGCAGACTGTGAAGGAGCCCTCCAAGGCTCCCAAACCCAGATGATGCCCGCCAAAGGCATCTAGGCAGGTGTAGCATCAAAGTAAGCAGGCTGCCTCTACATCTGCTGAAGCCACAGGGGAAGCACCACATAGAAGCACGCGTAAGAGGAAGTTAACACACAAATAGTCACAAGGGTAGTCACACGGGTGTTTTATCGTGCTGTAAATTATCGAGGGTCCTCCTTTTGTGATGCCATTAAACAAAAGTGATGGCAAGCAGTTGAGGTTCTGGTCTATGTGTTCTGGGAAATGGAAGTTGCAGGGCTAATTCCATTTATAATGATGGTGGTGACAGTGATCGGAAAGCACCGTTTATTGGACAGATGATGTATGGTGTGTTAAGAATCTTGACCTTATCTTCATCTCCATCTGCCAGCCACCTGTGTTTGAAGTGTAAGCTCATGTGAATCTGGCATGGATGAGTGCATCTCTTGCCTGACGGCCAGCAATCTGGTCGCCTGCTGCTGGATTGGTCACATCCGGCCCCTCAAGGCATCACTCCCCTTCCTCCTCCTTGTCCTCATCCTCATCCTCATCCTCGTCCTCCTCCTCGTCCTCTTCCTCCTCCTCCTCCTCGTCCCCTTCATCTTCCTCTAAGGAGGCTGTATGCTGAGCCACTTGTTTATCAGGCAGCACTAAGCCGCGCTGCTCTTCCTCCGAATCTGACCACCAGGATGAGAGGATGTAAATGGTTCCCATCCCGTTGTTATAGATTGCTGTTGAGGCAAGAAGTTGGCCAGTGCACACTCAAAGTGGCCTGAAATTATTTCCAATCAGTTCAAACAGAAGATGTGTGTCCACTTGACCAGTCACAAGATCAATAGATTTGCAAAATCTTATCCCAAACCTCCATCAACAAAGTTGTTGCATTTGAATCTTCTTCTTCTTAGGCAGTCCCTCGGAACTGAGAATGACATGCTTCCACACTAAAAATGAGTTCTCAGGTGACTGATGAGTCCAATGCGGGACCTACAGTCTCTGTCACAGGTGGGGAAGACGGTGGTTGAAGGGGTAGGTGGGTGGGGTGCTTGGGTTGACGTGCGCTCCTTCTGCTGCTTGCGCTTGGCGTCCGCTTGCTCCCAGCGAAGAGACTTGAGGTGTTCGGCGCCTTCCCGGATGCTTCTCCACTTTGTGCGGTCTTGGGCCAGGGATTCCCAGGTGTCGTGGGGATGCTGCACTTTTTCAAGGAGGCTTTGAGAGTGTCCTTGAAGCATTTCCTCTGTCCACTTGGGGCTCTCTTGCCGTGTTGGAGTTCCGAGTAGAGCGCTTGTTTTGGGAATCTCGCATCAGGCATGCGGACGATGTGGCCCGTCCATCGGAGCTGATCGAGCGTGATCAAAGCTTCGATGCTGGGGATGTGAATGCTAGCCATGTTACAGGAGCGCTTTTAAAGTTCTGCACCAATAATGACAACAGATCATGTCCTCCACCAAATCGTCTCCTTGCAGCTGGACTGTTTCTGACAAGGCAGGAAACAGGAGCCAGAGGCACGAAAATGGGAAACCTCTGTCAGTTGGTGAGTATTTCTCTTTTTTAAACTTTAACTCTGTAGTTTATAGTTACTAGGGTCTTTTCTGGTGTAGCAGGGACTGTAGGTAGACTATACAAGCGCCTTAGAGATATCTTTAATTGGTGATAGTGAATTAATTTAAGTTAATTAAAGGGTAAGTCATGCCAGGAGAGCCCAGCCCCGTGTTATGCTCCTCTTGCTCTATGTGGGAATTCAGGGACACTGCCGGTGCCCCTGATGACCACGTGTGCCGGAAATGCATCCAGCTGCAGCTACTAGCAGACCGCATTGAGGCGCTGGAGCTGCGGGTGGATGGGTTGTGGAGCATTCACGATGCTGAGAGGGACGTGGATAACACGTTTAGTGAGTTGGTCACACCGCAGGTAAGGGCTGCACAGGAAGAAAGGAAATGGGTGACCACCAGGCGGAGCAATAGAAGCAGGCAGGTAGTGCAGGAGACCCCTGTGACCATTCCCCTCTCAAACAGGTATACTGATTTGGATACTGTTGAGGGGGATGACTCACCAGGGGAAGGCAGCAGCAGCCAACTTCCTGGCACTGGGGGTGCTCCTGCTGCCCAGGAAGGGAGGAAAAAGAGTGGGAGAGCAATAGTGGTAGGGGATTCTATAGTAAGGGGAACAGATAGGCGTTTCTGTGGCCGTAGACGTGAATCCAGGATGGTTTGTTGCCTCCCTGGTGCCAGGGTCAAGGATGTCACTGAGCGGCTGCAGGGCATTCTGGAGGGGGAGGGTGAACAGCCAGAGGTCGTGGTCCACATTGGTACCAACGACATAGGTCAAAAGAGGGATGAGGTCCTGCAGCAAGAATTTAGGGAGCTAGGTGGAAGATTAAAGAGCAGGACCTCAAAGGTTGTAATCTCTGGATTACTCCCGGTGCCACGTGCTAGTGAGTATAGGAATAGGAAGATAGAACAGATGAATGCGTGGCTAAAGGGATGGTGCAGGAGGGAGGGCTTTAGTTTCCTGGATCACTGGGTCTGCTTCTGGGAAAGGTGGGACGTGTACAAGTCGGACGGTTTACACCTGAACCAGAGGGGGACCAATATCCTTGCGGGGAGGTTTGCTAGCACTGCTGGGGGGGGTTTAAACTAACTTGGCAGGGGGATGGGATACAGAGTGGAGCTATAGTAGGGGGTGATTTACAGCCAAATACGGAGGAAAAAACAAGTCAGCTGGGAAGGCAGAGCAAATATGTGAAGGCAAAAGGGAATATGGCAAGGCTGGAAGGCATTTATTTTAATGCAAGGAGTCTTGCAAATAAGGTGGATGAACTGAAGTTGTTGTTGAACACATGGGAGTACGATATTGTTACTATCACAGAGACATGGTTGAGGGAGGGTCAGGACTGGCAGCTCAATATTCCGGGGTATAGAATCTTCAGGCGAGACAGAGGGGGGTGTAAAAGGGGAGGGGGTGTTGCAATATTAATTAAGGAGTCAATTACTGCTGTAAGGAGGGATGATATATTAGCGGGTTCCTCTAATGAGGCCATATGGGTAGAACTTAAAAACAAAAAGGGGGCAAGCACTTTGCTGGGAGTGTACTATAGGCCCCCAAATAGTCAGGGGGAGATAGAGGAACAGATATGTAGGCAAATCTCAGAGAAGTGCAAAAATAATAGGGTAATAATAGTGGGGGATTTCAACTTCCCCAATATTAATTGGGATAGTCAGAGTGTGAAAGGCTTAGAGGGTGCAGAATTCTTAAAGTGCATCCAGGAGAGCTTTTTGAGCCAACATGTAGAAAGTCCTACAAGAGAGGGGGCGGTACTGGACCTAATTCTAGGGAATGTAGCCGGGCAAGTGGTGGAAGTGTCAGTAGGAGAGCATTTTGGCGACAGTGACCATAATTCGGTGAGATTTAAGGTGGTCATGGAAAAAGACAAAGACGGCCCGGAAATAAGGGTTCTAAATTGGGGGAAGGCCGATTTTAATATGATAAGGCAGGATCTGGCCAAAGTGGACTGGGAACAGCTACTTATAGGAAAATCCACATCAAAACAGTGGGAGACTTTCAGAAGGGAAATAGAGAGAGTACAACGCCAACATGTTCCTGTAAAGGTCAAGGGTGGGACCAACAAGCAAAGGGAACCTTGGATGACAAGGGATATACAAAAATGCATTAGGAAAAAAAGGGGGGCTTTTGGCAGTTACAAAAGACTAAAGACGGAGGAAGCCCTAGAGGAGTATAAAAAGTGCAGGGGCATACTTAAAAAAGAAATTAGGAGGGCGAGGAGGGGCCATGAAATAACACTGGCGAGCAAAATAAAGGAAAATCCTAAGATGTTTTATAAGTATATTAAGGGCAAGAGGATAACCAGGGAAAGGGTAGGGCCCATTAGGGACCAAAGTGGCAATCTGTGTGTAGAGCCAGATGATGTAGGCGGGGTTTTAAATGAATTTTTTGCATCTGTGTTCACTATGGAGAAAGACGATGTAGACATAGAAATCAGGCAAGGGGACTGTGACATACTTGAACATATTAGCATCGAGAGGGAGGAGGTACTAGCGGTTTTAGCAGGCCAAAAAGTGGATAAATCCCCAGGCCCGGACGAGATGTATCCCAGGCTGTTGTATGAGGCAAAGGAGGAGATTGCAGGGGCTCTGACACAAATTTTCAGAACCTCTCTGGCCACAGGGGATGTGCCAGAGGACTGGAGAACAGCTAACGTAGTACCATTATACAAGAAGGGTAGCAGGGATAAACCAGGGAATTACAGGCCAGTGAGCCTAACATCTGTGGTAGGGAAATTATTGGAAAAAATTCTGAGGGACAAAATTAGTCTCCACTTGGAGAGGCAAGGATTAATCGGGGATAGTCAGCATGGCTTTGTCAAGGGTAAATCATGTCTGACAAATCTGATTGAATTTTTCGAGGGGGTGACTAGGTGTGTGGATGAGGGAAATGCTGTGGATGTGGTTTACATGGACTTCAGCAAAGCTTTTGACAAAGTCCCGCATAGGAGACTGGTCAAGAAGGTAAGAGCCCATGGGATCCAGGGTGCCTTGGCGCGTTGGATCCTAAACTGGCTGAGTGGCAGGAGGCAGAGGGTGATGGTCGAAGGTTGCTTTTGTGACTGGAAGCCTGTGTCCAGTGGGGTACCTCAGGGATCGGTGCTGGGTCCCTTGTTGTTTGTGATCTACATAAATGATTTGGATGAGAATGTAATCTAAAAAGGTGACTCAACCGTGGATAACAGGGGAAATTAGAGACAGCATAAAATCCAAAGATAGGGCGTATAAAATAGCCAAAAAAAGCGCCAGAGCGGAAGATTGGGAACAGTTTAAGATAGAGCAAAGGAGGGCAAAGGGCATGATCAAGAGGGGCAAAATAGCTTACGAAAACAAGCTGGCGGAAAATATAAAAACTAACTCCAAAAGCTTTTATAAATATATCAAAAGGAAAAGACTGGTGAAAACCAAAGTTGGTCCATTGCAGTCAGATACGGGGGAATATATAATGGGAAATAAGGAAATGGCAGATCAACTAAATGCATACTTTGGGTCAGTCTTTACGAAGGAAGACACAAAAAACCTCCCTGGGATATCGGGAAAAATAGGGACATTGGCAAAGGAGGAACTGACGCAAATCAATATCTCTAAGGATATGGTGTTAAGGAAGCTAAAGGGATTGAAGGTGGACAAATCCCCAGGGCCTGATAACATGCATCCTAGGGTACTGAAGGAGGTGGCCCTAGAGATAGCGGATGCACTAAGGATGATTTTTCAGAATTCATTAGACTCGGGAACAGTGCCGATGGATTGGAGGGTAGCTAACGTTACCCCACTATTCAAAAAGGGGGGTAGGGAAAAAGCAGGTAATTACAGACCTGTAAGCCTTACATCAGTTGTGGGCAAAATGCTGGAGTCCATCATTAAGGATGAAATAGCGGAGCACTTAGCAAATGGGGACAGGATAGGACAGAGTCAACATGGATTTACAAAGGGTAAATCGTGCTTGACTAATCTATTGGAATTTTTTGAGGGAGTAACTGGTAGAATAGATGGGGGAGAGCCAGTAGATGTGGTGTACCTGGACTTCCAAAAGGCCTTCGATAAGGTCCCACATAAAAGATTAGCATGGAAAATTGAGGCTCATGGGATAAAGGGGAAAGTTTTGGCGTGGATAGGGAACTGGCTGTCAGATAGAAAACAGAGAGTTGGAATAAACGGCTCATTTTCTGAATGGCAGGCAGTAACAAGTGGGGTACCACAGGGATCTGTCCTGGGCCCCCAGCTGTTCACAATTTACATTAATGACCTGGATCAGGGAGTCGGATGCAGCATTTCCAAATTTGCAGACGACACTAAACTAGGAGGGGGGGTGGGCTCAGAGGAAGAGACCAGGAAGCTCCAGAGCGATTTGGACAGACTGGGCGATTGGGCGGATAAATGGCAGATGCACTATAATGTGGACAAGTGCGAAGTTATCCACCTTGGGTGCAGGAACGGGAGGGCAAATTATTATTTAAATGGCAATAGATTGGGAGAGGGGGAAGTACAGAGAGACCTGGGTGTTCTTGTACACCAGTCACTGAAGGCGAGCATGCAGGTGCAACAGGCGGTCAAGAAGGCAAACGGTATGCTGGCCTTCATAGCAAAAGGGTTAGAATACAGGAACAGGGATACCTTGCTGCAGCTGTACAGGGCACTGGTGAGACCACACCTCGAGTACTGTGTACAGTTTTGGTCGCCTCATCTGAGGAAGGATGTTCTTGCCATGGAGGGGGTGCAGCGGCGATTCACCAGGCTGATACCAGGAATGGCGGGAATGACCTATGAGGAGAGACTATGTAGTTTAGGGATGTACACACTGGAGTTTAGAAGATTGAGAGGGGACCTCATAGAAGTGTATAAAATTCTGACAGGTCTAGACAGACTGGATGCAGAAGGAATGTTTCCCTTGGCGGGTGAGAACAGAACTAGAGGACATAATTTAAGGATAAGGGCTAAACCATTTAGGACAGAGATGAGGGGGAATTTCTTCACTCAGAGAGTGGTGAACCTGTGGAACTCATTGCCACAGAGGGCAGTGTACGCCAGCTCATTAAATATATTTAAGAGGGAATTAGATATATTTCTACGGGCAAAAGGGGTTAAGGGTTACGGAGAGAAGGCGGGGACGGGATACTGAATTAAAGGATCAGCCATGATCTCATTAAATGGCGGAGCAGGCACGAAGGGCCGAATGGCCTACTCCTGCTCCTATCTTCTATGTATCTATGTATCTATGTAAAAGGTATGATCAGTAAGTTCGCGGATGACACGAAAATTGGTGGGGTGGTAAATTGCGAGGAGGAAAGCCTCAGGCTACAGGACGATATAAACGGGTTGGTCAGATGGGCGGAAAAGTGGCAAATGGAATTTAACCCTGAAAAGTGCGAGGTGATGCATTTTGGATGGACAAATAAGGCAAGGGAATACACAATGAGTGGTAGGACCCTAGGAAGTACAGAGGGTCAGAGGGACCTTGGTGTACATGTACATAGATCCCTGAAGGCAGCGGAACAGGTAGATAAGGTGGTTAAAAAGGCATATGGGATACTTGCCTTCATTAGCCGAGGCATAGAATATAAGAGCAGGGAGGTTATGATGGAGCTGTACAAAACGCTGGTGAGGCCACAGCTGGAATACTGTGTGCAGTTCTGGTCGCCTCACTATAGGAAGGATGTGATTGCTTTGGAGAGGGTGCAGAGAAGATTCACCAGGATGTTACCTGGGATGGAGCGCCTCAGCTATGAAGAAAGACTAAACAGGCTGGGGTTGTTTTCCTTGGAGCAGAGAAGGCTGAGGGGGGACCTGATTGAGGTGTACAAAATGATGAGGGGCATAGATAGGGTAGATAAAGAGGAATTTTTCCCCTTAGTAGGGGGGTCAATAACACTCTTTTCCCGATGTTCTGGAAGGTTTGTGTGTTTTATTGCTTTAAAGGTATTAAAATATTTTCTCTGGCCTAAATCCCTTTTAAAGTTCAGTAAAGCTATCTTCAAAAGGAACATCAAACAAATTCTCTGCAGTTTCCAAATATACCAGCAATCATACAGCACGAAGAGTGCCAATGAGCTGCAGCCCAGGTGCTGCCAGGTTCAGTACCCAGCCTGTTCTGAGTTAAAGGGCAAACAGGCACTCCACTGGCCTCAGTGCCTTGGGCTGGTTTAGTTATCAAAATAAAACTTCTGCTTGAGCTTTTGTTGCTCTTTTCTGGGCATTACCATCTCTAAACTTTCAATGCTTCTTCTATATTTGCTGTTACTACAGTCACGTATGATTTCTCCGACGGCTTCTGTCCACAGCACGCGCCTGATTTAGGCCATTCCTTCATTTACAACAGTTTGCATTGAGATTATGTTTGTTATATTTTATGAATGCTTTTGGGTCTAACACCATCCATACCATTTTCTCTTTTCTCTCTATATTTTAGCTTTGATGGGTTGTTTTTCAGATTTCCCATTTGATTGCTCCTTGATCTCTTTCTTGACTATTGATTGGCTCCTGTTGTTTTTCTTGATTATTGCCTTAACACTTGAATTTTCCTCTCTGCACAGTTCGGGCTCATTCTTTTATGCTTCCTGCTATCTAACTATAGTAATCTGGGATGTAATGCTTAAGTTATCCACCAGATGGAGACAAATACTAAGGGATCATATTTACCAGTATTAAGGTAATGTCCTGGCACACCACTTATTAAGGTAGTGGCATTGCATTCTGGGTATGACTCAGAGGTTGAACCTCCATCTTGGTGATCGCACAGTAAGAAATAGAGTGTGTTTGCTGCAGCTGTAAGAGCTATGTTCTCTGCTACATATGTATAATTAAACAGTTGAGTTTTGGTTCCTGAAGTCTGGCTTATCTCAGTTTCTGACCTTACCACTCGGATATCACACTAACAAACTTGTACTGTCATATTTAACATCATATCCTTCTCTCACAGCAGCCTTTCTGTGATGGCAATCTCTGATATTCCACAGTTTATTCCATTATTTATTGGTGATTTTTTGAGTTCACCAAATTCACGCTTAAGTCCTTAATTTGTTTACAGACTGATCAGTGGTTTCTCCCATTTCTGTGCACACGTGAAATAATCCACCTTTCTTAAGTCACATTTCATTTAGGATTGCGGTATCTCTCAAAGATAGTCATTACTACACCAGAACCAGTTTCTTTCCTCAAAGCTGAAAATGTCATAAATATCAGCCCTGAGTTGTTTCCAGCATTCTGGCAGAATTAAAATGACACAATGGAATTTTGTGAGCAGCAAACTGGGGGCAAACCTGCCCACATCGGGTTTATGCTCCGTGTTTGTAGCATTGTAATTTATAGTCAGGCTTGAGGCCTCCATTTTCTGTGCCTGCCCCTTCCTGTGGGATCTCATTTTAATATTTTTTAAAGCTGGGGGGGTGGGGGGGAATAGTGTAGGTGGGACAAAATCCCATGATTTGCAGTGCCATTGGGCCCAGTGCGATGTACACCAAGATAGATGAGGCATATCTGTTACCAGCATCAGTTGATACTGGCCTGCAGACTCAAGAAACCGTTAATGGTGATTTCTGAACAAGCAGCCACAAGGAATCTTTGAAACATCACCCTGGGTGATGTCCAGGCACAGTTACAGTCTTCAGCAGAGCTGGGGAATTCATACAGTTTGGAATGCAAGGCAGCAGTGTGAGGGGGCCAGACAGTTTTATCAGGTTGATGGTTTACCCAGGCACTCATGTTGCACTGCAAGGTCCTGTGTTGTGAGCTGTCAGAGAGAACAGGGACCTTCAATAGATCATTGAGATCAGTAGTAAGAAATATAAATGCACAGTCAACACTGCTGTGAATCCTGAGACTTTTCCCCATGCCCCATCCTCAGAGACATGGATACAGCCCACCACTAGACCAGCCGTGAATCATGCAGATTGCCAGGAACGTAAATTTATGGTGGGATAGGTAAAACGGTGACACACTTTTATGGAGATCCATTTTGTCCATTAGTGTATAGTTACCACCATTCTTTCTTAGGGGTCAAAAACAAACTTGGAAGTATAGTGAACAGTGAGGAGGCTAGTGATAGACTTCAAGAGGACATATTGGTGGAATGGGCGGACACGTGGCAGATGAAATTTAATGTAGAAAATTGTGAAGTGATACATTTTGGTAGGAAAAATGAGGAGAGGCAATATAAACTAAAGGGTACAATTGTAAAGGGGGTGCATGAACAGAGAGACCTGGGGATCTATGTGCACAAATTGTTGAAGGTGGCAGGGCAGGTTGAGAAAGCAGTTAAAAAAGCATACGGGATCCTGGGCTTCATAAATAGAGGCATAGAGCTGGATTTTCATTGAGGAGGCAGGTAGGAGGCGGGACTACAACTTTCGGGGTTGTAGTCCCACCTCCATCGAGTTGTAGCCAACCCACGCGATTTTGACTTGATTGACCTTGTTGAGCCCGCCCAGCGGGCTCAGCAGGCCAATTAAGGGCCACCCGGCAACAGGTGACATCACAGATTGATATTTCATCTGTCAAGACCTTTTGACAGATGAAATATCAGCGTTTCACAGCTGTTTGAAGCTGTCAAACACTGACAATCTGTACTCCAAGTTAATTCTTTCCTCTCAGGATGATTTAGAGATCTCTCTGGAACAGAAAGCTGAATGCTACAATTTTTGACAGATCGCGGCCATTCTGCTTTCTGTGCTGGTGAGATGAGGGACTCCCGAGGCCTGAAGGAAGGAAGGCTGTAAATGTAAGTAAAACTTCTTTAAACACTTTAAACACACCAAACACACTTACCTCTGCACTCATGCACCCATCACTCACCTGAACACCGGACATCTCGACCCCTCCAAGCCCTTCAGCCCGACGGCCCACCTCGCTAACTTGGCGTGGTTAGGAGCCATCGGGAATCCCACACTTCAAGAATGAAAATAGGGATTAGGCTAAAAACTGCATGTTAACTACCTGTTAACAGGCAGTTAATTGGCACTAATCCCTTCCCGCCTCAGGGAGGCGGGTCCCAGTGCGGGGCGGGTACCCGCCTCCTTTGAAACTGGCATGGAGATGGGTTGGGGGCGGGATGGGTTCATGCTCCCCGATTTCTGGATTTTAACCCCCCACACACCTCCAATCCTGCCTCCACGGCCCAATGAAAACCCTGTCCATAGAGTACAAAAGCAAGGAAGTGATGATGAACCTTTATAAAACATTAGTTCGGCCTCAACTGGAGCATTGTGTCCAATTCTGGGCACCACACTTTAGGAAGGATGTGAAGGCCTTAGAGAGGGTGCAGAAAAGATTTACGAGAATGATTCCAGGGATGAGGGATTTCAATTACGTGGATAGACTGGAGAAGCTGGGGTTGTTTTCCTTAGAGCAGAGAAGGTTGAGAGGAGATTTGATAGAGGTGTTCAAAATCATGAGGAGTCTAGACAGAGTAGATAGGGAGAAACTGTTCCCATTGGCGGAAAGGTTGAGAACCAGAGGACACAGATTTAAGGTGATTGGCAGAAGAACCAAAGGTGACATGAGGACAAGCTTTTTTACGCAGTGAGTGGTTAGGATCTGGAATGCACTGCCTGAAAGGGTGGTGGAGGCAGATTCAATTATGGCTTTCAAAAGGGAATTGGATAAGTACCTGAAGGAAAAAAATTTCCAGGGCTACGGGGAAAGGGCGGGGGAGTGGAACTTGCTGAAGTGCTCTTGCAGAGAGCCCCCACGGGCTCGACGGGCCAAATGGCCTCCTTCTGTGCTGTAACCATTCTATTATTCTATGATAATAACCGTTACAAATGTCTGAGTTGGAGCAAAGTTTGGGTAGTTCAAGTAATTTTATGATACAACAACGGCCCTTTAAACGCAGAACCCATCGCAACATTAAAAATATAGAAATTATTGCAGCATATATTTTTATCAAAATTCTTTGATGAAAGTAGTTTTATTCAAAGAAAACCACAGAACTGTTAAGGTACTTTAAAAAAAACCTGTTTGTATATTTTGTTTTAACCAACTGTTGCTGTTGATATTTCTTCTGTTCTTTTTGACAGAAGTTAAATGTAATAAATATTTTATTATGTTCTGTTTTTATAATAGCCCTTTCAAAGTCTTCAGGGCTGCTTTTTCAGTTTTGATTGGCCATTGGCCATACATTTTTGAAAGATTTTTAGTTTTTTCTCCTCTGGAAAGTGAGTTCTGTCCAAATAAATAGGGATCAGTTCTATTTTATATTAATAGGGAACCTTCCAAAAGTCAGGAATATTGGATTGAATTCCAATCACTGTGCCACAAAAAACAAACACAGCCACTGGATATCCTCCAGAGCAAAGAAACAAGACTGACCTCAATAGTAAAGTGGATTAGAAAAGATGAAACAAATGTTTCATTTTTGCATCTTTTGCATAGCCTAGTTTATTTCAGCTTTCATAACTTAGATCACTCTCGCTGAATTCCAACTCCCCAAACCTTCAAGAGTGTCTATCCTTGCCTTGAGATCTAGTTAAGCTTTTGGTAACACACCTGGGAAATGAACAGCAAACTCTGTTTGGTAATTGCTTCTAAGTACAGGAAACTCTTATTTATCCGGCACCAACGGGACCGGCGTGGTGCCGGTTTATCAAAAAGTCCGGATTACAGAGAGGTATAGTTAAAAGGTACAAGAGCTCCGTACACAGCAACAAATCCAGGCTTCCCTGTTGCTTAGCAACAGCTGCAGGAACCCCGGCCACAGACCAAGCGTCCCTGTTGCTTAGCAACAAGTGCAGGAACCCGATTACACAGCCACAGCTCCAGGAACGGCCACTAATATGAAGTAAAACTTACCTGAACCTACTCCTGAATTTTGCCGGTTAACAGAGATTTAGGTGTCGGTAAATCGAGAGTTTCCTGTACTGGATTATCTAATGGCTCCATAAGATCCCACTTCAGCCTTTGAAAGCATTAAGCGTATTTTGATTAAAGTTAAAATATGGAGCAAATTTATTACACAAATAATGTACAAGCGAATATATTTATCGAATTCCTAAAATGGATAAAAATAATAAAAGATTGCGACTCTTAAGAATTTTCTAGCTAGCTTTAAGATACACACAGTATTGGCTAAATATTGAAGCAATAGCGCATCGCATGGCAAGCGACTTTAATTGGACTTTTTACCTCACTGCTCACGTTGCACTATATTTGTGCTGCAAATAGCTAGAACGTCGAAGCGATAATGGCGCAGCAATGCCAATGTCGCATCTGGGTCCTCATAAACATCCTGCCAAGTGGTCTACCTCCTTAATCAATGAAAGAAAAGGATAGAGCAAGAGACAGAGTGAACAACGGAAAGTGAATTAGAGTCAAATTAGATACAGAAGGAGAACTGAAGGGAGGGAAAAAAGAGAGTGGACTAAGAGAGAGAGAGTGAAAAGAGACAGAAAGGAAAAGTAAGAAAAATTTAAAAGAGAAGAAGAGGACATTGTAACCCAGTTGTGTTTTGTAATTTGAAATAAAAACAGAAAATGCTGGAAATGCTCAACAGGTCAGTCAGGAGAGAGAATCATAGTTAACGTTTCAGGTTGATGACTTTTCGTCAGAACTGGAAAAGGTTCGAGATATAAGGTGCATAGAGGAGTAAGTGTGTTGGATAGTACTAGAGAAGAAAATAGGACTAGAGGTGGAAGTAGTACCATATTAGATAGGAGCAGACTAAGAAAGACAACGAAAAATTCAAAAATGGGTTTAGAATGCATGTACGTATTAGCACAAAGTGTAGTGAATAAGGTTGGTGAGCTACAAGCACAATTATCTGTGTGGCAATAAGATGTTGTGGCAATAACGGAAACGTGGCTTTAAAGCGGTGAGGACTGGGCACTTGATATTCAAGGGTACAAGGTGTTCAGAAAAGATAGCGAAGGAAAAAAGGGAGGTGGGGTGGCAGTGCTGATTAAGGAAGACATTCTAGTGTTTGAAAGGGAGGATGTTCTTGAGGGGACAAGAACAGAATCTATTTGGTTAGAGTTGAGGAACAAAAAGGGTATGATCACACTATTGGGGGTATTCAATAGGCCTCCAAATAGTGAGAGGGAGGTAGAGGAGCAAATCTGCTATAGAGTGGTGATATTAGGGGACTTTAATTACCCAAATATCAATTGGGATAATGCGAGGGTAAAGGGAAAGGTGGGGGTGGAATTTCTGAAATGTGTTCAGGAGAATTTCCTTGACCAATTTGTTCTTGGCCCAACTAGGAAGGAGGCATTGCTGGATCTGGTGCTGGAGAATGAGGTGGGCCAGGTCGATCAAGTGTCTGTGGGAGAACACTTGGGTACGAGTGATCATCGTATTATAAGATTTAGATTAGCAATGGAGAGGAGCAAGGAACAATCTAGAGTGGAATTTCTAAACTGGAACAGGGTTAACTTCAATGGGATGCGAAACGATCTAGCCAGGGAAAAATGGAATCAAAGACTGACAGGAAAAACTGTAAGGGAACAATGGGTGATCTTTAAGGAGGAAATGTTCCAAGTACAGGCTAGGTACATTCCAACAAGAGGGAAGGGTAAGGGAACCAAAGCAAGGGCTCCTTGGATGCCGAGGGAGATAGAGAAGATGATGAAACAAAAAAAGAGGGTGTATGATGCATGTCAGGTGAGTTCTGCAAGGGAGAACCAGACCAAATACAATAAGTTGAGAGGGGAAGTGAAGATGAAAATAAGATTGGCAAAGAGAGAATATGAGAGTAGAATGGCGGTTAACATAAAAGGGAACCCAAAAAATCTTCCACTGGCATGTAAACAGTAAGCGGGTAGTAAGAGGCGGGGTGGGGCCGATTAGGGACAAGGAAGGTGATATATGCTTAGAAGTACAGGGCAAGGCTAGAATACTCAATGAGTACTTTGTATCGGTGTTTACTAAGGAGGTGGATGCTGACAAAATATCAGTAGAAGTGGAAAAGGTAGAAACAATGGAAGGGGTGAAAATTGATAGACAGGATGCACTAGAAAGGCTGGGTATGCTTAGAGTGGACATGTCGCCTGGTCCAGATGGCTTGCATACCAGGTTGCTAAGGAAATTGGGAGAGGAGATAGCGGAAGGGCTTGCCATAATTTTCCAATCTTCGATAGATGCGGGGAGGTGCCTGAGGATTGGAAAGTGGCAAATGAGACACCATTGTTCAAGAAAGGGTAGAAGGACAATCCTAGTAACTACAGGCCGGTCAGTTTAACATCAGTGGTGGGTAAAGTTTTAGAAACAATAATCAAGGAAAAAATTAACGGGCACTTGGAGAGGTTTAAGCTAATTAAGGAGAGCCAAAATGGATTTGTAAAAGGCAGATCGTGCTTGACTAATCTAATTGAATTTTTTGATGAAGTAACAGAGAGGATTGATGAAGGGAATGCTGTGGATGTTGTCTACATGGATTTTAGGACGGCGTTTGACAAAATACCACATAGAAGGCTGGTTAACAAAATTGAGGCTCATGGAATAGGTGGGTCAGTGGCAGCTTAGATAAGGAATTGGCTTAAGGACAGAAAACAACGAGTTGTGGTAAATGGCTGTTTTTCAGACTGGAGGATGGTAGACAGTGGTGTTCCCCAAGGGTCAGTGCTGGGGCCACTGCTTTTGTTGATATATATAAATGACCTGGATATTGGAATGCAGAGTAGAATTTCTAAATTTGCTGATGACACCAAACTTGGAGGTTGTGGCAAACAGTGAGGATGATACCAATCGACTGCAAAAGGACATAGAAAGGCTAATAGAATGGGCATACAAGTGGCAGATGGAATTTAATACAGAGAAGTGTGAGGTGATGTTTTTTGGCAGAAGGAACAGGGAGAGGCAATATACACTTAATGGCACAGTTTAAAGAGTGCAGGGACAGAGGGACCTGGGAGTTAATGTGCATAGGTCCCTGAAGGTGGCAAGACATATTGAGAGAGTGGTTAGCAAAGCATATGGGAACTCGGGTTTCATAAATAGAGGTATTGAGTACAAAAGTAGAGAAGTTATGCTGAACCTTTATAAAGCGCTGGTTAGGCCACAACTGGAGTATTACATCCAGTTCTGGTCACCACACTTTAGGAAGGATGTAAAGGCCCTTGAAAGGGTGCAGAGGAGATTTACCAGAATGGTTCTAGGGATGGGGTAATCTTAGCTACAAGGACAGGTTGGAGCAGCTGGATTTGTTTTCATTAGAGCAAAGGAGGTTGAGGGGTGATTTGATAGAGGTGTACAAGATTACGACGGGTTTGGATAGGCTAGACGGGGAAAGGCTGTTCCCACTAGTTGATGGTATAAGGACTAGGGGACACAGATTTAAGGTTTTGGGCAAGAGATACAGGGGGATGTGATGAAAAGCTTTTTTACGCAGCGAGTGGGGATGACCTGGAATTCGCTGCCGACGGAAGTGGTGGAAGCGGAGACACTCAATGTTTTCAAGGGGAGGCCAGATAGGAACTTGAGGGAAATAAACTTGCAGGGCTACGAGGATAGAGCGGGGGAATGGGACTGACTGGATTGCTCTACAGGGAGCCGGCATAGACACAATGGGCCAAATGGCCTCCTTCTGTGCCGTATGACTCTATGACTAAGACGCTATACAGGCCTAGAAATTGGGTGAGTAGCGCCACCTGTTAGCGCCTAAAGAGGCAGGCAGTGGCTGTAGCGCCACTGGCTGCGCCTCCCGCGATATTCAGGAGGGGCGCTAATGGTGGCGTTAGCCTGTTGCGCTGCGCCGCCACCGATGACGTCATCGGTGTGCGCAGCGCCCCATTCGTGCCCCATTCGCGATATTTGGTAGCGAACGCCGTAGTTGCGCCGTTCGCTACCCGCGCCCGGTTCACGGGGCCTTACTGTGCTGGCAGCGGCGCAAGTTAAGGTGGAGGTGCGGGGCGGCCGCTTTTTTGGCGGCCGCCTGCCAGCACCTCCGTCCCCGGCCTCCTAACCCACCCCCCCGCGGCATTGCCGGCTGTTTCCCGAGAGCCCGGCACTTCTCCTTGGTGCCGGGCTCATTTGCCGGCACTCGCGAGCGGGATTCACGCTGTTGCAGGCACCTCCCCCTTAACAGTGGGAGGAAGGCCTGCAGTACCGCAGCGTGCCGTGCCACAGCGTGTGGCGCTGCGGCACGTTGCACTGCGATAATCAGTTTCAGCACCCTAAGAGGGACGCGGAGCGCCTCGAGCCTCGCCCCGTGTCCCTCGAGGGGCACTGAAACTGAATTTCTGGCGATTGGTATTACTCCGATCACTGCGCTAAATCCTGCGCTCAGGCGACTTTTGCACCACTTTGGCGCCCCAACCCAATTTCTAGGCCTATGACTATATAAACACTACCACCACAATCTCCTGCGTCTGCAGATCGTGACGTCAGTCGAGCATGCAACGCCCCGGTAGCGCCCCGGACCGGATATTGAGTCACACCCCCTGCCTTAGCACCTGCCGCTAGGAATGACAGGTAATGGGGAACGTTTTCAAGTCGGGAAGGGGCTGGGGGAGCGCTTTTTAAAGGCGGGCGCTTCCTGCCTGTAATGAAATCTGTTTGTCTTGATCCTGTATTCGTTTTGCACTCATGTATATTACCCTCCCCCACTGTGTATCGTTTCACTTCCTCTTTCCCGACTAACCTGGGAGGTTCCAGGTCTTGGCTCTTGGCTCCGCCCCTGACTTCTCTTACATAAAGATCCCAGGATCTGTATGACTCATTCCTGTGAACCAGTCGGAGTGTTGAGATGTTAGCTCTGATCTTAGTGATTAAAAGCCAACTTGTTTAAGTCTATGACTTCTAGTTTTGTGGTTATTGAAGGCCCATCAATTTTAATCACTAAAGAATACTAGGATGGATCGACTCCTAAAACCAGAGCGTCTGGACTTGGATCCACATTCTGCTGAAGCATCAAATCAATTTGGACACTGGCTCAAATGCTTCGAACTCTTCGCGGGGGCCTCATCCGCTAGCAAGGTAGATAAACTGAGTCTACTGACTACTCGCGTAAGTCATCGGATTTATTCGTTCATCCGGGACGCCACCTCTTACACGGAGGCCATCACTATCCTGAAGGCCCAATACCAGAGGCCGGTAAACGAAATGTACGCCAGACATCTGCTGGCTACACGCAGGCAGCGACCAGAGGAATCAATGGACGATTTCTTACAGGGCCTAAAGGACCTGGTCCGGGACTGTAACTGCAAGGCCGTGACGGCCAACGCGTACTCTGACGAATTGGTCCGCGATTCCTTCATCACGGGCCTCAAATCGAATTATATCCGGCAGAGACTGCTGGAGAAGGAGGTCCTGGACTTAAAAAAGGCAGTGGCCACTGCGCGATTGCTGGACGTGGCCCAGAAAAACTCTGACTCTTATTCTTCCGGCCATGCGGCCCTCATCGCCTCGTGTGCACCGAGGGGCCGCCATCTTGGAATCAGCCATCTTCCCCATCCAGGTCTCAGACCAGCTCTACGCCGCCGGAGTCCCCACACAGAAATTCACCCAGGAGTCCTACTACAGCGGCAATGTCTCGAGGCCTGAAATGCTACTTCTGCGACCAGGCCAAGCACCCCAGACAACGATGCCCAGCGAAGGACGCTACATGCTTCAAATGTAAGAAAAAGGGGCATTTTAGCAAAGTCTGCAGGGGGAATCCGATTTCCAACTCCGTCACCGCCTCGTGCGTGCCGTGCGGGCCGCCATCTTGGGATCCGCCATCTTTTCCCGACTCAACGGCCGTCCAGGGCCCAACAGTGGCTTCGATCACGGTGGATCAATCCAGGCCACACCCGTTGACAAAATCCATGATGGACATACAGGTAAACGGGAATTTAACGAAATGTTTAATTGACTGTGGGAGTACCGAGAGTTTTATCCACCCTAGCCTGGTACGGCGGCACTCATTAACGGTAACCCCTACACGGAGCAGAATTGCTATGGCTGCTAAGCCCCACACTTCAGACATTTTGGGCTACTGTGTGGTAACACTGACTGTAAAAGGCACGGACTACAAGGATTTTAAACTCCTCGTGATGCCAGAACTCTGTGTTAATGTAATCTTGGGCCTGGACTTCCAGTGCCACCACGAAAGTATCACACTAGCATATGGTGGGCCCCAGCCGCCACTCACAGTCTGTGGCCTATCAACCTTAAAAATCAGCCCGCCTCTTTATTCGGTAATCTCGCTCCGAACTGTAGGCCCATAGAGACCAAAAGTAGATGGTACAGTCTGGAAGACAGACACTTTATCAAGGCGGAAGTGGACAGACTCCTGTGGGAAGGCATTATTGAATGCAGTACCAGCCCGTGGCGTGCCCAAGTAGTCATAGTTAAAAATAGCGAAAAGAAACGGATGGTAATTGACTACAGCCAGACTGTTAATATTTATACCCAGCTGGACGCCTACCCTTTACCCCGCATATCAGAAATGGTCAACCAGATTGCGCAATACCGAGTCTTCTCGACTATCGACCTCAAATCCGCGTATCACCAGCTCCCCATTAGAACGGAGGACTGCCCATACACCGCCTTCGAGGTGAACGGGCGCCTCTACCATTTTCTCAGAGTGCCCTTCGGGGTAACAAATGGGGTCTCGGTCTTCCAACGTGAGATGGACCGCATGGTTGACGAGAATAAACTACAAGCTACCTACCCCTATCTGGACAATGTCACTATCTGCGGGCACAACCAGCAAGACCACGATCTAAATCTTGCGAGATTTTTAAAAACTGCCCTAAAGCTGAATCTAACCTACAACAAAGACAAATGTGTCTTCAACACAACCCGTCTCTGTATCCTCGGCTGTGTGGTGGAAGATGGGGTAATTGGACCGGACCCTGACCGATTACGCCCCCTAAAGGAACTGCCCCTGCCACACAATCCCAAAGCTTTAAAAAGGTGCCTGGGATTTTTTTTGTATTGTGCCCAATGGGTGCCCAATTACTCTGATAAGGCCCGACCCCTCATTAAATCAACGTCCTTCCCACTATCAGCTGAAGCTCGGGAGGCTTTCACCAGTATTAAACAGGACATTGAAAGGGCTGCAGTGTGTGCAGTGGACGAATGCATTCCCTTTCAAGTCGAAAGCAATGCGCCAGACTTTGCCTTAGCTGCGACCCTCAATCAGGCTGGGAGACCTGTGGCCTTCTTCTCCCGAACCCTTCAGGGACCTGAAATCAGGCACTCTTCTGTCGAGAAGAAGGCACAGGCTATAGTGGAGGCAGTGCAGCACTGGAGACACTACCTAGCCGGCAAACGTTTCACCCTGCTCACCGACCAGCGGTCGGTGGCTTTCATGTTTAATAACAAACAAAGGGGGAAAATCAAGAATGACAAAATACTCAGGTGGAGGATCGAACTATCCACGTTCGACTATGATATTATGTACAGGCCGGGAGCCCTTAATGAACCCCCAGACGCGGGGAATGTGTGCCAGCATTCATACGGACAAATTACAGGGTCTCCACAACGACCTCTGTCGCCCAGGGGTCACCCAACTGTACCATTTTATAAAGTCCCGCAATCTGCCCCACTCCATCGAGGAGGTCAGGGCAATGACCAGAGCCTACCGCATCTGTGCGGAATGCAAGCCTCGTTTCTACAGGCCTGACCGTGCACACCTTATCAAAGCCACATGGCCATTCGAGCGCCTAAGTCTGGACTTCAAGGGACCCCTTCCCTCTGCCGACCGTAACGTATACTTCCTCAATATCATTGATGAATATTCCCGCTTCCCCTTCGCCATTCCCTGCCCAGACATGACCAGTGCCACGGTCATCAAGTGTCTCTGTAATCTATTCTGCATGTTTGGCATGCCGAACTACATACACAGCGATAGGGGGACGTCATTCATGAGTGACAAGCTGCGCCAGTTCTTGCTCTCGAAGGGGATAGCCACTAGCAGAACCACTAGCTACAACCCCCGGGGTAATGGGCAAGTGGCAAGGGAGAATGCTACTGTTTGGAAGGCTGTCACGTTAGCCTTAAAGTCAAAAGGCCTTCCGACCTCCCGCTGGCAGGAAGTCCTCCCAGACGTGCTCCACTCCATAAGGTCTCTGTTATGTACTGCCACTAACGCTACCACTCACGAAAAGATGTTCGTTTTCCCCCGGAAATCCACCTCGGGCATATCTCTACCCGCGTGGCTGACGTCTCCGGGGACAGTACTATTGCGGAAGCACGTGAGAGGCCATAAAATGGACCCCCTTGTGGAAAAGGTACAGCTCCTTCATGCAAACCCTCAGTACGCCTATATCGAATACTCTGACGGGCGAGAGGACACTGTTTCCATAAAAGACCTCGCTCCCTTGGGGAGCGGAGAGAACGATGGGAGACTACCCGATGAAGACCTACACTACAAAGAGACAGGACGCCCAGAGGTATCAATACCCAACTTTAACCTGGAGGACACTGCAAATAAACTGGAAGACACTGCGGAGGCCCAGACAGCGGAGGAACCAGAATCCACTCCCCTAGAGGCACCCCAACCGGCTTTGCGCCAATCACTGAGAACTGCAAAACCTCCTGACAGACTCACTTATACCAACTTTTAAGAAACATCACCCCGATGGACTAAATCTATAGAAGGGGTGAATGTAATGAAATCTGTTTGTCTTGATCCTGTATTCGTTTTGCACTCATGTATATTACCCTCCCCCACTGTGTATAGTTTCACTTCCTCTTTCCCGACTAACCTGGGAGGTTCCAGGTCTTGGCTCTTGGCTCCGCCCCTGACTTCTCTTACATAAAGATCCCAGGATCTGTATGACTCATTCCTGTGAACCAGTCGGCGTGTTGAGATGTTAGCTCTGATCTTAGTGATTAAAAGCCAACTTGTTTAAGTCTATAACTTCTAGTTTTATGGTTATTGAAGGCCCATCACTGCCTTTTCTTGTCAACAACATTTTTGGTACACGCAGGTTGAGAGGGAGAGAGACATCTGGAAAGATTTAACACTGTCCTAAGGAGTTTGGCCCTCAGCACCACTTTTGAGATTCCTAAGCGCCGAGCTCTTTCCCTGGGCCTATCCATTAGTGCTTCCAACACAATTGCTTTAGAGGTCTCTCCAGGCCGAGATTCAAGGCTGCAATGAGCAGGGTGTGGCTGGCCAGCAAAGTGGCCCCTCCCCTTTAAGAACTGGATGGTGCCAGTCTGTCTGGCTTCCATGGTAACTGTCATTGTCTGAGCTTCGATAGCGTTCTGAGGTAGCGCCTCGCTCCCCGATGTTTGTGCCTTGAGAGGTGTATAGCGCCTGATTTAGCGCTCAAATCACCTCCAGGGACGATAGAGGTGAATTTTGCAGTCAGAGGCGATAATTAGCGTCAGGCGCAAAACTTTGCGCCTGGCCAATATTAGCGCCCCAAAATGGGCGATACCCAATTTTTCCCCCAACAGGTTTTAAGCAAGTACAGAGGCAGGGAAAGTGGGGAGGGAGGAAAGAGCAAAAGGGAAGGTCTGTGATAGGATGGAAGGCAGGATTAATTAAATGACAACAGGGGTGATGGTGCAAGGCAAAAGCGGGTGATAAGGGGACAAGTAAAGAAACAAAAGATGGATCTAGAAGAGCTGTAAATGGCAACAGCAGAACCATTTCCAGCGCCTGCTGTCCGAAAAAATGCAAGTGGTGGTTATGATATGAAATTGTTGAACTCAATGCTGAGTTTGGAAGATTGCAAAGTACCTAATTACTGTTCCCTACTTTACACACTTCCTCAGTCCAGAGTGTTGTGTCTGTACCTGTGCCGTTATACTTAAACACAATTAGTTCTCAGAACCCCGAGATGGCAAACATGCTGATTCTTTATTCAAAAAGGGAGGTTCCAGAGAGTATACAGAACAAAGAGAACAAAACCCAACCAAGAGAACAAACCCAAACATTTATCTGCTGTGACAGCGCCACCGCAGGTGGGAGGAGAACACATAATACATAACATATTCCTCCCCTCTTAAATGAAATGTCCACATTATTCCTCAACAGGTAAGTTACTTTCAATGCACTCAACTAAACAAGGGTAGAGGTAGACTGCCTCAAACCCTGACTTTACCCTGGGGTTTATTCTGCCCCAGTCTTGTGGGTAAGTCGCTAAGCCTACAGATCCAAGCGTCTTGCAGGCTGCCGCTCTCTGACAGTCCAAAGATGTGCGGGTTAGGTTGATTGGCTGTGATAAATTGACCCTTAGTGTTAGGGGGATTAAATACGTGGGGTTACAGGGATAGGGTGGGATATGTGTTGGTGTAGGGGTTACGGGGATCGGGTGGGATATGTGTCGGTGCAGGCTCGATGGGCCGAAATGGCCTCTATCTGCACTGTGGGGTTTCTGTGATTCTGTGATTCTGTGATACCGGCGGCCATCGCTGGCTTCCACAGCAGTAGGCATTGACACAGGCCTGGATGGAGAAGGTGCCTGTGTCAGTCAAAAGTCAGGAGTTTGCACAGGTGGAACAGTCTCTTTGACTTCCTGTGTTGGAGAAGCGCACTGTGGCAAAGGATGCTGGTTTGCGGTATCATCCGGAAACAGTTCAGGCTAACCAGCCGTTGGAGCCTCTGTGGCTGTCTCTGCTCCTAGCAACAGTTGGTCAGTGTGTCTTCTCCAGACGACGTCCTCAGCAGTCTCAACCGTGTAAGACACAGGGCCCGTCTGCGCGATCACCATAGCAGGAACCCATTTCGGTCCAGTGTTGTAGTTTCGAGCTAGGACGTGCTCTCCAGGATGAAACCATCTCTCCTTGGCTCTTTTCTCTCTTCTTGCAATTTGAGCTTATTGTTGACATTGGACAACCTGCTCTGCCCTTGGAGGTTTGAGTAAGTCAAAGCTTGTCCACAACTGCCTCTTCATCATGAGTGAAGCGGGGGAAGTTTTGGTTGTGGCATGCGGCTCGTTCCTGTAGGACAACAGGAAGCTGTTCAGACGTTGGTGGATTGAGCCCTGGCCTTGCGATGCCTTCAAGGCATGCTTCAAAGTTTGCACAAACTTTCTGCCAGGCCGTTAGTAGAGGGATGGTAGGGCTCAGACCTGATGTGTTGGACACAATTCACTTGCAGGGAGGTTGCAAACTCCTGTGACACAAATTGTGGACCGTTGTCACTTACGAGTTGTTCCGGTGAGCCATAACGGCTGAACATCTCACCAAGTTTCTCAATTGTTTTCTCTGCCATGGTAAACCTCATCACAGCGACCTCCGGCCACTTACTACGAGCGTCCACAACCACCATAAACATCTTCTCTTCGAAAGGACCCGCGAAGTCCACATGTACACGCTGCCACACTTCTTCAGGCCAATCCCAGGGGTGTAGGGTTGCCAGCTGTGGAACATTCCGGACCCTTTGACACGGGGAACATGTTTTGGCTTTCTCCTCAATATTTCCATCGAGACCTGGCCACCAGAAGTAGCTTCTTGCCATTTCCTTCATCCAAACCATCCCACTGTGGCCTGTATGAAGTTGTTGCAGTATAGGTTCCCTCAGAGGTGGCAGAATGATGACACGACGTCCCCAGAGGAGACAACTGTTATATCTCAAGAGTTTATTAACCTTGCTTGTATAACAATTAAAAGAGTACGCAGGAAACAGAGTTCAGTTAACAGCCATCTTGCAAGAGATTCTTCTCCACTCAATGCACTCTATTTCCCATAGTGCATTGCACATCCCAACCACGGTAAGCTATGTGGGACAATTCAAATACAACATTCAAAATACACAACATCTCCTCCCCTCTTACATTACATGGCCGGCGCGGACACGATGGGCCGAAGGGCCTCTATCCGTGCTGTATTACTCTATGACTCTAGATGACCCAATAGAACTACAAAAATGTTTTAAAACACAATAAAACACAATTAAAACACAATTTTTAAAACACAATAACCTGGGAGTGAAGGTAGACTTCCTCCAACCATGGCTATACCCATGGGGATTATTCTGCCCCAGATAAAGGGTAAGCCCCTGAACTATAAGTTCAAACGTATAGGGGCCCGCCGCTCTCTGGTGGGATACCGGCGGTCAACCTGGCTCTCCAGTTCATTGTCTCTCACAGGTGACATCAACACAGGTGTAAGCGGCTGAGGTGCCTGTATACAGGTCTCCCTTGCTGATGAGATAGGGGCTGAAGCAGATGCTTCCTCAGAAGGTGAGCCTCTCGGTGTAGAAGGCGGATGACCCACAGCATCACCCAATGGCAGATAAACTGCTGTTGGTGGTTCAGTGGGTGTTGCTGCACTTCGTAGAAGCTGATCGGTGTGTCTCTTCCAGACAATGTCCTCGGGTATCTGTACAGTGTAGGATACTGGACCAGTCTGTGCAATAACAGTAGCAGGAACCCACTTAGGTCCACCACTGTAGTTACGTGCCAACACATGTTCACCTGGACTGAAGACTCTGTCTTTGGAGCGTTGTTCACGTCGCTTGATCTGCTTGTCCTGCTGATACTGTACCACGTCTTTCACCTTTGGCGGTTTCAGCAAGTTGAAGTTGGTTCGTAGCTCTCTTTTGAGCAGTAGAGTGGCAGGTGATGCTTTTGTGGTCGCATGTGGTGTGTTCCTGTAACTCAACAGGAAACTATTCAGGCGCTGATGAAGCGTTCCCTGGCCTTGCGGTGCCTTTAGAGAGTGTTTCATGGTCTGAACAAACCTCTCAGCTAGACCATTGGTCGCAGGGTGGTATGGTGCAGCCCTGATATGTTGTATGCCATTCACCTGCAGGAATGTAGCCATTTCTTGTGACACCCACTGTGGACCATTGTCTGAGAAAAGTTGCATCGGAGATCCAAATCAGCTGAACACCTCACCTAACTTCTCGATGGTCTTCTCAGCAGTGGTAGACCTCATTATAACAACCTCTGGCCACTTACTGTGCACGTCAACAGCCACCAGGAACATTCTCTCCTCGAATGGACCTGCAAAGTCTACATGAATGCGGTGCCATGCTTCCTCCGGAAAGTCCCAGGGGTGAAGAGGTGCAAGCTGTGGCACATTACGAACTCTCTGACATGAGGAACAGGTTTTAGCTTTGTCCTCAATCTGTCCATCCATACCCGGCCACCAGAAGTAGTTCCTCGCTATTTCTTTCATACGAACCATTCCGCAGTGTCCGGAGTGTAGTTGCTGTAACACTGGTTTCCGTAGCGATGGTGGAATAACCACTCTTCAAATACAACATTCAAAATACACAACAACAACCTGCCTGGACGGAGAGCTCATTTCTTTTTGAAACGTAAGGTTTCAAACTAGGAGAATCTCCTGTAGCTCTCCCTCGAATGACATCGTCCATTACCTCAGACAGGATTGGATCGTTGCGGGTGTACCTTCGAACCTGAGCTGCAGTGACAGGTGCTCCCTCCACTTATCTGAAGTAGAAGATGTCTATCTGACGAGGCTCTGGGGAAGTAACAGGCAAGGGCAGCCTCGAGAGACCGTCTGCATTGCCGTGCAAGTCTGATTTGCGATATTTGATGTCGTATGTGTGTCCCGACAACAGTAAAGCCCACCTTTGCATCCTGCTTGCAGCAAGAGACGGAATTCCGGTGTGGGGCCCGAAGATTGAAGTCAATGGACGGTGGTCCGTCAGGAGTGTGAACCTTCTCCCAAACAGGTACTGATGAAATTTTCGAATTCCAAAAACGATTCCCAAGGCTTCACGCTCAATCTGTGCATAGTTACTCTCAGCCTTGTTCAAGGTGCGTGATGCGAAGGCGATAGGTTTCTCTTCACCAGAAGGCATGATGTGGGAAATGACTGCTCCCACACCATATGGTGATGCATCACATGCTAGCTGCATGGGTAGCTTTGGGTCGAAGTGTGTCAGGACCTCCGACTTCAGCAATGCTTTCTTTGCTTGGGCGAAAGCTTCATTGCACAGTTCAGTCCATTTCCATGTTTTGCCTTGACATAGCAACTGATGTAGCGGCTTCAGCAATGTTGCTAAGTCTGGAATAAACTTTCCATAGTAGTTAAGTAGCCCCAGGAATGAACATAACTGGCTCACATTCTGGGGTGCTGGGGCCTCCATGATCACCTTGACCTTTGACGGCGCCTTGTGCAGGCCGGTAGCGTCAATCACATGCCCCAGGTACTCAACTGAAGACTGAAAGAATTCACATTTGTCCTTACGAACTCTGAGTCCGTACTCTTTCAGTCGCTGTAATGTCGCATCCAAGTTCCGAAGATGATCCTCATTTGTCCCAGTGACAAGGATGTCGTCCAGGTAGCACTGGACTCCTGGCAGTCCACTCAAAATCTGATCCATTGCCCTTTGGAATAGAGCAGGGGCCGACGTAATTCCAAACGGAAGGCGACAGTACCTGTATAGCCCCTTGTGTGTCACAATTGTCAGCAACTCCTTTGATTTGTCATCGCCATGCATTTGTAAATAAGCCTGGCATAAGTCTATTTTGCTGAACTTTTGCCCTCCGGCCAGGCCCGTAAAAAGATCACCAATGAGGGGAAGAGGGTACTGTTCTGCAGACAGCACCGGGTTAATAGTCACTTTAAAATCCCCGCAGATTCGAACAGATCCATCCTTTTTCAGGACAGGAACAATGGGTGTGGCCCATTTGCTCATGCTCATAGGCTCCAGGACTCCATTCTCGACTAAGGCCTCCAAGTTAGCCTCAACTTTTGGCCTAATTGCATAGGGTACAGGTCGGGCTTTGTGAAACTTCGGCTTGCTGTCAGGTTTAATGTCCAGTCTCACGCTGATCTTTTTCATGCTCCCAAGTTCACCATTGAAGAGTTCTGCATGTTTGTTTAAAACTGCAGTCAGACCTGACTCCCCTTTTGACATCATGCGGACTGCAGGCCAGTCCAGCGTGATTTTCTCTAGCCACGCACGTCCCAGTAGAGATGGGTAATTTCCCTTTACCATATATAGTGGCAGTTTCGCAGTCTGTCCGTTCAATTTAACTGTCACCTCAATGGCGCCTCTCATGACCACAGGTTCGCCGGTATACGTCTTTAGCACGTTTGTTGGCTGAAGAGTAAGGTGCTTTAGCATTTTGTTGTAGACAGTGTCTGCAACAAGGGACACAGCCACGCCTGTGTACACCTCCATCCGCACTGATTGTCCCTCCACCAGCGGTGACACCCAGTAGCCATTTGGACCACCTGCAACTGTCAGTATGTGCACCTCTTCCTCCTCAGAGGTGTCTCTCCCCTCTGTTTTGCTTGTTCCATCATGCTGCACTGAATGAACACTCTTTTTCTTCTCTTGTCCAAATACAGACATTTTGTTTTCATGCTTCCCAGCTCCATCTGTTCTTTTTTTACCTCTACAGGCGCGTTCAATGTGACCCTTTTTGCCACAGTTTCGGCATTCCAGCTCCGTACACCAGCAGTCATTAGCGTGATGGCCCGTTCTTCCACAACGGTAACATGTGCCATTCCGCGCACCTTTAGGCTCAGACGACACCTTGTGGACTCTCCCTGTTGAACTAAACTGGTGAGCCTCCTTTTCTGCCATCTCCATGGAGACACTAACTTCAATGGCCTTTTCAAGAGTATGGTTGTCCTCAGTAAGAAAGCGCTTCTGTGTGGCTGCACTTTGCAGACCACACACAAGTCTGTCTCTAATGGTGTCATTCAGCACCTCCTTGAACTCGCAGTGTTCTGACAACCTTTTCAAAGCAGCAATAAACATAGTCACTGTTTCCCCCTCCCCTTGATTCCATTTGTGAAATCTAAATCTCTCAGCAATAACCAGAGGTTTCAGTGAAAAATGTGCTCCAAGAATGTCCACTAGTTGTTTATATGTTTTAGTTCCTGGCTTAACTGGCTGTACAAGGCTGCGCAGTAAATTGAATGTCTTTGCTCCCATTATATTCAAAAAGGTAGGCACAACCTTATCGTTTGCCACCGCATTCGCCAAAACAAAATAGTCAAAACGTTCCATATAAGCGTTCCATTGCTCAACATTTTCATCAAAATCACCGATGTTTCCGAATATAGTAGCCATCTCACGTTTCAAATTTTAATTTCTGTTTACTCACTGCACCCGTAACGTTAATGTGATGCTGCAATCTCTGTTCCGAGTGTTTTGTAGTTGAAAACAAAAAAGTTCCCACAATGCAGATTCATCCGATCCTCGTCGCCACTTTGTTGTGTCTGTACCTGTGCCATTATACTTAAACACAATTAGTGCTCAGAACCCCGAGATGGCAAACATGCTGATTCTTTATTCAAAAAGGGAGGTTCCAGAGAGTATACAGAACAAAGAGAACAAAACCCAACCAAGAGAACAAACCCACCAATTTATCTGCTGTGACAGCGCCACCGCAGGTGGGAGAAGAACACATAATACATAACACAGAGAATGTTCTTATTTACTCCCAGGAGTGATATATTGAATGGACAGCAAGCACCTGATCAGATACCTCCCGTCATGCTTTCTGTACACTGGTTCTATTTCTCTCTCTCCCAAAAATTCCCACTTTCCTCAGGGCCACCTCCTTTAATAAAACCTTCAAACTCTCTTTATTAAAGGGGCAGTTCTGAAACCACCTCTAACCATTCTGTTGTATTAATCAGCCTCCAAAAAATCGGTGCCTCCCTTTAAAAGTGCAGCAGCCGTTTAAGAGCAGCTGCATTCATGATTTCCAACACATTTCCAAGTGTCTAAATGCTTCCGGCCCATCGGAAAGCCATGTAGGGGAGATGATTGACTGAACATGGAAATACTCGAGAGCACGGACCATTTTCTGGCCCAGCTGCAGAACTGGCCCTAGTATTCTCTGGGTAGCTCACTGGCCTGAACATTGACTTATAGTCCAGACCTTAGTTAAATTGGCCAATTATTTTTCAGTAAGGGGTTCTTAAGATGTGGAGTGTTGACATCTGGGGAGAGGAGAGGCAGATTGACACTTGGGCTGTGGACCCTTCATCAGATAAGAAATCTGGTGGCTGGGGAGAGTAGAGGGGGGGGAAGCATTCTAGATCCAGGGTGCTGGCCTGTTTTTTTCTCGTTTCAGTGCCAATAGATCTTCTCTGTGTCTCCACTGACCCATTTGGTGGCGATTTTTGTCTCACTGTAGCGTGAACCAGGTGGGAACTAGAAGAAAACTTGCTGATTTTCTATCCGAGGCCTGTCCATTGTAATTTTTGAGTAGTCCTCGTTTTAGGTGGTCAGTGCTCTCGCCAGAATGAGGTGGGCATCGCATGCAGGCATTTCAATCACGGTCCTATGACGTATTGAGGACCAATACAATTTTAGGCTATCACTGGGATGAGCGTGCGCACTGTGCAATTCTTCCCCATTGGAACAGGATGTAGAACAGCTGAAACAGTGGTCCTTAGAGGAACTGCTGGGTGCCACTCGGAAAACATGACAGTCAGTTTTTATCACCAAATATTTTTTACACACCCCTCCCACTATCACCTGCTCCTCCTCCACCTTTAATGGCTTCCTGTCAGCTCAGCCCGGCGGAGGAGCCGTCCAATTTCATATCCCGATTGGCAAAATGCTTGTCTCCGTTCCTTTAGCGCTGGCAGCTTGTTGCTTTTATTTAAAAGAGGCCGGATCAGCAGAATCGATTGGGCATCCCACTGGTGACTTTGGGTGAGCTGTGCAGTTGCTCCGCCCACCAGCCACCCAATGCACAGCTGAAACGAAAATCTATTATATTATAGGGTGACCATATTTTCGAAACCAAATCCGGGGACACACAGGAAATGTTTCCCCGCAAGTTTTCTTTTTGGGTGCGCGGCCCCTTTAACGGACTACGCGGTCCATTCAAAGTTGTGGTCTCCGTATTTAAGGAAGGATATACTTGCATTGGAGGCAGTGCAGAGAAGGTTCACGAGGTTGATTCCTGGGATGAAGTGGTTGACGTATGATGAAAGGCTTGACAGGGTGAATGCTGAGAGGATGTTTCCCCTCGTGGGGGGATCTAGAACTAGGGGGCATAGTTTCAGAATAAAGGGTCGCCCATTTAAGACAGAGATGAGGAGGAATTTCTTCTCTCAGAGGGTCGTGAATCTTTGGAATTCTCTACCCCAGAGAGCTGTGGAGGCGGAGTCACTGAATATATTCAAGGCTGAGATAGACAGACATTTGAACTACAGGGGAGTCAAGGGGTATGGAGAGAGAGCGGGAAAGTGGTGTTGAGGCCAAGATTGGATCAGCCATGATCTTATTGAATGGCAGAGCAGGCTCGAGGGGCCGATTGGCCTACTCCTGCTCCTGTTTCTTATGTTCTTATGTTTTCGCACATGCCTGGAATTTCACATCGGAGAAGCCGGTCCTGGGCTGCACGGGACCAGCAGACAGCTGCGATACACCGAATCACGAATCTGGCATGTGTTCTGGCAATAGTGCTGTACCATCTACTCGTCCCCGATTACCCTAAATTTTAATTTCTCAACTTTAAATCTGTTCCCAACAGACTGAGATTTTCCATGAAATACCCTCTGTCTCAGAAAGTTTCAGATTCACAAACCATTTCCCGGTGGGAGAGTTTAGAGCCTGCCTTCCCTTATTCAATAAAAAAAACCACGATACACAATACCGGTAAACTGGTAAGGTAAACCAAATCCACTCACCCACCAGTTCTCACCGCGCCCTTGGCTTCTCCCGCGCATTTGACGGTCCCGCCATTGGATGAAACACGGATCCGGTGACTCAATCCCCTACAGTGCAGTGCGGCCAGGGCTATAGATTGGGGCCTGTTCTCCGCCACACAGCATTGTGGGGAGGCGAGGCCGCCATTGATGCCTCCATTCAACGGGCTCTAAGAATTCGTTCCCGAACTCAAACGGGCCGAGGATCTCCGAGAAACGGGTTTCTGTGCATTAGCATTGGAAAAAAATGTAAGACTCAATAACGGGGATGAAATTTTGAAACAGGGGACTCTTCCGGGGGACTTTGTTTGCCTGGGGGACACATTCCCAAATCCGGGTACGTCCCCGGTAAACCGGGATGTCTGGTCAGCATATTACTGTATATTAGTTTTTTTGAACCCCAAAGGTTTTTAAAAACTTTTCACGCAGTGATCTACTTTCACCACTGGGTGGTGAGAAAGTCCAGATAATGAACAGTATCGCGCACCAAGCACCAAGCAGAAACCTTGCCACAGAAAAAGAAAAAAGCTGCAAAAGCTGGGAATAAAAAACAGAAAATGCCAGAAGAATCGAGCAGATCAGTCAGTAGCTGTAAAGAAAAAAGACCAGTTTATATTTTCAGTGCATACCTTTTGTCATTTCTGATGGAAGGTAGCCAACTGTATTTTTTTATACTGTATTGAAATAACATTCATTTGTGGTTATTTTTTACAGCAGTGAGTAGTGTTGTTTTAGCAAACAAATCATCAAAGACTGAAAAAATAAGGAGTCTCTAAACGACACCATTTTTTTCCTTGAGGTTAAAACTGCTTTTTTGATATTTTTTTCCTTCTTCCTCTTTTTGTGTACCACTCACCAAAGAGAAAAGACTTCCATTGCCTTGCTCTGTGCTGCATTCAGGCCTAGGTCCCTTAGGTTAAAACACAGTAACTAACCTACTACATCACTAAATGGTTTTGTGACTGGGCACGGCTCTGACATCGACTCCTGACATATTCGGCAGGGGTTTTGTGGCGGCGCGACAGCATTGTGCCCCGATCTCCTTCGCCCAGAGTTCGTGACGTCATCACCATGCATATCACCTCAGTAGTGCCCCAGACCCGAAGTTGATTTCTGCCCCCTGTAGCAGCACCAGTCAAAAACACTGACAGCTGCAGGAGGCGTGTATCAGGCCGTGGCCACTTCGGGAGCGATGATTAAAGGCGAGGTGGCTGAGGTAAGTGAAAAAAAACTTACCTTTCCTGTTCTAGTTTTTTTCACGGGTTCCTGCCTGCGAGCAATCAGCCCGGCACTTTGCTGGAGTGCCAGGCTGATCGTGCGGGATCGCGGCTGCCTCGGTGGTCCAGGTAGGTACTTTTTAAATTGCAGAGCCTGCAGCGATGGCCCTTCCCTTTAAGGGAGGGAAGGAGCCTTTGAACGCCGTGCAGCACTGCTGAAGTCTCCGCCCCGCTCTCCAAGGTTAGCGCCCTAAGAAGGAAGTGAATCACTTGATTTAGCGCTCCACTTCCCTCTTGGGAGGCTAAAACTCAATTTTGCGGTCGCCGGTGCTAATTGGTGTGGGACGCTAAAGTTAGTGCTCAGGCGATGTTAGAGCCCCAAAATGGTCGATACCTAATTTTTCCCCCCAATGTATTAAAACCACTGCATGAGGTAATATTTTAATACTCCTTTACCTGGACAGGTTTAGTGTTCAAAGTTTTATAAGTATGATTTCCATTTTATATTTTCAGTACAACCTACTTTGATAAAGCCACAAAACAGCGACTTCTGACAAAACTGCATCACAGGAAAAGCCATACAGCTGAAAATATAAATAGTCTTTTCTTAAATCTAATATAAAAGAAAAATTACATTGAATTTACATTGTGTCTTATTACCTTGAAATGTCTCAAAGTGCATAACACAATGAAAGTACTTTTGAAGTGCAATAACTATCGTTATGTGGACATATGTGGTAGCCACTCTGTCCCAGCAACATCCCATAATTAGCAATGAGATTAATGACTAATTAATCTGTTTGAGGGAAAAATGTTGACCAATGCACTCCCTGCTCTTTTCCAAATAGTGCCATGGGTTCTTCTGTTTACCTGAACTGGCAGGCAACCCGGATCTCAGTTTAGTATCTCATCCAAAGGGCAACATTTCCAACAGTGCTGCACCCCCTCGATGCTGCACTGGAGTGTCAGTCTGAATTATGCACTCAAGTCGTCGCGTGGGGGCTCAAATCCATAATCTTCTGCGTCAGAAATTAGAGCACTGCCAACAGTGCCAACTGTGTCAACTCTTTAAAAAGCATCAAAAGCAAGAAGCAATCATAGAATCAGAGCACGCTAGAGTGCAGAAACAGGCCAGTCAGCCCATTAAGCCTATGGCACATTTTACTCCATGTGCCATTTTCACTTAATTTATTGGTGCATTTTCACATGCAAATCAATTAAGCCAAAGTTTTACTTATATTTTACTTTGAAAATTATGTTATTTCCATTATGTATTTGGTTTCATCAACTTTAAGGGGCGTATGAAACTTTAAGAACTTAAATGCGAACTGTCCACCAGATGGTGCAAGAGCCTGTGCCTTGGTCTAGGAATATTATTGATAGATTATCCTCCCCTGTTAAGGCCGAGGTAGAAACAGAATCGACAATATAGAGATTACAGTAGAGTTTTTTTAACAATTCCAAAATAATGATAAAACTATTTTATTTAATAAGATAAGGGAGTGGTAAGAATGTGGAACTCGCTACTACAAGGAATAATTGAGGCAAATAGCATGGATGCATTTAAGGGGAAGCCAGATAAACACATGAGGGAGAAAAGAAAAGAGGGTTATGCTGATAGGCTGAGATGAAGTAGGGTGGGAGGAGGCTCGTGGGAAGCATAAACACCGGCATGGACCAGTTGTGCCGAATGGACTGTTTCTGTGCTGCACATTCTATGTAATCTTTATAAAATGCTTCCAATTCTTTAATTGTGTTTAGTAATATTTAGTGTGCCTTCAGAAAAAAAATGTAAAATAACAAATTCATGATAGAAGTTTAAACAAACCTTCAATACACATTCTGCTTCCATGGACTGAGGTAACATTTGGTTTGATGTGGCTTTACAGGAGTTTTTATAACATCGCAAAATAGCATTCGGGATTTGGGCCTCTTTTAGACAATTTTGTTGAAGTTGACTCTGCACATTGATTTGCAAACATGGAAATGGAAACCAGTGTTCCTTCCTGGTGTTAAAAAAACCTAGAAGAGCAAAGCAATTATGTTTTTAAAAATGCATCTTACAACAAATGCTTCTGAAGGTACACTAAATATTACTAAACACAATTAAAGAATTGGAAGCAATTTATAAAGATTACATAGAATGTGCAGCACAGAAACAGTCCATTCGGCACAACTGGTCCATGCCGGTGTTTATACTTCCCACCAGCCTCCTCCCACCCTTCTTCATCTCAGCCTATCAGCATAACCCTCTTTTCTTTTCTCCCTCATGTCTTGTACAAATACTGATTATCAAAGGGTAGCTGAATGTACTGTAAAAATGAATGCATTCATGTCACTTTTATCCTATACCTATGTTAATGTATTACATCCCTATGCCCCCAGTACACACAAAATAACTTTCTCCCACTAGCACCATCATCATTCTTCCTGCGCCTTTGAGGAGCATAAGGCAGTAACCGATCAATGCCATCCAACTCTCTCTTGGACTTTTACCTCCAGTTCAGGTATCTGCAAGTGCACTTCGCCTGCATCATTGTTATTGTGTTGTGTAGAAGTTTCACTTAGTTGACCTCTCACTCTTTTCCCTCATGGCTTCCATTTCCATGTTTGCTTAGGGATCCTTGTGTCAGGCATTCTCAAAATGTGGCCAATGTAGATCCATCTTCTCTTCTGGACTGTGATAGTCAGTGGTGACATCTGTGATCTGTGTTCTGTGACGTACACTTTGTTGTGTCACTTTGTTAAACTATTTGATGTTAAGAAGCCATCACAAGCATCTACACTGGAAGCTGTTGTGTGATACAAGATGATGGAGGCTGTGTGTCTGATGTCAAAGCTCACATCGGAAAAGGTAGTGGGGCTTTTCAAATGCTTCACTCAATCTGAAAATCAAAAGCAGAGTGCTGGCTGCAGATCAGAAACATGGCAGTCCAACAAATCTATCCAAAAGAAGCTCAACAACTTCCAGTGTGGAAAGTAACTACAGGGTGATACAAAACCTAAGGAGGTGATGTGCTGTAAATCCTTGCGCCAAAGGCTGGAATCATTGTACAAAAGATGAAAGGAAGTAGTACATTATTTATGGATTGCTCTAACCATACAACTCAATTCTCGATTAATCAAATAGGCATTTATTTGAGTTAACAGATATGATCATCCTAAGTCAGGCCTAAGAAGTAAATGTGTAAAAAGCCCCGTCCCCTACCTCACCAATTAATAAGGGTAATGAGACTGTCATTCAAAGGCTTGCAATGGTCTGCCATTCTGTCACTTTTTAACAAGCCCTCTTTGAATGTATTGCTCAGTTGTAAAGGACGTCTATCTTTAACTGTGCTTTCTTGACTGAGCGTTTACAGCCTGGTTTGAGATAAACTGTTTATAATGTACACTTTTATATGATTGTTAGGAATGCCCGTAAGTGTTTAGTCAAAAGCTCACCTCCTATAGTTAAATCAGACAGGTTCCAGAAACATGTTGTACATGGCAAATGGGCCAGAGTTCTTCGATGATGTGCATGTGCTAATAGCTCATAAGTCCTAAACTGCTGATACTCACCCTTACGTATACAGAATCCATTGCTGAGTGATAATTATAACTCTTATTTTTAGGGCTGGATTTCTCTCTGCTATAGCAGTGAAAAATCAAGGAAAATTGGGCAGGGAGGCCTACCGTTGCCTCCCCGCCTTGACCTAGATTTTCCTCCCCTGCTTCAGAATGGAAGGCCTCCAGCCATCCCTTCACTGCCCTGCCACATTTAATTGACAGCACCAAGGCAGGGCCCAACAACCTGCCTTCTGCTGTCCCAGGCGCTAACCCAAGAAACTGCCAGGTGAGGTAGCAGTAGTCCCTAATGCGCCTTTGAAGGGAGACAGCTCAGTGGTGGGTACCTCTCCCTCTCCTCTGGCCTCCAAACTTATCTTTTGTTAGGCCTCGGCTCAGCCCCCTTCAAGTGGCCTCCTCTCTTCTGGTGCTGCAGCAAGTGTTCCACTGCAGCACCGCCTGCATTTCCCTGTTTGGCAACAATGGGCTCCCTCTTAGTGGCAGAGATCCAATCAGAAGTCTTCCCTGCATTGATGGGGTCAGGGTAGCAGACATAAGTCAAATCTCCACTCTCCTCTGGTGAGGGGATTGCTCCTCCAGAAAAGTAGATTTTTTTTACATTTAAAATTATACATTTTGGATAATTGTAAATCTTTTTCTACTTCACAATTGAAAGATGTCTAATCTAAAAATAGGAAAACAAATTGACATTTGGATTTTCAGCAGACCATCACTCTCATCCAACCCCCACCCAGTTCACAAAGTCCCCTCCAGAGCCAGTTCACAGAGACATTGACTGAGATTTTCCGGGGGTCAGCGGGCGCGATCGGTGGCGGGTCAGGTGGGAAAGTGGTTCTTTTCCCCAGCGGGTCAGGACCTCGCTGTCAACCCGCCGCCACGCACCTTTCCCCGATGTCAGGTCTGTCAGCGCTGAGCAGACCCGGCATGAAGCGGTGGGGGACCCAATTCAGGTAATTATGACCTTGTTTAAAGATCATTAAAAATACATTTGATCTCACCTTTTGTTTTTACCTGCTCACCCACGGGGTCCTCGCAGCTCAGGGATCACGTCTGTTAAACTGAGGCGAGAATTCAGTGGCCATTGAATCAGCTGTTGACAGCTTCAATTGTACAGTAAAAGCTCCCACCTCACAGAGATATCTTCCCTCAGTCACAAGCTGTTCCTCACTGTATTTCCACAACAGATTCACCATGCTGCAAGTCTTTACACAAGTCGCCATCCAATCTGACCTCATTACCTCTCTCACCATTGACAGATCGCTTCTGCCATCTCTACTTCACCTGCCATCTATTCCATCAGCATTGGGTGCCCTTTATACTCTCTCACCTTGGTCCTCAGAATCCCATCATGATCAGCCCAAACACCAGCAGCACCAGGCACACCAGCAGCACCAACAGCAACACCAACCTTCTCCGCAATCAACTGATGCTGCACAGGACACAGGGCATCAACACCTGACCACATTGCTGCTCAGGAGGCCAGGGATGGCCTCACCATGGCCAGATTTACTTCACTTGATGCTGTACACCCTGGCTGCCACATGATGCACCAAGTTGGCACCACCCCACACCAACACCATAAAGCATCCCTACAATGCCCAAGCTATTCCTTTCACACTCATCGCCATTGCAGGGGGTACCATTATGTCTCACCATTCACTGCAACTCACTAAGCTACTTCCAAAGGTGCACACAAATCTGTCCAAGAACACAAAGTGTTGATAATAAAGGTTTCAACGTTTGACAACACATTAACAGAAACTTCACATAACCATTGCATAAAACACCCAAGTGCCCACTCTTTTGTGTTGTTACTTGGTATGATTGCACTAGGATGAGGGTGAGTGTGAGGGGTGGCTGGTAAGATGGGGAAGTGATAATATAGGTAGAGAGGGATGGGTGGAGGTGCAAGCTAAGTTGGTGTGAGTAAGGATGTGCTGGAGTAGGGTAGGGAAGGCAGTGTGATGAGTGGCACAGCAGGATGAGGTTGAGTGTGGCTTTGTACTAATGTTTCATGATCTACTGAGATCATTGAAACATTTGTGGCACTGCACCCAGGTCCTCCTGACCACATGTGCAACCAGATTGTGTTGATCTTATGCAGAGGTCTCTTCCGCCCATGGGAAGGGAAGAGGACCTCCCTATGTGCTGTGACTCCCTCCATATGTTTATGGGGGGAGTCATGGGAGAGCCTGGGTGCAGCTCTGCACCTCAATGCTGTAGAACACTGACAGAACAACTGTCAAAATAAATTTGGCCATGGTCCCTTTAAGGAAACCGGCTGACTATGCATCATCAAATGACGTTGCTTCCTCTAATTGGCCAGGAAACACGCTGGGTGGGCTTAACAAGCCCTTTCAAGGTAAATTCATTGCAGACAGCGGGATGGAGCCAGCAGTGGGGTTGGGACCTGTCACCTACGTCGCTCGCCACAGACCCGCCGAGGTCAGCAAAATCGCGGCCACTGTACCCCATCTAATTCACCACCCTTTCATAGCAGCACTCCCTTCCTCTAACCCTCCCAAATCACACTAACATTCTGCTTCCTCTTCCCAATTCAACTTGACACTCCTCCCCTCCATCAATTTAAGCTGGTACCTGTCTTCCACCACTGTTTAAAAAGAAAAAAAAAGAAAGACTTGCATTCACGACCACCAGGCATCTCAAAGTGCTTTACAGCCAATGAAGTACTTTTTGAAGTGTAGTCACTGTTGTAATGTGGGAAACGCAGCAGCCAATTTGCGCACAGCAAGCTCCCACAAACAGCAATCTGATAATGACCAGATCATCTGTTTGAGTGATGTTGATTGAGGGATAAGTATTAACCAGGACACCGGGGATAACTCCCCTGCTCTTCTTCAAAATAGTGCCATGGGATCTTTTACGTCCACCTGAGAGAGCAGACGGGGCCTGGGTTTAACGTCTCATCTGAAAGGCGGCACCTCCGACAGTGCAGCACTCCCTCAGCATTGCACTGGAGTGTCAGCCTAGCTTTATGTGTTCAATCTGTTCAACCTCCGTCGCCTCCAGTCCAGCTCCAAGGTTGTCCCATCCTTTGTCATCGAATTACAATATGCAGACGATGCTTGTGTCTGCGCACACTCTGAGGCCGAACTCCAAACCATCGTCAACACCTTCACCAAAGCGTACGAGAGCATGGGCCTTACACTAAACATCCATAAGACAAATGTCCTCTACCAACCTGCCCCCGCCACACAGTACTGCTCCCCAATTATCAAAATTCATGACAAGGTCTTGGACAACGTGGACCACTTTCCATACCTCGCGAGCCTCCTGTCAACAAGGGCAGACGTCGATGATGAAGTCCAACACCGCCTTCAGTGTGCCAGTGCAGCCTTCAGTTGCCTGAGGAAGAGAGTGTTTGATGACCAGGACCTCAAACCCAGCACCAAGCTCATGGTCTACAAAGCAGCAGTGATACCCTCCTGTATGCCTCAGAGACATGGACCATGTACAGCAGGCACCTCAAAGCACTGGAGAGGTACCACCAACACTGCCTTCGCAAGATTCTGCACATCCATTGGCAGGATAGGCACACCAACATCAGTGTTCTCGCTCAGGCCAACACCCTCAGCATCGAAACTTTGACCATGCTCGATCAGCTCCGATGGATGGGCCACATCGTCCGCACGCCCGATACGAGACTCCCAAAACAAGCACTCTACTCGAAATTCTGACACGGCAAGAGAGCCACAGGTGGGCAGAGGAAATGCTTCAAGGACACCCTCAAAGCCTCCTTGAAAAAGTGCAACATCCCCACCGACACCAGGGAATCCCTGGCCCAAGACCGCACAAAGTGGAGGAGAAGCGTCCAGGAAGGTGCCGAACACCTCGAGTCTCTTCACTGGGAGCAAGCAGAAGCCAAGCGCGAACAGCGGAAGGAGCGCACGCCAACCCAAGCACCCCACCTACCCGCCCCTTCAACTATCGTCTGCCCCACCTGTGACAGAGACTGTAGGTCCCGCATTGGACTCATCAGTCACCTGAGAACTCATTTTTAGTGTGGAAGCAAGTCATCCTCGGTTCTGAGGGACAGCCTAAGAGTGTGCTCAAGTCCCTGGAGTGGGACTTAAACCCACAACCTTCTGATTCAGAGGTGAGTGTGCTACCCACTGAGCCACAGCTGACACTCTTCTCCAACTCCCTCGTCAATTCAACTTGGCACACCTCTTCTCTTCTAACCACACTTTTCTCCCTTTTTAGACCTTCAGTTCAAGTTGGCACTCTTCTTGTCCCCTCAATTCACATTGACACTCTTCCCATCACCCCTCCCACCATATAGAAACATAGAAACATAGAAGATAGGAGCAGGAGTGGGCCATTCGGCCCCTCGAGCCTGCTCCGCCATTCAATGAGATCATGGCTGATCATCCAAATTCAGTACCCGGTCCCTGCTTTCTCCCCATACCCCTTGATTCCTTTAGCCTTAAGAAATATATCCAACTCCTTCTTGAATATATTTGATGAATTGGCCTCTACTGCCTTCTGTGGTAGAGAATTCCACAGGTTCACCACTCTCTGGGTGAAGAAATTCCTCCTCATTTCTGTCCTAAAAGGCCTACCTCTTATCCTTAGACTGTGACCCCTGGTTCTGGATTCCCTGACCATCGGGAACATCCTCCCTGCATCTAGTCTGTCCAGTCCTGCCAGAATTTTATAAGTTTCAATGAGATCCCCTCTCATTCTTCTAAACTCCAGCGAGTACAAGCCCAATCGACCCAATCTCTCCCCATACGTCATTCCTGCCATCCCAGGTATCAGCCTGGTGAATCTTCGCTGAACTCCTTCCATGGCAAGAATATCCTTCCTCAGATAAGACGACCAAAACAGCACAAAATACTCAAAATGTGGTCTCACCAAGGCCCTGTACAACTGCAGCAAGACATCCTTGTTCCTGTACTCAAACCCTCTCGCTATGAAGGCCAACATACCATTTGCCTTCTTAAACGCTGCTGCACCTGCATGCTTACCTTCAGCGACTGGTGCACAAGGACACCCAGATCTCGTTGCACTTCCCCTTCTCCCAATCTATTGCCATTCAGATAATAATCTGCCTTCTTGTTTTTGACACCAAAGTGCTTCCTGTTTTTGACACCAAAGTGGATAACCTCACATTTATCCATGTTATATTGCACCTGCCATGCTTCTGCCCAATCACCCAACCTGTCCAAATCATCCTGTAGTTTCTCGGCATCCTCCTCACAGCACACACGCCCACCCAGCTTTGTGTCGTCTGCAAATTTGGAGATATTACATCTAGTTCCCTTGTCTAGATCATTAATATATATTGTGAATAGCTGGGGTCCAAGGACCGATCTCTGCGGTGCCCCACTAGTCACTGCCTGCCACTCGGAAAAAGACCCGTTTATTCCAATTCTTTGCTTTCTATCTGCCAACCAGTTCTCTATCTAAGTCAATACTTTGCCCCCAATCCCATGTGCCTTAACTTTACATGCTAATCTCTTATGTGGGATCTTATCGAAAGCCTTCTGAAAGTCCAAATACACCACATCCACTGGTTCTCCCTTATCTATTATACTAGTTACATCCTCAAAAAATTCCAGTAGATTAGTCAAGCACGATTTACCTTTTGTAAATCCATGTTGACTTTGTCCGATCCTGTCACTGTTTTCCAAGTGCTCTGCTATTACACCTTTTATAATGGACTCTAGCATTTTCCCCACTACTGATGTCAGGCTTACCGGTCTATAATTCCCCGTTTTCTCTCTACCACCTTTTTTGAGTTGAGGCTGTCACTATTCCTTTCCCCTGCCCTCTTTCAAGCAGGCACTCTTCTCCCCCCACCCCGCCACTCAATTAATGATAGATAGCACTCTCCTTTCTCCCTCCCCCACCCCAAATTGTTGCTTCCAGCTTCTCCCGTTCCTAAATCCCAGGGTTAGTCTTAATCTTTCTCCCCATCATTTCCAGGTTTCCATCTTCCCTTTGTTGACATTCATTTCCATCCCCATTCCCTTTCCCCTTCCCTCTCTGTTTTTTCCTTCATTGCCGTCAATCCCCTTTTTCCACTCTCCTTTTCAACTGACATTTTAGTGCAGTACTGAGGGAGTGCTGGATTGTAGGAGCTGTTGTCTTTCGGATGAAATATTAAACTGAGGCTCTGCCCTCCAGCTCAGCTGAACGTAATATATTTCGTAGCACTACTTGAAGTGCATGGAGTTCTCCCAATATCCTGGCCAACATGCCTCAGTCAACCAGCACTACCAAAAACAGGTTATCTGGGCATTCATTTATTTGTTGTTTATGGAACCATGCTGTGTGCAAATTGGCTGCTGCGGGTTATCTACATAACAACAGTGACTGCACTTCAAAAGAAATTCATTGCTTGCAAAGTATTTTGTGGTGACCTAAGGACATGATATGGCACTCTTTCTTTCTTTTAATTGTAATCCATTCTCCCCCTTTCCTTTTCATTGCCATCCATTCCCCCTCCCCTCAGCACAATTCCTATCTGAGACCTGCTGCCAATGGAAGTGATTCCAGGTACGACATACTGTAGGCGGGAATTCCTGTACAGTATGCTGTAGCCAGAAACACTTCCATTAGTAATCGGAGTGGTGTTGAGGGGAGAGGCTCCTGCTGATTGTTTTTTCTCAGCAAATGCCGACACGCAGACCAAGGCCCACAGTCTTCACTGTCAGCATAAAATGTTAATGGCTGGCATGTATAACAGGTGCTTCTTTTAAGCTTTGTTTCTCATGGTAGTAAGAACCCCCTTCAAGGTCAATATATCCTACCTGAGGTGCAGTGTGCAGAACTGAACGCACTTCTCCAGATGAGGTCTGACCAAGGCTCGATACAACTGAAGCATAAATTCCTCCCTTTTGTATTCCAACTCCCTTAAGATAAAGGCCAACATTCTATTAGCCTTTTCCATTGCTTATTGTGCCTGTCCACGTTTAGTGATTTGTGTACATGGGCAGCCAAATCTCTCTGCTCCTCCACAGTTCCTAGTTTCTCACCATTTAGAAAATACGCTGATTTGTCTTTCTTGGATCCCTCAATCATGGACTCCACCTTTCCCCCCACCCCCATTCCCCAATCTCTATACTCTCTCCCAAACTCTTTTATAAATCAAACAGATCTATTGGTAGCTCCATAACCCTCAAGTATACAAATGTATCTATGCATTCCTATGACATTCCTTTGTTCGGTACTTTAACAAAGGCATTAATCAGTTCACAATAATGTAGGTTACAGCGCAGTCCCAGCCCATATCCAATCACATGGAGTTGTACATTGTCTCTAGGATAAGGTTTGCAATACCCTGCAGTTGTTTATTTTCATATATATTATAGACCACTCTCTGTCCCAGCTTCGAATCACCAGGAGGCCACCTTTGTACTGTTCTAAAGACTATACTCAAGGCCAAAACCTTAATAATCAGCATTAGTCCCCCAGTGATGTGCTTGATTTAATTTAATTCCATTTATGATTGTTAGTTTAGGACAATGTTCTCTCTTTGGATATGGACATCAGTTTGGCGCGTCTGTAATCCAAATCTAATTTTTATATTTCTATTATTTTATACTTTTATTATTGTATTGGTCTCGACAATTTTTTTTAAATGATTTGAATACCCACCTTTAAAGCAGAGTGCAAGAGTCAAAATACAATCAGAAAGGAACAGACAAGTTTAGTCTCTGCTAACATGTTGTCAGCGCACTAAGCAGACACTGCCCACTGCCTGTATTTTCACATTTGATTCAAAACGTTGGTAGAATATTTTCTTCTCAGGCGAAGTGTTATATTAACAATTCGCATAATTGCAAAGCGAGTTCCATCTGGAGGGTATGACTCCAGTCCAATGTCAATCGGGGTTTACGAAGTGGTCAGAGGTCTGTCTAATGGACTCGCTGGGCACTTTATAAACGAAGGCAAAGGGTTTTATAAAACATTTTTATGGTGGATTGTTCCACCTGTAAACGCAAGATTTACCAGCCAAGAGCGGAGCTCTGGGTATGTTTGTCAACTGTAGACAAGGGCAGCGCGCAGCATAACAGGGGGTTTTGCCATCTGCAAATCCTGCTTCTGGCCAGTAGTAGAGTATAACTTCGATTAATAAAATAGTCAGCGCTAACTCTAGGTAAATCTCTCCCATTGGAGTGTGGCTTGTGGCAGCGCAGTCCCCGGGATAGAAAAAGCATATTTACTCAGTGAAACCCTGATCAGATACACATTCCTTTTGAGCTGGGATGGATGTAACAAGTAGCACTGTAACTGTGAAGGACTTTCAACTGTAATGTTCACCTTGGAATGGAGAAACCGCTTCACAATACTTTGCACCGTGAATCCCTGTGTCAGCTGGAGGTTGTCCGCTGATCTGCATAACAACCTGAAAGACTTTAGAGCACAGCATCCCTTCCCCGCGGGTTTACATGTTAAAGTCTAAAGAAACGTAGCTACACATTGCAACGACAAAAAATGAAAAGAGGGGCGTTTAGGGCAAAATAGTATCATCTGGTAACTTCCAGGAGGCCATCTCATACCAGTTTTGAATTTGCGCTTCTCCAAGTAGTTTTAGATCGGAGTTATACTGTTACATACCCTGATGAACCAGGTGAGCATCGATGGATGAGCAGCGAATTTTTCCTTAAGCAGCTTCCTGAGATCAGTGGTTACATTTTGGCTCGCATCCACACATTGAATAGCACAATGTAGTCATTTCTATTTACCGAAAGGATGGTTTAATTTAGAGAGTGTACCCTTTTAAAGTATATCAAAATGTATTAGTGAAATATCGCAGAATTCGGCAGATGGCCTTACTCTTTAAAAGCCTTCATTGACCGTTCAATTTCTTGTCTAATTTCACCAATTCTTGAATCATCCGACAGATTGTCCATCAAATCATCGCAGACACACACGAGTTGGGCTTGGCTGAAAGTGAACCCGGTACGCCTTGGCCTCTGGAGTTCATCTTTTTTTAACAAAATACATTTTTAACGGCCAGATGGCATTAAAACAAGCAACCTATTTGATTGTCTTTATATTACCGTTAACTTGGTAACATTATTTTCCAGGTCAGATTTAAAGCCTTTAAATCTACCAATTAAAGTATTCCAACCCAATAATTAAAATAATGGTGTGTGAATTTTATTTAATGAAACTTTGAACGGATTCTGACTGTTTCGATGGATTTATCTGGCAATAGGAAGTGCCACCGAGCAGAAAGGTGGGGTTTTTACCAGATCACCATCAGTCCTTATTTGAATGCAAATCGATGGCCAGGCGGTGCAGTGACGTGGCGGCGCCTTTGGTACACGGTTAGTAGCAGGGTCCTGTAAACAATGGTTAATCATGTGCGATAGGGGCAGTTCAGCATGAGCCTCGCCAGACTAATAATGCCAGTTCGAGGAGACAGCCGCATCTGGCTGCAGCATGCGCGCAAACCCTAACCCTAGCCATGTATGTGGGCTATATATTGGATAAAGAAGTAAGCATGTACCCAGGGCCCGTTAGACGACCAAGCATCAATTTATCCACACAGAACTTCGTTTCTCCGCCACAGTATTCGGAGTATGCGGGATATCATGTGCCTAATATGGAAAATCACCCCCAAACCTCGGTGTCTTGGACCTCTCCGTATGGTCCACCAAGGGAGGACTGGAGTTCTTATGGGCCCGGTCCATCGAACACAGTGCCAGTCCAGATAAGTAACTCTTCTCCAGGGCAGGTTTCTTACAGCTCGCCTGACTATAACGCCATGAACCCCTCGGCTGCAGGAATCCTTCCTCCTTTAGATACTATCTCAGTGGGGCAAACGTCGCCCAACAGTCAAAGGCGCAATCCTTATGAATGGATGAAGAAAACAGCACAGATCTCTGCTGCAGGTGAGTACTCTCCACACTTCAAACATCTACAGCTTAAGTACATTCAGGGCACAAGTAAAACAATTGCACATTAAACGGTAGGAGCAACAACGTTAGACAATGAACTAATGATTAGTACAGACATTAGTAGGTACTATTTTTATCTAAAAGTATCAAGCACCAATTTTGCCTTACAGAAAGATGTTACAATATTATTCCTTCTTGGCTTTCTGTAGTATTGGAATCTGTGATTAAAGGACCATGGTGGTTAGTGTCCTGGGTAAAGTTCTATATTGTTTGAAAACTTTTATAGACAATTCTTTTTGTCTCTCAACCAGGCCGAAGAGCTTGCTGGGTCGAGGCTGAAACACTTGAGTTGACTGTCGTGCGCTCGGTTACACTTTCGCTCCTAGTTTCTTGGTTTCTGTTTCCGTTTATCAGTTGACTGCTAAACCTCGAGCTCCAAAGTCTAGGACTTGGCGAAGTTTTCCTTTTCACGAAGGGGGATATAAGCGGTCAGGAAATTGTTTGTTTTTTTACGCAAATCTAATTTTTATGTAATTGTATTTCTGTCAAAACAGTTCCGGTTTTATTAGCGTCGATTTAGCAATATATAAAGTCATTTGCAATTACAGAGCCTTGTAAAAAAAAAGCTACCCGGACGGATGGAATTGTATCCCACATCAACCTGCACCTTACCTAACTATTACAGGGGACTAATTCGGGACAGGATCGGCGTTCCATTGAAATGGATTGAATGGGAAGCTGAGGCCAGAGTTACCTACCTCCTAATGAGTTAAAGTAAGAAGATGAAAGACTGGGCCAAGCCCTTCGTGTGTCCTCTCGCAGTGTGACTGCATTAAACACCTTCCACATGCTGACCAGCCAGGCTCTGCGTGTGAAAGGATCCTACTTCATGTAAGATCCAACAGTTCAAGAGTATTGCTGGCTCCGCGTTGGCTCCAATACTGTCGGGACTGTTGAGGAGCTGTCAACAAGTTCGAAAGGTTTAGTGGATCAAGGATGTCCAAGAACATTACTGTGCAACAACTCGCTTTATGCCCAGACCCTTTTACTTCAGACAGAATCGGTTAGTCTAATTTTAGTCAAATAGGAACAAAATGCAGGTGCTTCTGCCTCGGGTTTGAGTTGAACCATCCTACATTTAGCTCACAAGCTCTACTTTAGCCGAGGAGTTTCTGATGTTTCTGGATTATTTGAAACTGTTTGAAAATAAACGTTACGATGTTGAAGCCAGTTCAGTGGCCGTTACTGTCCAACCGGTGGCATCTGCACCAATTATTCCCGGTTATATTCACTGAGGGTTTCAGGTCGATCCGCTTCTGCAGACAGAACTGGGAAAATAATCGGATCCTGTCATAACCGTTGTCATCTTATATAATAAAAAATAATACTGTTGTCATCTTATCCCCGATTCCATCGGTTAAAATGCCGTTGACAACAAGGTTATGTATTAAAGCGCTTCGGCGTTCCATCATTTTTTCAGTATTTAAGGATCTTTATCAACCCAGTAAACCAACACAACTCCTCAGATTTCGTTTCCAGAAGCGCATTGAAGCCTAGTGTCAAATATAAATGATCAGATTGACAGAGAAGAGCTTTTAGAGCCGGGAAGTGAACTGTAAGGTGTTGACACCAGGCATCGTGGTTTTGGGAAGGCCGCGGGTCAATGCGGGCAAGAATCCCTCGAGCGCCTATTTTAAGGTTACGCAGAGGTTACATAGTGTGTGAACAAACCCGGGCCACTCTTCGCAAGCTGCCAATGTTAGTGGTAGATAGCCTGTTGGCTTCCACCTTGTTCCTGTTGTCAGCGCCATGTGAACACTCCTCCAGAACTCAGCATTTCAGCCCAATTTATTTCTGGAGATTCATAAACCTCGTCGCCATTTTTAGTGAGTGAAAGTCTTTTTTTTTCAAGTGTAACAATATCAAACGTATCTTTTTTTAGAGACAGAATGATTCAGTTGAGACCCAGATTCCAGTGATAGAATCCCATGCAAATTGCAGGCGGTGGGAATGGAGCCAGGCGCCGATCTCGGTTGTAATGCTAATTTGCCATCCTGTAAACTAGCTGTGAGGTCCCGTTTCATCAGTCACTACATTGTTATTTGTCATATTCAGGCGGCATGCCCTTTCAACACTTTTCTGGCTTTGATATGCGCCCTGTTACGCTTCCTAACTCCTCATTATCTGGGAACATGGACGCTTTATATTACCGGAAAGGGTGACGATTTTCACAATAAATAATGAATCTTGTCCTGGTAGCATTGTCTGGCTTGCAATGTCCCCTGAATTTTATTACAAAGGTGAATAATGCGAGTGCGGATGGCCGCGTTATAAACCGAGGTCATATTTACACAAGCTTGGTGTAACCTGTTGAATTTTAACCCTTGCCACACCCGCAAGACAGGTCAATTTTTGTTCAAATGCAAATATGTTTTATCCGTGACCTGTGTGTGCGCCAGCCAAGTATAAATTCAACTTATTTCTGATTTAGATGAATGAGGCTAGAATTGGAAACGCATTTTACTAACTATAATTGATTTAGAAAAAACACTCTTGAAATTAAACACATTAGTATTTTTCATTTGTCTGAGTAACCAAACCATGTTCAACCAACTTGCCGGTAACTCGTCAGCAATCTCAAAATAAATAAAGCGTAACATGCTAAAAAAAAAAAATTCAATAAAACAGATTGAGCTGGAAATACACAGCAAGTCCGTCAGCATCTGAAAAGCGATATTATTCACAATCAAGGAGGAAAGAATAAATGTTAATTTTCTAAATTGTCTTTACAAATCCTTGATGTCGCAATGATGGTCTATTTGGAATGAGACTCTGGCCCGTTTTAGAAACATGTTGGTCAGGGACTTGACGTTATAGTTCAGAGAAACAGAAATAGTTCATTGGTTGGAAGCCGTTCAGGAGCCAGAACATAATACAGATTCAAGAATAAGTCACTGAATATGAATAAACTGCAATATTTTCTGGATTCTAAACTAATTTCAAATGGGTTGAATATGGTCTGCATACTTTATTTGCATTTGAACATCGAATGTTAATTTGAGGAGGCGATGCTGGTCTCAATAGACTCACAATCTGAAGACGATTCCCCCCAAACACTACACTTTTGGCGCTTATTTGGTTAGGCTCTATTGAATCAATTAAGTTATTTAAACATTGATATTCTGCTTGTAAGTGTTATAAACAAGTAACTCAAAAGATGGTCCATGAAAAAATATTGTTTTTTTAAAGGTGATTAATATTAGCGTTAATTAAAGCGGGACTGTTTATTGCATCCGCCATCATCATTGGCTGCAATATAAATACAAACTTGAATACCAGGTCATATGTATAGCATTTCCCTTTCAAAAAGCTTGGTTCCCTCGTTTTCTTTACGCGCTTTGAGCCTAGGAGCCTGGAGACCTGCAGGTAAAAAGACAGTTTACATTTTCAATGTTGTTTTTAACAAAACAAAAAAGATGCTTTTAAGATGAAAGTAGATGCCGCCACTTGTTTATGTGAAGTAAATCAAACAGATTGGCCTGTGATCCAGCTACTCGAAAGCCACCCTTTTGTAAAATTGACTTGTAGCTCTTTGTGTGGAGTGTGTTCGCTTTATCATATGAATGCCGTGTTGTTAACTTGCCCAAGTGGGTGTGTGCTTCATCGAGTCGTCTGGTCCCATCTTTCAATTACTGGGATTAGATTAACGAGCTGCAACCATTTACAAGAATTAAAGGTTTGGAAGGGGGGGGGGGCACATTTTTTTTCATTTTCCGAAAAGTATTTAGATTGAAATGTTAAATACTGTACACGACAGTAACCTATGAACTATTGTGACTTGGAAATTAATGGATTGGTTATAGAATTAATTATATATGCAGACGGATCTAATCTTGTCCTTTTGGATTTCTGTGACTTCACCCCACTTGGTTTTGTTTTCCAGTCATATAATACTTGCTGTAGCATTTTTTTGTAGCTCGAGCTTTTACATTTAAATGCAGTTTGAGCACCGGGCCATTAGGAATTGGGAATGTTTTATTGTCGATGGGGTCCTCTCGCTGGGGAGAGACGCTGTCGAAGGCTGTGCTGCCGAAATCGACACTTCTTGAAGTGTCACTTTGCACACTTAACTACATTTTGTTTTGAGAATTTACTTATCTGGGACACAGTACTGGTGGGAAGGTAAATATTTATCGAAATACAGGCATACGTAACAGCAACACGCTGAATTTGGATTGCTGCATTGAGACATTTGTAAGCCAGTCAAGACTGAGAGATGAAGAATTCAGTGGTTAGAAATGAATTCTAATCACTTTATATTGTCCAGTGAATATAAATATCCTCTTTAACTCTGCCATAGTTGATTCAGGTTGGTCTGTTGGTAGAAAAGTTCACTTAACAGTTTGAGAGTGAGGGCTGTTTTTGTGAATCTGTTCGTTTCATTTATTAGTACAGATACTGGAACGCAACAATTTGAAAACTTCGAATATTCTGCGTTAATATATTTCAAAACGTACTTATTAAGTGGAGCATTCTAAATTAAACACAGTTTAGGAACTGGAAGAATCGCAACAATCTAAATTATATTTATTTAACATTTCTTCATGTATATTGAAATGATATTAATTCTTCCCATGGTAACGATGCTAATTAGTTGGTCAACTGCTTGAAAAACTATCAAAGGTGCGAAATCCAGTTTTACTGGACCCCTCATTTATTGAATGATTTCTCGTGAAAACCGTGCAGAGTGAGGATTAAACACGCAAAAAAACAAAATTTGCGCAAGATCTCTAGACAGGATAACACTAATGCATGTTACAGGTGAATGGCCGAGAATTAATGCAGACATTGTTCAGATGTGTTCAGATAGATTCTGGTGGTCAAATAAAAGAGATACTCCCACTTTCAGATTCGGGTTTATTGGGTTAGTGATTATGTTGCTTTAAATTACTCGCTGTCGTTTTTCAGGTAAAACCCGGACAAAAGACAAATACAGGGTAGTTTATACAGATCATCAGAGGCTTGAGCTGGAGAAGGAATTTCACTACAACAGGTACATTACTATCAAGAGAAAATCCGAACTGGCAACCATCCTGGGACTCTCAGAAAGACAGGTTAGTTAACACTGAAACATTGGGTACAGAAATCTGCAGTGTTGATGGGAGAGCTTTGTAGACGCAGGCTCCCCCCCAATCCCCACCTCCCCCTCCTCACTGGATTGTAATTGCTTTCTGTTAAATTATTCTCATTTTCAATAAAGCCTCAACCTACTCACTTCAAGATTCTCATATCATTGCCTCTCAAGCCTTAACTTGTCTTATCTCTGTCAGATGCTCAGTTACCTGCTGTGTATTCCCATCATTTTCAGATGTTATTTCTGAAAATCCAATATTGCATGAATTTCTTTAAAAAAAATAAGGAAGAACCGCATGGTTTCGGCAAGAATTAGAGAAAGTATTATCTGTTCTATTTTTTCTGGGTTCTTCAGTATATTTTTATAAAACTGAAAAAACCTTCTGATTAAATCCTTCAGCTAGTTCCACTCTTGTGACTAATACAATATTAAATGGCACTCAGTTCATCGCTAAGAAGAAATATTCTTTCTATTAGCTGTGAGAGGCTATTTGTGCATATCAGTAAATGATTACTTGAAAACTATATTCATTCTTTACAATATTTACCACTCTGAAGTTCATATATGACTCTTTAAACCTGAAGACCTAATAAAACAAATCAACAATTGGCACCATTAACAGAAGCAAACAAGGCACTTTACAAAAAAAGGTTGGTGGGGAGGGGGAGGGGGTGGAGGTGGGGAGCTGGTGAATGTGACTGAAGACTGATCCAAGAGATAGATTTTGTGGACACTTTTAAAGGTGGGAAGAAATGTGATTTGGGAAGAAATTTCAGACGGTGAGGCCATGATAATGAAGGCCGTGTTTCATAAATGAAAACAGAAAATGCACAGCAGGTCAGTCATCACCTGTAAAAAGAACATAAAAGTTAATGAACTTACGGTCTTACGCCCTAAACATTAAATCCTCCTTTCGAGTGCTGGCTGACCATGTGTATTTCCAGCATTCTCTATTTTTATTTCAGAACATCAGCTTTTGCAGCCTTTTCTCTTTTTATTTGAAGGCTGCAGATCAGTAGACAACATTAACTATATATATCAGTCCCTACACTGCAAAAAATAAGTGATTGAGTGAAGTGCTTTGAAACATTCCAGGATGTGATAAGGTGTTAAAGGGTAGTGGAAATCTGGAGCTCTCTCCCCCAAACAGCAGTTGAGACTAGGTCAATTGAAAATTTCAAAACTGAGATTGATAGATTTTTACAATAGCAAAATACTGTGGATGCTGGAAATCTGAAATAACAACAGAAAATGCTGGAAACACTCAGCAGGCCCGGCAGTTTTGTTTCTCTCTCCACGGATGCTGCCTGGCCCGCTGAGTGTTTCCAGTATTTTCTGTTGTTATTATTGGTAAGATTTTTGTTAGGCCAGGGTATTAAGGGTTAAAGAACCAAGCTCATTAGATGGAGCTAAGATACAGATCAGCCATGATCTAATTGAATGGTGGACCTGGCTCGACCTGGCTGAACCGCCTACGTTCCTAAATAAATGCAAGGATTTCTTTCTGGAGTAACATTTCTTGCAAGTTACCCTTTTTATTTTCTATCTTTGGGGATGCATTTTACAATTTTAATTCTATTTCCACTTAGGTGAAAATCTGGTTCCAGAATCGAAGGGCCAAGGAACGCAAGATGACCAAGAAACAGTTGGCTCAGTCTGATGGCTGTCTGGCTCCCCAGGGTCCAGGTCCAGGGAGCCCTGCAGAGATGGCAGGGCAGATGCTGCTTGGGGGCCATATCTCTGGGGGCCCGCCTGTCGGGAATATGGCCCAAGTAACTGTCACACTCTAAGCAGTGCACAACAACAAGGACTTCAGAGCTTCTTAGGATGACCCAGCCACATGCCCAGGATTATGTACAGAGAGCACTCCATTTAAGAAAATAAAGGCGCTTTACATTTTTGGAAGATATGAATTTTACGGATATCAGGGAGCTATTCGCAATTTATAAAGTCATGTGATCACAAGCGGACATTTTATATACAGATCAAACTTTGACTTGAACATTAAAGTTATTTGAAAGATTTTTTTAAAAAGAGTCTTGATAACATTCCTGGCCATATTGCATTGATAATTTCATTTTTTTAATTATAAGTTTGCATACGTAAAAATAAAACCAATACACATTTTAAAAACTTCCCAAATACTTTGCGAAGGAGGTAAAAAGTTACCTCTCAAGATGAACGGACAGCTGAGTGCATTGTTTTGCCTGTTGTATTATTAAATGCGGGGGTCATACTCTGTAAACTATGCAGCTGTATACAGTTACTCAGTCAAAATACACGTGTTGTCTGGTATGTGTTCAGCAAATTAGTCTCCATTCCCAATTGCTGTGTCTCATTTTTAATCTAGAAATGTATAAACCTGCAAAAATGAGTTTTCTGACATCTTAAGGTACAATTCTTTATCTGTTAATAAAAGGGTGTTTTGGGTACATTTCCGTCTGCCTTTGCATTCGAGTACCAGCGAGTAAACTTACATGGATTTGATCAATTTGGAGTTTTTGTAGGTTTTAAAGTGTGGGGGGTTAAATCAATTAGTTAAAGCTTAACAAAGTTTAAATGCAAATACAATTCTCAAAAATGTACTGCAGTGGGAAAGAATTGGTGAGCGTATCCACTAAAAGAGAATATCCTCATGGACTACCTTGAGTTTGGTTCAGAAGCCTCAATAAAACAAAACTACTCAACTCAACTCTTGATAACAAATTATTTAAGGAAATAAAAACAGAATTATAATTTGGAGAAGTGTTAGCTTCTATTGCTTTCACAGCAAGTAAATCACCAAAATATTTTATGTTGCACTTACAGTCAGACTGGTAGCTACAATCTGTAGCTGCAGTGGCTGTTCCAACCATCTATTTACACAGCCTGGCTGGAGTTCCCATTTCTACTGGCCAGCAGAGAATTTAATGCCTTTGTGGTTACAGGCATACTCAACAGCTCCCCTCCTAGCAATTTCATTTAAATGTTTAAATAGTGCAGGTGGCAGTATCCGCATTCTCTAAACATTTGATGTAAACTGCGAGTAGATTTTAAAAGTGTTTTTCAAACCTAAGCAGAACTCACTTTCCATTGACATTAAAGTTGCAATGTAAATGCACTCTGATTTACCAGGTTCTCATTTCAGCAAGTTTGAAATGATTCATTTTAAACACAACATGAGCATCCTAAACTGAGACACCTGTCAAAGAATGGGTATAAATGCGATTGTTGACAATGTTAACCCTGTATATAAGTCAGCAAAATCACCCACTTTGAAATAGTTCACAAGTCACATGTCTGGCAAACTGGTCAGATGTTTATATAAAAGCTTACTAAAAATATAACTTAAGACCAGGTATGTATTTTATCACCTTAACATATGTAAGCTACTTTATACCTATATACTTTATTAATATGCAAATTTTATATCCTTGCATCAGAACGTGCACATTGCGTTCCTATCATTTTGCACGTGATGTTATACTTGTGAAGTTTCCTCATCCTGACCTGCTGTCAGCCATTATCAAAGATGAAAATGACAAAAAATAAAGTATCTTTTATAGCCTTTATTATCAGTTTTTCTTTCTGCTCTACTGAAGGTATTGACACTTGCTGAGATGGTTTCACAGGTGCTGACAACCCTCTCCTGTACCTTGCCCAAGTAGCAATGTTTCATGTGTGAACCTGAACACCAAAAGTATTCGTTGATTTTGGGGGTCACAACAACCAAGCCCAATACCGTTCTAACCCAACATTCACACACACACTTTCCAGGAGAGATCAGTGGTTTCCAGCGATAGTCGGCGGATAATGATCAGGAGTGGAAACTGTGGATGATTTTCCCCTTCTAAATCCCCAACCCTCAGTACAGGCCACCTTGGCCAATTGTAACAACCCAACCGCTGACAGTCTGAGATCATCTAACTGAACCCGTGCGAATTGAAACTAGGATCTAGTGCTCTTTATGAGTAAGTACTCTGACACTAGGCCACTGGGAGAAGCTACCTTAAAAAATAGGGGCTCGGTCGAGATATAAATTACAAACGTATATGGATCCTTATTAATTTGAATCTCGTATATACACTGATTGGTTGCACAGTTTGGGCACATGATGCCCTGTAGCTAATTCAAGACTCTAAAGTGCTTTGGGATGTCCTGAGGTCGCGAAAGGTGCTATATAAATGCAAGTCTGTCTTTATGTATGTCTTTGAAAATTCATTCCATATCATACATTATTCTAAACGTGTGTTTTATAATGGGAGTCATGGCTCAGTTTCTGAATTTGTAATTACTGTGCAAAATTTCAAAGCTATAAGAATAAGTGATTCAAAACTGTCCTTATTTTCATAGAGAATACTAACAAAATGGTTGTGCATATGTGGGGGGTTGCAGGAAGTTAGCGATTTAGGCTGTTTTTGAATGGACAATCCACTATAGTCGGACAGTCTGGTCAACGCTCCATTTTGTCTTCAACCATTATTCTTTCATCAACTATTTCTCGTGTTCTCTGTGCAATTGGGAGCCCATTATGGGAGATGCCCAAATGATTTGCTTTTAGTTTAAGAGTCTGGTAAGTGCTTGAAACAAGGACTCAGCCTGGAATAAAACTTCATACAATGCAATCTTTTGTATCATTTTAATTTTAACTATATAATTACGTTTGATAAAATAAACTTAGTAAAATAACAACAATACCATAAAGTATCATTGTTATGCTTTTAAACAAGTTCATATTGGTTACTTTTATGGTTGCTTTAAAGAGAAAGGAATTAGTGAAATGTTTTGCTAGAATTTGAGTATGGTAAAAAGGTTTGCTTTATGAATTTAATTTATGTTTTAAGTAAAGTCTGAATTAGGTATCACAAAAGTAGACTTACTATTGCTTTACATCTTTCTAATCAAAGATCAGGAAGAAGGATGTAAAAGATAATCATCAACCTGGAAATCAGCTGAATAAGATGGGCGAATTGATGTTGATGATTCTTAAGGGATGGAGGATCAAATATTTTATGAGTTTTTAAAAAGGGTATTAAGAGCTTAAACTTGTCTTGAATTGCATCTTAAATAGTCTATGCTAATTACAAACCTAAACTACACCCACGAGTTGGACTCGGATAACATGTTGTAGAGTGGTGTGAGCATGTAGCATGAGTAGTTCGAATAGTTGTATTGTTCTCTGCTCAGGCAAAGCTGAGTTCTGCTATATAAATGCAAGTTGTCGTAAGTTGTTTGTTGTGCATCATGTGCAAAGCTCTGTCTGCTTGCCTTGAACTGCTGGTGAAACTTCTAATGTTAGAAAAGAGCTGATGGGATATTTGGCTCTTTTTGAACATTAGAAACTGAAAGACCTCAGTGGACACTGTGGCTCATTCCTCATCTTACCAAAACTTTTCATAAAATTGTCAAATATTACAATTAAAAAAAGCATAAGCCCCATCAGGCCTACACGAATGGTTGATGTTGTAATGCCTGGATTTACTCGAAACCTTAATGTTTCTAAAGAATCAACCTTACAAAGATTGCAGTTATACTTCAATCAATGCAAAGCTGAAGGTATGTGAGACTATCTACTCCAGATGGTCTCACACCCAACATAAAATACCAAACGCCTGGTACGGTATTATAAATGAGGTCATCTTTCCTCCTGAAGCTCAGCATCATTGGCCATAAATATTAGTGGGCATCGCTGGTGGTACTGGTCACAGCAGGCTCCCATTTTTCTCTGGCTACAGATAAGTCAAGCTATGACATGCCAGGAATGTAGTTTTTGCATTGTTGGTTTGAAAGGAGCACCCCCAAAATCGGAAAAGGTCAGCAGCCGGAAACGCACTAGCAAATATCACAATTATAATTTTCCAACAACTGCAAGTGTACCAAAAATAGAAAATGCCAGCAGACCAGCAGACCAGGTAGCATCTGTGGAGAGAACATTTCAGGCAACGACCCTTCGTCAAAACCCAGTTTATGTTTTAGATTTCCAGCAACTGTATTTCTTTGCTTTTTGTTTATAACTGTGCACATGTTATTTCCTAAGTGCTTTGATGCTGTGAATTCCACAGTGCACTGTAAATGGTGCCAATTCCAAAGAACTGGGCGCCTCCAGCATATTGCAGCACTGCTTAAAGTTGAAGTGGTTCCAGGATAGAATCGCAACATTCGTTTTTCACAAGCTACTAGAAGGGATCACATAGATCCAAGCCTCAGGTGAGAAGTGAAAAGAAGGAGGAGTTACTTCACAAGCTGTTGGAGTCACACAAGCCTTTTTATCAGGTGTGAACTGAAAAAGAGGTGAACTTCACAAGATAGCCACATCACATAGGCTGCTTCATCACGTGAGAAGTGGAAAAAAGAATCTTCTATTTCTCATGAAATGAAAGGGCCCCACATGACCCTAAAAGCCAGAGGAAATACAAGTTTCTGTATGTTTACTGGAAAGGACTTTGTGCAGTTTTGTCAGTCTCTCATTTGCTAAATAAAAGTGAATTATATAGTCATAAAGATGTCCCAAAATGCTTCAGCTAATGAATTACTTTTGAAATGTAGTTACTGTTGTAGGCAAATGCAACAGTCAATTTGTGCACAGCAAGGTCCCATAAACAGCAATGAAATGAATAACCAATTAATCTGTTTTGGTAGTGTTGGTTAAGGGGTGAATGTTAGCCATGATACCAGCTGATCTTCTTCAGAAAAGTGGCATGGGCTCTTTTGTGTCCACCTGAACAAGCAGATAGGGCCTCAGTTTAATGTCGCAACACATGACAGATGTCAGGTTGCAAATACATCTGAGAATCAGGCTATATATAGAAAGGTCAGAGGAGAAGTGAAAAGAAAATAAGAGGGGCAAAGAGAGGGTATGAGAATAGAATGGCAGCCAATATAAAAGGTAATCCAAAAGTCTTCTATAGGCATATAAATAGTAAAAAGGTAGTAAGAGGAGGGGTGGGGCCAATTAGGGACCAAAAAGGAGACCTATGCATGGAGGCAGAGGATATGGCTGAGGTACTAAATGAGTACTTTGCAACTGTCTTCACCAAGGACGAGGATGCTGCCAAAGACATAGTAAAGGAAGAGATAGTGGAGATACTTGATAGGATAAAAAATTGATAAAGAGGAGGTAATAGAAAGGCTGGCTGTACTTAAAGTAGAAAAATCACCAGGAGCGGATGGGATGCATCCTAGGATGCTGAGGGAATTGAAGGAGGAAATCCAGGAGGTAGTGGCCATAATATTCCAATCCTCTTTAGATACGGGGGTGGTGCCAGAGGACTGGAGAATTGCAAATGTTACACCATTGTGTAGGGGGTTTCTCTTGCTCTTTCTGGTCTCCTGCCAGGCTTCGTGCAATAATTACCCTTGAGTGGTTCGACCCACTCCCCCCTACGGTTCTAGACCTTGGACTTAGGTGCAGAGAACAGTAGTGCAGAGAAAAAACTCAATAGACCAGGTTGAATAGCACGAAATGGATGCTTTTATTTTTAAACAGTTTGAAGCATTACAAAATACATATCATAGGCACAGATTAAAGTTACTACAATCATGCACAAATTTATGAACTTGACTCTATGGAAATGGGGAACACACGGCACATCGAAAAAGGGGAAACACATTACGATTTCCCTTAACTCCCTCCCCTATACCTAAACTAAGTTTCGACCTGGGGAACTTGGGATCATGCTCACCACTCTCGAAATCGCGAGAAAGGGGGGTTCGCAGCCTTTTTGGCACCGCTTTCCGTCGTCACGTGGATTTGGAAACTTCTGGCGCAGTCGATATTCTCTCCTCCCTCGAGGCGGTGGGGTAGACCCAGCCTCGATGAGCGCTCGTTAAGGTTGAGATCCACCAAGTCAATTTGGGTTCATGGAGCAGACCCAGATGCAGGCTATGCACTTGGGAGAATCTTGTGGCATCGATCGCCGGTTCTCCAGAGGGTTTCTTCTCCGTCGGCCTGGGTCGTCGATGATCTCCCGACCCCAGTACCCGGGCCACCCTCGTCGTCTTCTCGTCGTGGCCGAGCCTTGTTTGGCTGAACACCGACCACGTTGTCCTTTTACCGAAACCGTCCGTCTTTAAAAAGACGAAAACGTTTTCATCGATCTGCCGAAGTGGAAGAGGCGCCGATCCGGGCACCGTCCGCCCTTCGTTCGTTCCTCGTAGAAGAAAGTTCTTGAAGAAAATGGAAGCCTGAAGTCGCCCAACAAGAAAGCCGTGGCAGTGAAGAAGAAGTTGTTCAAGTAACCCGGAGTCCGAAGTTTTTTAGATGGACTTTCAATCCATAGTTATACTCTTTTGGGACAGTCTTATCTCCCGCCAAATCATAGTCCTGTCTTTGTATTAATTTTGGCGGGCAGAAATCTCTGCAGGGGCGCTTTGTCTTGTAACGGAGCCGGTGATAACTTAAACTGGCCTTCCTGGCCGATAATGTCTTTCAATGTCTTTTGCATTGTCACCGTGGCTCGGTTCGCATATTGATCGGTCCGGACATTTTCCTTGATGGCTGCTAAACGGTTTTTCCTTTGTACGATAAATGGGTATAAGTGTTTTTACATTGTCCGCCCATATCTTGATGGGCCCCATCCTGTACTTATAATCCATTGAATATGTATGCTGTTGCTCTGAGTTTCGGTTCCCAGAGATTGGCTTTCGTGGGCTCACTGTCTTCAATCCACAAGCCTGTCTGGCTTGCAGTAACAGAAATAAAATGGTTCATAAACTGATCACGGGGCCTGGCGGACATTTTGTATGCCCTTTTATCAAAGGTTTTTCTGTGCAAGCTTACTTTGGTCAATAAACAGTCTTAATTTTATCCAGTTTTCTTGCGTGATTTTTGCTGAAAATTGCGAATCTTACAGGCCCCCCTGTGATACTGATAGCTTGCTTAAAGTATCAATAATCCTTGATGAGCAAATTTTCCCTGATTCCCCACATCCAAACATTCCTGGCACTTAACTATCTATGCCCCTCACGACACATGCAGTTCCCATTTCCGGAGAAAAATGAAAATTACCTCATGCACATTTGGAATCATAGACAGCAAATCTTAAACTATAACACCTTCACCTGTCAGATGGGCAGGGGTTGATACCCTTTTGCGCCATCTGCATGCATCTTTTATTAATCCAAAAAAACTTAAGAACAACTAATAACATGACAATACTTATTTCCTTATAACCCAAAACAATCTAAAAAAAAAAAAAAAAAAAAAAAAATTTTTTTTTAAATGGTGGGACGCTTAATCTTATACTAGCAGCTTAGAGTGGGGTATCTGCTTCCCCCATCTGCACATAGCGTTCTCTCCATTCTCCTGTGTTCTCGTGCCTCTGGAGGCGTTTGCCTCTTTTGCAATGCACGAAGAGCAAAAATATCACAATCAAAACCTGACATACTACTAGGATATGGGATGCTATTCTAATCCAGGCGGGGACCTCTATGTTGGTGAACAAGTCCCACCATGGTGGGATGGTTATATCCAATATGTCTTTTCCTATCTCTAAAGTCTTCTGCTCCAGTGTATAGAAATGTTTCTGCGAAACTATAACGGCTTTTAAAACCTTGGTGAGGTGTTCGGGAAGAGGGGGAATGACATAACCAAAATGCGCGACAAATCGTTGTAAGTCTGTGAAATTCTCTTTGATAGTGATGTGTACAGTGGAGGGCGCAGGAATGGGAACAATTCGTTGTTGTGCCACTTGAACCTCGGCCCTGGGTTTGAAACAGAAACTGCTATCACCGACCGAACACCACTCGTGTTGTCCATATCGGTACTGAGGCGCTGCAGTGGTGACGCAGTATGTCCCACCCCCGATATATGCTACCTGTGGGGGCACATGGTCCTCTGCCATTGCCTCCATGGTGCAATTCACCGGCTTCGCGCTAGCGGTTCTGAACCCGCACTGTGGTTTCAAAAAGGCATTCAAGTGCTGGGGACACAGGATGATGTGTGCTCCCCGGCTCCGACATCCCGAGAGGTCGGTGCCTGTCATCGTACGCTCCCATCTGATGACGTAAGGCGGGACCACTGCGTAACGAATGTGTGCGCCCCCCTGAATGACTCCAATGTTCTCTACTCTGTATACCGGGGCGGGCTTTGCTGCGGGACCCAACACCGGCATTCTTACTACTATTCCCATAATAGTGTGATTCGAATGTCCGCAGTCCACTGGAACTGGGTATGCTTCTGCGGCTAGTCTGAGCTGGCACGGGCTTAATGCATTCTCAAAAGGGTGGAGCGCTTGCAAGTGCTTGTTGCTGATCCAGGACGGGACCAAACCCTGTTTTAAATCCTCAAGATTACTGCGGCCCTCGCCCAATAACCACGCCCCGTACAGCACACAGGCCTCGTTTTGCGCAGCTTGATCGGACGCATTCCGATCCTCCTTAATGAGTGCATTTACCGTTCTCGCGTGTTTCTCCAGCTCAGCAATTATGTCCTTAAAGTGTAGTGTCATGGCCTGGTCCTCATGCAACTCAGAACCCACGACCTTGTTTTCGTCTGTCAATATGTTCCTTAACTGGGCTTTTAAACCGTTGATCTGTGTCTGCAGTTCCACGTTATCTAGAGCGTTGACAACAGATGTCCCGGTATTAAAAGCAGTGAATATGTCATTTACAGTACCCCTTCTTTGCCTCCCGACTCGATCCAAAACTTCTGGCAGTGTGGTGTATAATTTGTCTCTGTCGATGTCGGCAAAATCAAATTCGTAAAATTGTCTAAACATACTGGTTAACAGGACCTGGTATAATTGTTCCGTTTCTTTGGGACACCACTCCGGCAATCTTACCTCAGTGAGATTTAAAATCACTGAGGCCACCGCGTAGTGTACCCCTTGGTACAGCACCTGACCGGTGGGTACCAATACTAAACCATTCCCGGGTCCCCTGGTGGTGGTTGGGCACCCTCCTTTCTGGGCTAGTGCTACCGGAAGCGTGGGCAGGGGCTTGCGTGGGCGGGTGATGAGTTCAGTGGCGTTCACCGGAATAGGGGAGTATGGGGCTCCGCACGCTCGAGTGCTAACATCCCATCTCATCCCCTTCCCTTCATCCTGCCACTGCCTCTGGAAGAAGATGGACACGCCCTTGGGGCAGACGCGTCTCGAACCCCACATACAGACATATATTCCCTCATCCGGTTCCCACCATTTGTCCCAACACACACGTAATTGTCCGTGAGTTCTCGTAATAGTCCGATGGGTATTATTACCCAGTCGCTCCCACTCGACCGTAGAGTTTCTCATGTCCTTTCCCAGCTTTCGTAGCCACCACCATCGCCTTGGTGGTACGTTCCCATTGCACACCAGACAAATCCTCTTTCCCACGGTGACGCTGACTCTGGGCGCTAGGATCCTCACTCGAGGGCACGTTAATGAAGTCTCTTGGTAGGCAAAACCGAAATTGCTGGAATATTCCGTAGAATTCGTTCCCAGCCAACCTGGCCATCTCCCTTGGTGGAAGTAGGTGGCGGTTTCCTCTACCTCTCGCTCCCCCGTCCCATCCGTTGCGATGGGGGCCGTGTCCCCGGAGCACCCGAAAATGATGACGTCCTTGGTGCGGCCTCGGTAGGCCCACCCGCACCCGATCGCCATGAACGCGACGACAATCCTTTCCATCGTATCCCAGGTTTCTGTAACCAACAAAATGATGTAGCCGGGCTCCCGATAGGTGCTGGCCTAAATTAATTGGACGCGCGGGTTCCTGGACCCCGCTCCCTAACAAACACACATACCGGGCAGACTTCAAAATTGTACTCTTAACACCATATACTTTACATTCCTTAAACTATGACCATAATTACTTATCTTAACTTATGTACAGCGCCGCCCTCCGTGGGGCGGCTTTCCGAATCCCTGTGAGGTCTGTCGTGTGCCGCACCCTGCGGTGGGGCTGCATTGATCTTTGGCCTTGATCCCCCGCAGCCTGTCGCTGCTGAACGGGGATCATGTCTTCCTGGGGCTGCTTTAAACCGTGGTTGGGGAGGATGGGGAGAATCTGGCCAAAATTTTCTGGGCTGGGGCGCTCGAGCTGACCTACGAGGGGCTGCTTTGGGTTGGGCTCCCGGGGCCGATGGACCTGGGGTCGTGACTGTTACCGTCACAGCCTGTGGTTCCTCCACAGCTGCCGGCTCCAGCTCCCCTTCCTCAGGCTCCGCCCCCCCGGGGTCGGGATCTGTGGCTTCCGACTCCACCTCACCTGTCCCTACAGGTAACGAGTCTTCACCCCCACTCCCTACCTCCCCCAAGCTTGAGTCGAGGGCGGGACTGCCGTCCTCTGACTCTTCCTCCTCCGTGATTGGGTCTAAAGCGAGGTTGAGCTGTTCGGGCTCTCCCCTGCCTAAATCCCATTCAAAAGATGAGACCTCCCACTCCAATGGGATGGCCTCTCCCTTCACGCAGGCTACTGCTCCAGCCTGTGTGGTCTGTGACTCTGTTACAGGCTGAGGATCTTTGTTCTCAGACCTGGTCCCCTTTGGTGGCCCTGGTGTACCCGGTTTAAACAGTTTACACTGGTTGATGTGAAACCATTTGGTACGTCGGGGCGTCTTCACTGCATAAACCATGGGGCTGGCTTTGTCTACAATGCTGTATGGCCCCATGTACAGTGGTTCAAAACTCCCTACCCTGGCGTAGTTTCGGACCATGACCTGGTCCCCGACTACCCACTCTTGTTGTTTCCGAGGTTCCAACAACAGTTTATTTCCCTGGTGCTGTCTTCCCATGTTCCCAGCCGCCTGCCCATAAATCTGTCTCAGGCGCTCCAAGAGGGTTTGGGCGAATTTGTCCCGTTTCACCTCTCGGAGCTGGCCCTCAGTGAGCACCGGGGCTAGCACATGGGTGGGTGTTCGCATGATCCTTCCAGTCATTAACTCGTGCGGGGAATACCCCGTGCTTTTGGACTGGCTGGCTCGGATCCCCATGAGGACTAAAGGCAGGACCTCCGCCCATTTCTGGGGCGAGCCCATTGTCTCTTTCCTCAGCTTTTCCTTGAGGGTCCGATTCATACGCTCAACAATCCCGGATGACTGGGGATTGTATGCTACGTGCCACTTTCCCTCAATGCCCAAGAGCCTGAGGGCGTTCTGCATTACTTGACCGGTGAACTGACTCCCTTGGTCGGACTCTACAAAACGGGGGAGTCCCCACCGTGAGAACACTTCCCGAATCAAGATCTTAGCAGTACCCAGTGCCGTAGCTGTTCTGCACGGGAAGGCTTCTACCCATTTGGTGAACACATCTACCAGGACAAGGCAGTACTTATAGCCTCCCTGGGCGGCGGGCAGGGGCCCTATGTAGTCGACCTGAATCGACTGCCATGGTCCCTCTACCCTCCTGATGTGCCCCATGGGCACCTTCCTTTTGTGGGGGTCTGGGTTGTTAGCAGCACACACAAGACAGCTTGCGCAGAACTCGCGGACATCGTCCCGAAGTCCCGGCCACCATCCCGCCTGCTCCACCCGTTGCCAGGTGACCTCAGGTCCGGGGTGTCCCGCTCCTGGACCCTCGTGGGCCAATTGCAGGAATTCCCTTCGGTGCTGCTGCGGCACAACCCACTGCTCCTTTCGGAACAGCATACCTTCTTTGACTGTGAGGGCTGCCGTACTGTACGGACCTTCTACCTGTTTGCCCTCTGTGATGGCTTTTAGGACTGCTTTTAGGGCGGGATCCAGGGTTTGGACGGTCTTTAGGTCTGGGGGCGGTGTCACCCCTGTGTTCCCGGGAATTCCCTCCCTGCCTTGGATCGCCGCCACGGGTCCGGGTTCGTATGGGTCCCAGAGAATGCCGTTGCGGGCACCCTCCCTGGCTAGCGCATCCGCCTGCTGGTTGCCCTGACTGCGGGGTTCTGTAATGGAGTGAGCCTTCACCTTATGGATGAACACCTCTCCTTTCTCCCCCACAGCTGCTAGGATCTTCTCCAGCAAGGGCTTAACTGTTAAAGGCCGCCCGTCCGCGGAGGTGTACCCGCGTCGGGACCAGATGGCGAGGTACTCCGTACACGAATTGCACGTGAACATGCTGTCTGAGCAAATCGTGTATGGGGTTGGGAAAATCTCGGGGTGGGTAACCACGTACGCCACCGCGGACAGTTCAGCCTGCTGCGCGCTCATAGTGCTGGGGAGCTTTATTGCCAGGGCAATGTTTGCCGCAGGGTCATAAACTCCACACCCTGTGAGTCGCTTGCCGTCAGCTACAGTGCTAGAACCGTCTACGTAGATCTCGCGGCCCGTGGGATGTATCCCGGCCCGTAAACCTATGTTAACTTCCCATACCCCTTCTACGGAACATTGATGGGCTGTCCCGGGATATGCCATATTGGCTGCGAGCCTTGGCGCGCAGAGGCCTTTAACTTTGAGATCCATCTGGGAAAGGAGGAGGGTCCAGCGCGCAATCCGAGCGCTGCTTACGGTCCCATCCTTAATCCTCCCGTCCAGAAGCATCTTCGTGGGGGTGTGATGGGTGAGGAGCGTAATGGGAGAGGTCCCTGTGAAGATCACTGATCTGTTCACAGCCCAATGCGTGGCCAGGAGATGCCGTTCGCAATTGGAGAAACTCCTCTCCACATCCGTGAGCACCCTGGAGGAATAAACTACTGGTCTTAGCTTGCCGTGCCGCTCTTGGAGCAGTACTGCGCTCAGGCTGTCCCCACTAGCGGCTACCTCCAGAAAGAACTCCTCTCCCCCATCTATGGCCCCTAGGGCTGGCGCGGTCTGCAGATCTCTTTTCAACTTCTCGAATGCTGCCTGGCACCCCTCGTCCCAAGACCACTCGACTCCCTTGTGTAAGAGTCGAAGTAGCGGGGCCGCTGTGGCAGCATAGTCCTCGATGAAATCTCTGCAGTACCCGGTCAATCCCAAAAAGGACCTTACACCCGTTACTGTGTTGGGAATCGGCAGATCTTGTATAGATTCCCGTCTGGCCTTATCTATGGCTCTTTCCCCAGCGCGGATGGCCAGACCCAGGAATTTAACTTCCTGCTGGCCGATCTGCGCTTTCTTTGGGTTTACTTTGAAACCCTTCCTTTCTAACAGTTCCAACAATTCGGCTAACAGTGGGCCGTGCTGCTCCCTTGTATCTGTGAACAGGAGTAAGTCGTCCACATACTGCACTATCTGGTTGGGCTGGCTGAACTCTTTCAAACTCCCCGCCATACACTGATGGAAAATGCTGGGGCTGTTGTGAAAACCCTGTGGTAAGCAGTTCCAGGTGTACTGTTGCCCTTTGAAAGTAAAGGCAAACTTGTACTGGTCCTCCCGCCGCAGCGGAATGGACCAAAAACCGTTCGAGATGTCCAGCACCGTGAATGTGGTCGCCGATGCTGGAATACTCCCTATTAAGTCTGCAACTGCTGCTACCGTGGGCGCGCAGGCTGGGATATTACTATTGAGGACTCTATAGTCCACCGTGGCTCTCCACGAATTGTCCGGTTTCTTTACCGGCCATAATGGGGAGTTCACGTGGGTGGCTATCATCCTCAATACGCCCTGCTGTACCAATGAAGATATTGCTGTCTCCATGTCGGGTTCTGCCTCCTTGGGGAAATTATACTGCTTTTGGGGTCGGATCATGGGGTCCCCGTCTACGCTGACTTCGAACCCAGTGACTCTCCCGCAGTCGTGCTTGTGGGTGGCGAACGCGGTCAGATTTTCTGACACACGCGCCTGCAAGTCCGTTGGGACGTTTGTTATCATGAGCTCGAGATCGTAACCTCCTGATGGCTTCATAGTGCACAGGGCCCCCTTTTCTTCCTTCCCCGGGATTACGACTACCTTACCTAAACCGCCCTCGGCTCCCCAGAGACAGTGATTTCTCAGGTCCACGAGGATCCCGTGTTCCACCAAGAAATCAGCCCCGAGGATGCCTTTCCCCCCCCCCTCTTTCCACTTCAATAGGATGCACGTCCATGTGGTGTGGAGCGCTCCCAACTGAATGGAGAGCGGGAGGGAGTGCGCGCCAGCCTGTGCTCTACCCGTGAAACCCGCTACTAAATATGGAGCCTGGGCGGACAGAGGTGAGGCAAAAGGTTTGTCCGTGTGGATCAAGGTACATGAAGCTCCCGTATCCAACAGGTAACTACCCCTTTGTTTCTCCACCTCCATCTCCACCACAGGTCTTCTCCAAGCGTCATAGCGGAGCGGACACAAGTAGATGGGCTGCGCGGGCGTCAGTCATTTAGGTGTTTTGGCTGGGGTCTCGGGGGCGATAGGGCTGTTAGCAACCGCTACCTTCCCCTGCCAGGTCATCAGAGACCGCATAGTCTCCAAGACTGACTCGATCGCAGCGGGGTCCACAACCGCACCACCCCCTTCATTCGGGGCAAAAGCTACGGTTGGGTTCTGGACTGGTGTTGGGGCAGCGGCCTGCACTTGTGGTTGTGCTGGTGTTGGGGAAACTCTCGGGCCATTGGCGACTCGGGCTTGGGCTCGATCTTGGGCTGCGGCGAACTCTCTCTCCCTCTTATCCTTCCAAGGATTCCTACAGTCCTTGCGCCAATGACCCTCCTTCCCACACCCGTAACAACTGCTATTTGCTTGGGGATGGCGATTTCCCTCCTGACGCCATTCCTTTTTAGCAGAGGCTGCGGGTCTCACCTCATGCACCTTTCCTTTCACAACAGGCGTTTTCTTGCCCTTGTTGTTTCTATAACTGATCGTGAGCTGATCTAGTACTACTTCCTCCGTGGAGCGGGCGTTAGTGGGGTCAAACCATGCTTTGGCCTGTTCCTTCACTACTGGCAGGCAACCTGCTACCAGGCACCGAAGCCAGTGAGCCCTTTGTTCGCCATCCAGCCCGGCCCGGGCCGGCCCGCCCGGGCAGCTGCGCCGATACACTGGCCACAACCTGTCGGCGAAAACCCGTGGGGGTTCTCCCTCTAGCTGCACTGTCTTTTCTAAACGGAGGAACGGAGTTCCGTCCCCCTCTCCCATGATCTCCAGAATCTCATCCCGTAGCAACTCATAGTCCCTGTGCCCTCTCTTGCTCTCGTCAGGGAGACACTGGAGGAGCGAACTGTCCAGGGAGAACAGCAGCATTTTAGACTGTTCAACCCCGTCGCAGTCATTGACTGCTGCGGTCTGCTCCACGTCCCTGAAATGCACGGAGGGATCTCCTGACTCGGAGAGTTTTGGGATGTGACTTATCATCTCTCTTAGCTGTCGTGCGCTATGAGGCATTATGATCTGACTCTCAAGGGGTCCGTCATCGCCATTTTCTTCATTTGGACCGATCCTCCGGTGTCTCGTTGGACACATTGGCGCCGACCCCGACTCTACTGTCTGGGGTTGCTCTACCTCAGGGCTCTTTTCCTCTACCGTCTCCGTCTCCTGTCCCGGAGTCCAAGACTCCTCATAGGCAGGAGGCGCAGAAGGTTCGGGGGTTGGTACCCCAACTGCCTCTTGTGGAATCGGTCTTTTGGATTCCTTGGCTAGCAACAGCTGACTCGCTGGTGGATTTATGAGACACACCAACCCGTTTGCCTTCGCTAGGGCCTTTCTCAGGTCCTCTAGCTCCCGGCGGCAAGTGCTGTGGTCGGTGTTCTCAGATCTATCCTCCATGGCCATTTTATATGCTGCCCTGGCTCCCAGGAGCTTTTCCTCTTGGGCATCTACTTGTTTGGCTAGACGGGAACACCTCTCTCTCATTCTACCTTCACTGGCCTTGGCCTCCACGACCTGACATTTTAAATATTCTACCCGGGTTTCGTGGCAGCGAATTACAGAGCGGCGTTCCTGGTTCAGCGCGTCAAGCGATTCAATCAGTTTTTGACCTCCCGCAACCTTTTCCTCCACGCCTTTAAGCAAGCCGTTGATCTGGACTGTCTGTGCTGCAACTACCTGGTCCAAAAGCTGGACTTGCTTCTTGTAGCACATCAGCCAGACCGCCTTTTCTACAGATTTCTTATGCTCTCTACCCGCTGTCCACTTGATGGCTGCGTCTAGCGGGCGCCTATCCCTTAGTAGATCAGATATCCATTGTTTTGTGAGGTTGACTTTTCCGAAAACATAATCTGCTATTCTTTCATCCATCACATTTCGTCTATTCAGATCTTGATCTAACACACTACTTTCCTGCTGCCAGAGGTCCTGCCGCGGTCGCCATTTCTGTAGGGGGTTTCTCTTGCTCTTTCTGGTCTCCTGCCAGGCTTCGTGCAATAATTACCCTTGAGTGGTTCGACCCACTCCCCCCTACGGTTCTAGACCTTGGACTTAGGTGCAGAGAACAGTAGTGCAGAGAAAAAACTCAATAGACCAGGTTGAATAGCACGAAATGGATGCTTTTATTTTTAAACAGTTTGAAGCATTACAAAATACATATCATAGGCACAGATTAAAGTTACTACAATCATGCACAAATTTATGAACTTGACTCTATGGAAATGGGGAACACACGGCACATCGAAAAAGGGGAAACACATTACGATTTCCCTTAACTCCCTCCCCTATACCTAAACTAAGTTTCGACCTGGGGAACTTGGGATCATGCTCACCACTCTCGAAATCGCGAGAAAGGGGGGTTCGCAGCCTTTTTGGCACCGCTTTCCGTCGTCACGTGGATTTGGAAACTTCTGGCGCAGTCGATATTCTCTCCTCCCTCGAGGCGGTGGGGTAGACCCAGCCTCGATGAGCGCTCGTTAAGGTTGAGATCCACCAAGTCAATTTGGGTTCATGGAGCAGACCCAGATGCAGGCTATGCACTTGGGAGAATCTTGTGGCATCGATCGCCGGTTCTCCAGAGGGTTTCTTCTCCGTTGGCCTGGGTCGTCGATGATCTCCCGACCCCAGTACCCGGGCCACCCTCGTCGTCTTCTCGTCGTGGCCGAGCCTTGTTTGGCTGAACACCGACCACGTTGTCCTTTTACCGAAACCGTCCGTCTTTAAAAAGACGAAAACGTTTTCATCGATCTGCCGAAGTGGAAGAGGCGCCGATCCGGGCACCGTCCGCCCTTCGTTCGTTCCTCGTAGAAGAAAGTTCTTGAAGAAAATGGAAGCCTGAAGTCGCCCAACAAGAAAGCCGTGGCAGTGAAGAAGAAGTTGTTCAAGTAACCCGGAGTCCGAAGTTTTTTAGATGGACTTTCAATCCATAGTTATACTCTTTTGGGACAGTCTTATCTCCCGCCAAATCATAGTCCTGTCTTTGTATTAATTTTGGCGGGCAGAAATCTCTGCAGGGGCGCTTTGTCTTGTAACGGAGCCGGTGATAACTTAAACTGGCCTTCCTGGCCGATAATGTCTTTCAATGTCTTTTGCATTGTCACCGTGGCTCGGTTCGCATATTGATCGGTCCGGACATTTTCCTTGATGGCTGCTAAACGGTTTTTCCTTTGTACGATAAATGGGTATAAGTGTTTTTACATTGTCCGCCCATATCTTGATGGGCCCCATCCTGTACTTATAATCCATTGAATATGTATGCTGTTGCTCTGAGTTTCGGTTCCCAGAGATTGGCTTTCGTGGGCTCACTGTCTTCAATCCACAAGCCTGTCTGGCTTGCAGTAACAGAAATAAAATGGTTCATAAACTGATCACGGGGCCTGGCGGCCATTTTGTATGCCCTTTTATCAAAGGTTTTTCTGTGCAAGCTTACTTTGGTCAATAAACAGTCTTAATTTTATCCAGTTTTCTTGCGTGATTTTTGCTGAAAATTGCGAATCTTACAATTGTTCATAAAAAGGGTGTAAAGATAAACCCAGCAACTACAGGCCAGTCAGTTTGACCTTGGTAGTGGGGAAGCTTTTAGAAACAGTAATCAGGGACAAAGTTAACAGTCACTTGGACAAGTGTGGATTAATTAAGGAAAGCCAGCATGGATTTGTTAAAGGCAAATCGTGTTTAACTATCTTGATTGAGTTCTTTGATGAGGTAACAGGGAGGGTTGATGAGGGTAATGCGGTTGATGTAGTGTACATGGATTTTCAAAAGGCGTTCGACAAAGCGCCACATAATAGGCTTGCCCGCAAAATTGAAGCCCGTGGAATAAAAAGGAGAGTGGCAGCATGGATACGGAATTGGCTAAGTGATAGGAAACTGAGAGTAGTGGTGAACGGTTGTTTTTCAGACTAGATGAAGGTATAAAGTGGTGTTCCCCAGGGGTCAGTTCTAGGACCATTGCTTTTCTTGATATATATTAATGACTTGGATGTGGGTGTACAGGGCACAGTTTCAAAATTTGCAGATGACACAAAACTTGGAAGTATAGTGAACAGAGAGGAGGAGAGTGATAGACTTCAGGAAGACATAGACAGGCTGGTGAAATGGGCAGACACATGGCAGATGAAATTTAACGCAGAAAAGTGTGAAGTGATACATTTTGGTAGAAGGAATGAGGAGAGGACATATAAACTAAATGGTACAATCCTGAAAAGGGTGCATGAACAGAGAGACCTGGGGGTATGTGTGCACAAATTGTTGAAGGTAGCAGGGCAAGTTGAGAAAGCAGTTTAAAAGGCTTATGGGATCCTGGGCTTCATAAATAGAGGTATAGAGTACAAAAGTGTGGAAATTATGATGAACCTGTATAAAACACTGGTTTGGCTCCAACTGGAGTATTGTGTCCAATTCTGGGGACCAAACTTTAGGAAGGATGTGAAGGCCTTAGAGAGGGTGCAGAAAAGCTTTACGAGAATGATTCCAGGAATGAGAGACTTCAGGTCAGTTACTTTGATAGACTGGAGAAGCTGGGGTTGTTTTCCTTGGAGCAGAGAAGATTGAGAGGAGATTTGATAGAGGTGTTCAAAATCATGAGGGGTCTGGACAGAGAAGATAGAGAGAAACTGTTCCCATTGGCAGAAGGGTCGAGAACAGAGGACACAGATTGGCAAAGGAATCAAAGGTGACGTAAGAAAAAACTTTATTACGCAGCGAGTGGTTAAGGTCTGGAATGCACTGCCTGAAACGGTGGTGGAGGCAGATTCAATCACAGCTTTCAAAAAGAAGTTTGATAATTATCTGAAGGAAAGAAATTTGCAGGGCTACGGGGGAAGGGCGGGGGTGGTGGGACTAGCTGAAGTGTTCTTGCAGAGAGCCGGCACGGGCTCGATGGGCCGAATGGCCTTCCTCGGTGCTGTAACCATTTTTCTAACCAAAAGTTAATGCCTCTGAAAATGTAGCCTTTTCTCAGTGCTGCACTAAGTGTCAGCCTAGGTTATTTTCTCAAAATAATATCAGTAATCACTCACACTCATCAAATTATCCTTTGCACAGAATAATGCAATCAAAATATCATGAAATTATTTACTTTTTAACATGCTGAGTTTCAAAGTATTCTGATTTGACCAATATTAAAATGATTACATTTGGTCAACATACCTTTATATCCCTTGTCTCTAATTTTATTTCTCACTGGCTTATTGCTGCCATCACTGTCCTGAAGACATGCGACTCCTTGTTGGGATATGATTCCATAGGTGCCAAGTACCCTCCAGTACCTCACCCAAGTAAGTGTTATTCATGTGTGAGCCTTGACAATAAGCATAGGCAGACTATGCAGCCTGAGGGCACATCCTTGCAGAGCCTTATCTTGTTCACATATGTGCACTTATAACAGGGGGCATTGGGCAATGATGAAGGGCAACTCTAGCCAATTGTTTCCTTGCTTCATACAGGGGTGCTGTTTCGAATTGCAGCTACCCATGCCCCAGCTCAGATCAGCTAACTCAACAGAGAAAAGGAATTGAACCTCGGAACTTCTTAGTATGCTTAGCTGATCTACAGCCATGACCAACTGAGCCATCACAGGTCTGCCTCTTCCAAAGTAAATGTCTTTCTAAAAATCATAAAATAGCAATAAAATTAATAAACTAATATAATTCAAGACATAAGCTGCATGGGGCTTCAATCACAATTTAAATTGATGTCTAGGTGTGTGTATCATGATATCTGATTTTGCCGTGTAGACTAGTCATCTTATCTGACCCAACTGAAAGAGATTCTCAGGGCTGGATTTTCCCTGCGGAGACGGGATGGCGGCAGAAGAGCTGGTTGGCGGGTTCTGGTCCCGCTCTCATCTGCAGCCGCTCTCTGAAAATGATTTTCCGTAGATTGGCCTTGTTACCCTTGAACACTGAGGGGTTCCTGGCCAATTAACAGGAAGTGGGTCTGATGACGTCATTTAATGATGCGTCATCAGCTGGTTTCCTTAAAGGGACTATGGCCACATTGATTTTGACAGCTGTGCTGTCAGTGTTCTGCAGCACTGAGGTGCTGCAAACACTGAAAATCACTGCACGAAGGTGCACGTCTGAAACATAGAAACATAGAAACATAGAAGATAGGAGCAGGAGTAGGCCATTCGGCCCCTCGAGCCTACTCTGCCATTCAATAAGATCATGGCTGATCATTCAAATTCAGTACCCTGTCCCTGCTTTCTCCCCATATCCCTTGATCCCTTTAGCCTTAAGAAATATATCTAACTCCTTCTTGAATATATTTAATAAATTGGCCTGAACTGCCTTGTGTGGCAGAGAATTCCATAGGTTCACCACTCTCTGGGTGAAGAAATTCCTCCTCATCTCAGTCCTAAATGGCTCACCCCTTATCCTTAGACTGTGATCCCTGGTTCTGGATTCCTCCGCCATCGAGAACATCCTTCCTGCATATAGTCTGTCTAGTCCTGTTAAGAATTTTATAAGTTTCAATGAGATCCCCTCTCATTCTTCTAAATTCTAGCGAATATAACCCTAATCGACCCAATCTCTCTTCATACGTCATTTCTGCCATCCCAGGTATCAGTCTGGTGAATCTTCGTTGCACTCCCTCCACAGCAAGAACATCCTTCCTCAGATAAGGTGACCAAAACTGCACACAATACTCAAAATGTGGTCTCACCAATGCCCTGTACAACTGCAGCAAGACATCTTTGCTCCTGTACTTGAAACCTCTCGCTATGAAGGCCAACATACCATTTGCCTTCTTAACCGCCTGCTGCACCTGCATGTTTACCTTCAGCGTCTGGTGCACAAAGACACTCAGGTCTCGTTGCACTTCCCCTTTTCCCAATCTATTGCCGTTCAGATAATAATGTCTTCCTGTTTTTGCCACCAAAGTGGATAACCTCGCATTTATCCACATTATACTGCATTTGCCATGCATCTGCCCAATCACCCAACCTGTCCAAATCATACTGGAGTTTCTCTGCATCCTCCTCACAGCACACATGCCTACCCAGCTTTATGGCATCTGCAAACTTGGAGATATTACATCTAGTTCCCTCGTCTAGATCTTTAATATATATTGTGAATAGCTGGGGTCCTAGCACCGATCCCTGCGGTACCCCACTAGTCACTGCCTGCCACTCGGAAAAAGACCCGTTTATTCCAAATCTTTGCTTCCTGTCTGCCAACCAGTTCTCTATCCAAGCCAGTACCTTACCCCCAATCCCATGTGCTTTAACTTTGCATGCTAATCTCTTATGCGGGACCTTGTCGAAAGCCTTCTGAAAGTCCAAATACACCACATCCACTGGTTCTTCCGTATCAATTCTATCAGTTACATCCTCAAAAAATTCCAGTAGATTAGTCAAGCATGATTTACCTTTTGTAAATCTATGTTGACTTTGTCCGAACCTGTCACTGTTTTCCAAGTGCTCTGCTATTACATCTTTTATAATGGACTCTAGCATTTTCCCCACTACCGATGTCAGGCTTACCGGTCTATAATTCCCCATTTTCTCTCTACCACCTTTTTTAAATAGTGGGGTTACATTAGCTACCCTCCAATCCATGGGAACTGTTTCAGAGTCTATAGAATTTTGGAAGATGACCAGCAATGCATCTACTATTTCTAGGGCCACTTCCTTAAGTACCCTAGGATGTAGATTATCAGGCCCTGGGGATTTATTGGCCTTCAATCCCGTCAATTTCCCAAACACCATTTCCCTACAAATATTGATTTCATTCAGATGTTCCCCGACATCTCTGGGAGGTTATTTGTGTCCTCCTTAGTGAAGACAGAACCAAAGTATGTATTTAATTGGTCTGCCATTTCTTTGTTCCCCATTGTAAATTCCCCTGATTCTGACTGCAAGGGGCCTATGCTTGACTTCACCAATCCTTTTCTCTTCACATATCTATAGAAGCTTTTACAGTCTGTTTTTATGTTCCCTGAAAGCTTACTCTCATATTCTATTTCCCCCCTTTTAATTAATCCCTTTGTCCTCCTTTGCTGAATCCTAAACTGCTCCCAATCCTCAGGTTTGCTACTTTTTCTGGCCAATTTATATGTCCTCTCCTTGGATCTTATGCTATCCCTAATTTCCCTTGTTAGCCATGGTTGAGTCATCTTTTTTTGTTTTATTTTTATGCTAAACAGGGACGAACAAATTCTGTAGTTCACCCATGTGATCTTTAAATGTTTGCCATTGCCTATCCGCCATCAGCCCTTTAAGTAACGTTCCCCAATCCATCCTAGCCAACTCGCGCCTCATACAATCGTAGTTTCCTTTATTTAAATTCAGGACCCTAGTCTCTGAGTCAACTACTTCACTCTCCATCTTAATGAAGAATTCTAACATATTATGATCACTCCTCCCCAAAGGGCCTTGCACAACAAGATTGCTAATTAATCCTTTCTCATTACATAATACCCAGTTTAAGATGTCCTGATCTCTAGTTAGTTCCTCGGCATATTGGTCCAGGAAACCATCCCTTATACTCTCCAGGAATTCTTCCTCCACAGTATTGTTACTAATTTGGTTAGCCCAATCTATATGTAGATTAAAGTCACCCATGATAACTGCTGTGCCCTTATTGCACGCGTCTCTAATTTCCCATTTAATGCCATCCCCAACCTCAGCATTACTGTTTGGGGGGGTGTATACAACTCCCACTAACGTTTTCTGACCCTTGGTATTTCTCAGCTCTGCCCATACAGATTCCACATCATCAGAGCTATTATCCTTCCTTACTATAGGCCCAGAAATTCGTGTCGGGGGCTTCCCACGGGTGCAAGCCCCCGACCTACACTTACCTAGCGCGCCGGCAGTTGAGGCCTGGGCCTGCGTGGATTTCCTGTCTGTGGCCCGGTCCAGCTCCCGGCGCGCTGTGCTTGCGTGATCCAGCGGCGTAGTTAGTGCGATGCGTCGGCTGAGATCACGTGAGCACTGGGCAACCAATTGGAGGAGGGGAAAGTCCATTCATGAGTTTGACAGAAAGAACTGTCAAACTCATGAAAACTCCGGGGGCCCAAAACAATACTTAAACTTAAAATAAATTTGGGAAAAAATCACACTATTTAAATCAACTATAAATAACATTAAATAACTATTTTAAACAATAACTAAAATTTTTGGAAAAAAAAAATTATAAAAAATCGGGGCTAAAAATACACTTACCTTACTGTAAAGTATTTAAAAATAATAAACCTGTGGAAAAAATGTTCTAATTTTAATTAATTGACCACTTACCTTTTAAAATGAAGTCCTTACACCTGGTTTTTAGATGTGCAAAAAGTGGAGGCCTTCACGCACGGGCAAACCTGTAAAAAAAAAGGAACTTCAACGGGCACGCGCAGACTCCTGCACGCACGCGTTCGACCTCTGAACCCCTTGGTTCAGAGGATCGGAAATGCCGGTTTCCCGCGCATGCGTAGTGCATGCAAGAAACCGGCACTTCCATCGGGTCCACGCGTGAGTACTCCGTGCGTACTCATGCGTTGGGACCCGAATTTCTGGGCCATTGTGTTAATCTCCTCTTTAACCAGCAATGCTACCCCACCTCCTTTTCCTTTTTGCTTGTCCTTCCTGAATATTGAATACCCCTGGATGTTGAATTCCCAGCCTTGGTCACCCTGAAGCCATGTCTCCGTAATCCCAATTATATCATACCCGTTTACATCTATTTATGCAGCTAATTCATCCACTTTATTACGAATGCTCCTCGCATTAAGACACAAAGGCCTAGAAATTCAGTGGGCTGCGCCACCCGTTAGCGCCCAAAGAGGGCACTTAGTGGGTTTTACGCCACTGGCCATGCCTCCCGCTAAATTTAGCGGGACGCTAATGGCGACGCTAGCCTTTAGCGCTGCGCCGCTACCGATGACGTCATTGGTGTGCGCAGCGCCCTGCTACTGCCCCGATCGCAAAATTTGGTAGCGCCCCCTGCTTTAATGCCGGTCGCAATTTGCGACCGGTTCAGGGGGGTCTACCTGCGGCGGTAGAGGCACAGAGGTGCGGGGCGGCCATTTTTTTTGCTGGCCGCCTGCCAGCACCTCTTCGCGCCGCCGTCCCCGGCCTCCTGAGCCCCCCCCCCCCCCGCATTGTGCCGGCTGTGTCCCAGGAGCCCGGCACTTCTCCTCAGTGCCAGGCTCTTTTGCTGGCACTCGCGATCGCCGATCGCGCTGCAGCAGGCCCCTCCCCTTTAAGAAGGGGAGGAAAGCCTGCATTACTGTGGCACGCTGCGCTGCGCTTTTCAGTTGCAGCACCCCAAGAGGGATGCGGGGTGCCTCAAGTAGCGCTGCGCTTCCGTCTGGGGTGCTGAAACTGAATTTCCGGCAGGTGTTCGCGACTCCTTCCAGTGCGGTACTTCCGGCGCCCTAGCGAGACTGGCACCCCAAACGGGGCGCCAGTGAATTTCTAGGCCAAAGCCTTCAGGCTTGTTTTTTTTAACACTCTTAGTCCTTTTAGAATTATTATTTACTGTAGCCCTGTTTGATTACACCCTTGATTTCTCTGCCTTCCACTTTTGCTTTTCTCCTTCCTGTCTTTTGTTTCTATCCTTGCTTCCCTTTCCTCTGTTTCCCTGCACAGGTTCCCAACCCCCTGCCATTTTAGTTTAAACCCTCCCCAACAGCACTAGCAAACACTCCCCCTAGGACATCGGTCCCGGTCCTGCCCAGGTGCAAACCGTCTATTTTGTACTGGTTCCACCTCCCCCAGTAACGGTTCCAATGTCCCAGGAATTTGAATCCCTCCCCCTTGCACCATTCCACTAGCCATGTATTCATCTGAAATATCCTTCTATTTCTACTCTGACTAGCACGTGGTCTGCACCCAGGCTCATGCATGACTCCCTCCATATGCTTATGGAGGGACTCACAGCACACAGGGAGGTTCTCTTCCCTTTCCATGGGTGGAAGAGACCTCTCCAGGAGATCAACACAGTCTGGTTGCACATTGCACAGGAGGACACAAGCAGGGATGTCATCAGGAGGGCCAGGCTGCAGTGGTGCAAACCTTTCAATGATCTCTGTAGATTACAAAACGTTACTGCAAAGCCACACTCAAACTCACGCTGCTGTGCCACTCAACACATCTCCATCACTCTGCCTTCCATATCCTTCTCCTGCACATCCTTACTCACACCAACTTACCTTGCACCTCCACCCATCCCTCTCTATCTACATTATCACTTCCCCATTTCACTAGCCACACCTCACACTCACCCTCATCCTAGTGCAATCTTACCAGCTAACAACACACAAGTGTAGGCACTTGAAAGGTTTAGCCAATGTTTATGTGAAGTTTCTGTTAATGTGTTGTCATACAATGAAATCTATATTTTCAACACTTCACCTTATTGGACAGATCTGTGCGCACCTTGAGAAGTGTCTTAGTGAGTTCCAGTGAATGTCTTAGTGAGTTCCAGTGAATGTTGAGACATAACATTCCCCCTTCCACCCACCCGCCCCCCACCCCCGCTATAGTGATCAGTGTGCATGGAATGGCTTGGACATTAAAGGGATGCTTCACGGTGCTGGTGTGGGATGGTGTCAACCTGGCGCATCATGTGGCAGCCAGGGTGTACAGTGTCAGGTGAAGTAAATCTGGCCATGGTGATGCCATTGCTGGCCTCCCAGGCAGCAATGTTGTCAGGGGCTAATGCCCTGTGACCTGTGCAGCATCAGGTGATGGCGGAGAAGGCTGGTGTTGTTGTTGGTGATGTTGTTGGTGATGTTGGTGTGCCTGGTGATGTTGGTGTTGGGGCTGATCATGGAAGGATTCAGAGGACCAAGGTGTGATTTTTTCAAGGACACCAATGTTGCTGGAATAGATGGCAGCTGAAGTTGAGATGACAGAAGTGATCTGTCACTGGTGAGAGAGGCTGTTCCAATGAGGTGCTACTGGCTCTAAACACTTGCAAGCTAAATAAATCTCTATATGTCTTACAAATGCAGTAACCAACATTTTCTGAGCTCTGAAACTGAACAGCTGCAACGTGGTATCCTTTACACCACTTCTGCAGCTGTCAGGTTATCAGATAAATTAGAGCAGACTCAACTCACGACAGGGTGAGCTGGCGTGTTCCCCAAGCAGCAGGTAACCCATGGGGGAGCACCTAAAATTACAAGGTAGGCTCAAAATATCATTAAATTGGCTGTTAACAAGCCATTTAATGATCTGAATTGCCGCTTGATATCGGGTCAGTTCTGCGCAGACAAACCCAAACCCGAGACTCGCGTGGAGGCGGGTTGACAGCGGGTTTCCTACCCACTGTCAATCTTCGCTATTTTGACAGCGGACCTGCCTCCGAACCCTCCCTCTGACTGCCGGCAAAATCCAGCCCTCAGAGTCAGTAGTTAACATCAGTCTAATGAAGTAGTGCAAAGAGTTACTATTAACGTTTAACCCACTTGGAAGACCTCAAGAACTTGACACTTGGTCCTTCCAACTACCATTTAAATGAACTACAGCTACAACACTACAGTTATGATTTAATCTCAGTAATGAGGTTTAAGAGTTCCAAAGCCAACTATTAAGGGGAGCACGGTGGCATAGTGGTTAGCATTGTTGCCTCACAGCGCCAGGGACCCGGGTTCGAATCCGGCCTCGGGTGACTGTCTGTGTGGAGTTTGCACATTCTCCCCGTGTTTGCGTGGGTTTCCTCCGGGTGCTCTGGTTTCCTCCCACAGTCCAAAGATGTGTGGGTTAGGTTGATTAGCTATGATAAATTGACCCTTAGTGTTAGGGGGATTAAATACGTGGGGTTACGGGGATAGGGTGGGATATGTGTTGGTGTAGGGGATACGGGGATCGGGTGGGATATGTGTCAGTGCAGGCTTGATGGGCCGAAATGGCCTCTATCTGCACTGTGGGGTTTCTGTGATTATTTAACTTACAGTAGATTTGTAACAAAGTTAGTTTTTGAAGTCTAAATTTCAAGTTAGTACTGGTATGTTTCTAGTGTTGAGGCTGTAACTTTGATGACGTTTGTACAAAAACACATGCGCCTAGACTTTTCAATTGGACAGGCATAAATTGGGTGACAGTGGGGTGGACAACCATCCAACCAGCTCTCCACTCATTTTTGCAACCCCTGCAATTTTTCTGCTGCATTTCCATCTGGCGTCCATCAATTTGACAGTTTCAATATGTAAATGAGCCCCAAATTATATATTAACTGCGATTATGCAATTTCCCCATGTTCTAGTCAAGTTATCGCAGATTCATTTTAGCTGCCCATATAAAATGGGCATCCAGGGTTATCACGGTGGGAGCTGTTGATAGAACTGAAATGAAAAAGTTCAGCTTGAAGACTGCAAGGGGAACTTACGCTTTTCTTTGTGTTTCTTTTTGCTGTCACTTAGCTGCTGAGGTACCTATGTGGCAATTGTTCAGCAACTGCCATTTTTGCCTCAACCTCAGTAGAGCAATGGACCTCCCCATGGGGATCTCCCAATAGTCCAGCCTCAACTGAAAATGCATTTACTTCCCTCACCCAATTCTTAAACCAAGCCTCTGATAATAGCCCTCTGGCGTGCTCTGAGTTTTCACAGGTCTTCTTGTGAGGAGGATGTGCCTTTCATATAATTTTCAACAAGGTTCTTGCCTTCCAACCCAATTGGCTGCCTGACCTAAAATAAACAATCTTGACCTAAACAATTGATACCACTCCAGCCACATCGTCCATCAAATTTGAGTTTTGTCGGCCTATAACTTGCCATCCTGAAGCATGAGCCTTATACACAGCCCAAAGAAATTGATAAGGGAATCTGCAGCCCAATCAGTTCTCTACCAATTCTCCGACAATATCCTGTGCCCACTTTGCATTACTCTGCTGAAGATGTTCACCCTCCCCACTGAAGTTGTTTGCTAATTCCTCAAAACTTTCCGACCATCATTGATTTACTTTCCTTCATCCCCACTGAGATACTTCCTGCTGTTCCTCCTGCTGAGGCTGTTTGACACCTCCCCCCATTGAGCTAATCTGCCAACCACCAGATCTGAAGTACCTATCTTCCCCTCCAGCCCAAGCAAGGTACTTTCCCACCCGCTCAGGTATTTTAACCCCACCTTTCTCCCCCTCTCCTTTCCCCTCTCCTCGTACCCTTCTTCTTCTCTCTCTCATCTTCTCTCCCCTCCCCTATGCTCCCACCCCTACCTCTTTCCTCCTCCCATTCCCCCTCATTTCCCCTTAACCCCTTTCAACTCCCTCGCCTCCCCTTGCTTCTCACCCTTCTCCTCGCCTCCCCTTCTCCCATCCCCCCTTCCCTTCTTATTCTTCCCTCCACCCTTCGTCACCCCCTTCCTTACTTCTTCCTCCACCTCCCTTCTCCCCTCTCCTTTCTTCCATTTTGGTCCTATTATCTTTCCCAAATCTTGCTTGGCCTGAAGACAGCATTTGATCTTGACTACCCATGTGCAACCCACAAGGGATGCACCAGTTAGATTTCAAAGCACAAATGAGCATTTACCTGGCTGATTACCTCCACCAAAGAGGTTGAGCCATTTTTGAAAAATGCTCCACAGAGGTACCTGGTGGATAGTGTGGAACTGCAGCTGCCACATGACATTGGAAAGTCCTTATAAGCCAGCGTTACAGGTATCACAAGAAATGGTCACACAGGATTTTCCGATGGAAAGAAAAATACCAAATAAAATTTTACCGATATATCTTTTATTTGGTTCTCTGGACGTTGGTGACACAGGCAAGAGCACATTTCTTGCCCATCTTTATTCTGAGAAGGTGATCTTTTCTCACAACGGTGTTCTATTTTGTAGTTATTTACAGCTAGGTGGTTGGCTAGGCCATTTCAGAGAGCATATTATGAAACTGGAGTCACATGTAGACCAGGCCTGTAGGGGAGTGAACCAGTTGGGTTTTGAGACAATCTGGCAACTTTCATGGTTATTTTTCTGGTACTAAGCTACAACTTGCCATGGTGAGACTATGAACTCATGAACTCTGGGTTGTTACTCTGGTACCATAATCATTACACTACCATATCCTTGTGATGAGAGACAGTGAAGTAAGTGGATAGTGGTAAAGTATTTTTTGATTTTTTTATTCTTGGGAAATATCAGCCAATCAGAGAAGCATGCCAGATGTTGTGTGCTATGGGTACATTTGAACATAAGAACATAAGAACATAAGAAATAGGAGCAGGAGTAGGCCAATCGGCCCCTCGAGCCTGCTCCACCATTCAATAAGATCATGGCTGATCTGATCCTAACCGCCAATCTACTATCACAGAACCATCTCCTGAATCTAACAGAATTAGACACACGAAATAGGAGCAGGATCAGGCTACACGGCCCCTGGGCCCGCTCTGCTACCCACAGGGCCATGTCCGATCCGAACCTAGACTCATGTCCAAATTCTTGCCCGCTCCCCGTAACCCTTAATTCCCTTTACTTCTAGGAAACTGTCTATTTCTGTTTTAAATTTATGTAATGATGTAGCTTCTACAGCTTTTTGGGGCAGCATATTCCATGGACCTACCACCCGCTGAGTGAAATAGTTCCTCCTCATCTCAGTTTTGAAAGAGCAGCCCCTTATTCTAAGACTATGCCCCCTAGTTCTAGTTTCACCCATCATCGGGAACATCCTCCCCGCATCCACCCGATCCAACCCCTTCACAATCTTATATGTTTCAATAAGATCACCTCTCATTCTTCTGAACTCCAATGAGTAGAGTCCCAATCTACTCAACCTCTCCTCATATGTCCATCCCCTCATCCCCGGGATTAACCGAGTGAACCTTCTTTGTACTGACTCGAGAGCAAGTATGTCTTTTCTTAAGTATGGACACCAAAACTGTACGCAGTATTCCAGGTGCGGTCTCACCAATACCTTGTACAACTGAAGCAATACCTCCCTATTTTTATATTCTATCCCCCTAGCAATGAAAGCCAACATTCCATTGGCCTTCTTAATCACTTGCTGCACCTGCATACTAACCTTTTGAGTTTCGTGCACCAGGACCCCCAGATCCCTTTGTACTTCAGTACTTTCCAGTTTCTTGCCATTAAGATAATAACTTGCTCTACGATTTTCCTGCCAAAGTGCATAACCTCACACTTTCCAGTATTGTATTCCATCTGCCAAATCTCTGCCCACTTACTTAGCCTGTCTATGTCCCCTTGCAGGTTTTTTATGTCCTCCTCACTCATTACTTTCCCTCCCATCTTAGTATCATCTGCAAACTTTGATATGTTACACTCGGTCCCCTCCTCCAAATCGTTAATATAGATTGTAAAGAGTTGGGGGCCCAGCACTGACCCCTGTGGAACACCACTAGTTACTGATTGCCAGTCCGAGAATGAACCATTTATCCCAACTCTCTGCTTTCTGTTAGATAGCCAATCCTCTATCCATGCCAGAATATTACCCCCAATCCCGTGATTTTTTATCTTAAGCAATAATCTTTTGTGTGGCATCTTGTCAAATGCCTTTTGGAAGTCTAAATACACTACATCCACTGGTTCCCCTTTATCCACCCTATATGTTACTTCCTCAAAGAACTCCAGCAAATTTGTCAAACATGACTTCCCCTTCATAAAACCATGCTGACTTTGTCCTATTAAATTATGATTATCCAAATGTCCTGTTACTGTCTCCTTAATAATGGACTCCAATATTTTACCTACCACAGATATTAGGCTAACCGGTCTATAGTTTCCAGCCTTCTGTCTACTGCCCTTTTTAAATAAGGGCGTTACATTAGCAGTTTTCCAGTCTGCCGGGACCTTTGCTGATTCCAGGGAGTTTTGGAAAATTATTACCAATGCATCCATAATCCCTACCGCCACTTCCCTCAAGACCCTAGGATGTAAGCCATCAGGTCCAGGTGATTTATCCGCCTTGAGTCCCATTATTTTACCGAGTACCACTTCCTTAGTGATTTTGATCGTGTTTAGCCCCTCCCCCCCTTTAGCCCCCTGTTTGTCCAGTGTTGGGATATTCTTAGTGTCTTCTACTGTAAAGACTGATACAAAATATTCATTCAGTGTTTTTGCCATCTCCATATTTCCCACCATTAATTTCCCGGTCTCATCCTCTAAGGGACCAACATTTACTTTAGCCACCCTTTTTCTTTTTATATAACTATAAAAACTCTTACTATCTGTTTTTATATTTTTTGCTAATTTACTTTCATAATCTATCTTCCCTTTCTTAATCAATCTTTTTGTTACTTTTTGCTGTCTTTTAAAGTTTTCCCAATCCTCTATCCTCCCACTAGATTTGGCTACCTTATATGCCCTTGTTTTTAGTCGAATACTATCCTTAATTTCTTTACTTAGCCACGGATGGCTGTCTTTTCTTTTACACCCTTTTCTTCTCAGTGGAATATATTTTTTTTGGAAGTTGTAAAATAACTCCTTAAATGTACACCACTGATCATGTATCGTCTTACCCTTTAATCTATTTTCCCAATCCACTCTACTCAATTCCGCTCTCATACCTTCATAGTCTCCTTTATTCAAGCTTAGCACGCTTGTTTGAGATCCAACCTTCTCACCCTCTAATTGAATATGGAATTCAACCATGTTATGGTCACTCATTCCAAGGGGATCCTTTACTGGGACATTTTTAATTAATCCTGTCTCGTTACACAGGACCAGATCTAAGGTTGCTTGCCCCCTGGTCGGTTCAGTTACATACTGCTCAAGAAACCCATCCCTAATACACTCAATGAACTCATCCTCAAGGCATCCCTGCCCAATTTGATTTGTCCAATTAATATGATAGTTAAAATCCCCCATAATTATAGATGTTCCCTTATTACAAGCCTCAACTATTTCCTGATTGATACTCCGTCCAACAGAGTTGCAACTGTTCGGAGGCCTATCGACTATGCCCACTAGTGTTTTTTTCCCCTTATTATTCCTTACCTCCACCCAAACTGTTTCATTATCCTGATCTTTTGACCCAAGTGTGATGTGCACTATAGGCAAAACTTTAATATGTAGGAAAAATGAGGAGTGAAATGATAGGATAGGACGAAAGTTCCATTTCATATACTCAGAGATTCATATTTATAAATCCAAGACTGTTTCTGTGTTTCAGGTGCTGATACTGAAAGCCAGGTCAGGCAACAGTCCATAAACAAGTAGTAGAGGAAGAAGAAGAAGAAAGAAAAGCTTCATTGACCACTCTACCTTGAAAACATATCCTAATTGATAAGCTGGAAAATTTGTATAGTTCTCGAGAATGCCTTTTGACAAGATGATAAGCAAAAGCTTTCCCTTCACCTAGTTAACAGTAAGTGGTAAGTCCTAATAAGGAGACACCCCCCATGAAAACATTTTCAAGATGGCCTTGTCAGTTGGATCCAGGCCATCAGCACCAACAGCCAATTGCATTCGTTATATCAAGGCTTGAATGTTTTCAATAAGCGAGGTTGGAAAGGAAGTGCTCCAATATTGCAGAATTCTTTTTTCTCAACTTGGAATATAAGAAGGGTAGCTTTTAGGAGAAAACAAAGTTTGCTTGAGAAATCAAAAGGACCACAGTTTAATTCAGAGAGTAGTTTTGCTGTTGTTATGACAAGATAATGCGGTAACATAAATTCTGAAGTTATAAGAAATATAAGGCGCGATTCTGAGATCAGGCACTTCCAATGGAGAGTGGCACTTATAGGGAATACATCTCAGGAAATCACAAGCATAAAGCTTATAAGTATCCATCCATTAAAATTAAAGTGGCTGTGATTTTCCCAGATGCATTCATAGAGTGCTGCCCTCCACTAGGAGTGCCAGATTGCGGAATTCAGACAAAAGTATATAAGTATGGGATGAGGAAATAGAGAAGGTGCCTAATAAACCATGTACAAAAGGTAATCAAAGAAGACTCGTTAAAGGCACAGCCTGTATGCCACTCACATCACAGCAGGAGCTAGAGCTAGAGATAGAGTTAGAGATAGAGATGGAGATGCATAGTATTCCATTGTATTTTCAACACAGAAACAGGCCATTCGGCCCAACAAGTCCATGCTGGTTTTTATGCTCCACACGAGCCCCCTCCCACCCTTCTTCATCTAACCCTATCAACATATCCTTCTATTCCTTTCTCTCTGTGTTTATCTAGCTTCCCCTTAAATGCATCTATGCTAGTCATCTCAACTACTCCTTGTGGTAGCGAGTTCCACATTCTAACAACTCTCTAGGAAAAGGAGTTTCTCCTGAATTCCCTATTGGATTTATTAGTGACTATCTTATATTTATAGTCCCTAGTTCTGATCTCCCCGATAAGTGGAAACATCTTACATAGAATTACATAGGATATACAGCACAGAAACAGTCCATTTGGCCCAACCAGTCCATGCCGGCGTTTATGCTCCACTCGAGCCTCTTCCCATCTTTCTTCATCTAAATCTATCAGTATAACCCTCTATTCCCTTCTCCCTCAGATGCTTGTCTAGCCTCCCCTTAAATGCATCTATACTATTCGCTTCAACTGCTCCCTGTGGTAGCGAGTTCCACATAGGAACATAGAAAAATAGGAGCAAGAGTAGGCCGTTCAGCCCTTCGAGCCTGCTCCGCCATTCAATATGATCATGGCTGATCCTCTATCTCAATACCATATTCCCACTCTCTCCCCATACCCCTTGAAGCATTTTGTATCTAGAAATCTATCTATCTCCTTCTTAAATATATTGAGTGACTTGGCCTCCACAGCCTTCCGTGGTAGCGAATTCCACAGGTTCACCACCCTCTGAGTGAAGAAATTTCTCCTCATCTCAGTCCTAAATGTCCTACCCTGTATCCTGAGACTGTGACCCTTTGTTCTAGATCCCCCAGCCAGGGGAAACATCCTCCCTGCATCCAGTCTGTCTAGCCCTGTCAGAATTTTATATGTTTCAATGAGATCCCCTCTCATTCTTCTAAACTCTAGTGAATACAGGCCTAGTCGACCCAATCTCTCCTCATATGACAGTCCTGCCATCCCAGGAATCAGTCTGGTGAACCTTCGCTGCACTCCCTCTATGGCAAGTATATCCTTTCTTAGGTAAGGAGACCAAAACTGCACACAGTACTCCAGGTGTGGTCTCACCAAGGCTCTGTATAACTGTAGTAAGACATCTTTGCTCCTGTACTCAAATCCTCTTGCAATGAAGGCCAACATACCATTTGCCTTCCTAACATTCTCACCACTCTTTGGGTAAAGAAGTTTCTTCTGAATTCCCTATTGGATTTCTTGGTGACTATCTTTTATTGATAGCCTCTAGTTATGCTCTTCCCCACAAGTGGAAACATTCTCTCTGTATCCACTGTATCAAAACTTTTCATAATTTTAAAGACCTCTATTAGGTCACCCCCTCAGCCTTCTTTTTTCAAGAGAAAAGAGACCCAGCCTGTTCATCCTTTCCTGATATGTATACCCTCGTATTTCTGGTATCATCCTTGTAAAGCTTCTCTGCCCCCTCTCCAGTGCCTCTATATCCTTTTTATAATATGGTGACCAGAACTGTACACAGTACTCCAAGTGTGGTCTAACCAAGGTTGATACAGGTTTAGCATAACTTCCCTACTTTTCAACACTATCTCTCTAGAAATAAACCCTGGTGCTTGGTTTGCTTTTTTATGGCCTTGTGAACCTGTGTCGCAACTTTTAGTGGTTTGTGTATTTGTACCCCTTTGTCCCTCCAGCTCACCTAGACTCGCACCCTCCAAGTAATAAGTGATCTCCCTATTCTACCAACCAAAATGTAATACCTCATATTTATCTGTGTTGAACTTCATTCGCCAATTATATGCCCATTCTGCAAGTTTATTAATGTCCTACTGTAATTTGTTGCATTCCTCCGCAGTATTGACAATCCCCCCCAATTTGGTGTCATCCGCAAATTTAGAAATTGTGTTTTTGAATCCAAGGTCTTAAGGGGGAAAAATTCGGTTGCTTTACGCCCCAAGGGGGTGCTAACGGGGCGCAAAGCCCCTAGCTCCTGGGCGCGGCGCCGTTAACGCCTCACACGAAATTCAATGGGAGGTTAGCAGCGGCGGTAGTCAGTAACGTCCCGCAGCGCTGCACCTCCGGTGATGACGTCATTGCCACGCGCAGCACCCTGCTCACGCCCCGGCTGCAAACTTGGCTCGCGCCCCCTGACCTACCGCCGGACGCTATGTCCGACAGGGTCAGGGTGTCATGTTTGCGGTCGGGGCGGGACAAATTAAAGGGCAGGTGCCGGGCGGCCATTTTTTTTTTAGGCCGCCTGCCAGCAGCTGACCCCTCTCGCCTCCTCCTGTGGGGTGCCGGCCGCAATCGGTTAGCCCGGCATCCCTCTTGAGTGCCGGGCTCTTTTGCTGGCACCCCGTTCCTGGGTGGTCCAGCAGGGCCCAGGTGCGCGCTGCACTAGGTCCCTCCCCTTTCATCAGGGGAGGGAGGCCTGCACAACCGCGGCGCTACATACCGACGCGCATGTTGCTGCTGCACGTAGCACCGCGATATTCAATGGGAGCACCCCAAGAGGGAGGGGAGTGCTTCCAGTTCAATTTTTGACAGATGAATTGTCATCGTTTGACAGCTCTGTGAAGCTGTCAAACAGTGACATTCCCTGTAGTTTGATGAGGTCTAGAATTCAAGACCTCATCAAACTTCTTTCTTTTACAGAAATGAGGTGGTTGTTGCATCTGAGAATGCAACGGCCATCTGTCATCCCCAAAGCAGAGGTGCGAGATTCTCCGCATATCCACCGATAGAAGCCTGCAGGAAGAAACAAAGGTAAGTACACTTTTACTAACACTTTGCACTTACCTCAGATACTCACCTCTACACTCTTGCACCCATCACTTATCTTCACACCACTCTTTTGCACCCCCCTGTTATGTTCATTAATAACTAGACATTCTTATTATGAACAGCTAGCTTCTAGCTAGTCATTTATTCAGTACACGTTCTCTAGGTACAGCATCTGTAGAGATTCAGCATGTGTACTTCTGTGTGCAGGCAGCCATATTGACTACTGCCTTTTGGGTAGCCTAGTGCATTGTGGGTAGTGTAGTCTTAAACACATACAACTAAATATACAGCTCTATACAGCTCTACGGCTCCATCTAGTGTACCATTCTAGAATGACATGTTATTGATCATTACATCCCCCTTTCTTTGAGGTTAACAAAATCAATATCAATCAACTTTCAAGAAAAACGATAAAGATGATATCAGTAACACTTTTGTTAGTGCTCTATAAACATAAACATTTTCACAACAGTCAATACATTTTCAATATAGTTTTTCTTTGTACTCAAAGATTAAGTCTATCAGGCTTTTTTACTACATGTGTGGATCTTCTCAGCACGGTAAGTCAGCTACTATCATTGGTTCCTTTGTTTGTTTGTTTTGGTGTTTCTGACATGTCTCACATATGCCTATTATGTTCTCAATGTCCTTATTTATGCCAGGCCAATAAACAGTGTTTCTTGCTCTCCTTTTGCATTTTTCAATTCCGAGGTGTCCCTCATGAATCCTTTTGAGCATGTCTTGACGTAGAGCCTGTGGAATTACTATTCTGTTCTGTTTCAGTAATAGTCCACTTGCGACACTCAATTCTGACCTGATGTGAAAGTATTTTGGACAGGAACCTTTTGGCCAACCATTGTGAATGTTCTCTATTACTGTTTGTAACACTATCTTTTACTGTTTCTTCTGCTATTTGCTTTGATTTTGTGTCTGACACGGGCAGCGCAGCAGTGACCATACTCACATGAACATCCACGTCTTCTTCAGTGGAGCTCACATGACTCATTGTGGGTGCTCGGGATAGTGCATCTGCTAACACTATGTATTTGCCTGGTGTGTAGATCAGTTCAAGGTCATATCTTTGCAGCTTCATCATGAGTCGTTGAATCCTTGGAGACATCTCATTCAGGTTCTTTTATATGGTGGCAACCAGTGGGCAGTGGTCTGTCTCTACTGTGAAGGTGGGAAGTCCATATATGTAGCCATGAAACTTTTCTAGTCCAACTACCAAGCCTAGACATTCCTTTTCAATCTGTGCGTATCGACACTCAGAATCGGTCATAGACCTGGAGGCATAGGCAACAGGCATCCAATCTTCACCCTCTGCTTGTAGCAAGACCGCACCTAGGCCATCTTTTGATGCATCCGTTGACACTTTGATTCTCTTTGTTGGGTCAAAGAAAGTGAGTACAGGTGTGGTTGTCAGCACTGTTTTGAGGTTTATCCACTCTTGTTCATGTCTTTCTGTCCATGCAAACTCATTTGTTTTATGTAGCAGGTCTCGCAGACAGGCTGTCTTGGCTGACAAGTTAGGAATGAACTTTCCAATGAAGTTTATCATCCCCATGATGCGTAGCACTCCTTTTTTGTCAGTGGGTAGGGGCATTTTGAGTATGGCGTTTACTTTTTCCATATCTGGCTCTATTCCTTTACCAGATAGATTATCTCCTAGGAAAGTGACTTCCTGGACGCCAAACTGACACTTGGCTTTGTTGAGCTTCAGTCCATTCCGGCGTATGCTCTGTAGCACTTTAGTCAGTCTCTCATTGTGTTCTTTCAGTGTGGAGCCCCAGCTGATGATGTCAACAACATAGACCCGAACTCCTTCCAGACCTTCAATTATGTGTTCCATCGCTCTATGAAAGATTTCAGATGCAGATATTATCCCGAAAGGCATTCTGAGGAAACAATACCTGCCAAATGGTGTGTTGAAGGTACAGTATTTGGTGCTCTCTTCATCCAGTTTTAGTTGCCAAAATCCTTGTGAGGCATCGAGCTTTGTAAAGTATCTGGCACCTGACATTTCACTGGTGATTTCTTCTCGCTTGGGAATCTGGTAGTGTTCACGTTTTATGTTTGCATTTAAGTCCTTTGGATCCATGCATATTCTTAAATCATTGTTCTTTTTCTTTACACATACCATGGAGTTAACCCAGTCTGTTGGCTCTTCGCCTTTCCTAATGACTCCTAGTGTGGTCATTCTGTCCAGTTCATTCTTGAGCCAGTCACGCAGGGGTGCTGGAACTCTTCGTGGAGCATGTACCACTGGCTGAGCATCCTCCTTTAGCTGGATCTTGTAAGTGAATGGTAGAACTCCAAATCCTTTGAACACATCCTGGAAATTATTTATTACAGAATCCACCCAGTCACCTGGTCTGCTTATGGCACAGTTTATATGGTAGACTCTCTTGACCAGTTCTAAGCCTTCACAAGCTTTGTCACCTAGTAGTGAATCAAGTCCTTCAGCCACAACAGGAAACATGAGATGATGCATTTTGTCTTTGACTGTCACTTTAAGTCTGCATACACCTAAGCTATCTATTTTCTGTCCATTATAGTTCTTCAGTAGTACTGATTTTTTCTGTACTTTGGGCTTTTCTTTCATATTTTTAATGTCACTCATACTGATTAAGTTTGCTTTTGCCCCAGTGTCTAGTTTCAACGTAACTAATGCTCCATTTACCTGCAGTGGGATCATCCATTTGTCCTCTTTTACTGCATTAACTTTATGTTCAGCATTGTTTATTCCTGAGGGCTGCACATTTTCTGTATCCTTTTCTATATTGTCACATGACACCATTCCTACAAAAAATGTCTCACTTAAATCAGTGTCCTCAATCATATTGACTTGTTGGCCTTTCTTTGTTTTTACTTTTGAAAAGCATTGTTTGGCAAAGTGATTCTTTCCATGACATTTTGTGCATATTTTTCCAAACGCTGGGCATTGTTTTAACTGGTGTTTGTAACCACAACGTTTACAATTAAAAATTCCTTCCTCCGATTGCTTTTCATTTCTGTTCTGCCCATGTTTCTTCCCTTTGTAGGACACAGCACCGACAGCAACACTTACTACAATCGCATCATTATTGATTTCACTGAAAGTCTTCGCATGCTTTTGAGCTAGCTCACTGGCTTGGCATATTGTCACAGCATTTTCCAATGTTAGTTCAGTTTCTCTCAACAGACGTTCCCTGACCTTTTTATCATGAATACCAAACACAATTTGGTCACGAATCATGGATGCTTTCAGCTCAGAGAAATTACATGTCTGTGCTTTCAGTTTCAGATTGGTCACAAAGCTATCAAAAGTCTCATTTTGCCGCTGTGTCCTTGAATGGAACACGTATCTTTCATAGGTCTCATTCTTTTTGGGAGAACAATGCGTATCAAATTTCTTTAGCACATCGTCTAAATTTTCTCTGTTCTCCTCTGGATTAAATACAAATGTATTAAATACCTCTATCGCCTGTGGGCCTGCAACCATAAGCAGCAATGCTACTTTCCTTGTGTCTGGCTTCATACCGAACCCGATGGCAGCAATGTAGAGTTCGAATTGTTGTTTGAAAGCCCGCCAATTGTAGTCGACATTTGTCATGAGGTTCAAACCTCCTGGTGGCTTCAAAGACTCCATGTTGCGTTTCACAATGTTTAGCAGATTTTCACAACTCCTGGTACCATGTTATGTTCATTAATAACTAGACATTCTTATTATGAACAGCTAGCTTCTAGCTAGTCATTTATTCAGTACACGTTCTCTAGGTACAGCATCTGTAGAGATTCAGCATGTGTACTTCTGTGTGCAGGCAGCCATCTTGACTACTGCCTTTTGGGTAGCCTAGTGCATCATGGGTAGTGTAGTCTTAAACACATGCAACTAAATATACAGCTCTATACGGCTCTACGGCTCCATCTAGTGTACCACTCTAGAATGACATGTTATTGATCATTACACCCCCGACCCCCGCAGACCCACTGCTCACCTCGCTGAGCTGACGGGTTTCAGAGCCTTCGGGAAGCCTGCACTTGTGAGGGCAAAAAGGGGATAATCCTATTTTCTGCCTGTTAACTACCTGTTAACAGGCAGTTAATAGGCTTTAATCCCTTCCCACCTCCAAGGAGACGGGACCCGGTGCGGGACAGCTACCCGCCTCCTGGGAAGATGGCATGGAGGCGGGTTGGAATCGGGTTGGGCACCCGCCCCCAAATTCTGCCATTTTGCCAACAGTCCCACCTCCATACCTGCCTCCCCAGGGCTGGCAAGATCATGCCCTATGTCTCAGTAATGCCCACTATGATTGGTTCCTCGCAATGCATGATTGCCTCCAGCTCCCCTGTTTTATTACAGACACTTTGTGCATTGTTGTACAGGCAGTTTAACTCATTTTTAATAGCATTTCCTCTCACTTTATGTTTAACCATCTTTTTAGATACGCTCTATAACTTTATTTATACCCTTGCCATCAATGTCCTCTTTTACTTTATTCTATCCTATGCTCTCTTTTCCTGTTTTGTTTATATTTAGGCTGGTTACGTTTCTTGTAGATCCCTCCCCCCATCTTACTAGTTTAACATCTTCTCTACGTCTACACTATTAAACCCTTTCATAATCTTGAAGACCTCTATCAGGTCACCCCCCTTGGTCTTCTCTCTTCTAGAGAAAAGAGCCCCAGCCGGTTCAATCTTTCCTGATAGGTATAACCTCTCAGTTCTGGTATCATTCTAGTAAATCTTTTTTGCACCTTCTCCAGTAAGTCTATATCCTTTTTATAGTATGGTAGGGTGACCACACATCCCTGTTTTCCAGGGACAGTCACTGGTGAGGTACTGTGTCCCTGGGAAAACAATGTCCCCAGAAGAGTTCCCAGTTCATGAAACTCGTCCCCGAAGTATATCCCTGGGCAGTGAGTGTATCCATCCCCCACCCCACCCCCACCCACTGAGCTGTCAGTTTGTGGCTCTAAGGCTAAATTAAACAACAACTTGTACAATGGCCAGAGTGAATCACTGCACATGCGCGGCCGGGAGGTCTTTCTGTGCATGTGCCAGTTGTTGTTTCTGAGTTTCCGGCTGATCTTGTGCTGCAGGAAGTGCCTGGGAACTTGGCAACCAGAGCGGGTGCGGGTGAGGGAGAAACCATGGTGGAGGGTCTGGTGGCACTCAATGGGGGGGGGGGGCGGTTGCGGGCTAATCCTCAACACTGTGGGGGTGGGGGTCAGGGTCAGCTGTGACTTTAGCCACTGGGGGGATCAGGGTCAGATGTGACCTCAGTCACGGGCGGAGTGAGGCGGGGGGAGTCAGGTGTCTGAATATGCTTCAATAGTGTGACGTCACACCCACGGTAATTATATGCACATTTGTTTTCCATTTGCAATGTATAGATGCAACTGTTAAAATATAGGCTGCTAAAAAATTTGTCTTGCTACGCTGTGCAACCAACATTTTCTGTCCTGGCTACTTTGCTGTGCTCAAAGCCTGTGTGTCCCTGGATTTGGTTTAGAAAATACGATCACCCTATAATATGGAGACCAGAACTGTTCACAGTACTCCATGTGTGGTCCTATCCAAGGTTCTATACACGTTAAACATAACTTCTCTGCTTTACATTTCTATCCCTCTAGAAGTGAACCCCAGTGCCTTGTTTGCTTTTTGTTATGGACTTATTAATCTCTGTCACTACTTTCAGTGATTTGTGTATCTGTACCCCCAGATCCCTCTGCTCTTCTACCCCATTTAGACTTATTTTCCAAAGATTATGTGGCCTCCTTATTCTTCCTACCAAAATGTACCACCTCACACTTATCTATATTGAAGTTCATTTGCCAATTACATGCCCATTTTGCAAGTTTATTGTTGTCTTTATTTATTTTGTCACAGTCCTCTTCTGTATTAACTAAACCTCTAAATTTGGAGTCGTCCACAAATTTTGAAATTGTACTTCCGATTCCTGAGTCCAATCATTTATGTAAGTGGTGAACAACAGTGGTCCCAGCACCGATCCCTGTGGAACACCACTGCCCACCTGCCAGTCTGAGTAACTACCTTTAACCCCTGCTCTGTTTTCTGTTTTGTAGCCAACTTGCTCTCCATTCTGCTACTTGTCCCCAGCCGCCACATGTTCTGACCTTAATCGTGAGTCTACTGCCACATAAAAGGTTACTGCACAAGATAAGAGCTCACAGAGTCGGGGGTAATATATTAGCATGGATAGAGAATTGGCTAACTAACAGAAAGGAGAGAGTCGGGATAAATGGGTCATTTTCCGGTTGGCAAACTGTAACTAGTGGAGTGCCACAGGGACCAGTGCTGGGGTCTCAACTATTTACAATCTATATTAATGACTTGGATGAAGGGACCGAGTGTAATGTAGCCAAGTTTGCAGATGATACAAAGATGGGTGGGAAAGCAAGTTGTGCAGAGGTCTCAAAGAATCTGCAAAGGGATATAGACAGGTTAAGTGAGTGGGCAAACATTTTGCAGATGGAGTATAATGTGGGAAAGTGCGAGGGTATACACTTTGGCAGGAAAAATAAAAAAAGCTAATTATTATTTAAATGGAGAGAGATTACAAAATGCTACAGTTCAGAGGGATCTGGGGGTCCTTGTGCATGAAACACAAAAAGTTAGCATGCTGTTGGCCTTTATTTCAAGGGGGTTGGAGTATAAAAGCAGGGAAGTCCTGCAACAACTGTACAGGGTATTGGTGAGACCACATCTTGAGTACTGCGTACAGTTTTGGTCTCCTTATTTAAGGAAGGATATACTTGCATTGGAGGCAGTTCAGAGACGATTCACTAGGTTAATTCCAGAGATGAGAGGGTTTACTTATGAGGAAAGGTTGAGCAGGTTGGTCCTATACTCATTGGAATTTAGAAGAATGAGAGGTGATCTTATTGAAACATGTAAGATACTGAGGGGGCTTGACAAGGTAGATGCAGAGAGGATGTTTCCCCTCATGGGGAAATCTAGAACTCGGGGGCATAGTTTTAGAATAAAGGGTTACCCTTTTAGAACTGAGATGAGGAGGAATTTCTTCTCTCAGAGGGTTGTAAATCTGTGGAATTCTCTGCCGCAGAGAGCTGTGGGGGCTGGGTCATTAAATACATTTAAGGTGGAGATAGACAGATTTTTGCAAGATAAGGGAATGAAGGGTTATGGGGAGCAGGCAGGGAAGTGGCTTTGAACCCAAGATTAGTCATGATCTTATTGAATGGCGGAGCAGGCTCGAGGGGCCAAGTGGCCTATTCCTGCTCTTATTTCTTATGTTCTTAAGTACTTTACAGTACCTTATCGAAGGCCTTTTGAAAATCCAAGTTTATTACGTCTGCTGCATTATCCTTGTCTACCTTTTCTGTTACTTCTTCAAAGAATTCAATAAGATTTGCCAAGGATGACCTTCCCTTTTGAAATCCGTCGTGACTACTTTGTATTATATTTTCATTTTCTAGATGTTTTTCTATTACATCTTTGAGTAAGGATTCTATTATCTTTCCTACCATTGACGTGAAGCTAAGTGGTCTATAGTTCCCTGGACTTGTTCTCCCTTTTTAAACATAGGAATCGCAATAGCTCTCCGTCAGTCATCTGGCACTATTCACTTTTCTAAGAATTTATATATATATGTAATATGTAGTACCTCTGCTATCTCTTCCCTAACTTCTTGTAATATGCACAGATGCAATCTATCTGGACCAGGGGTTTTATTCTTTCTAAGTTTGATTAGTTTATCAATTATCTTCCCCTTTTCTATCTTAAATGTCTTTCCATCTTTTTTGATCTGTCCTTCTAATGTCATGCCCACCGTGTTAGCCTCCCTAGTAAATACTGAGGCAAAGTAATTATTTAATATTTCTGCTATTTCGCTGTCATTACCTGTGAGCATATTGTATGTATGCCTTAGTTGTCCTATCCATATCCTGATTTGTCTTTTGTTGTTTATGTGTCTGTAGAATACTTCACTATTTCTTTTTATATTCCTTGATAATTTAATTTCATAGGCCGGAATTTTTCCTACCTGGGCGGGTCCGGTGCGGCCGGTGTCCGTGCTAACAATTAACAACAAATAACAATTTTCCTACCTGACCCGCCACCGATCGCGCCCGCTACCACCCCGGAAAATTCAGCCCATAGTTTCTCTTTGCCATCCTAATTGGTTTTTTGACTTATTCCCCAACCTTTTTGTATTCCCTTTTGTCATCCTTTCCTTTGTTGTCTATGCACTAAGTGTATGCCTTTTTCTTTCGTTTCAATTTTGCCCTTATTTCTTTATTCACCCATGGTGTGTCACTACTGGCTAGTTTGTTCTTGCTTTTTTGTGGGATATACTTCTCCTGGACTCTATTGATCACTGTTTTAAATGTTTCCCACTGCTGTTCTATTTCTTTGTTTGTCAGTAATTTTTTCCAGTTTATTTTCCCTAGTTCCATTTTCAGCCCCTTAAAATCAGCCTCTTTCCAATTCATTACTTTAATCACTATTAGAGATAGAGATAGAGAAAGAGAGAGAGAGAGAGAGAGGTTGCCACAGAAGCAGATTCCAGTTTAACAGTGCAACCATTTCTAGAGCCAAAAAAGGTTGCAAGCTATTTATTTATATCATAGCTGACAGCATATCATTGCCGTGAGTAAGCAGCTAAATTGTAACACTTCAATGCTATACTACAAGTTACACCATTAAGGTGAACCCAGTTACTGATGTGGCCCTGAAAGCAAGTTATTGTATCTATTTGATGATCACTTTGATAACTGTGTTTTCCATCCACATGTGGCCTTAGGGAAATAAAGTAGTGTTCGAGAGATAATTCTTTTACTATCATTCTTTGATCACTGATAAGCTAAGAATTAGATGATTTCCAACCAATGCTGCACTTGATGCAGGCTGTTGGCAGAATATTTGTTTTTAATTAATTTTATTTGGGTTGGTTTAACAAAAGACAACTTGAGCAAGTTAAATGTGGCATTATAAATTAAATCTCAGATGCAGATTAATCACTCTTACAAATATATAGCTACATATACACACAAAGTATGCATCTATCACTCATTGAATACAAAAGAAATTTAACATATGTAACTTACATATGACTTCAATTGTTCAATGAGATTGTCACTGAAGACCTATAAGTTGAATAGCCTCTATATATACGCAGAAAGAGTGCCTGTGATTCACTGAATACCATCTTCAAATATGACAGGATATCTGAGGACAGTTAGTGATGACCCAGGCTGCTAAAACTAAGATTCTGAAACAATGGCCGGAATTTTCCTTACCTGGGTGGGTCCGGTGCGGCCGGTGTCCATGGTGGGACCCGAACCCGCTGCTGGCTCCATCCCGCTGTAGAAAATGAACTTACCTTAATGGGGTCTATTAGGCCCGCCCAGCGTATTACCTGGCCCAATTAGGTGGAGCAGGTTTGGTGACGTCATTCATGACGCGTTTTCAGCCGGGATCCTTAAAGGGAACCTGGCCACATTAAATTTGAAGTTTAATCTAATATAGTGGGTGTTGAATCTTTATGCTACAATAATGTAATAAAAGTTATATATGAGTGACAAAGAAATATTTAAATAAAATTATCATTAAGTAATATGATTACATCTACACATATGATCAAGAACATAATTAAAAAAGTACATTAATTGGGAAGTTATTGGCGCTTTAATCACAAATCTATAGACCTTTGTATCAGTAACTGGTACAAATAAAAGATGTGTGTGTACAGGTAATACATAAAATTAAGCAGATTTTAAATGTAATTGTAAAGGGGTGGATTTATAATCTTATGCAAGTTCAGTGGAAGAGCTGTGGAATCTCTGACAAACAGTGCAAGTGGTGCTTACGATGGCCCATATTTTCCGACCCCTACAGGTGTGTACAAGGACACCCGTCGGGGCCTCGTAAGTGCCGGTTTCAGGCATGTGAAGCACATGCGCTGAAAACCGGCACTTCCTATCTGTCACGAATTCTCTTGACAGATATTCCGCCTGCCCTAGAGAAGGGCCTCTGCAGGTGGAGAGTTCCACTTTCTGCAGAACTTACGCCCGCTGAAAACCTTTAAAAATCTTACGCCTGGTAAGAGTTTAAAAAAGTTTTTAAAAAATTCTCTCATTTATAATTTAAAAATACTTTTAAAAAAAAGTAAGTTTATTTTTAGCCCTGTAAAAAACTTTAATTATTTTTTTCAAAAAATAAAATTTTTGTTTAAAATATTTAATTTAATGTAATTTTAACTAATTTTAAATACGTGATTTAAAATAATGTATTTAATGTTTTAGTGTGCTTTTTGAGTGATCCCCATTCATACTTTTGACAGTCTATCCGGAGAGACCTGTCAAAAGTGAGAAAGGGGATTCCCTTCTTCCATTGGCTCCTGATGGCCCACGTGATCCCAGGGACGCTTGCGAACTGCCTGTGCCCTTGGGATACCTGGGTCTCTGCGCACGCGCACCAGGAGAGGCCCATGAGCGGAAGTGTCGGGACCTACGGAGCCAGCAGGTAAGTTCATAGATTTTTTTCCAGATCGGAGGCATCCGCACGCAGGAAGCCTCCGATCAGATAATCCGGGCCAATGTGTTTCTGGGATTCTTGCAGCTCTTTCATTGAAGTTAACAATGAACAAGTGAGAGAACCTCCACAGAAATTCACTCTAAAGTCTCAGACTGAAAAATTTAATTTGTCACCCTAACACTAACCCTAACCCTTACCCTAACCATAACCCTAAATGGAATGAGTGATGAGAATTTTTTTTTTATTCGTTTATGGGATCAGGGCATCGCTGGCAAGGCCAGCATTTATTGCCCATCCCTAGTGGCCCTTGAGAAGGTGGTGGTGAGCCGCCTTCTTGAACCACTGCAGTCCATGTGGTGATGGTACTCCCACAGTGCTGTTAGGTAGGGAGTTCCAGGATTTTGACCCAGCGACGATGAAGGATCAGCGATATACTTCTAAGTCAGGATGGTGTGTGACTTGGAGGGGAACTTGGAGGTGGTGGTGTTCCCATGCGCCTGCTGCCCTTGTCCTTCTAGGTGGAAGAGGTTGTGGGTTTGGGAGGTGCTGCTGAAGAAGCCTTGGTGAGTTGCTGCAGTGCATCTTGTAGATGGTACACACTGCAGCCACGGTACACCGGTGGTTGAGGGAGTGAATGTTTAAGATGGTGGATGGGGTGCCAATCAAATGGGCTGCTTTGTCCTGGATGGTGTCGAGCTTCTTGAGTGTTGTTGGAGCTGCACTCATCCAGGCAAGTGGAGAGTATTCCATCACACTCCTTACTTGTGCCTTGCAGATGGTGGAAAGGCTTTGGGGAGTCAGGAGGTGAGACACTCGCCACAGAATACCTAGCCTCTGACCTGCTCTTGTTGCCTCATTATTTATGTGGCTGGTCCAGTTAAGTTTCTGGTTAATGGTGACCCCCAGGATGTTGATAGTGGGGGATTCAGCGATGGTAATGCCATTGAATGTCAAGGGGAGGTGGTTAGACTCTCGCTTGTTGGAGATAGTCATTGCCTGGCACTTCTGTGGCATGAATGTTACCTGCCACTTATCAGCCCAAGCCTGAACGTCGTCCAGGTCTTGTTGCATGCGGGCATGGACTGCTTCATTATCTGTGGAATTGTGAATGGCGCTAAACACTGTGCAGTCATCAGCGAACATCCCCATTTCTGACCTTATGTTGGAGGGAAGGTCATTGATGAAGCAGCTAAAGATGGTTGGGCCTAGGACACTGCCCTGAGAAACATAGAAACATAGAAGATAGGAGCAGGAGTAGGCCATTCAGCCCCTCGAGCCTGCTCCGCCATTCAATGAGATCATGGCTGATCATCCAAATTCAGTACACTGTTCCTGCCTTCTTTCCATATCCCTTGATCCCTTTAGCCTTAAGAAATATGTCCAACTCCTTCTTGAATATGTTTAATGAATTGGCCTGTACTGCCTTCTTTGGCAGAGAATTCCACAGGTTCACCACTCTCTGGGTGAAAAAATTCCTCCTCATCTCTGTCCTAAATGGCTTACCCCTTATCCTTAAACTGTGACCCCTGGTTCTGGACTCCCCGACCATCGGGAACATCCTTCCAGCATCTAGTCTGTCTAGTCCTGTTAGAATTTTATAAGTTTCGATGAGACCCCCTCTCATTCTTCGAAACTCCAGCGAGTATAAGCCCAATCGACCCAATCTCTCCTCATACGTCATTCCTGCCATCCCAGGTATCAGCCTGGTGAATCTTCGCTGCACTCCCTCCATGGCAAGAACATCCTTCCTCAGATAAGGCGACCAAAACTGCACACAATACTCAAGATGTGGCCTCACCAAGGCCCTGTACAACTGCAGCAAGACATCCTTGTTCCTGTACTCAAACCCTCTCGCTATGAAGGCCAACATACCATTTGCCTTCTTAACCGCCCGCCTGAGGAACTCCTGCAGCGATGTCCTGGGGCTGTGATGATTGACCTTCACTCACCACAACCATCTTCCTTTGTGCTAGGTATGACTCCAGCCAGTGGAGCGTTTTCCTCCTGATTCCCATTGACTTCAGTTTTACTAGGGCTCCTTGATGCCACACTCAGTCAAATGCTGCCTTGATGTCAAGGGCAGTCACTCTCACCTCACCTCTGGAATTCAGCTCCTTTGTCCATGTTTAGACCAAGGCTGTAATGAGGTCGGGAGCCGGGTGGTCTTGGCGGAACCCAAACTGGGCATCAGTGAGCAGGTTATTGGTGAGTAACTGTCGCTTGATAGCACTGTCGATGACACCTTCCATCACTTTGCTGATGATTGAGAGTAGACTGATGGGGCGGTAATTGGCCGGGTTGAATTTGTCCTGCTTTTTGTGGACAGGACATACCTGGGCAGTTTTCCACATTGTCGGATAGATGCCAGTGTTGTAGCTGTACTGGAACAGCTTGGCTAGAGGCGCGGCTAGTACTGGAGACAAGTCTTCAGCATGATAGCCGGGATGTTGTCGGGGCCCATAGCCTTTGCTGTATCCAGTGCGCTCAGCCGTTTCTTGATATCACGTGGAGTGAATCGAATTAGCTGAAGACTGGCTTCTGTGATGGTGGGGACCTGGGGAATAGGCCGATATGAATCATCCACTCGGCACTTCTGGCTGAAGTTGGTTGCAAACGCTTCAGCCTTGTCTTTTGTACTCACGTGCTGGGCTCCACCATCATTGAGGATGGGGATATTCTTGGAGCCTCCTCCTCCCGTTAATTGTTTAATGGTCCACCACCATTCACGACTGGATGTGGCAGGACTGCAGAGCTTTGATCTGATCCGTTGATTGTGGGATCGTTTAGCCCTGTCTATAGCATGCTGATTCCGCTTTTTAGCATGCATTTAGTCCTGTGTTGCAGCTTCCCCAGGTTGGAACCTCATTTTTAGGTACGCCTGGTGCTGCTCCTGGCATGTTCGTCTACACTCGTTTTTGAACCAGGGTTGGTGGTAATGGTAGAGTGAGGGATATGACAGGCCATGAGGTTACAGATTGTGGTGGAATACAATTCTGCTGCTGCTGATGGCCCACAGCAACTCATGGATGCCCAGTTCTGAGCTGCTAGATCTATCCCATTTAGCACGGTGGTAGTGCCACACAACACGATGAAGGGTGTTCTCAGTGTGAAGACGGGACTTCGTCTCCACAATGACTGTGCAGTGGTCACTGCTGCCAATGCTGTCATAGACAGATGCATCTGTAACAGGTAGATTGGTGAGGACGAGGTCAAGTAGGTTTTTCCCTCGTGTTGGTTCACTCACCACCTGTCGCAGGCCCAGACTGGCAGTTATGTCCTTCAGTACTCGGCCAGTAGTGGTGCTACCGAGCCACTCCTGGTGATGGATATTGAAGTCCCCCACCCAGAGTACATTCTGTGCCCTTGCTACTCTCAGTGCTTCTGGTGTGCAACATGGAGGAGTACTGATTCATCAGCTGAGGGTGGGCATCAGCAGGATGTTTCCTTGCCCAGAAGCCATGAGACCTCATGGGGTCTGGAGTCAATGTTGAGGACTCCCAGAGCCACTCCTTCCCGACTGTATACCATTGTGCCACCACCCCTAGTGGGTCTGTCCTGCCGGTGGGACAGGACATACTCAGGGATGGTGATGGAGGAGTTCGGGACATTGGCTGAAAGGTATGATTCTGTGAGCATGACTATGCCAGGCTGTTGCTTGCCTAGTCTGTGGGTCAGCTCTCCCAATTTTGGCACAAGTCCCCAGATGTTGGTGAGGAGGACTTTGCAGAGTTGACTGGGCTGGGTGTGCCGTTGCCGTGTCCGTAGCCGGTGCCGAGTGGTCCGTCCGGTTTCATTCTTATTATTTTGTTTCGTAATGGTTAGTTGCAACTGTGTGACTTGCTAGGCCATTTCAGAGGGCAGTTAAGAGTCAACCACATTGCTGTGGGTCTGGAGTCACATATAGGCCAGACCAGGTAAGGACGGCAGATTTCTTTCCCTAAAGGATATTAGTGAACCAGATGGGTTTGTTACGACAATCCGATAGTTTCATGATTAACATTATCTGCTCTAGCGTTTTATTCCAGATTTATTTAATTAACTGAATTTAAATACCCCAGTTGCTGGGATTTGAACTCACGTCTGTGGATCATTAATCTAGCCCAGTGACATTACCACTACACTACAGTTGAAGACTTGAGTCAATCTGTAACTGGACAATCACAGTATACTGTGAGAAAAACCTGACCAGAAAGAACACAAAAATGTATTTAAATGGTATATGTCAATTCTATAGTGTAGATCAGTTCACTGGAATTACTGTTGAGTTGGAAGGCAACAGCCAAGAATGGCCAGTGAAAAATTATCATTTACCAGTAGCTTTTCAAATAGAACAGAATCTCCATCAATCTGTTAGCTGATGTAATCAACATGTTTTTATTTTGGTTTGTTTTCCGTGCTGTCAAGTAATCAGCTGGAGCAATGGCCACAGAACTCACGGCTCAGGTTGACAGACGTGGTTCCCAAGCTGTGTGAATCCCGTGGCCATGCAGGGAAATTTAAAAAGTAGGGGGGAGAAGGCTCTTACGTGCCTGTAAGGTACCTCATAATGATTTCAATTGGGTCCCCCGCCGCTGAAGGTCGGGTCGGCTCCACGCTGACAGATGCGCCTGTGGGAAAAGTGCATGGGAGCGAGATAACAGCGGGTTCCCACCCAACCTGCCAACAATCGCGCCTGCTACCACCACAGAACATTCAGCCCTAAGAATCAATATCAACTCAAAGTAATGTTTTCAGATGTCAAATTCTGGATTTAAGAAGCCAAATCGAGAAAAATGATAGTGGACTAATGATGTCCCATCCCTATAATACTTTAACTTTGTGAATATATTTAAACTGTAGTTGATCTCCGGTGGAGTTGTTTATGGATTTTTTTTAAATTATGTCTCTCTTGCTGTAACTGTCTCTCTACTTGTATTCCATTCTAACTCTTTGGCCGCAATCTTGCTGACCTTGGCGGGTCTGGGGCGGGTGATATCAGTGGTGGGCCTCAGCCCCACTGCTGGCTCCACCCCAGCCTCGGAAATGATTTTCCATGGATAGGGCTTGTTAAGCCCACCCAGCGAGTTTCCCGGCCAATTAGAGGAAGCGGGTCTGGTGACGTCATTGACGCATCATCAGCCAGTTTCCTTAAAGGGACCATGCCCAAATTTAGTTTGACATTTGGGCTGTCAGAGTTCTATAGCATTGAAGTGCTGCAAACACTGACAAGCACTGCACAGAGGTACAGGGCTGCACCTAGGTTCTCCCATGACTCCCTTCATATGCTTATGAAGGGAGTCACAGCATGCAGGGAGGTCCTCTTCCCTTCCCATGGGTGGAAGAGGCCTCTCCAAGACATCAACAGGGTCTGGTTACACATTGCAGAGGAGGGCACAAGCAGGGATGTGGTCAGGGGGACCTGGGTGCAGTGCCGCAAAGATTTCAATGATCTCAGTAGATCACGAAACGTTAGTACAAAGCCACACTCAACCTCATCCTGCTGTGCCTCTCATCACATCCCCATCACTCTGCCTTCCCTACCCTACTCCTGCACATCCTTACTCACACCAACTTATCTTTCACCTCCACCATCCCTCCTCTCTATCTATATTATCACTTCCCCATCTCACTAGTCACCCCTCACACTCATCCTCATCCTAGTCCAATCATACCAACTAACAACACACAAGGGTAGGCACTTGGGTGTTTTATGCAATGTCCATGTAAACTTTCTGTTAATGTGGTGTCAAACATTGTAACCTTTATTTTCAACACTTTACGTTCTTGGACAGATTTGTGTGCACCTTTGGAAGTGGCTTCGTGAGTTGCAGTGAATGGTGAGGCATAACGGTACCCCCGCAATGGTGATCAGTGTGAAAGGAATGGCATGGGCATTGTAGGGATGCTTTAAGGTGTTAGCGTGGTATCGTGTCAACCTGGCACATTATGTGACAGCCAGGGTGTACAGCATCACGTGAAGTAAATCTGGCCATGCTGAGGCCATCCCTGGTCTCCCGGGCAGCAATGGGTTGATGCCCTGTGTCCTGTGCAGCATCAGTTGATTGTGGAGAAGGCTTGTATTGTTGTTGGTGCTGCTGGTGTGCCTGGTGCTGCTGGTGTTGGGGCTGATCATGGTGGGATTCTGAGGACCAAGGTGAGAAAGTATAAAGGGCACCCATGCTGATGGAATAGATGGCAGGTGAAGTAGCGATGACAGAAACAATCTGTCAATGGTGAGAAAGATAATGAGGTCAGATTGGATGGAGACTTGTGTATAGAATTGCAGCATGGTGAATCTGTTGTGGAAATGCAGTGAGGAAGAGCTTGTGGTTGAGGGAAGATATCTCTTTAAGGTGGGAGCTTTTACTTGACATTTCAAGCTGTCAACTTATCAGCTGATTCAATGGCCACTGACCTCCTGCCTCAGCTTCACAGACGTGGTCTAGCAACAGCGTGAAACCCATGGGAGAGCTGTCAAATTCAAAAGGTCAGTTTAAAACCATTGTTAAGTGGTTGTAAACAAGCCATTTATCATTTAAATTGGCTCCCCCGCTGCTGCCTGTCGGGTCTGCTCAGCACTGGCAGACCCGACATCGGGAAAGGCAGGTATGCGTGATTTGACAGCAGTTTCCCGACCTGCTGTCAATCAACTCACATTTAACTGCCGACCCACCACCGATCCCATCTGCTGAGCACTGGCAAAATTCCGGTCTTTATGTCTGCCCCTCTTTTCTTTCTGTTTGTCTTCCAATCGCTCTTTATGTATCTGAATCTCACACAATTTTTGGCATTGTTCTTTATGCATCTCTGTTTGTGACTCTTTTTGTCTCTCTTTAATGTAAGTCTGTCTTTCCTTCCATCCTCTTTTTTCTCTATGGGGCTATTATCCTCAATACTTACTTGGCACACAACTTCGTTCACATTCCACTTTACAACATGTCTCCCTTTTATATCTGCTTTCAGCAAAAGGCTGCATATAGCAGGTTGCAGTGCTTGCAAACAGTAGGAGGTGTTCCCAAGCTGCGAGCCTTGACTGCTTATGAGGAGAGGGATCTAGAGAATATGTTATGGTGGCAATAAAGGAAAGGTGAAGGGTGATGTCAAAGGCCTCCTCCAAACTCAAGACGAGTATATTCTTTACCTCCTTAAGCACTCACTCACTCTCTCACCCACAGCTTTACAATGCATTATAATGCCAAACACACTGCAGTGTCTAACAGCATAAAGCTTTGTTTTAAGGCTTGAATTATTGCTAACATTGTGAAATATCTTCTCCTCTCGGTGCTCAACAGGAGGTGTTGCAGGCTGTCCATAAACCCCAACTGAGCACCTCCCGCATTCTGATTGTGAAAAGTACCAGCGTATCAACTCTGGGGGATCAGTTAGTGGGTTTCAGGAGGCAGCACTTCATAAAGTACTGTGTGAGGAGGAGCAAATGCAGGTTGAATTGAAGTTAGTTAGTTCAGCCAGCTTGAAGTCTTCTTCGGCTTCTATGCCCAGGGATTTGGACCTCACAGGGCCTGCTCACAAATGGACTTTAATGTAGTAACTTGGGAATGTGCCACACAACCTGTACAGTTTAGAGGCATCTGGAGAGGAATCCACAACCTGCATTTGTACAGTGCTGCATAACCACCTGACTGAGCTGCAGACCACCATAGAAAGTGTGCTCACTCCAGAGCCCTCTGTAATGGAGCACGCCATGGCCAAGATTCTAAGCTCATGTTTAGCTTCTATCACAAATGCTTTGACTGATACTCTGGAGACTTGAGCTCCAATCTACAGCAAACTATTTACTCATGATTCATCATGTTGGCGAATTAGACAGCCACAACTCTGGGCTTGAACACCCTAATTTCTGCTCAAAGCTCTTTTCCCACACTGATTTCTGGCCATGTTGAGGGAGTGCCCAGCTGCAGGGGAATGGGAGGAGTTGTCACAGACGATGGCAATATCTTTCAGAGCAGCATCACATTTGTAGCAACCAGCCACGTTAATTTGACTTATTCAGTCACCATAAATCAGCGACCCTAATAATACATTTTGTGTTACATGTCACAGAAAGAAAGAAAGAACTTGCATTTATATGATCCACCCCTCTCAGCTCTCCTTTAGTATTCTCGTTGTGCACCAGCCGCCAAGCCCCTCATGGAAACTTTCTTCCGTCAGCCTCTGCACTGATTGAATCGTCATCCTCTGTGATTACTTTCTACATCTCAGCTCCCCTTGCCCTCTCTCCTCTGAATTCACTGCCCTACTGTCCTCCTTAATCCTTTCCCTCCATATAAACTCTCCTAACCATTTGATATACCTATCAATTCCTCCAATAAAAGGCGAAGAGTTACGAAGGTGACTAAAGGTTTTTATTGACTAAATAACAGAGCCCACTCTCGTGGGTGATCCGATCCAAGCAGGAGGAATACCAGCCAGTCGCTCACCTTTATACCTGGCCTGGTGGGTGGAGCCAAGGCGGAGTCGGCAGTGGTCATCCCAGGTATAGCACTGTGGCAAGAGGCGACCTCGTACCGTGATACAATAGTGGTCAGTGATACAGTTATAACGAACAGTGGTGAACAGTGCTAACTACTAACAGTGATACGATAGTGAACGTGGTTTACCACATTCACCCCTTGTTTAGAATTAAGTCCGGCGGGGTGAAGTGTACTACCAATTCTGGTAGGTCAGTCTGTCCGGAGGCTTCGTAAGCCTCTCCGATCGCCGCAGCGGTGGTGTTGCCTTATCCGGTGCTGGTGCCTTATCCGGTGTTGATGCTGGTGTTTGCGTGGTCGGCGAGGGCTCGTGGGGTTCCGGCATGCCGTCTACCTGGGATGAGGTTGGGGGGGGGTGGTGGCGGTGTTTCCGGATCGGCTGAGGGTGCGAGGTCTCGTAGGGAGACAGTGTCCTCCCGCCCGTCTGGGTACGCCACATAGGCGTACTGGGGGTTGGCGTGCAGGAGGTTCACCCTCTCGACCAGGGGGTCCGTTTTATGGGCCCTCACGTGTTTCCGCAGCCAGACCGGCCCCGGGGCGGTCAGCCAGGTTGGTAGAGTGGTTCCCGTAGTCGACTTCCTGGGGAAAACGAACATTCGTTCATGGGGGGTGGTGTTAGTGGCCGTGCAAAGTAATGACCGGATGGAGTGCAGCGCTGTCGGGAGGACTTCTTGCCAGCGGGAGGTTGGGAGGCCCTTAGACTTTAAGGCTAAGAGGACGGCCTTCCATACCGTCGCGTTCTCTCTTTCCACCTGACCGTTACCTCTGGGGTTGTAGCTGGTGGTCCTGCTTGCTGCAATACCTCTCTCTAGGAGGAATTGCCGGAGTTCCTCGCTCATGAAGGAGGAGCCCCGGTCGCTGTGTATATAGTTCGGGAACCCGAACAAGGCGAAGAGGGCATTCAGGCACTTAATGACCGTGCTACTGGTCATGTCGGGGCAGGGGAAGGCAAAGGGGAAACGGGAGTACTCATCAACGATGTTGAGGAAGTACACATTACGGTCAGAGGACGGGAGGGGCCCCTTAAAGTCGATGCTCAGGTGCTCGAAGGGGCGGGTGGCCTTGATCAGGCTTGCTCGGTCCGGCCTATAGAAGTGCGGTTTGCACTCCGCACAGGTCTGGCAGTTCCTGGTCATGGTCCTGACCTCCTCGATGGAGTAGGTCAGGTTGTGGGCCTTAATGAAATGGTAGAGTCTGGTGACTCCGGGGTGGCAGAGCTGGTCGTGGAGGGTCTGAAGCCTATCGATATGCGCGCTGGCGCATGTCATTCGTGAAAGGGCATCAGGGGATTCGTTCAGCTTGCCTGGCCGGTACAAGATCTCATAATCGTAGGTGGAGAGCTCGATTCTCCATTTCAAAATCTTGTCATTCTTGATTTTGCCCTTCAGCTTGTTATTAAACATGAAAGCCACCGAACGCTGGTCGGTGAGGAGGGTAAATCGTTTGCCTGCCAGGTAGTGCCTCCAGCGCCGTACTGCCTCCACGATCGCCTGGGCCTCTTTCTCGACCGACGAATGTCGGATCTCGGGGCCCTGTAGGGTCCTTGAGAAGAAGGCCACTGGCCTCCCCTCCTGGTTTAGGGTGGCGGCTAAGGCGAAGTCGGATGCGTCGCTCTCCACCTGGAAGGGGATGGACTCGTCCACTGCGTGCATCGTGGCCTTGGCTATGTCTCCCTTAATGAGGGAGAAGGCCGCGCACGCCTCCTCCGTGAGGGGGAAGGAAGTGGCTTTCAGGAGGGGTCTGGCTTTGTCCGCGTAATTGGGTACCCATTGGGCATAGTAGGCGAAAAGCCCCAGGGTTCTCCTAAGTGCTTTAGGGCAGTGGGGGAGGGGTAGCTCCATGAGGGGGCGCATTCTTTCTGGGTCGGGGCCGATGATTCCGTTCTCCACTACGCAGCCGAGGATGGCAAGGCGCGTGGTGTTAAACACGCATTTCTCCTTATTGTAGGTGAGGTTCAGCCGTTGGGCCGTACGGAGGAATTTCTCCAGATTCGCGTCATGTTCCTGCCGGTCGCGGCCGCAGATAGTGACGTTATCTAGGTAGGGGAATGTAGCCTGCAGTTCGTTCTGGTCAACCATCTGGTCCATCTCCCTTTGGAAGACCGAGACCCCATTAGTGACACCGAAGGGGACCCTAAGGAAGTGGTATAGGCGCCCATTCGCCTCGAAGGTGGTATACTGGCGGTCCTCAGGGTGGATAGGGAGTTGGTGGTAGGCCGACTTCAGGTCGATGGTCGAGAATACTTTATACTGTGCAATCTGATTGACCATGTCAGATATGCGGGGGAGGGGGTATGCATCCAGCTGGGTATATCTGTTTATGGTCTGGCTGTAGTCGATGACCAGGCGGTTTTTATCACCGGTCTTTACGACTACGACCTGGGCACGCCAGGGGCTGCTGCTCCCCTCGATAATGCCCTCTTTCAGGAGGCGCCGCACCTCAGAGCTAATGAAGGCTCTGTCCCCGGCGCTATACCGCCTGCTCTTGGTAGCGACGGGTTTGCAGTCAGGGGTAAGGTTAGCAAACAGAGAGGGTGGCGGGACCTTGAGGGTGGAGAGGCTGCAGGTGTTACGCGGTGGGCGGTTTAACGTTTGCTGGTTGTTGACTGTGAGTGGGGGGAGGGGTCCACCGTATGCTAGGGTTACGCTTTGGAGGTGGGATTGGAAGTCCAGCCCTAGTAGGACGGCAGCGCAGAGATGGGGGAGGACGAGGAGTTTAAAGTTTTTATACTCCGTGCCCTTAACCGACAGGGTCACGACACAGTAGCCGCTGATGTCCGTGGCGTGGGACCTCGATGCCATCGAGATTCGGCTGCGCGTTGGTAGGACAGAGAGGGAGTAGTGGCTCACCGTGTCTGGGTGGATGAAGCTCTCCGTGCTTCCGCTGTCGAACAGGCAGGTCGTGGCGTGGCCGTTCACTTTGATGTCCATCATTGACTTGGACAGATGGTGCGGGCGGGCTTGGTCCAGGGTGACGGAAGCTAGTGTGTAGCTGAGCGAGTCGTTGTCATCTGCGGGCGAGGCGGTCGGGCGTGGTGAGTAAAATGGCGTCTCCCACGAGGTAGGGCAAAATGACGGAGAAGATGGCTGCCCCCGTAGCTCACATGAGGCACTATTGGGGTCGGTTGCCTTAATCAAAGATGGCCGCCCCCATGACTCATGTGTGGGGATGCTGGCCTCAGTTGCCCTAAACAAAGATGGCCGCCCCCATGACTCATGTGTGGGGATGCTGGCCTCAGTTGCCCTAAACGAAGATGGCCGCCCCCATAGTTCGCATGCGGCACTGCTGGCCTCTGAGGATCCGCTCCTGCAGGCCTTGGAGAAGTGGCCTATCTTCAGGCAGGTTTTGCATATGGAGTTCTTGGCTGGGCAGCGCGACCTCGGGTGCTTCTCCTGGCCACAAAAAAAACAGCCGGCGGCCCGATCGCGGATGCCCGATGTCGGGGCCGGTGCCGGGGGTGGCGGGGCCGGTCGGGTCCGGGACGCCGACGCAGAGGTAGGTCCCGGGGGCGGCGCTGGGAAGGGTGCTGTGGTAGGGGTCGGGCCCGAGTCCCAGGGTCGCGAGCAGTACCTGGTGAATGCTTCCTGATCTTGGTGGGCCACTTCCAGGGAGATAGCGAGGGCTTCAGCTTTTTCCATGCTGAGGTCTTTAGCTTCCAGCAGTCTTTGCCGTGAGTACTCGGACCGTAGGCCTTTCAGGAATGCGTCGCGGATATTATCTTCAGTATTTTCGGCTGCCGACACCGATTTAAAGTCACAGTTCCTGGCGAGTGCATATAGCGCCTGTGAGAATTCGGCTACTGATTCTCCTGGCTGTTGCGGCCGTGATCTTAGGAGGTGCCTAGCGTACATGTAGTTTACCGGGGTCCGGTACTTCTGTTTCAGCAGGTTGATGGCGGTCTCGTAGGTAGTCATGTCCTCGATGAGAGTGTATACTCTCGGGCTCAGTTGTGCCTGCAGGACACTTAGTTTGGATGCCTGAGGGACGCTGGATTCTCTCAGGTATGATTCGAAGCAGACCAGCCAGTGTTTAAAGTCTGCGGCTGAGTTTGCTGCTCGTGGGTTCAGGTCCAGGTACGGCGGTCTGAGGGCTCGCAGCCAAGCTGGCTGGTGTGGCTTGGCTCCTGGGAGCTGCTTGGATCGGATCACCCACGAGAGTGGGCTCTGTTATTTAGTCAATAAAATTGATATACCTATCAATTCCTCCAATAAAAGGCGAAGAGTTACGAAGGTGACTAAAGGTTTTTATTGACTAAATAACAGAGCCCACTCTCGTGGGTGATCCGATCCAAGCAGGAGGAATACCAGCCAGTCGCTCACCTTTATACCTGGCCTGGTGGGTGGAGCCAAGGCGGAGTCGGCAGTGGTCATCCCAGGTATAGCAGTGTGGCAAGAGGCGACCTCGTACCGTGATACAATAGTGGTCAGTGATACAGTTATAATGAACAGTGGTGAACAGTGCTAACTACTAACAGTGATACGATAGTGAACGTGGTTTACCACACCATATTCATACCCACCTCCTCGAACTTACCATCTCCCACGGCCTCTCTACTCTCATGGTCTGGATTATCGACAAGGCCATCGCTGACCACTTCCTTGTATCCCCACCATGCACATTCCCCACCTCCTTCCAACCCCACTTCCTCTGCGTCCATCTCTGGAAAAAAAAACTCTCCCCAAAATCATTTACAACTGCACTTTCAAACTTACAACTGCTTAGCCTTTGGCCTTCATTCTGCAGCTGTCAATTGGTCAACTGCTCCCTTATCTTTGATACCCTTGAGCCCAACAAAAACTTGGCTCTCTCCTACCCTGGTTGTTCCCCCGATATGGTCCTCATCTTCCCTCCCTCAAATTCAAGGAGTGCAGATGTGAGCGTATCTGATGCACAACTGGTTTAACCATCCATCATCAGATCTGCCAAAACTGCTCACTACTTCAGATCATCCTGGAGAGCAAAAATAACCCCTGGCTTCTTTTCTCCAATACCAACTATCTCCTTAAACCCTTCTTCCTTGTCCCTTCCATCCTCACTGCCAACAACAAATGTGAGGAGCTCATGGACCTCTTTATTACTAAGGTTGGGACCATCTTTTCATCTGCCTCTGCTGCTTTCCCTTTTCTTTGCCTCTAGTTTTGTTCCCGTCTCCCCTCATGCCTTCTCCAAACTCATCCCATCCATGAGATCCACCTCTTGCTCATTGACCCCCATTCCCACCAAACTCAGTTCAGCATCCATTTTTTCTGATTATGCCACTGTGAAATGCGTTGGGATGATTTTTCTATGTTAAAGGCGCTATATAAATGCAATTCATTGTTATATAGTCTTTCACGTCTTCAGGACAACCTAAAGTGCTACACAGCCAAAAAGTATTTCTGCAGTGTTGACATTGTTGGTGTGTAAGGTTGCACTAACAGTAATGAGATTGATGAGCAAATAATCTGTTTAGGTGATGTTGGTTGAGGGATAACTGTTGGCCAGGACACCGAGAGAACTCTTCCGCCCTTCTCCAAATAATGCCATGTACACATGAGCAGGCAGATGGGGCTTTGGATTAACATCTCATCCGTATCTCCTCCAGAGCAACACTGCCTCAGTATTGTACTGAAGAGACAGCCTAGATTATATGCTTACGTCTCTGGAGGGGGTTTTGAACCCACAACCTTCTGACTCGGAGCCAAGGCTAAAAGCCCAATTAAAGTATTATAAAACAGCACACCCTCCAACTCAGTGAACAATATCACTGGAGATCCACCAGCATATATGAAATTCTTCCACCTAATGGGGCAGTAATTCCTCCCCAAACGCGTGAGTACGGAAGGGGTACTCATGCGTCTGGCCGGAGGAAATGCTGGTTTTCAGCATGCACAGCGCATGCGCTGAAAACCGGCATTTCCTCTCCTCTAACCCAAGAGGTGAAGAGGCTAGCGCGTGCGCTGTAGGGGGCAGCGCGTGCGTCTTGGATTTCCTCTGTTTTGGGGGATTTGCGCATGTGTAAAGGCCTCCGGTCTTTACGCTTGTAAAAAGCACACATAAGTATTTATTTTTACAGGTAAGTGGTGTTTTAGTGCAATTTAGAATTTTTTTTCCCACAGGTTTATTATTTTAAAGAATCTACAATAAGGTAAGTTTAGTTTTAGACCCTTTTTATTAAAAATTTATTTTTTTCAAAAAAAAAAATTATTGTTTAAATTATTTTTTTAAACTTATTTATACTTAATTTGATGATTGGGATGTTTTTTAAATTTTTATTTAAAGTTTAAATAGTGTTTTGGGCCCCCGTAGTTTTCATGAGTTTGACAGCTCTTACTGTCAAACTCATGAATGAGTTTCCCCTCCCCTGATTGGCTGCACAGTGCTCACCTGATCCCAGCCGGCACATCGCACTAACTACGCCGCTGGATCAGGTTAGCACAGCGCGCCGACATCAGAACTGGGCCTGTGAAAGGAAATGCGAGCAGGCCCGGGCTTCAGATGTCGGCGCGCAGGGTGAGTGCAGGTCGGGGGCTTGCACGCGCGGCAAGCCCCCGATCTAGTTTCAGGAATGTGTATTCATCATAGTCCAGTGTCACACACCAGACATCACACACCACTTGCACTTTGTTATAGATGCAAAACTATCTTTAAAAAAGTAAATTTCCTGGAGCCTGAAATTTACAACCAGATACAAGTCCCCTCTGAGTGACTTCAGCAGCTTATAAGTAGTTACATTTACCTGGACTTATCTATTAAGATCAGGGGGCTTAAAGTAACAACCCAACAGAAACCATTAAGTGTGGACTCCTGAGAGACTACACTCTGTAACTCACCTGTTTCCTATTTTTTGGTAAGATTCTTCTTGTTCTACCTTGGATTCCCATGGCTTTTTAGTTTGATTAGAATTTTTGTGCAATGTTTTCTGAAAGTCCAAATGAATTGTATCATAGGGAATTGCACCATCTACTTTATTTGCAACATCAGGGATGATTGAAAATCAGGAACTTCCCCTATTAAATTCTTCCTAGCTGTTTCTTATTGAATTGTTGCCACACATACAGTCCTTCAGCTTACTCCATTCCACTTGTTGTTTATTTTACATGTTAGTAACCTTATGCCAATAGGCCTGCAGTTGACCAGGTCAAAATTTTCCCATTTGCTAAACATAGGTATTGTTTGTTTGTTTTCAGTCTTGGGTGACCACACCAATACTCAGTGCCACTATGGCAACAGCCAATGCTCCCGAAATATCCTCCCTAGGGGGTCTAATTTACCTTTAGTTGCTTACTAGTTAATATATTTATGTAAAATTCCTTTGTGCACGATTACCTTTGTTATTGGTGACTGCCTTAAAATAGCATACAAAGGAATTTTATGCCAGTGTGTTAACCCCAGTGCACTATCAGAACAAATTAAACCCCTAGTCTAAGAACATAAGAATTAGGAGTTATCCATACTGCCCCTCGAGCCTGCTCCGCCATTCAATAAGCTCATGGCTGATCTTTGACCAAAACTCCACTTTCCTGCCCGATCCCCATATCCCTTGATTCCCCTAGAGTCCAAAAATCTATCTATCTCAGCCTTGAATATACTCAACAACTCAGCATCCACAGCCCTTTTGGGTAGAGAATTCCAAAGATTCACAACTCTCTGAGTGAAGAAATTCCTCTTCATCTCAGTCTTAAATGGCTGGCCCCTTATCCTGAGACTATGTCCCCTAGTTCTAGACACTCCAGCCAGGGGAAACAATCTCTCAGGATCTATCCTGTCAATCCCCTTCAGAATCTTCTATGTTTCAATGAGATCACCGCTCATTCTTCTAAACTCACAGCAGTAGAGGCCCATTCTACACAATCTCTCACCATAGGACAGCCCTCTCATCCCAGGGATTACTCTAGTGAACCTTTGTTACACCGCCTCTTTCAAGACTCTTGGAAAGTGAGTGAAACTTCAAAATGAGTGAGTCTTTGCAAGTCTAGCTACTGAAATCAAAACAGAAAATGCTGGAAATACTCAGCAGGTCAGGCAGCATCTGTGGAGAGAGAAACAAAGTTAACGTTTCAGGTTGATGACCCTTCGTCAGAACTCTTGGTTCTGACGAAGGGTCATCGACCTGAAACGTTGGCCCAGAAATTCGGGTCGGAGGCTTCCCGCAGGTGCAAGCCCCCGACCTGCACTTACCTAGCGCGCCTGCCGTTGTGTTGTGGGCCCGTGTGGGATTCCGGTCCTGGGCCTCCTCCAGCTGCCGCCACGCAGTGCTTGCGTATCCCAGGGGCGCAGTTAGTTCGAAGCGTCCCCTGGGATCACGTGGGCCATGGAGAGCCAATCGTAGCAGGGAATCTCCATTCATAAATTTGCTAGGAAGACCTGTCAAATCTATGAATAGAGATCGGCCCCAAAACCTAACTAAAACTGCAAATAATTTTTTTTTTTAAACATCACATTTTTAAAATAACTATAAGTTACATAAAATAACTATTTTAAACAATAATTTAAATTTTTGAAAAAATTAATTACAGTTTTTAATGGGGCTAAAAATAAACTTACCTTTCTTTGAAGTATTTAAAAATAATAAACCTGTGGAAAAAATGTTTTCATTTTACTTAATTCACCACTTATCTTGTTAAAAGCAGGCCTTGCGGCTGCTTTTTAAAAGCGCAGCTGCTGGAGACTTACCCTCCTGGAGAAACCTGTAAAAAAAACGGAAGTTCCAGGTGTACGCGCTGCCTCTCTGGCACATGCGTTTGACCTGTGAATCCCTTCCTTAAAGGGAATGGAAGTTCCGGTTTCCAGCGCATGCGCAGTGCATGTACGAAACCGGCACTTTCGTTGGCCCTACGTGTGAGTACACAGCGCGTACTCACCCATGGGGACCCGAATTTCTGGCCCATTAATAACTCTGTTTCTCTCTCCACAGATGCTGCCTGACCTGCTGAGTATTTCCAGCATTTTCTGTTTTGATTTCAGATTGCCAGCATCCGCAATATTTTGCTTTTGTATTAGCTAAACCACTGCCTTGATACTGTGAGCGATGTTGGTGCCAATTAAAAGCATGCATGTGCCAGACTTGCTCCTGATTTTAAAGCATGCATTTCCAAGCTTGTTCCTGATTTTAAAGCATGCATTTCCCAGTCTTGCTCCTGATTTTAAAGCATGCCTATGCCAGTTTTGCTCCTGATTTTGAGTTCTGGGCTGGGGATTGGGGTTGGGGTTGAGTTGTGGGCTGGGTCTGGAGTCGGTGTTGAGTTCTGGGCTGGGTCTGGGGTCGGTGTTGAGTTCTGGGGTGGTGGAACTGAAAGAAATCAGTATTTGTAGGGAAATGGTGTTAGGAAAATTGATGGGACTGAAGGCCGATAAATCCCCAGGGCCTGATAATCTACATCCCAGGGTACTTAAGGAAGTGGCCCTAGAAATAGTAGATGCATTGCTGGTCATCTTCCAGAACGCGATAGACTCTGGAAAAGTACCCATGGATTGGAGGGTAGCTAATGTTACCCCACTATTCAAAAAAGGTGGTAGAGAAAAAGCGGGGAATTATAGACCGGTAAGCCTGACATTGGTGGTGGGGAAAATGCTAGAGTCCATTATAAAAGATGTAATAGCAGAGCACTTGGAAAGCAGTGACAGGATCGGACAAAGTCAACATGGATTTACAAAAGGTATATCATGTTTGACTAATCTACTGGAATTTTTTGTGGATGTAACTGGTAAAATAGATAAGGGAGAACTAGTGGATGTGGTGTATTTGGACTTTCAGAAGGCTTTCGATAAGGTCCCGCATAAGAGATTAGCGTGCAAAATTAAGGCACATGGGATTGGGGGCAAGGTATTGACTTGGATAGAGAACTGGTTGGCGGACAGAAAGCAAAGAGTTGGAATAAACGGGTCATTTTCCGAGTGGCAGGCAGTGATTAGTGGGGTACCGCAAGGATCGGTCCTAGGACCCCAGCTGTTCACAATATATATTAATGATCTGGACAAGGGAATTGGATGTAATGTCTCCAAATTTGCAGACGACACAAAGCTGGGTGGGAGGGTATGCTGTGAGGAGGATGTTGTGAAACTCCAGTACGATTTGGACAGGTTGGGTGATTGGGCAGAAACATGGCAAATGCACTATAATGTGGATAAATGTGAGGTTATCCACTTTGGTGGCAAAAACAGGAAGGCAGATTATTATTTGAATGGCAATAGATTGGGAGAAGGGGAAGTGCAAAGAGACCTGGGTGTTCTTGTGCACCAGTCGCTGAAGGTAAGCATGCAGGTGCAGCAGGCGGTTAAGAAGGCAAATGGTTTGTTGGCCTTCGTAGCAAGAGGGTTCGAGTACAGGAACAAGGATGTCTTGCTACAGTTGTACAGGGCCTTGGTGAGACCGCACCTTGAATATTGTGTGCAGTTTTGGTCGCCTTACCTGAGGAAGGACGTTCTTGCCATGGAAGGAGTGCAGCGAAGATTCACCAGGCTGATACCTGGGATGGCAGGAATGACGTATGAGGAGAGATTGTGTCAATTGGGCTTATACTCACTGGAGTTTAGAAGATTGAGAGGGGATCTCATCGAAACTTATAAAATTCTGTCAGGCCTGGACAGACTAGATGCAGGAAGGATGTTTCTGATGGCCAGTGTAAGGGGTTTTCTCTAGGTAGGTCTCTCTCTCTGGTGAGACCTCTCTCTCTTTTGCACAGTAATTTACCGAGTGGTTCGACCCACTCACCCCTTAGGTTCTGTACACTGGACTTTGAGGCAGGAACTGCAATGCAGAGAATACTCTGTAGACCAAGTTTAATGAAACAAAGTGAAATTTTATTGCATAAAGGAAAAATTGAATGTAAGCCAAATTAAGGTACATGGGAGGGAAAAACAAATCATAATACAGTACTAACCTATATAACTACAGGCATAGTATACTTTACAAGGTTCACCATGAAATAGGGAAACACACGGAACATCGAGGGACAACAACTCATTGTTAATTATCCCCTAAAATGCCCACCCCCTAAACCTAGCTAGATTAGATTATGAGGGGCCAGAAACATGCTCACCAGTCCTAGTTAGAAAATAGAGGTTTTGAAGTCTGCGTTTTGGTCCTCTCAGGCGTCCTGTCTCCACGTGGTCAGCGGAACGCAGCGGGCTGCGTCACACTCTTTCCTCCCTCGAGGTAATGGACTCGGACAGGCTGGATGTTAGCAGGCCTGGACGTCGACGTGGAGAGAGACCAACTGTTTGACCATTTTCATATAGCTTTCTTCTTGGAGAGTCGCCGTCTTTTCATCTCGCCAAATGGACCAGGGTTTGTCGATGATCTCCCGATAGCTACCCCGGGTCTGGGTGCTGACTCGATCTTCCCTCTCGAACCTCTCTCTCTCCAACTTCTCTCCGAACTCGAACCTCGATCCTCGATCCTCGATCCCGATCCTCTCCTCGATCGTCTCAACTCGAACCCTTGAACTCGAACTTCTGAACCCCTGATAGCTACCCCGGGTCTCCAATTATACTTCTCATCGAGGCCCTTATCTCCCGCCATATCAAGGTTAGTCTTTGTTTAAATTTTTGGCGGGCTTGTAGCACAGAGGGGTAGTCATTGTGTTTAAAGTACTTTCGGGATGGCCGGTAACTGCCATCTCTGGTCTGGAATGACCTTGTATTGTCTTTAATGGGTCTTGATGTCCCCCTTTGAATTTGAAGCTGTTTCCCTCTGTCTGGGTAAACATTTTGATGGCCTTTATCTACAGGCCGATCTGATTGGATCTGCATCCAATCCATATGTATGGGGTTCTGTCTGGTTTCGCATTCTCTGAAAACGCATTCCAGAAACTTACTGTGGGCTGAATCCACAAAAGCTGTCTGTGGACTGTAGGAACCATTTTAAAATGTCCCAAAAAGCTGGTCACGGGGTCTGGTGGCCATTTTGTGTGCCCCTTTTTCTGGGCTTCTTTTAAAACAATCTTTAAAATTAAGGCCTTTTCTGCCAATAGACCCTTATAAGACAATGTACAATTTTGCAAATCCTACACCGGGGAGTCCAGAACCAGGGGTCATAGTCTAAGGATAAGGGGTAAGCCATTTAGGACTGAAATGAGGAGGAATTTCTTCACCCAGAGAGTGGTGAACCTGTGGAATTCTCTGCCACAGAGGGGGGTGGAGGCCAGTTCATTAAATATATTCAAGAAAGAGTTGGATATATTTCTTAAGGCTAAAGGGATCAAGGGATATGGGGAAAAGGCAGGGACAGGGTACTGAATTTGGATGATCAGCCATGATCTCATTGAATGGCGGAGCAGACTCGAAGGGCCGAATGGCCTACTCCTGCTCCTATCTTCTATGTTTCTAAAGCATGCCTGTGCCAGTCTTGCTCCTGATTTTAAAGCATGCATTTCCCAGTCTTGCTTCTGATTTTAGAGCATGCTTTTGTCAGTCTTGCTCCAGATTTTAGAGCATGCCTGTGCCAGTCTTGCTCCTGATTTTAAAGGATGCATTTCCCAGTCTTGCTCCTGATTTTGAAGCTGTAAAGTCTGTGGGTTGTGCAGTTAATAAATACACAGACTTCAGAAGTAACAAACAAACAGGTCTTTACTATTCGAAGGTCCGGGCGAATCTGCCCAATAACTCCTGGCACAACACTTATATACTGGTGTGGTCACTATCGGTATTACAGTATACAGAAGCCAAACAAATGGTGCCACACCTAAAGTAGTTCCCTTAAAGGTGAACGGTTACATTCAATAGTTCCCTTAAAGATAGACGGGTACATACACTACAATCCTCCCTTTTTAGCTTATTGCTTACAGAGTCCCCATTAAACATACATATCTTCAACTTCCTATAAAACAAATTACAGATATAATCTCGGTGGAGTCAATGTCATATAAAACAATTTACAAATATAATCTCGGTGGAAACAGTTCACAGGTTCAGTCTCTGCGGAAACAGTTCATAGATTCAGTCTCTGATCTTGACTCGTTCCGAACAACATTTCTTTGGTGTAGCCGGATTACCTGGCTAGCGTGACTCCTCCATAGCCTTTTTCTTGACGTAACAGCTTGAACCTTCATCCTGTTGAACCAGCAGTGCGGACTTTTACAACCAACTGGCTGTCTTGACATTTTCCAGTTTTTCAACTAATTTAGCTCCTTTCGTAATGTCCCGCCTGGAATGGTAGAAGTGCTAATATTTTAGACAGTTATTATCTTCTGCTTCTTCTTTTTCTTTTCTGCCTTTTTGAAACTCTCGGAGCTCCTTTCTCGGCTGCCAGCTGTAGCGCCACCAACTCTCTATGTTCCTTAGACCTTAAGTGCTTCCTCCGGATTTCAGCACTTTGAGAGTTTTCATCACAAGCTGGGCAGACCACATCCTCGTAATATTCAGTGTCACTCAACAGGTCATGGTAATATTCGGGTTCGTCCTGAGTTAGGCCAGCGAGAGAGACTTCTTCTTCCTCCTCACCCGTCTGGACGTTAGCTGACGGTGGTTCCTTCCCTAAACATATTTCTTGAAAAGCCTTCCTCATGCATTCATATTCGTCCCGCTCTTCCTGGGTTATCTGCCATTCCTTCACGACGGACCTCATTTGTGAGTTCAATACCTTCCTTTCCATCGGTAATTGCGTTATCAGGCTATTTAACCCTTCTACTGAAGTAACGGTTTCCACATTCTTCTGTTCACCTTGACGTGATTCAACGTACTTTTGGCATCCTTGTAAAATTTGTGTTGCCACCTCAGCTATCTCCGTGACTTTTGAGAGCTCCGAACTCGTTCCCCCTGTAGATTGAAGCTCGTGTTCAGATTGTTCCTCTTGCAGAGTCTTGTCCTCCACCTCTTTCTCCAATACTTCCACCTTACGTTCCTCTTGAACTTTGGCTTTCAGCGCTCGGAAAAGTTGCGCCCTGATGCTCTCTAGTTCATGTTCAGGGACCATTCTTACAGTGTCCTGTTCTTCCACTGAAAGGATTCCCAGTTGAATCTGTTCTTCAAGTTGTTGAACCTCGGTCATTGCCGCCTCATATTTGTCTTGGGTGTCCTTCAATGTTTTTATAAGTTCTTGGACATCCTGTCTTTCATGCTCTGCCATGATTTTCACCTCTAATTTCTCATCTATGGATGGATCTCCTACCGATGAGTCTGTCTTGGCCTTGAGCTCATCAAGAATTTCCTGCAGCCTTTGGACTTCTTGCTCATGTTCAACCTTTAGTTGTTCATATGCTTCTACTGAAACTAGCTTTTCGGAGGCTGCCGAGTTAACCCCCTCCAGAATTGTAGCCTGGGCCTGTTCATACTGTTCTTTCAACTTCTCACACTCTGCTTGTAAGGAGTCGTAGAGAAGAACTGGAATAAAATCCTGGCTCCCTGAAGATTCCTCTTCCTTTGGTTCATTCTGTAAATATTCTAGTTCCTGAACAGCATCAGGGGAATGTGATTGGTATTTGACCACGATGGCTCTATGGTCGCTCTCTGCTTGAGCTAGCTGTCTCTGTAGTCTTTCCAGGTTCTCCCATTCGGTGTCCCAGAACCTTTCCATATTTTTCATCTCTTGTACGAGACGGTCACTCAACCGTTCTAATTGTTGTCGTACTTTGACATAAGTTTGCGTCCGAGCTCGGTGTTCTTCCGTCATGGATGAATCCTTTGCTTGAACAGGCTCAGAATTCTCTGTCAACCTGGAGTTCTGCTCTGCAGCTTTATTCTTCTTGGTACCATAAGTCCTTCTGCATGTCTTCGTTTTCTTTCCCATCGTCGGCAAGTCCCTTTTAGCCTTGTCTTCCATATTCGACTTGGTCTTATCATCATCCATTTCAGAATCTGAGCTAATAGCTTGCACCGAGTCCTCCCTCATTATGGCTTTTAGGTAATGCCATTCCATGTCTATTTTCGTAATCCACTCCCGTCCTAGAAGTGGTGGTCCTCCCTCAGGTAATACGTTCAAGTTCATTCTTGGGTGTTCCTTACCCCTATCTCTCACCTTGACTCTTATTTTCCCCACGGGGTATACGTTATGCCCCGTGTATGTCTGTAATATGAACTTGGTATTTCTTAAAGGTATGTGAGAGAATAGCCAGTGGTAGTCCCTTCGGTTGATGACTGATAGAGCTGATCCGGTGTCCAGCTCCATTCTTACTTGGACTCCAGCTATTTTTAGTATGACCCAGATGGCCTGTAGATCCGTTTCTTTACCCACATTGTGGATTCTCAGACTACCCAGCTCCTGGTTGTTTGGGTCTGAGTCTGAATTCTGTTCGTCTGAACTCTTCTCAGCCACCTTGTGTACCTTGTTGTACTTTTCTTGTGGTGGCTTCCTTTGATTATTGGTCTTTTTCCCGGACCGGCATACCTTCGCGATGTGACCCAGTTTGCCACATTTCCTACACTCTTGGTTCTTAAACCAGCATTGATTCTGGTCATGCGTGGTCTTCCCACAACGGTAGCATTTTGTTGTGCTTGAAGTAATTTGGTCCACCCCAAGTGCCGCCGCCTTTAGTTGCATTTCCGCCATTCCTTTCGCTGCGGCTTCGTGCGATGCAGCTATAAGGACAGCCCTGTCCAGTGTGAGGTCGTTCTCTTCCAGTAGTCGCTTCTGCGTCCCTTCTTTGGACAATCCGCATACGAACTTGTCCCGCAGCGCTTCTGTCAGATTCCCTCCGAACTGGCAGTATTTCGCTAGCCTACGCAGTTCGACCAAGTATTCCGCATTGCTTTCGTCTTTCTTCTGCGTTCTTGCGTAGAATTTGAATCGTTCAGCCAGCATCAGCGGTGTGGGGTTCAAATGGTCCTTCAGCACAGCCACAATCTCTTCGAAGGTCTGATCCGCTGGTTTATTTGGTGCTATTAGATGCTTCAAGAGCCCGTATGTTTTTGCCCCCATCGAGTTTAGCAATGTTATCGCCTTGTCGTCTTCCTCTATTTTGTTGGCTTCGCAATAGATCTCTATGCGTTCCACGTACGTGGCCCAGTCTTCTATTTCCGAATTAAAGTCGTTAATATTCCCTCGCTTAGGCATTTTTCTTCCCTTGGGAGCAGCACCAGTATTTCTTTAAGTATTCTTATTTATTTGTTTGTTTCTAAGATGGCGGTTTTCCCGCGAAATCGGCGGTTTCCCGCTCTTTCCTTCTCTCCCCGCCCACTTCAATGGCGGTATGTCAATCAAGATGGCGGTTTTCCCGTGAAAATGGCGGTTTCCCGCTCTTCCTTTCTCGCCCCGCCCACTTCAATGGCGGTTTCCCGCTTCTGGCGTCTTCTCCGTCTAATGGCGGCTTTCCGCGTTTCTTCCCGGTGGAAGGGGTACGCTTCCCCCACAGCGGACAGGTTTAGCCGCTGGCTGGCTTCCGCACAGCTCCCCTTACTCGGCTATGTCTTTTCCTCCCGCCCGCACGGCCCAACCGGCGCTGGGTACACCCCGTTAACGGAGGACAGTTCAGCCGCTGGACTGGCTCTCGCGCAGTCTCTCTCTCCGCACCCGGCTCTGTCGCTCTCTCACCCGCACGTTCGGTGCTACCGGCCCTGGGTACCCCGTTGGTGGAGAACAGTTCAGCCGCTGGACTGGCTCTCGCGCAGTCTCTCACCCCGTTTTCGGCTGTGTCTCTCACCCACTCCCGCACGTTCGGTTTTGCCGGCTCTGAGTACCCCGTTGGTGGAGAACAGCTCAGCCGCTGGACTGGCTCCTCGCAGTCTCTCTCTCCGCACCCGGCTCTCACCCGCACGGTTCCCGTTCGCCTCCCCAGCCCTCTCGCAGACCGGTGTTTCCCTCCCCGGCTGCGGCTGGGTTTCTCTTCCCGCGCCTACTCGCAGGCTCAGCGCTTCGTGGCTGCGGTCGCTGCCCGGATTTTTCCCGCCGATCGCGGTCCGGCTGTCACCCGACGCCGTTGGACCCGACTTTTGGCCGGCACAGCTCCCCCTCGACCGAGGTCGAGTGCTCTGCCCTTACTTCTACACCTTCCCCTACTCACAGTCTCTTCGGCCGCCTTGTTCCCTGCTGATCGGCTCACTCCGCACCGTGGTAGAAGGGTAGTCAGTGCCTGTTGCTAATGGAAGCTTTTGTTGCTAAAGTCTTCCACCTTTCTCCTGCTGCAGCCTCGTGTTTTCTTCCAGCAGCACGACGAGGGCGGTTGCCTCTCTTCGACGCTCTTCTTGCTTTGGTAATCTTGCCGCAGGGTACGATCGGACTCGTCGCCACTGTAAAGTCTGTGGGCTGTGCAGTTAATAAATACACAGACTTCAGAAGTAACAAACAAACAGGTCTTTACTATTTGAAGGTCCGGGTGAATCTGCCCAATAACTCCTGGCACAACACTTATATACTGGTGTGGTCACTATCGGTATTACAGTATACAGAAGCCAAACAAATAGTGCCACACCTAAAGTAGTTCCCTTAAAGGTGAACGGTTACATTCAATAGTTCCCTTAAAGATAGACGGGTACATACACTACAGAAGCATGCCTTTGCCAGTCTTGCTCCTGATATTAGAGCATGTGTTGTATGAACGCATTCAAGCATAGAACCAGGCAGACAGGCTTCTAACTATGATCTTTACTTTATTGGTAAAATGGCTGACTGCAGCTTTCCTGGGTAATTCCCATAATGCAATGCACATTACATTACCATATTAACTGGTGTTAAACTCGCACATTACATTACCGTATTGACTGGTGTCAAACTCGCAATCAATACACGACATCCCCCTTTTCCTTGGAAACAAACTTGCAGTTTACAAACAGTTGCTTATAATAACACTGCATAACTTATTTGGTTTATAAACTTTTTACAAACTTGTGTCTTACCACACAACTAAATAATTCCCAGGTTTAAACATTTAACATCACCCATGCAGTTCTCGCACAGTTTATGTTGTGACATAATCAGACAGTCTTTGGGGTTTTCTTTTAACCCTTTGAGGTCTGGTTGTATTGGGTATGTCTGACATGTTGGTGTCAGTGGGTATTGCCTGTGTCACAGTGGTATGTGTGTCAGGGTCTATTATACTGTCCTCAGTCCCTTGTGTTTCCTCCTGCTCATGGAGTGTCTCCTTTGGTCCATTGGTTCTGTATTTCTTCACAAACGTAGTGTTTCTCGAGTAGCGTGCTCCTTCTGGAGATTCCACTACTACTTGACTCCCTGTTTTACTCAAAACTTTGTGTGGTGTGGCATTAAAAGGAGTGGTGAACTTGTCCACTTTGTCCTGCCGTACCAGCACCGTGTCGCCAACTTCCACCTCTGAGTAATGTGTTCTCCGCTGTTCATCTGCGTACAGTTTGGACTTGCCTTTTTGTTCTGCGTCCCAGTCACGTACTTCCATGTCTGCGCGCGACTCTGTGATGTCTGGCAGCTTTCCTCTCATTTTCCATTTAAAGAGCAGCTCTGCCGGGCTCTTTCCTGTCGTGGCATGGTCAATGCTCCTGTAGACAGTCACATATTTTCTAAGTTCACGTTTCCAATCTAGTCCTTCTGACTGAGCAATTCTGATTCTCTTCATCAGCGATGCATTCTGGCGCTCGACTTCTCTGTTAGCCTGAGCCCATTTTGCTGTCATTTTCAGGTGTTTGATCCCATTGTTTTCACAGTATTCTTTGATTAATTCAGATCGGAATTGGGGACCATTATCAGATTTGCAGGTGATTGGCAAACCATGACGGCTGAAGATTGACTCTAGACTATCAATAACCTTCTCTGTTAGAGTCATAGAGTTATACAGCACGGAAAGAGGCCCTTCGGCCCATCGTGTCTGCGCCGGCCATCAGGCCCTGTCTAATCTAATCCCATTTTCCAGCATTTGGTCCATAGCCTTGTATGCTATGGCATTTCAAGTGCTCATCCAAATGCTTCTTGAATGTTGTGAGGGTTCCTGCCTCTACCACCCTTTCCGGCAGTGAGTTCCAGATTCCAACCACCCTCTGGGTGAAAAAGTTCTTCCTCAAATCCCCTCTAAACCTCCTGCCCCTTACCTTGAATCTATGCCCCCTTGTTATTGACCCCTCTACTAGGGGAAAAAGTTCCTTTTTATCTACCCTATCTATGCCCCTCATAATTTTGTACACCTCAATCAGGTCCCCTCTCAGCCTTCTCTGCTCCAAGGAAAACAACCCCAGCCTGTCCAGTCTTTCTTCATAGCTGAAGCACACCAGCCCAGGTAACATCCTGGTGAATCTCCTCTGCACCCTCTCCAAAGCAATCACATCCTTCCTATAGTGTGGCGACCAGAACTGCACACAGTATTCCAGCTGTGGCCTAACCAGCATTTTGTACAGCTCCATCAAAACCTCCCTGCTCTTATATTCTATGCCTCGGCTAATGAAGGCAAGTATCCCATATGCCTTTTTAACCACCTTATCCACCTGTTCTGCTGCCTTCAGGGATCTATGTACATGCACACCAAGGTCCCTCTGATCCTCTGTCTTAACTAGGTCTTACCATTCATTGTGTATTCCCTTGCCTTGTTAGTCCCTCCAAAATGCATCACCTCACACTTTTCAGGGTTAAATTCCATTTGCCACTGTTCCGCCCATCTGACCAACCCATCGATATCGTCCTGCAGACTGAGGCTACCCTCCTCACTATTTACCACCCCACCAATTTTCGTGTCATCTGTGAACTTACTGATCATACCTTTTACATTCACATCCAAATCATTAATGTAGACCACAAACAGCAAGGGACCCAGCACCGATCCCTGTGGTACCCCACTGGACACAGGCTTCCAGTCACAAAAACAACCTTCGACCATCACCCTCTGCCTTCTGCCACTAAGCCAGTTTTGGATCCAATGTGCCAAGGCACCCTGGATCCCATGGGCTCTTACCTTCTTGACCAGTCTCCTATGCGGGACTTTATCGAAAGCCTTACTGAAATCCATGTATACCACATCCACTGCACTACCCTCATCCACACACCTAGTCACCCCCTCGAAAAATTCAATCAAATTAGTCAGACATGATCTTCCCTTGACAAAGCCATGCTGACTATCCTTGATTAATCCTTGCCTCTCCAAGTGGAGACTAATTCTGTCCCTCAGAATTTTTTCCAATAATTTCCCTACCACTGATGTTAGACTCAGTGGCCTGTAATTCCCTGGTTTATCCCTACTACCCTTCTTGAATAATGGTACTAAGTTAGCTGTTCTCCAGTCCTCTGGCACATCTCCTGTGGCCAGAGAATTTCTGAAAATTTGTGTCAGAGCCGCTGCAATCTCCTCCTTTGCCTCACACAGCAGCCTGGGATACATCTCGTCCGGGCCTGGGGATTTATCCACTTTTAAGCCTGCTAAAACCGCCAGTACCTCCTCCCTCTCGATGCTAATATGTTCAAATATATCACAGTCCCCCTGCCCGACTTCTATGTCTACATCGTCCTTCTCCATAGTGAACACAGATGCAAAAAATTCATTTAAAACCCCACCTACATCTTCTGGCTCCACACACAGATTGCCACTTTGGTCCCTAATGGGCCCTACTCTTTCACTGGTTATCCTCTTGCCCTTAATATACTTATAAAACACCTTAGGATTTTCCTTTATTTTGCTCACTAGTGTTATTTCATGGCCCCCTCCTCGCTCTCCTCATTTCTTTTTTAAGTATCCCCCTGCACTTTTTATACTCCTCTAGGGCTTCCTCTGTCTTTAGTCCTTTGTATCTGCCAAAAGCCCTCCTTTTTTTCCTAATCCATTCTCGTATATCCCTTGACATCCAAGGTTCCCTGGGCTTGTTGGTCCCACCCTTGACCTTTACGGGAACATGTTGCCATTGTACTCTCTCAATTTCCTTTCTGAAAGACTCCCATTGCTCTGATGTGGATTTTCCTACAAGTAGCTGATCCCAGTCCACTTTGGCCAGATCCTGCCTTCTCATATTGAAATCGGCCTTCCCCCAATTTAGAACCTTTATTTCCGGTCCATCTCTGTCCTTTTCCATGACTACCTTAAATCTCACCGAATTATGGTCACTGTCACCAAAGTGCTCACCTACTAACACTTCTACCACTTGCCCGGCCACATTCCCTAGAATTAGGTCCAGTACCGCCCCCTCTCTTGTAGGACTTTCTACATGCTGGCTCAAAAAGCTCTCCTGGATGCACTTTAAGAATTCTGCACCCTCTACGCCTTTCACACTCTGACTATCCCAGTTAATATTGGGGAAGTTGAAATCCCCGACTATTATTACCCTATTATTTGCACATTTCTCTGTGATTTGCCTACATATCTGTTCCTCTATCTCCCCCTGACTATTTGGGGGCCTATAGTACACTCCCAGCAAAGTGCTTGCCCCCTTTTTGTTTTTAAGTTCTACCCATATGGCCTCATTAGAGGAACCTGTTAATATATCATCCCTCCTTACAGCAGTAATTGACTCCTTAATTAATATTGCGACACCCCCTCCTCTTTTACCCTCCCCCCCTGTCTCACCTGAAGATTCTATACCCCGGAATATTGAGCTGCCAGTCTTGCCCCTCCCTCAACCATGTCTCCGTGATAGCAACAATATCATACTCCCATGTGTTCATCAACACCTTCAGTTCATCCACCTTATTCGCAAGACTCCTTGCATTAAAATAAATGCCATCCAGCCTTGCCCTACTCCCTTGTGCTGTTACATATTTGCTCTGCCTTCCAAGCTGACTTGTTTTTTCCTCTATATTTGGCTGTACATCACCCGCTATTATAGCTCCACTCTGTATCCCATCCCCCTGCCAAGTTAGTTTAAACCCCCCCAACAGTGCTAGCAAACCTTCCCGCAAGGATATTTGTCCCGTTCTGGTTCAGGTGCAACCCGTCCGACTTGTACAAGTCCCACCTTCCCCAGAAGCAGACCCAGTGATCCAGGAAACTAAAGCCCTCCCTCCTGCACCAACTCTTTAGCCACGCATTCATCTGCTCTATCCTCCTATTCCTATACTCACTAGCACGTGGCACTGGGAGTAATCCTGAGATTACAAGCTTTGAGGTCCTGCTCTTTAATCTGCTACCTAGCTCCCTAAATTATTGCTGCAGGACCTCATCCCTCTTCCTACCTATATCGTTGGTCCCAATCTGAACCACGACCTCTGACTGTTCACCCTCCCCCTTCAGAATGCCCTGCAGCCGTTCAGTGACATCCTTGACCCTGGCACCAGGGAGGCAACAAACCATCCAAGAGTCACGTCTACGGCCACAGAAACGCCTACCTGTTCCCCTTACGATAGAATCCCCTACCACTATTGCTCTCCCACTCTTTTTCCTCCCTTCCTGAGCAGCAGAAGCACCCCTGGTGCCAGGAAGTTGGCTGCTGCTGCCTTCCCCTGGTAAGTCATCCCCCTCAACAGTATCCAAATCGGTATACCTGTTTGAGAGGGGGATGGCCACAGGGGTCCCCTGCACTACCTGCCTGCTTCTACTGCTTCGCCTGATGGTCACCCATTTCCCTTCTGCCTGTGCAGCCCTTACCTGCGGTGTGACCAACTCACTAAACGTGTTATCCACGACCCTCTCAGCATCGCGAATACTCCAAAACTCATCCATCTGCAGCTCCAGCGCCTCAATGCGCTCCGTTAGTTCCGGCACACATGGTCGTCAGGGACACTGGCAGCGTCCCTGAATTCCCACATAGCGCAGGTGGAGCATAACACGGTGCTGGGGTGTCCTGACATGACTTACCCCTTTAATTAATTTAAATTAATTCAATACCACCAATTAAAGATATACTCCAGGGCGCTTATTTACCAACTGTCCCCGCTACACCACAGAGACCCTAGAAAATATAAACCGCAGAATTTAAGCTTGTAAAAAAGGAGAAAGAGAGAAATACTCACCAACTAATCACTTACCTGCTTTCTGGTGACGTCACACTTGAATTACTTTTTACTTCTCTCTCCCGCACTCGGAGGTCTGAGATTGGTAAACCTACCTGGTTCTCGGGGTCGCTTTTGTAGTCGCTCCGCCACCGCCGCCTGCTCCACTCAGGTCCGCCGCCGCTCTGGGGCCTACCTGGTCCTCGGGGTCGCTTTTGTAGTCGCTCCGCCGCCGCCCGCTCCACTCAGGTCCGCCGCCGCTCTGGAGCCTACCAGGTCCTCGGGGTCGCTTTTGTAGTCACTCCGCCGCCCGCTCCACTCAGGTCCGCTGCCGCTCTGGGGCCTACCTGGTCCTCGGGGTCGCTTTTGTAGTCGCTCCGCCACCGCCGCCCGCTCCACTCAGGTCTGACGCCACTCTGGGGCCTACCTGGTCCTCGGGGTCGCTTTTGTAGTCGCTCCGCCGCCACCGCCCGCTCCACTCAGGTTCGCCGCCGCTCTGTTGTTGTGGAGGTCATGATGTCGTATTCATAGTAGTGACTATAATAATCAACTACCACAAGAATGGAATGGTTGGATGGCAAGGGTCCCAGTAAGTCTATAGCTACATCCTGCCACGGGCCCTCCGGTAATGGTGTTGGTCTCAACGGTTCAGGTGGGTCGGGTCTGGCTACTATCTGACAGCCGTGGCACGCTTTACAGTGTTTTTCAGCTGCCTTGTCCATGCCAGGCCACCAAACCTTAGTTCTGAGATGTTGCTTTGTTCCAACTACTCCCAAGTGTCCTTCATGTGCTAACACCAGGGCTCGTGCGTGTAACACTGTGGGTAACACGATGCGTGTTCCCCGAAGAACTAGGTACCCCACTACGCACAGCTCGTTTGCAATTGCTGCATAAGCTTTACAGTTCTCAAAATGTCCGTTTGTGATTGCCTTCCATACCTCAATCAGCTCTGGGTCAGTAGCAGAGGCTTCCTCCACCTCCCTAGTAGTGAGTGCTTTTGGTGTCGCACTCACAGCTACAAATCTCACGTATTCATCTGAGCCATGAGAATGTCTCTCCTGTTTTGCTGTCTCCCCCAGCAATCATGACAGTGGGTCTGCAATGTTTTGCTTGCCTGGAATGTGTATCACCTTAAAATCGTACGGCTGTAATCTAAGTACCCATCTCTCTATACGGGCACAGGGTTTAGAGTGTGGGCCGTATATCACTTGCAATGGCTAATGGTCAGTTACCAAGTTAAATTTTCGGCCATACACATATGGATGCAGCCTCTCACAAGCCCATACAAGAGCTAAGGCCTCTCTCTCTGTTTGAGAGTATTTCCTCTCACAGTCTGTTAAACTACGACTTACATAGCATATTGGCACCTCTTGTCCCTGTTGGTCCTGGACTAGTACTGCGCCTAAACCTACAGGACTGGCGTCTGCTATCACCTTGGTTGGTGCGTCCTTATCAAAATATGCTAAAGTGCCGGCTCTGGCCAACTCTTCCTTGAGTTCACTGAATGACTGTCTCTGTTGTGATCCAAATTTAAATGGTGTGTCTTTTCTTGTCAGGCGTTGCAGTGGCTCTGATAGCGTTGCAAACTGCGGGATGAATCTGCTACTGTACCCAACGAGTCCCAAGAAACCCCTCACCTCTGTAGCATTCTCTGGTTCCCGAGCTTTTGCCACCGCTCGCACTCTCTGCTGTTGGTCCGATGCCCTTTTCAGACAACAGGATTCCCATGAAAATCAATCGGTCCATGTTGAATTGGCACTTCTCTGAGTTTAGTGTCAGTCCACTTTCCATTAGTCTGGTCATGACAGCGTGCAGGCGTCTGTCGTGCGTTTCCTGGTCGTGTGCGTGCACGATAATGTCGTCTGAGATGTTTTCAACACCCTCTATTCCAGCTAAGGCATTAGCTATCTCGTGCTGATATTGCTCACTAGCTGAAGATACACCGAATATCAGCCTCTTGTACCTGTATACTCCGTTATGTACTGCAAACGTTGTGATTTCTCATGACTCAGGGGTCAGTTCTAGCTGGTGATAACCCCATTTCAGGTTATTTCAGGTCTAGCTTACTAAACACCATCGAGCCGTTCGTACCTTGGAGTATCGCATCAATGGTGGGGATTGGATATCGTTCCCTCACTATTGCCTGGTTTGCTCGTCTCATGTCTAGGCATAACCTTACATCCTTATCCGCTTTTGGTACAATAACCACAGGATTTACCCATGGGGTGGGACCAGTTACAGGTTCGATAATGTCCATGTCCCTCAATTGTTTTATTTTGGCCTCTACTGCCCCCCTTAAGTTGAATGGTATACGCCTGAGTGGCTGGGCCACAGGCTTCACTTGTGGGTCGATATACAAACTGATCTGTTTTGTGTTCAGCCTTCCTACTCCCTGGAACACCTTTGGATACCGCTGTTCTAGTAGCTGTCTTACATCTACCACAGCTGAGACATCTGCGCCTATTTTTAAAACTCCCAGTTTCATGGCTGTCTCCCTTCCTAGCAACGGCTCTCCATGGCCTTTAACCACAATGAACTCCGCCTGCTCAGTTCTCTTACCTATTGTAATCCCACATGTGAATACACCTTTAACTGACAGTGGTCGGCTAGAAGCATAAGAGAATAACTTTCTCTCTGTCTTAGGGACATGTGACTGACACTTAATGTGTTCTGACTTTAATCCTTCCCATGTATTCTCATCTATCACATTATTAGTTGCACCCGAATCAGTTAACATTCTCAGGTTTACTCCCCCCACACAAAAGGTAAGTCTCTCTGTCACGTTATTTCTAGTAACAGCAAATGCAAAGTCATTTTGTTCCTCTACATTGTTCACACTGTGTTTCTTTGTACCCTTTGTGCGGCATACTTTGGAGAAATGATCCTTTCCCTTGCACTTATGACACGTTTGTCAGCGTGCTGGGAATTTCGGATCTCTGCCCATGTGGTCTGTGTGTCCACATCTGTAACATTTCCTTTCGTTCCTATCGCCATTTCCTTTTGGTTTCTCTGTCGAGCTTTTTGCATAATACCCTCTTTTTTGTGTAACACGACAAACAGTATCTGTCTCCGCCTTCTCTGTACATGACATGGCTGACATCTGCTCCTCGACGTTTTCACATTGTGAGGCCAATTGTAACGTGCAGGCGAGCGTTAGACCATGCTCTTCCTCTAGCAATTTCCTCCGCACATAGGCTGACGTGCACCTACTCAGGATAGCGTCTCTTATTTGATTATCCGCATCCCCCCAAAAACATAGTCTTTAGCAGCCTGCCGCAAGCGAGTAGCATATTGTTGCACAGTCTCACCTGTCTTCTGGGACAACTTATGAAAAGTCTGTCTAGCAAATGCTGCGTTGACCTGGGGCATGAAGTAGTGATTCAAAGCACTAACCGCCGCCGTGTAGTCTGCTGGCTCTCCTGTGTCCGGTAGAGTCGAAAAGATATCCTGGGCATCTGGTCCTGCTAGGTGTAGAAGTAGAGCTCTTCTCCTCTGCTTTGTGGCAGCTGTAGAAGTACCGTCGATAATGAGTCCTTTGCCGTCGGCATAAAGCTCAAAAGACGTTAACCACCTCGGTCATCTTGGACCCAACGTGGCTGGCTCGGCGAAGCAAGCAAAATTTTGAATGCCGGTCTTCTCCATCCTAGCTAACTAAAATTTGGGCAACTACTTATCTAAAATGATTCCTGTTCGTTATCCTCATCGCCAATGTTGTATGAACGCATTCAAGCATAGAACCAGGCAGACAGGCTTCTAACTATGATCTTTACTTTATTGGTAAAATGGCTGACTGCAGCTTTCCCAGGTAATTCCCATAATGCAATGCACATTACATTACTGTATTAACTGGTGTTAAACTCGCACATTACATTACCGTATTGACTGGTATCAAACTCGCATCCAATACATGACAGCATGCTTTTGCCAGTCTTGCTCCTGATATTAGAGCATGCTTTTGCCAGTCTTGCTCCTGATTTTAAAACAAGCATTTCCCAGTCTTGCTCCTGATTTTAAAGCATTTGCCAGTCTTGCTCCTGATTTTAAAGCATGCATTTCCCAGTATTGCTCCTAATTTTAGAGCATGCTTTTGCCAGTTTTGCTCCTGATTTTAGAGCATGCAGTTCCCAGTCTTGCTCCTGATTATAAAGCATGCATTTCCCAGTCTTGCTCCTAATTTTAGAGCATGCCTGTGCCAGTCTTGCTCCTGATATTAGAGCATGCTTTTGCCAGTCTTGCTCCTGGTTTTAGAGCATGCCTGTGTCAGTCTTGCTCCTGATATTGGAGCATGCCTGTGTCAGTCTTGCTCCTGATTTTAAATCATGTATTTCCCAGTCTTGCTCCTGATTTTAAAGCATGCATTTCCCAGTCATTCTCCCAATTTTAGAGCATGCATTTCCCAGTCATTCTCCTGATTTTAGAGCATGCCTATGCCAGTTTTGCTCCTGATTTTAAACCATGCCTGTGCCAATCCTGCCCCTGATTTTAGAGCATGCATTTCCCAGTCTTGCTCCTGATTGTAAAGCATGCATTTCCCAGTCATGCTCCCAATTTTAGAGCATGCATTTCCCAGTCATTCTCCTGATTTTAGAGCATGCTTTTGCCAGTCATTCTCCTGATTTTAGAGCATGCTTTTGCCAGTCTTGCTCCTGATTGTAAAGCATGCATTTCCCAGTCATGCTCCCAATTTTAGAGCATGCATTTCCCAGTCATTCTCCTGATTTTAGAGCATGCTTTTGCCAGTCATTCTCCTGATTTTAGAGCATGCTTTTGCCAGTCTAGCTCCTGATTTTAAAGCATGCATTTCCCAGTCTTGCTCCTGATTTTAAAGCATTTCCCAGTCTTGCTCCTGATTTTAAATCATGCATTTCCCAGTCATGCTCCCAATTTTAGAGCATGCATTTCCCAGTCATTCTCCTGATTTTAGAGCATGCTTTTGCCAGTCTTGCTCCTGATTTTAAAGCATGCATTTCCCAGTCATGCTCCCAATTTTAGAGCATGCATTTCCCAGTCATTCTCCTGATTTTAGAGCATGCTTTTGCCAGTCTTGCTCCTGATTTTAAAGCATGCATTTCCCAGTCTTGCTCCCGATTTTAAATCATGCATTTCCCAGTCATGCTCCCGATTTTAGAGCATGCATTTCCCAGTCATGCTCCTGATTTTAAAGCATGTCTGTGCCAGTCTTGCTCCTGATTCTAAAGCATGCATTTCCCAGTCTTGCTCCTGATTTTAAAGCATGCATTTCCCAGTCTTGCTCCTGATTTTAAAGCATGCATTTCCCAGTCATGCTCCTGATTTTAAAGCATGCATTTCCCAGTCTTGCTCCTGATTTTAAAGCATGCATTTCCCAGTCTTGCTCCTGATTTTAAAGCATGCATTGCCCAGTCTTGCTCCTGATTTTAAAGCATGCATTTCCCAGTCTTGCTCCTGATTTTAAAGCATGCATTTCCCAGTCTTGCTCCTGATTTTAAAGCATGCAGTTCCCAGTCTTGCTCCTGATTTTAAAGCATGCATTTCCCAGTCTTGCTCCTGATTTTAAAGCATGCATTTCCCAGTCTTGCTCCTGATTTTAGAGCATGCATTTCCCAGTCTTGCTCCTGATTTTAAAGCATGCATTTCCCAGTCTTGCTCCTGATTTTAAAGCATGCATTTCCCAGTCTTGCTCCTGATTTTAAAGCATGCATTTCCCAGTCTTGCTCCTGATTTTAAAGCATGCAGTTCCCAGTCTTGCTCCTGATTTTAAAGCATGCATTGCCCAGTCTTGCTCCTGATTTTAAAGCATGCAGTTCCCAGTCTTGCTCCTGATTTTAAAGCATGCATTTCCCAGTCTTGCTCCTGATTTTAAAGCATGCATTGCCCTGTTGTTGTTGCTGAACCCGCACGTGGTTGTCAAGCTGCGGCTTGTGACGTCACGGGGGGGAGGGGGCGGTGGGCGCGCAGGGTCGGCGGGCGCGCGCGCAGCCGCGGGGATAGCTCGTGCCCCTCAGTCCAACATGGCGGACTTCGACACTATCTACGAGCTGGACGAGGAGGACGAGCGTGTGGTGATGGACGAACACTTGCTCCGATACACGCCCGACCCCGTGGTGGTGCGAGGGGCCGGGCACATCACAGTGTAAGTTCGGACATTACAGGAGGGAGAGAGAAGGGTGGTGGTGAAGAGTTTCTTCCCCCATCCATTCTCCCGGGGAGGTTTGAGCAAGTCGGCCCCGGGGCCGGGTCCCGGCCTTTGCTGACAACAGCTGAGCGTGAGCCGGCTGTAACCAGGCAAGGGACGCGTAAACATTCCCGGTGAGAGCGCACTGGCAGGCAGCTGTTGGTGCACACGATCAGTATTGGTGCGGTGTTGTCATTTGTAGATCCGCTTGATACAGTCTGTATTTAGTCTGGCTATTTTTCCAAATTATGACAAGCTGATTTATGTGTAAAATTTCCAGCATCAATCCCCACTTTGTAGTTTACCCCATATTTACAGTTCCATTAAAAAAAATCATTGCAATGCCCATCTTTTTTTATTAGCAGTTGTTGAGAGCTCTGCATTCTGTCACATGTAGGAAACGGTGGTTCGTGAGATTTATATAATCCGAGTGATTCGATTGCGAACCCATTCAAACAAATGGCATTGTTTTACTTTTAAGCGTGTGATAACATTTAAATGGGTCACATTATTTTAAACCAAAATTAATGTGATTTGCTGGGCCTGAGATGGTGCTAAAACCCTGAAACTTGTGATGCAATAAATTCACTTGTGTATTCCTATTGATTGTCTGGCTATGCAGTGTTAGCTCTGTGTTGCAACCCTAGCTTGGTTGCAACATCAGCTTTGAATTATTATTACTCCTCCCATTCGAAGTAAAAATGTATAGGTAATGCCTGCATTAACTTTCGTGCATTAACCACAGCCCTGGTTGGGAGGAAATCCTGAAGAAAACATTGTAACCACTTTATAGCCTTTAGATATATCTCTCTCTTGTTTGGTGTCAGTATGATTCATCAAACTGAATTGTTGTAATTTGAGTGTAATTTTAAAGATGCTGTGACTTAATGTAGAAAAGCAATAATATTGCAAACAGTTTCTAAAAAGACAAGGGTTGCAGATAATTTTAATACAATAGTGTATTAACTCGAAATTTTGCTGTTTCAGTACTTGCCTATTTTGTTTTTTGAAAGTGAGGTATACAAATGCATTATAGAGGAAATCTACTGTTTTGATGCCTGTGGTGCACACCAAGAGCACATATTGGGAAGTTGCACAGCCTTAACCCATGATTTCCCAAGCATTAAAATTAATGAATGGAAAATCACAGGCTGGGATGTGCAATTTCTCATTGTGCACTTACCAAAACACAAAATGTCCCCATAAAATGCCTTTAGGAGTGGAAACTGAATACAGTGTTGTGGTGTAATATAATTGACCGGATTTGTTTATTAGTATTGGTGTTAAACTTTGCTCCATGCATTATAGTAATGTCATGATCTGTATTTTGTTGATTACTATATTCAACTGTATTGGGGAATGTGGCACTCATGGAGGATTTGAGGGAATGTGGCATACATTTTCATGCACTTTAAAAAATAATATATTTTCTGCTAGAAGGACTTTTTCCTACTGTTTTGAAATTTCACAGATATATTCTTCAAAGTGCAAAATATGCAAGCTTTGCCTAAGCATGATTGTCCAGGCAGCTGTCTCAAACTATGTCTGAAAATATCCATGTGTCATAGTTAATGTGTGTAAATGTAACACATGGTGCAGTATTGCGCCACTGAATACACCACCTGATAGGTAGAAAGATTTGCATTTATATAGCACCTTTCACGACCACCGGACATCCCAAAGTGCTTTACAGCCAATATAGTACTTTTTGAAGTGTAGCCACTGTTGTAATGTAGGAAACGCAGTAGCCAATTTGCGTACAGCAAGTTCCCGCAAACAGCAATGTGATAATGACAAAATAATCTGTTTTAGTGATGTTGATTGAGGGATAAATATTGGCCAGGACACCGGGGAGAACGCCCCTGCTCTTCTTCGAAATAGTGCCATGGGATCTTTTACGTCTACCTAAGAGAGCAGACGGGGCCCTTGGTTTAACGTCTCACCTGAAAGACGGCACCTCTGACAGTGCAGTACTGCACTGAAGTGTCAGCCTGGATTTTTGTGCTCAAGTGTCTGGAGTGGGACTTGACTCAGGCGAGAGTGTGCTACCCACTGAGCCACAGCTCACACCGATGTGGAATTGAGCCACACAGATCAACAATTTCCCAAGTTCAATTCCTCGTCTGTTCCATCAGCTGATAGCCTGGGTGTAGTTGGAGATGCTACAGTTAGCCTCGGCACCCCTGTATTAGGGAAGGGGAAAACGCAGCCAGGGGTTTCACTCTTAATTGCTGCTTCACGATGACCCCGATGAACATCTGTTGAGATCAATTACAAAATACAGTGAGACAGATTTTCAGGAAAAGTGGAGTAAATATGAAAGGTGGTTGTGTAGCCCTATATGTCACGGATAAAGTAAAGATGTTGATCCTACGGAAGGTGAAAAGTTTCACACTGTACAATAGTTGGGCATCTTTAAAATGTGAAGACAAAGCTGACACTAAGGGCAGGATTTTCATTGAGCCGTGGAGGCATGTGGGGGGTTAAAATCTTGAAATCGGGGGGGTACGAACCCATCCCGCCCCCAACCTGCCTCCATGCCAGTTTCAAAGGAGGCGGATATCCGATCTGCGCTGGGACCCGCCTCCCCGAGGCAGGAAGGGGATTAGTGCCAATTAACTGCCTGTTAACAGGTAGTTAACAGGCAGTTTTTAGCCTAATCCCTATTTTCATTGGCGAAGTGTGGGATTCCCGACAGCTCCAAACCACGCTAAGTTAGCGAGGCGGGCCGTCGGGCTGAAGGACTTGGAGGGGTTGAGATGTCTGGTGTTCAGGTGAGTGATGGGTGCATGAGTGCAGAGGTAAGTGTGTTTGGAGTGTTTAAAGAAGTTTTACTTACCTTTACATCCTTCTTTCAGGTCTCTGGAGTCCCTCATCTCACCGGCACAGAAAGCAGAATGGCTGCATTCTGTCAAAAATTGCAGTATTCAGCTTTCTGTTCCGGAGAGATCTCTAAATCATCCTGAGAGGAAGGAATTAACTTAGAGTACAGATTGTCAGTATTTGACCGCTTCAAACAGCTGTCGAATGCTGATATTTCATCTGTCAAAAGGTCTTGACAGATGAAATGTCAATCTGTGACGTCGCCTGTTGCCGGGTGGCCCTTAATTGGCCTGCTGAGCCCGCTGGGCGGGCTCAACAAGGTCAATCAAGTCAATATCGCGTGGCTTGGCTACAACTCGATGGAGGCGGGGCTACAACCCTGAAAGTTGTAGTCCCGCCTCAATGAAAATCCAGCCCACAGGGTATGCTATCATCTGCGCCGTCAGACTAAGATGGTTATTTCTATAAATAAATAAAAATTGTGTATGAAAACAGGATGGGTATTTTAATCACAACTTCAATTAGTTAATCAAATAAAAATAGGGAATATCCAAGTGGTTCGGAGTTCAAGTTATTGAGCATAATGCAATGTGTTGGGGAAGCTAACACAGCCAGTGCATGTTGTGACTTGATAATGGTAAATGACACATGTGGGACATAGAAGTCATGGCAGCCATGAGATTTTTTTTTTTTTACACAGTGAGTTATGATGATCTAGAATGCATTGCCTGAAAGAGTGATGGAAGCAGATTCAGTAGGAATGTTCGAAAGGGAATTGGATCTATACTTGAAAAGGAGAAATTTGTAGGGCTATGGGGAAAGAGCAGGGGAGTGGAACTAATTGGATAGCTCTCTTACAGCAAGAAAGGAGGCCATTCGGTCTATCACGTCTGTATGATTCTGTAATTCTATGAACAGACTTCTTTAGAAGAAAAGTAAATCACCTTTTAAAGATACAATACTGAGTATGTAGAATAAATCTACATCTAAGATTAGCAAGCATAGAGTAAACATAACAAAAATACATACGTAGAAGTTACAATGCTGAAATAGGCTACTCAGCCTGACTAATCTGAATGGTATTTCCTTTCCACGTGAGCAATTAGTTCTATCAGAGATGAGAGACAGTATTTATGAGGAATGATTTTAAGATACTGGGACTATTTCCACTAGAGCAGAGAAGGTTTTGGAGATTTAATAAAAGTTTTCAAAAGTGTGAAGGGTTTTAATAGTGAATAGAGAAAGATGATTCCCCCTGGTTGGGTAGTCAATGACAATGGGCCATCAATTTCAAATCATTACTGAGAGTGAGGGAAGAGGTTAGAATTTTTTTTTGTGAATAGTTGTTGGAGCAGCGAATGCTTTATTACAGGCAGTCGTTGAGGCAGACAACAAGGGAAAGGTGGATAAACAGTTGAACCAGACAGAGGATGATACAGGGCTGTAAGGAGCGAGTAGGGCAATGGGATTAGTTTTAGATTGCTCTAGCATAGAGCAGGCACAGATACGATTGGCTGAGTGGCCTCCTTTTAGTGCTGTAAACTTTGATAGTTCTACAAGCATGTCCTTAAATGGATTAGCAAAATAAGGAGAAAAAACAACCTCTACAAATCCTACAAGGAGGATAATGAAGCAGCCCCGTAGATGAGTATAAGAACATGCAGAAATATATTAAAATGTTGATCGGAGGGGAAAAGGCACTTGGTTCAAAAAAAAAAGTGGAATAGTAAAATGGTAAGCGGAGAAGAGGTGAAAACTGCAAAAGATGCCAGCAAGGCTGAGATCAAGGTTGATCATAAGATATTTAATGTATACCATATAAATTATTAATTCCTCCAAGCATTCACTAGGGAAGACATAAGTAAAGTGCCATCCTCACGTAGTGATAATCCAAGTAGAATTAATTAATGTGTTTGAATCAGCGGACAGGTTAAAATGGCTCCAACTACAAATTCCCATAGCTGGATGGTATTGATTCCAGAGTAATAAGGGAGATGAGATTTGTGCGGCATCGTTGTTCCTTATGAGGAAACCGGTGAACAATGGGGAGGTACCAATACATTGGAAACAGCGTAATGTGGCACATTTTCAAAAAGGATGGGAAAACAAAGTTGGTTAGCTGAATACTGTTTAGTCTTCCTTCGATAGCAGGTAAAGTAATGGAAACTTGAGGAATTCCTGTATAATCAGCAGCCGATATAGATTTAGACAGGGAAGAACCTGCCTGATCAACCTCCTTGACATAATGCTATCCTAAGTGGCTTGTGGAAAATCCTAACTCATGGTGTACCTTGACTTCCAAAAATCAGTTTTATATGAAAGGCTACTAGTTAAAGTGATGGGGATTCAGGGTGAAACTTGGGAATGGATAAGAAATTGGCTGAAAGGTAGTAAGGAGTGGGTTAGAGAGTTATGTTCGGGTGGGGGAAGAGCTGAGCTGGGAGCCCCAGGCATCAGTGTTGGGACCTTTTACTGTTTCTAATTTTCATTAATGATTTGGATTCAGAAACTCAATGCAAACTAGGCGTGACAGTTGTTAAGGTAGCTCAACAACTACAGAATAAGACAAAATATATTAAGTGGGCAGAACAATGTCAGATGAAGTTTAGTAGGAAGAAAAAATATTGGCATAAGTACATTGAGTGGTGTCAAAATAGTTAAAAATGAAGTTGGAAAAAATGTTTTAGTAATTCTATGTTTAACATTCAATCACTACAGAGCAGCAATCAACAGAGCAAACAGACTGCTGAACTATATGGTCAAAACAGTAGAGGACAAGTTAAAGGAAGTCATGTTCAAACTGTATGTTGCTCTGGTGAGACTACAGTTTGAGTACTGTATTCAGTTCTGGTCACTGACAAACAGGGAGACATCAAGCTCTGAGGATAGTTCAGAGAGGAGCCACGAGACTGATGCCTAGCACCAGAGGACTCAGCTATAAGGAAAGACTGGAGAAACTTGGGCTTTTCAGCTTTGAAAGGAGACAATAACAATAATTTGCATTTATATAGTGCCTTTAACATAGCAAAAAGCCTCAAGGCGCTTGCTTCACAGGTGCGTTACCAAACAAAATTTGACACCGAGCCACATAAGGTGATATTAGGGCAGGTCAAAGAGTTAGGTTTTCAAGAGCATCTTAAAGGAGAATAGAGAGGTTTAGGGAGGGAGTTCCTGAGCTTAGGGCCTAGGCAGCTGAAGGCACGGTCACCAATAGTGGAGTGATTGACATCGGGGATGCGCAAGATGCCAGAATTGGGTTAAGACAATTGAGAGGTGGCCTTACAGAAATATATACAGGAAACCTTTGTGCTATCCGGCATCGACGGGACCGAGCTGTTGCCGTCCCATCAAAACTGCCGGACAAACCAGCGCTAATGTTGAAACATATCTGGCAACAAACCCTGTGCTTCTAAACAGTCGGCCGTACCTTGCAAGCGTCTCTGTAGCTTAGCAACAGCTTCAGCGAGACCTTGCAGAGCCTGACTGGTGGGAAAAAAAAGCAACGAAAAAAAAGCAACAAAAAGAAAAAAAAAAGCAACAAAAAAAAACCAAACGAAACGGCTCCTGATTTTTGCCGGTGGACAGTTAACCTCCAGATAAACCAAAGTTTCCTGTATGATGGCAGACAATATGGGAAAAGTAGATCTGGCACACTACTTCAAACTAAACCAGGATAGTAGGATGGGGATAGGTTGAAGTAGTAAAAGACAAATTTAGGACTGAAATCAGGAGGTTCGTCACACAATGATTAATATGTGAAATGGACCTCCAGATAAGGTAGTGGAAGTAAAACCCAGCTTGTAAGAGAGGGTTGATTGCCATGATGCAGAAGAGTGTAGGGTCTTACTGGATGGATAAGCTAAGATGGGCCAAATGGCCTTTCTCATCTTTATCTGTCGTGTGACGGGATTGGATTCAACTGTAATGCCCCCACAATCAAATAACCTGCAAGCATTTGCCGATGGGTCTATTCAGTCCATATAATTTTTGGGGGAAAAACTGATCTTTGTATAATTGTGCTTTGCAAGTACTTTTTTTTTAAATGACATGGGGGAGGGGGCAGTACGCAGTTGATGCACATTTAACTACAGTTGAGAAGATTCGGTTAATAGAATGGATGGATAAATTTAATTCATCTCTCCTGACATTGGCTGTACTGTTTTGGAAAGGAATTTTGAAGGGTCCACACCCAAAACATTAACTTGTCTGATCTTTCCAGACATGCTGACTGATCGACTGTGCGTTTCCAGCATTTTACTGTTTTTGTTTCATATTCTGGGCATCCCGGGGAAAGAGGGGAGGGAAAATTAATTCCGAGTTACCAATGGGATGCTGTCCTATTGCTCTGAATAGCTGGTTGAAGAGCAATATTGATGTAATCATGGAAGCAAATTGACTGAAGAACATGTGTAGCCTGGAGAGAAAATAGTCAAATTCATGCCTTTGTCCCCCTTTTATAAAAGGGAGAAATTATTTACAAAGCTTGTCAACGGAGAGGATAATCATGTAATTATTTACTTGGGCTTCGGTATCAATCCTTTTTCTGAGCTGCAAAATCAGTTTGCACTTGCCAGAACTGGTATTGACAGTCCGTCCAATTTAGATGCCTTTGATCCTTTCAATTAGTGTGTGCAGTGCCAAGTTGTCAGTTGGTAAGGTGATCAGATGGCTGGATCGAATATTTGTATAAAACACTGGTTTGGCCTCAACTGGAGTATTGTGTCCAATTCTGGGCACCTCACTTTAGGAAGGAGGTGAAGGCCTTAGAGACGGTGCAGAAAGATTTACAAGAATGATTCCAGGGATGAGGGACTTCAGTTACGTGGATAGACTGGAGAAGCTAGGGTTGTTCTCCTTGGATAGAGAAGATTGAGAGGAGATTTGATAGAGGTGTTCAAAATCATGAGGGGTCTGGACAGAGTGGATAGAGAGAAACTGTTCCCATTGGGCAGCACGGTGGCATAGTGGTTAGCACTGTTGTCTCACAGCACCAGAGACCTGGGTTCGAATCCGGCCTCGGGCGACTGTCTGTGTGGAGTTTGCACATTCTCCCCGTGTTTGCGTGGGTTTTCTCCGGGTGCTCCGGTTTCCTCCCACAGTCCAAAGATGTGCGGGTTAGGTTGATTGGCTATGATAAATTGACCCTTAGTGTTAGGGGGATTAAATACATGGGGTTACAGGGATAGGGTGGGATATGTGTTGGTGTAGGGGTTACGGGGATCGGGTGGGATATGTGTCGGTGCAGGCTCGATGGGCCGAAATGGCCTCTATCTGCACTGTGGGGTTTCTGTGATTCTGTGATTGGCAGAAGGTTCGAGAACCAGAGGACACAGATTTAAGGTGATTGGTAGATGAACCAAAGGCGACTTGAAGAAAAACTTTTTTACTCAGCGAGTGGTTAGGATCTGGAATGCACTGCCTGAAAGGGTGATTGAGGCAGACTCAATCACGGCTTTCAAAAGGGAGTTGGATAAGTACTTGAAGGAAAAAAAATTGCAGGGCTGCGGGGGAGTGGGACTAGCTGAAGTGCTCTTGCAGAGAGCCGGCACGGGCTCGACGGGCCGAATGGCCTCCTTCCGTGCTGTAACCATTCTATGATTCTATGCTTCACCATGGAGAAGCAGACCACAGGATAGACAAGATGTCCTGTTGGTACACATATACAGTCAATAATAAGCAGCTTGACTGGTCATTGAGGAGAGTTTTATTGTACCACGGCAGACAAAAAGTAATCTGAAATAGATTCTGAATAATCTCCAAAATCCAGTGAACAGATTGAATACCTTTACATTTTTCTAATTGGGTGCCAGTGAGATGGAAAGCCCACCTCGGGTTTGAAAGTTATAGGTCAGCTTGTGTCTACTTCAGAATTTAGCAGGGCACCATTGTAATCATTCTAGAAACAGAAGGGGAAACAGATGCCACTGTGTATGTTGAGGCTTTTACATTTATAGGTCCCTCTAAGATGCCTTCCTGTAGCTTTTGTTAGCAGCAGTATCCAATTTTTGCTGCAATTTTATAATATTTTAAAGATAGCTTTCAATGATGCTACTGTAAATGTAGAGGGAGACTTAATTCCAAAATGCTGTTACTGGAAATGCTGAAGGTCGCATCAATTACCCCCTCCTGCGCAATTAATAGTATTTATTTTAACCAACAGGATCTGGGCATCAAATAAATTGGCGTTTTTAGTGATTTTTTTTATGGTATGTAGCTCCTCTAAATTCACTGCATGGAGTTTGCAACAATAATATTTGTGAGTGATTTAAAAAAAATTAAAAAAAATTGCTGTCAGAACTTTTATTTGGAAGAACAAAGGGTTTTGTGCATTTAATTCAAGGAATATTTGCATATTTTCAAATTTTGTCTCTCTTGCCCTCCCCCAACTTAATGTATGTGTGAAAACAGCAGGGTATAAATTATACTAGATTGGAGTAGTTTCTGATACGTGCAGTACTATTGATGGGAACATGGTCATTAAAGGGACAGTATAAGTGAGTTCAAAAGATAATCTGGAGAGAGAAGAGATTCAGGGATATGATAAGCAGGCTGGTAAATGGGATTGATCTATCAAAAAGGGTCAGATTTGTTGGATCTAATTACAGGAAACTCTCGATTTACCGGCACCTAAATAACCGGAAATCTCTGTTAACCGGCAAAATTCAGGAGTAGGTTCAGGTAAGTTTTACTTCATATTAGTGGCCGTTCCTGGATCTGTGGCTGTGTAATCGGGGTTCCTGCACTTGTTGCTAAGCAACAGGGAAGCCTGGATCTGTTGCTGTGTACGGGGCTTTCGTACCTTTTAACTGTACCTCTCTGTAATCCGGACTTTTTGATAAACCGGCACCACGTCGATACCGGATAAAAGAGTTTCCTGTACCTTTTTCTGTTCCTGAAAATTCTTGTGTTTGGCACTAAATTATGTATGAATTCTTGAGTAGCTGTTATAAATATGGATAGTTCAATTGAGATTACTACTTTCCAGGAACTTTTCCGAAGTTTTTTGTGCAGTTTTATATATTTTATTGATTTTGTGTTGATCAAGTCGAGGAATGTTTGCTGCAAAATAATAGTAAGATTGGGCAGAGTCAACATGGATTTATAAAAGGGAAATCATATTTGACAGACCTATTAGAGTTCTTTGAGGATGTAACTAGTGGAGTAGACAAAGGGGAACCGGTAGATGTGGTGTATCTGGATTTTCAGAAGGCCTTCGATAAGGTCCCACACAAGAGGTTGGTGAACAAAATTAGGGCACATGGAATTGGGGGTAATATACTAGCATGGATTGAGAATTGGTTAACAGACAGAAAACAAAGACTAGGGATAAACGGCTCTTTTTCAGGATGATAGGCTGTGACTAGTGGGGTACCGCAAGGATCGGTGCTTGGGCCGCAGCTATTAGTAATCTATATCAATGATTTGGATGAGGGGACTAAATGTAACATTTCCAAATTTGCTGATGATACAAAGCTAGGTGCCAGTGTCTGTTGTGAAGAGGCTTCAGGAGGATCTCGACAGGCTCAGTGAGTGGGCGAGAACATGGCAGATGGAATATAATGTGGATAAATGTGAAGTTATCCACTTTGGTAGAAAAAACAGAAAGGCAGAGTATTTCCTAAATGGTGAAAGATTGGGGAATGCAGATGCTCAAAGGGACCTGGGTGTCCTTGTACATGAGTCACTGAAAGTGAACGTGCAGGTGCAGCAAGCCATTAGGAAGGCAAATGGTATGCTGGCCTTCATTACAAGAGGATTTGAGTACAGGAGTAAAGAAGTCTTACTTCAATTATATAGGGCCTTGGTGAGACCGCACCTGGAGTGCTGTGTACAATTTTGGTCTCCTTACCCAAGGAAGGATATACTTGCCATAGAGGGAGTGCAACGAAGGTTCACGAGATTGATTCCTGGGATGGCGGGACTGTCGTATGAGAAGAGATTGAGTAAACTAGGCCTGTATTCTCTTGGGCCTGGATTTTCATGAAGGAGGCGGGACTACAGCTTTCAGGTTTTAGTCCCGCCTCCAACGACGTCCGGCCAATCCACGCGATTTTCCCTTGATTGACCTTGTTGAGCCCGCCCAGCGGGCTCAGCAGGCCAATTAAGGGCCACCCGGCAACAGGTGACGTCACAGACTGAAATTCCATCTGTCAAGACGTGTTGACAGATGAAATATCAGTGTTTCACAGCTGTTTGAAGCTGTCAAACACTGACAGTCTGACTTCTAACCTGAATCCTTTTACGCAGACTCAGTTAGAACTCTCACCGGCACTGAAAGCTGCAGGCTGTCACTTTTGACAGATCGCGGCCATTTTGCTTTCAGTGCCGGCTGAATGATGGACTCCCTACGCCGAGAGGAAGAAAGGCTGTTAAGGTAAGTACAAGTAATTTAAACTTCTTTACACACTTTAGACACACCAAACACACTTACCTTTGCACTCATGCACCCATCACTCACCTGAACACCGACATCGCGACCCCTCCAAGTCCTTCAACTCGACGGCCCGCCTGCTCTAACCTGGCATGGTTTGGAGCTGTCGGGAATCCCACACGACACCCTTCAAAATAGGGATTAGGCTAAAAACTGCCTGTTAACTGCCAGGTTAGAGCAGGCGGGCCATCGGGTTGAAGGACTTGGAGGGGTTAATTGGCACTAATCCCTTCCCGGGTCGGCGGGCCCAGTGCGGGGCGGGTACCCGCCTCCTTTGAAACTTACGTGGAGGCGGGTTTTGGACGGGATGGTGTCGGGACCCCCGAATTCGGGATTTTAGCCCCCCGCACGCCTAAAAGCCCGCCTCACGGCACACTGAAAATCTAGGCCTTGAATTCAGAAGAATGAGAGGGGATTTCATTGAAGCATACAAAATTATTACAGGGCTTGATAGGGTGGATTCTGGGAGAATGTTTCCCTTGGCTGGGGAGTCTAGAAACATGGGCCACAGCCTCAGGATAAAGGGTAGGCCATTCAGGACTGAGATGAGGAGAAATTTCTTCACACAGAGGGTGGTGAATCTTTGGAATTCTCTACCCCAGAGGGCTGTGGCGGCTCAGTCGTTTGGTATATTCAAAATAGAAGTCGATAGATTTCTGACTAGTAAGGGCATCAAGGGATATGGCGATAGGGCCGGTGAATGGAGTTGAGGCAGAAGATCAGCCATGATCTCATTGAATGGCGGAGCAGGGTCAAAGGGCCGAATGGCCTACTCCTGCTCCTATTTCGTATGTTCTTATGAAATACAATGGCCCAGAAATTTGGGTCGGGGGCTTCCCGCGGGTGCAAGCCCCCGACCTGCACTTGCCTTGCGCGACGGCAGTTGAGCTCTAGGGCCCCGTGGAATTCCGCTCCGGGGCCTAGTGCGATGCGTCCCCTGGGATCACGTGAGCCATGGGCAGCCAATCGGAGGAGGGAAAAGCCCATTCATAAGATTGACAGGAAGACCTGTCTAAACTTATGAATACTACGGGCCTCAAAATAGCATTAAACCTTCAAATAATTTTTTTTTAAACATCACACTTTTTCAATAAACTACAAATTACATTAAATAACTATTTTAAACAATAATTTAAATTTTTGAAAAAAATAATTTTATAAAAAAAGGGGCTAAAAATAAACTTACCTTGCTTTAAAGTATTTAAAAATAATAAACCTGTGGAAAAAATGTTTTAATTTTAATTAATTGACCACTTACCTTGTAAAAAGCAGGCCTCCCCTGTGCGCGCGTACGACCTCTGAACCCCTTCGTTCAGAAGATCGGAAGTGCCGGTTCCCCGCGCATGCGCAGTGCATGCAGGAAACCCGCACTTCCATTCGGCCTACGGGTGAGTACCCCGTGCGTACTCACCCGTGGAGAGCCGAATTTCTGGGCCAATACTTTTTTTGCCACTCTTGTCATCCACAGTCAAGTTTGGAGGTAACAAAGGCGTGGATAAGGGTTTCAGCAGCTGATGGGCTGAGACAGAGACGAAGATGGGCGATATTATGAAGGTGGAAGTAGGTGAGCTTGGTAATGGAGAGGATATGGGTTTGGAAGCTCAGCTCGGGGCCAAATAGCCCGCTGAAGTTGCGAACAGTCTGGTTCAGCCTCAGACATTGGCCAGGGAGAGGGTTGGAGTCGGTGGCTAGGGAACGGTGTTTGTGGCAGGGACCGAAAACAATGGCTTTGGTCTTCCCCAATATGTAATTGGAGGAAATTTCTGCTCAACCAAGACTGGATGTTGGATAAGCAGTGTGACAAATCAGAGAGTGTGGAGGGGCCAAGAGAGATGGTGGTGCGGTAGAGCTGGGTGTCATCAGCGTACATGTGGAACCTGACGTGTTTTCGGGATAGTCATTAGTTGCTCATTAGACAACTGACGAGTACAATTTTGAGCCCTCACTAAACTGAGCTTGTTTAAATTCATTTAAAAAATGAAAAAACACTAACTCATTGCAGCACCTTGTGACTTTCTGATGAGGTTTCTAGAACCTAGGAACCTAATAACTGTCAAGATAAACAACACTTTCAATGTAATGGCTATTCTTTGTTATATTGCAAGAATGTGTACATATCCTTCCCTCTTTATTGTATTCTAATCTAGTCCACACACTGTGGGTTGAAAGATCTTGTTTCTACTATCCAGTACTTTTTGTAACTTGATATGTTGCTGAACGTGCTGTTTACTATAAACAGTGAACTATGATCCTTACTAATGGATTTTCCGATCGGAGGCTTCTTGCGTGCGGATGCCTCCGATCTGGAAAAAATCTCCGAACTTACCTGCTGGCTTCGTAGGTCCTGACACTTCCGCTCCTGCGCCTCTCCTGGTGCGCGCGCGTGCAGAGGCCCAGGTATCCCAAGAGTCGCAGGCAGTTTGCAAGCGTCCCTGGGATCACATGGGCCATGGGGAGCCAATGGAAGAAGTGAATCCCCCTTCACACTTTCGGCAACTCCAGACAGACCTGTCAAAAGTATGAATGGGGATCATTCAAAAAACACACTAAAACATTAAATCATTTTTTTTAAACCATCACATTTAAAATTAGTTAAAATTACATTATTAAATTTAATATTTTAAACAAAAATTACATTTTTTTAAAATAACCAATTTTTTACAGGGCTAAAAATAAACGTACCTTTTTTTCAAAAAGTATTTTTACATTATAAATGAGTGGGGGGAAAAATGATTTTTTTACTTTTTAAAACTCTTTTATGCTGGTAAAAGCAGGCCTTCCGCCTGCTTTTACCAGGCGTAAGATTTTGAAAGGTTTTCAGTGGGCGGAGGTTCTGCAGAAAGCGGATCTCTCTGCCCGCAGAGGCCCTTCTTCAGGGCAGCTGGATGATCTGTCAAGAGGATTCTTGACAGATTGGAAGTGCTGGTTTTCAGCGCATGTGCTTCGCATGCCTGAAACCGGCACTTGCGAGGCCCCTACGGGTGTGTACACAGCTCGTACACACCTGTAGGTATCGGGAAAATACGGGCCATTGTGTGCACTCCATTCTGAGATAGAAAGGATTTTATTTAAATAAGGCAGGAAAGGTTTTCTTCCCTCCCTTCATTTTGTATGTAATGTGCAATCTTCCTGCTACATTGAACAACTTCTATAGGCTTTATTTTCCTATGTTTAAAACATCTACAGTGTGTTTTGACATACAAAGCAACGTTACATTATAGAATTGTCATTTCAATGAATATGCAGTAAACCAGGAATTCTCAGTCAGGTGTGGTTTATGTTCAATTTAGAGAAATGTTCCAAATTAAAATGCTGGTTCGAAACTGATTAAGTTGCCTTTGAAAGCATAACTGGTGATATTTTTTTAATTGTACCAAGGTGTACACTTTGCTCTTTGATACGCTAGCTGGCTCTCTGGTGTTCTATCTGTCACTTGTTTTGAAACCAGTATCATCATTGGGGTGTACTACATTAACTTAGTATGGATTAATGTTTCTCATGCTTAAGCAAATCTGAAAATTCTCTTGGATCTTGTACAAAAATATTCCACAGTTATGAAAATCAATGGGTTTTGGAAAACATTTCATCCAGCATTTAGGATTTGGTTAAAAGATTAAGGGAATGTAATTGTGATTTGAAGTGACTTTTTTTTTTTAAACGAGTTGTGATGTGCACATTGTATTACTGAAACCAGCTCTGTCCAAAAAAAATCAACTCTAGAATTCAAAACACTTCAAAATTTGATGCAGACTCTATATTTTAACTGTTTAATAACTGAAGACTAACTTATTATGTTTTACACTTCATTGATTTCTGTTATTGTTCATTACCTCATTGATTAAATCATTACTGACTGTTTTATTGGCGATTGAAGATATATAACCATGACTTTCAGAATGGCTTGAAAAGAATATCTTCATATTATCAATTGTAATAAGGGATTTGTTTTTGAAAATACAGCTTTCTGTCATTACAGCATATATTTTTCTCAAAAAAGAAACCCATGCATGGTACTTGCACAGTAGCTTTTGCTGTAAAGGCACTGTCCTCCTTGAGTAGCACTTAAACATTTTTGTATTTTTTCTTAAGGTTTGGCCTCAGCAACAAATTTGATCCAGAATTTCCCTCGGTTCTTACAGGGAAGGTGAGTTGTGATTTCCTTCTTAGTATCCTACTTAATTTCTTTCACTTCTTCAGATTCCTTTCCTTACTCATTCACCAGCCCCCTCCCCCATACAAAGCATACATTGATACCCAAGGCTTATTCAGAAAATATTCTACAAAGATCAGGTGGTTAACATGAAATAATTTGAACAATAGCTAATTATTTACTGGCATGACCTTTTCTAACCTACTTTAGCTCCTAATATACAGCTGGTATTATAGACCCTTCTATACCGCGCGTATGGCAGATGTCAGGTCGAGAATACATCTGAGAATCCAGCCAAATATAAGAGTAAGAGAATAGGATGGCAGCTAACATAAAAGGTAATCCAAAAGTCTTCTATAGGCATATAAATAGTAAACGGGTAGTAAGAGGAGGGGTGGGGCTGATTAGGGACTGAAAAGGAGACCTACGCATGGAGGCAGAGGGCATGGCTGAGGTGCTAAATGAGTACTTTGCATCTGTCTTCACCAAGGAAGATGATGCAGCCATAGACATAGTGAAGGAGGAGGTAGAGGAGATACTGGATGGGACTAAAATTGATAGAGGAGGTACTAGAAAGGCTGGCTGTACTTAAAGTAGATAAGTCACCAGGACCAGATGGGATGCAGCCTAGGACACTGAGGGAAGTGAAGGAAGAAATCGCGAGGTACTGGCCATAATCTTCCAATCCTCCTTGGAAACAGGGGTGGTGCCAGTGGACTGGAGAATTGCAAATGTTACACCCTTGTTCAAAAAAGGGTGTAAAGATAAACCCAGCAACTACAGGCCAGTCAGTTTAACCTCGGTAGTGGGGAAGCTTTTAGAAACAATAATCAGGGACAAAATTAACAGTTACTTGGACAAGTGTGGATTAATTAAGGAAAGCCAGCATGGATTTGTTAAAGGCAAATAGTTTTTAACCAACTTGATCGAGATTTTTGATGAGGTAACAGAGAGGGTTGATGTGGTGTACGTGGATTTCCAAAAGGCGTTCGACAAAAGTGCCACATAATAGGCTTGCCAGCAAAGTTGAAACCCATGGAATAAAAGGGACAGTGGCAGCATGGATACGAAATTGGCTAAGTGACAGGAAACTGGTTGTTTTTCAGACTGGAGGAAGGTATAGAGTGGTGTTTCCCAGGGGTCACTTCTAGGACCACTGCTTTTCTTGGTATATATTAATGACTTGGATGTGGGTGTATAAGAACATAAGAAATAGGAGCAGGAGTAGGCCAATCGGCCCCTCAAGCCTGCTCCACCATTCAATAAGATCATGGCTGATCTGATCCTAACCTCAAATCTTCTATCACTCTGCATCCACCCGAACCCATGTGATCTCCCGGGAGAGGCGAAAAACCAGATAAAGACCCAATGGCCAATTTGGGAGAAAAAAATCTGGGAAATTCCTCTCCGACCCATCTAGGCGATCGAAATTCTTCCAGGAGATCACTCTGTCCCTATATTTTCTACAGTACTTACCTTCTGTAAAGGCGATCTCCACCCCAGCCAGGAACAGGAATAAAACCATCTCCTGAAATCTAACACAGAATTAGAACACAGTAGGAGCAGAACCAGGCTACACGGCCCCTGGGCCCACTCCACTACCCACAGGGCCATGACCATTCCGAACCTAGACTCATGTCCAATTTCCTGCCCGCTCCCCGTAACCCTTAATTCCCTTTACTTCTAGGAAACTATCTATTTCTGTTTTAACTTTATTTAATGATGTAGCTTCCACAGCTTTCTGGGGCAGCAAATTCCACAAACCTACCACCCTCTGAGTGAAGAAGTTTCTCCTCATCTCAGTTTTGAAAGAGCAGCCCCTTATTTTAAGATTATGCCCCCTAGTTCTAGTTTCACCCATCATTGGGAACACCCTCACTGCATCCACCCGATCAAGCCCCTTCACAATCTTATATGTTTCAATAAGATCGCCTCTCATTCTTCTGAACTCCAATGAGTAGAGTCCCAATCTACTCAACCTCTCCTCATATGACCACCCCCTCATCCCCGGGATTAACCGAGTGAACCACCTTTGTACTGACTCGAGAGCAAGTATGTCTTTTCTTAAGTATGGACACCAAAACTGTATGCAGTATTCCAGCTGCGGTCTCACCAATACCTTGCACAACTGCAGCAATACCTCCCTGTTTTTATATTCCATCCCCCTAGCAATAAAAGCCAACATTCCATTGGCCTTCTTGATCACTTGCTGCACCTGCATACTAACTTTTTGAGTTTCGTGCACCAGGACCCCCAGATCCCTTTGTACTTCAGTACTTTCCAGTTTCTTGCCATTAAGATAATAACTTGCTCTATGATTTTTCCTGCCAAAGTGCATAACCTCACACTTTCCAGTATTGTATTCCATCTGCCAAATCTCTGCCCACTTACTTAGCCTGTCTATGTCCCTTTGCAGGTTTTTTATGTCCTCACTCACTACTTTCCGTCCCATCTTTGTATCATCTGCAAACTTTGATATGTTACACTCGGTCCCCTCCTCCAAATCGTTAATATAGATTGTAAAGAGTTGGGGACCCAGCACTGACCCCTGCGGAACACCACTAGTTACTGGTTGCCAATCTGAGAATGAACCATTTATCCCAACTCTCTGCTTTCTGTTAGAGAGCCAATCCTCCACCCACGCCAGAATATTACCCCCAATCCCGTGATTTTTTTATCTTGAGCAATAATCTTTTGTGTGGCACCTTGTCAAATGCCTTTTGGAAGTCTAAATACACTACGTCCACTGGTTCCCCTTTATCCACCCTGTATGTTACTTCCTCAAAAAACTCAAGCAAATTTGTCAAACATGACTTCCCCTTCATGAAACCATGCTGAGTTTGTCCTATTAAATTATGTTTATCCAAATGTCCCGTTACTGTCTCCTTAATAATGGACTCTAACATTTTACCAACCACAGATGTTAGGCTAACAGGTCTATAGTTTCCAGCCTTCTGCCTGCTAACCTTTTTAAGTAAGGGTGTTACATTAGCAGTTTTCCAATCTGCCGGGACCTTTGCTGAGTCCATGAGTTTTGGAAAATTATTATCAATGCATCCACAATCCTTACCGCTACTTCCCTCAAGACCCTAGGATGCAAGCCATCAGGTCCAGGGGATTTATCCGCCTTGAGTCCCATTATTTTACCAAGTACCACTTCCTTAGTGATTTTAATCGTATTTAGTTCCTCCCCCCCCCCCCCTAGAGCCCCCTGTTTGTCCAGTGTTGGGATATTCTTAGTGTCCTCTACTGTAAAGACTGATACCAAATAATTGTTCAGTGTTTTTGCCATCTCCATGTTTCCCACCATTAATTTCCCGGTCTCATCCTCTAAGGGACCAACATTTACTTTAGCCACCCTTTTTCTTTTTATATAACTATAGAAACTTTTGCTGTCTGTTTTTATATTTTTTGCTCATTTACTTTCATAATCTATCTTCCCTTTCTTAATCAATCTTTTAGTTATTTTTTGTTGTCTTTTAAAGACTTCCCAATCTTCCATCCTCCCACTAGATTTGGCTACCTTATATGCCCTTGTTTTTAGTCAGATACTATCCTTAATTACTTTACTTAGCCACGGATGGCTATCTTTTACACCCTTTTTTCCTCAGTGGAATATATATTTTTTGGAAGTTGTAAAATAACTCCTTAAATGTACACCACTGATCATGTACCGTCTTACCCTTTAATCTAATTTCCCAGTCCACTCTAATCAATTCCGCTCTCATACCTTCATAGTCTCCTTTATTCAAGCTTAGCACGCTTGTTTGAGATCCAACCTTCTCACCCTCTAATTGAATATGGAACTCAACCATGTTATGGTCACTCATTCCAAGGGGATCCTTTACTACGACATTTTTAATTAATCCTGTCTCATTACACAGGACCAAATCTAAGGTTGCTTGCCCCCTGGTCGGTTCAGTTACATACTGCTCAAGAAACCCATCCCTAATACACTCAATGAACTCATCCTCAAGGCATCCCTGCCCAATTTGATTTGTCCAGTTAATATGATAATTAAAATCCCCCATAATTATAGCTGTTCCCTTATTACAAGCCTCAACTATTTCCTGATTAATACTCCGTCCAACAGAGTTGCAACTGTTCGGAGGCCTATAGACTACACCCACTAGTTTTTTTTCCCCTTATTATTCCTTATCTCCACCCAAACTGTTTCACTATCCTGCTCCTTTGACCCAATATCATTTCTCTGTATTATAGTGATTCCTTCCTTTATTAACATAGCCACCCCACCTCCTCTCCCTTCCTGCCTGTCCTTCCTGATTGTTAAATAACCTGGTATGTTTAATTCCCAGTCATGGTCACCCTGCAGCCATGTTTCTGTAATGGCCACAAGATCATACCCATATGTCATTATTTGTGCCGTTAACTCATTCATTTTGTTACGAATGCTACGTGCATTCAGATAAAGAACTTTCAAATATGTTTTGTAACACTTAGTTCCTGTTTTTTCCCTTTTTAGTACTTTACTTTTTACTCCATACCTTCTGTCCCTTCCTGACACGTTCTGTTTTTTAATCCTCCCACTGCTACCTAAGTCTATGACCTTCTCTGTTGTCATTTCTATTATTTGCTCTCTAGAAACCTCCCCCCCACTAATTAGTTTAAAGCCCTCTCTACAGCCATAGTTATATGATTCGCCAGGACTCTAGTCCCAGCACTGGCCAAGTGGAGTCCGTCCCAACGGAACAGCTCCCTCCTGTCCCAGTACTGGTGCCAGTGTCCCAAGAAGCAAAACCCATTTCTCCCACACCAGTCTTTGAGCCACGCATTTAACTCTTTAATTTTATTTATCCTAGCCAAATTCGCTCGTGGCTCAGGTAATAACCCAGAGATTATTACCCTTGAGGTTCTGTTTTTTAATTTGACCCCTAGCTGCTCATACTCCTTTAACAGAACCGTCTTCCTTGTCCTATCTACGTCGTTTGTACCAACATGGACCACGACAACTGGATCCTCCCCCTCCCACTCCAAGTTTCTTTCCAGCCCAGAAGAGATGTCCTTAACCCTGGCACCGGGCAGGCAACACAGCCTTCGGGACTCCCGCTCTTGACTGCAGAGAACCCTATCCCCCTAATGATACTATCCCCTACCACTACAACATTTCTTTTTACTCCCTCCACTTGAATGGCCCCCTGTACCATGGTGCTGTGACCAGGTTGCTCATCCTCCCTACAGTCCCCGCTCCCGCCCTCACAGGGAGTAAGAACCTCGATCCTGCTGGACAAGAACAAGGGCTGCATCTCCTTCAACACTACATCCTGGATCCCTGTACCTTCCTCACTCGTAGTCACACTGTCCGGGTGTACAGGGCACAGTTTCAAAATTTGCAGATGACACAAAACTTGGAAGTATAGTGAACAGTGAGGAGGAGAGTGATAGACATCAAGAGGACATAGACAGGCTGGTGGAATGGGTGGACACATGGCAGATGAAATTTAATGCAGAAAGTGTGAAGTGATACATTTTGGTAGAAAGAATGAAGAGAGGAAATATAAACTGAAGGGTACAATCCTAAAGGGGGTGCATGAACAGAGAGACCTAGGGGTGTATGTGCACAAATTGTTGAAGGTGGCAGGGCAGGTTGAGAAAGCAGTTAAAAAAGGCTACGGTATCCTGGGCTTCATGAACAGAGGTGTAGAGTACAAAAGTGTGGAAATTATGATGAACCTGTGTAAAACACTGGTTTGGCCTCAACTGGAGTATTGTGTCCAATTCTGGGCACCTCACTTTAGGAAGGATGTGAAGGCCTTGGAGAGGGTGCAGAAAAGATTTACAAGAATGATTCCAGGAATGAGGGACTTCAGTTACGTGGATAGACTGGAGAAGCTAGGGTTGTTCTCCTTAGAGCAGAGAAGATTGAGAGGAGATTTGATAGAGGTGTTCAAAATCATGAGGGGTCTGGACAGAGAAGATAGAGAGAAACTGTTCCCATTGGCAGAAGGGTCGAGAACCAGAGGACACAGATTTAAGGTGATTGGTAGATGAACCAAAGGCGACATAAAGAAAAACTTTTTTACTCAGCGAGTGGTTAGGATCTGGAATGCACTGCCTGAAAGGGTGATGGAGGCAGACTCAATCACGGCTTTCAAAAGGGAATTGGATAAGTACCTGAAGGAAAAGGAATTGCAGGGCTACGGGGAAAGGGCGGGGGAGTGGGACTAGCTGAAGTGCTCTTGCAGAGAGCCGGCACAGGCTCAATGGGCCGAATGGCCTTCTTCCGTGCTGTAACCATTCTATGATGATCCCTTATTTGGTAACCGCAACTGAACCTTACAGACTAGAAGATCCCAGGTTCGATTCCTGATTCATGCTGAATGAGATATCTCAGCTGGGGTTACAAAAACTGGATGTAGTTGGCCTTCGCATGTATGGGCTATGAAGGACAATGCCAACCAGGATCCCTGGTGCTCAAAGGTGCTGAGGCCAATTTTACTGCTCCAAATACTGCCCTGTTTAAGATCAGCTAACTCAGCACAGACCAGGAAACGAATCTGGCACTTGTCTGGTCTTTATGGCTCAGTAGTCAGTACTATAAAGAAGAGTGCACTGACAAACCAGTTATACATACTTATCAGGAGTTAGATGTAATTCTAATTCCTTTGCTCCCCTCTTAGTTCCTGCCACCAAAAAGAAGAAACATTAGGCTGGTAATGCTAAGTTGGTAAGCAAAAACTATAATTAAATTTAGATGGAAACTTTGTTAAAACATGAACTTCTGTTTTGATTATCAGTACACTGGTGCCAACCGTTAAGCTTATAAGTCACACACTGGTAGTAATAAAGGCTTCAACCAGGAAAAGTGTGTGTTTGGGTGTTTTTGAATTGAAAATCTCAGATTACTGACATTTTTATGGTATCACTATTGGTCCTTAATTTAATACTTCAGCGTATTGTAATGAAATTTGGTCCGTTTAGGAAGAGGTCACAGTCTTTTATCCATAGCTACACTGATCAAATGCATTTAACCGTTGCTTTATATTTTTATTCTGCACCTTTGTTCTTGTTGTAAGATATTCAGTATGGGTGTGATGCAGTCACAACAGAATCTGTGATTCATGTGTTTAATCTCTATAAAAATGGAAATGCCAAAATAGTCTCTCTTTATCTCAATATCTATCTCTCCAGCTCTCTTTATCCGTTTCTCGTTGCCCCCTCCTTATTTCTTTATCGCTCATCTCACTCTCTGTCTCTTTCTCACATCTCTCCCTATTCTCTATCTCTTTATCTTTCTTTCTCTCTGATCTCTATCCCTCTTTTTTGATTCTCTTTCTCTACCTCTCTTTCTTTCATGCTCTCTATCTCATCTCTCCCTATTCTCTTTATCTTTCTTTCGCTCTGATCTCACTGTCACACTTATCTCTTTAGCTCGCTCTACCTGTCTCTTTATCTGTCTTTTTATCTCTCTATATTTCTGTTTCTCTCCCTTTATCTCTCTATCCCTCAATCTCTTGCTCTCTCTATCTCTTTATTTCTTTCTCATCTCAGTGCACTCTATCTCTCTCATCTTTCCCTACTCTCTATCTCTCTCTCTCATCTGTCTTTTTCTCTTGATTCTCTTACTCTCTCTTATCTCTCTAATCTCTCTCTATTTCTTTCTCTCATCTCGCTCTCTATCTCTCTTCTCTCGTGCCCTATTCTGTCTCTTTCTCTTATCTCTCTCCCTCTTTTATCTCTATATCTCTCTCTATTTCTTTCTATCTCTCTGACTTTATCATCTCTCCCTATTCTCTCTTTCTCTCTCCTCTTTTTCTCTTGATTCTCTTACTCTTATCTCTCTCTAATCTTTCTTTCTATCATCTCATTCTCTTTTATGCCCTATTCTTTATTTCTTTATCTTTATTTCTCTTATCTCTCTCCCTCTCTTATTGCTATATTTCTCTCTTTCCCGCTCTCTGACTTTATCTCTCATGTTGGATGACTGAGTACATTTGTGTGTTTGTCCATTAATTTGTTTACATCTGAGATCAGGTTTCGCAAATAGACAGTTGGCATTTTACTACCTCTGCTACGGACTTTGGGATAATGCAATACGTAAACTATACAAACACCAACCAGATGTAGTAATCTTTTAAGTGCATAAAATCACTGTATACCCATTTGCTACACAATGGAGTTCCATTACCCGATTTGAAGATTAATCAGGGATCAATTCGGCAATATTTTATGGAGAATCAAAATGACCTAAAAATAATTGGGAATGTTGATAGTCTTTTTTATAGTTGTAGTCGCTAGTAATTTTAAAATACTAAATTGCTTTTAATGTATAATCCTAATCAAAGCATAAAAAAATCCCCTATTATGTGTGATTTCATTGTTCAACAAAGTAAATGTCCTTGTTTCCACACACAACTTCTGAAAGGTCCTGATCTTTATACTGTTTAGATTACATTAATGATTAAATGAGGTGAAATTCAAATGTTAACTTGATGATTAATAAGTTAAATTTGGATCAGAGTTCTTTGTTTAAATTGGTGTTTGTTTTTCTGAAATATTTCCCCTCCCCTTCCTTCCTTTTTGAGGCATGGACTCCTGGCTAGGATACAGTTCTACAGGCAGGCTTCAAATGTCCCTTATTATTGTATGAGCCTTGTTGGTGTCAGCAAGCTATTTGCCCAAAGGGGCATCACAGCCAAGCTTGCCTGTCCTTGCCTGATACCCAGAGATGCATGCTTCCAGCAGGGGCCATTGGATAGTGATCAGGAGCTCCACCTCTAACTCAGGGAAGCTGAGACCAATCCGAGCATTCCAAATATTGCCCCAGATGAAATCCGCTAACTCAGCACAGAATGGGAATCAAAATGGGAAACTTCATGGCTCAAATGCTTACAGTGTAAACCTGCCATGGTGGGGTGGGGGGCTGATCAGAAATTCTTTGGTAGCAAACTGTAAGAATGAGTATATTGGGACCCTGTATTGAGTAATTATAAGAAGCTATCAGTGCACAAATGCTCCAAAGGCTATTTTATAAAATTGTTCATTACAGGCAGGATTTGAAATACATATTTACATAAAGAATCTGGAGTAATAATTTTCACCTAAGAATATAACTGCCTTGTCAGGGCGGGTGGGGAGGAAGGAGGGGAAGGCACTTTCAGAAGATGACGCATGTCTGCTGTAAGTGCTTGGTTGAATTTGGTATGGAGAGTGATATTATAATATGCTTTGCATATTTAATTGTTTTAAACTATTTAATGAAGCTGTAATATAGTCAGGGTACATACACATAGTTGTCATGGTGAAAAAGAATAAAAATGCAGCTGTCACAAGGTTAGTAGTTGCAGTGTGTCAGCTAATTTTAATTTCATATCCTGATTACACGATCTAACTAGTGTTCTTTAAATTGTATACTTTAGAGAAAGATGCTCATCTTATAATTTTTGAGTGACAATGCTGCTTCAGGCTATAAAAGTACATTAGTACAGGAAATTTACTGGGATAAATGCTATTTCTACCAATTTGTAGAATTAAGGCACAGTAGTTCTGCAGGTCATGATCTCATTTCATGTACTGCTGCAAGAAAGGACATTGGCAAATTTATCCTTTCTCATTTTTGAGTGAATGTTTGCAAGAAATATTGAGTGTGTATTTTGTAACTAAGACCATTTGGCACACTTTACTATTGCCTGCTGTGTAAATTAATTTTGCTTAAATGTGTTCCTTCTCGCTTTATGCTATAGCATCCATTTTAATGGCTTCCCTGTCAACAAATTAATGCAGAATTCTGCTCTTGACATATGTGTATCTTCTCTTTTCCCCTCCCCCACAAAAAAGCAGGAATAAAAATGTAGTGTAAATGTCACTTGTGGTGTAATATACAGCTCATGGGGACACACTGGATGACTAAACCCTAATGTGTATATATAGGAAGAAAGGAAGCTTCCTACTCTAAATCTGCAACAAAGAAAGAACCTGTGGTGAGGTGGTTGTGCATTGCAGAGAAGTGTAAGCAATAAACAAGTGAGCTGCATTGTGACTGTACCTGACAGTTGATAGATTAGAGGGCTTGCTTATTATGATTGAAGAGGCATGGTTAGCCTGCTGGGCTTTGCCAGTCTTTTCACTATTTGTGAAGTGTTTTTGCATCCTGTCGTAAAATGTTACAACCATGTTTTATTAGCAGGTCCAATATAAAGCTAAGAGGAAGTAAGACTCATTTGCAGTGTGGGAAGCTCGCCTTACTGACCAGTAGCTGGATGCTCATTTGCATTTTTCTTGTGGCAAGAATTACTTGACTTATAGTTTACAACAGATATATGTTGCTAGCAATCTATAATTCAAAGGTTTCTTTTTGACATTTGCAAATATACCACAGTAAATCCTCCCTGGTAGGATGTCTTATCCAAGTCATACAAAAAGTTAAGGAATATGTTTATATATGGGCTTTCTATTAAAGAGGGAGCCATAAACTGCTATCTCCAACTATTGAAATGATAGCTATTGAATAACATTCAGGGTTATGTATGCCATAGAACTCGTAAGTCCCAACTGAAATAACGCCATCACTGAACCCAATTTTCAATGTGTAATATAACTGTGAGATGGCCCTGATTGTGAAATTAGCTTTTTTGATCAACAACTATTCGAGTGTATATATTTGTAATAGAAAAATAGCTCTGTTATACCTTGATTGGAATTTTTATGCAAAATAATGAGCTTTTATGTTTTCCCCCTTCAAAGACCAATGTAATTGTATGATTCTTTTAAGAATATTTTTGCTCATCCTGTAAGCTTTTCAGCACTCTTTACTTCAGTGTTAACATTTTGATGTTCAGTAATGTTTTTTAATGTTGTAAACCATTGTTAATCTCCCTTAACATGCATCCCTATCTGTTGATGGATTTGACATTTAAAAAAAAAAAATCTATTACCTCAGAAATACAGGAAAATAAACTTGATAATGGACCTCCTCACTTTCTGATTTTTTAAAAATAATGAAACCATGTCTGTACGTCTCTTCCGTTTGTAAATACTGAGTGACCTTATACCTCAGGAAGTTAATGTATTGGGTGTTCATGAGTGGCTTCTTGGAGCCTTTGGGTGGCTTTTAAAAAATTACTGATAATTACCCATACAGCTGTCTGCAGTTTTAAAGGAAAGGAGATATAGAGACAAAAAAATCCTTGTGTACCTATATCCTAATACTGTAAATCTCAAACAATTAAAGATTATTGTAGAAAATGATCCACTGTAATCCAATAACCAAAATACAGGGAAAAGAAGGGAAGGGAAACCACATTGAGTTGTCACTGTATGCATTTTCTTTCCTGTTTTTTGAAGTTAAAAAGAAAGTGGGAAAAGGATGATTAAGCAAAATTAGGAATAACGATTGAGTGGCACTTAACAATGATTTAAAATACAATTTCCACTTGGGCTTTTTTGCTTTGAATTCACATTACTGTTAAGTAACAGCTTCAAAGAATTGGTAGAAATGTGTTTAACATGAGCACAACACACATTCCTAGTATAGTTTGGAGTTACATTTAATCTGCAGTGAGGCCTAGCAAATTACATATTTGAATTTTAAAAGTAACCTCTGGTTTCACTTTTATGGTGGATGTTGCCTTATTCTTTTCATAGTATGTAAATGGATACATAAACACACACACACACGCACCTCTTCAGTTTGATCTCATGTCGACAATACTTAACAAAATCAGTTCAAAACTGTAAAGTGGGTTCAAAGTCATCTGTAAAATAGCCTTTTTTTCTCATTTGTTAACTTGATTTGAAATCGGCCAAGATGCTTCAACTATCTTCTTTATGATGATTCCTGCTTTCTTCTGTTAGGTGGCTCCAGAGGAGTACAAGACGAGCATTGGTCGAGTAAATGGATGTTTAAAGAAAAATCTTCCCATCAATGTGAAGTGGCTTCTATGTGGTTGTCTGTGTTGCTGTTGCACCTTGGGCTGCAGTCTGTGGCCTGTCATCTGTCTTAACAAAAGAGTAAGTACTTAATTTTAATCCTCCACAAATTCGTACACATCAGTTAAAGCAAATGGGACTAATGGAAGTTGGTTGCAAACTTTAGAAATGGGCTAGTCTTGGTTCCATTTTTTGTCACCTTTCTCCCAATTTTTGTGAAGACATTGATTTCTTACTGTTGTACAAATGCAACAGGCAATGGCCACCCTTGGGCATCTTGCCCAAGCAGCCATTATTAATGTGTGATCGTTGATGGTAAGTATCGATGGGCAGTTCAATCACGAGGCCTCATAGCTGAGCCCATTTCTGTCCACGCATACATTTTCAGCAATAGTTGCTTAACAGAAACCTTGGCTAGTTTTCCTATCCTTAGTCCAGAGGGGCTGAAGCCAATTTAAGCACCCTGAGTGAAATTTCACACTGTCTACTGGATGTAATTACCTGGGTTTTAAACAGGAAATTGCAAGATGCAGGCCTGAGCCGGAACAACAGCAACAACTTGCATTTATATAGCGCCTTTAACATAGCAAAATGTCCCAAGGCGCTTAACAAGAGTGATCTCAATAAAAATTTGACACCGAGCCACAAAGGAGCTATCAGGACAGATGATCAAAAGCTTGGTCAAGTAGGTAGGTTGGTTTTAAGGAGCATCATAAGGGAGGATAGAGAGATGGAGAGGTTTAGGGAGGGGATTCCAGAGCTTTGGGCCAAGGCAGCCAAAAGCACGCCCGCCAATTGTGGAGCGATTAAAATCTGGGATGCACAAGATGCCAGAATTGGAGGCGTGCAGAGATCTTAAGGGCTTGTAGGGCTGGAGGAGATTACAGAGATAGGGAACAGCGAGGCAATGGAGGGATTTGAAAACCAGGATGAGGATTTTTAAAATGAAGCGTGGTCAAACCGGGAGCAAGTGTAGGTCAGCAAGCACGGGTGATGGGTGAACAGGACTTGGTGCGAGTTAAGATACGGGCAGCAGAGTTTTGGATGAACACAAGTTTATGTAGGGTGGAAGATGGGAGGCTGGGCAGGAGAGCATTAGAATAGTCAAGTCTAGAGGTAACAAAGGCAGGGATGAGCAGAGGCAGGGTCAGAGTTGGGTGATGTTGTTACAAAGGTGGATGCGGGCAGTCTTGGTGATGGAGCGGATATGTGGTTGGAAGCTCACCTTGGGGTCAAACACAACACCAAGGTTGCTAACGGTCTGGCTCAGCTTCAGACAGTTGCCAGGGATGGAATCGGTGGTCAGGAAATGGAGTTTGTGGCGAGGACCAAAGACAACGGGGGTGATTTTCACTCGGGAGGCGGGTCTACAACTTTCAGGGTTGTAGTCCCGCCTCCATCGAGATGCGGCCAAGCCACGCGATTTTAACTTGATTGACCTTGTTGAGCCCGCCCAGCGGGCTCAGCAGGCCAATTAAGGGCCACCCGTCACAGACTGAAATTTCATCTGTCAAGACGTTTTGACAGATGAAATATCAGTGTTTCACAGCTGTTTGAAGCTGTCAAACACTGACGGTCTTACTTCTAACCTGAGTCCTTCTACACAGACTCAGTTAGAAATCTCTCTGGCACAGAAAGCTGCAGGCTGTCACTTTTAACAGTTCGCAGCCATTCTGCTTTCTGTGCCGGTTAGATGATGGACTCCCGAAACACACTTACCTTTGCACTCATGCACCCATCACTTACCTGAACACCGACATCTCGACCCCTCCAAGTCCTTCAACCCGACGGCCCGACGACTCTAACTTGGCGTGGTTTGGAGCCGTCGGGAATCCCACGCTTCAAGCTTTAAAATAGGGATTAGGCTAAAAACTGCCTGTTAACAGGCAGTTCATTGTCACTAATCCCTTCCCGCCTCGGGTAGGCGGGTACCAGTGCGGGGCGGGTACCCGCCTCCTTTGAAACTTACATGGAGGTGGGTTTGGGGCGGGATGGTGTCGGGATCCCCGAATTCGGGACTTTAACCCCCCCCCCCCCCACCCCACCCCACCCCCGCACGCCTCCAATCCCGACTCCACGGGTCAGTTAAAATCGAGGCCAACGACTTCAGTCTTCCCAATATTTAGTTGGAGGAAATTTCTGCTCATCCAATGCTGGATGTCGGACAAGCAGTGTAACAAATCAGAGACAATGGAGGGGTCAAGAGAAGTGGTAGTGAGATAGAGCTGAGTGTCATCAGGATACATGTGGAACCTGACGTGTTTTCGGATGATGTCACCGAGGGGCAGCATGTAGATGAAAAATAGAAGGGGGCCAAGGTTAGATCCTTGGGGGACTCCAGAGGTAATAGTGCAGGAGTGGAAAGAGAAGCCATTGCAGGTGATTCTCTGGTTACGATTGAACAGATAAGAATCGAACCAGGCAAGGGCAGATCCACCCAGCTGGACAACGGAGGAGAGGCGTTGGAGGAGGATGGTGTGGTCAACTGTGTTGAAGGCTGCAGATAGGTCGAGAAGGATGAGGATGTCTGTAAAATAAAGCAGCTTAATGATTTACAGCAGGTGTTCTCGCACTAAAATGTTTTTCAGTCCACCTTTTGAAAGTTTGGATCAGCGCAATTGAGGGCATATGTGAAAGACATAACATCCGGTACCGATCACTGTTACGCCCCCGGGTTACACTATCGTATTATTAGACATTGTGCAGTATGGGCACACTCTTGAACGTGAGACGTTCAGACCACTTTTGGGAATAACCAGCACTGCTGTATACAAGAGAATATCTAAGGCAGACCTGAAATTGGTAACACTTGCATATGTGAAACCTAATCACGCTTACCCTAGCCATACTAATGAAATCTCAGTTAAATAGCTGTTAAAACAAAAATATTCATTAAATGTTTCATATCAATTGTAATTCTTCACAACTCATTTTATTTACATCACAAAATGAAACAAAGAATTATCTTAAATACACTAAGTATCCGTAGGAAGGATCATCAGCAAAGAATATTATTGCATCCTGAATCAGGGTTACATCTGTGTCTTTCCAATGCTGGAGGATCACACTCCAGTCAAGATTGCCAAAGTCAAGACCAGATTATCATTTTAGAGTGTAGCTAATTGTTTTAAAGGGGGTATCTGTAGTGAGACTCCCTATTTCAAAAAACATGTGGTCTGAGTTTTCTTTAGTGGGGATATTTAGATACATTTCTTCCCCTTATGTTTTTTACTTCAAACACTTGGCAGCAAAAGGCAGGTGAGTTGTCTGCTGTTTGTCAGAGGTACCAGAGACTGCCTAGGTGTTGATCTGCCCTCTGACATTTTCCACCCGCCCTTTGCTGGGAGAAGCCACAGCCTCCCTTGTTGACACGGCTCAGATCAGATCTGATCATCCCCCTCCGCGAGATTTCTAATTTTCTTTTACTTGGCATGCAGCAAGCATTATTGCACTTCTTAGACTTTGCTCTCTTTCGAACCTATCTAAAAAGCCACAAACCATTAGTAAGGGAGCAACTTGTGAAACATTGAGATATTATGAAATGGGAAACTAAGGAAAGAACTAGGTACTGCTGGTAACTGGTATTTAATGGAAACTTTGAATATATTGACCATTAGGTATGGCACAAATTAATCCCTCTATATTCTATAGAGATGGTGGGGGGACGGGACAAAACTACTAGATTACAGGAAAAGTTATAAGATATGTTGCTTTATTGAATCCTAATTTTAGAGCACAAGAGGCCATTTGGTCCATAGTGCCTGCATGGATCTCTGACAGCTATTTATTTAGTCTCATACCCATCTTTTACCCCATACCTCTTTTTTTTATATTTTTTTCAAATATTTATCCTCGTCACTTGTGAAAGCTATTATGAACTCTGCTTTCACTTTCTGGTAGGGCCATGTCGTAGCAACCCTCTGTTTTTTTTTTTTACAATCTCAATCGTTTCCTAGCTTCTCCATTCTTTTGGTGGTGATCTTAAATTTATGTCTTCTGGTTACTAGCTCGCAAATTGGAAATCTATTTCCTCTCTTTACCTTATCAAAACCCCTCATTACAGCTCTATTAGATCTCCCCTTAACCTTCTCTGTTCTCTTGAAAAGAGACCCAGTTTCTCTCGTCTCTCAAAGCCCCTGGTATCTTCTTGGTAAATCTCTTCTGTACCCTATCCATGGCCTTGGCATCCTTCCTGAAGAAGTTGCCCAAAACTCAATATCATATTCTAACTAAATTCTGCTCAGTGATTTTACATGTTTGCATTAACTCTTAGGTTTTATAATTAAGGACAGAGTATAAAAGCAAAGATTGCTTATGCTTTTATCTTTTATAGTTTTATCAACTTGTCCTCCAACTTTTAAAGATTTGTCTATCTGAACCCCTAAGTGTTTCTGCTCTTTTAATCCTTTTTAAAGTTTTGCCATTTAGTGTATATTTCTTAGAATCATAGAAATTTACAGCACAGAAGGAGGCCATTCAGTCCATCGTGTCTGTGCCAGCCGAAAAAGAGCTATCCAGCATAATCCCACTTTCCAGCTCTTGGTCAGTAGCCCTGACGGTTACAGCACTTTAGGTGCATATCCAAGTACTTTTTAAATGCAATGAGGTCTTCTGCCTCAACCACACTTTCAGACAGTGGAAAAAAAGTTCTCCCCAACTCCCTTCTAATCCTTCTACCAATTACTTTAAACTTCTTCTTATTGTTCCTCTCAAAATGTATCATCGCAAATTTCTCAACATTAAATGTCATCTGACATCTACCTGCCCAATCTACGAACCTGTTTCTGTTCTTGCTAGTTGAGTGGGAGTGGCCCTGGGCGTCTTCAGCATTGACTCTAGACCCCATGAAGTCTCATCACTTCAGGTCAGTCAAGGCCAAGGAACCTGCTGCTGATCACCACCCACTGCCCCCACCCCTCTCAACTGATGATTCAGTATTCCTCCATATTGAATATCACTTAGCGGAAGCTCTGAGGGAAGCAAGGGCACACATTGTACTCTGGTTGGGGGAGTCCAGGGTGCACCATCAGTGACCCAGCTGCCAAGTCGTGAAGAACTTAGCCTCCAGACTGAGATTGTATCAGGTGGTGAAGAAACCAACACAAGGAAGTTAGCTACTTGATCTTCTACCCATCTACTTGTCACCGACTCGCCTGTCCATAATAGCACTGGCAGAGATGCCATCACACAATCTTTGTGAAGATAACGTCTCGCCTCCACTGTGATGGAATCCTCCATCATGTAGTGTGACACAACCATTGTACTAAGTGGGAAAGACAAAGGACAGATCTAGCAGCCCATAACTGGGCATCCATGAGGTTCTATGGGCCATCAGCAGCAGCAGAATTGTGTACTATCAAAATCTGTAACCTCATGACCCAGCACATCCTTCACTCCATGATCACCATCAAACCAGGAGATCAACCCTGGTGTACAAGTGCATGCCAGGAGCAGCACCAAGTATACCTTAGAATGTGGTACAAACCTAGAGAAGCTACTATGCCTGTGTGCACTTCGGTCAACCATTTCCATAATAAGTTCCAATGTCCACATTTATCATGAAAACTGCCTATATAAACTTGTCACACTCTCCTCCCAGTGCACTACCTTTATTATTACACTCCATTATTTCCTCAAAGCACTAGTAAATTTGTCAGAGATGACTTGCCTTTTACAAATTCTAAGTGAGTATTAATTTTATCTTGTATTATTGTAGTCTATAGGAGCTTACTACTGATATTAGGTTGATTTTTGTGCAGGATTGCAAAACATTCATTTTACTACTACTGTGCTGTTTGAGCAGAACTTGTATAACTTCACACCGTTTTCTTGCAGTAGGTCCAGTCCTGTTGAGTTTAGTTAGTAAGTTTTACATCCTTTTTCACCTAAGGCAAGACTGCAATTGCAAAAGGGTTAATGATTTAATCCTTCAGACTAGTCAACTGCCAAGCTGTCTAATTGGGCTCAGTGTACTGCTTTGTAGAGTGTTTGCATAATAGGAACCAGTAGATAAAACCAGTGACTCACATGTTACAAGGGTGTTGCTGTTGGCACACTTCTGTTTTTTTTATGAATCCATGGGCTACTTTATTGCACTCATTGAAAAGCCAACTACATTAGGATATTGTCATGAACTGAATAACTGCTTGAGTGGTAGTCAATATATTTGTGCAGTGCAATATTGGAACAAGATGCGTTTTTCAGAACTGAAGTTGCTATGTGTAGATATTCTTTTCAAACTGAAGCCTGTGGTTATTTGGCAGGGATTTCAAACCCAGTTGGTAGTATAAATAGTTTAGACCAAAAGTTCTTTTGATATCTCATTTTAAATACAAAGGGCTTTAATTTAGTGCATTGTGGCGAGGGTTGGGGAGATATCGCGAATGACTGTACAAACAAATGCATACAAGGTACTATTAGTCATTTTCACAACTTCCTTCTTCTTTGATTACATAAGAACAGTGACTACATTTCAAAAGTAATCTATTGGTTATAAAGCACTTTTAGACAACCTGAGGACCTGATAAGGCGCTTTAAAAATGCAAGTTTTTTTCTATTGTGATATACTGGAAAATATAGAATGTAGCTGGTTTGAAATGTATTGCAAGACTAACAAAATTGTAGCAAAATTGAGTTCAGATGACTTTGAAAACTAAGCACTTAAGCTTGAACAGTTCATAAAGTCTCTGACTGAGATTTCATAATCTTGTATCCTATTGTCCAAGTCAGCTATTATGTGCATGTAAAATGAAATGGAAGAGCAGTACACGATAGAAATCTGAAATATAAGGAGAAAATGCAGGCATTACACTGACAATGTTTTCCCTGCTTTCAGTTCGGATAAAGGATACACAGTCAAAACCACATAACCTGTCTTTTCACAGATGCAGACTGACCTGCTGTACATTTCCAGTGTTTCTGCTAATATAATGTGCATATATCCCATTATGACATTCAGCTGTCTTCGTCACTTCTGCGAACACTTATTTTTGACTCAACAGATTTTGGGGCGCTGCGAGTCAATATCGTGGCGCTATGTGCTGCAGCGCCGTGGTACTGCAGGCCTTCCTCCCCTTATTAAAGGGGAGGGGCCTGGTGAAGCGCGTCCCGACGCCCAGCTGGGCCACCAGGGATCGGGAGTGCCAGCATACGGAGAGCAGCCGGCACCCCGCGGGGGGGGGGAGGGTGGGCTCCACGGGGGCCGGAGACAGCAACAGGGGCAGGTGCTGGCAGGCGGCCAGCAACAAAACTGGCCGCCCGTCACCTCCCCTTTAACTAGCGCCGCCCCGGCCGCAGGTAGGCCCCCCTGACTCCAGTGGGCATAGCGTCCAGCGGTAAGTCGGGGGCGCCACCCAATGCTACAGCCGGGGCGCAAACGGGGAATTGTGCATGGCAATGACGTCATCGCCCGCAGCGCCACCGCTAATCTCCCGTTGAATTTCGCAGGAGGCATTAGCGGCACCGCGCCCAGGCGCTAGTTGATTTGGGCGTTAACGGGAGGGGCAAATCAACCGAATTTAGGCCCCCAAATATTCCACACTTCTCACTTTATTGAAATCAAAACTCTCTCACCATTTCCTACTCCAATTCAAAATCTTAGACCCTTAAATTCATAGAAAACCTGGCTTCCCTTCCACCTTCGAAGCTGCACACTTTTAAAACCCACTATTTCTAGAATTTTACTTTTTCTTTCCTCCTGTTTTTACCTTTGGTGGCATCCTCCACTCTGGACCTCAGTTTGTTGCCTAGATTTCTCAATATAAACATGTAGAAGTCTCTTCTGTGACTATCAAGCTTTGCTTTTCAGCTTTGGTTTCACTGCCACCATCAATGCTATTGTTATGTGAGGTGTGTCACAGTGGAACACCACACGACTGGGAGAAAAATGAGCCACAGTTCTCCGTGTTGAATGGATATTCAAAAGAATACATTAACGTCTTGTCGAAGTAAAACTTAATTATATTTAACCCATTTTGTGGCGGTTTATCACAGTTTTCATGATTGCAAAGGCGTATGATTTTTGTGTTTTTTTTTAATGGATAACCATTGTGGATTGCCTGGTATAATTGAATAGTGTGGTAATTTTAGAAAAGACATGAGGCAGGACCAACCTTGCTTGAGTGAACCTTACTGAGTGACCCCGCTTATTTAGATTTCTATCACACTGCCATTGTATTGTTTCGCACCCCTTCGCTGCTGCCAAAATAAACATTGGAAGCTGCTACACGGACCATCATGTACACAGTTGGTGCTCGAAGTGTCTCTCTAATGAAGGGGAGGGAAAAACATTTTACTTTTAAGTATTCCTTCATTCTCAAATACAGCCTGTTACAGAAAATTACTAAATATGTTTTCTGCCCGAAAGATGATATTCATGTTAGTGCAGATTGATGCACCTGACTGGAGAGGATCTGCATAGATGCTATTGAGAAAAAGAAAAATAGACTTGCTATTATATTTATCCTACACATCTCTCAGAAATGTTTTGGATGGTTTTACATACAATGAATTACTTTGAAGTGCAGTGACTATTGTTATGTAGGCAAATGTGGCAGCCATTTTGCTCATTGTTAGATGCCACATCATCAATGATCAGTTGATCTTTTCTGGTGGTGTTGATTGAGGGAGGAGTACTGCTCTTTCAGGCAGACATGACTTTAGTTTAACACATCAACTGAAGGATAGCTCCTTTAACAATGCAGCTTTCCCTGTGTGTATGTGCTAGGCTGTTGTAGCAGAGCCTGGTCTCCAATCGTCTTGGATCCCCTTGCCTTTGGACCAAGACCTTACTCTGTCAAGCCTGTGTGATAGCTGGTGTGCAACGGCCACCCCACATTAAAAGAATTCACGCACAGGCATCTTCCACCCTTTAAAATGAAGTTTGGGACCTGGAACGTCGGGACCCTCATGGACAACCCCACCTGTGACAGAGACTGTAGGTCCCGCATTGGACTCATCAGTCACCTGAGAACTCATTTTTAATGTGGAAGCAAGTCATCCTCGGTTCTGAGGGACTGCCTAAGAAGGAGAAGATTAAGAAGTGTGATAAACAATAGCTCTACACCTGTGAAGCTGTCAAACTCTGACATTCTATGTTGTTTGACTGCACTGGAGTATTATTATGATGTGCTCAAGTCTAGAGTAGGGCTTGAACCAATCTTCTGACTCTTAAAGTGAGGTTGTTACAAAATGAGCTAAGATGACACAGCCAGAAACATCTGTCTCATTACAGGAAGCTGATTCCAACATCCCAAGGGTTGTCTTAGCTGATGCTGAAATATGTTTGAGCATTGGTTTTGGCAGCCAGGGTGATGAGGATGCAATCCTAACTCTCCCAATAGATTTTCTGAGTAATGTTTCCCTTTAGCAAGATTACAACATTATTATTGGAAGTAAATCTGACTACCGTACTAGTACAATGCCAAGTACTTTTAGATGGTTAACATGGATTTTTTTTTAATCTAGTGAATCATTTTCAGATTTTTGAATTATTTTTGCATATAGCCATCTTAGTCTGTAAGCAGTATGCATACCCTAAATTGATGTGTGTAAGTGATCCTGCTGCATCTAATGTAACTGACAGGAGGATGGAGTTTATTCGCACTTACTGGGTAAAGAGAAAGGAGAATTTGATGTGAGAAAATAAATTGAGAGTCCAAAAATAATAATTAGCACCTTACAGCTTTGGTTTTAAAATTGCTTTGTGTAATGACAAATTCACCATAATTGTTGAGTAGAGCATATATATACATACATACTTTTACAATTACATAGAAAATGTCAATGTAATTTTATTAGCTTTGGATTTTAATATATTTGATATTTTTAAATTCTCATTTAGTATTTGAAGCTTGTGGTTTGTCCAAACGAGTTGATTCTTGTGCACTTATGTGTGTTTAATAATGCAAATTAGTGAAAATCAGCAAAATATATATGACTAAGGTTTGAACTACTTTGCTGACTAATGCAATTGCGAATGTAAATTTATTTTTCAAAATCAACATTTTTGATGGTCTTTCAGTTGGCGCAGACCTGCTGATACCCGTTTATTAAAAGCTGAATCGAATATATAATTAATGTACTGAGCATACCATTGTCCATGTAGTCCATAAGCACAAACTACAATTTTCAGAAGCCAGTTAGCAATGTAGTAGAGGGGCACAGCTTACAAGATACACAGCTTGCATCCTTCATATCTTCCAGACAATCATGTCTTGGCACACTTCTGGTGTCCAAGAACCCAGTCTTCTGCTCTTGCACCTAAAGATCATATTCGAGGTCCTGGTTTTCCATAGTGCAGAAGAACACAGAAAACCCTACATCTTCAATATATGCTGCTTTTCTATAAGTGCACAGGTGCTGGAATGTTTGAGCAGCAGAGCAGACATACTGTAGTTGAATATAGAATGAATATTACATACTCAAAAATCAATACCCAATTTAAAGTTTTAAAATCAGGCAGCATAGCTGAGAACATAAAACATAGAATGAGAAGATTATTTACCCCATGAAGCTTGCAATTCCCACAGACTAGTTACAGTCTAATCTATCATTGGCTATACCTCACCCATTTGATTTCCTGAGAAAGCTTTGCATAAATATTTCCCTGGTCCCCCAAATTATTCAACCCAATGTGATGCACTCTACAAACAGTAGTCTGTCTCCTGCCCCCTTATCCCACTGGCATAGCTCCAAACAACATATACTGTGGAGTGTTTGATCATCTCAGTCTATTTAGCCCATTAATCTCTGATCCCATTCCTAATCAGATTTTTATCTAGCTCCTTTTTGATAGTATGAGCTGCTTAAGCTGAAACTGTTGCTGAACTCAGGAGTTCAAGGTGACAACAAAGTTTGCACAGAACCCAAAAAACAAAAGGAAGAGGCTGCAGATAATGGAACTATTTGGATCTGATGGGCCTTCAATAACCACAAAACTAGAAGTTATAGACTTAAACAAGTTAGCTTTTAATCACCAAGATCAGAGCTAACATCTCAACACGCCGACTGGTTCACAGGAATGAGTCATACAGATCCTGGGATCTTTATGTAAGAGAAGTCAGGGGCGGAGCCAAGAGCCAAGACCTGGAACCTCCCAGGTTAGTCGGGAAAGAGGAAGTGAAACTATACACAGTGGGGGAGGGTAATATACATGAGTGCAAAACGAATACAGGATCAAGACAAACAGATTTCATTACATTCACCCCTTCTATAGATTTAGTCCATCGGCGTGATGTTTCTTAAAAGTTGGTATAAGTGAGTCTGTCAGGAGGTTTTGCAGTTCTCAGTGATCGGCACAAAGCCGGTTGGGGTGCCTCTAGGGGAGTGGATTCTGGTTTCTCCGCTGTCCGGGCCGCCGCAGTGTCTTCCAGGTTATCTGCAGTGTCCTCCAGGTTAAAGTTGGGTATTGATACCTCTGGGCGTCCTGTCTCTTTGTAGTGTAGGTCTTCATCGGGTAGTCTCCCATCGTTCTCTCCGCTCCCCGAGGGAGCGAGGTCTTTTATGGAAACAGTGTCCTCTCGCCCATCAGAGCATTCGATATAGGCGTACTGACGGTTTGCATGGAGGAGCTGTACCTTTTCCACAAGGGGGTCCGTTTTATGGCCTCTCACGTGCTTCCGCAATAGTACTGTCCCCGGAGACGTCAGCCACGCGGGTAGAGATATGCCCGAGGTGGATTTCCGGGGGAAAACGAACATCTTTTCGTGAGGGGTAGCGTTAGTGGCAGTACATAACAGAGACCTTATGGAGTGGAGCACGTCTGGGAGGACTTCTTGCCAGCGGGAGGTCGGAAGGCCTTTTGACTTTAAGGCTAATGTGACAGCCTTCCAAACAGTAGCATTCTCCCTTTCCACTTGCCCATTACCCCGGGGGTTGTAGCTAGTGGTTCTGCTAGTGGCTATCCCCTTCGAGAGCAAGAACTGGCGCAGCTTGTCACTCATGAATGACGTCCCCCTATCGCTGTGTATGTAGTTCGGCATGCCAAACATGCAGAATAGATTACAGAGACACTTGATGACCGTGGCACTGGCCATGTCTGGGCAGGGAATGGCGAAGGGGAAGCGGGAATATTCATCAATGATATTGAGGAAGTATACGTTACGGTCGGCAGAGGGAAGGGGTCCCTTGAAGTCCAGACTTAGGCGCTCGAATGGCCGTGTGGCTTTGATGAGGTGTGCACGGTCAGGCCTGTAGAAACGAGGCTTGCATTCCGCACAGATGCGGCAGGCTCTGGTCATTGCCCTGACCTCCTCGATGGAGTGGGGCAGATTGCGGGACTTTATAAAATGGTATAGTCGGGTGACCCCGGGTGACAGAGGTCGTTGTGGAGACCCTGTAATTTGTCCGTATGAATGCTGGCACACATTCCCCGCGATAGGGCGTCTGGGGGTTCATTAAGGGCTCCCGGCCTGTACATAATATCATAGTCGAACGTGGATAGTTCGATCCTCCACCTGAGTATTTTGTCATTCTTGATTTTCCCCCTTTGTTATTAAACATGAAAGCCACCGACCGCTGGTCGGTGAGCAGGGTGAAACGTTTGCCGGCTAGGTAGTGTCTCCAGTGCCGCACTGCCTCCACTATAGCCTGTGCCGCCTCCTCGACAGAAGAATGCCTGATTTCAGGTCCCTGAAGGATTCGGGAGAAGAAGGCCACAGGTCTCCCAGCCTGATTGAGGGGCGCAGCTAAGGCAAAGTCTGACGCATCGCTTTCGACTTGAAAGGGAATGCATTCGTCCACTACACACACTGCAGCCCTTTCAATGTCCTGTTTAATACTGGTGAAAGCCTCCTGAGCTTCAGCTGATAGTGGGAAGGATGTCGATTTACTGAGGGGTCGGGCCTTATCAGAGTAATTGGGCAGCCATTGGGCATAATACGAAAAAAATCCCAGGCACCTTTTTAAAGCTTTGGGATTGTGTGGCAGGGGCAGTTCCTTTTAGGGGGCGTAATCGGTCAGGGTCCGGTCCAATTACCCCATCTTCCACCACACAGCCGAGGATACAGAGACGGGTTGTGTTGAAGACACATTTGTCTTCGTTGTAGGTTAGATTCGGCTTTAGGGCAATTTTTTTAAATCTCGCAAGATTTAGATCGTGGTCTTGCTGGTTGTGCCCGCAGATAGTGACATTGTCCAGATAGGGGTAGGTAGCTTGTAGTTTATTCTCGTCAACCATGCGGTCCATCTCACGTTGGAAGACCGAGACCCCATTTGTTACCCCGAAGGGCACTCTGAGAAAATGGTAGAGGCGCCCGTTCGCCTCGAAGGCGGTGTATGGGCGGTCCTCCGTTCTAATGGGGAGCTGGTGATATGCGGATTTGAGGTCGATAGTCGAGAAGACTCGGTATTGCGCAATCTGGTTGACCATTTCTGATATGCGGGGTAAAGGGTAGGTGTCCAGCTGGGTATAAATATTAACAGTCTGGCTGTAGTCAATTACCATCCGTTTCTTTTCGCTATTTTTAACTATGACTACTTGGGCACGCCACGGGCTGGTACTGCATTCAATAATGCCTTCCCGCAGGAGTCTGTCCACTTCCGCCTTGATAAAGTGTCTGTCTTCCAGACTGTACCATCTACTTTTGGTCGCTATGGGCCTACAGTTCGGAGCGAGATTAGCGAATAAAGAGGGCGGGCTGATTTTTAAGGTTGATAGGCCACAGACTGTGAGTGGCGGCTGGGACCCGCCATATGCTAGCGTGACACTTTTATGGTGGCACTGGAAGTCCAGGCCCAAGATTACATTAACAGAGTTCTGGCATCACGAGGAGTTTAAAATCCTTGTTGTCCGTGCCTTTTACAGTCAGTGTTACCACACAGTAGCCCAAAATGTCCGAAGTGTGGGGCTTAGCAGCCATAGCAATTCTGCTCCGTGTAGGGGTTACCGTTAATGAGTGCCGCCGTACCAGGCTAGGGTGGATAAAACTCTCGGTACTCCCAGTCAATTAAACATTTAGTTAAATTCCCGTTTACCTGTATGTCCATCATGGATTTTGTCAACGGGTGTGGCCTGGATTGATCCACCGTGATCGAAGCCACTGTTGGGCCCTGGGCGGCCGTTGAGTCGGGAAAAGATGGCGGATCCCAAGATGGCCCGCACAGCACCCACGAGGCGGTGACGGAGTTGGAAATCGGATTCCCCCTGCAGACTTTGCTAAAATGCCCCTTTTTCTTACATTTGAAGCATGTAGCGTCCTTCGCTGGGCATCGTTGTCTGGGGTGCTTGGCCTGGCTGCAGAAGTAGCATTTCGGGCCTCGAGACATTGCTGCTGTAGTAGGACTCCTGGGTGAATTTCTGTGTGGGGACTCCGGCGGCGTAGAGCTGGTCTGAGACCTGGATGGGGAAGATGGCTGATTCCAAGATGGCGGCCCCCTCGGCGCGCACGAGGCGGTGAGGGCCGCATGGCCGGAAGAATAAGAGTCAGAGTTTCTCTGGGCCACGTCCAGCGATCGCGCAGTGGCCACTGCCTTTTTTAAGTCCAGGACCTCCTTCTCCAGCAGTCTCTGCCGGATATAATTCGATTTGAGGCCCGTGATGAAGGAATCGCGGACCAATTCGCCAGAGTACGCGTTGGCCGTCACGGCCTTGCAGTTACAGTCCCGGACCAGGTCCTTTAGGCCCTGTAAGAAATCGTCCATTGATTCCTCTGGTCGCTGCCTGCGTGTAGCCAGCAGATGTCTGGCGTACACTTCGTTTACCGGCCTCTGGTATTGGGCCTTCAGGATAGTGATGGCCTCCGTGTAAGAGGTGGCGTCCCGGATGAACGAATAAATCCGATGACTTACGCGAGTAGTCAGTAGACTCAGTTTATCTACCTTGCTAGCGGATGAGGCCCCCGCGAAGAGTTCGAAGCATTTGAGCCAGTGTCCAAATTGATTTGATGCTTCAGCAGAATGTGGATCCAAGTCCAGACGCTCTGGTTTTAGGAGTCGATCCATCCTAGTATTCTTTAGTGATTAAAATTGATGGGCCTTCAATAACCACAAAACTAGAAGTTATAGACTTAAACAAGTTAGCTTTTAATCACTAAGATCAGAGCTAACATCTCAACACGCCGACTGGTTCACATGAATGAGTCATACAGATCCTGGGATCTTTATGTAAGAGAAGTCAGGGGCGGAGCCAAGAGCCAAGACCTGGAACCTCCCAGGTTAGTCGGGAAAGAGGAAGTGAAACTATACACAGTGGGGGAGGGTAATATACATGAGTGCAAAACGAATACAGGATCAAGACAAACAGATTTCATTACAGGATCAAAGTACACAAATCTTGTCTGGAGCAAATAAGGAATTGAGCATAGTCTATGTTTTAGGAATACGCAGGTAGCCAGAGAGAGAGGGAAAAGGTGAATGAGAAGTTGGTAGAGTTGACTTACTGGAAATCTGTGTATTTACACAATTCAATTTACCTAATCCAGCAACCTGCACTCAACATTTTTAATAACTTAACTCCACTATAAGTTAATTTAAGAAAAGGTACACCTCTTTCTTGCCATATGGCATGCTATTGGCTTATTATTTTCTTGTTTTGGAATTTGTGGGCTTTGGTTATGATAATTAGACTGTGCAAAGCTTCTTGCTGCTAGATCAAATGCTCTGATTTTAATGCTAGTATCAATTTATTGGGTGTACATTAGTTGCACAATACTCAGTTGTGCCTTGTCTACTATTAAATTATTAATACATTAAAAACATTGGCATTCACATCTGCATAGTTTTCCCCTAGTGCAGTGTGGTATTATTATGAATGAAATGTTTGTTTTCTTGTATTGCTCTACACTGAGAGTCTAGAATGTTCCCTAAAATCTTCCAACAGATCAAGTTATGTGGCAGAATTGCTGTTTTCTTTTGAGGAGGTAAGTGCCAGCATCGGTTCTCGCTTGTGGCCTTGAATTTATTGCTGTTGGAGAACTGCACCAGGTACAGGAGCTGCAAGTGAGGAAGAAGTTACAGCAGTGCCTGCATCCATATGTATCTGTATTTTGTTGTCAAGAGTGGCAGGAAATCGTCTTTGCAGCTCCATTTTTTTAATGCTTCACTGGAGGTGTGATGGTTGGCTCACTCTGCAGGCAACAGCTAAACTTTCTTCTGTGCCTATCTGATAGCTTTCCTGAAATCTCCATATAGGATACTGGAGGTGCTAACCTGTGTGTCCTGCCACTTGATTTCTATTTTTAATAAACACCCTCGCCTATAATGTCAGAAGGTTGTGGGTTCAAGTCCCACTCCAGGGACTGCTGCACTGTCGGAGGTGTCGTCTTTCGGATGAGACGTTAAACCGATGCCCCGTCTGCGCTCTCAGGTGAACATAAAAGATCCCATGGCACTATTTCGAAGAAGAGCAGGGGGAGTTATCCCCGGTGTCCTGGCCAATATTTATCCCTCAATTAACATCACTAAAACAGATTATCGGGTCATTATCACATTGCTGTTTGTGGGAGCTTGCTGTGTGCTGCATTTCCTGCATTACAACAGTGACTACACTTCAAAAAGTACTTCATTGGCTGTAAAGCGCTTTGGGACATCCGGTGGTCGTGAAAGGCACTATATAAATGCAAGTCTTTTTCTTTTAAGAAAAACTGGATTGTGAAATTTTATGTTAATTTGTTAGATTTTGGTAAGATTTTTATGTAGACTGGTTCCCATCTCTTCAGAAGTTGCTGATTAGTAGGTCAAGGTTTGTTTGTAATGGACCACCTTTATAATGCTGTAACCAGAAGTCCAAAATGCATAACTGAATCTTCTGTTTTATTACAATACCGTCCCACTTTATTGTGGAAATGCTTTGTGTTAACTATAATGCTGAGAGAAAATCTTTCATTTAATGTTTTTCAGACGAGAAGATCAATACAAAAGCTGTTAGAGTGGGAGAATAACAGATTGTATCACAAGGTGAGAAAATTAAAGAAGTATTTCTGCATATGTTAAGTGCATACATAAATACTGTAGTTTTGTTGTGTTATGAATTGACAAAACCTTTTGCTGCCAGAAACTGTATTGATAAAGGTTCTCACCAAAATTCAGAGACTTTCAACCAGTAAGTTCCACATGGTGGCGCTATATTTTACTTGTACACTAACACATTGAGATTGACCTTTTAAATGTCCAAGATATTATTCTTTTGTATTTTTTCTCCACTGCCAAGTTATATTGTTATGAGGTATAGAATTATTATATTGCCTTAAGGAAGAATTTAGTCATCTTATCTATCTGATCTGCTTGCAAATCATTAAACTTTATTACAGATCTCTGTATTGTGGAAGGCTTATTTTGGGGAGGAGGGAGAAAATGAAAATTAAACTATAGGAGGAACGCCGATGTATTTAGCATGTTGACATTAATATTCTCAGCTACATGGCCAATTCTCCCAAAACCCTGTCCTATGAGGAGAGATTGAGAAGACTAGGCCTATATTCCCTAGAATTTAGAAGAATGAGAGGTGATCTCATTGAAACATATAAAATTCTTAGGGGGCTTGACAGGGTAGATGCTGGGAGAATGTTTCCCCTGGCTGTGGAGTCTAGAACTAGGGGTCACAGTCTCAGAATAAGGGGTCGGCCATTCAGGACTGAGATGAGTAGAAATTTCTTCAATCAAAGGGTTGTGAATTTTGGAATTCTCTACACCAGAGGGCTGTGGATGTTCAGTCGTTTGAGTATCTTCAAGACAGAGATCGATAGATTTTTGGATATTAAGGGATATGGGGATAGTGCAGGAAAGTGGAGTTGAGGTAGAAGATCAACCACGATCTTATTGAATGGCAGAGCAGACTCGAAGGGCCGAATGGCCTACTCCTGCTCCTGTTTCTTATGTTCTTGTGTTCTATCTATCTGGACACAGTCAATGCATCTTCCCTTCTCCACCGTTATCTCTAGCCTTCTCCAAGGATCGATTCTTGGCTCCCTTGTCTTCCTGAACTACATGTTGCCCCTCAGAAATAGCTTCTGCAGGCATTAAATCAGCTTCTGTATATATGCTGATGGTAACCAGGTCTATCTCTCTACCTCTGCTCTTAACCCCATGACCACTTTCATGCTGATGGACTGCCTATCTGACATCAAGTCTTGGACAAGTCACAGCTTCTTTCTGCTGAACATCAGGAAGACCATGGCCTTCATTTTTGGACACCTGCCAGAAATCCGTAACACTGATGTCATTTGCAGCCCTGGACATTTGCTCAGGCTGAACAGAATCATGTGCAGTCTCTGCATCGTGTTCAATTCTCTCTGAATATATTCAATCACCAAGACAGTTTGTGATTAGAGATTACTCTAATCTCTGCAGCATTGCCTGCCTCCGCCCTTAATTCAGCACTTCCTGATGCTGCAACTCTCATCCAAGCTTTGGTCATCTTCATACTTAATTACCTCACTGCCCTCTTTGCTGGACTTCCATTGTCTGCACTTAATAAACTTCAACTTTTCCAAAACGCAGCTGTCGCTATCCTGTCTCATTCACCCATTGACTGTTTCCCCAGTACAACTAATTTAAATCCTTGTTCTCATTTCAGATTCCACCATGGCCTCACTCCTCATACTTTTGCAGCCTCTTCCAGCCTTATTTCCACTCTCCCATCTTTCAGTCCTCCAACTCTGGCCTCCTGTGAATTGCCCTCGCTTTGTCCCATCTTTGACGGCAGAACTTTTAGTTGTCTTACCCATACTCTCTAACTCCCTCCCTAATCCCTACTATCTCTCTACTTCTCTGTACTCCTTTGAAAATCTTCCAAAAACCCATCTTTTTGACATAGCCATAAATCTTCTCTTTGATCTCTATCCCATGGTTTAGAATCTGTTCCTCTTATTTTTCTCTCTAAAGCGTCTTCGGATGTTTTGCACGTTAAAGTTGCTACATAAACGCAAGTTGTTCTTCACCTGAATACTTTATTTGTTGAACATACAGGAAAGGAGGAAGAATAATCTTTGAATTAGCAATACCAATTGTAGACATTGTGAAGGAGGAGGTAGTGGAGACACTTGATAGTATAAAAATTGATAAAGAAGAGGTATTTGAAAGGCTGGCTGTACTTAAAGTTGATAAGTCACCAGGAGCGGATGGGATGCATCCTAGGATGCTGAGGGAATTCAGGGCGGAAATCGCAGAGCTACTGGCCATAATATTCCAATCCTCCACAGATACGGGGGTGGTGCCAGAGGACTGGAGAATTGCAAATGTTACACCCTTGTTCAAAAAAGGGTGTAAAGATAAACCCAGCAACTACAGGCCAGTCAGTTTAACCTCTGAGTAATCGGGGACAAAATTAACAGTCACTTGGATAGGTGTGGATTAATTAAGGAAAGCAAGCACGGATTTGTTAAAGGCAAATCGTGTTTAACCAACTTGATTGAGTTCTTTGATGAGGTAACAGAGAGGGTTGATGAGGCTAATGCAGTTGACGTAATGTACATGGATTTCCAAAAGGCGTGCGACAAAGTGCCAGCAAAGTTGAAGCCCTTGGAATAAAAGGGACAGTGGCAGCATGGATACGGAATTGGCTAAGTGACAGGAAACAGAGAGTAGTGGTGAACAATTGTTTTTCGGACTGGAGGAACGTATAAAGTGGTGTTCCCCAGGGGTCGGTTCTAGGACCACTGCTTTTCTTGATATATATTAATGACTTGGATGTGGGTGTACAGGGCACAATTTCAAAATTTGCAGATGACACAAAACTTGGAAGTATAGTGAACAGTGAGGAGGAGAGTGATAGACTTCAGGAAGCTATAAACAGGCTAGTGAAATGGGTGGACACGTGACAGATGAAATTTAATGAAGAAAAGTGTGAAGTGATCCGTTTTGGTAAAAAGAATGAGGAGAGGACATATAAAGTAAATGATACAATCCTAAAGGGGGTGCACGAACAGAGAGACCTGGTGGTAGGTGACAGGGCAGGTTGAGAAAGCAGTTAAAAAGGCTTAGGGGATCCTGGGCTTCATAAATAGAGGTATAGAGTACCAAAGTGTGGAAATTATGATGAACCTGTATAAAGCACTGGTTCGGCCCCAACTGGAGTACAGTGTCCAATTCTGGGCACCACACTTTAGGAAGGATGTGAAGGACTTAGAGAAGGTGCAGAAAAGATTTACAAGAATTATTCCCGGAATGAGGGACTTCAGTTACTGGAGAAGCTAGGGTTGTTCTTCTTAGAGTAGAGTAGAGAAGATTGAGAGGAGATTTGATCAAGGTGTTCAAAATCATGAGGGGTCTGGACAGAGTAGATAGAGGGAAACTGTTCCCATTGGCAGAAGGGTCGAGAACCAGAGGACACAGATTTAAGATGATTGGCAGAAGAACCAAAGACGACGAAAGGAAAAACTTTTTTACACAGTGAGTGGTTAAGACCTGGAATGCACTGTCTAAAAGGTGGTGGAGGCAGACTCGATCTTCTCTTTCAAAAGGGAGTTGGATATGTATCTGAAAGAAAAACCTTTGTAGGGCTATGGGGAAAGGGTAGGAGAATGGGACTAGCTGAGAGTTGGCAGCAGCTTGACAGGCCGAATGGCCGCCTTCTGTGCTGTAACCATTCTATTGATTCTATAAATCACCACTTGCAGCATAGAAGAGTGAGTAGTGAGGATGAAAAGATAGACATTCAGATACTGATATCCTCTAGTATTCTGAATGGCAGATGCTTTGGTAAATGTTGTTTTACTGGAATTTCTCTTTACTGTTCATATACAGAAGTAATCAAATTAGCCCAAAAGTTGAAATCTTTGGCTTATCTAATATAGCACTCGCACTAGGATTTTTTTAAGAGAAAGTTTTATTTATCTTCAGCTAAATGTGTGTTTCTTGTTTTGTGATTAGCTTGGTTTGCACTGGAAGTTAAGTAAAAGGAAATGCGAGTCCAGTAACATGATGGAATATGTAAGTATACCTACATTTTTGATAACCTAGTTCCAAATGTTTTTTTTCCCGCTTTGCCAATCTCTCCCCGCCTCCTCTGAAAACACTGATTCTTGCTAGGGCATAATTCCACGGGCACTGCCAGTGGCCAGTCTTCATGTGTGATCCTAGACAGTGAATGTCAACAGGATGTTTGAGGACATCACAACTGAGTCTGATCTTATCCTTGCCTAACATCCACATGAACATTTTCTAGCAGGATTTACTGGAAAACAAGCAAGAGCGGGAGGCCTGGCTGATTATTTTTTTTCACCAAGGTCACCATAACCACTACCCTGATTGAAATTAGCTAACCAGCCGAAGACCTGGAATTGAAATGAGGAGAGGAAGCAAAAGTCAGTAGGCTGGTCACCCCCACTTGTCTGATTCTTACTGGCTGGCTCAAGAACAGCTTTGGTAGAGGTCTGAGAATAGTTGCCCATCTGCGCTCTTAGTTTGGAATAATACAACATGCAGGACCTAAAGAGTTATTTTGTGTTGTGCACGTATTAGTTGTGTCAGCATGTGTATAATTCCTTCTCTTGCTTATCTAAGTGAACTTATTCCTACATTGCACATAATTTATCAGTTCTCTGAAAGTTTCAGATCCTTATTCTGCAGTCCATAAAAGGTTTAACGCCAAATGCTGTTTACAAACAAAGTAACTTTTCTTGTTCTTTACAGGTAATACTAATAGAATTCTTACCAAAATATCCTATATTCCGACCGGACTGAAAAATGGCCCAGCCATCGAGAAGTATAAGCATATCATTCCTGCCCTTAGTGCCTTGTAGATATCTGAACAGATGACTGCCAATACACCTGTTTTAACAGTAATATACTTTAGTAAGTGTAGATACCTTTCTAATCTATTTTCTTTCTTTCACGAAGCATATTTTTGCACATGTATTATTTTCCCTTTCTCTGAAGTGTTGCACTCAATCTGTTACCGCATTCACCTGATGAATACCGAGGTGTTCACTTTGAAAGAACTCAAATCTTGTACATAGTGCTTCAGTTCATATTGTACAGTGTGGTATGTCAATGTTTACAGAATGTAATGTTGCTCCTTTACTACACCCCAAGAATCTTGAATTATGGAAAGACTTTTTGATTAAGTGTGAGAATTTTTGTCCAGATTTTAATCTCTATACCTTATTCATAACGAGATTAGCAATGCAACTGGAAGAGAAAGTGCCTTTGTATTACAGTAGAAACAATTACTCCCAATGAAGTAAAAGATCAAATCTAATGTACACTGCATGTGAAAAATCACCAAGGAAGTGGAGTAGATAAAAACTAATATTTCTGGGATAGAGCTACTGAACTTCTCAAGTATTCTGATCATTATTGTCATCTACATTTAACTGTAAATGTTATTGTATTAATCACTGCAAGCATAAAAATGTTGAATATTATATTTCATTTTGGATGAAGGATAAAACAGATGAAAGATTCAGTGTATAGCAATTTAAGGAGCTTGTTTTCTTGTGGTTCCAATTATTATCAAAGCACCCTTATTTAATGGGTTTCCCTCGACCCCCACAATACTGTTAGTTTTTTAGTCTTTGCTTTAGCTTGGGAGTCCTGCTGAAACTTTACTAAAAGATCCATTTCCCTTTGAGAATCAATGTTCTTTGCTTCATTGGTAACACCCCCTCTGATGAGTTTTAGACATGTTGCTAAGTAACACATATTCTTTATAATTGTTGAAAGTTCTCATTGTGAAAGAAGAATGCATTATCAATATTTGCATCAACAAGAGTTTTTAATTTCTCTCCCTCCAAAGCATGCTCTTGTAGAATGGGAACACAAGTCTACAAAGATTTGGGGGCCAAAGTTAGTGAAGATGCAAATTATACATGTTGCTGAGCTTCCTATTCTGGAATATTAATTTTTAAATATAAAATTCACAACAAAGGTTAAGTACATCTTGGGCCAGAAATCTGGGTCGGAGGCTTCCCGCGGGTACAAGCCCCCGACCTGCACTTACCTAGCGCGCCGGCCGTTGTGCTGTGGGCCCGCGTGGGATTCCGATCCTGGGCCTCCTCCAGCTGCCGGCGCGCAGTGCTTGCATATCACAGAATCACAGAAACCCCACAGTGCAGATAGAGGCCATTTCGGCCCATCGAGCCTGCACCGACACATATCCCACCCGATCCCCGTAACCCCTACACCAACACATATCTCACCCTATCCCTGTAACCCCACATATTTAATCCCCCTAACACTAAGGGTCAATTTATCATAGCCAATCAACCTAACCCGCACATCTTTGGACTGTGGGAGGAAACCGGAGCACCCGGAGAAAACCCACGCAAACACGGGGAGAATGTGCAAACTCCACACAGACAGTCGCCCGAGGCCGGATTCGAACCCGGGTCTCTGGTGCTGTGAGGCAACAGTGCTAACCACTATGCCGCGCAGTTAGTTCGAAGCGTCCCCTGGGATCACGTGGGCCATGGAGAGCCAATCGTAGTAGGGAATCTCTGTAGCAGGGAAGACCTGTCAAATCTATGAATAGAGATCGGCCCCAAAACCTAACTAAAGCTTCAAATAATTTTTTTTTTAATCATATTTTTTAAATAACTAAATTACATAAAATAACTATTTTAAACAATAATTTAAATTTTTGAAAAAGTTAATTACAGATTTTAACAGGGCTAAAAATAAACTTACCTTTCTTTAAAGTATTTAAAAATAATAAACCTGTGGAAAAAATGTTTTAATTTTACTTAATTCACCACTTACCTTGTTAAAAGCAGGCCTTGCGACTGCTTTTTAAAAGCGTAGCTGCTGGAGACTTACCCTCCCGGAGAAACCTGTATTTAAAAATAAAAAAAAAAACGGAAGTTCCAGGCGTACGCGCTGCCTCTCCGGCGCACGCGTTCGACCTGTGAATCCCTTCCTTCAAGGGAACGGAAGTTCCGGTTTCCCGCGCATGCGCAGTGCATGCACGAAACCGGCACTTTCGTTGGCCCTACGTGTGAGTACCCCATGCGTACTCATCCGTGGGGACCCGAATTTCTGGCCCCTTTTTTAGTAAGTGGAGTTGACCCCGCTGCAAACCTTTAAAATAGTGGAGCTGCAATTCATTTTTGTCTGTCTTTTTTAGGCTTTCAGTAACTTATACCTTCTTGCTTCGAGATATTCATTAGTATAATACCAAAGTATTGGTTTTTTATAGTTAAAAAAGGCAGAACATTTGAGAATTTTATGAACTCTTAACACATGTACCTGCTATTGCATTCAGTAACACAAATTTTCTTGGGTAACTAGATAACTAGAGGGTGCCCCATTTAGTGTTAGGGACAGGAAGACAAGAAAATGCCTTTTGGTGCACAGAAGCTGATCTCTCTAGAACCCTAACTCTCTCCCGTCGCAGTATTCAGCTACAGTTTTAATGCCCTTAATGTGTTTGGCTCCACTACCCTGCTTGGTAAATTATTCCAAACACTTGATCCTTTGAATAAAGAAGTTCTTCCTAATATCTGTTTTAAATTTATGTGATTTGGCCCTACTTTCCTGGTTTACCTTAATATTCTAGATTAACACTGTCTATGCCATTTAATGTTTTTATGTAGTTAATTGAGGACCCCTCCTTTTGCTTCCCCCTCCCCCCCAACACAAACACATTTTAGTTTAACATCTTTCCTGTCCCTCCTCCTTTACTGCCAGAACTGAACTTTATTTTGGAACTTTTAAGAATCAATCAAATGTATAAATTTCTGTCAAATGTGAATTTTAACTAGTTGTTGTTAAACTGAGTAAAATTGGTCCAGAGATGTGGTGGAAGTGCCAAATTAACCAAATAGTTGTACCTGTGGAAGTAGTTGCCCAAGCCACTGCAGTCATCTACAAATGTGTCTGTTTATCAGAAGTGACCGATCTCAGGATAAAACCAAGGTAATTGAAGTTTATGGATTATCACTGTGTCGAACCACATTTGACCCAGATTGTTTCACAGTAACTTCTAAAATTATGAAGAAACATAATTAATAGATAAAAGTACTTACCAGGAGCAAAAGGTATGCCGATTACCATATGGCTACACATAACCACACTTTTAAATATAACAAACCAATTCCTGCCTTGTATTCCCTCACTTTAATTCTGATGGATCACTTACTAATATTGGGTGGGTTAGTTAAAAACTATCTAATTGCATCAGTGTTGCTAAAGTTATAGTAGGGATAACTACTTGGTTGTATTGAGGTAAAATTTAATACACATTAGATTTGTAAAAAACTGACCAGGCATTGTATGTTTAGCATGTTAGATCACTGTATTGGCCGGATGATTTTATAATGCAGTTTCCTGTATACTGACTTTTTTATATTTTACCATAATTGTGCTCTTTGCCAGAATTTTACATCATAGATTAATAGGAAAATGTTACAAGGTAGTAACAATTTGAAGGGTTCAGGAGATATGTGAACCCTGATATTCCTACACATCCTTTTTTTAAAATCTATACAGTTTGTTTAATTTGGATGTTACTAGTACAGGACCTAACAGGGAAGGGAATGTTCCATCTCAAATATTTTTGAATAACCTATTTTTCATGTTTTTTTATTTAATTTACAATTTTTTTGTTTATTTGAAAGTGCCACGAATGGGTCTTGTTAACTGCAGAAAAACAAAACGTTTCAAATGCAGGTTTATGCTGTTCTGGAAGCATTTTCTTCAAATCTGCTTGTAGCTTGTGGATGAAGCAGTTTAAAAATTGGTCCAACAATCAAGACTAGTGTGGGTGCATGATAGACTATACACAGTTGTAAATTACATCAAAAAATTAAAGCAGTTATTTGCTGGTAACATTATAGGTGAAAAATGCAGAATACACATTTTACTACATGTAATTTCTTAAAACTAATTTTAGTTATTTAGTAAAATTATTTGACAGCTTAAAAGATCAATTGTCAAGTGGAGCATGTTTTCAGTCAGTACTTAAGTGATGTCAGCAGAAGAAAGTAAATTAATTCAAACATTTTTATTTGAATAAAGGGGAAAATTTGCAAAGGTTTGCCATGGTTGCATAATGTTGGTTGTTTGAGTTATTAAACATGGGTAGGGGAAGAGAAGAAATCAACACTTACTTTTCAAACATAAATTGGAATCCATTATTGTAACACCGAGCCTTTGCACTGTATTCCAATTACTTCATCTAAACCAGATGCTGGAAGTGTTGAATGTGCCGTAGACCAATGGATAAGTACATGAATAAATGTCCGTGTTTTGTGAAATCCTTTCAAAAGTATTGGCCTAACCAGTAAAATGCTGTTATTTCAATTGAGTTGCACATAGCATTAGAAAATGTTAACGGGTCAGTAGTTCAAACAATCACTTTGCCATTGTTTGAATCTTTACAACTTGAAGTATCTAATTCCCTTTCTTCTCTTCTCCACCCCTCCCCAAAATCTTTTTGTCATAATTAAGCTTACTGTTAGCTATTTGTGTATTTATAGAATGTACTACTTTCAGTTGTTAATGTTTTCCATGCTACTAGGTCATTTATGAACATGTATAAATAAAGCAAGTTTAAGTATAATGTGGTGTTTTGACTATTTTCTCCACTACTCCCACCCCTTCATTAAATCTTCAAATAAAACATCCATGATTCTTTGATCTTATTACCAAAATACATAAAACCCACCATTATAATTTCACACAGGTGGCAGGTGGTGATGTTGGAATGGATCACTTATAATATTTAACAAAACCTACCAACTAATCCCTCTGTTTACGAGTCCCACCATGTTTTACCCTTTGAAGAATATAGTGGTGGTAAGACTCTTCACTGCATGCTAACTGATCACTACAGTAGAACAGGATTATTCTCCACTTCTTGGTTTCTCACTGAGCTCTTGTCTCAAAGTACTACCTTGCAGTACAACAGTGCTAACCACTATGCCACCGTGCAGCGGGGCAGCACGGTGGCATAGTGGTTAGCACTGTTGCCTCACAGCGCCAGGGACCCGGGTTCGAATCCGGCCTCGGGTGACTGTGTGGAGTTTGCACATTCTCCCCGTGTTTGCGTGGGTTTCCTCCGGGTGCTCCGGTTTCCTCCCACAGTCCAAAGATGTGCGGGTTAGGATGATTGGCTATGATAAATTGACCCTTCGTGTTAGGGGGATTAAATACGTGGGGTTACGGGGATAGGGTGGGATATGTGTTGGTGTAGGGGTTACGGGGATCAGGTGGGATATGTGTCGGTGCAGGCTCGATGGGCCGAAATGGCCTCTATCTGCATTGTGGGGTTTCTGTGATCTGAAAATTGTACAGCAAAAGAACCTTGCACAGAATTGATTACAAATACATTGCGCCTTTTGTCCATTGGTTTTGATACTTTAACTGGTATGAGCGACCACAAAGAAAAGGCATCAGCTTTGAGAATTTTTCCAATATTTATGAATATTTTAAGTTGTTGACTCACTGATGCAGCATTTTAGATATTAAATACTGCCCACAAAGACTGTAACTGAACAGCCTTTTCTCCGATCATTGCCTAGACTGGAAAAAGATGGCTTTTTTTATGCATCAAGATGATGGCCTGGATTTTAGCCTGGAAGTGAGTTCTGTGTGTGTGTGGGGGGATGTTTTGAGGTCAGGAAACCCGGAAGAAAGGGTTTTCCGAATGTCCTGCCTAATTTAACTGCAGGACCCCTTTAAGTGAGGTTCCCACCCACAGGCAGCCTGACTGACATGCTGGAGGCCTGCAAGAGCAGGTAAGTGTATTGGGGGAGTGAGAGAGATTGTGGGGGGGAGGCGGGGTGGTGTCTGCTGGTGGTCTGGGTGGTCCCGATTGTGGGGGGTATGCGATGGTGGTCTGGGGGTCCTTGATTGTTGGTTGGGGGGGGGGGGTTTCGATGGTGGTCCAGTGGGGCCCATGGGGGGGGGGGGGCAGACAGATCCTGGGGTGTATTTATTGGGTAGCTTGCTGGGCCTGGAGGACATACTCCTGCAAGCAGTCCTGTAAAAGCACTTACCTTATGGATTCAGCCCTTCTCGCCTCCTTTAAGCTGCCAGGTTTCTCGAGCCCTGTGAAACCCGACTGCCTGTGGTTAAAAATAGAATGACTGTTATAATGAGGCTGTCTGCCTTCATCATTTTAATATTTATTGACCAACCCGCTTCCTGTGAGTGGATTGGTCGCCCGTCTCTGTTAAAACCAGAAGTGGGCGGGTTCAGTTCCTGTTCCAGATTCTTTGCATTTTAACCTCTGATACGACCCCAACCCACCCGTTTTTTGCAGTTAAGATTCAGCCTGATGTGTCAGTGACATGGAAATGGAGCATTTTCCACTCTTGGCATGGAGAAGAGTTTCAGACCCACCCAAGTCAAGTTTAGTAAAGCTCCTTTCCCCCTGCCTAACAATGTTTCTTTGCCCCAGCATTACCAGAAAAGTGAAAATACTGTACTTCCAACACCATATATGCTTACTGGAAATTTCACTTAGGCCATTAGTAAAGCAGATTTGTGCTATGGGACCTATGCTTTAAAAAAAGCAGGTTAAGACTGCTCAAACTCATTTTAACATGGAACACTTTTTGCATCCAGTATCAATTACTTTAAAGCAGTTATAGCATTAATCTGCCTGATCTCCAAATACCTCTTCCAGCTATACATCAGCTATTTTTGTAGACTTTTGAGCAAAACCCAAACAAATGCAGCATTATGAGCAGTTTTATAGTGAATTAACTCCTATTAGGAAATGGATTAGAGACAGCGGGGAGAGGAGACCTTCATTCCTCGAGTCTGGAATAGACTTACTTCATCAGTTCAATGTGGATTTATTTGTGTACTAACCCACTGTTCTATCTGATCACATACTGATTAAGTGTTTCATCTCAAGATTCTGAAAGGTCATCAGAAATTTCTGTTAGGTACCTTAATACTTAACACCCATTGGAATTCATAGGAGTTACAGAAAGGTGGTCATTCAGCCCATCATGTCTAAATCTGAGAATTATATACTCAAATCACATTCCTCTGTCCCTGTACCCTTTAATCTGTTTCTTTGTTTAATTTGTCCAGAACAGGAATATGTAATTCAGCTTGATCCACCATTTTGTTAGTCATGACAGCACGTTATCTTTTTAATCTCAATTCTCCTTTAAATGTTATGATTTACTTGGTTTTGATAGCTAGAGTGGTGAAATCTGGGTGGTGAAACCATTTTATTAATAATAAGCCAGCTGCCTTGGGAAAATGGACATTGCTTCTGCATTTTCAATACCACAACCTTCATTTTCTCCCAACCACCCAAGCAGTTTTCTTCTACTGTTCCACTGTATAGTGATTAAAGTTTAAAACTGCCGCCCCTACCTGGTCTGGCCAATATGTAGTTGACTCTTAACTGCCCTCTGAAATAGCCTAGCAAGTAAGTAAGTTGTATCAAACCACTAGGAAAACAAGAATAAAGCTGGATGGATCACCGGCATTGACCTAGGCACCGGATTTGGACACTGCAAAGGCACACCCAGGCCAATCAACCTTGCAAAGTCCTCCTCACTAACAGCTGGGGATGTGTGCCAAAATTGGGAGAGCTGTCCCAAAGACTAGTCTAGCAACAGCCTGATATAGTCATACTCACAGTGTAATACCTTTCAGCCAATGTCCCAGACTCCTCCATCACTATCCCTGGGTGTGTCCTGACCAACCAGAAATGGCAGCACACTGGTATACAGTTGGGAAGGAGTGGCCTTGGGACTCTCCAACATTGACTCTGGACTCCATGAAGTCTCATGGTGTCAGGTCAAACATGGGCAAGGAAACCTCCTGCTGATTACCACATACTGCCCTCCCTCAGCTGATGAATCAGTACTCCTCCATGTTGAACAACACTTGGAAGAAGCACCGAGGGTAGAAAGGGCACAAAATGTACTCTGGGTGGGAGACTTTAATGTCCATCACCAAGAGTGGCTCGGTAGCCCCACTACTGACTGAGCTGGCCGAGCCTTGAAGGACATAACGGCCAGTCTGGGCCTGCGACAGGTGGTGAGAGAACCAGCACGAGAGAAAAACCTATTTGACCTCGTCCTCACCAATCTACCTATTGCAGATGCATCTGCCCATGACCGTATTGGTAGGAGTGACCACCGCACAGTCCCGACAAAGTCCCGTCTTCAAACTGAAGATACCCTCCATCGTGTTTTATGGCACTACCACTGTGCTAAATGGGATAGATTCAGAACAGATCTAGCTCAAAACTGGTCATCCATGAGGCACTGTGGGCCATCAGCAGCAGCAGAATTGTATACCACCACAATCTGTAACCTTATGGCCTGGCATATCCATCACTCTACCATTACAATCAAGCCAGGAGGCCAACTCTGGTTCAATGCGGAGTGTAGAAGGGCATGCCAGGAGCAACACCAGGTCTACCTAATAATGAGGTGCCAACCTGGTAAAGCTACAACACAGGACTGCACGTGTGCTAAATAGTGGAAGCAGCATGCTATAGACAGAGCTAAGCGATCCCACAACCAATGAATCAGATCAAAGCTCTGCAGTCCTGCCATATCCAGTCATGAATTGTGGTGGACAATTAAACAACTAACAGGAGGAGGAGGCTCCATGAATATCTCCATCCTCAATGATGTTGGAGCCCAGCACGTGAGTGCAAAAGACAAGGCTGAAGCGTTTGCAACCATCTTCAGTCGGAAGTGCCAAGTGGATGATCCTTCTTGGTCTCCTCCTAAGGTCCCCACCAACATTTCCTCGCAGCCACACAGCTGTCTGCCGGTCCTGCACAGCCTGGGCCTGGCTTTTCAAATGTAAAATCTTGCGCATGTGCAAAACTTTGAGTGGCCGTGCAGTCGGTTAAAGGGACCGCACACCCAAAAAAAAAATGGGGGGAGCATTGGTCCCCACCATCACAGAAGCCAGTCTTCAGTCAATTCGATTCACTCCACGTGATATCAAGAAATGGCTGAGCGCGCTGGATACAGCAAAGGCTATGGGCCCTGACAACATCCCAGCTGTAGTGCTGAAGACTTGTGCTCCAGAACCAACCGCCCCTCTAGCCAAGTTGTTCCAATACATTTACAACACTGGCATCTAACCGACAATGTGGAAAATTGCCTAGGTATGTCCTGCCCACAAAAAACAGGGCAAATCCAATCCGGCCAATTACCGCCCCATCAGCCTATGCTCATTCATCAGCAAAGTAATAGAAGATGTCGTCGACAGTGCTATCGAGCAGCACTTACTCACCAATAACCTGCTCACCAATAACCTGCTCACCGATGCTCAGTTTGGGTTCTGCCAGGACCACTCAGCTCCAGACCTCATTACAGCCTTGGTCCAAACATGGACTAAAAAGATGAATTTTAGAGGTGAGGTGAGAGTGACTGCTCTTGACATCAAGGTAGCATTTGACTGAGTGTGGCATCAAGGAGCTCTAGTAAAATTGAAGTCAATGGGAATCAGGGGGAATACTCTCCACTGGCTGGAGTCATACCCAGCACAAAGGAAGGTGGTTGTTGGAGGCTAATCATCTCAGCTCCAGGATAACGCTGCAGGAGTTCCTCAGGGCAGTGTCCTAAGCCCAACCATCTTCACCTGCTTCATCAATGAGCTTCCTCCATCATAAGGTCAGAAGTGGAGATGTTCACTGATGATTGCACAGTGTTCAGTTCCATTCACAACTCCTCAGATAATGAAGCAGCCCGTGCCTGCATGCCCACTAGACAATATTCAGGCTTGAGCTGATAAGTGGCAAGTAACATTTGCGCCACACATGGGCCGGGCAATGACCATCTCCAACACGAGAGAGTCTAGCCACCTCCCCATGACATTCAACTGCATTACCATTGACCGGAAACTTAAGTGGACCAGCCACATAAATACTCTAGCTACAAGAGCAAGTCACAGGCTGGGTATTCTGCCGTGAGTGACTTACTTCCTGACTCCCCAAAGCCTTTCCACCATCTACAAGGCACAACTCAGGAGTGCGATGGAATACTATCCACTTGCCTGGATGAGTGCAGCTCCAAAAACACTCGAGAAGTTTGACACCATCCAGGACAAAGCAGCCCACTTGAAAGGCACCCCATCCACCACCTTAAACATTCACTCCCTCCATCACCGGCGCACCGTGGCTGCAGTGTGTACCATCTACAAGATGCACTGCAGCAACTCGCCAAGGTTTCTTTGACAGCACCTCCCAAACCCACAACCTCTACCACCTAGAAGGACAAGGGCAGCAGGCGCATGGAAAGACCACCACCTCCAAGTTTCCCTTCAAGTCATACACCATCCTGACTTGGAAATATATCGCCAATCCTTCATCATCGCTGGGTCAAAATCCTGGAACTCCCTCCCTAACTGCACTGTGGGAGTACCTTCACCACACGGACTGCAGCAGTTCAAGAAGGCTTCTCACCACCACCTTCTCAAGGACAATTAGGGATGGGCAATAAATGCTGGCCTTGCCAGCGATACCCACATCCCACAAATGAATTTTTAAAAACTGACAGGCACGATGAGCTGAATAGCCTCTTTGTGTGCTGTATCATTCTATGATTTTGTGTAACTCATTTTGAAGTTCTCTAGCTGCTTCCTCAGATTCAACTGCTCTCCTTGTTTGGTGTCATTTGCTAATTTTATCAAAATGCATAGTGTTTCCAAGTCATTAATATAAATTAGAAACAGCAACGGTTCCTTTAAACTTAAAAAGCACCTTTTCATGTGGAACTTTGCAAAATGCTTTTATCATTAGGCTCTTCACAATCTGCTTGGGACATCTCTTCCTAAAAAATCAGGCGGAATCTTCCCCTTCTGAATCCATGTTAGCTGCTATTTACTAAGTTATCATACATGTAATCCTCAAGGCTATTCCTGATAGTTAATTCCTTTAATTTACCAGTTATTAAAGCAAGACTAATGTGTCTGCAATTGTGTCTGTTTTGTTGCCTTTTTTGAAAATGGGCATCAAACTAGCCTGCTGTCAATATACCATGACCTGCCGTGTTTCATTGACTCCCTTATAATAATCACGATCGCACAAATTGTATCCCTATCTCTCTAAGTAACTAGACTTAGTCACTGTTGAAAGCACGCGACGCAGCATTTAAATCTGGCGACGCGGCGGCTTACAGTGCAGCTAGGACCAACCTAAAAAAGGGTATCAGGACTGCCAAAAGGAAACAGACACTGCGGATAGAGGATCACTTCCGCAACAACTCGGACCCCCAGCGCATGTGGCAAGGCATCCAGTCCATCACTGACTACAAGGGCAAAAACACCAGCCCCCCAGTTAGCGATGCCTCCCTCCCGGAGGAGCTTAACAACTTCTACGCTCGCTTCGACAGGGACAACAGGGAGCCGGCTACCAAAGCCTTGCCACCCCCGGAAGATCAGGTGCTCACTCTGTCGACCTCCGACGTAAGGGGTGTTCTACGCGGAGTGAACACACGAAAGGCTGCTGGACCGGATAGCATCCCGGGACGGGTACTCAAGGAATGTGCCGATCAGCTGGCTGATGTCTTCACCGCCATCTTCAATCTGTCATTGGCCCAGGCAGTAGTCCCTACATGCTTCAAGACCGCTACCATTATTCCTGTGCCAAAGCAAACGGCTGTGACATGCTTGAACGACTATCGACCTGTCGCACTCACACCCATCATAATGAAGTGTTTCGAGAGACTGGTCTTAGCCCACATCAAAGCCAGTGTTCCTGCCTCTCTTGACCAACACCAGTTTGCCTATCGTGCAAACAGATCAACGGAGGATACAATCACAACTGCTCTACACTCGGCACTGAATCACCTAGATGGTAAGGAGACCTACATCAGAATGCTGTTCATAGACTACAGCTCAGCATTCAACACTATCGTCCCCAACAAACTGGCCACCAAACTCCAAACTCTTGGCATGAACACTTCCCTCTGCAACTGGACCCTGGACATCCTAACAAACAGACCCCAGTCTGTCAAATTTGGTAACCACACCTCCCCCCCCCCCCGTCCCTGAACACGGGGGCCCCACAAGGATGTGTGCTGAGCCCCCTCCTCTACTCCCTCTTCACCCACGACTGTGTGGCTGTTAATGGTTCCAACACCATCATCAAGTTTGCGGATGACACCACGGTAGTAGGCCAGATCACCAACAATGATGAGTCAGCCTACAGGGAGGAGGTCCAGCATCTCGTGAAGTGGTGCGCCGATAACAACCTGGCCCTTAACATCAAGAAAACCAAAGAAATCATTGTGGACTTCAGGAAGTCCAAAGGCAGAAGTCACACCCCCATCCACATCAATGGGGCTGTGGTGGAAAGGGTGGACCGCTTTAAGTTCCTCGGAGTCCACATCACGGAAGACCTCTCCTGGTCCCTCAATACCTCCTCTCTGGTGAAGAAGGCCCAGCAGCGCCTATATTTCTTAAGGAGGCTGAAGGGATGTAACCTGTCACCCCTGATCCTCTCTAACTTTTACCGCTGCACTATAGAGAGCATCCTGACAAACTGTATCACAGTATGGTATGGCAGCTGTAGCTACTATGACCGGAAAGCCCTGCAGCGGGTAGTCAAAACTGCCCAACGCATTACCGGCACCCGGCTACCGACCATAGAGCACATATACCAGAAACGCTGTCTACGGAGGTCATGGTCCATCATCAAAGACCCTACCCACCCCAGCCACAGTCTGTTTGCCCTCCTGCCATCTGGGAGACACTACAGATGCATTCGCACCCGTACGACCAGATTTAGGAACAGCTTCTTTCCCAGGGCTGTCATCCTACTGAACTCCACAAATAAACTCTAAAGCCTGCACATCTGCCAATGCACTTTATTATGGTTATGTTTATGTTAATATACTACAAGCCAAATGTATGTTGAATGTTTAAATGTCTTAATCCAAATGTACACTCTCGGGAGCCGCAAGCCTACATTTCATTGTACTGCACTTGTGCACTAACAATGACAATAAAAGTTGATTTGATTTGATTTGATTTGAAAAACATGTTTTTTATAGACCTGTCCATGAACTCCTTCACCTTTCTCCTCAAATAATTTATGGATGTTGTTTTCCTCCTTATTTTACTCCTGATTAATTTGTTAACTCACTTGTGCTCACATTCGTTTAGTCTCTGCTGATTTTGGATATGTGTTTTATCACGAATGCTCAGCACCTTTAAATGCGTTTCATTTGTTCTCCGCTGAAGTATTGAACAAACTCCCCCTTTGCAATTCGTTTTTGTTTATATTCCATCCATGTGTTTTAATAGCTATCCATATTGGGCCGAGATGAAAGAGTGGGATAGATTATAGACTCATTTAAACACATCTTTATTTTTAAAAGCGAGATGCTTGGAAATAGTTCATTAAAAACACGAAATAAAAGCAGAAAATGCTGGAAATACTCAGCAGGTCAGGCAGCATCTGTGGAGAGAGAAACAGAGTTAACGTTTTAGGTCGATGACCCTTCGTCAGAACTGGAAAAAGCTGGAGATGGAACAGATTTTTAAGCAAGCATAGGAATTAAAAAGAGGAATGCTTCTTACTGCAAAATTAATGAAACTTGTTTTAGGTCTGCAAAGTTGATCATTTCTGCGCATTGGTTCGCTGTACCAATCAGGGATCCGGCCGGGCGCTATGACCCAGCGGAGGTGAACTCGCTCGCTGGCCGCCGGCGCGGACTCGATAGGGTGAACTCGCTGACAGGGCGGACTCGCTCGTTGACTGGCTGGCGGCGCGGACTCGATAAGGTGAACTCGCTGATTGGCGGCGCGGACTCGGTAGGGTGAACTCGCTGGTTGCAGGCGCGGACTCGGTAGGGTGAACTCGCTGGCTGGCGGCGCGGACTCAATAGGGTGAACTTGCTGGCGGAAATGGACGGTCGGAGGCAGTGCACCGCCCGCGCCTGACCGGGGGCCCTGCAGCTTTTCCCCATCCATTGGTGTACTGACTTTCTCCCCGCCACTCTGCTTTAGCGCTGGCGGACTCTCCACGCACCTCTCTCCCGCTCATCATGGCCACCGGAATGGAGTCGCTGAGCTCGGCTGCAGAGATTAGGGCAGCGCCGGGCGCCGGCCTAGAGGCCGCTGACGATGATGAGGAGAACTGGCTGTACGGAGGTGAGTGAGTCGGGGCGAGTCGCTGTATCAAAGTTGGGTGATTGTTTTGCATTGATGCATTTTATTCAGGAGTGCGAGAGGTGCTCGAAATGCGCACTCTGCGTTTGTTGTAAGTGTCTCCAAAACATTTGGGGAGCAGGTAAACACTTCGCTTAAAGGGACAATATCCTTTGTGTTCCATCAGCAAAATGTACGCACTCTCGCTCTTGCACTATAATGTTGTTATAAGCTTGTCCTGGATTCGATGTAAGCGGATTTGTAGCGTCTTTCTTTATTGTTGATGTAATCAAAAGCATTGTATTTCAAGTAATTCACTTAAACTTATTCCAAGTTTCTAAAGTTTATTTGCAAGGGGCCGGGTAACTTGAGTTTTAAGTTTCTCTTCCTATGAACTCCTTGGGAGGAATGCAGTCATGAGATTTTACTTGAGTTTTTACAAATTAACTACAGTAAAGGAATAACTTGTATTTACCTCCTCAGGACGCCCCACTTTGCCTCTCAGCCAATGACTCGCTTATCACTGTTACAGGCCAATTTAAAGGGAAACTATACTCTACTGACTTGTCCCATAAATAGTCACTCATTTGTGAAATCCCCCGCCCCATCCAATGTTCTTTCCTTGTAACCTGCACTGGGATAAAGTTTCACAGCTGCCCACCAAGGTTTAATTCTAGGGCGTCTCTTGCCGTCCTGGCTGAGATCAACTAACTCACTGCAGAGCAAGAATTCTTCCTGGTTTCTAGCTATACATTTGGGCTAGATTTTGCTGCTGGACATAACCGTGAGTTAAATAATGGCAATTAAAAATTATCACGCTGCTAAAAGGGTACTTGTGCTTGAAATGACAAGACTTCACTTTCTGTGGCGAGTTTAGTTCGTATCTACCACACAAATACAGCAACGTCACGACATTCGATGCCTGTCAATGGTGATGCAAACAGCGAGATGCCGTTTTTATGAAGCTAACGGCGGAGCAGCACAACTCTGACAGCAACTTTTGGATATTGGCATTTAACCGCGCATCTGACCCTCGCCTGAAGTTGCTGTACCATTTACACATAAATAATGGTGAGCGCCATTAGCCTCTCCATTATTTTGACATCAAAATCTGGCCCATCGTCTTTGTGAACGGAGCCATTGGGAGAGGTGACCTAAATGAAGATGTGTATTTGTTGGTGAGTTTTGTGCTAATAAGAGCAGTCTGGGATTGGATATTTTTCATAAAATTCTCTACGTGTGTGTGTGTGTGTGTTCTGCCCTACTGACTTCATGAGCTGGGGTTGCTGCCTGATGATCCAATTTATAATATTACCATGGACGGCATCACACTGAAGCCCCATCGTGCCCTCGTCAAACGTTCACGCAAGCTCTTTCCATTGCCAGTCAAGAGCAGGAACCCTTGCTAACCTTTCCAACCCTAGCTCGGAGATACAGAGGCCAATTGTAGTGTCAGCAGGTTATTTCAACACAGTGGGTTTCATAGCCAAATCCAAACCTCTTCTCATTTGATGCTCGCACATGTACACTTCCCAGCAGGGGTAAGTAGGAAGTGAGCAGGAGCAGGAAACCTGGTTATTTTGCCCCTTGCTGGCTCAGGGATACGGAATCTAATTGTACTACTCCCACTGGCTGAGATTAACTTAACTCGGCACAGACCAGGACTTGGACCATGGAACTTCTAGTCTGTATGACTTGGTGCTTCTAGGGAAGTCTCTAAACCATAAGAATTTACTTGTCACCATTCGATGGTAATGTGCAGACATTTTTTTCCAAGCAGCTCTCCATTTGCACCATTGTTGTGCTGTGAGGCCATCAGTAAAGCTTTTATTTACTTTTAAAAATTTCTGCATTTCTATACATGGTGAGCACATACGCTGGTTTGAGGTTGCATGTCCGAGATGAACAATACTAAAGGCAATGGTAATGTTTCATATATCATCAGGTGGCAAATAGGAACAGGAGTAGGTTATTCAGCCCCTCAAGCCTGTTCCACTATTCAGTTAGATCATGGTTAATCTGTATCTTAACTCCCATCTACCTACCTTGGTACTGTAACCCTTAATACCCTTGGTAACAAAGATCTATCAACCTCAGTTTTGAAGTTTTCAATTGACCTACCCTCAACAGCTTTTTGGGGGGAGTGTTTTCCAGATTTCCACTACCCTTTATGTGAAGAAGTGCTTTGTGACGTCACCCCTCAATGGCCTAGCTCTAATTTTAAGGTTATGTCCCTTTGTTCTGGACCCCCCCCCCCACCCGCAGAGGAAATAGTTTCATAGACTAGGCTTGTATTCCTTGATTGAGTATAGAAGGTTAAGGGGTGATCTAGTTCATCCATGGGAACTTTTTAACCTTCATTTTTGCACTGGACAACACCAGTACAATGCTTAAGCAGTGAAAGATTACCTTCTAGAGGTGGGCTTGCACCTCATGGTTTTAGTGTAGTCAGGAATCACATTGCCATTTTGACTCCCGAGCTGTACCTCGAGTTTTGCTATTTTGCACTTGCGAAACTGCTTTGCATCAGTACATTTGCGGTACTATAACCGGCCCGTCAGATTTTACACTAAAGGTTGCAATGTGTCATAGTATTGGTTATTTTTCCAGATGTAACACTGTGTTTCTGTTTGTAGATGAAAACCTTGGTAAACAAGAGGAGGTGGCTTTGATTGATGGGTAAGAATCAGGATTTTAATGTGCAGTACTGTATTAGGTAGTTTGGATTCCTTTCCTATTTCATCAAGAATTCAAGTGCAGTTCCTTATTCAGTTACCTTGTACATATCAGCAGAAAAACAACTGATCCATCAGGGCAATCAGGCTTGCAGATTCAGCCCTTCATTCCTTTCTAAAGCTTTTAGAGAAATGCTTCTTTGTACACTGTTAACCTCCCCCTATTTCTGCACACATGTATACCTCACTTGTTGAGCCACTTGTATTTAATTTGTCTTTTCAGACGTGATCACAACGTTGATGGAATGGTGTGAACTGGAATTTCCACTTATGTAATTTTTTTGTTGCAGCGTTTTATTTGCAGGGTGGGGTTCTTGGCTCTGCACATCTGCGTTCTCCCTGTGCATTCGAGCATTAATCTTTAATGCCCATGATACTCGGGCTCTCCTAACCACTGACTGGTATGATCTGCGAGTTGGAGGTCCTCTTGTGTGATTTTTGATTCCGGGAAACATTACACCTGTAATGTTTTCTAACTATATACAAGTAAGCTGCTGAAATTGTGGTTTGAAAACCAGTCTTGCCAGTGCACACTGGTTTCTGCTTTTTTCAGGTTTTGGAATCCCATGTTTAAAAAAATATGAAATATTGCATTCTAATGTTGAGTCAACAGTGGCTAGCTCAATTTTGCGAGCTCAATTTTCCCAGCTCACCTTGCCTCACTACCATAATAACATAAATAGGAGCAGGGGTAGGCCATTCGGCCCTTCGAGCCTACTCCAGCATTCATTAAGATCATGGCTGAACTTCTACCTCAACTCCATCTTCCCGCACTATCCCCATATCCCTTGGATCCCTTAGTATCCCTTATAATCACTGTACTCAGATTTGCAAATCTATTTGTTTTGTCGAGGCCAGGTGGAATTAAGCGTGACAACTGTAGTGAATGCAGGCTACCAAATATGAATAGAATTGCTTTTTGTAACTTGAAAATTATGTTGGTAAAACTTTTATTTAATATAAACGGAGACAACTGGCATCATAAAATTATCTTTCACATTCAAATTCCTTATTTTCTTTACTCCTGTTCTGAGCCCCAAAACATGATGGATTACTTTGTTTGCTCTTGATGTTCTCTCATCCTAATTTAAAGAAAGTTTTGCTGATTACCAACAACTGTTTAGTTTCTTTCATCCCAAAAGGATTTCAATTTGGAAGCAAATTCCATAGCTGTGCCATGTACATACTGTACCCGAAACCTAATTGGGAAGTATCGGTTTTGTGCTTTCTCTTTAGACAGAGTTATGCTAGCCAGAGATATCTTTATGAAAGAGCACTTATTACAGAGAATTCATCATTTTTAACTGAAAATTTGGGAACTAACCATAAAAAGGAACTCGGTGGTCAAATGACCTGTTGAGGCACGTTGTCTAGGCTAACACAATGGCTACTTGAATAAAGTACTAAAGTTAATGCCAGTTCCTGTGCAACTATGGCCACCATGAGTCAGTGTCTTCAGAAAAAAGGGGACAAGGTAGGCATTTTAAAAGATGAATGCATTAATGTAAATATAAAAAATACAGATAACATAAGCCCTCTTCTAATAAGAATGTTGCAGTTATTGAAATCGCCTGTCAAATTTGACATGGGTGAGTCCTGCTTTTTGTTTTGATTTAACTTGGCTACTCATTTTTGATTTACTTGCTTGTGCAGGGGAGAAGACTCTGTGAAAATGCTGCAGGAGCCGTCACAAGAATTCAAAGTCAGCAGCTTGGACATGGCTGAGGGTGTAAGTTTCAGAAGAGTGTTCCCAGCATTAGTTTGCTGTCTCTTATTTAATTGGGTGAAATTTCAATTAAAAAGAATGAAATCTTTTTCATGTTCTGTGGAATGGATTTAAATTTTTTTTTGTCATAATATGCCTCGGGAGTGGTAGGATTATACTTGGGTGCTGCTTTTGGCCAGGATGCATTGGTAAAACACTTTCTCCACTTTACTCATGGGAGGGTGGGAAAGTTGAAGGATGCTGTTCCACACCTTCTACTGCCTGCACACTAGCTATCAGCCTGCAAAGCTAATTTCTCCCTTTCTGACTGTAAACAGTGAAAGATAAAATGCACAGACGTGGCAGTCAAGCAGAGGTTTTTGAAATGAAGTGCTGCAAGTCGAGTAGCAAAAGGCTGTGGGGGAAAATTGGACTGCAGGAGATGACCCTCTGTGTGCGGCAGTATAATGTGTTCATTATTTTTCAATTATTACACAAAGATAAATTGTACTGATTGAACTAAATGAATCTGATCATAACTGTTGCTCTATGTCCGCTTGCTATGAAATGAAGCAGCCTAATGATTTGTGTGAAGCCTTTTCTGAGTGTATTCTCGATCTGCCTTCAGAGCTGTTGAAGAATTACAGGCATCAAGGAGGTGCTTTTTGTTAAACCCCCAGGTTATTTTATCATTTAAGTCGATATAGGAGAGTGTGAAGAGTGTGAAATCATTCTTGTAGGGAAGGCATTTCGGCTGCTTATTTGGGGGTGGGGGGGTGCAGCTGACTCCCCATAACCTGAGAAGGTAGCTGCGACAGACCCATATTCATAATTAAGACTAAAAGGAGAGGATGAGGAGAATTAGGCGAAGCAGCAGGGGAGAGCAAGTAGGGCCACGGATAGAGACTGAGGAGCACCAGTGGAGATGAGTTGAACGGGCAGCTGGGAAAAGATTGGGCAACTCTAAATTTGGCTATCTTCGCACTGCCTGTCCTTCCAGAGATTTCAGTTTATATTGGTGTTTGCAAAATTGTTGGATGTATAAATATTTAACTAGGAAATATATATATATAAAAGTTTGTTTTCTATTTAGATAAGCATATTCATGTAGTGCATTTTTAATGAGTGAAAAGTGTTGTCCTCGTTGAAGTATTTCTTCAATTTTATCTTGCATATTGCACTTTGAGTATCCGGGGTCCTTGATAAGCAACTGGTCAATGAAGGCAGACATTTTTGACACACGTTGTTCTACTGAATGAATATCAAGCAAAATCAGCAGAGGTTTAGTGATTTGATCTCAGTGGGGAGGGAGAAACAGTGTCTTAAATAGGAAGAGCAAAAATAACTGTGATTGGGTGTGGGGAAGAGGAGGAATTTTTACTGTCATTTTCTTAGGGGTTGCTCTTAAGGATATAATGGAGCTCCCCATCAATAACTTAGTGGCCCTGGTGTGCACTGCATCATACAGACCAGAAAGGTCTCGGGCTTGTTCTCTGCTTATGCTGAGTCAACTGATCTCAGCTGGGACAGCAGTAGCCACGGCACCCTGAGTTAGGGAGGGAAAAATCGGCAAAGGATCCTGTATGTGATCACTATCCAATGGTCTCTGTTGGAAAGTGCACGTCTGGGGACTTTGGATGAGGCCAGGATTGGGTTCAGTGTTTTCTGGGTTCTATGAAGGAGTTCTTTTTAAAATAAGGATTTTGAATTTATGGATAAATGTTGTGCTCGGCAAGATGAAGTGATGTCACTCAGAAATAGAAAGTATTTGCTTCTGAAAATGCAAAAATAAAGTTCCTTCCATTGTTCCTCAACGATATATCTTCAGTCCCACCTCCGAAGCGCACACCTTGCTGTCACTATAGTGTTTCCATTTCCTACTGTGGTCATCCTTATGACGCCTCAGTCTGCCAAATTACAGGCACTTAAATTGTGGACTCAAGCCAGCTAGGAACTGGAGGATCCTTGCAGTCAGTTTTATCTCCTCAGTCTGGGCTGGATTTAAACCAGTTCTCAGAATGCCAGTGTGCTAATGCATCACCCTCTTCCCAACCCACATAAGTCCAGTAAACTAACTATACTGCAGCTGTTCCTTTAGTATCTTGAGAAAGGAACTGTCAACCACCTACCAACAACAAATTTTGAATTTATTATTGCCAATTATGGCCACATTTGTCTCCTGTGTTTTGGACTAATGTCATAAGAGCCCCCAAGAAGCAACTTAATCATGGTTCTGACCTAATATCAAAAAGGATACTTAAATAAAAGTTTGCTAGTGTGTTGATTGGTTGAAAAGGATTGACTTTGTATTTTAGGCATCACAAAACGGTGATGAGGACAGTGACAGTGACAGCGATGATGATGATGTGAAGGTCACCATTGGCAACATTAAAACGGGTGCGCCACAATATATGTAAGTGAACTGGTGTGTTTCTGCAGCTGTATACTCATTAAGTTGCTTTATTTTACTGAAGTTGGTAGAATAAAACATACATTGTATGAACAGGAAAGCACCATTAGGCTCCTCTTGCCAGCCTTCTCACAGCATCCCTCACATCTTTTCTCTCGTTCCAGAAGCACATCTAATTGCAGCCTGAGCTTATGTTGCCTGCTTCAGTGGGATTTCCTGGCAACCTATTCCTCAAGTCTTGCTCTTCACATAAAGAAAGAAGTTCCAATCATCTTCCTTTCTTGTTGCTGACTTTAACTTTTAAACTTTTGTGTTTTTGAAGTCTTCACAGGGAATATTTTATCAGTTCCTTTCATGGTCTTGAAAACTGCAATTAGGTCATTTGCCAGCTTTTCAAAGAAACTAAACTAGCTTCCTTAAGTTTTCTCGTGACTTAGATTCCTAATAACACACAATCATTTTTGTTGCTTGCCTTTGTACCCACAGCACTCCTCATTCCTATGGTTGTGATCAGAACTGCACATAGCACTTACACAGCAACAATATAACATCTTGATTTATCTCTGCTAATTCAGATTAGTATCTTATTTTTAGAATAATAACTCCTATGATTCAAATGGCTGCAATATCTACATACTATTTACAGGTGTGTCATTGAAATGTCAAATAGTGTCAGATATAAATGACCAACCCTTCACCAGCCTGTTGTCTTTATGCAAAAGATATACATTACCAGAAAGCAATTTTGTTGATTGTCTTTGCAGTTATTTTTGACTGTGAATTTTCAGCCTCTTGAGTTAAGTAATAATGCACCAAGGCTCCAAAGGTGAAGGGTCAATGTCAAACCCACTGTGCTAACCACTTCTTCCACTGCTCCACATGCTTTTTTAAAACAAATATTGGTGAGTTGCAATTTTCCAAATACAACCCTCTAGAGATTCTACTTCTGCACTCTTACAAAAGAGTTATGCAAATCAGATATTTATAGGGACTAATTCTGCAGGGATATGGAATTTGTTTTTTTTCCCCCTCTGCAAACACTTTATAAAACAGCACATTTGCAGACAGCCATGATTTTTCACCATGTACAGACTTGTGAAGTGAGGAATATTTGTGATTGAGTTGAGATTGGAGGGTTTGTTAAATTCACAGGGTTACCCATTTTATTGGATCCTTAGCTGTTTGGTGTGGGATTTTGTTTGGTGTTTCTTGATCTCATTTATATGTAATAATAATCCTGTTCTAAAAATGCTGGAAATACACAGGGGAGACAGCATCTTCAAAGAGAAAAGATAGATTAACATTTCAATATAAAACCCTTCTCCAGAACTGTTTTCTTTGTTGACTGTACGAAGATAGTTGTCAGCTGTGGTTCTGTGGTAGCACTTTCGCCATTGAGTCAGAAGGTTGTGGATTCAAGTCCCACTCTACGGATTTGATCACATAATCTAGGCTGACACTCCACTCCTGTGCAGTACTGAGGTGCCGTCTTTTGGATGAGACATTAAACCGAGGCTCCGACTGCCCCCTCAAAGATCCCGTGGCACTATTTTGAAGAGCCGGGGAGTTTGCTCCGGTGTCCTGGCCATTATTTATCTCTCAACCAACACGTAAAAACAGATTATCTGGTCATTCTCACTTTGCTGTACCCAAATTAGCTGCACATCTCCTATATTACAAGTGATTACCAATGTTCCCTGTAATATTTTGGGGGACCGCATGAACCCTTTAAAATACCGCGCGCGTTTTCTATTTAAAAACCGGCAGCGCAAGACCCCTGAAGCGCTGCGCAGCCACGCAGCTTAAAGTGAACATTGGTGACTACACTTCAAAAAGTACTTCTTTGGCTGTAAAGCACTTTGGGACATCCTGAAGTCATGAAAGGCGCTATAGAAATGCAAGTCCAATTTTGAACTAGAAGCTTTTTTTTATAAATGGTTACATGTGCCAAAACTTTTATCATTCAAAAATATATTTAACTGTACAATGGGGTAGGATGATGGACAAATAGCAAACATGGGCCATTACCTGTAATTTTCCAGTGCTAATGCTAGTACTGTATAGTGTGTGCACTAATTTTTTTAAATTATGTTTTGGAAATTGTGTTACTTTGGAGACTTTAAATTTTATACAGGGGGACTCCAATGAACTTGAATCTGAAGAGTGGCCGTCCCTATAGCTCTTCTGCAGGTCAGTGAGGGGTTTATCCAACAGTTATTCAGTAGTACCTCGTAAATTATTATATTAAACCAGGCTTTTCAATTTGATTTGAGAATACATACATTTTCATTGATAGACCATTAGATAACTCACGACCAGTCTTGCTGGCATAGGGAAGACTATTCGACCATAGAAGTTTACAACATAGGGGGAGGCAAGTGGACCTATCATGTCTGTGCTGACTCTTTGCTAAAGGAATCCGAAAATAATCCCTCTGCTCCTTTTCCTTAGCTCTGCTCAAATGTGTATCCACTTACTTTTCTCTTAAAAGATACAATGTCTCTGTCTGAACCACTCCCTGTGGCAAAGCTTTCCATGCTCTTAATAACACTCTATAAAGATATTTCTCGTAATCTCCCTCCTCACTTTCTTTGTAACAATTTTAAATTGATGAGCCCTGACCAGAGGAAATAGTCTTCCCCTGCTTGCTTGATCAAAACCCTTCATAAGTCTAAAAACTTCCAAATAAATTTCCTCTTAGCCTTCAGTATTTCCAGTCTTTCTTCATAACTGTAGTTTTTTCACCCTGGTGTTGTCCTGAATCTATGCCATATGCTCCCTATGGCTCTAATGTCCTTTCTAAATAGTGTGCCCAAAACTACACACGGTACTCTAACTGGCCTGACCGTTACCTTGTGCAAATATATCATTACCTTTTTGCTCTTGTCTTTATTTATAAAATCCAAAATGATGGCCTTTTTATGGTTGTATCTATCTACATTCCCACTTTTAAGGAATTATGTATATGATTCTCCCTAGGTGTTTCTGTTCACCTACACCGTTCAGTGTCTTTACATTGTTTTTCTTTACAAAATCTATTTCATCACACTTCCCTGCACACTATTGCATTTTTTACCAGTCAACCCATTCCACTAACGTGTCTGTGTTCTTGAAGCCTTGTACAATCCGCCTTGCTGTTTGGCAAACCCCCTTTTTATATCCTCAAGAGATATGATATATCTTCATAATCCACAGTCCAGTTGAGTCTGGAGACAACCAGGGTAGTTTTTTTTTAACTATTTGGGTTAATGCACCACATGGCATTGTGCTCCGCCAAACAGATTAGGAAAGACCTAGTTCAATCTCTAGGATTCCCTGTTTGGGATTAGTTTCCTTACATAATTTCGGTACTCGTTCAGTAACGAGCCCTGCACAGAGATAAGGAGGTGGTACCAGTCAGACAAAGAGAATTATCTTTTGGTCAAACAATATTGTAACTTCGTTCAATCAATAATAATAATATAGGCCACGGTAATTTGTAGTTAACTATGAATACAAGGCACTGGCAGAGAGAAAGTTAGTATCAGCAATCGCAATTTATCAATATCCTTGGGACAATTTTAATAATATCAACTTAACTGTTACGTGCAGCTTTGTCTATAACTTTTTTATTTTAGGATTTTATCCTTGAGAAAGATTGACAGATTACCTGATTTAATATTTTAAACCTGATTTAAAGAAATCAAGTGCTTAAAGGAGTTGGTTCTTGAATTCTAGATCGTTTGAAGAGAAGACAAGCAGGAGCGGAAGTGTAGAGATCGTTTGAGGAAGATTATAGATTGTTTAAAGAAGTAGAGAAGTGTGAAGGATATTCAAATCAATGTAGAATTGGGGAGCAGAGGAAACCAACAGTAACTCAGTAGCACAGATGCTCAGACTGTAAGAAAAGGGAGTTCAAGTGCATGCAAGATGTTAGCTAGAGCCAAAGGAAAGAAGATGATTGACAAGCCAGGAAAAGAGAATACCAATGACTCGCCAAAGACATTAACCAAAGATGGAACCAACGCAATGCAGAGACAGACTGAGTTATCTCTATTCACTTAAACTGCTACCTGGTCGGAAAGGTGATATTACTTTACACTAAACCTCATTCAAACCATAGGCTTAAGCAAGAGCACGTGTTAGTTACTTGTTGCATTGTCATGTAAGCTGGAAAGTGTTAACTTCACCAGACTGTGCTTTAATATGCAAAACAACTAAAGTTATGATGCTGTAATTTTGAAACCAATTTATTGTGATGTTCATGTGATCATATTATCCTTGAATGTAGACGTGGTTAAATAAAGTAGTTATTAATAATGCTTCTATGTCCTGTTCAGTCCTTAATATATCGGGTGAGTTACGAGTTAAATGGCACTTCAACCAATGTTGTACAGGTAGACTATCCTTTATCCGAACTTCCGAAAACCACTAAAAACCGAAAGTTTTTTTGTTCAGCGTAAGTCGTGCGCACGACATGACCAGAGTGGCGCACGACTTACGCTGCGCAGGGCAGAGGGTCACAGAGTTCCCTCCTGGGTAGGAGATTGCAGGCCGAGCTGGGCAGTGTGAAGGAGGTACCGGGAGAGTGAACCCAACAATACAGCGGCCCGTCCGATAGCTGCAGCGGCCCGTCCGATATTCTTTTTCCCCCCCCCCCCCCCTCCCCGACCCGACCCGAACTGAACCGCGGCCCGTCCGATATTCTTTTCTTCCCCCCGCTCCCCCCCCCCCCCCCCCCCCCGGAACAGTCGCAAGAGGTAGCCTGAAATTTTACAATTTATATTAAATACAAAATTCCCAGCCTTCTGAAATCCGAAAAATTCCGAAAACCGAAACTCAGCTGGTCCCAAGGCTTTCGGATAAGGGATAGTGTACCTGTACTGCAGTCCTGCTGGTAGCAGAACAGGAGCTTAATCAACAATAATTGAATCGGTTTATGTAGGATGATTCAGAATGAGTTAAGTTAGATACCACCTTAGACACAAATGTAAATCCTCATCAATTTTCCCTACAGATCACTAGTCTGTGCTAAGTTAGCTAGTCTTGTCTGGGTTAGCAGTGGGTCCACTGCCATTGGCTTCTGTATCCCCAGATTCTGAAGAAGTAAAATCACCTGGCTTTTGGCCTCTGATTGCTACCCAATGACCAGTGTAAGAGAGCGAGTGAGAGTAATAGATGCTCCTCATAGTTGAATAGTTCGGCAACAGCTTGTCTAGGCTTGCCCATGATATAATAGCCACACGAGTGAGATATTAGAAGCTAACTAGTGTCCGTAGAACTGTACAAGTCTGTAGCGTGCACTATAAAATGAGCCTAACAAAAACTATTGCTTTAAGACTTAACACATTGATAAAGATGAACCGGAAGTATTATTGCAGAAGCCATTAGATTTTTATTGGCTGCGTATCAACTTAATGCAATGTTTTGCTTTAATAAGGTAGTTTGGAAATTTCTGCTGCAATTTCTGCACCGTTTCTAATGAAATACAGGGGGAAAATGTAGAGAATAAACAGCAAAAAGGATTTTAACAGATGTTCTTAAAAGTGAGATTCTCCAATTTTCACCTGATCCATTCTCAGTCAGACAAATTTTAATAAATTCAGTCAGATAAAACACTCCATAAAAATATTTGAACTGCTGCTTGAAAGTAGATGGTTTTTCTCTTTCCACTCTAGGATTTTTCTAATGGGAGTGATATTGGCATAGCTCTGATCAGACTCCTATCATGTTCAAATATAATGCTGTCATGGGTAGCTGGCTGGTTATGGTTTAAAGGATTTGAAATTTGAACAATGGTAAATTGTACTACAGTAGTTATAAAGTGTCTTCTCTCTTCCCGCTACAGCAAAGCTGCATTCCAGAGGCATTGACCTGGATGCCTCTGGGAGCATCAATGGAATTCCAGTGATTGAGGCAGACTTGGCCGTGTTCGAAGACAAACCCTGGAGAAAGCCAGGTAAGTTTTGAATAAAAAGAATGTTTTCAAACTCTAGTTTTTGTGTTTATTATCTTTTGGGGCTTGGCACAGTTCTATTTGGTGCATGTTGCAAATGAGGAACAAAAGAACTTGCATTTACTGAGCACCTTTCATATCCTCCGACATTCCAAAGTGTTTAGTCACTTAATTGCTTTTGAAGTTTAGTCACTTTTGTTGCATAGGCAAATGCGCAGCTGATTTGTGCATAGTCATATCTCACTGAAAGATTAGACTTGAGAAGGAGAGTGCTTTGCCCCTTGGATTTTTAGTATAAGAATTTTTGATTAAGAACAGTAAAACATTTAATATTGTGAATGTCTAGTGTGCAGATGTGACCTATTCAGTAGCTCTTGTGGAATTGCCAGCAACTTCCCAATTACAGGAAACTTTCGTTTTAACTGGAGGTTAAATGTCCGGAAAGCTCTATCTACCGGCAAAATTCAGGAGCCGTTTCCTATAAGTTTTTTTACTTCTCGTTGCTTTTTTTTTCCAGTCAGGCTCTGCAAGGTCTAGCTGAAGCTGTTGCTTAGCTACAGAGACACTTTTAAGCTGCGGCCGACTGTTTTGAAGCTGTTGCAACAGGGTTTGTTGCTTCACACGGAGCTCAAAAGCTCCGTATGTTTTAACATTAGCGCTGGTTTCTACGGCAGTTTTGATGGTACGGCACCAGCTCGGTCCCGTCAGTGCCGGATACCAGAAAATTTCCTGTACAATGTAATTTCTAAACAGGAGTCTTGACATATCATCAAAATAGAGTGAAAGGAGTCAGGACCTTCAGACTCCCAACTTAGATGCTGCTTGGGAATCCCTTTGAGAGTTGTGGGTGTTGGCAATGCTGAGCTGCTATTGTATTTATTTATATATGCATCAAATGTTAACATACAAATAGTTTTTGATGTAGGCTAGGTCATAGATCGAGAAATTAGTTAAGATAAAGGGTCTTTATTACATTGGCAGATTTAATTGTATGTTTCTTCATAGATGCTTGAGACTGAGGTGACGCATGTTTAACTGCTCATTAGTATGTAATTGTTCTCATTCTTGTACAGTGTGAAAGGTCAGGAAACAGTCTTTATGAAGGGAGCTGTTTGAACATGGAATGTTTTGTCACAGGGAGTAATTGAGGCAGAGACCATTGCATCTTTTAAGGGGAAATGACATAAATATTTGAAGCAGAGAAGATACAGAGCTATGTAAAGAGAACAGGGCAGTGGGTTCAGTTTTGGATTGCTCTGGCAAAGAGCCAGTTCAGACAAGATGGGCCGAATGGCGACCTCCTGAGCTGTAATCTTTTATAGTTCACTTGAGTGGGGGGGGGGGGGGGGCGGCGGAGGTGGTTATTGAGAATCAATATTTCATTTGGGAGGTGGGAGGGAACATTTCCTATTGGACTAACTGACTCTTAAGCAACATGTTTCTGTATTCTTCCATTTATTTTCTTTCTTAGGAGCTGACCTTTCTGACTATTTTAACTATGGCTTCAATGAAGAGACCTGGAAAGCGTATTGTGAGAAACAGCGAAGACTTCAGTTAGGACTTGATCTCATACTTGCATCTGGTTCAGAGAACAAAATATTGGTACAGAATACTTAGCTGCTTAATGACTGATAATAATTGATTTACAACTTCACTTTGTATTAGTTTTAGGAATTTTGCATTCAGTTTTAAGTGGACTATTGTTGAAATAAAACAAAGTTCAGAAAGTGGTCAGAAGATGCTTGGACCCTTTTACATTAACAGCCTGTGGGTCCAGGTTCTGTTCTAGTCTGTGCTGAGTTAGCTAATCGTTGTCATTTTACTTGGAAATGCAGGAACTTTCAGGCAGTGTCCTAGTCAAAATTTCTCATTACAGATACTGTGTGTGATATAATGTATGTCGGTAATGCATTCTCCGGTCAATGTTCGGTATGTGTAGGTAGCACACTCCACAGGACCCAGATTCTATCTGATTTCTTGCTCTCTACAGGTATGTGAGAGTAAAGAAAGAACTTGCATTTATATAGCGGCTTTCATGTCCTCAGGATATCCAAGGCACTGCATAGTCGCAGTTGTTATGTAAGCAAACCTGGTAGACAATTTGTGCATAGCAAGATATCCCTCAAAAAGCAATGCGATAAATGACTAGTTTTTGATAAATAAATACATTTATTTGGTGGTGTTAGTTGAGCGATAAATGTTGGCGAGGACACTCCTTGTTGAATAGCTCCATAGAATCTTTTTATCCACCTGACCAGGCAGATGGGGTCTCAGTTTAACGGCACGTTTGACAATGCAGCAGTCCCCTCAGTACTGCAATTGGTTCAGCCTAAATTATACGCTCAAGTCCTGTAGTGGCTATGTAGTCTGTAAACTGTTTCATGTTCACCTTATTTTTCTGTGTGATATGGGTGACCTGTGTTTTGTACAAGTTTTGCATATAGTCCATGTCTTCTATAAGTATTATTTAAAACTATCTCCTTTAGATTCAGCAAGGGAGAGTATGCAACATTGAGAAGGACCTAGAAAACAATTTGCCAAAAATGGAATTCAAGGCTGATTTTACATCTCCACCTGGCGGAAGGATGAAAGCAGGCCCACCACCTAATAGGTAAGATGCATAGCTATTGAGGATCACTGAATATTTTATTTTGGGTAACTGCAGGTTAAGTAAACTGTAAAACAAAGTACAGTAGGTATAGGTAGAGCTCAGTCCAGACCTTTAAGCCCTCTTTATAGAGAGATTTTTTTGAGTGGTGGTGAGCTGTTTGCTTTGAATTCAGAATTTAATGACATCCTAAAAGAAAAATTAGTTTTTTAATGAGGTTAATATTCAGAACACTGCTACTGGAGGTCTATTGTTCCTTTCTTAGGCCCTGTAGAGGCAGCGGGACGCCACAGGTTGTACAACTTTGTGAATGAAGAAAATCTTAAATGTAATACTTTGATGCTCTTCTGATGGCTCAGATGTAAAGGCGTGTACAACTGAGACATACATACTAGGAAAGCTCCAAGTTCAATCGATGGTCTGTATTGAGTTGGCTGATCGCAACCAGGTAGCAGTATGGGACCGTACAATTAGTAGTCCAGGAGCCAACTTGCAAAAAGTAGCTAAGTAATTGCTCCCTCCTTCCCCACTTCTAGCTTTTTTCTATAGGTATAACAAGCCCAAGAATGTTCTTTGGCCTTTGTTCTACCATATAAACACCTTGAAAATTTTCTACAACAACAACTTGTGCCTTTAATGTAGTAAAATGTCCCAAGGCGTTTCACAGAAGCGTTATCAAACAAAATTTGACACTGAACCATGAGACCACTAAAAGAAGTAGATTTTAAGGCGTGTCTTAAAGGAGGAGAGAGGCAGAGAGATTTAAGGAGGAAATTCCAGAGCTTGGGGCCTAGGCGGCTGAATGCATGGCCGCCAGTGGTGAAGCGATTAAAATCAGGGATGCTCAAGAGGCCGGAATTGGAGGAACACGGAGATCTCGGAGGGTTATAGGGCTGGAGGAGGTTACAGAGATAGGGAAGGGAGAAGCCTTGGAGGGATTTGAAAATCAGGATGAGAATTTTAAAATTGAGGTGTTTCCGGACCGGAAGCCAGTTTAGGTCAGCAAGCACAGGGGTGATTGGTGAACGGGACTTAGTGCAAGTTAGAATACGGGGAGCAGAGTTTTGGATGAGCTCAAGTTTATGGAGGGTGGAAAAATGGGAGGCCTACCAGGAGAGCATTGGAATAGTCAAGTCTAGAGGTAACAAAGGCATCGATGAAGGTTTCAGCCGCAGATGAGCTGAGGTAGAGTCTGAGACGGGCTATGTTACAGAAGTGGAAGTAGGCGGTCTTGGTGATGGAACGGATATGTGGTCGGAAGCTCATCTCGGGGGCAAATTGGATGCCAAGATTGTGAACGGTCTGGTTCAGCTACAGACATAGAAACATAGAAGATAGGAGCAAGAGTAGGCCATTCGGCCCCTCGAGCCTGCTCCGCCATTTAATGAGATCATGGCTGATCATGCAAATTCAGTACCCTGTCCCTGCTTTCTCCCCATATCCCGTGATCCCTTTAGTATTAAGAAATATATCTAACTCCTTCTTGAATATATTTAATGAATTGGCCTCAACTGTCTTCTGTGGTAGAGAATTCCACAGGTTCACCACTCTGGGTGAAGAAATTCCTCCTCATCTCTGTCCTAAATGGCTTACCCCTTATCTTTAGACTGTGACCCCTGGTTCTGGACTCCCCTGCCATCGGGAACATCCTTCCTGCATCTAGTCTGTCTAGTCCTGTTAGAATTTTATAAGTTTCAATGAGATCCCCTCTCATTCTTCTAAACTCTAGCAAATACAAGCCCAATCGACCCAATCTCTCTTCATACGTCATTCCTGCCATCCCAGGTATCAGTCTGGTGAATCTTCGCTGCACTCCATGGCAAGAACATCCTTCCTCAGATAAGGTGACCAAAACTGCACACGATACTCAAGCTGTGGTCTCACCAAGGCCCTGTACAACTGCAGCAAGACATCCTTGTTATTATACTCGAACCCTCTTGCTACAAAGGCCAACATACCATTTGCCTTCTTAACCGCCTGCTGCACCTGCATGCTTACCTTCAGCGACTGGTGCACAAGGACACCCAGGTCTCGTTGCACTTCCCCTTCTCCCAATCTATTGCCGTTCAGATAATCTGCCTTCCTGTTTTTGCCACCAAAGTGGATAACCTCGCATTTATCCACATTATACTGCATCTGCCCAATCACCCAACCTGTCCAAATCATACTGGAGTTTCTCGGCATCCTCACAGCACACACGCCCACCCAGCTTTGTGTCGTCTGCAAATGTGGAGATATTACATCTAGTTCCCTCGTCGAGATCATTAATATATATTGTGAATAGCTGGGGTCCTAGCACCGATCCCTGCGCTACCCCACTAGTCACTGCCTGCCACTTGGAAAAAGACCCGTTTATTCCAACTCTTTGCTTCCTGTCTGCCAACCAGTTCTCTATCCAAGTCTGTACCTTATCCCTAATCCCATGTGCTTTAACTTTGCACGCCAATCTCTTATGTGGGACCTTATCGAAAGCCTTTTGAAAGTCCAAATACACCACATCCACTGGTTCTCCCTTATCTATTCCACCAGTTACATCCTCAAAAAATTCCAGTAGATTAGTCAAGCATGATTTACCTTTTGTAAATCCATGTTGACTTTGTCCAATGCTGTCACTGGTTTCCAAGTGCTCTGCTATTGCATCTTTTATAATGGACTCTAGCATTTTCCCCACTACCGATGTCAGGCTTACCAGTCTATAATTCCCCATTTGCTCTCTACCACCTTTTTTGAATAGTGGGGTTACATTAGCTACCCTCCAATCCATGGGAACTGTTCCAGAGTCTATAGAATTTTGGAAGACGGCCAGCAATGCATCTACTATTTCTAGGGCCACTTGCTTAAGTACCCTAGGATGTAGATTATCAGGCCCTGGGGATTTATCGGCCTTCAATCCCGTCAATTTCCCTAACGCCATTTCCCTACAAATACTGATTTCATTCAATTCCTCCCTCTCATTACACCCTATGTTCCCTGACATCTCTGGGAGGTTATTTGTGTCCTCCTTTGTGAAGACAAAACCAAAGTATGTATTTAATTGGTCTGCCATTTCTTTGTTCCCCCCATTATAAATTCCCCTGATTCTGACTGCAAGGGACCAACGCTTGACTTCACCAATCTTTTTCTCTTCACATATCTATATAAGCTTTTACAGTCAGTTTTTATGTTCCCTGAAAGCTTACTCTCATACTCTATTTTCCCCCTCTTAATTAATCCCTTTGTCCTCCTTTGAATCCTAAACTGCTCCCAATCCTCCGGTTTGATGCTTTTTCTGGCCAATTTATATGTCCTCTCCTTGGATCTTACGCTATCCCTTATTTCCTTTGTTAGCCACGGTTGTCACCTTTTTTGTTTTATTTTTACGCCAAACAGGGATGAACAAATTCTGTAGTCCACCCATGCGATCTTTAAATGTTTGCCATTGTCTATCCACCGTCAACCTTTTAAGTAACATTCCCCAATCCATCCTAGCCAACTCGCGCCTCATACCATCGTAGTTTCCTTTATTTAAATTCCGGACCCTAGTCTCTGAGTCAACTACTTCACTCTCCATCTTAATGAAGAATTCAATCATACAGGTAGACTACCCTTTATCCGAACTTCCGAAAACCGAAACCCTCTAAAAACCGAAGGTTTTTCCGGTCAGCGCAAGTCGTGCGCACGACATGACCAGAGTGGCGCACGACTTACGCTGAGCAGAGGGTCAGCGTAAGTCGTGCGCACGACCCGACCCCCGCCGACCCCGAACCCCGCCGACTTACGCTGAGCAGAGGGTCAGCGTAAGTCGTGCGCACGCCCCCCCGCCGACCCCCCCGCGGAACCACCTGACTCTCTTCCAAAGGCTCGAAAGCAACGAGAGCTCTGAGCCCGCGGCGGTGCCGGCCCCTGTTCCGACCGAGCACGACGACCTGTTGGTGGAAATGCGGAACTTCATTGCATTCCAGGCTAGCAGCGACGGACAAGCCACGACTGCGGACCCCCCCGCGGACCCCCGCCGACGCCGACGACGCGGACCCCCGCCGACCGGACCCCCGCCGACCCACCTTCTGAAATTTTCCGAAAACCGAAACACGGCTGGCCCTGAGGTTTTCGGATAAAGGATAGTCTACCTGTATTGTGATCGCTCTGCCCCAAGGGGCCTCGCACAACAAGATTGCTAATTAATCCTTTCTCATTACATAAAACCCAGTCTAAGATGGCCTGATCTCTAGTTGGCTCCTCGACATATTGGTCCAGGAAACCATCCCGTATACACTCCAGGAATAATTCCTCCACAGTATTGTTACTAATTTGTTTAGCCCAATCTATATGTAGATTAAAGTCACCCATGAAAACTGCTGTGCCCTTATTGCACACGTGTCCAATTTCCCGTTTAATGCCATCCCCAAACTCAGCATTACTGTTTGGGGGTCTGTATACAACTCCCACTAACGTTTTCTGCCCCTTGGTATTTCTCAGCTCTACCCATACAAATTCCACATCATCAGAGCTAATATCCTTTCTTACAATTGTGTTAATCTCCTCTTAAACCAGCAATGCTACCCCCACCTCCTTTTCCTTTTTGCCTGTCTTTCCTGAATATTGAATACCCCTGAATGTTGAATTCCCAGCCTTGGTCACTGATGCGCTATCAATTACTCATAAAAGACTGAGAGTTAAGAGAGTAACTAAAGGCTTTTATTAACAAAAGAATGAAGGTCTGCCTCGAGTGGTCGACCGGTCCAGAAATACAAAGGGCTGGGGAGCAGTCACCTTTATACTAGGACTTGTGGGAGGAGTCAGCCGAGGCATGTCCAGGCATGTACATAGTGGAATACAAACAGTGGTTTACCACATTCACCCCTTGTTTAAAATTGAGTCCGGCGGGGTGAAGTGTATTAAAAGTTAGTGTATTGGAGTCTCTCCGGAGGTCTTGTCTGCCGCTGTGATCGGCGTGGCGACGGCAGGGGCAGTGGAGCTTCCGGCGTCGAGTCCTGCGTGGGCTGTGGCACAGGCGTGTCGTCCTCGTAGATGTCGAGCGGGTCGCGGGGCCCAGGCCTGCCGTCTGCTGGGGCTGGATATCGGATCGTTGGGGGGGGTGGTAGTGAATAGTGGGTTACTGCGGCCCCCGAGGGTGCAAGGTCTCTTATGGAGACTGTGTCCTCCCGCCCGTCCGGGTATGCAATGTAAGCATACTGGGGGTTGGCGTGGAGGAGGTCGACCCTCTCGACCAGGGGGTCCGTTTTATGGGTCCTCGCGTGCCTTCTCAGTAGGACCGGCCCTGGGGACGTCAGCCATGGCGGTAGCGATGTCCCCGATGTGGACTTCCTTGGGAAGACAAACATTTTCTCATGAGGGGTGGCGTTAGTGGCAGTGCAGAGCAGTGACCGAATAGAGTGGAGCGCATCGGGGAGCACATCCTGCCAGCGGGAGGTTGGAAGGCCCCTAGACTTTAAGGCTAGCAGGGCGGCCTTCCAAACTGTCGCATTTTCTCTTTCCACCTGTCCGTTCCCCCGGGGGTTGTAACTGGTGGTCCTGCTTGTGGCAATACCCCTAGTTAGCAGGTACTGACGGAGTTCGTCGCTCATAAACGATGAGCCCCGGTCGCTATGGATATAGCTGGGGAAACCGAACAGGGTGAAGAGGTCGTTCAGACATTTAATGACCGTGGCACTGGTCATGTCCGGGCAGGGGATGGCGAACGGGAAACGGGAGTACTCATCAATAATATTGAGGAAGTACACATTGCGGTCGGAGGAGGGGAGAGGCCCTTTAAAATCAACGCTCAGGGGCGAGTGGCTTTTATCAGGTGGGCCCTGTCTGGTCTATAAAAGTGCGGTTTGCACTCAGCGCAGACTTGGCAGTTCCTGGTCATGGTCCTGACCTCCTCAATAGAGTAAGGCAGGTTGCGGGCCTTGATGAAGTGGAAGAACCTGGTGACCCCCGGGTGGCAGAGGTCATTGTGGAGGGCCCGCAATCTATCGATCTGCGCGCTGGCGCAGGTGCCACGCGATAGCGCATCCGGGGGTTCATTGAGCTTCCCGGGCCGGTACAAGATCTCGTAATTGTAGGTGGAAAGTTCGATTCTCCACCTCAAGATCTTGGTCATTTTTGATTTTGCCCCTCTGCTTGTTGTTAAACATGAAAGCAACTGAACGTTGGTCAGTGAGCAGGGTAAATCGTTTTCCGGCCAGGTAGTGCCTCCAATGACGCACAGCCTCCACAATCGCCTGGGCCTCCTTCTCAACAGCGGAGTGTCTGGTCTCCGGGCCTTGGAGGGTTCGTGAAAAGAAGGCCACGGGTCTCCCCGCCTGATTGAGGGTAGCGGCCAGGGCAAAGTCGGACCCGTCGCTTTCCACCTGGAAGGGGATGGATTCGTCCACTGCGTGCATGGTGGCTTTGGCAATGTCTTCCTTGATACGGTGGAAGGCTAAGCGGGCCTCTGCCGTCAAGGGAAAAGAGGTGGACTTGATCAGCGGATGGGCCTTGTCCGCATAGTAAGGGACCCACTGGGCATAATAGGAGAAAAACCCTAGGCACCTCTTCAGGGCCTTGAGGCAGTGGGAGTTCCATAAGGGGACGCATCCGGTCGGGGCCGATGACTCCGTGTTCCACAACACAGCCAAGGATGGTGAGGCGGTTTGTGCGGAATATGCACTTCTCCTTGTTATATGTCAGGTTCAGGAGTTGGGCGGTGCGGAGGAATTTTTCGAGGTTTGCGTCATGGTCCTGCAAGTCACGGCCGCAGATGGTCACATTGTCCAGATATGGGAAAGTGGCCTGCAACGCATTTTGATCTACCATCCGGTCCATCTCCCTTTGGAAGACGGAGACCCTGTTGGTGACGCCAAAGGGAACCCTAAGGAAGTGGTAGAGGCGGCCGTTTGCCTCAAAGGCAGTATACTGGCGGTCCTCAGGGCGGATAGGGAGCTGGTGGTACGCTGATTTCAGGTCAGTGGTCGAGAAGACGCGGTACTGCACGATCTGGTTGACCATATCAGCTATGCGGGGGAGTGGGTAGGCGTCCAGCAAGGTGTAGCGATTTATTGTCTGGCTGTAGTCGATGACCAGGCGCTGCTTCTCGCCGGTCTTAACGACCACAACCTGGGCTCGCCAGGGGCTGGTGCTGCCCTCAATAATCCCTTCCTTCAGGAGCCGCTCCACTTCGGTTTTAATGAAAACCCTGTCCCCGGCACTGTATCGCCTGCTCTTTGTGGCGATGGGCTTACAGTCGGGGGTGAGGTTAGCAAACAGTGGGGGGGGGGGGGGTGACTCTCAGTGCGGAGAGGTTGCACCTGGTGCGCGGCGGGCAATTTGGGAGCTGCTGGCTGCGGACTGAGTGTGGGGGTAGGGGTCCACCGTACGCCATCGTAACACTTTTAAGGTGGCACTGAAAATCTAACCCCAGCAGGACGGCAGCGCAGAGGTCGGGCAGGACCAGAAATTTAAAATGATCGTACACGGTCCCGTCTACTACGAGTGTCACTACGCAGTAGCCGCCGATGTCCGCCGACTGGGACTCGGAGGCCATAGAAATCCGCTGGTGCGCAGGCAGGACTGGGAGAGAGCAACGCCGCACCGTGTCGGGGTGGATGAAGCTCTCCGTGCTCCCAGAGTCAAAAAGGCAGATTGTATCGTGGCCATTTACCTTAATGTCCATTGTAGAACTGGCCAGCTGGTGCGGTCTCGCTTGGTCCAGTGTAACGGATGCCAGCGTAGGGGTCGGTGTGTCGCTGCGGGTATCAGATGAGGCGGTGTTGGGGGCCTGCTGCGTTCTGGCTGTCGTCCAAGATGGCGGCATCCATGATCCCCATGTGGCTGGAGGCGTCCAAAATGGCTGCTGTACCGGTGGTTCGCACATGGCCGGGGAGGCCCAAGATGGCGGCCCGCATGGCCCACACGCGGCGCTGCTGGGGTTCGGGGTGGCTTTGGCCCTGCAGACGTTAGCGTAGCGTCCCTTCTTCCCGCAGCCCGAGCAGATCGCGATTTTCGCCGGGCAGCGCGCTCTGGGGTGTTTTGCCTGGCCACAGAAGTAGCATTTCTGGCCTTGGGGCACTGCTGTCTGGCCTTGGGGCACTGCTGCGGTAGTTGGGCCGTTGCTGGGGTGGCACGGCGCTATGAGGCGGTCCTACCGTGTCCCAGGCTGTCATTCCCCGCGGCGTCCACGGTGCAGAGGAGTAGGCATCCATGCCCCGGTAGGCTGCATCCAATGATAGTGCGAGTTCAGAGGCCTTGTTGAGGTCGAGATCACTCTGCTCCAACAGTCGCTGTCGGGTGTAATTGGATCTGTGGCCCGCTACAAAAGCGTCCCGGATAAGTTCCTCTGTGTACACGGCGGCCTTTACATCCTTACAACCACAGGCCCGGCCAAGCACAGACAGTGCCTGAAGGTATTCCACGGTCGATTCCCCAGGTGGTTGTTTACGACTCCCCAGAAGGTGCCTGGCGTACACTTCGTTCACTGGGCGCGTGTACTGGTCCTTGAGGAGCTTGATAGCGTCCGCGTACGAGGTCGCGTCTTGGATGACCGAGTACACTCAGTGGTTCACTTTGGAGGTCAGGACATCCAGTTTGTCCTCGTCCGATTTGATTGCTGTGGAGGCGGTCAGGAATTTTTCGAAACACTTAAGCCAGTGAGTAAACTTGGTGGATGAGTCTGCCTCCCGATGATCTAAGTCCAGGCATGCTGGTGTGAGGATCTTCTCCATTATAAAAATTTTGTTAATAAAATTGATGCGCTATCAATTACTCATAAAAGACTGAGAGTTAAGAGAGTAACTAAAGGCTTTTATTAACAAAAGAATGAAGGTCTGCCTCGAGTGGTCGACCGGTCCAGAAATACAAAGGGCTGGGGAGCAGTCACCTTTATACTAGGACTTGTGGGAGGAGTCAGCCGAGGCATGTCCAGGCATGTACACAGTGGAATACAAACAGTGGTTTACCACAGTCACCCTGGAGCTATGTCTCCGTAATTCCAATTATATCATATCCGTTTACATCTATTTGCGGAGCTAATTCATCCACCTTATTATGAATGCTCCTCGCATTAAGACAGAAAGCCTTCAGGCTTGTTTTTTTAACACTCTTTGACCTTTTAGAATTATTATTTACTTTGGCCATGTTTGATTTAAACCCTTGATTTCTCTGACTGCCACTTTTGCTTTTCTCCTTCCTGTCTTTTGCTTCTATCCTTGCTTCCCTTTCCTCTGTCTCCCTGCACAGGTTCCCAACCCCCTGCCATTTTAGTTTAAACCCTCCCCAACAGCACTAGCAAACACTCCCCCTAGGACATCGGTCCTGGTCCTGGTCCTGCCCAGGTGCAAACCGTCCGGTTTGTACTGGTCCCACCGCCCCCAGAACCGGTTCCAATGTCCCAGGAATTTGAATCCCTCCCCCTTGCACCATTCCTCTAGCCACGTATTCATCTGAAATATCCTTCTATTTCTACTCTTGACTAGCACGTGGCACTAGTAGCAATCCTGCGATTACTACCTTTTGAGGTCCTATTTTTTAATTTACCTCCTAACTCCCTATATTCAGCTTTTAGGACCTCATGACAGTGGCTAGGGAGAGGGATGGAGTCGGTTGCTAGGAAATGGAGTTTGTGGCGGGGACCGAAGACAATGGGTTCAGTCTTTCCAATATTTAGTTGGAGGAAATATCTGCTCATCCAGTACTGGGTATCTGACGAGCAGCGTGGAAAATCAGAGATGGTGGAGGGGCCAAGCAAGGTGGTGGTGGTGGTGGTGAGGTAGAGCTGGGTGTCATCAGCGTATAATGGGTGCTGTGACTTCCAATTTATCAGGTCCTAGCTTCAGAACTGTGATGTAGAGAAGGCAATCAGCCAGTGTCCCTGCTTCTGATTGCTATCCATTGATGCCCTGGTGGAAAGTGTGTGTGTGGATGAAAACAGGATTGGGCTTGGCTGTGATGTTCACCTGCTTGAACCATTTGCTGTCGAAGCTCACTTGAAGAAGGGAGGGAGTTACTGGAAGTTGACTGGCACCCATGGAAGTGTATTCCAGCATGGGTCAGTGTTTTCAGAAGGGATAAAATTGTAGTGGGGGAAATGTCATTTGTTGTGGATTAAGATGTTTTTAATTTCTTCATTCCTTTTTAAAATCTCAAATGTTTATAAACAATTGAATACTTAGATTATGTTGATTTTGCAGCCATTTTTGTTGCGTATGGTTGGTTTCAATCCAGTTGCAAGTGGAGTTCACCCATCACCCCTGTGCTCGCTGACCTACATTGGCTCCTGGTTAAGCAGCGCCTCGATTTCAAATCCCTCCATGGCCTCGCCGCTCCCTATCTCTCTAATCTCCTTCAGCCCCACAACACCCCCCGAGATATCTGCGCTCCTCTAATTCTGCCCACTTGAGCATCCCTGATTATAATCACTCAACCATTGGTGGCCGTGCCTTCTGTTGCCAAGGCCCTAAGCTCTGGAATTCCCTGCCTAAACCTCTCCACCTTGCTACCCCTCTTTCCTCTTTTAAGGTGCTCCTTAAAACCTACCTCTTTGACCAAGCTTTTGGTCACCTGCCCTCATTTCTCCTTATGTGGCTCGGTGTCTTTTTTTTGTCTCACTCCTGTGCAGCGCCTTGGGACGTTTTGCTACGTTAAAGGCGCGATATAAATTTAGTGGTGGCGCTGGGTGATAGGTGACATAAAACGGACCTTAAATTCGCACCCAGGGGTTAAACAATTCTGATTTACTGCTCCCTGGACTGAAACTTGCAAATTGGAATAAACAATTTTGCAATAAGCACTTCTGTCATTCAGCAAAAAGCAGCAATCAAAATATATATCCCTGAATTGGCAAACTCACTCAAACTACAAGACTGGGGCTAAAGCAATGTTTTTGTGCAGAGCAGAGGGAGTTTTTCTCTGCGGTGAATGATGCTGGGAGTGCTAACATCCTTCACCTTGATGAGCATCAAAAATAAAATTCTTAATTTAAAAAGTAACGATGAAGTGATTGGAGGAACTCTTTGGAAAGAATGAGTGCGATATGTCTTGATTTATAAAAGCAGTTTATCTGGGATGAGCTATGGGGAACTTTATTTCGTGTCCTTGGGCTGTTTGGTTCATTCTCAGGCCGTTTTCTCTAAGATGTCATCAGTAGAGTTTAAATAAAAATATTCAACAAGTAGGGGGGGAGAAAAGGATTTGTGAAGTCAATCATATTTGCTGTGCAGTGATTTGATTATTTACCGTTACACTGATGGTGGTGGGACTCCTTTACACTGATGGTGGTGGGACTCCTTTACTGTTAAAGCATATTTGATCAAGTGCAACTTTATCTATGACTGGTGATTTGACATAACTTGTTGAAACACAGATTCATCACTTGCTTATTCATGAAGCAACTTCGACTTGATTTTTTTAAACTGTAAAGTTCAGTGATAGGTTGTATATTTTATGCAGGTTTTTTTTTAATGACCTGCAGAGCTCAGTGTATGATTTATTCCATAGGATATACTGCACAGAAACAGGCCATTTGGCCCAAACCGTCCATGCTGGCATTTATGCTCCACTCGAGCCTCCTCCTGTCGTTCCTCATCTAACTCATCAGCAGAACCCTCCATTTCCTTCTCCCTCATATGCTTATCTAACCGCCCCTTAAATGCATCTATACTATTCGCTTCAACCACTCCCTGCGGTAGCGAGTTATGCACTGTGTTCTCATCAAGAGTAGTGAGTTTGAAGAGGACTTTTAAACTGCTGCAGTTAGTGCACTGTATTTTACAGTAATATAAACTTGCCTAAACTGTTACTTTGAGTCAGTCTTTTAGTGACTGGTCAAGCCCAGCGTCGTCATCATCATGTAAATGTTCTTGATCACCATGGCAATATTTTCAAACCTCATTTAACCCTGTCGGTACCGAATGTTCTTTGCATCTGTGTACATTTATCATCCAATGTATGCAATGAAATAATTTCTAATGCTGAATGCTCAAAGCACAGTTCAGTAATGTAGAAAACCAAATATCTGTTTTCTCTCCACCTCTTTTTGCTCAAGTGCTATTGCAGTCTTGTAAAGTTAAGCATTTGTACGCACCTGGATGTGGCTTGTGGACATAACTATTTTTGCTGTATGCATAACATTGTGGAAAACCTGAGCTAAACCAGTAACTTTCAAAATATGCAATAAGGTATTTTTAAATGGGGACTAATTCTAGCAGTTCTTGTTATATTGACCCAACTCTTTAGAACTATCAGATTTAATGTAAAATTTGACTTGCCTTTTTAGAACTATCAGATTTAATGTAAAATTTGACTTGCCTTTTTAGAACTATCAGATTTAATGTAAAATTAAGTTTTCCCTCCAGAAAACTTGCTGGCACAATTGATGTTATTGGTGGATACACGGGTTCCATCAGGAGGGTTGAAGGAAGGCGGCGAGACAAACATGGAGGGGATGAGAGTACAATTCAGGTAAATTTATATATATTTTTTCTGATAACCACAAACAAAATTGGGTCATGTTTATGGTTAAAACTGAGTAGTCTTGTCAGAGTAAGGTTTGGCCCCAGGCAATGTCCCCCCTAATTTTTGTTTGGGTGCACAGTCCCTTTAACAGGCTGTGCAGCCCATTCACACTTTTGCACATGCACAAAATCTCCCATTCAAAAGCTGGTAAGCAGCCTGCGCGGGACCTCCAGACAGCCATGCAGCTTAGTGGAAACGTTGGTCCCAGGTCTGAGGTGAATTTGATGATCTCTGCTGGGATGCAAGTAAGTGAGCTATAGTTGACCTCAGTGCATCTGAACTACAGGAAGGAAAGGTTCCTGCTATAGAGAGAGAGAGAGAGAGTCAAAGATGCACTAAGGAAAAAGACGCATCTAAAAATATCTTAGCATAGTTCCCAACAATTTAAGGGGTATAATAAACCAAAACTCAATAAATTGTCCGATCTAATCGGGGGCACCAATTTAATTAAGTTAGGAATAGGGAAGGTGAATAGAGGAAAATAGATTTAACACCTTTACACAGGTGATTGTGTGAACCAGATTTCCCAGAGAGATTGTGGAGGTGTCTGCAAATTCAAGAGGGGCCAATATAAGAATATATATTTGGGAGCAGCTCGATAGTCTTTTCCATCTTCCTAACTTCCTATCTTTAGAAAATGCAATTTTGAAGCAGAAATGTTGTTGACTGACTTATAAAAATATTTTTTTTTTGGGGGGCGAATTAGGTTCTTGGAGACCATGGAAACAAAAGGCAGCCGTTTCCAACCCCTACAGGTCCTCCTCCTCCTCCACCTCCTCCTCCTCCTCCTCCTCCTCCTCCTCCTCCTCCTCCAATATCTGGACCACCCCCTCATTTCTTACACCTACCCCCTCCTGTCAACAGTGGACCACCACCCATGCACCCACCAGGTAAGAACCTTTGATTATGTTTGTGTTTTATATACTTTGGTTATGGTTGTATATTGTGATTATAATAGTTAAAGAAAGATTCAACAAGAACAGAACACCAAGAAGGGGAGTGGATACTGGAATTTCTGGTGTCCGTGAAACTGCATTCGATTAATGCAGTGTGTGACAATCACACATTTGAAAGTGTTGCAACCAGAAAATCACCGTCAGGCCTAACCTGCTATAAATTGCCATTTTACTTTTTAGTTTGTCTATTATTTGTTTTAATTTATAGGCTGTTGTGATGGTACAAAACATATTTTCTGATTTATGAACAATATGACCTATCTGATCAAAAAGGTTGTGGGGAATTTATTCAAACATTTGAAGTTAAACTGCCCTCTAATCTCTTCAAAGTACTTCTAGTATTGTAATTTCCAGAAAAAACATCAATTTCTGTTTCTCCTTCTACATATGTATTTTTCTTTTATAGTGCACCTGTAAGTTTGATTTTTTTTTTAATGCACATTAAATGGGGGGCGACTTGGGGTCTTTACCTCAAGTCCATCCTGGGGCTGGGTTTATTTACACTCTGATTCAAACTATAAAGCTCTTCCTTCAGTACAGTGTAAGAGTGATTATGAAAGTAGCTTCCCTCAGTGAGTAAATATACTACCTGCTGTTATGCTGGGCTACACAGGTCAGGAAGGTCCTAGATTTAATCCCTGGTCTGTGCTGAGTGTTACGAGTTCAGTAATTTAATTTTAACATCCCTGGATTAGGAGCTCTTGCTGGAATGTGCATGCGTGTGAACATCAAGTGAGAAAGTGATCAGGTTTGGGTGTAATGCCTTCATGTTGAATAATCTGTCATCACTGACCTGAAGAATGGCTTCTTGTGTGTGATAGTAGAGTGCTGCTGCCATCGGCGGAGGATGAGTTTGGAATTTACTACCCTATAAATGATCCATTTCCTTCATATCGGTTTAACAGATTTATCCTGATCTTGCATAATCAATAGATTCAATAAATTAAGTCTTTAATTGCAACTAAAATGACACAGCCAGCTTTTTTTCTTTTGGGGGAGGGAGAAGAGAGATTCTAAATCTGTTCCTCACAGCTTCCTTCAACCAATAGGGCAAGAATGTCAACCTGTTGACTACTGGACTTGCATCTATAACCACCCCCTCTGATCGTCCAACAGCAGAATCAGGACAGATAGACAGACCAGTTTTTTTTTTTTCCTTGCTTCAATTGCTTGTTTTCCTCGAACTGAAAAACAAATAGGTGAATTAAATTCTTCATGGGACTCTAGTGACATATGATAAACAATAGCAGGTATTTTAAAGTTTCCTTTTTTATTTAGTTAGATTCAAAACCATAACGGGCTAATGAAAATCTCTTTTTTTTATTTTGGGTATAAGGGACCTAACTGAAATGAGGAGGACTGTCTCAGTACTCTTCTGAATGTGTGTACACGCACAACATAAAGTAGTCGGCGCTGGCAACCATCTGGCAGAGTTGCTTAGAAAATGAAACCCTGAGTGTAGCTTGTGTGGGAAAATGGGAAATAGTCACTCTGTTTCAGTGGTTGAAGTTCTTCTCAGGCTGATACTGAAACGCATTGCTTGGGCACAGTAGAATTCCCTTTACATTCACCTCTTCAGTCAGTGACATTAAAGTCAGTGGAGTGCAAAATCGGGTGGGTGTAACACGACCGTCCCGCTTGAACACATGTTCATGCCTGGTGGGTTAGGTAAAATCAGGGCGATTGTTTTCAGCGCCCTAATCAACAAAATGATCAGTGATTGAACAGATTAATGCAACAATAATCCAGTGTTTACCAGTGTAACATTACTGGTGCCTGTTTACTGTAACTTAGCAACTCCATCATTGGTTTAAAAATGGTTTTCTTTGCTGCCTCAGGATGGTTCAGAAGGAACCACTCTTCCAGGTAATTGGAGAACTTTCTTTTCATCGATTAACTGAATGTTAAGAGTCGGCTAACATTTTTATACAGTTGATTTGTTTTAAGCCGGTGAAACTTGTTGTGTTCACAGGAATGCTGCCACCCGGGCCTCTTCCAGGTAATCTTTCAATTTACATTTACGACTAAGAAATGCACTTGGGTTGTTTTAGAGGATCTACAATTAGTGAGAATTTTAATGGAATAATTTTATGCCCCAGTTATGCTGCACATTTAGCGATGCAATCCTTCTGCACAGAACTCACGTGGGCAGTAATAATGCTGCCGATTTCACAAAGACTAGTAGCAAGACCAAAGAAGTGGTTTCACAATTAGCACGAACACTCAAAAAGCAGTACTTGGGTCACCTTTTAAATTTCTGACAGAAAAGGGTGCTTTTCTAACTGAAGACATTTCACTAGCATTCAGAAGCTGATCAGAACTGCATGTGTGCACATTTAAACCCACATGCGCGAAGTTCTACTTTCCTGACTTGAGCATAATGTGAATGGATAGTATAGATGTGTTTGCCAATTGTCACACTCAGAAATACTCCTGATAGCACATTGCTTATTGTAATATTAATGGACATCTGAGCAGCTTCCATGATGTTTGAATCTAATGTATAAAGAAACAAAGTAGCTAATCTTAAGACCTAATGTCAGTACTGAAGTAACAATGGACTTCTGACAAGTTGCTGCACAGCATCTGGGAACTGTGTTCAAGTTTCCCTTCCTTAATGTGATGTGCTGAAGCCACTTTAATGCTCCTGTTGATGCCCTAGCTGAGGTCTGCTATCTCGGCACAGATCAGGGATCAAACCTTGAATCTTTGCAGTCTGTATTGCTCAGCCAGTTACAGGATAAACATTGGGGGATACATCCATCCAGCTAGCCATTGTGTTGTTTCTGTCTATGGTGTAGTGTTGTAGACCAATCAGACCAGAATGTTCAATCATGATGTGTTGAGCGCTGCTCACCAGAGGTAAAAATCCAATATATGTAAACCAGTGAGCAATACTGCCAGAGATAACTTTTATAATCTTCTGCACCATAGTTTACTTATGAAATAATACATCTGAATTTTTTTGTGTGTAAATTGAACTGAGCTCTGCTTTCTTTATGCAGGATTATTTCCACCGCCAGTTGTGCCCCCTCCAGCATTACTGTTGCCAGCCATAGAAGGGTAAGATAAAGTGTGCCACCAGCATGAGTTTCTGACGAGTGTGTTAGAGTGGAGAGAAAACCGAGTCGTATAAAGAAAGAAAGAAAGAACTTGCATTTATATAGTGCCTTTATTGACTTCAGGATGTCCCAAAGCACTTTACAGCCAGTGAAATACTTTTTCTTTTGAAGTGTGGTCACTGTTATAATGTAGGAAATTTGGATTTTTGAAAGGCCTTAGATAAGGCACTGCATAGTAGACTCCTACCTAAGGTCAGAGCATGTGAAGTCAAGCGACAAGTAGCAGAATGGATAGCAAGCTGGCTAAAAAACAGAAAACAGAGAGTAGGTTTTAAGGGTAGCTACTCAGACTGGCAAAAGGTGGGAAGTGGTGTTTCACAGGGATCGGTGCTAGGACCACTATTGTTCACAATTTACATAAACCATTTGGACTCTGGAATCGGAAGTGCGATTTCCAAAATTTGTGAACAACACCAAATTGGGGATATACTTAATGCTGAGGAAGAATGCGACAAAATATAAGACATTAAAAAACTTGCAGAATGGGCGTGCAGTTGGCAAATTAATTTCAATATATGTGTGAGGTGGTGAATTTTGGTAGGAAGAATGAGATCACACACTACAATAGCAAAATACTGCGGATGCTGGAAATCTGAAATAACAGAAAATGCTGGAAATACTCAGCAGGCCAGGCAGCATCTGTGGAGAGAGAAACAGAGTTAACGTTTCAGGTCTGGGACCCTTCATCAGAACAGATCACATACTGTGTGGATAATAGTCTAAATGGGGTAGTGGATCAAAGAGATCACAAGGTTACCAGAACTTGGAGGATATACTTACTGGGAAAGGCTGAACATGCTGGGGCTCTTTTCTCTTGAAGAGAGAAAGCTGAGTGGTGGCCTGATTTTTTTTTTGGCGGGCGGGGGGAGTCTTTTAAGATTATGAAAGGGTTTGATCTGTAGACGTAGAGAAAATATTACCAGTTGTGGGGGAGTCCAAAACTAGAGGTCATAAATGTGAGATAGTCACTAATAAATCCAATAGAGAATTCAGGAGAAACTTCTTTACCCTTAAGGAGTAGTTGAAGCGAATAGCATAGATGCATTTGAGGGAGAAAGGAATAGAAGGATCTGCTGATAGGGTTAGAGGAAGTGAGGTGGGAGGAGGGTTTTGTGAAGCACAAACGCCGTCGTAGACCAGTTGGGCCGAATGGTCTTTTTCTGTGCTGTTGACGCTACGTAACTATGAAACGCGGCAGACAATTTGCGCACAGCAAGGTCCCACAAACAGCAACGTGATCATGACCAGCCAATCTATTTTTAGTGATATGATAGCAAAATGCTGCAGATGCTGGAAATCTGAAATAACAACAGAAAATGCTGGAAAAACTCAGCAGGCCAGGCAACAACCGTGGAGAGAAATTAGAGTCAACGTTTCGGGTCAAAACCCTTTATCAAGACTAAAGAGGCACAGGGAATGAAATAGATTAAGAGGCCAGGCTGGGAGAGAACAAAAGAGAAGAGACATTAAGAGGTATTCAAAACGAGACGAGATGGTGATAGGACTAGTGGAGACAAAAGACAGCTCTAGATTAGGTGTGTAATGTGCTGGCAGAATGGGAGACAGCTGCCATGTGGGAGAGAGGGGAAAAAAAAGGAAAGGGGGGGTGGGGGGAGGGAAAAACCCAAAACAAAGGTGTGGATAAAAAATATAAGTAAAAATGTAATAGGGGCTGAGGTTATGATCTGAAATTGTTGAACTCGATATTGAGTCCGGAAGGCTGTAAAGTGCCTAATCGGAAGATGAGGTGCTGTTCCTTGAGTTTACGTTGAGCTTCCATGGAACAATGCAAGAGGCCAAGGACGGTGAGGTCTGAGTGGGAATGGAGCGGTGAATTGAAATGACAGGCGATCGGAAGCTCGGGGTCACCCTTACAGACTGAACGGAGGTGTTCCGCAAAGCGGCCTCCCCAATGTGGAGGAGACCGCATCGTGAGCAGCGAAAACAGTATACTAGATTGCAAGAAGTACAAGTAAATCGCTGTTTCACCTGGAAGGGGTGTTTGGGGCCCTGGACAGTGGGAAGGGGGGAGGTATAAGGGCAGGTGTTACATCTCCTGCGCTTGCACGGGAAGGTGCCAGGCGAAGGGGAAGGGGTGCTGGGGGTAATAGAGGAGTGGACGAGGGTGTCTCGGAGGGAGTGGTTCCTACGGAATGCTGAGAGGGGAGGGGAAGATGCGTTTGGTGGTGGGATCACTTTGGAGGTGGCAGAAATGGCGGAGGAGGATCCGTTGAATGTGGAGGCTGGTGGGGTGAAAGGTGAGGACAAGGGGAACCCTATCGTGGTTCCGGGAGGGAGAGGCAGGGGTGAGGGCAGAAGTGCGGGAGATAGAACGGACCCGGTTGAGGGCCGTGTCAACCGCGGTAGAGGGGAATCCTCGGTTGAGGAAAAAGGAAGACATGTCGGAAGCACTGGTGTGGAAGGTGGCATCGTCGGAGCAGATGCGGCGGAGACGGAGAAACTGGGAGAATGGAATAGAGTCCTTACAGGAGGCGGGGTGGGAGGAAGTGTAGTCCAGGTAGCTGTGGGAGTCAGTGGGCTTGTAATGAATATTGGTCAATAACCTATCCCCAGAGATGGAGACGGAGAAGTCAAGGAAGGGAAGGGAAGATTCGGAGATGGACCATGTGAAGGTGAGGGAAGGGTGGAAATTGGAGGCAAAGTGAATGAAATTGTCTAGTTCAGAGCGAGAGCAGGAAACGGCACCGATAGTCATCAATGTATTGGAAAAAGAGGGGAGGGAGGGGACCCGAGTAGGATTGGAACAAAGAATGTTCCACATATCCCACGAAAAGGCAGGCATAGCTAGGACCCATGTGGGTACCCATAGCAACACCTTTGATTTGGAGGAAATGAGTGGAGTTAAAGGAGAAGTTGTTCAATGTGAGAACAAGTTCAGCCAGGCGGAGGAGGGTGGTGGTGGATGTTGGTTGAAGGATAAATATTGATTTTTAAAAGGCAATGGGGGAGAAATTTGGTTCCTTAGCGCCTCGCGTTATCGCCTCTGGGGGGCGATAACGGGGCGCTAACAACTTATCGGCCAGGCGCGGTGAAATGAACGACTCCCGCTAAATTGGCTGAGAGGTTTGTGGCGGTAACACTTTGCGCCACGATCTCCTGCGCCCAGAGATTGTGACGTCATTGCCGTGCGCATCGCCCCGGTAGCGTCCCAGACCTGAACTTCGGTTCCGCCCCCTGCAGCATTGCCGGGCGACAACACCGACAGCTGCAGGAGGCGTTGTTCGGGAGGCCGGGTGCTTCGGGAGCGCACGCTAAAGGGGATGTTGGCATGGTTAGTATAAAAATTGTTGCAATGCATTATTTCAATTTTTTCCATTTCTCTTCGGCCTCGATCGATCAGCCCGGCGCTCTGCTGGAGTGGATGGGGCTGATTGGGCCGGATCACGGCTGCCATTGGGGACCAGCTAACTGGTCCCAATGCAGAGCCTGCCGCGATGACTCTTCGCCTTAAGGGAGGGAAGGAGCCTCGGATCTCGGCAGCGCTGCACAGGACATTGTGTAGTGCTGCACCACTATCGCCCCGCCTGCGTCCTTTAGAACTCCAGGAAGGAAGTGGAGCGCTTGATTTAGCGTTCTGCTTCCTTCCTGGAGCGCTGACAGCCAATTTAGGGGAAGAACAGAATCATTAACGCCTGGCGCTAATTTTTCAGGAGTTCAAAAATTAGCGCCCCAAATGGGGCGATACAGAATTTCTCCCCCAGTAAATCTAAACTTGAGTATAATTTTGGCAAATACAATATGCCTCTTCCAATTCAAGCGAAAGTGAAACTGTGGTCCATTGGAGTAAAACACTTGATTTTACATGCTTCTAGATATATTGGCCTAGAAATTCAGTGGGCTTTGCGCCCAGTTACCGCCCAAAGAGGGCTTCTGCGCCAGTCTGGAAACTTCGGGCTAAATTCAGTGACGCGCTAATTGCGGCGGTAGCCGGTAGCGCTGCGCCGCCACTGATGACGTCATCGGTGTGCGCAGTGCCCCGGTTCCGCCCCGACACCGGCCCGACCCCCATCTTCAGTAACGGCCGCCTCTTCCGTGGCGGCCGCTAATAACATTCAGAGACCGGGTCCGTACTGCAGCCTTAGTGGGGCGCTTTAAGGTGGAGGTGCGGCCGGCCGCTTTTTCGGCGGCCGCCTGCCCGCACCTCCTTCCCCGGCCTCCTCCACCTCCCCCCCCCCCCCCCCCCCCCCCCGCGGCATTGCCGGCTGGTTTCCGGGAGCCCGGCACTTCTCCGTTGTGCCGGGCTCTTTTGCCGGCACTTGCGATCGGGGCTCCGGCTGTTGCAGGCACCTCCCCCTTAAGAGAGGGAGGAAGGCCTGCAGTACCGCAGCGTGCCGCTCCGCTGCGGGTGGCGCTGCGGCAACTAGCGCGCCGATATTCAGTTTCAGCGCCCCAAGCGGGGGCGGCCACACCCTTGAACAGCGGCCGTCCTCGACTTGGGGCGCTGAAACTGAATATCCGATGGGCGCGAGTGGCTCTGCGCCCAGCGGTAAATTCTGGGCGCTGGCGGGGCTATACCTAATTTCTAGGCCATTGTTTTTAAATCGGCCTAACATTTTAATAGATGCATATAAGATTGATGTGGGGACATAAGGGACATTAAAAATAGTCCATTAAGATCCAGAAAGAGAACTCCAGTGACTGGGCAGGATGGATCACTTTGTCACTTCTGCATTTGTGTCCTGTGTGATTAAGGCCAGGCCAGACTGATTTAATGTAAAGATCCATGTGAAAGAAGTTTTGGGCAGTTACATCCCAGTTTCTAATGAATGCAGTAAATCCATAACACTGAAGGTTGTGTGGTCAGTTTAATGGCAGTGGGATTTAGGGTGCAGGAGGTGGGTCTTGCAGATGGGATAAGCTTAGAGAGGCCGTGAGCTAGATGGGAGAGAAACTAGAGAGATGAGGTTTCAGGGCAAGGGTTGGGAGGCCTAGGACAAGTTTGGCTTGGTGAGCAAGGGGGAGAAACAGAGGGAGCTGAACAGATGATCTCTACCTTGGCGACAAAGAAATCCAACACATTTTGGAGATGAATGGAATGGAGCGAGGTGCTCTAAGGAGTTGAAGAGCCTAGAGTAGTAAGGAGAAATGAATGAGTGCCACACTGCAACTGTGGTGTTTTGGACAGGGACGATGGAAAGTGTAGCCAGGCAGAGAGGTAAGAGGCTAGATGTCGCCACCCATGAGTCAAGTTCCATGATGTCAATACAGTCACTGATAATTAGGCTGCGGATGGTAAGGGCCTTATTTGCAAGTGAACGGAAATGTGCATGCAGGGGCAAAATACCTGAGGGGAGCAATGAAAAGTGACCTGGCCAGGCGACTGGAAGGGAAGGGGCCAAGTCACAAAGGGTGATCGAAATAATGAATACAAAGGGAATTCGGGTTAAATAAACGTGACCGATTAGGCAAAACGTATCATGGTCATAAACAAGACAGGGAGGAGATGATTGATGCGCCATCAATAACTCCAGAAGACTAAGAGTTAAACTTATAACAAGTAGGCTTTTATTAACAAAAGAATACGAGCATGCCTCTGCTGGTAGACCGATCCTTAAAGCCAGGGGGACTGGAGGTCAATCACCTTTATACCTGGGCTTAGGGGTGGAGCCAGGGGCGGAGCCAGCTGAGGCATGCCCAGACATGTTCTGTACAGGCAGATTAGTGGTTTACCACAATGATGTAAGCAGTTCAAAGTCTGAGACCCTCTGGTGGGATGAAGTCGATTTGTGCACAGCATAGAATCAGAGTATCCTCAAGCCAGTGTTCTGGTTCGGATCAGTTGTGGAGAGGGGTGGATCCAGGAGTTATTCGAGAGGCATGATATCAGCTGAGGTGCTAGTGGAGGTTGTCCATTAGAATTAAAAGACTTGCATTTATATAGCGCCTTTCACGACCACCGAACGTCCCAAAGTGCTTTGCAGCCAATGAAGTACTTTTTGAGGTGTAGTCACCTTTGTAATGTAGGAAATGTGGCAGCCAGTTTGCGCACAGCAAGCTCCCACAAACAGCAATGTGATAATGACCAGATAATCTGTTTGTGATATTGATTTGAAGGATAAATATTGGCAAGGACACGGGGGAGGATAACTCTCCTGCTTTTCTTCAAAATAGTGCTATGGGATCTTTTACGTCCATCTGAGATAGCAGACGGCCTCGGTTTAACGTCTCATCTGAATGACGGCACCTCCGACAGTGCAGCACTCCCTCAGTACTGCACTGGAGTGTCAGCCTAGATTTTTGTGCTCAAGTTTCTGGAGTGGGACTTGAACTCTCAGCCTTCTGACTCGGGAGGCGAGTTTGCTCCCAACTGAGCCACAGCTGACAATTAGAGGGCGGAGGAGGAGCAGAGGATCAACCACAAGCCAGCAGAGGTTAATCCTGGGTCCAGCAGATGTGTGTCGTGGCCTCAGATGTCAGCAGTGTGCACCACCAGAAGAACGAGGAGCAGTGGGAGTGAAACCCAGGGACCAAAAGTAGTGAAGACCAGGGGATTGGGGGAGGGTGAAAGGTAAAAATGGGATCTGTGGGGAAAATTCAAGTGTAAATTCAGACAGCACAAATTTACAAAATTTGCTGAATAGAATTGCTTATCTTCTGAACATTAGTCTTTTTTGCTTATGCTGTAAGGCATGATACAAGATGCCTTACTGATGGGTCAATGTCACTTAGATTTCCAACTATATTTTACTTTGCAAGAAATTGGAAAAATGTGAATTTAGAGATACTGTTTTCTTGTGTAAATATTATTTATTGTGCCTAATTAGTCATTTCTCACTCTTCCAGTGGTCCACCTCCAGGCTATGACAACAGACCACCCCCTCTATTTCCCTATAGTTCTGCAGGTAATTGTTAATATATTCTACTGGAAATATCTTATTTTATTTAAGTATGACATTAATTAGCAATACAATCTAACTAATCAGAATCTCCAGTAACAATTCCCCGATGACGTGCATACTTAAAAAAAATGTAAAAAAAATTCTTGTGTTTCCCTTTTTTGGTTTTGTTTTGCCAGTTTTTTCCCCTCTGTTCCTGAAGGCGCTGACTCATGCTGAAGTATGGTTCCGTGGGTGCTGGACGCCCTCTGGTACCTCGCGCAAGTGGCCATTCTACCTATGTGCCTGGATGGTGAGTGTCGGCAGGCTGTGTAACACTGAGGCATATCACATCCGAGCCTGGTCCTGTTTTCACTCCACATACATGCATGCGCACTTCCATACAGGCCAGGAATGGGAACTCCGGTTGACTGACACCCCCCCCCCCATCACCTTCCTTGTCCAAGAAGTGCTGAAGACCAATTATAGGCCTCAGTTGCTCTGCTGGTGACATCAGCTGACTCACCATAGACTGGGGATTGAACCTGGAAGCTTCTAGTTTTTATCTGTTCGATCTACTTAGAGTGTTGACTTTAACCATTAAGACGGGATGCTTTTTAAAAAAAAAATACTACATTATGTGCAAGTTCTTTTTGGCGTATTGAAACCGAGCAAAATATTACAGGCAATGGAAAGTGAATCATTAACTAGAGACTGTAAACTACAAAATGTAAATAATGTGCAGGTTCCGATACTAGGAAGCCTTCTGTCGCACCTTGGGCGTCACAGATCAGATTTGTTCATTGCAGTGAGTTTAACTCTGACATCGGCCCCTTGGAAGAAAAAAATAGGAAATTACATATATAATTTTCTGATGATCTACATTCGTTATCCAATTATTTGCGAGAGTCCTGGTTGGGTCGAAAAAGCATGGGGAATCAGGCTAGTTATGTTTTCTTTTGGTTGCTGTTTTGTAAAGTAAAACATTGAGAGCCTACCAGAGGAAGTTAATTCACCTTGTAATGTTTCAAAAAAATAAAAGTCAGTTTTCATTACTTCCTACAATATGTTTTCGGCAGGGAGTGAATGTTCTTTGTACACATGCAACAGAAGCCAAGATTGGATACAAACTAAAGCCTTAACAGTAGATAGCATTACATAAATCAAATACAATATCTAACGGTATGAAAAAATAAACTAGTAATAGAATATAACCATTTGTCATGTTTTCTGAAACTGAGTTTGTGTGTGTGTGCCTGTGCCTGAGACAAGTATATAATGGCCTGGATTTTGTGGTGGGTAATGACGCCGAACTGTGAGTGTTTGCCGTCATTACCCCTCTGACACTGACCGTGACTTCAGGATTTAGCACATGTGCAGCTAAACGTGGAAATCCTGAAGTTGCGGTCAGTCATTCACTGCTCCGACACTGGCTGCGCTGTGGAACTCCCCATAGCCGGCAATCAGTGAAACTGACAAAAACTTAAGCTTTTCCATGCTAATATCGTTGTTAGACACCCTACTAAATATTGAGCCATGTTGAAATAGGTGTAACTGCTAAACAGCCATTCTGGCCCTGAAAAACTAATTTTGCATTTGTGGAATGTCAAATTTCTCATGATGAAAATTACTAGATTTTTTAAAAATAATTTTAAGTTTGTTCGTGATATTTCAGCTTCTACCTTATGTCCCAATCTTCGTTTTTTAACATTTTAAAGTGCAGATAGTCAGTGCTTTTCATTTCCTGGTTTGCTGTCTGAGAATTCTTCAGTGTGATTGGCTACTTAGATGGCTTGATGACATCATTGCTGCCCTACACTAGGAATCCCCTGTTGACAGCGCTACACGTCGAGGAAGCTCAAATTCTTGCCACAGAGATTGAGATATCTCTGTGGGTGGTTTTCTTCAAGTTCACAGTCGCTTCGCTGCTGACCACACATTACGGGCCATTAAGTCATCCTTGTACAGGAAACTTTGTGCTATCCGGCACCGACGGGACCGAGCTGTTGCCGTTCCCTCAAAGCTGCCGGACACTCCAGCTCTAATGTTGAAGCATACAGAGGTTTTCATCTCTGTATCTGACAACAAACACTGTTGCTTAGCAACAGCTTCTAAACAGTCGGCTGCAGCTGCAAGCGTCTCTAGCTACAGACCTTGCAGTGCCTGACTGGGGGGAAAAAAAAAGCAACGAAAAGAAAAAAAAACGGCTCCTGATTTTTGCCGGTGGCTCAAGCTTGCCGGACATTTAGCATCCGGATAACACACCGTTTCCTGTACTGCTTTATTCCATTGCACTTCAGTCTAATGTGACCCTCGGTTATCCACCAGTTTCCATTATATGTCAGCAAGGGAAATGAGTGTCTGTTCCGTGCCCAGTATATGTGTATACAAGGCAAATGACCCCGTGCTTAAACTTTTTTTTCAGGTTCTCTCCCCTGCCATCTCTCAATTTGTCACTCATTAGCTCATGTATTGTAAAGATGATTGTTATAAATGACTTCTTCTCTAGTAATGGGAGCTTATTTCTAATATCCATCCTGCCTCCTTTAATTTTTTTTTTTTCAGACTCTGGACTAATTGGTTATCCTACTATCTCTACGACACACGCACTCTGGATGAGCACTGTTGACAAAAGCACCAACAGTCACTGGGAGTACCAAGGACCTCGGCGAGAAAGAGAGCGAGAACCTGATCGAGAGAGAAATCGTGAGCGTGAGCGAGATCGTGGACCAACGCCTACAACAGCTGAATACAGCAAGTGAGTAAATGTCGTCATTAAAAGAAAAAATTGAATACTGGAAATCCAAAATGAAAAAAGCAAAGGGAAAGGTAGATGGACCACATAAATGCAAAAGGTGGATGGCGAGTGGAAGGGTAGTCAATGAACTTGTCCAGATTAGAGCAAGAGGAGAAAGCAGCAGCTGCAACAATGATCAGTATAACAGGAAGGGATTGTTAAGGGGACCTGATCAGGATTTAAATGTAATGTGGTCCACAAATTCTACTGAAAACAATTTGACTTTGGCTCCCATGTGACACTTTTGATTTGGCGAAAGTGTGTAATGTTAAAAGGGAAATTGTTGAGAGAACAAGTTGAGCCAAATGATAAAGAAGCAGATGGCCATGCTGGTGAGCTATGGAGTTAGAGGGTGGTGAAGACTTGCTTTCTGCATTTCGGGTTCTCTGTCCTCCACCCCCTCCTCCCAATTGGCATTAGAGTCATGAATATATGTGGGTGGAGATTAGACAGGAGGAAGAATATAGTCAAAGAAAGGTGGTAAGATTGGGATATAACCACGCTGAAATAATGTGTGTCTGCCAGGACAGTTGAGTTTGTAAATCTTGAAGTATAAATGAGCAGTGCAGGGCAAAACAATGAGATTGAACTGGAGTTCGGAGGAAGCTCGCCCGAAGCAATGAGATCAAAACCAGTCTTTGAAATTGTTTTGGTGCTCAGTAATGTTTTCTTGATCCAGAGGGTCACATAAAAGGAGGATTCAGATAGCAGCTATTTGATCTTGGGTGGGTTGAGAATCTGCAGTCAGCAAACAGCTAGCAAGCACATGGGAAATCAATGAAATCATTCAAAATATTGTTTGAAAAGTCTTTTGACTGCCATCTTATTTTATTAGTAACCTGAGGACACAGAACTAAAAATAAAGTAAAAGAACATGATTCAATAAAATCGTTAAACCAGTATACAGGAAACTTTTGTTTAACCGGAGGTTAAATGTCCGGAAAGCTTTACCCACCGGCAAAATTCAGGAGTCGGTGCAGATAAGTTTATTTTACTTTTCGTCGCTTTTTTTCTCCAGTCCGGCTCTGCAAGCGTCTAGCTGAAGCTGTTGCTTAGCTACAGAGACGCTTGCAAGCTGCGCCGACTGTTTTGAAGCTGTTGCTAAGCAACAGGGTTTGTTGCTTCAGACGGAGCTCAGAAGCTCCGTATGTTTTAACACTGGCGCTGGTTTCTACGGCAGTTTTGATGGGACGGCACCAGCTCGGTCCCGTCAGTGCCAGATACCAGAAAGTTTCCTGTAGTTGTCTTCTGTTTTAAATCTATCTAACAATTTCCCTCCGGAGCCCTACTCTTGCAGGCACCTGGCGAGGGGGAAGTGGGGTGGAAGGATGGCATTTCTTATGGGGGAAATTTCTTCCAAACCCTGAGACTACTGAGAGATGCAGGGAAACTTCCTTCTGCTTAGCAGACCAGTTTTGTTTAGCTCATGTACTGTCACCCTGAAAAGAGTACCTTTTACAGTAGTGAAGCTGCCAATACCATGTGACTAGCTTTATCACTTAATAATCCCAGACAACAAAAATAAACAGTCAAAATAAACTATACAAGCCATCCTTTGTTTTGCCCTTTTATTGTTTTATTTTAAGTTTAATTTTCTCTTACCTAATATACAATGACATTGTTTCATTTATTTTTCCTCTTTGCTTTTCTGTTTTTCAGCCTCCCTGCTCCCACCATCCATTTTGGATGCAAGAGCAGCTTGACAATTTTCCACTTCACTGCAAATGCTGTTTATTGTTTTTTAAAAAAAAAGGAAGAGGATTAATAACCAGTGTACAGTCATGTCTCCCCCCCCCCCCCCCCTCCAATCTGACATGTTTGTGAAACGCCTTGCAAGGTTTCCTACATTAAATGTGCTATATAAATGCGAGTTGAATGACAATGATCATCCACCAAGTCTGATTGATAGGTTTCAAAACTAGTGATTAAATCAGTTTCTTACAATAGTTATACTCAAAATAACAACAGAAAATGCTGGAAATACTCAGTAGGCCAGGCAGCATCCGTGGAGAGAGAAACAGGGTTAACGTTTCAGGTCTGGGACCCTTCATCAGAACTGGAAATGTAACAGATTTTAAGCAGGTGCAGAGACGGGGGGGGAGGGAGTGATTGAAAGAACATCCTGTGAAAATGTTGCAAATGGGAATGGCAAAATCATACTGCATGAAAAATGGGGGCAGGGATTATCTGAAATTGTTGAACTCTGTTGAGTCCGGCAGGTTGTAAAGTGCCCAATCGAAAGATGAGGTGCTGTTCCTTGAGCTTCATTAGAACAATGTATTAGGCCGAGGACAGAGAGGGAGTGAAGTGGAGAATTAAAGTGACCGGCGACCGGAAGCTCGGTCACCCTTACGGACTGAACGGAGGTGTTCCGCAAAGCGGTCGCCCAATCTGCGTTTGGTCTCCCCAATGTAGAGGAGACCGCAT